>NC_091805.1:21522500-22772500 GCF_041296235.1 Equus asinus | reverse complement strand
AACTCCATATCCTAGAATCCAAAGTCCCTTGCATTCATTAGCTGGCAAATATTTGCTAATGATATGTTTCTTATTCTAAGCAGAAAATTCAGTATTGTTAATAATACAGTATATAGTATATTAATACAAAAGCCATTCTTAAAATTTCTAGATTCCTGGGCCAGCCCCGGTGGCCTAGTCATTAGGTTAGCCCGCTCCACTTCAGTGGCCCGGGTTCAGTTCCCAGGCACAGACTTAACACCACTCATCTGTCAGTGGCCATGTTGTCATAGCAGCTCACGTACAAAAAGAGGAAGACTGGCAACAGATGTTAGCTCAGGGCAAATCTTCATCAGCACACACACACACAAATTTCTAGACTCCTTTTTTATTTTCTTAAAAGCTATCTAAATATAAATAACATGGCCTTTATATATGCATTCAGTCTTTTCCCTTCATCTTTTTCTCTTACTCTACTATTTTTTTCCAGTCTAGATTGTCTTTCGCCCCCGGTATATTGCCTCATATTCTTTGTGTATTCAGAGAAGTTATAAATAACTTTAAAAAAAATTTAAAAAGTAAAACAAATTAAGTATAATTACTCAAAAAAATTTTTATATTTCCACAAATATTTCGGATTAACTGGATGATATTCTGCAGTGATGCAAAACGCGAGTTGGAATTTAGTGATTTAACTTTAGAGAGAAAACCAACAATTCTGTTTCAATTACTCTAGCAACTAAACAGCATTTATTATTACAATCATAACATTGAAATGTGTTGACAACTTTTTAACTGAAACCATCAAGGATTTAAAAAAAAAAAAGGAAAAAAGCTATCTATTTAAAATGTGGCTTTTTGAGGTTTATTCTGACTGCCCCAATTTTATTTTCTGCCTTTACCTACTATCTTGAGACCAATTCTCTTCTCTAATCTTAGGAAACTGCCTGAAAGACTAATTAAGAAGCATAAGCACCATTTTCTATATGTTTTAATGAAAGATGGTCAGGAAAGAGGTTGGAAAATCTGAAACACATCAATACCAAGTCTCACATATATGGAAGGATTAAGTACCCTTTAGGCTTTGTTGGACTTTGTTCAAATGGAATGACTTCAGCTCAACAACTCCATTAATCTGTATGGACAAAAGAAGCACTTTTCCATTTACAATGGGAAAGGAAATGTACTGAAAACCTCTACGTGAGAATACTGTTTCAGATCTGGTGTTGGCAAGTTCTTAATACGGTAATCTCTTAGGAGTGAGTCTCAAGAAGCCCATGCAGAAGTACAAAACCATGACAATATTACCAAATTCCAAAAACAGTTTAATAACTGAAAAGGAACTTGGCTTTATAATATATAAAATCACTAATACAAACCTCCATTACAGCACTTATATATTTATCATCTGTCTTTCTCAGGAGAACAACTCATAACCTAAAAGATTACAATCAGTCAATAGTCTGCTGAATGAATGAATGGTTTTGTTCTTTAAAGCAGCTTTGAAAGACCTACCTTCCAAAATGTACCAGTTGGTTTTAAACCAAATAAATGCAAACCAAACAAAATTCAAAAATAATTTTTTAAATTAAAAATAAATTCAAGGTATCCAAATCAGACGGAGGAAATGAGAGAACAAAGAATGCAGAGAACTACTCTGGTATATTAAAAAACAAAACTCCACAATCTACAAATGAAGTAGGACCCAAAATATATTAAGATATACCATAAGGCATACTTTTTAAAAGACAATAAGACTTACAATTAACCTTGACAATTTCCAGGGTCAGTGATTTGTATTTTAAGCAGGTGGTTGCTAAATTTGTGTGATAGACACATGTACCCATTAAAGGTACAGTACCGCCCTTTTCCAAATGCTTGATTAACATTATGTAAATATACCCCCTTCCTGATCAGGACCAGGTAGAATATTTCATTAAGATATGCACACATGGGGCCAACCCCGTGGCTGAGTGATTATGTTTGAGCGCTCTGCTTCAGCGGCCCAGGGTTTTGCCCGTTCGAATCCTAGGCATGGACACGGCATCATTCATCAAGTCATACTGAGGCAGCATCCCACATGACACAACTGGAAGGACGCACAACTAAAAATACACAACTATGTACCGGGGGGCTTTGGGGAGAAAAAGAAAAAATAAAATCTTTAAAAAAAAGATATGCACACAATACACTGAAGTCAGCTCACATTACCAGAATAACATTTGTAATAACTAAGTATTAAGCAGAAGGCAGGTTGGCTTATGGAGGGCAATACCAAAAACAAACACCCAGCAGTAAAAATAAAAAACTGTATATTACTTTTACCAAGGTGAAAGCATAGAAGTCTATTTTTATTTTTATGTGCTTTTATTCCATTTTAAATTATAAATAAGAAACCTTACTTTAAAAGCTTTGGTACTTCAAAATATTTCAGATTTATATCCACATGAATACAAGAGCAGAACATCTACTTTTAGTCTACTTATGAAAACATCTAAGATATAAAAATGTGTAATACAAAGTAATTTGTTATTCTAAATCTTTCTATTGGTTCCTTAATCCCCTGAAAGCTACTCTATCAAAAGCAAAAGATAATACGCTCTGTAAACTAATCTCTACATTCAGCAGGGTTACTGATCTTACTGTTACTTCCTAATTCTTGTTCTATAATATGTAAACAGTAATTAAGAAAAACATCAAGATTCATATAAAAGCTAAAAAAAAAAACTCTGTACTTCTCTATCATAAACAGTGGGGGGGGGTAGGGGCAGAGGTTGGTGAGGGTGGGGAGATAGAATTGTCAATGTCTATGTGATAGATTTGACTACTGTCCTAGGATTAGTTGCCCCTCGTTTACTGGGCCTATTCCTATAGGAGGGTTATATTTCCTGCTTCCATTTGACCTACTTTTACCAATAAAATGTGAAAGTGACATGTGCCAGTTCCAAGCAAACTTCTTTTAAGAGCCATGATACAAGTTCCATTACTCTTCTTTGTTCTCCCTAAGCCTGGGTCTCAGAAGGAAGAGGGCCCAGAGCAGAGCCACAGCAGATCCACAAAGTATACATAATAGGAGAATAAATAAGCCACTGAGCTTTTGGAGTTGTTTGCTATCAGAATTTAGCAAAAGCTATCTATGGCAAGTGAGAGAGGAGCCCAATATTATAAATACAGACAGTAAATAGTCAAATGGTATAGTTCATGGCAACCGTTCAATCTAAAGCCCATTTCTGTGTCCACAGGTACTAGCCTAGTTGAATGTTCTGAGACTCTCACAGCAAGACCAGCTGCTCCCATTTTCTTGGATGTCCCTCTGATGTCTGCAATTGCATTTAATTTAAGCCTGCTTATCTTTTCTTCTCACTCCTTTCCAAAGATTCCAGGAGGTCAATAATCATACTTATATAATACACAGGGCAAGGGGATGTGAAAAGGTAAACATATAACACACATTGTATACACAGAGGAAGGAACAGCTGGCTGGACATTAACAATATTGGACATGGCAATTTTCTAATCTCAAACTCCTGGATTTTGCATTTGGGTAGCTACAGAATTAGAACCTAGATTTTAATATTAGCTATGAGGGATTTTTAATATAATGGGGCTTGCCAAACCTTCTTAAGATATAGCCCACGAAATAGAAATAGTCATTACATCTATTCAAAGTCTTTTTTATTTTATTCTGCATTGTTTTCTAATAAATTCACCTACTTGCCATTTCAAAAAGCTTGTCAAAACAATTTATGCGCTGGGCTAAAAGGTTACTCACTGCTGAATTTAGAAAGTTCACTAAAGAACTGATTTGAAGCTTTTAGATAACTGATAGAGTAAATGCAATTAAATAAGGCATTCACAAGTTATTTTTGCTCAGCAATTATATCTCAAAATTTACAGTGTATAAGTGCTTTGTCAAAACATGACATAAACAATCAGTCTTCATTTTTGCTTAAGTGCTAGATATAATGTAATTATCAAATTTCAAATAGGAGCCATTAACTAATGGTATATGTCCTTCAACATGTCATATGTTATTTTGCCATAAGAACACAAGCTATGAAAAGAAAAATGAGACAGATTTCCATGTAAGACTTTTGAACTGGTCTTGTTGTTTTTTAGTCACTCCATATATGTTGATTCTATCTAGGGAAGATTTTAGATAAGTTGACTTGGCTTCTGTGAGATTTGACACAAGAGACATTCAATTTAAACCACTCGTCAGGAAGATTAGACCTAAAAGCAGTGCCCAAGAATACGTGATTTGAGTAATTTTCTTTCTGACATAGGATTATTTTCTTTTCTTCACAATTCAGAAAGCTGAGTACCTTTTTTAGCTGTTATATGCTACAATTTAAAGAAGCAACATTTACTTTTAGATAAATTTTGCGAATAAGGTTAGAGGGTAGAAAGAGTAGTACCATTTTATTTCACTGAAAATAAAGATAATATAGTGGAGACTGCTGACAGTTTTAAAAGTGGATGTACAAGAGAACACAGAAAATGATTAAGTATAGCATTTAAAGGAGAATTCTATCTCATTACATTTAAATGAAAGAGGCAAGGACATGGGCACTGAGAGAGCAATGGTTTTATGCATTAGCATTGTGCATAAATGATAACCATGTCACACTATAAGATACTGCTTAAAAATCATGAAAAGCCATGTGTCGTGGAGTAGACTTAGAATGGAAAAAATATTGTACAGCTGTGTCTCACTGGAGATGTCAGGAGAGTGTCAAGTATTTTGAGGAGAAAAAAATTTTGACTAGAAAATAATAGGTGAGCCGTTAAACAGGGGAGGTGGTTTCTTCTATCACATTTTAACCAGCCTTGCTCTGATGGCAGTGCTGGGTACTCATAGTGCCTGAGTTCATGTCCTCCTGTATATTCTCTATAAAACCCAGAGGCCTGAGCCAATCATTGTGGGAATGCTGACAGGATTTACAAATTAAATGTTTGGTAAATCTTTTTATTGATGTGCTAGGAAGCCAATGACCACAAAATCTAAAGTAGAAAGATGCACACACATATATATGGATCTCTTAGGATTTTATACGGATGTATGTGTGGGAGCATATGTGTATCAAAGTGTATTCTAGAATACAGCTTCAATTTTTTTAAGCTAGAACAAATAGTCTCATAAACTCTGATGTACCTGGGTTCCTAAATGACTTCCAGCAGCTTCTAGTATAACCAGCGGCCTGAAGGAAAGAGACTAAGAGATTATTTAGGTACAATCCACACAGATTTTGTTGACCAACAAGCTTTTATGCTATTGTTAGAAAAGAATTTAACCTTTCATCCTACTGCAATGGACAGCATCACCCACCTAGTTGAAAAGCACCACTTTAAAATGCTTTCTCCTTTAGAAGATTGCTATTTCATTCAGTCATTATAGAGAGAAAAAAGTTCTAAGTTAAAAAATACTAGTAACCACTCAACGAAAGATGAGAAAAAGTTATACAACAGCATGTTAATGACTTGTCTTTAATTCAGCAGCTGCTAGTGAACAAAAATTACTGCTAATAAATGAACTAAGCCAATATCTTCGTTAGCAAATATCTGAAGATTCATTTCAGATTTATCATAATAAGTTAATATTAGAATTAACTAAAATCATTCAGATTTTACTTAGAATACTCATAGCATGACTTTAAGTAGCGATCTTAAGCTTTAATAATTTCAAGTAAAATGAGTCAATAGAATGAAACGATTCAATCTATTTCATTAGGAATTTTCATCTTGACCACTCTATTTAACTAAAATCTATAATCATTTGGCTATTAATTATTTGTGCACAGAATTACTCAAGTGTTGCCTTTAATAAATACATCTCATGGTAACAGGCCTCATCAATCAGCAGGCAGGCAGTGCCTATATATGCAAACCAGCCCCTGCTGACTACTAAGTGCTCCGTGTGCATTATTTACTTCCATGCCCTTTATTTAAGGATTCCCTGCATATTTGGGTAGTGCCATCACAGTGAACTAGCTCAGCAACTCCTATGGCTCACAGCATTACTAAATGTCTTCTGGATATTTTGGCAGCAAAAAATAAGCTGAGTGGGTTATGTCAATGCTAAAATTTTTCATTAATTCACTACTATCCCTAGGCATTAGTGGTGCGTTTCAAGGTAATGGAAACATTATAAGGAAAACAATAAGCATTTCCCCAAATATTACTGGGACACTACAATAGCCTATTACAAAACTTTCCAGCATGTTTCAAGAATTTCACAAAAATACTTATCTAAAATTTTGTTTTCATAATAACAGATTAGACAAGAATTTCTCCTGTTCTAATATTTAAAATATGAAAAGATCTACTTATATACAAAAATAATACGGCTCTTGAAATACATCTTTGTCTTCACTCAATTAAAAATGTAATGAGGATATTTTCCTTACATAGAAGAAGTAGGGACAAAAGAAACAATCTCTCACTGCTCACAAAATTGCTAACAGAAATCCACTCTTTTCTGAAATTATACTCATTCTAAAAAATTCTAAGAAAAAGTTATTTTGTGATTAGGCTCACATGTGAGGGGATGGACTATAATTAGTTTTTGGGTGGTGAACATGATGTAATCTACACAGAATTCAAAATATATTATGATGTACATTGAAAAGCTATATAATGTTATAACCCAATGTTACTGCAATTAAAAATAAATAAAATTTTTTTAAAAAGTTACTTCACTAGAGAAGAATTCTCCCAAATACATTAAGTTTTGTTAATGTGATTAGAGGAGAACAAGGATTGACATGTGATATCTTTCACTAATTACAACTGGGGAGCATCTCAGTTCTTCCAGTAAAAGAGAATCTCTTAGACACGCCATAAAAGCAATCTAAATACTTACGTATCCAAAAAGTAATGGTCTATAATGGAAGAGTATTAAAAATATTTATCTCTCTCCTGTTGTACAACCTATGACTGAGTGGGCTAGAAAACCATCAGAGGCAAATGAATAACACTTTGCCATTAATGCCTCTGTCCAATCCAGTGTTACTATATTTTTCTTAAGATTCTTCTCTTTATAGCTACTCTTCATCTCCCTAGAATCTTTTATTCTCCCTAGTTTTCTCCATTAATGGAGGCTAACAAAAATATACATTCATTTAATATTTAATTATTGAATCCAGGACTGCTACACAGAATTCATGTATAGTTTTATTATTTTGCCAATTGCGTAAATCACTGACATCTATTCAAACACAGAACTTCTAATATCACTTAATTTGGGGTTTTACTGTAGTTAACTTTTTAGACTATACCTTAATATTCACCATACCATTAAATACAATGGTTTTCAAGAGTCGATTTTTTTAAATACATGAAAACAGATTTTCTTTGCCTAAAAAGCGATCAAGATTGATTTATTTGAATATTTAGGAAAATTATAGGCTCAAGTACCCCAAAAAAGTTCTCAAGCTATGAAGGGCGAAAACATGAAAAGCTCAAGAAAAATGACAAAGCCAACATAAATAAAAGAGGATTCTAAGTGGGCAAAAGGGAATTCATACATGATAAACGATCCTTCTGAATTTGAGTTTTATAAAGATACACACTAGGTGGCCAGCCCTGGCAGTCTAGTGGTTAAGATTTGGCGCTCTCATTGCCTCGGCCCAGGTTTGTTTCCTGGTCAGGGAACCACCACTCGTCTGTCGGTGCTCAAACTGTGGCGGCTGCATGTTGCTGTGATGCTGAAACTATGCCATCAGTATTTCAAATACCAGCTGGGTTCCCACAGTGGACAGGTTTCAGTGGAGCTTCCAGACTAAAACAGACTAGGAAAAAGGACCTGGTCTCCCACTTCCGAAAAAATTGGCCACGAAAACCCTATGAATAGCAGCAGAGCACTGTCTGGTGTAGGGCCGAAAGATGAGAGGATAATGCAAGAAAGACCGGGCAGGGTTCTGTCTGCTCTGCTGTACACAGAGTCACTAGGAGCTGCAATCAACTTAATGACACTAATGACAAATACACTAGATATTAAAAAAAAGCTTACTGGAGGGACATGATAACTATCTTTAAACATGTCAACTGCCATCATGTGGAAGGTTAGGTTAGATAGTTAAATTAGGCTTAACCTGTTAACACCAGAGGTCAAAACTGAGACCAAAGAACGGAAAATAGGAGGCACCTTTACTTCGACTAACAAGGAATTTTCCAATAATGAGAGTTACTGAAAATTTATTATCCTTTACTAATGTTACTATTTCTAGAAATGTTAAGTAGAGATCTGACGCTGGCCTATCAAAAACAATATGAAGTGGATTTCTACATTGGTTGAGGGGGTGAACACATTTTCTTTGAAAAATGTGAAGCTCTACAGCACCTTACTCTTCACAATGACTCCACTCCCCATATTCCTAGACACGATATTGTTCTGCTATATTCTCATATAAAACTATGTATCAAATAGTTCAGGGAACACACTCCAATTGGTACACAAAATTTTATTTTGTCATTCTTCAGATGACAGTGACTCCAATACAGAGGTAAATACTCCTTTTATAAAGGCTTATAAACAGTATCTGCTGTGTGAGGCACTCCTCTGACAGAGAAGCATCTCCTTAGTAAACAATGACACACAATCATAGTTTAGGCACTAACGTTAAATGGTTGAGATGTATGGCTGGCATTCAATAAACATTTTTTGAATCAATAAATGAACAACAAAAAGTATTTGGAAACTATGTTTGGTGGCATAAGCAAACATTTTCCTTAGCCACATACTAACAATCCTATTGCTGAAAAACACAAAAGGCTACACTAAGCTGCTTACTAAAAAAAAAAATTATACATCTGACAGCGCCTAGAAGAATAACAACATCAAGTAAAATTCAAGACAAGCATAAAAGAAATTACAAAAATTGACTATTTTTGTTCTAACACACCCAGAATATGCACCACTGAGCACATCTGATTAAATGGGTCAATGGTAACATAAGCACTTAACTTTATAATGCTATTTCATGAAAAGAGGGAAAAAAACCCACTGACTTTTGTTCATGAATATTGAATGCATTCAAAACTCATTTTAACTTTGGTTAACTGCAAATAAAATCCTATCTAGTATGAATACTAATGATAAGTTTCTAACTAACTTCAAGACTATATAAACATTATTCTATTTTTTCTCCTGATTTTTACCTTCAACTTGTTTCATATGTCACACAAAACAGATATAAAGCATCTTAAACAGTTGTTGATTTAATGCTATGTCCTACTTCTAAGAAATCAACCATAACAAATCAAGTGTTTCCTAAAAACTGGTAAGGCAGCAACACTGTGCTTTCCCTATTCAAAGATGCTTCTTCACCTGATCCATCACTTACTAAACACCCACTCTTATGGTCTGGACTGGGATCGAGCCCCAGGGCTGGGTCACAGACTTCCCCTTGCTCACACAAGAACTTCAGGCTGAAATCCCACCTCTGCACTTACTGAAGTTTAGAAGAACTTCTAAAAGGCTCTATTAATTCTCACAGCATAACTCTTTTGGATTTTTTTTAACCATTTAAAAGTAAATATTTGAAGTTATATTAAATTTAGATTTCAAATTTCCTCCTTTGCAGATAGCCCACATGGAAAAGAGCAACTGCTAAAACAGACTTTTTCTTCTAAAGGAAATAAAGATTTGAATCTCATGGTACTAAGAAAATTTAACTGAGAGATTATATGGATATGTTTTGGAGATAGGAACTTGGATCAAAAAGATAAACAACAGATTATGAGAAACAGCCTATGTACAACAAATCCAAAGGCATTTGTATACAGCATCTCTCTTTTCCTGACTGTCCCCACCAAACATTTTAGCATTTAGGAAAATAGGCTTTTAAAAAATATTTTTGCTCTAGCTTTCATCTATTTTTCCTATTCCCCAAACTAACAGAGTGAGATTATCAGGGTTATGCTCATTTGAATAAACACAAAAATTTTCCCCCATTATACTTGAGACTAGGCCTCTGAGTACCTGCTCACTGGGTACCCCTCACTGCCCCCACCCGCCACACCCCTGGGGGAGTGAGGGGCTCGGGGTGACCACTGTCAAGCAGGAGTTACTGTGACTCGGACTCCTTTTACGTCTGTGCTCACGTCAACTACAGAAACGCTCCTCCCCAACTGGGGTTGAAGCTTTTCTTCCTCTTCACAATCCCAGGCTCACATGGGAACCCCCCAACCCACCCACCCACCAATCCAGTCAATAACAAAGCCTGACAAACCTTACAAAAACAACAACAACAAAGGAAACAAACCCTAGAAACCAATATATTACAGACATTAATTTTGATTCTGAGTGACTGGTATCTTAAATATCTTTAAAATAGTAGGAGTATTTGGCTACTCTTCAATAAAAACAACTGAGGGTAAAACTGTTTCAGTAGTTATAACCCAGAAAACGGGACTGTTTTCCCAAGTGCAAAATTGAATAGTTCCCAACTGTGCTATATAGCTGAAGCACACAAAAGCTATAAAAGGTAAAATGATTGCCATGCCTTATAAAGAAAAAGACAGTTGAGAAAATGCATAGAGTGAAACTTGGCAAAATCCTACAAGCTTTTAAACACACAATTCTAGATGTCCCCAACAATCCATTAACTGAAAACTATCAAGTACATCCTACTCTTTGGATCAATTTTTAGAACATGAAATCTTTTGTGTTAAAACTTCTCTCATGGGGCCAGCCTGTGGCCGACTGGTTAAGTTCGCACACTCTGCTTCCGTGGCTCAGGGTTTCACTGGTTCGGATCGTGGGCACAGAGCTGGCACCGCTCATCAGGCCATGCTGGGGTGGCATCCCACACAGCAGAACTAGAAGGACCTACAACTAGAATGTACAGCTACGTACTGGGGGGCCTTGGGGAGAAGAAGAAGAAAAGAAGACTGGTAACAGATGTTAGCTCAGGGCCAATCTCAAAAAACAAAACAAAAAACAACTTCTCTCGTGCAGTCTGATGCCAAATGCTGCCATTTAATCCAAGTGCTAACCTTTTATTCCAAATAGGAAGTGAACATAATCTGGAAATTTTACATCTTCAAGCTTTTGGACTTAACACTAAAACTCAAACGCTGAGAGAGAAGCTCTGCATACTATTTTGGCATGAAATAGAAACATTTAACTGCTGTCTCAGTTTCCTTTACTATAAAATAAGGCAGTTATGATCTTTAATGTTCTTCCATTTCTAAAATTGTTTTTTAAGTTAGTATTCATTAGTTTCCATTTGTATAATCTAATTCAGCCTTAAGAAATAACAACCTGTCCATTTTATGCCAAGCAATCAAATGTAAATGTTAACTCCTCTTCTTACATATGTAAGGGTGAAGGCACTGATTATTTGCTTTATAAGAACCATTCTATTTTGGGGGTTTTCATTGAATTCTTGTTTTTTAATGAGTCAAAATTTGTAAAGCGTTGGTTACTGCATAAAATGGAAACCTTATTAACTGTAAAATATAGAAACTTAAAAATTAATGATCACAGTCAACCAATCAGCAAGGTGTACTTGTCGGTATACTATTTTCACCTTGACTAAGAGTAATTTTTTGTTTTTAAAGATTTTATTTTTTTCCTTTTTCTCCCCAAAGCCCCCCAGTACATAGTTGTATATTCTTCGTTGTGGGTCCTTCTAGTTGTGGCATGTGGGACGCTGCCTCAGCGTGGTTTGATGAGCAGTGCCATGTCCGCACCCAGGATTTGAACCAACGAAACACCGGGTCGCCTGCAGCGGAGTGCGTGAACTTAACCACTTGGCCACGGGGCCAGCCCCTAAGAGTAATTTTTTAAATTAAAAAGATGCATTCCAAAGACTGTTTTCTGTCAGAAACTTTAGTTACAGAGGTAAAAGTAATGTGGAAATAGATAGTTATGTAGAAGATGTGAATTCCATCTCCATCTCTTACAGAAGGGACAAAAGTGGTTACAGGAGTAAAAAAAAAAGGGTAAATCACTGTATACAAGAAAAGCTGTGAAAAGACTCAGGAACATGAGACTTTACTGGGCCTAATTAACGAAAGGAAGTTAGGAAAGAAAGCATAGTTCGAAAAGGATGATAACATATACTACCTGGGGCATGATGAATATCAGAAATGTTAGAGCCCAAGTGGAGAAGTTAGACCCGATATTAGTTTTAAAAATCTACAGCAAAGAGCTGAGAGCTAAAGATGTGAGATTAGATCAGATAAGCGAAAAGAAAGGAAGGGGGAATGACAAATGACATGGTAAAACCACTAGGAACAAAAGGAATATTTATTATCATTTTCTAAAAAGTACAGATTATATCAGCCTCTGAGATATTCCTCGAAAGCTTTTAAAATACCTTGATCTTTGACTGTGCTTTGTATATTTTCTGAAATATAGGGCCCTTTCCCTTTAAGAGTTAGGCAGATTAAAAATAAGCACTAGGAACCAGGCATTCAGATCAGTGCTTCTCAAACTTCCATGTGCATAGGAATCACTTGGGTTTATTAAAACGCAGATTATGACTCAGTAAATCTGGGATAGTGCCCAAGATTCTGCATTTCTAATAAGTTCCCAGGTGATGGCCACAGAATGCTATTCCAAGGAACACAGTTTGAGAACCAAGGTTTTAGATGAATTTCTAAAAAAACAGCCATGAGATTAGATTTTGGAAAAAAAGTAACAAAATATTACACTCAGAAAATTTCACTGAAAAGCTCACTACAAGATGCTCAAAACATGGCAAAAACAAATTCTGATTGAAAGAACACTAACTATTTAAAAAGCTATATTAAATGTTTGTGTGTGCCTATGTGTGTGTGTGTATGGAAAAAGAAACCTAAGAAAATTCAAGACCTCAAGACCTATGAAATCAATCTTATAAGAAAACAACAAAATAATTCCCACTAAGAACAAAACAGAAATGACTTGTGTTTTTGTAGTAAAATTCTCGTGAATAGTTAAGTAAAATAGAGACATTATGTCACTTGAGAGAACAACAGTTTGTTTAGTGATTTGCTTTATGTATTGCCTGGAAACTTTCTAATGCACGAGACTTACTGACTTAGACAAGCATATTTAAGAAGGTACTTTAAAAATAATTCTCAGCAATAGCTCTATAGAAAATTCACTGACCTGTAAAAAAACATGCTCCTGAGTGACGTATGTTCCTGTGGACACTGAATGCATTTGGTCACGCATTAACTGTGCTGGTCAATCCTGAGGACATTTTAGTGCCTACATCAAATTTCCCTAAGCATTTAAAAATTGGTTGTATATGAGAGCAAAGATAAACTAGAAACTTTTAGCTAGATAGAAACAAAAAGATGACTTAAAGAATTATGTATAGACCAATACAAGGATATCCTTGGCCTCTAAGTACTTCTTGTCTCCTGCAACAATCCGGTGTAGCAAATGAAAAGTTACTAAGGAGCATATATTGCTTTTTCAGATAATGTATAGGTATAAAGCAAAAATGTATTCTTTTCATAGTTTAATCTCTAAAAACTCAAGCAATATTTGCATTTGGGACACAGCGTAACTCTTCTATATTTTACAAGATAAAAGATCAGTGTCTGGCCTATTCTATTTCTTTAAAAAGATTCTCTTTCATCTTTAGCTGTTGAAAACAAAGTAACTATACACAGGTGAATATATCCTGAGGGTATATATTTTTTAGATACTGGTTTAAGTGTGACACTTTCTAGTTTTTGATGAACTTGAACTCTAATCCGTATCTCCCAAGGTTGCTGAAATTTCTGGTCGGCCCTTTAGCCTCACAGTCAATGTTGTATGATGGGTTTCCAAAGTCCTGCTCTGGGCCTGGTAGTTATTAAGCTACCATACTTGAAGGAGAGTTTATATGCAGATATTATATGTAGAATATTCAATTCTCTGCAGATCTCTCGCCATCAGGATTCAGCCACAGTTCCCTGCTTCTTTGGACCCTTAGTTCAGTAAAACTGCTGCTTTCTGCGTGAGCTCTGTCTAGCACTGAGAATCGGAAAATTCCCTCAAGGAAAAAACCAGAATAAATATGCAGATCATTTCATGAGCTGTCCTTTTCTCAAGAATCACAGCCCCTCAAGTCCAGCTTACACTGGTTGCTCTCCAAGGCGTTCAAGTAGCTGTTGTGCATACATGGCCTAACTTTCATAATCGGTTTCAGTAGGAGGGTTCATTTGATACAAACTAACACAGCCTGAACAAGAAGTCTCACTGACTTTGTTACTGTGTTTTTCATTTCTAAAAACTTAGTGTGGTTCTTTCTCAAATCTGCTATGTTGCTTTTTATGGTTTCCTTGCAGATATTTTCCTATGTGTCATAATTTGTAAGCATAGTTGCTTTAAATCTGTGTCTAATAATTTCAAAATCTGAAGTCTATAGAGTTCCGATTTTGCTGCCTGTTCTTGCTGGTTCTTGTTCAGTTGTCTGTTTCTCCATGTGCCTTGTTATCTTTGACTACTTGCTTGAAATGTATTTGTATGGGTTTGCTGTAAGGTACTGTGCCTTATCTACAGAAGCTTACACGTGCTTGGAGGACACTACCAGATTGGACCATCTCCTGCCAAGCTGGGCTACATATACCTGCAACACAAACATGTATGAAAGGCAGTCTGTGGCCATACTTCTCAGTTACTTCTTTCAAAAATCTCTTCCCATTTTATCCTCCTATTCTGCTCAGCATTCAAACATTCCTCTCTTCAGTCCCTATCTGGGTACAGGCTGTTATGCAAAAAGTGGCAATCTTTTCAGAGCCTAAGTATTTTTAAAGAGTTAAAATACATTATATCCAGTCTAATTCTTTAATTTCACTTAAAAACTTGATCTGAATAATTTAGCTTATCATTTTAAAAAACCAGACACCACTGGCACCCTCTCGTCATCTTAATCATCAGAGAGCACCAAATCTAAAATAGCTCCCCAATCACCCTTTATCACTCCATCTGCTATTGTTTCTTTCACAACACTTAGACTCTATAACATCATCTTGGTTACTTATTTTTTGCTATCCCCAAATGGAATGTAAGCTCCATTGAAGCAGGAAGCTTATCCATCCTGTTTAGTAGTATGTCCCCAGAATTTATCTAGCACAATTTCCAACACAGTGTAATTGTGCCAATATATTAAAGGACTATGTCAAATCAATAGACTAGATTACAAACCTGAGGTTTCCAAATAAACCAGTAAGCCCTGGGGAAAAAACCTTTTATTTCATTTCTTTCTTTAGACAAATTTTCAATTTCCAACAGCTCAGGTGCAAGTGGCCAAATCTAATCACCTCTATCTTACTCTTCATGTCATCTCATTGTTGCCAACGAATTGCTAAATATAGAGAGAAATAAGATATAACGTTGGTGTTTTTAAGAGCTTTCAAGTACCAGATTGTGAAAATGACTGTAGATCAGATCGTGGCAAATAGATTAATACTCATCAGAACTCTTAAACACGAAGGTAATTATACATGCAGTATGCATATTTTTACATAGGCACGTTAATGTTTAGGGTAAATGGTTTACGATAGATTTAAATTTTTATATTTAAATGTATACTATAAAATCAACTGTAAATTTCTGTTTTAATTTCCCAATTGAGAAGGAAGAAATCCAATAGTTAAATAACCACACAGGTTTGGACTCTATCTCAAAGAGCAATAATAAGATGACAGAGTTGGGAAAGAAAGAAAAACTTCCTACAACTTTATCAAGTTGAAACATTTTATTTTTAACACATATAGCACCTTTTATGTTAAAATTTTTTTAAGCAAGCAATAACTTTATTCTTTATTCTGAATTAGTGTGTTTAATGCTACAAAGAAAGTTTCATCAAAAGAATCATTAGAAATTTGAAATATTCACATTCCTATTCTATGTACCCTTCCTCAAGTTAACAGAATTCCAGAAAACTTCATTATTTAACAAAAGTATGTACTTTCTGTTATTTGAAGATGTGTGGGCAAAATACTGCAAATCTGAGTGTTAAGCATGCATTTTTACCTTCTTAATTCTTCAAGAAACAATACAGCTCCCATTCTGAAATATAAGACAGAGCCTAAAACTTTAACTTTACTTGTCCCAGCATTAGGCTTCAGCATTGTGCAACCCCATTACAGTCTCACATCTGACAAAGACCACAGTACACTTTCACACTTTTCTTCTGAAACCACTGCTATCATTAAATTTTTTTAAAAAGAAACAAAATCCTCAAAAAAAGGAGGGGGGACATCTTTGCGCTGAAAATTTCAACCTCCTATTACAGTTTTTATCACAAGTACTTTTGTAATCTAGAATTAGCCAACGGTCAACATGGAGCTTTGCTCACTATGGGACCTACCTAGTAAGCTGTAACAAAGCAAAGGAATTTTGTTGCCTATAATGATGTTAAGAGAAAACGTGTACCATATCCAATTTCTCGACACACCACCACACATACACTGAAGAGCACTGAAAAACAAGTAGAAAACTGCATATTCTGTGGAACGTTACTTTGTATCTATACGAACACCAGTTTACAAAATTGCAATGATATTGAATAGATTATATGATTATGAAATGATTACATTAAGTTTTCCCTCTCCGTGTGACCTGACAAATGTGAATTTATGTAAATGTGCAATAATGCTTCACAGGTAATGTAATTTACACAGAAATGGGACTAAGGTCCTTCTTTAACATACTTTTAAAACACTACATTTATAAACTGTAAGTTTCAACAGAGTTGTGTGTTTGCTTTTTGTTAAGTACACTTAAGATACAAGGACATGGCCTATATAGAATCTAGATGGGTCATATAGTAAGCACATACGTGTTAGCTGATGTGACTGCATTTACAAATCCCTAAGAAGCAGGTATGTAACCAACTTTTAAGTTATCTAGAAATAAAAACAACACAACTTTAAAAGTGTTCCAGCAGACATGTAAATAGGAGCAAAAAAATACCACTGCTGTATTTGTGCAAAGGCAAAATAATTTTGATCTAAGTATTAGATAAACATCTGTAGTAGATATAGGGGCAACCATGCCCAAACACTTACCCCAGTTTTTAGGTTTCTAAGCATAGTTGTGATGAGGATTTTTAGGCTGGTTAATTTTAAAACAGTTTATGATGAGGACCTTTAGGCTGGTTACTTTTAAAACTATAGATGAGAAGCAGGCTCCAAGGAGTGGAATTTGCTTGCTTGTCCCTTTGTTGGGAAAGATTTACATTTCTAAGGGAAACCTCTATCTGTAAAGATGCCTCCCTCTCTGTGCCAGGAAGAAGGGGGATGACCTTATCTCTAGAAACTCTTAATGCCAGAGGAAAGAACTTAAGTTGGTTGCTGTCTGGCAATCTCATGTAACTGATTTAGGGTGGTGGCTTCTAACCTTTCTAACCTTTACTTAATCCGATTTGATTCTTGTCTAAAAGTCATGGGATCACCCAATGACCAGACCCCACCTGCACTGGTACCATTTGAACTTTTGTTTCATGTTCTTTCCTTTATCTTGTAAAGAAATGACTCACAAACCCATGCCGTATAAAATTAGCCCTAACCCTCAACTCAGGGCAGCAGCAGGAGCTCTGACTGCCCGTGGGTCTTGTCCCCATGCTATTCCACACTATTCTCTAAATAAAAGAGCACTCCTACCAGATCTTGAGAGTCTAAGAAATCTTTCTTTCGACTCCTCGGCTCACCGACCCCGCATCAGTTGCATAAATTGCTAACAGAACCTTTTATCACAGAGGATTAAAAAGTTTTTGAGGGGCTGGCCCAGTGGTGCAGCGGTTAAGTTCGCATGTTCCACTTCTCAGTGGCCCGGAGTTCGCTGGTTCAGATCCCAGGTGTGGATATGGCACCGATTGGAAAAGCCATGCTGTGGCAGGCATCCCACGTATAAAGTAGAGGAAGATGGGCACACATGTTAGCTCCGGACTAGTCTTCCTCAGCAAAAAGAGGAGGATTGGCAGCAGTTACCTCAGGGCTAATCTTCCTCAAAAAAAAAAAAAAAGTTTTTGAAATGAAAGTCAGTACATATAAAGAAACAAAAAATTAAAGTATTACAAAGCCCTCTGGGTAACTCTCAGAGTATGAGTTATTCAAAATAGGAAAGTTTTCCAGATAGTTAAAATTTAACCTCTTTGAGACTCAAAGTATATTTAATAATTGTGGTTACTAAAATGTATCTTCCTTCTTAGAGTATTTTAGACATACTTTATCCTCTTGATATTGAAGGGTAGCAGAATATGCCACCCCAAAATATGACTAGAAGTTTAGTACATGCCACTCCAAAATATGCTGCCTTGGTTACTGATTATTTTAAGCTATAGGCACTTGAAAAACAGCAAATGCATGGAGAGCCCTTCTCTGAATTTCTCTTATCTGCCTCAAGTTGGTCCAAAAAGAACTTGATTGTCCTAAGTCCTCTCCCCAGGAGCTTCATCAACCAGGGAGGGCTGATTCATCTCAGGAGAGGAGACTAGAAGTCAACATCACACCCAGGCAAGCACACCTCCCAAGTATTCTTCTAAGGGCCCATTCATCTCTCCTAAAAACCATTTACCCTCCCCTAAGAGGCCTACATCTCCCTCCCCTTTCCCTATTAAGATGGTATTCAAGTCTAAACTCTATGCCACCGCAGGGAGTCACTCATTTTTCCCTAGCTATCTCCCACGTATACGTGAGGTGTCCATGTTAATAAACTTCTGTTTATTTTTCTCTTGTTAATCTTTCATTACAGGGGTCTCAGCTAAGAACTCAGAAGGAGAGGGAAAATTATTTTTCCTTCCCTGCAATACATTAATATGAGTATCAAAGTGCCAAACTCTGCTAGGTATTTTTATACATTTTCTCATTTAATCTATATAACAACTCTGTGAGACAGGTCTTATAATCTCCATTTTGGAGACAAGAAAACAAAGCCTTGGAAAATTTAAGTTTATTGCCGAAGGAAATGGCACACATGGGATTTACACTTAAGTATGTTTACCTCCAAAAACAAGCTCTTTTTTAAAATAATTGTTCACCCAATTAAAAAAAAACCTATTTACATGGTTTTTATCTGATACGCAAATACAGAGAGTTTGAATAGCAAAGGTAGGCCCACTATATGCCAAGAGTCAAAAATCTTGAAAGAAGTGAAAGATCGAAGTCATGTTACACTGTTTGCTTACATTTCTTAGTGCAAACGTACAATGTTTTCATGATATAAATTAAATTCCAAGTGTATTTAAGACAATGGACTCATCCATGTCCTTCTGAACCCCCAACCCCAAGAGAATTGGGACTGATTAACCGGATTGGAGAATAAGATAAAAAATAAAGAGTAATTCATATCTATGAAGTTGGGTTGAAGAGAAAGCGGAGAGGTGGGGGTGGGGGGCATGGCAAGAAACAGGAGAAAAGAGAAGGAAAAAAAATCAAAGGAATAGCAAAATGAACTACATTTTTTAAAAGGAGACTGTTTTGAGCACTAAAAAAAATATAGGAGGGGGAGCCTCTCACGTGAGGAAATAAACATCCCAGAGGTTAAGGCAAAAAAGATACTACAGAGGAAACACAACACAGAGAGGACAGCGGAGTCTAAACACCCACTGAGATCTGTTATGTTGGTGTTTGTGTCCTGGCCTTTCGAGATGCTGTTTTGGAGTTGACCTGCAACTTCCTCTCCACACAGGAGTAGGTAAGAAAAAGCCCTGAACAACAGTCACAATGACATCTCCTACCAACCCTGCCACCATCCTCATCACCTTTGCTCCTAATCACAGTCATTAGAAGATTTAAAAGACTATTTCTTTTACCTTACTTTTTATCTTCTTGATATGACCTCAGAAGGAAAGCCTTTGATCTTTAGTCAGACCTTCACCCCCACTGCAAATGAAGCTGAAGTCAGAGACTAGCAACCCCTATTTGGATCATTGTGGGAAGTGAGTCTCTCATCCTGGAAATCAGAATTGTAATAGGGAGTAATGGGGAAAAACAATGGTGACGCAGTGGCCACAGACCCAAAAGGCAAAAAGAGAGATGGTAGGCGTTAGCAAAAGGAGGAGGAATAATGCTATAAATGTCAAGAAAGTGGATGTGTGTGCTTGGCTAAGTGATCACGTGACTTCTCTTACACACTGGGCAAACAGATTACTTGTTACTATGAAGCAGCTATATGCATATATTCTTGAGCACAAATTTAAGACTTAGTGGAAGAGTATTCTGAGTAGCATGAAAATATTCCAAGGAAAAAGAATGACTTGTAAGGTCTCAAAAGAGAACAGGAAAGAATATACACAGATGTCGTGTGCAAAGATTGAGAAGTGACCCCATATTCTGTTAAACTGAAAGATTCAGACGTGCATGGTACATGCACATGGCAGCAAATATAGCAGAAGAAGTAAAATTGAAGGTATTTCCTCTAGCACAAGAGAACACGCCAGTAAGCTATTTGTATTTCACAGTAACAATCATTTAATCTAGAGATTAAAGATTATTAAAGCCACATTCAATGGAAGTCTTATTTAGAATCAAAGAATCTCAAGAGACTAAAAAGGACATAAAGGGTCATGTAGTCTTTCCGATTTCTGAAAAATCAAAGCACTTTCAGGAATGTGTACTCATTTCTTCAACAAATATTTATTGAGCACCCACTGTGTCTCAGCCCTGGTATAGGCACTAGAAACACATCAACAAAGAAAAACAATCGCTCTAGTGGAATGAGAAAGATGATTTTTTAAAACTCCTAATAAGTAAATTACATGGTATATTAAAAGGTGATACTCAGAAGAAAAACGAAGCCAAGAAGACTGCATGTACTCAGATGGGTCAGGACTGCAATTTTAAACAGGATAGGCGGCAAGGTCTTACTGCAATAGTGTTCTTTAACTGAAGAGTTGCAGGTGAGGAAGTAAATCATCCAGGTACAGCGGAAAGGGCTCCAGGTGGAAAGAAGAGCAAATGCAAATACCCTGTAGCAGGAGCATGCCTGACAGGGTCTAGAAACAGCAAGAAGACAATGTTCCTAGACCAAAGTGAATGGGGACAAAGTAATAGGAGATAAGGTCAGAGAGGTGAAGGAAGGGTCAGATAGTTTGTGGCAATGTGGATCACAGTATGACTTAGGTCATGGCAGAAGCAAAATGGTCTGGAGCTAGCAGCTGTGATAGCAGCCTCCTGATTCTGTGCCTTCCAGCACAGGTCTTCAAAGCAGAGGTAGCAGCTCCTTAGTCTGTCTAGTTCTGCAGTGTGGTTGTGAGAGCCCTTCCTGGAAGCTCACAGTCTCTTCCTTTAGCCCTCCCAACAATTCCCGATGCTATATGACAAATAAAAATGGCAAGCAATAGGATATATTGGAGTATATGAGGAAGCCATTTGGTATAAACCTAATTCGGCCTGACTTCTTTTTTTTTCCCCCTAAAGGGCCTGACTGACTATTGAGCAGGCATTGCATATCTGCTTAGACATTTCCTATGGCCAGAACAAAGGCCCTTGTGATAAAGATGCAACTTCCCCCCACATTAGCATTTTTCCGTAGGCTAGGAACTGATTGCTGCACTCACCTCCCAGCTCACCTGTGACCACCCAGCTGGAGACAACAGACTGCCACAGAGACAGAAGACCTACCTGCTATTTCCATCAATCGCTGTGCCGACAGAGCAGTCTCGCGACTATTGTAAAAGGGACATTTCAATCCTATGTGAAACATCCTCTTTGAGGGTATATAACCACCCTTATACCCCCACTTCTTTGGAGTGCTCTGTTCCTTTGTGGAAAGACTCTCCCGGGTTATAATCCTCAGATTTAAGGTCAGAATAAACTCACCCAAATTTTCATTTATAGATTGGATATGGATTATTTTCGTCGACATATAAAACCTCTTAAAATTCCCTGTGCCAAAACTAGCTACAGTGGATTATTTTGTCTGGAACCAAGTACCCTGGCCAATACAACCCTAATAATGAAGGAGAGCCCACGGACCATACCTCTGAAGTCAGTAGGGAAAAAAGTAGTCCCAGGCAGAATATGTAGTATCTATCTAGGCCTAGTGTGAGTGACAAAAAGCAAAGGTCATGGGAGTTAGGTGGCGTATTATTTTTCTATGGATATCATAACAAATTACCATAAATTTACTGGCTTAAAACAACACAAATGTATCATCTTACAGTTCTGGAGATGAGAAGTCCAAAACGGGTTGCTCACTGGGCAAAAATCAAGGTGTCAGCAGGGCTGTGTTTCTTTCTGGAGTCTCAAAGGGGAGAATTCATTTTCTTGCCTTTTCTAGTTTCTAGAAGTTGCCATCATTCCTTGGCTCATGCCCTCTTCCATGTTCAAAGCCGGCAAAGGCCAGTCAAGTCTTTCTCACATGGCATCATTCTGACATTGACACTCGTGCCTCCCTCTTCCACATTTAAGGATCCTTGTGTTTACACTGGGCCCACCTGCATAATCCAGGACAGTCGTTCTACTTTAAAGTCAGCTGCTAACAATCTTAATTTCTTCTGCTACCTTAATTCTCCTTTGCCATGTAAAGACATATATTCACAAATTCCAGGGGTTAGGACACAGACATCCTTGGGGGGGAATTATTAGGCCCACCACAGGCAAAACAATCAGAAGACTGACTGGGTAATAGGGTACTTAGGATGGAACAACTGTTTAGCAGCAAGATGCCAACCTAGTGGAACTAATTCAACCCTGAAGATGACAAAGGATGTAGCTAAGTTAACTGTAACAAGCATGGGCTAGGAAAGGCTTTTTGTTTTGCGAATTTACATACATAAATATTTACATAAAAAGTTCTTTTGAAAACCCACTAAATGACATAAACCTTAAATCACATATTTAATGAATCACTTTCAATAAAATAAATTTAGAAGTAAAACCATATTTAGCAAACACATCAGAGAAAATAATCCTTGGCTGTCTGAAATTAGAGGTGTTCTGAAAAATCTGGGAGGAGGCTTTTTCTAATTTTTGAAGAAATAAAGCCAAGCTCATTGATGCATTACGAACAGGTAATCAATACCTTAACATGCGAGGCAAAGTCCATAAACTTAAGATGATGTTATAAAAGAATAATAATTTGTGTTACTTTCTTAAAAACCAGGTGTCAATTCCTACCTTCTAGGTGAACAGAAATAGTTGGTTTCCTTTGTATGCTTGCTGTATTAAAAATTATCAGGTGGGGCTGGGCGAAACAGGTGAAGGTGATCTAAAGGTACAAACTTCCAATTACAAAATAACTAAGTCCTGGGGATGTAACGTACAGCATGTTGAGTACAGTTAATAACACTATGTTGTATATTTGAAAGTTGCTAAGAGAGTAGACCTTAAAAGTTATCACAAGAAAAAAAAATGTGTCACTACGTGTGGTAATGGATGTCAAAGAAAATTATTAGTCATATGAGGGTCAAGGCTAGCTCTCTGCCTTTCTTCCTTCAAAGGCATCTGAGGCTTCAATCTCTGCTCCTCCGCCACGGGAACACCCTGCTCCCTCTCTACAGCCCCTGCCTGCAGTATCTATCGCTAAGCAGTATACTATACCTGTTATGCTGAGCGGTACTCTTCAAATCTGATTGTGACATCAATTCAGAATAATACGGTTATTCAAAATTCAGTAGTATTTTATGGTCTTAAATATTACTAATTCTTTTTTTTAGCCAAAAAGAATTGACTATAGTGTATTTTCCACTATTTCTTTTCTTCTTGATAAAAACAACATTTCCATTAAAAAAAATTAAGCTGTTTTAAAAATGGTAGTTATTGAGGCTAAGATAGTCTGATAGTACTGGATGGAAAACGACCAAAAACAAAAACTACTTTCCTAGAGCTAAAATTAACACTACTCTTTGATCACAAACTTTGGATTTACTTAGTATAAATTCAAGGTAGATAAAACGTTCACTAAAATTTTGCATTTTTGGTCACCACTGGCAACATAAGAGAACGTCGAATTAAACGTCATCCCTGAATTTCTCTCCTTTACTGTTTATGTAACTATTTGCAATTTCTAAAATAATAATATTTGCACACTGCATACATTTTAGGAAATTGACAAAATGAAAAAAATCAATGAATGACATCATCCTAGATCCTAATTTTATTTAATATTATTTATTTTAATATTATTATGCTAAATTTACTTAATATTACTAACCGTTTTCCCTAAAAGTTGTATACATTGTCTTTGAAGCGACGATGTTTTATAAATTCCACAACAGTTATTATATTCTATTTTTGTGTTCATTGGTTTACTGTCTGTCTCTCCCTCTAGACTGCAAGCTACCTCAGGGCAGCGGTCCTGATTTTCTTATTCCTCACAGCATGTGCACTGCTTAGGACAGTGCCCGGCACAGAGTAGGCAGGTGTTCAATGGTACTTCTGAATAAATGAATGAATGTGTGAATGAACCTATTTAGCCATTTTCCTATTGTTAGAGATAATCTTCTTCCTTAAAGCAATAATATATTAGAGTTTTCATGACACAGCTTATGTAGTAAATTGTCTTTTATATTGAACAAGATTTTCTAAGAAAAACATAATAAATCCAGTAAAGAGAGAGAGAATCTTAAATGAAAGTAAAAACAAATAAGGATACACTTCACGCCCATTAGAATGGCTATTATTAAAAAAAACAAACGAACAAAAAAAGAAGGGGCCAGCCCCATGGCCTAGTGTTTGGGTTCAGCGTGCTGTGCTTAGCAGCCTGGGTTTGTGGGTTCAGATCCCGGGTGCGGACCTAGACCACTCATGAGCCACGCTGTCGCAGTGACCCATATACAAAATAGAGTAAGACTGGCACAGATTTAGGTCAAGGCAAATCTTCTTCAAGCAAAAGGAGGAGGATTGGCAGCAGATGTTAGTTCAGGGCCAATCTTCCTCAGCAAAAAAGGAAGAAGGACAAGAAAACAGAAAGCAAGAAGTGTTAGTAAGGATATAGAAAAATTGTAATCCTTGTGTGTTGCTGGTAGGAATGTAGAATGGTACAGCTTCTGTGGAAAATGGTATAGCGACTCCTCAAAAGTTAAACATAGAATTACCATATGATCCAGCAATTCCACTTCTGGGTATATATCCGAAAGCAGGACTCAAACAAATATTTGTACACCTATGTTCATAGCAGCATTCTTCACAATAGCCAAAAAGTGGAAGCAACTTAAGTGCCCTTTGATGGATGAATGAATAAACAAAATGTGGTATATATATACAACGGAATATTATTCAGCCTTAAAAAGCAATGACATTCTGACACATGTTACAACAAGTAGGAACCTTGAAGACATTATGTTAAGTGAAATAAGCCAGGCACAAAAAGACAAATACTGTCATTCCACTTATATGAGATATCTGGAATAGTCAAATCCATATGGACAGAAAGTAGAATAGTGGTTACCGGGGCCTAGGGGGAGGGGGAAATGGGGAGTTATTATTTAATGAATACAGAGTTTCCGTTTGGGATGATGAAAAAGTTCTGGTGATAGACAGTGGTGATAGTTGCACAGCAACGTGAATGTATTTAAAGCCACTGAACTGTACACTTAAAAATGATTAAAATGGTAAACATTTATGTTATGTATATTTTATCAGAATAAAAAATAAAACCAGGGGCTGGCTCCGTGGCTGAGTGGTTAAGTTTGCTCGCTCCAGTGCAGCAGCCCAGGGTTCGAATCCTGGGCACGGACATGGCACCACTTGTTAGGCCACATTGAGGCAGCGTCCCACATCCCACAACTAGAAGGACCTGCAACTAAGATATACAACTGTGTACAGGGGGGGTTTGGGGAGATAAAGCAGAAAAAAAAAAAAAAAAGATTGGCAATAGTTGTTAGCCCAGGTGCCAATCTTTAAAAAATAAATAAATAAATAAATAAAACCAAATAAGGATAAAAGTTAATAGTAAAACAAAAAAAAAAACTCTAGGAACCACTGTTTTCCAATTAAAAAATTTCACCTTTTAGGCAAAACACTGTCAAAAGGAACTGAGATACAGTTCAATGTCTATTCAACCACTATCAATATATTCTCAATTAAAAGTAATTCCATCTCTATTATATATATATAATTTTATATATATTATATAAATATAATATTCATATATTTATAATTTTATATATATATATAAAATCATTTAGTCAAGAATGTAATTATGACAAAATACATATTCTCAATGTTCAGATCTTCTGCAACACACCAAATTATACAACCAGAGCTTTACTAAACATTCAACTACAATATCATCTGATTACTCAGATGCAGTCTGTTTAAACACACTAAGGCTGACTCTTGGCCATATATAGATATCCGATGCAAGGAAAAAAACACTTCTTAAGGATTTCAAAATTGATATTCTACACCTAAAAACCAGAATAGAAAACTTCCTTTTAATATTAGGTATTCCCTACCTTTTAGAGTAAAACTCATCTAGTACAGATACATTTGAATTTGCTCCACCTTTTGACATTGCCCAATATTATTTGACTAGAGTTGATAAATTCTTAAAATTCTCTAAAAACTTAAAAATATTTAGAGCTAAGATTTTTATCAGCTTTTATATGTGTATTAACAACACACAAATAATGCTCTGAACTTTTCTTCAGTTACTTTTTAATATCTGATGTACACCGCTACATTTCCGCACATCTCAAAAACAGAAAATAAATGTTACCTTCAGCTATTATATTCATTCTGTGAAATAATTAGTCATAAAAACATTACCAAATAGCCAACAGGATAGAGAGACAAGACTTGATAAACTGATGATACTGTCTTGCTTCCTTGTGGGCTTGAGATTAAAGGCCTTTGCTATTTAGAAAGGTCGTTGAAGTATTGAGCAGCCTCATTTAAATACAAGACTTTTGATATTCTATTAGATGTCTTTCACATGCTCAGATGACCAAGGAATCATAATTCTGTTTCAGTAAATGTCACCACAATAGCTGCATTATCTCAGGACGTGACATTACAAATATGTAGTATCTTAAAGCGGCCAAGCCAATATGATACAAAATACCTTAAATTAACCAAAGACATGTCTGTTAGCCTTACAATACACTCAGATACCGCACATAGCTCAATGTACATATTGAGAGTTAAAATCACACAAACTGAGGGTAATGGCAGATAGCAAATAGTCATTTGCCAAGAACAGCCTCCCAAATAAAAGAATGTGACTTTCAGAGGTACACACAATGGAGTGAAAAGATTCTCTCCAGTAATTCGACATTGTTTGATGACAAAAACAAGTAAAGAAAAAAACTAGGTTCCAGCTTGGGGTTAATATCCATCAGGTAGTTAATTATTAGTCTGCAAGAGTTGAATTACTATTCTTCCTATATGAAATAAGTTAATGTAAAACAAAATACTCTGTCTTCAGAAATCACTTATGCCAACCAGATCATGATGTCATGGTTTTCAAGAGAACAAGCAGGAAAATGAGGGGCCATGGGGTGCAGGAGGCACTTGGGTATGTTACTTTCCTTAAAAAACGTGGATGTACAAGTTTATAAAGAAAAGATCAATTTACACTGTCTCATGCTCTAGAAATAATACTTATTCAAATGAAAGAAAACACTTTTCATAACATATAATTTGGATATGTTACTCATTGAATTAGTTAAAAGTAGTTTTAAATTAGGCTCATATTTTTTGTCTTTAAAAACGTTATAGCTTTATCGTGCCTGTTTTCAACTGAGGAGAATCAATTCTAATTATCCCTAACCAAAGCCAATGGTTTCAGAACGCTGTAGTCTCTCCAACATATATCCCATTAGGAAGCATTCAGCATTGTCCTAATGAAAGCCTTCCAGCAGAACAGTTCATCCTTCCCACTCATGGGAATAAGCAGCCAGATAGATCACTTCAATGGCAAAGATAAAAGATGAGATAGCAAGTTACTTTGCCATGGCAACAACTTTAAAATTCTAAACATCACTTTCTCCTATTTAAATATAAATGCAGTCTAAAGCAGCTGCTACAATGACTGACAAGTTCTCAATCAAAATCTATTACCATGAGGGTTTCCAACTTAGAATGTGTACAATATCCACTAGTGAACAGAAACAGAAGCTTAAAATTTTTCATTCCAAACTGTGTTTCAGGCACAGACATCTAAATGGCAGCACTGCAGTCTTTAACCACGTGTTTAATAAAAGTGTACTTTGGTTTTATTCTAGAGAATTAGGACAAAAAAACATCCCAAAGACACATTTGCCATGGCATTTTAAGTTTGGGTTTGTAAAGCTGGATCTCATGAGAGCTATTTAAATCCTCCAAAGTACTTGGTCAAAATGTATAGCCTATAGAAACTGCTACTTATTAGCCCTTGTACTCCACCCCAAAATAGTTAGGTTACCACAAAATCCATAACATTTCTCTATCAATAATGCTTTTAAATATATATATAAAAAGATTTGCTAAATGCAATCAGTTACAATTAAATGAATAGCATAATATTTGGCAGAAGGTAAGAAATATACAGTACTTTAAAATGAACCTAAGTCTGACATAAATCTAAGGTAAAAATCCAATCTTGATTTTTTACTTCAGATTTAAACAGAACACATATTTCTAATTTATCCAGCACAGTTCAAGGTCATCTTGATATCGTCAACAAAATTTTATTGAACACTAACTGCATGTGAGTGGAACGCTTGGTCCCCAACTTTAAGCAGTCTATCACTTAGTAGCTTATCTACAGATTCAGAATTTCTATTTAAAAATATTACTATCTAAAAAACTATATGTCATTGTTCATGCTTATCTTTTCAGCCTTTGATCTTTCTAGGGGTAGAGCTACCAATTAAGTTTACTTCAATCAGAGAAAAACAAAATTAAGCTACCTTTTATATGCTGACAATTAGCATTCCGAGCAGCACAAACCCCAACAGCACTCTTTGCCTAGCATCAAAATAAGAAAAGCCAGAATTATAAAACATTGGTCCCCTTTCCATAGAAGATGACTTTTAAGTTACAGGAAAGTAACATGATTTTAAGATGCTCATATAAAAATTATTTCTCTACCAAAGTCCTTAAGTACCCTGCGAGAGAATTAATCAAATGTAAGGCTATACATATATACACACACACACACACACAGGTGCACCAACAAAATCAATCTTAAAAACTACAGATTACCAATTAAGAAATTCCAGGAGCTCGTCAGGGTCCAGCCAGTTCTGGAGTTGCAAAGGGAATGATAAAATTCTGTACTCAGAGTCCCAAGAAGCTGACTTCAGTCAATTTGACCCCCTAGATCATCAAACCCCCTCCCCCATAATCAATTCAAAAGGTTCTAAGAAGATCCTAAGGATCTGGATTCCACTTAAGAAAAAGAGTAACAAGAGTCTCAGATCGAAGACATGCTAAGATTTGAAGACTACAGACCTGAACTGTTAGATTGCTCTGCAAATGCTAAGGTGTCACAAGGCTCCTCTGAACTAAGATAGAACTAGATGATTTCTGATGGAATAAATGAAAAGCAATAAGAAAAGTTAATATATGTTGAGGTATATGAGGAAGTCATTTTGGTTTAAAACTGATTTGGGCTGACCTCGTTTTTCCAGAATGGCCTGACCTGGCCTGTTAAGCATGTATTGTACATCTGCTTGAAGCATTTACAGTACCCCAAAGTAAAGAAGGCTCCCTTTAAAGACGGGGATGGCTGCCTCCCACCTCCCTACATCAGCATTTCTTTAAAGATAAGCACTCCTTCTCAGAAACCAGGGTCAGACTGACCTGCTGTATGTAGCAAAAAAATCTTGTGACTGTAGTAAAAAGAAAAGAAAAAGTATTGCAGTCATATCAGATGTACATTCCTTGCTCCAAAACTGTATATAACCATGCTGTGCACCTTGCTTCTGTGGAGTGCTTCCCCTAGTGGAGGTCGCTCTCCTGGGCTACAGTGCTCAGGATTGGCTCATACAATAAACTCACTCCATTTTTGATCTATAGATTGATTACTGGATACTTGTATCAACATTTCCAAAACCCAAAGATTTTTTATGGATTTCAAATAATCACATTTTGCATCATTAAATGGAAAACCAGGTTCAAGGAGAACAACTTTGGTTTTTAAATTAACTTGAGAGATAATTTACATACAATAAAATATGCTAATTTTGAACTGCAGTATAGTGACTTTTGGAAAAATAATTAAGATATAGGATATTTCCTTCATCTCAAAAAGCTCCCTCAGCCCTCTTTGAAGTCAACTTCCCAACCTTAACACCAGGCAACCAATGATGCACTATCATTACAGATTAGTTTTTACCTTTTCTAGAATTTCATATTTATTCTTTATTAATAATTCTGTGAGACAATGTGCTCAGTGAAGTTAAGCAACTAGGCACAATTTCACACAACTCCAAGATTTGAACTGAGGACTTGAAATCAGGTCTGACTGATACCAAAGCCTACAATTAGGTGATACTACAGGATTTGGGTCTTGTTCATTTTTGCATTCCTAGCATTTTTGCTTACCTGGCCTCTGAACAATGAGGTGAATTTAAGGAAACTGACCTGAACTTGATGGGACTCAAGAAAAAGAAAGATTTATTTCAGTGATAAATCAGTAGGTCCTGGTCATTAAAGGGAACAAAGAAAGATAAAGAGTCCGGGGATGTTATTTGCATAGTCTCAAAGTTATCTCCCAAGAAATTTATTAACTACAAAGGGAAAGACAGTAGCTTTAAGGTGGAGAAATCCAGCAGAAACCACTGTAACTAAGTGATCAAGATCACCATCACTAGTAAACAAGACATACTGACTTCATGAACACCATGATAATGACACATACCATTTCTGCGGTATTCTTGTCAAATATGCATAACTTTAGCCTAATCATGAGAAAACACTGAAGAAACTCAAACTGAGGTCACGAAAGACAAAGAAAGTCTGAGGAACTATTACAGACTACAGGAAAATAAGTATGAAATAACAAAATCCAGTGTGGGATCCTGGATTGGATCCTGATTAGAAAAAGAGCATAGAGGAAAAACAGATGAAATTCAAAGAAGGTCTGTAGTTTAATTAACAGTATTGTACCAAAGTTCATTTCCTAGTTTTGATAAATGTCCAATAGCTAATGCAGGATAGTTTTAACGCATTTCCTAGTTTTGATAAATGTCCAATAGTTAACATTAGATAAAGCTGGTAATGAATATATGGAAACTCTGTACTATTTTTGCAACTTTTCTGTGAGTCTGAAATTAGTTCAAAATAAAAAGTTTAAAAAAGGGGGATCTTGAATATTTTCCTGAAACTCAAACATACTTCATAATCTTGCAGTAACAAATGCACTTAAACCAAACCTATGATGAAAATATACATGGTCAATTTCTGTTAAATTCAAATCATGTCAAAACTTGTTTTTTTTTTTTAAAGATTGGTACCTGAGCTAATATCTGTAGCCAATTTTCTTTTTTTCTTCTTCTTCTCCCCAAAGCCCCCCAGCACACAGTTGTACATTCTAGTTGTGAGTACTTCTGGCTGTGCTATGTGGGACGCCACCTTAGCATGGCTTGATGAGCAGTGCCAGGTCCGCACCCAGGATCCGAACCTGCGAAACCCTGGGCCGCCGAAGCGGAGCACAGGAACTTAACCACTGAGCCATGGGGCTGGCCCCCATGTCAACATTTATTGAACATAATCTCTATGTAAACTAGCACAGAATGTGGTGATATGGTGAATGCCTTCAAGCTATTTATAATTTAGTAAGTGAGCTATGACAAAAACAAAGTTGAATGTCAAATTCTTGAAAGAGCTAGTCCAAAACACAAAACCAGTTATTCTGAAAAGCAACAGTTTTCAAACTTCTGAGACCAGAATATTTTTGTTTTAGTCTTTTAAGAATGAAGAATTCAACTTCAGACAGACTACAAAATATAAGTACTAGATCCTCTTAACAAAAACATGAAATACGATGGAATAAAACTGGAAAAGTCCTAATCGAACACAACATATATGACAGGTATACACTGTACAGACAGTGTTTGTCTGTGAAATGTTCATTTTCCTACTCTAAGATTGGAACAGTAAAGAAGTGACCATTAGTGTTCAACTCCCACACCTTCATGGCCACACTGTCTGTCACGTCTAGGGGTAGGTAGACGACATCTGACCTAAGCTGAATCTATCATAAAAGCTCACTCCGGGGGCAATTTATATATTAGTTAAGCTCTTTTGGTTTAAAATAAACTGAAGGATTTATTTCAAGGAGGCAGTCACCTCTATTGGAAAGATGGGAAGGACACTGGGGTAGCTCACAGAACTAAAGAAAGAATTAAATCATCAGGCTTTAGGACGGCTGAACCGGGGGAGTTCTGCAGACCTTTATAACATAGTATATGTATGGGTCTTCTCTCTTGGATGCCACCACCTCTACGTTGAGTCACAAGTGCTCTAGGATCAGCTGAAGCCATTTTGGGGCCTTTTCCATAAAAGAGAAACTTGTAAATGATGCTCCTTGGCACCTGTTAGATATATAAATATTTGACCTGTAAATTATTCTATCATATCAAAGAAAGGAGTTTTCATGTACATTTTAAGGTGTCTAGATTTGCATATTTGCATCATCTCTTAATTTACTTGTATAATTTTCTTATGCTTTTTTCCCTCATAAATAATAGGCAAAAGCTATGTGTGAACCAAAATAATTTTAAATATGGACAATCATCCATGCCATCATTGGCAAAATGGAATGAAATGCATAAATGCTAACATTAGACTTAAAATCTTTTAATTTGGACTTCATTAAGCAGATTTATTCATTCAGTTTCTTGATTCATAACTGACCTATATTTCTTTCAGGTTCTTCACAGTATTGTTAGATTGCGTACACAGGAAATTATCTTAATCACGTTTATTTGCATTAATACATTATTAATTGTAAAATGTGCATTGGTAGAATGAATAAATAACTTAAGATTTAATCATTCTGTTATGAAATGTTAAAGGTGTCTCTAACTAAATATTCCTAATTAAAAGATTTTATATAACTCAGTCTTGTCAGTAAACAAGTTTAATCTAATTGTTACAGCTAGAAATCAAAAGCCAACTAAATAAAGAACAATTTATCAAATTGTGCTTATAAATTCATAAAATTAGCTCCTCTACTTCATACTTCTAAATTTCAGTAATACTCATTCAAGTATCTATTTGGTTATGTGTTTTAAAATATAACATTATTATAAAAGTCTAGCCTTTAGAAAAAGAGATTAAATCATTCCAACCTTCAAATTGAGAACAATTACATGAAATTAGCTGAGAAGGAATGACTTGCAGCTGCAACTTCCCCTCAACCTGCACATCTCTGCAAACACCCACAATTGGTTATAAAACTACTTTGGCAAGTTAGAATTAGAGAAATGGGCTCCATTAGATAAATTAAGATGTTTGCTTCATCTTAAGAAAAGGCACAGTAGGAAAATTTATTCTTAAAGCAAATCCTAATTGAGGTCAGAAGATACTAGATACTTGTTACTGGGTATAGAATTAAGAAATAAAATTTTAAACCTGAAATGCAATCTTAAACCTTAAAGATTAATTTTGTTTATATACAGGCTTTTAAGAGAGAACGTCTGTAGGTAGATCAAAGTAAAGTTGTTGTAAGTCAAGTAAGAAAAGTACCACTTTATCTTTAGTATTTTGGAGCACAAAATATGAAACTAAATTGCCTTCAGGTCCTGACTGACCTTGTCTCAGCTGTGTAACCTACAGCACATTATTTTGCTTTTCTATGTCTCAGTTTCCTCACCTGTAAACACCTCATAGGCTTGTTGTAAATATCAATGTAATAATACATGCAAAAGGCTTGGAACTGTGTTTGCCTAGTGATTTTTTTAAACTGGTAGATAAAGTAAAGGGAACTTTTTTTACATTACATAAAGACACTGTTGTGGCATTTTTCTAAGGACCAATTACTTGTCCCCATATAAAGCTCAAACCTGGCTTAACAATAACCACACAAAATAATCCTCATGGGAGGTGGTTCTAAGAAGCCCCTTTTAACACCTACTCCCAACCCTAACTTTTCAAGTAAGATTAATGAACAAATACTAACTTCCAGGAATTGAAGAGACATAAAAATTTATGTAAATGGATGTTTATCACAGCATTAGTTATAACATTGAAAAACTGGAAATAATATAAATGTCTAATAATAAAGGAATGGTTAAAACAGTAATCAACACAAAAAAATACCACCACCACCACCACCATAATCATTATGACTAACAATTTTCAAATGCTTACTAAGTTCCAGGCACTGTTCTAAGTGCTTTACATATATTAATCATTTAACCCACAATGCTATAAGAGAGAGAATTTTATTTCCTCCATTTTAGAGATGAAGTGATAAAGTATCTTATCCTAAATCAAATGTCTAGAGAGGGAAGGAACCAAGATTTGAGCCCATATAGTTCTAATGCGCTTAACCAGTAGGCTATGCAATTCACATTGCAAAAAATTAAGTTACTACCTTGACTGAATTGGGCTATATCTTTAGTACTTTTGAAGAGCTTTTGTTTTGTTTTTAATCTTTGCTTGCAACACCTATTCCAAATGTTCGCTCAAAACAAAGAAACATAATACATTTACAGATTTTTTCACAGAACTCTGATGTGGCCAACAAAGGTTATAACAATCTTTAAGTGAATGTTTCTTAATCTTGGCCGAATATTAAAAGCCATCTGCAAAGCTTTCAAAACATACCAACACCCAGGTCTCAACCTTAGAGTTCTAGTTTAAGAGCCATCCTTATCCTAGTCCAATTAAATCAGAATCTCTGAGAAGGCGGCTTAGGCATAATTTTTTTTTTTAAATTCCTCAGGTAATTCTAGGTGAAAACAGGGTTGAGAACCACAGCTTTAAATAGCGAGGGTCTGGGGGGGAGGAGATAATTTACATGAGTTTCCCAGCAGTTCCTGTCACCAACCAAAAATCCTATTAGCAAACAGACAGCATAAGGGGAATACAGGCAAAAAGAAGACTCTGGGACCAAGTATCAGCGCCAACCAAAGCCATGAGATTAAAGTACTAAGAGGGAAGGCCCATGAAGCAGCTACTTCCAAGGTCAGTGACCAGAGCTCTATCCTTCGGATAAGAGCAAGCTGAGATGCCAGGGTTCCTTTTTGGGATACCGCTAGATTATTGGTAGGAATGTAAAAATGGAATGCCTCTCAACCTGGCCTCAGACAAACTAAAATTATGCGAAAAAGGGCGGTAGAAAAGGAGTCAGTGCTTTGGGCTGGGCTTCCAAAAGGCTGCACCTGAAGAATGACCAGGTGACTCGGAAATAAAACAGCCTTTGCACAGACTGCAGCAGCCTGGCTTTAAGTCATCTCCACGGCCTAGAAAACCTCAAATCCCCAAACAGAAGGTGAGTCCGACTGCTAGTAGCCCGGTGCCTGACCTGCGGAAGCACAGGAAAACCTTTTCTGGAGGAAAACGGCAACTTTCACAGCTTCAAATTCTCTCTAGAAATAATTTTTTAAATAGAAAGCCCAACAAAGAGTAGTCAAAGGAGACAGACTACCGAACAAGAAGCAAGAGGAGATAAGAAAAAGCACCAAGAACAGGATACCAGGACTCCAGATATTGGAACTGTCATTGACTGTAAACAAATTATGCTTATATTCGAAGAATTTTTTAAAAAGACTAGAAAAATTTGGCAGAGACATAAAAAACTCTAAAAAGCAACTAAGCAGATCTGAAAAAGAACCAACCAGAAATTCTATAATGAAAACAAAGTGTAACTAAAGTTAAGAATTCAATAGATGAAATGAACCGCAAATTAGATACATCTGAAGAGAGTTATTGAACTGAAAGATGAAAAGAAACTGCAGAAAAAAGCAGAGAGAGAAAATAACAAAAATTACAGAAGAGAGAGAGAGAGAAAACAATGAGAAATTCTAATATACACTTAAGAGTTCAGAGGAATAAAAAGAGATTCTGAGGCAGAGGCAATACCTGAAGAGATAATGGCTCTGTATTTTCCAAAAGTAATAAGACATCAGTCCACAAATTCCAGTAGCCCAATAAACAGAAAACAGGATTAGTTGTTGTGAGTGTCTTCCAGTCAATTCTGACTCCCAGCGACCCTGTGCACAGCAGAGCGGAACCCTGCCTGGTCTTCTGCACATCCTCTCACCCTGCGGTGCCGTATCAGACAGTACTCCGCTGCTATTCACGGCCAGTTCAAAGAAGCCAGGTCCTTCTTCCTCAGCTATCTTAGCCTGGAAGCTCTGCTGAAACCTGTGCACCACAAGTGACCCTGCTAGTATCTGAAATACTAGTGGCATAGCTTCCAGCATCACAGCAGGCACCATAGTATGACAACTGACAGACGGGTGGTGTGGTTCCCTCACGGGGAAACAAACCTGGGCTGAGGCAGTGAGAGCACCAAATCTTAACCACCAGACCACCAGCGCTGCCTAGAAAGCAAGATAAAGACCTACACCTAAGAAAAAAATACAGGATTTCTTCTGGCAAAAGAAAAAATATCCCAGAAGTGGTAGAAGTGGAAATGCAAGACCAAATAAAAATGGACAGTATTGGGGCATCTATGGAATGCAAAGAAATCAGGCTAGGGTGTATGAATGCAGAAAAGGAAGAGAGGAAAGAGAAAGGGTGGGGGTAGACAAATATGTATCCTTTCCAGAAGTAAAAAAAAATCTTAAGTTTCATCATGTTGGTTCAAGACAACCACTTAGAAAAGATCAAAGAATTAAAAATCCCAACTTAAACCAAACCCCCAAAAGCACAGAAGACATGGTATGAGGATCCATGGTCCATCTCTCCATCCCCAACCCTAGCACCACACACAGTATTTTTAATAAAAACTTGAAAACAAGTATAATTCACCTTCAGAGAAAACATTTTAAAAGCTCATCTGTAAACCTGCTGTTTAGATCTTGAAACACATTTTACTGAAGAAGACAAGCTACAGATGGTGGACAGATTAGATTTCCAGGTCACTCTATATTTCACCTGAGAATTACGGGTTGCAATGACAGTGACATAGTGTTAATTTTTTTTTAAGTCTAAGGGAAAATGTTTTAGAGTTTCAATGTCAGGAAACCTTTTTCTCAGTTGCTCAGGTACCAAGACACTCTCTTTTCTCCTTTCCTTATCTCACACCCTTATCTAGCATCAGAAACATCCTAACCACTGGACTAGGGAGTGAGGGTAGGATATGTAGGTACCAGAAGTACCTACGAAATGTTTGCCCTGCTTTTGGAGTAAGACATAGCTCAGTGGTTGGAGCAGAGATGTCTAAAATCATGAAGGGGAGTGGAATGATGAGGTCATGAGAAAATGAGGAAAAGTAGAAAAAATAAGTTATATGGCTTTTCCAAAAAGAAGTGAGAAATAGATATTCCTACCTAATGGACATGCATGTCAAGAAATCACTAATTGGAACAACCTTACTTACATAGAATTGGTACAAAAAAGAATTTGATGAAAATATCTTTATTCCATTCTTTCAGCAAAAAATGCAGTTTTTTACACTACTCAGCTGAATGGTGCTAATGATTTCATATTCATGTCTCTACGCAAACAAGGGAATAAAATTAGTTCACAACACTTATATTTAACAGAGTTGAAATTAAATTTCCAAATATATGATTTCTTAGCATCTTAAATCTTAAAATCTAACAGCATGAAGTTTTGTTTTTTTAAGCAAACCAAGGACATTTAAACAGTCCACAGAAGTAGAGGAGGTTACAGAAACCACTTCTGTTTCAGAGACTGGAGAAATAGGTAATCCAAGGATGACCAAAGCCAAAACCACATAAACAACCATTATGTTTTTGCCAGGACTTCAAGAACTCAGTTCCCAAATACATACATATGCTTTGGGTATCATGCAAAGCATACATCTGTATAAATAAATCCTAATGTGAAAGAAATACAGAAAAATGGTCACATATTAGTGAACTAGTTAGTGGGCCACTTAAAAAAACTAAAGATCCTAAAACCCATTCAAGGACTAAACAAAGCACTATAATTACATTGATAAACTTAGCAAATGTCTCAAGTATTAGCTGCTTTAGTACTGTATTTCCAAGATCCCTAATGGTTAAAAAAAAAAATCAAGAGAATCAATTAAATTCTCAGTAATATGCTCTAACAAATAAGCCAACATAATTTACTATAATCTTCCTTTCAAAAGGAAAATAGAGGTCCTTGTTCAAATAACTCCCTGTGCACTAGCGATCTAATCCCAAACCCCTAAAGAACGGAATACGTTCTACTATTTTTAAAAATAATCCAAATTAAAGATTAGTAAGAGAGATTTATACTATGGATTAAAATGTAAAAACAAAAGCAGTACCAATAGTATTCTTAACAAAATAATTAGCGGACAAGAAGTACTATTAAAAAGATAATGATTACAAATGGTATTCAACAAGTAATATTATTTAAGAAATTTATGATAAAAATATATTTCCCATCAGGTTTCTAATCCAACTAAGAAATAATATTAGTATGATTAGTATGAGTATCTCCCAATGGCCAAATCCAGGCAGAAGTCTATGGACTCAGCCCCTGAGATAGAAAGAAGTGAAAATCGAGAAATGAATCTAAAAGCGAATAAGCAAATGCTAACACAGAGAATATCCAAAATCTTTTCTGGTATTAGCAGGTATTAAACGGACCTCATATTTTATCACTTATTCATCTCACATCCTTGTCTAAACCATGCCTTTCCTGAAAAGGGCAGAAACAGTCCTATATTTCTCAGTTTAATAATATTTTTTAATCGATTATGATGTCTAAAAATGTGAGGACTATATCTAAGTGCTTTAGACCTTACAGGATTCCAAGGGTCATCTATCCTAATAGTTAAATTTCAATCACTAGCTAGAGATTTTAATCACCTAAGGAGTTAAAAAAAATATACTAATACCCAACCCTGCCCCCAGACCAATTATATCAGAATCTCCAAAACTAGAGCCTAGGCACTGGTCGTGGTTTCTTTTTTAAAACTTCCCAAAGTGATTCTAATGTGCAGCTAGCATTGAGAACCACTGGTCTATCCAAAATATTGCTAGAATTCCAAGGATTAAGACTTAAATATGCTCAATGACACCCTAATGTCACAGCCAGAAGAGGGCAGCAAGGAGCTATTCCGGAAAATCACATAGGGAAAAATGAGATACTGAAGAGTTTTCCTCAGGGGAAGACCCCACAGATATTCAAGTGTCCTGGGAGAAATGCCATGTCTCAAGTGGTAAGGAACCAAGCAGAGATAAGCCAGCAAACAGAGTGAGATGAAGGAAAAAGAGAGAGCCAGGAAATGTCAAAGTGTCTGGCAGGAAAACAGACCACTCAATGGATGAAGAGGCTAAGATTAGAGTCACTAGCAAACAGAAGGTAACTCTCCAAAATAAGGCAGAAGTTAGAACAGTTTCTGGAAGCCTCCATCTTTAACAATAACAATCCCAGCTGAACTAGAAAAATAGTGCGGCTCTTGAGAGGTGGTTTTGGAATTCACAACAATAGAATAACTTTAGCATAAAACAAGTAGCTTAAAAAAAATCTTGGATGATGGCATAAAGAATCAATATGAGACGTCAGAGTGATTCACAATAAAAAACATATTCTCATTTTAAAGTCGAAACTTATTACTTTTAGCAATGGATATATGATTTCACATCTCTCTTCTACAGGATGCTTGGGGGGAAAAAACTAGTTCCAATTCACACACTTATCTACACCTATTTATAACCTATTTGGCAAAAAGAACAAAAACACATCTCTTATTTTACAGACTAATCCTTCTATTCATTGGTCATTAGGAAACTCAGAGCTTTTAAGTCTTTCTTCTGAGTCCTTTAAGGTTGGATGCTATACGTTTTTGTATATTAATATTATCCTTAGAACTATTTATCTTCCTTGTGCTCATTTTCCAGTCATCGTAATTTCCTTAGCTATTTACTTTATCTTATTGTATCACTGAAAAATGCATGAAATCCTTTCTGAAATGAGAGATTAAAGGAATTAAGGGAATCAAAATATGACTCAGACTCATCTAACCTTTGCTATCTGACCATTCAGTAATCTATAAGCACTATCAGTAATGCCACAAATACACAATGTTCAAAAGCGGGGTCTCGAGTGAGTTTACCAGGACAAATCCATCATGACTACTAGAAAAACAGCTCTAAGCACGTAAGAGATTTTGTCATTCTTTATAATAAAGACATCTATTACTACTATTCTCTCTGCCACTAACCATATAACAATAAAAACAAATTGAACTCAATAATTATACATTTAACACTCAGACTGGCACTGAACCAACTGTCACTTATTCGCTATTTTTTAAAAAACACAAAGAATATTGAAGAGAATTTTGAAAGATATTTTAGCTTTAAGATTTGACGAACACAATTTTTCTGACTTCTTGACAGAAAAAGAAATATAGAAAGGCATTAAGATTTCTCAGGACTTACTGGTCTGAGCTAAAAATTTAGCCTTTACCCTTTAGTTTATTCAAAAATAAATACAGTAAAACCAGCTTTTTCTATACCACCACCTTTTTCCAGGGGTTGGGGAGCAGGGGAGAATCACAACCTGGAAGAGAAGTAATCAATTATCAAAGATTACCTGTAATCACAAATGCCTAGCTGACCACAGCATCCAGGTGAGCCTACTATCCTAACCAATCATCTGTGTGCAAATTTCATATTTTATAATTGTATTTACTCAGTCTGTCTTACTTTAAAATTACTTCATGGGGAGCCTCAACTCTGTTGTGACTCTTTAAAAGGTGCACTTAGTTTACTACTTTCATAATTCCATGTGCTGAATTATGTTTAAGTCTCTTGGGAGTAAGGACCATGGTTAATTCATCTTTGTATCACTCAACATTTAGCACAATGCTATTGCTGATAGCACATTTTTCCTTCTCTTATTTTTTCACTGTAATATAATCTTACATATATTATACTGCATAAAACTTAATATACAGAACGTTTAAGCAAAATTATTCATAATACCCAAAAGGTGGAAACACAGATGTTCCCCAATAGATGAATGAACAAATTGTGGTATATACATATAAGGGAATATTATTCAGCTATAAGAAGGAACGAAGTGCTGATACATCCTACAACTTGGATGAATCTCGAAAACATTACGTTAAGAGAAAGAAGTCAGACAGAAAAGGTCACATTTTGTATGACTCTCTTTATACGATATATTCAGAATGGGAAAATCCATAGAGAGAAAAATCATACTCCAAGTTACATGGGGATTGGGGGTAAGGAGAAGTGATCACCTAATGGATATCCAGTGTTTTTATGAGGTGATGAAAATATTTTGAAACTAGAGAGAGCTGTTGGTTGCACAACATTATGAATATACTAAATACCACTGAATTGTACACTTTAAAATGATTAATTGTATGCTGTGAATTTCACTTCAATAAAACATATATTTCTATATACTATAAGTACAATTTAAAGAATTATAAAATGAACACCTGTATAACCCACCACTAAAATGGGAAATAGAACTCTTCCAGTACCCCCCGAAACCTCTCAAGCGTTCTTCCTTGATCCTCCCCTTCTCTACAGAAATAAAAATTATCCTGATTTTATTTTCCTAGCTTTTCTACATAGTTTTACCATCTACATACCAACCCATCCTTAAACGACATACTGTAAGAATTCTTTTGCCTTGCTTTCTTCCACTCAACATTAAATTTATAAGATTCATTTACATTGTTGGGGGTACCCACAGTTCATTTTATTGCTTTTATAGTCCAAAGAGATTCTAAGTTAATAGATTTTATGCATTTAAGGTTCCTCCATGTCTTTTCATGGCTTAATAACTCATTTCTTTTTATTTCTGAGTAATATTCTATTGTGTAGACATACCACAGTTTGTTTATTCATTCACCTATTGAAGGACATCTTGGATGCTTCCAGGTTTTGGCAATTATAAACATTCACGTGCAGGTTTTCATGTGGACGTAAGTTTTCAACTCACTTGGGTAAATACCAAAAAGTGTGACTGCTGGATCACATGTTAAGAGTATGTTTAGTTTTATAAGAAACTGCTAAAGTGTCCTTCAAAATGGCTGTACCATTTTGCATTCCCATCAGCAATGAATGAGAGTTCCTGTTCTTCATACCATTTGCTAACGTTTGACATTGTGTTTTTGATTTTCACCATTCCCATAGGTGTATAGTGGTATCTTGTTGTTTTAATTTGCAATTCCCTAAAGATATATAATGTTGAGCATCTTTTCATGTTTATTTGCCATCTGTAAATCTTCTTTGGTGAGGCGCCTGTTCAAGTATTTTGCTCAATTTTTAATTGGGTGGGTTGTTTTCTTATTGTTGAGTTTTAAAGGTCCTTTGTATATTTTGAATACCAGTCCTTTATCATGTATGTGTTTTGCAAAGATTTCCTCCCAGTCTGTAGTTTATCTTTTTAATCTCTTAACAGTGTCTTTCACAGAACATTAGTTCTTTATTTTAATGAAGTCCAACTTACAAATATTGTTTCAAAGATTGTGTTTTTGGCATCGTGTCCAAAAAGTCATTGCCAAACCCGTGGTCATCTAGAGTTTCTCTTATGTTACCTTCTGGGAGTTTTATAGTTTTGTGTTTAACACTTAAGTCTGTGATCCACTTTGAGGTAATTTTTGTGAAAGATATAAGATCTGCGTCTAGATTTTTTTTGCATGAGGGTGTACTGCTGTTCCAGCACCATTTGTTGAAAAGACTATCCTTTTCCCATTGAACTCTCTTGGCTCCTTTCTCAAAGATCAGTTGGCTATATTTATGTGGGTCTATTTCTGGGCTCTCTATTTTGTTTCACTGATCTACTTGTGTTATTCTTTCACCAATACCACACTGTCTTGATTACTGTGGTTCTATGGTAAGTCTTGAAGTCTAGTAGCATCAGCTCTCTGACTTTGTTCTTCTCATTCAATACTGTGTTGGCTATTTGGGGTCTCTTACCTTTCCATATAAACTGAGAATCAGTTTGTCAATATCCACAAATAACTTCCTAGGATTTAGATTGGGGTTACACTGAATCTATAGATGAAGTTGGGATAAAATGACATCTTAACGACGGAGTCATCCTATCCATGAACATGCAATATCTTCCTGTTTATTTAGATCTTCCTTGATTTTTTTCAGAATTTTGTCATTTTCCTCGTATAGATCTTATACACAAATTGTTAGATTTATACTAAGGATTTCCCCTTTTTTGGTGCTAATGTAAATACTGTTCACGCTTTAATTTCAAATTCCAGTTATCAGACTTATACCTATTTCATCTTTTTGTGTGCTAATGTAAATGGGATTCTGCTTTTAATACCAAATTTCAATTGTTCACTGCCACTATATAAGTATTTTGTATATTAACCTTGTATCCTGCAACTTTGCTATAATTGCTTAGTAGTTCCAGAAGATCTTTTGTTGATTCTTTGGGATTTTCTACATAGACCATTATGTCATCTGTAAACAAAGTTTTATTTATTCCTTTCCAATCTGCATACCTTTTATTTCCTTTTCTTGTCTTATTGCATTAGCTAAGACTTCCAGGATGATGTTGAATAGTAGCAGTCAGAAGGGACATTATTGTCCTTTTTCCTGACCTTAACAGGAAAAGATCTTCTTTCTCACCACTAAGTATGATGTTAGCTGTAGGGTTTTTGTAGGTGTTCTTTATCAAGTTGAGGAAGTTTCCCTTATTCCTAGATTGCTGAGGGCTTTTATCATAAATGGGTGCTGAATTTTGTCAAATGCTTTTTCTGCAACACTTGATATGATCATATTATTTTTCTTATTTAGCCTGTTAATAGTAATGGATACTTTAATTACTTTTAAAATACTGAAGCAGTCTTGCATACCCAGAATAAATCCCACTTGGTCATGGTATGTAATTCTTTTATATATTTTTTAACTCAATTTGCTAATATTTTGTTGAGGATTTTTGCAACTACACTCATAAGAAATATTGGTCTGTCATGTTCCTTTCTTATAATGTCTTTGGTTTTGGTATTAGGGTAATGCTGGCCTCATAGAATGAGTAAGGAAGTATTCCTTCTGCTTCTGTTTTCTGGAAGAGATTGTAGAAAATTGGCATAATTTTTTTCCTTAAATATTTAGTAGAATCAAGATTTCTTAAAAGAAAACATTTAGCTTTTCAGGTAGAAACATGGATGCAATAGTGGTTGCTTTATTTTAAACCCTTAATATCTTCTAGGCAATGGTTCTAATACTTTCAAGATAGTACCTCTGTAATCTTTTCAACAAACCTATAAGTTATTAACCTCATTAGTCCCTTACTATAAATTTTTAAATGAGCTCAAATAAAGTAAGTACCTTGCCCATGGTCATAGTTAGTATATATAGATTTGGCATTTGAACCCAAGTATATTTAACTCTTAACATTTCTTCTACTTCCTATAGCTTTTACTATTATTAAAACAAGAGAAAATTGTGAATTAGAGAAGCAAAAAGAGAAGTAAAGTGAATGAAAGAGCAGATACCTTGGCAATTCAGCCTTGGGAGAGAAATGGGAAGTACCATGTCACAATATTGTATATTTTACACATTCTGAGAAGTATAATATAGTGGTTAACAGTAAGACTGCCCAGGTTTAAATTTTAATTCTGTCACTTACTAGATATGTGACTATGGGCCATTTATCCTATGGAGTCATGTTTCTTTCTCTGTAAAATGGAACAATTAATGACATACTTACCCTTATAGGGTTTTTGTAAGGATTAAATTATCAAATTAAATAATAATCCACATAAAGAACTTGAAGTCAGGAATTTTTTCTTCAATAATTTGCTATTGCTTTTTTTAAGATGACAAAATTTATTCAAAAGAACTTAGACCCTAAATGCTCATAAATTTGCTCATTACCTAAAAATTCACTTTGCACATACTGACAATTTATAGTCCACAACTCACCTGCTAACTTAAGTTAATATACCCCCATTTATTACATAAGCAAAAAGTGGCAGATCATTTATTTCAAATGACAAAATCATAAATGATTTCAATGTTAAATACAATGCATTTTTACTGTCCAAAGATTCAGGGATGATAAGTTCTATTTTACAGTTTCTGAATATATCCCCTAATTCCTTAAATTCAGCTAGCAAGGATCTATGTGTAATTAACAAGAAATGTTACTCAAAGTCTAAAGAGAGAAGTCATGTAGCAGTATAAACCTTTCTAAATGTAGGATAATTTACAACAAAGATGTATCAAGCATCACAGAGTAAGGTGGTATTTTTCCTGGTGGGAATATCTCTTTAGTGGTACCATATAAAGAAGCCAATCCTTTCTACCTAAACTATAGGTTCGCCTTTAAAAAAACACAAGTCAAGACAGCAGAACCAAAAGTCAGATCACAGAAACTGATTGGAAGTAAAGGCATCACAAGGAGATAATCTCATGGGGAAAAAACTCTCTTTTACTATCAGTTCCTTTTGGGCAGGTTCACATTGCTCAAAACCAGATTTTCATGGAAGCACTACTGATATTTTTCTATAGCCATGGTGGCCAACTGGGAATATTTGTTTCAAATTATCTTCCAGCTAAAAGTATCTAGGCCATAATATGTTTTTAAAAACTTTGAGGACTTGATTGATTTCTTTTCAGCATTGAATCAGACATAGAATTGTTCCTTCAGAAAAATCCTGGCTTTACCTGCAGGTTCTCTATTGGCCTACTTTCCTCCGAATGTGGGACAATCTTGGATTCAAAAGAAAATTCTTTTTAATCCTGTATTTTCAGAAAAGGAAATTATCACTTCCATATTTATCCCTTAAAGAAACAGATCCACTCCTAGTTAAAAACCCAAAATAACTGCTGCTCAAGTCCTTTCTTTGCCCAATTCTCATCAACAAAGAGATGTAAAGAAATTATATATGCATACATAAACAATACATATAACAGTATTATACATAAATATGTATGTATTTATACACATAATTTACAAATATACTTATAAATATAAAACATGTGTGTGTATATACATATGGAGAGATTTTATTTAAAGGATATGCAGATCAACCATTTCTTGATATACTATAGGTTTTAGTTTTATGCTTTTCTTTTTTCTTGGATCAAATTTGGTTGTCTATATTTTTCATTTTTTTTAACTGAAGTATAGTTGAATACAATATACAATATTGTAATATTGTACAATATTATAATAGTTTCGAGTGTACAACACAGTGATTTGACATTTACATCCATTACGAAATGATCACCCTGGTAAGACCAGGAACCATCTGTCATTGTACAGTTATTACAATACTGTTGACTATATTCCCCATGTCCTACCATACCATGACTTATTTATGACTGAAAGTTTCTACCTGTGAATCCCCTTCACCTGTTTCACCCTTCCCTCCACCTTCCTACCCCCAGCAACCACCAATTTGTTCTCCGTATCTATGTGTCTGTTTCTGGTTTGATTTGTTCTTTCAGATTCCACATTAAGTGAAATTATACACTATTCTTTTTTTCTGTGACTTATTTCACTTAGCATAATGCCCTCTAGATCCATGTTGTCGCAAATGGCAGGATTTCATTCTTTTTATGGCTGAGTAATACTCCATTGTGTATATGTACACACCATATTTTCTTTATCCACTCATCTACCAGTGGACACTTAGGTTGCTTCCATATCTTGGCTATCACAAATAATGCTGCAATGAATATAAGGTTCAGGTATCTTTTTGAATTAGTGTTTTTGTTTTCTTCAGATAAATACCCAGAAGTAGAATTGCTGGATTGTATGTTAGTTTTATTTTTAATTTCTTGAGGAACCTCCATACTGCTGTCCGTAGTAGTTGTGCCAATTTACATTCCCACCAACAACACATTAGGGTTCTCTTTTCTCCACATCCTCACCAACACTTGTTATTTCTTGTCTTTTTCATAATAGCCATACTGACAGGTGTAGGGTGATACCTCACTGTGGTTTTGATTTGCATTTCCCTGATTAGTGACGCTGAGCATCTTTTCATGTGTCTATTAGCCACCTGGACGTCTTCTTTGGGAAAATGTCTATACAGGTCCTCTGCCCATTTTTTAATTGGGCTGTTTTTTTGATATTGAATTGTATGACTTCTTTGTATATTTTAGATATTAATCCCTTATCAGATATATCATTTGCAAGTAACTTTTCCCATTCAATAGGCTTCCATTTTGTTTTGTTGATGATTTCCTTCACTGTGCAAAAGCTTTTTAGTTTGATGTAGTCTCATTTATTTTTCCTTTTGTTGGCCTTTCCTGAGGAGACATATCCAAAAAAATATTGCTAAGACCGATGTCAAAGAATTTACTGCCTACGTTTTCTTCTAGGAATTTTATGGTTTCAGGTCTTACATTTAAGTCTTTAATCCATTTTGAGTTTATTTTTGTACATGGTATAAGAAAGTGGTCCAGTTTCATTCTTTTGCATTTGCCTGTCCAGTTTTCCCAACACATGTATTGAAGAGAATGTCTATTCTCCATTGTACATTCTTGCCTCCTTTGTTGTAGATTAATTGACCATACAGGCAGGGGTTTATTTCTGGGCTCCCTATTCTGTTCCACTGATCTGTGTCTGTTTTTGTGTCAGTACTACACTGTTTTGATTGTTAATTGTAAGTGAGATTGAATTCTTAATTTCTCTTTCTGGTAGTTAATTCTTAGTTTATAGAAACAACAGATTTCTGTATATTTATTTTGTATCCTGCAACTTTACTGAATTCATTTATTAGTTCTAGTTTTTTTGGTGGAGTCTTAAGGGTTTTCTCTATATAGTATCATGTCATCTGCAAATACTGAGTTATACTTCTTCCTTTCCAATTTGGATGTCTTTTATTTCTTTTTCTTGTCTGACTGCTGTAGTTAGGATTTCCAACACTATGTTTACTAAGACTGGTGACAGTGTGCATCCTTGTCTTGTTCCTGATCTTAGAGGAAAAACTTTCAGCTTTAAGTATGATGTTAGCTGTGAATATGTCATATATGGCCTTTATTTATAGAGGTTATGGTCCCTCTATACCCACTTTGTTGAGGGTTTTTATCATAAATAAATGTTAAATTTTCTCAAATGCTTTTTCTGCATCTATGATCATGACTTCTATCCTTAGTTTTGTTAATGTGACGTATGACCCTTCACCCCTAATAAAAATTACACCTCAGCATCATGACCTCAGCTTTCATTTAGGATGCTATAAGAAAACAGCTTTGTGAACCTCACTACATCATTCAATACTCCCTATGAGGCCACATTCAAGAAATTTCTTTCAGAATTACACACTAGGAAAACTTTTGCCCTCTCCAAGGAACTAGTGTGCCTTATTTTTGGCTTTGGACAGACAAAAACTCTCAGAACCAAATTCCCAGCTCAAATTCATCAAGCTGTACACTTAAGATTTATACATTTTAATTTTTAATGTCCTTTATATCTGTTTTACCCTCCAATCCAAGACCCAGTGAAAGATCCAGCACACACCATTAATTGCCATGTCTCTTCAGTGTCCTTTAATTTTCCTGACCATTTATTTATTTAGTCTTTCGTGATACCAATATTTTTGAAGGGTCTAAGCCAATTGTTTTGTAGAAGATTTTCTATTTGAATTTGTCTGATTGTTTCTTCATTAAATTATCATTTTGAAAAACTGGCATAAGAACCACATAAGCAAGGTTGTATTCTTCTTGGTGCATCACGTTAAGAAACATATAATATCAGTTCATCCTATAATGTTGAGTTAAGTTTTATCATTTGGATAAACTAGTAAGATTTCTCCATATCTGGCAACAACTTTTTTCACTCAATGGTTTCAGCATCTTATCTTCATCAAATATTTCTGTGATGCTTATCCTATTTACAGATTTTTCTATTTCTATAATTCGTTCTACATTTATTAGTATGTTTAAAAAGAAAATCAAATGGCCCCTTTCCAACTATGGACCTAAAAGCCCTGTGTTATAAGGGCCATGGAGAGGTTAAGTGGAGTAATTCCTGGGAATTCTGAAGAGTATCTCTGCATCTTACTACTGTCATATGCGATTCTGTTTAAAATTTTATGATTAAGGGGTTTTACTAATTGGGGAAAAAATATTGAAAACCATAGACTAGAAAAGCCCTGTCGAATACAACTTTCTGCAATGACGAAAATGTTCTACACCATCCACAGTGGCTACTAGCCATGTGCAGCTATCAAGTACTTGAAATGTGGGTAGTAGAACCAAGGAACAGAATTTTTAGTTTAATTTAAATAACCAAATGTGGCTAATGGTACTATATTAAACAGTGCAGGCTTAGAAAATCTCCATTTCAAAATTTTTATCATTATTTTTGGCATAGTTTGCCACTTAAATGCAAATACATGTAACACAAACTTAATCAGCTTTTAAAAATAATATGGTAAAAGGAGTAGTAACTATCATTTGAGAACTTTCTATATGCCACATTTTATATAAGGTACTTTACATATATTCTCACTTAATCCTCAATATGACCCTCTAATCAAGAGTATACTTCTTTGAGAAATGTTTCATAATGAAATTACCCAAGTAATTAGAGCAGACTTCTCATGAACAAAATACATTTAGAAACACTAGGGTCAGTTAAACTGTTAACTGAATCTGTATTTTAATACGCTAAAAATTTTAATACCAGAGCAAAAGCATTGGTTGGAGGAAACCAATAGCTAATGAAAACCTTTAACAGCTAGATGTTTTAGCAACCCCTTTAATACTCTGATTAAAAATAAATGCCACAGGGGAAACTTTATTTAATTTCTAATGACAATGGACAGCTTAAGAACATGGACTGTATTATGCCTGGAGTAAATAATAAGCTTTTAAAATGAAAAACCACAATCCTGGTCATTAGGCAGTAGTCTGGTTAAATAAAGCTATTTTGAAATTTCCATCATTGATATATAATTATACACGAGTGAAAACTATGCTTTAAAGAGCAAACTCCATAAGCATTCTCCTCCAAATGCAGTATTCTATCACTAAAAGATACGTAGTGAAAATATGCTGCCCCCACCCAAAAAAAAGAGATTTGAAAAGTCTGCATGGTTTCATATATGATAAGCATAACCACTGAGATTCATCAAATCAGAACTTCACTCCCTGATAGAGTATGGTTTGCAAAACCTCAAGTTTAAATTTGAAACCTCAGTTTAGAAAAATAAGTTAATATCAGTACCATGAAGTACTCACAATTCTACATTCTCTCTCTCTTTTGGACCCTCACATATATTGCTCTTCTTCTTGGGATGCCCCTTGCTGCCTATTCTGTCTTCTCCAAACCCATGGTATATGCTGTTCACTTTCCCAGGAACACCCTTCTGACCTTCAGCCTACCCGCTTTCCTTCCCTCCAATGGCACAGGATTGGCGTGAAGATTAAATAAAAATAAAAATGCCTGGCATATAACAACTCTGAATAAAGGACACAAAATCTTTCATCTCTGTATACCCAGCTAGCACACAGTATCTGGTCCACGACAGGCGCACTCTAAGCATTTGCCGAAATAAAAACAACTCAGAAGAAAAATGTTTTGAGGTAAAAAGAGGGAGGCAAGATAAAGGAATAGGGTGTGTTCTTTTGGCATAAAGGAATTTGAATATTTTGAAAATCCAGTTAACCAGAACACCCTTCATCAAAACTAAACAAGTCAACTTTCATATTACTACACTTATAGAAATATGTACTATGCAAACAACAGAAGTTTTTCTTGGGGAAAAAAAAAGCATAGAGTCACGCTTCTGACACCCTTTTTATTTAACATATTGTATTCAAACTGAGAATAAACAATGACTTAGTTTGTCTAATATAATATGATGCCCATTGGAAGACAATTCTCCATCGATCTCTCACATTTCTGCATACGCTGCAAGCAGAGGCACTGACTGCTCTTTGCTCCAGACTATCTTTTCAAGGGCAATTGTAAAGCAATAGCCTTGGAAGATAGAGATAGTGACTCCCTCTGGAGCAAAAATTTGTGCTCCTTAATCTCAGGGCTCTACTCCAGTAATGTACCCAGTGGGTGTGTGGGTGTCATCGGGTCTATTTCATGTCACCTCATGGTAGGCGGAGCTCAGGAAACTGGTGCAAAAATGGTGATACTCACGTCTTCTTACCAGCATCCATGAAACTACGCAGGCTAATTTGTTGGTTTGCAATAAAATCTCAGAATTTGTACATCCATAAAAATAATCATGTGGAAAAATCAGAGGTTTCACAAGTCTAATTTTTTTTACTTAAAGTTTTTCATAACATATATGGTAATCCAATAAAATGTCTTTTGTGAACACTGGAAAGGATAACTATGGTATCCTTCTGCAATTAGGTTTTTAAGTTATTTGTTTTCCAGAGACCTACTTCCAAAACACAAAAATATTTTACATGTTTTCTAGCCACAGGGCCTATGCTTACTGATTAAAAAAGCTCTTGACGTGATGGGCTCTTTAGTCAAGTGGCTTTGAAAGAGTCAGGATGTATTTTTTGTGAAAGGTTCCTAGGAATTGTTATGTAACCACCTATATCTCACTCAGCTAAGACCGGTGCTTTAGGAGTCCAGCCTCATAACCAGTAAGAGACTCCTATGCTATGCTAGTGGTCTACATCCACCCTCTTATCAACTCTGGAGATAGTGCAGTTTGGCAAAAAGAGAACTAGTCCTAGTTCCAGTTCTAACAGCCCTAAATGAATAAGTAACTCCAGCTGAGTCACCTAATTCCATGCTTCATTTGCTTTACAAGTACAAGAGGACCTCACTGCACAATTACTAAGATCCCTCGAACTCTAAAATTCTGTAATTCACATGCCACCAGTTACTAAAATTGCTGTTCAAGAGAAGACATTTACCTACTACAACAACAACAAAAATACTTCAGTTTGGCATTCCTTTAAGATACAAACAATGCCACCTCTGGGACAGAAAAAAAATTAAAACAAACACATATGAATCAGCTTCTAAATTCAAGGAGCCAAAAGGAAGGTAGCCACATTATTAGTAAAACCAGCTGCTTTTTGGCCCAGACCTAAACTGTCAAATACGTATTTCCTAGACAGGGTGATAAGGGTCTCCCTGAGCATACAGCTTTGAGCATTTGTCCTCGAGACTTTCTATTTTTTTAAAGACCCTCAGATATCAAGAAGCTATTTGATCATCCAAAATAAATAGAGTCTTCTTTTTGGGCCCATTGATTCATGTTTCTGTAATAGTGGATTTATATTTGAAGTTCTTCTGAAGGTTGGCACATTAATAATCATGGTTCTTCCCTCAGTCCAATATTACAGTAATCACTTTGTCTATGAAAACAAGTTCAAGATTGTTGCAAATTTCCTGTATAAAATCTACAGGTCACTGCAAAGAAACTTTAATTAGCTAGAGAGGCCTAAGATGGCAGCATATTTTAAGGGACACGAGGACTCAAGTCTAACTTATTAGCTCTTTGAGTCTTATCAACCTATTTAACTTCCCTAAGCCCCAGTATCTGCCACACAAATTGTTTTAAGAATTAAATTACCTTATGTCATAAACGGCCTAACACAGACTTGGACACACAGTAAGCATTCAATAAATGATAGATAATATTACTAAATGACCTGGAACACTTTGAGTTCCATGATCTTTTCCCTATCTTCCCAATGGTATCACCTACTATATTCTAATGATACCGTACTTTTTTACACCAGATGACATCTCATCTGTTGAACATACGTTATGTGCCTCCATTTAAAACCTTTGATCATGCCATACTCCCTGCTGGAATTTTCCCTGTCAAATTCTTATCCATTCTTGATCAAATTCCATTCTCCTTTCAGAAAGTCAGACCCCTGGTGCTTGCAGCTGGTGCTCAAAGGGAAACAAATTATTAACTACCAAGAAAATTTAGAAGGCTATAAGAGATAACAGGTGCTGGCTTTTTAGAAAGTAGAAAGCAGCAGCTTGAACATTAGAAATAGACCAAAGGAATAAATCTTCATTTTAAAGCTAAACGTATAATGAAAGCAGGGAAAAGACAGCACAATGTCTAGTATACACAGGAGTTGCCTCACGACTATTAGAGTTAATTAATGTAAGGGGAAAAGACCGGAAAGTTAAAAACATTATTTTCACAGTTCTATGCAGATTCAGGAACTAGGACACCAATGTAAGAGAAAAAGTTTCACCACAGCCTTTACAGCCTTCACGCAAATATGTTTTCCACCATTAAAAAAAAAATCCTAGGGCCAGCCCCATGGCCTAGTGGTTAAGTTCAGCCTGCTCCGCTTTGGCGGCCCAGGTTTGCAGGTTCAGACCCCAAGCGTGGACCTACACCACTCATCAGCCATGCTGTGGCGGCAACCCACATACAAATTAGAGGAAGACTGGCACAGATGTTAGCTCAGGGTGAATCTTCCTCAGCAAGAATAAATAAATAAATAAATAAATCCTAAATATCAAGATACCATTTAGAAAAACGTCAACTTTTACTAATGCTTCACTTTTCTAATCACTAGGTCAAAAACTTTTACATCATTCTGGCACTTAACATTTTCTGATTTTTATACTCAAATTTACCTCCCACTAGACCTCAAAAGTCAAATCCTCAAGAGCTACCTGTCATCAAAACTTTATGCTTCCCTCACTCTCCCACACATCTCTTTCTACTATCAAATAAACTTTTTCTTAAAACCAAACCATAGTGTCTTTTCACAATTTATAATTCCCAAAAGAAATGAATAACAGATATTAAATCTTTCAAAGTGACTCCTGAAATCCTTTGTAAGAAGGCTTCAGAAACAAAAATTTTGAATTAAAATTTTTATCTTTGGGGACCAGGTTCTCCCAGTGTTGTAGCTAGAGGGTCCTACCTGTCTGGATGCTGGTTGATAAGATATGAGTAAATTTATTCTTCTTTCTTCAATAAGAACTCCGTTTTATCTTCAGAAAAAGTTAGACGCAAAGCTCAGTATTAGACATTTAAACCATATTAATATTCAATGATTCATATGTAATATTAATACTAAGACTTTACACTAAGTATGAAGTTCTAAATATCTTATTCTGAATTTTTAGGATCCTTTTAGTTAGAAGGATCTGATCTAAAATTAGTACTTCTTGTTCAAAATTTATTATTAATATTCCTTCAACAAGTCTTTAATACTACATTCCAACATTTAATTTTAGATCTTAAAGGTCATCATAGTATTTTAAACCTGGAAGAAATCTTGAACATCTCACGCTTGCCATGAAAATATAAAGCTTAAACTAAGCCAAAAAGAGACAAAGAGGTAGAATCCAGAAAGTTTGGTGATTGACTACATATATATATAAAGGGATATATAAAGGGAAAAAGAATCAAGGATGACTCCTCGTTTTCAAGCCTACAAGATATGGAAATATTAAGGAATCATTGACCCAAGTAGAGTTCAGAAGGGAAACTAATTTTGGGGGCAGGAAGAGTGGAATAAGAGAAAGGCTGTTTTGTTGTTGCTGTTTTAAAGAAACTGAATACGATGTCAACCTTACCTATCAATGAAGAAATCTTATTTTTAATTGAGAGATGGACTGGAGGGGGACGTGGGTATTGAAAAGGCTTCTCATCGCCTCAGCCTGAAGTAGGACATCTGTCTCCATCCAATACATGGATTCTTCTTCATTTCCCACAAATAAATAGCTAAATTGGTATCCCAGGAAAATAATCCTCCAAAAAGAAAATTTCCTTAGAAATAATACAAAATATTTTCATTATTTCTGAAATAAAATTTTACTTATATTTTTGAACTCTAAAAAGGTTCATAATCTTATTTCCACCCTCCTCAGCATTACTTTAGCCCTTTCCAAGTGAACCAAATAGAATAGCATAAAGAGCCAAGATAATCTAATCAACGATAACCTATTTTACCTGTGCATTGTAAATTAAAGTCTAAATGAATTCTATTTATTATCTAAAATTGAAAGGGATTGATCTCTTATTTGACAGAGTATTTACTAAAGATAAAAGAGTTGGCTGGTTTCAGTGGTGCTGGCACTGTTAATTGTGCCTGCCAACAACCTAGTCCCATAAACACTGAATTGTGTTCATCCAGTGGTTCCTTGTCAACAAGCCATAATCACATTTCGACACACATTAGTAGACTTTAACAAAGCAGAATTAATCCTTTGTGTCCCTTTATAGCCTAAGTTCACAAGCTTTTAGAATTTTTTAACAGCATAAATCTTTAAACAATCAGTACTTAATATTCAGATAGAAGGATGAAAAAAATCCAGATGAAGACTGGTTTTATCACTATTAATAACCTCAAGCGGGGTATCAAGTTTCTGGTCGTAAACATCTCCCTCCCAAATTTCACTTACTTTGATTTATTACTTAAGAGATTGATTTGGTTTATGAAAATATTTCTGAGAAAGATAAGCTCCACACAGAAGTTACCTATGCAAAAGGAGGGAAATGGGTTCAGTGAGAAGTACCAGAGGCTTTGACATATCTGTGATGTTTTACTATGAATGTGGAAATATAGAAATATTTAATTAAGCCAAGTGGTGGGTACACAGGCTACATAGTAAGTATGTGGTTGGGGAAAAAGTGATATAAATTGCTTTGTCTGTCTCTCAACCCACCATCCCTAGCCCCCACTCCCAATGGAAACTCTATGGCTAAGAGAAATTTTGGTGAAGAGGAGTGTAGAAATGCTTTGAGAATGTTATACATTTCATAGGAAGACAAATCCAGGTAGTTTATAGAAGACAAAAGAGAGGAATGGTGTCATGGCACTAGAGACAGAGTAGGAAAGACTCCAGAAAACAGGCAAGAACCATAACAAACTATGATATAATTTTGCCAAGAATCAGCTTGGATCAGTAACCATGGAAATGTTTCTAAATTTATGCTTACTATCATTTTCCGGTTCTACAGCAAATTACAGATGTTTGCGCCACTCATCTTTGATTAGTGTGTGACCAGCTTTTCTACCTTTCAATGTGTTTTTGATAGTCATCATTTTCCGAAGTCATATGAGAATTTTGGTTTAACTAATTTTCCCATACCCAAATATGCTGAAATAAGAAGACAGTCATCAGCTTTTCCCCAAGTGGCATCAATTACTGAGTAGAACATTAAATATCAGTTTAAATCTAACTGGACTTCCTGCCATAAACTACTGAATTTGAAAATAACATATGTGAAGTCACTTAAAGAAGCTCTTAAACATGCAGCTTTAGTAAACAGTAATTAACTACTAGAATGATGAACCTATTTTAATAAGGTTTGCACATGCAACTTCAAAAATCTCTGTTCGACTTTCGAGAATGAGAGAAAAAGGAATAGAATGCACATGGTGGATTACAAAACACCTTATGAAACTGTCAAAAACCAGAACCGGCTACTCCAAAATGTGACTCTTTGGCTTAATTATTTTTAAGAAGAAAGACTCTGAAACAAATTTTGACCTCCTCTCTAACTGTCTAAAAGAAATTTAAGATAAAAGGCCTGTCCCCAGGACAGGCCATCACCATAGATAACTCTGGGTATGGAAAGACTGAGGGTCCTTGCCAAGCCCATTCTTATCTACCAAACATCTGCTTTTCCATTTCCACATGAATTGCCTTCCTCTCCTTTGAAGTCCCAAACCACTAACCCCAACACCTTCCTTTGTCTTTAGCTAAGGATGATATTTAAGGTGGCAGCTTGGGCCGTTCTGGCTGAGTTGCTCAGTTTTCCTGGGTTTCTCCCATGTATACATGTTACAAAGCTTTGTCTGATTTTCTCCTGTTATTCTGTCTCATGTCAATTTAATTCTTAGGCCAGCCAGGAGGACTCAGAGAGGGTAGAGGAATGTTCCTCCCCTATAAAAACATATTGCTAGCAGGAAACAGACTAGCTGGGATTTTATTCGTTCTCCTGAATTACAGATTATGGAGGTAATCAAGACAACTGTATTTCTCTACGTATCTTGTTATTTCTTATATTTAGAAAGAAATAACAGCTCACTATTAAAGGCAGTTAACTGACCAGCCTTTCGGTCTTTTGGCCAAATCTGGTAAACAACTTTCAAATTATCGGTAGCATTAACAATGCTCATTTTAAGGTGACCATGGTAAACTCAAAAACATAATTTAAAATATTCATGATATATTAGTCTTGTAACTATGACAACAATTTCTAGGAGCAAATAAAAAAACGATATTGTGTGTTTGAAGTGAGTAGATTCAGTCTGAGTCTCTAGAACAGTGGCTTTCAACCTTAGCTGCATGTGAGAATCACAAAGGGAACTGAGGCCCAGGCCATATCCCAGCCGAATCAAACCAGTCTTTGGAAGGTGAGACCCAGAACCCAGCATTTCTGAAAGCTTCCAAGGTGATTCCAACAAGTAAGAAGGTTAAGAACCACCACTCTAATATCCCCAAAGTATAAACCTGATTCGATATTCAACAAAGAGAAAAGACAAACACATACATGATATAGAGTAAAAAAAATAAGCAGTCTGCTTTTTTTGCAGGACAACATACACTAACTTTTTTCTAAGAGATCCTGACATACTTCAGCTCAAACAAATTAATTTTTCCACCACAAAAACAAACTTACATCAGATAAAAGAGATAAGCCACAGAACTGGGAAGAATGAAAACGCCTTTTTACAATTGATTATTGTACATAGCTGCAACTAGTCTGTAGCCTGAAATAAGTGTGAGATGAAACACTTACTTTTCCTAAGGACTTACATTTAACTCTTGTCTTTAATGAAAATAAAAGTCCAAATGGTAATGATGAAAATGGTTCACCCCTGTCAATGGGAAAACACCAAGTTTAAAAGCAAACCTCAAGAAGCCCTCCTACACATTTTATATGGCAAGAAATTTAAACTGAATCCATTTGCATAAACACTTCACAACTATATTTTTTTAAAAAACAACACAAGTTTTACATATGTTCAACTACTAATTAGCATTCAGAATGAAAGACCATACAGAAATTCAAATCCAGTCTCTCCCTTAAAGGAAGTTTCTTCTACCAGTTGAATTACCTCTTTTTTCTAAGCAGCTTTTACTTTATCATAATAGTAGTTTGCATTTATACTGTTTTGACATTTCCTAGGCTCTCTAAGAATCAATTAATCCACCCAACACCTATGTGATGTGGATACTAATCAGTTACCCACACATTATTCTCCTTATTTCTAAGACTGTGAAAAATGTACTCATAAGCAGTTGCTGAACTGAGCCAAGGTGAATGAGACAAAAGGAGAAATATCTGAACACTTGCCAACATGCACTGTTTTGTTTTGTTTTGTTTCACTAATCTACTCCACCACAGCCAATAAAAGGAAGTTATAACATGTGAACATTTATCCCACTGTTTTTCATAACTGGGCTATCACAAAAGCTACGTAGGGAGTCCTCGCCTTCCCAAAAAAAAGTGCTGTCAAAAGAGAGCAAGTATAAAGAACTCAATTAGGAAGAGAATGTAAAAGCTGAAGAGACATGGGCAGGAGGAATTATTCAGAGCAACTTAATTAAAAGTGACTGATATTTTAAGTATTGGGAAAGAAGATTCTCATTTAAAAATTAAGCAAGAGTGCTTTAATCAAGTCTAGAAAATAGCCCCATTCTCATAAAGTCTATGTACACTTGAATTTCAAAATTTCAAGCTGTTTACCTCTGTAAGAATATAAGCTCACACAACTTCTCATTAACTTAGCACAGAACTTCTGGAAAAAAGAAGTATCTAGATACAGTCCATCTTCACACATAAAACAAAATGCACTTTATGCACCCTTTTCTACCAATGCACCTTTCCTTTGATCAGAAGAAATCAACACACAATCTTACCTTTCCTTCCAGAGGATTTCAGAATATTAATGTTACAAAACAGCTTAGTGCAAGGCATGCAAGCTAAAAACATTTAATAAGTGATCTAGTTAGGCATCAGAAAATGACTGTTTGAATACACATTTAACGAGAGTCAATGACAAAAATAAAATGCATTTTAAAGGATTTATTACATAGTTAAAGATCTATAAACACAAGGGTGGTTTTACAGCTTTTACCCAATTAAGTTCCTGAAATAAGTGTAAGACAGGTAGAAGAGAAGGTACCAATGAATGCCAATGCAGAAGATAAACGTACCTAAAGAAAACAACAGCTACACTAAAACTGACTGGCTCAGATTTGAAAGGGATATATACACACAAGATAGAAGGAAAGGCAATCTGACAAGAACAAATATAAGAGTGATGTAGAATCAAGAAAACTTAAAGACCACAGCTAGGAACAAAAAAATTAACCCCTTCACCACAAATAACATGCTAAAAGATGTCAGAGAGGGAAGCATTCGTACACTGGGAAGAAACCTGAGTAAAATGTCCTTCAAGGCTCCTTTCAAATAAAAGATTCTATTATTTTATGATTCATTTGCTCTAAGTCACAGAAAAACTTTGACATCATCTAAAAGTCATCAGAAATAAGAAAGACGCATACTAAACTGCAGAGGAGTTAACATTTAAAGTTCCTCAAAAAGCCAACTATACACAGTCCTTCATAATTAAGTACAAAATATTAATTTCCTTGTACTTCCACATCTAATTCCATAGCCATCTAACTGAAAAATTTTGACATATTCAGATACTCAATAGTGGCAATACCTCCCAACAAATATCCACAGAGCGAAGGAAGGGGCAGGCTTAGCACTTCCATCCTTAAAAAAAAAAATTTTTTGATAAGTATACATAAATACTGAAATATCAGTTTGCAAAAAGTGTTTAATCTGAATTTTATGAAATTAATTTAGTCTAGAATGCCACTTTCATAAAATAAATGTATGCATAGAATCAAATTCATCTAAGTAGTTTAAAATTCATCTTTTCTATTGCTATAGGAGATAATATAAAAGAATGGCAAAATGAATAAAAAACTTTTTAAAACTTGGGTTTGAGCCATTTCCCAAGCTGTGTGACATTAAGCAAGCAAAACACAACCTAAGCCAATTTACCACTCATCTGTAAACAGGGAAAATATTGACACCTGTCTTAGAAGGCTGTAAGGATTAAATGAGATGATTCACTTAAAGTGATTAAAATTCCTGAGACAAGTAAAGTACTCATTACTTACCAATGACTAATTTAAATACCAGATATTAGCGAAATCAACTAATATACACCTGTAGCTAATTTTCCTCTTAAAGGTGAAGCCCAAGGACAATTATGTAAAAATCAGGCACAAAATAAGTATAATTTAGAAATCTAGCCCATGCAATATGACATGCTATGGAAAGAAACAAAAATAACATTAGCAAATGAGAAGTTTATATCCCTAAAAAAAATTCAATGAAAGCAAATGAAAATTTTTTAGAGTTTAAAATCTATTAGCAAAGCAGCTTCCTGAAAATTAACAGCATTCTTACTCTCCATCAAAGAGAAAGAGAAAGAAAAACAAGGTGGGGGGTGGAGGGGAGACGTGTAGTAGAAAGCCATTCCAATAATATCAAGTGCAGTCATGTGCTGCATAAACATTTCAGTCAATGATGGACCACATAAATGGTGGTCCCATAAGATTAGTACCATAGAACCTAGGTGTGTAGTAGGCTACACCATCTAGGTTCGTGTAAGTACAACTCTCTGATGTTTGCACAAAACGAAATCACTTAACAATGCATTTCTTAGAACATATTCCTATCATTAACCAATGCATGACTGTATATATACGCTTTAAAAAAAAAAAAAAGACTACATGTAAAAACTGGTGAAATCCAAATAAAGTCTAGAGCTAATTAATAGTATCATACCAATGCCAATTTCCTGGCTGTACTATAGTTTTATAAGATGTTACCATTGGAGGGAGCTGGGTAAAGGGTATACAGGAACTCTCTATACTGTATTTGTGCAACTTTCATCTGAGTCTAAAATTATTTCAAAATAAAAAGGTTTTAAAAATGCAGAAAATACACTCACAAGAAACTAGTGTAATTGAGACCAAAAACTTCCAAAATGTGAAAGAATAAACTAATAGAAATAACAAATAATAACAAAGAGAATATAAACAAAGAGAAATATGTTCCCAGATGGGGAAGTCCAAACATAACAGGTATCATTCTAATCATATTATTAATCTTAAATGGTTCGATTTATAATCCTAATGACTTTTTCTTTAACAAACTGATTCTGAGGTTCAAGTGAAATAATAAATAGACAAGTAAAGCAAAGAATCATGCAGGAAGAATTACCCTTACCAGGTACTAAAGAATATAAAGCTATAGGAATTAAAAGTAGTATAATCCTAACACAAGAATTGTTAAAGCAATGCAGTAGGATGGTCCAGACACATGCCCTAGTCCCTATGTCCCCACAAATCTAAACTCTAGATGGACTGAGAAATCAAATAGTCAAAAAATAAAAGTAATAAAATTATGTGACAACTTATAAAATACCATTAAGGTTTCTCGCCTGACATGTAAAGAGCTTAGAATTCGCTAATGACCATCCTCACAAATAGAAAAAAGCTGAACAAACTGAAAATCAACAACTCTTCTTAGATCCACTAGAGAACTGAGGTCCAGGGTACACTGTTGCCCTGACAAACGGAGAGACAGGTGAATAGAGAGAACACAGCTCACAGGAAGCAGAGGCCTGGAGCTGGGGCCAGCAGCCCTGGAAGACTTCAAGTGTAACTGTCGAACTGCTTCAAGCTCGGCGTGGACCGGCCTGAGAGCTAAAAACCCAGGGAATGGGCAGTCTCGGGAAGGGGGACTTTCCTGAGTTTTACCTCCAAGTGCACCAACAAGGTCACACGACAAAGATCTGAGAAAATTCCCTTATACTTCCCAAATAGAGAGGTGCAGGCATTTTGACATAGCGCAGAGCTCTCTCTGTTCTCCATGACAAAGTCCAGCCCTCAAAGGAAACTTTTATCCAAGTCTAACCAACCTGGGAGTAGCGAAACACCTAACTTCAGTTCTCTCTAGCCTGCCTGTCTCACCTAAGTGCCCTAAGGAGGGGAGGGCAGTGAAGCTAAAAAGCACTCAGGAGAGCTCCAGCCAAGAGACACTGACTCCCTAAAAGACTGAGACCTACTCAGAGGACTATAGAGTGCTCTCTCTCCCCCCACAACTTACCTATTCTCAATTAGGCTCCTATATGATAATAGGGTATAGCTAAAAGAACTACAAGCCTCAGGAGTTACAAGGGAAATGTAAAGACAAGGACACCAGAAGAAATTTTAGCCACTGACACCACAGTAACAGCAATCAGTAAACAGCCTAACTCCTAGCAGATAACACAAAACCTCACACTAAAGGCCTACTTACCCGAGTTCTTAACTCAATACATCATGTCCAGCTATCAATAAAAATATTACGAGGCAGGATAAAAGGTGAAAAAACAGTCTGAAGAGACAAAGAAAGCGTTAGAACCAGACTCAGATATGGCAGAAAATTACCAGACTGAGAATTTAATAACTATGATTAATATGTTAAGGGCTTTAATGGAAAAAGTGGACACCATTCAAGAACAGGTGGATAATGTAAGCAGAGTCATGGAAACTGTAAGAAAGAATCAAAAGGAAATGTCAAAAACCAATACCACTGTAACAAAAATGTAAAATGCCTTCAACGGGTTCATCAGTAGACTAGGCACAGCATGGAAAAGAATCAGTGAGCTTGAAGATATGCCAAACGGAAAAGCAAAGAGGAAAAAAGAATTAAAAAAAAAACAGAACAGACTATCCAAGAACTATGGAATAATTACAAAAGGTGCAACATATACATAATGGGAATATCAGAAGAAAAAAGAGAAAAGAACAGAAGAAATATCTGAATAATGGCTGAGAATCTTCCAAAGTAAATGAGACATCAAACCACAGATCCATGTAGCTCAGAGACGATCAAGCAGAATAAATACTGAAAAAAATCTACACTTAGGCATATCAATTCAAAGGCAGAAAAATCAAAGACTGAGAAAATCTTGAAAGAAGCCAGAGAAAAAAAACACCTTATCTAAGACGAACAATGTTAAGAATTACCTTGGAATTCTCTTTAGAAACCATGCAAGCAAGAATGGACTGAAGTGAAATATTTAATGTGTTGAAAGAAAAAAAAAACACCAACCTAGATTTCTGTATCCAACCTAGATTTCTTTTATATATATATATATATCCAGTCAGTCCTTCTGAAGATGAAGGAACTAGCTAGGATTTTTTCTTTAAAGATTGGCACCTGAGCTAACAACTATTGCCAATCTTCTTTTTCTCCTCCCCAAAGCCCCCCAATACATAGTTGTATATTCCAGTTGTGAGTGCCTCTGGTTGTGCCATGTGGGATGCCGCCTCAGCATGGCCTGATGAATGGTACCCTGACCACGCCCAGGATCCGAACCGGCAAAACCCTGGGCTGCCAAAGCAGAGTGCATGAACTTAACCACTCAGCCATGGGACCGACCCCCCTAACCTAGACTTCTGATGCTTCAAAGGTGAAGGACAAATCAAGATTTTCTCAGAGAAACAAAAATGAAGGAATGTGTCACCAGTAGACCTGCCCTGCAAGAATTGTTGAAAGAAGGTCTTCAGAGAGACAGAAAACGACATATGTCAGCAACTAGATTTACATAAAGAAAGGAAGAGCCTCACAGAAAGAATGAAGGTAAAATAAAATACCATTAAGCACATATACATTTAGATAAAAACTATATACACACATTTATTACATCTTCATTTAAATACATATATAACCAAAGGCAAAAACCTTAAAGGACGAATGATTCTGACTATATCAAAACCCAAATCTATTGTTTACATAGAAATACCATGAAACAAACTGAAAAGCCAACTACTATCTAGGGAAAATTATGACCAACAGTTAATAGTCTTAATACTTAAAAAATAATAAAATAAAAAGCATCCAGTTTGGGGAGGGAGAGAGTAAAGGACCGACTTCTCTGACAGCTGAATCTGGGAGAAGGAACTGGGCATGCTTTGTTCAGTGCCTCATAGGTTCTTTCTCAATTAGAGCCACTCTTATCTGCAGATAAACATAATTGCTGCTGCTCTATGCTGCTGGCTTAAAGGACCACATTCTGGTCTTGTAAAGAGGCCTGCAGTTCTCTAGTGCAGTGACTGGCTAGATAAATCTTAATCAAAGATGAAGTACTGGAAAAGCCATTGTGGCAACATACCTACACCAAATTTTCCAGTCCAGCTTTATCCAACCAAAACTCTGATCTCCATCTGATTTCCTTATATATTTACTCAATTTGTACAGAAGTGGGGGGGGGAGGAGGTATTTAATTTTCTGCTCCCCAAACCTAAGCACTTATCTCCAACAATAGCCATGTTTTAAAATTTCAACGTTTCACAAAGTATTCACTACTGAAAGGGCTAGGGGGTAGTCACAGAGATAGAAATATGAAGATGTAGAGACAAATACAGATAATTTGTTTTAAAGAAAAAGAACAGTTTTATAGCACATCAGAGAGCACTTTCCTGCTTGGATTTTGAGTATCATGAGGCATCAGAAGGATGAAATCACAGATGGATTTACACTGAGAAGCTAATAAAGTGTGGCTTTAGGGCCACACACTTAGCATGGGCCCCTTCCAAAAAGTCTGAGACTTTATACTCTTTTTCTTAAAAATGACTGCTGAAATTACAAAAGTTTGAAGCCTCACAAAACCTGGATCAGCTCTAGATGAAACTCAGGATGGAAAGGAGAATAAAGCCAAATGCATTCTGGACTGGGATCTTTTAGTCCAACTAAGAAGGTTCTGAAACTCACAAGTTGTTATTAACATTCTAGAATATTACAGCTAAAAGAAACAAAATCAGTCCACGTGGTTACTTCAGAGTTTACCATAATAAAAAATTGAAACTCTATTTAAAGGAAAGACACATTTCCCCTCCTCAAAGACAGGGCTTATTATTCCACTGCTATGTTAGCTACTATGGTAGCAACCTAGGAGAATGTTTATGATCTTATGTTAAATGAAAAGATAAAATATTATAATCACTTCTATCTAAGGAACCTTTATGAAAGAACTTTGCAAAGAATAATGGTTTTTTTAGTATGCGAAATAACAAGGATTACTTTTTCTTTCCTCTTTTTCCAAATATTCTATAATTACTTTTATAATTTAATTTTTTATAATTTTAAACTATGGCTGTAAAGAAATAAAAATGACCTTGTACAATTTTAACGGTTCTGAAATCAATTCCATAAAGAGTTCCAAAATATTTTTAGCAACTGTATTTTTTTAATGTATAACTTTCTCAAGATAACTACTTTGAAAAATAATATTTTTTGTCCCACTATTCTATGAGCACACCATAATTACGTTACGTTCTTCAGAACAGTGCTCAGAAGCTTTTAAGCAAGACAGCTTCACCATACTAACTTAAACTAGATTGTTTCACTTTTCTTGCCTTCTTCTGTTTCCTCCCTTGAAAAGAGCTCCTACTTCTTACGTCTGACAGCGCATGTGCTTTTAGTAACCATCCTACTTATTTCCTATTATTAACGCTGTGCTAATATGGAATGAGGGAAAGACTGACAGGTATTACTATTTATTACATCAGTAATTCGAATTTTAGAAATCATAAATTAACATATTTGATCATGATCCTAGCCTAAAACGAATGATATGTTATGTGACTTTTGCACATCACTCTATTTATTCAGGAATAATTTTATCCCCAGGCAAGATTTAGGTTGCTACCACTTTGACTCTAAAGTAAACGAGTATATTACATTAACTATGTGAAATTTTATGTATTATACCACGGACAACCAGAGGAATGGTTAAAAAAAAAAAAAAGCAACAGCTCTCTCAAAACTCTCTTTAATTTAAGATTTGGCAATTTCACTTTAGAATTTAACATTAATCTTACAAAACTTATTTTAAATCACACTTGAAAACTGTAGCTTAGAAATGTCAACTTAATCCATATTCTTCATAGCTATTGTGGCTATGTGAATAAGTTATACTCTTTTATCAGATTTTCTTAAATTAAAAACCACCAAAGAAAAAGATTACTCCCATATCATAATTTTTTTTCTAAATAACAACAGAGTCTTAAACTGTCTGTCAAAATGAAGTTAATACTCAATATATACAGTTCTACCTTGATGGATTTAACATTGAAAACAACCTTAAATCACAATCAGAGCCTCTAGCATCATAGTAAGAACAGCATTATCACAAATCCTTTATGCTACAATACCCTAACCTCAATTCTTACGATTAGATGCCTGATCTTCTCAAACTATCCTGGTTATTACTAAATTAATACGACTTTTCCACTTCACTTTTATTCTGTGACCAAATCCAAGCATGGAATGTGCTTTCCCTGGCTCCTTAAATAAAAAGCAGCAAGTACGGGGGCGCCAGCCTGATGGCACTGCAGTTAAGTTCACACGTTCCACTTCAGCAGCCCAGGGTTCACTGGTTCAGATCCCAGGTGTGGACCTATGCACTGCTCATCAAGTCATGCTGTGGCAGGTGTCCCACATATAAAGTAGAGGAAGATAGGCATGGACATGAGCTCAGGGCCAGTCTTCCTCAGCAAAAAGAAGAGGATTGGCAACACATATTAGCTCAGGGCTAATCTTCCTCAAAAAAAAAAAAAGGAAGCAAGTATGCTATCACTCCAAAATTTGCCTCAGAGTCTGAAGTAGGGGTTATATTTCATTGCAGTTGAAAAGACATTTACAGAAATCTTCTTGGTATTTTAATAGCTCAATGCCTACCAAAAGAAAAAAATGGGCTAAAAATATTAAAATGGCAGTTATTTAATATCTACACAAATATTTACCTTCTTTTCCTACCTTATTCTGCCTTTTTTACTCATTCTGTATTACATGTATAAATTTCAAAAATTTTTCAGGACAAGATAGGATTAAAATGAATAACGAAAGTGCAAAAATGTATAACAATTCAAATTAGAAAGTCAATCGCAAACTTTTAACTACATTCAACACCATTTAAGTTAAAAATCTCAAAACCTGTTATAACACACATCACATACAACCTCATGTATGTGAGATTATAAGTAAAACAACCTATTATTTAGAAATTTTTTAAACTACCTCTCATTTTAAAGAACATTATTGATAGAGACAGGAATATTATTTTTCCCCCATTAACTGTTTGGTCATTTCCAAAAAGTATTCATTCAGCATACTATAAATGTCCCAGACTTACTTTTATCATTTCTTTTAACATTTGAAAAGACTCCCTTCCTTACCTCTCTGCCTCATCTGTCTCACATTTCTCCTATAAGAGTCAATATTCCTAATAGTATTCAAGTAGACAGAACAAACACTCAATTTTTGCTGCTTAGGAGATTGTTGATTCACGTACGAAGAACACACAAAACACATACTTGGTTAGACAAGTAGGTGAAAGTTTTCAAATCAAACTGGTAACTCAAGGTGCAGAAGAGTGGTGTCTTAGACATTGCTGAAATAGATAACAAAGAAAAAAGCACACTCTTCCAATGTGATTATAAATTCAAGATAAAATCTACTTAGAAAATTATAGGGTCCCTTGATAATTTTCTTCTAGAAGGTAATTCTCCAAAGCCCCGACTGACACACACTTAAGTTTTTGGCACCCTAATGAAAACTAAGACATAGCTCCCACTTACGGGGTAATATAGTTCATACGAAGATTGGGGAAGGTTAGGTAAAATGTAAACGTTTCTTGGAGTTCTTCAATGCTGTCATTCTCAATTCTAGATTGGTAAACTCACTAAGAAATGAATTAAAACAAGTCTTAAGGGTACAGCTACAATGCAAGTAAATAAGAGCTCCCAACAAATTCAGCATTTCTTTTAAAATGTCTTCACTGCTAATTAGGAAAACCAAGAGATCGTATAAACATAAAAAGTTATTGTAACATGCAAACCAAATCACTACTCCATTCATGAAATTGTATATAGCAACTATACGTTAAACTTTCAGTAGGGCTGACCAGTAGAAAGAGCAATAATATATGATGAAAATGGTGATCATTAACAGTTTATCCCACATAGTCTCTCTCTTTCTGGCCTATCAAATTCTGAATGCAGAATGGCAAATAACTGTTGATCTGAGTTAAAAAGCCTTTGAAGCTGTGTAAGATTCAATGCTGTTCTTCGAGATTCTCATAATTCTAACAACAAATCTAACAGTACAACCTATTCTATTTTATATTCGAGTGAAAAAATAAGTTGAAATTCCTAAATTAAAGGATACAGGATACATTTTTCCCCCTCTATTTAGGAATGTGACAATGAATCACTGTAGGAAAACTGACACTAAAGGAACTATCACATAAAACATTTTCCATAGTGGAGAAAGAGGCGTGGGTTCTTTCTTCACTAATTTGACTATCACTAATGCTTTAAAAAAATTACTTAGAAGCGAAGGACTTACTTTATACATTTATGTGCACATATTAACACACAAAAATCCCCATCACAATTCAAATTTAATTTGCATTTGATAAAAATCTATCCTTAAACTGCCAAGTTGGCAAGGACTAGCAGGAAAGAGTGAAGAAAGTTCAATCATGTTAAAAAGCCAGGACTTTTCAATAATTTACATGAAAGTAAATAGCTTTCTATCTTTAGGATCAGATAACATGAATTGCCAGCAACTTTTACTCCTTCCTAAGAGAGGAAAAAAATAATTAATCTGAATGTCAAATCTGTAACTCACGTAACAAAATCATTTGATTTATCTGAACACTTAGACAAGTGTGATCCCATGTGGTGGGGCACTAGGGAAAGCCTACAGCATCAAGAAATGTCAACTCTAAACTACGTCAAACCAAAAACGCAACAACTGCAAAGAGAAAGTAGATATATTATTATCACTATTAATAGCACCTTATATTTGTCGTTTTTATAGTTTACAATTTCACATTCATTATATCATTTGAAGAACAACTGATCTTTTCAATAACTCTGAGGGCAGCAGAACAAGCATCACCTATATTAAATGAAGTTATACATATAAAACATTTAAAATATGCCTATTACACGACAAGTATTCAACAATTGTTAGTTATTATTGTCTGGTACAGATGAAGGTTCAGAGGTCATGATGGCTTGGTATTGGTGGGAAAAGCAGAAAACCATTTAAGAAACATAGGTCCAACAGTAAAGAAGGAAGAGATTCAAAACAAGTAAAAGAAGAAGAAAGGGAAGTCAGAGTGGTCATGAGGAAGACTAGACAATAACTAGTCACAGGCTTCATTAGTCACAGAGTTCCAACCTAGGACAAAAGAAAAAGGGCACACAATGGCACCTCATCAATCAGACATTCCTAGACAGGCTCATTGCAAGTCAGAGACTATGGCTAACAATTCCCAGGTTCAAGAGCCAAAGACACACATACCTTTTGCTTTACTAGCTGAGAATCCTATTTTGATAAAATATCAAATACTAAAATATCATCAGAAGTTTGCTTTTTTGTTTTAACCTTCAAAACATGAAAGGAAGATAAATTCATGTTCTAGAGGACAAGGGTGAGCAGTTTTATTCTATCCGATTTAACAAAACGAAGAAGCTGTCTAACAAAATATACCTTAAGATCATGTCAAGCCAGTCTTTCCAATTAGCTTTTCTATGAAGAAAACAACAGAGCTGAGTTGGTTTTCTGCCAAACGTGTACAACACACCGGGAATACACAACATTTTATTAAAGAGATGGATGCGTTTTCTTAAAAAGCAATAAAATTATGATGAAATAAAAAAATGCCGTCAATTGGAGGCAGCTTCCTAACATCCAAATACAAAATAATCATAAATTTCAGTAATATTTGATCAAGAATCTAAGTGTCAAAACTGACTGCTGAAGTCGTTTCAGTTTGACAAGAAGAAAGCTTAAAGAACTAAGTCAAATGCAAGGTTGAGGAAGGATTTTATTTTAATCCAACAACTCAATTTCTTCAAACCTCCAACATTCCTCCCTATATTCAAAACATATTTCTTATCACTGAATACTTAAAATATTGTCATTTTACATCACACCTTGGATACTGAAAGAACCATAGATAACCCTAATTAATCACCAAGCTCTTCAAGAAAACAAAAATAGGGTAAAATTTATAACTCTTTATTGAAGACCAAATAAAAATTCATTTTTGCAGCAGGATTTTAGTTATGATGTTTATGCTGTGCAGCTAGATTTTTTTTAAAGACTTCATTTTTTTAAAAAAAAGTTACTATTAACTAAAACCTCAAGTATACTGCAACAGGCATTATTTTGAAAACACAAGAGCATCAGAGAACTTAAAGAAGTCATTGTCTAAAGACAAGTATGGAGACTCGGCTACCAACATCTACCTTCTGACTTATTTACCAGAAAAAAATAAACTGGATTGATCAGCCCATTTCCTATACTGTTTTGCTTCAAAGCATAAACGGAATACATGCTAGGAATAGGTTATCGATGAACCAATAACATCTCTAAATTACATTCATTAAGCCCAACTCAAGCATAATTTATAATTAGAAATATGCCAAGAGCTAGTCTGTAACCACACAGCCACTTAGCCTCAAATCCATAACCATGCTGAGCAAAACTTTATGGTGTTTTCCAACAGAGTTCCTCTCTCCCAGCCCAGACAACATCCAATGATTCTCTAAACTCATCTCTGTATGCTTAATTGTACAAATCACTTATTTCCAGCTATGTCACAAACTGAGGAATAAATAAGGGAAATATATAAGGTGATACTAATGGATGATTCCTAAATTCTACTGGAATTTAGGAAAATAGGCATTATTTTCCCTCTAAAGCCAGTTTTAAATTGTTACACAAGTACCAAATCAATGTGCAATTTTTCAAACCACCATCTTCCAAATGGAGAATCCAACAATTTCAATTAAAAAATACTCTCCTTGACACTTCACAGTACCCATAGGTTCAGTACAACCTAACTACCTTTAGCAAGAATTATATCATGTAAAGTTGAAGATCTAGTAACTATAATAATAATGTTCACCTTCAGATAAACTAGGTGTATTTTCTGTAGATACAATGTAATTAATATAACTACTACTGGCACCATGATCTCTTACGATTCCCTTCTGTACCACTTAGCTTGGAATAGGGGTATTACACAAGGAATACAGGAAAGAAGCCTCTAAAGAGGACTGTCCATCACCCACACCCAGCAAGGATGTGATCAACCAGCTCAACAATCATACTAACAGGAAAAGCAGAAACCTCTTCTGAAGCCAGATACTTCATGGCAGTCAGAATGAGTGTCCATCTTGAACTCAGCTGCATCTGAAGAGATGCAATAAGGACTGGTTTCTTGAAGTCAGAATAAAATTAGTAACATGCAAAAGAATTTTAATTGACTAAAGTCCACTTGAAACTCCATGGGAAAGGAAGGAGGTGTGGCTATTACGAATAAGACTTTCCTCTAACTTTCAGTAAACAATTTACTAAGGCTCTCTGCTCAACACGATGCTAGAGATTATGAGGAAATAGAGAAGGATAAAACACCATTTCTTCCCTGAGTTTACAAAATTAGTTTTGTCAAGTCTAATTCAAATTATCCAACTTCACTTCTTTAGCCTAAGTCAACCTGGGGATACACAATCAAAGATAACTAGGTCACCTGGCTTCCATTTCCAGCTAAGATGGAGTAACGGGATTTATCCTCCTGCCCACAACTGAAAAATAACAGATAAAATATATAACAACTGTTTTCAGACACTGGACATTAGACCAAAAATCAGCTGATCCCTGAAAGAGAGAAAGGAAATGAGGTGAGTCATGTGACTGCTTGAATAGAGTTTCCAGGCTACAGCACAGAGAGAGAGAACTCAGATGGGGCTCAAGTCTCCTTGAATTAAGAAGCCAGAAGTGGGAGTTCAGGGAGGCCAAGGCAGCTGGAGTTGCTGGGCAGAATGCGAAAGAGGACACAGTTGCAAAAAAGAGAATTTTCAGCAGAGATCAGTGCCTATGTGTCAAGAAACTAAGGCCACCCAAAACGGGCAGGAGGAACAATCTCTGCAGTTCACTCAAACACCATCCCCACCAGCCAAAGTGGAAAAACCTTGTAACACACAGGGCATTGGGCAAAGCACTCTGAAAGGAACTGCAAAGGTACTGCCTCAGCAGTGGAGCAAAATTAATCTCAACTAAAGCCTATTCTGGCCCCATCTAACAACTTAAAAGCAAACCTCGAAAGGATCAAACTGTTTTTAGGTAACCTGAATGTGTCCCAAAACAAAGCTTAAGAATATTTATATGTATATGAAAATACCTAGGACCTAACAGGGTATAATTCATAATGTCTGGCATCAAATTACAAATTACCAGGCACGTAAAGAAGCAGGAAAATATCCATATTGAAGAGAAAAGCAAATTAACAAACAGCAACCCAGAAATGACACAGACGAGAAAATTAGTAGACAGGACATCAAAGAGTTATTATAACAATATTCCATTTGTTCAAGAACATAAAGGAAAGTAAGGGCATGTTAAGGAGAGGAAATGGAAGGTTTTTTAAGAATCCAAAATGAATTCTAAAAATGGGGAAAAAAATGCCTGAGGTTAAACAAACACTGGATGGAATTAAAAGCAGATTACACATTATAGAACAACAGATTACCAAACTGAAGACACAGGAGTAAAAACTATCTCAAACAATACAAAAAGTAAAAAGACTAGGAAAAATGAACTAAACATCAATGAACTATGGGACAACTTATGTAGCCAATATATGTGTAATCTGAGTCTCTGAAGGAGAGGAAAAAGGATACATAAAAACTATTTGAAGGAAAAATGACCCAAAATTTCCAAATTTAATGAAAACTATAAACCTACAAGTCCAAGAAGCTCAACCAACCTCAAGCACAGGAAACATGAAGAAAAACACAGCAGGGCCAATCATAATTAAATTACTGAAAATCTAGGGAAAACTTAAAAGCAGTCAAAGAACAAAAAAGACATTATGTACAGCTGAACAAATACAAGAATAATGGCAGCCTTCTCATCAGAAACAATCCAAGCCAAAAGACAATGGAGCGACATTTTTAAACTACTGAAAGAAAAAATGTCAACCTAAAATCCTATACCCAGCAAAAATATCTTTCAAATGCTAAGGCAAATAAAAACTTTTGCAGACATGCGAAAGTGAAAAGAATTCATCACCAGGAGACTTTAAGTATAAGCAATTTTTTAAAAAATTCTTCAGGATGAAGGAAGATGAATCAGATGGAAATCTGCATCTATATCTGCAAAGGAATGAAGAGCACTGGATATGGAAAATGTATGAATAAATATAAAATACTTAAAATTTTTTTTAATCTCTTTAAGATAACTGATTGCTTAAAACAAAAATAATAATGTATTGTAGGACTTATATGTTGAAGTAAAATGTATAATAATAATAGCAAAAAACCAGGAGAGAGGACATAGAAGTACAAAGATTAAGGTTGTTATACTATACATGAAGCAGTATAATGTGTACCATAAACCCTAAAACAACCACTAAAAAAACACAAAAAAGAGCATTGCTAATAAGTCATCAGATGAGATAAAACAGAATGAAAAATACTCAGTTAAGCCTCAAGAAGGCAGAAAAAGAGAAAAAAAGGGGAACAGGTAATAAATGGAACAAATAGTAACTCAGAGATTTAAACCCAACCATATCACTAATTACACTAAAAGTAAATGCTCTAAATGCTCCCATTTACAAGGGAGTTGTAAAATTGGATGCAAGCCCCAACTACAAGTTATCTACAAGAAATCCACTTTAAATAAAAAGATACAAACAGGTTAATTCTTAAAAGACTAGGAAAAGATATACGATGCTGACACTAATCAAAAGAAAACTAGGGGCCGGCCCCATGGCCTAGTGGTTGAGTTCAGCAGGCTCCACCTCAGCGGCCCAGCTTTGCCAGTTCGGATCCTGGGCAAGGACCTATAACACTCGTCAGCCATGCTGTGCTAGCAACCCACATACAAAACAGAGGAAGACTGGGGCTGGCCCGGTGCCCGGTGGTTAAGTTCTCATGCTCCATTTCAGTGGCCCAGGGATTTACCAGTTCGGATCCTGGGAGCAGATCTAGCACTGCTCATCAAGCCATGCTGAGGCGGCATCCCACACAGCAGAACTAGAAGGACCTACAACCAGAATATACAACTATTTACTGGGGAGCTTTGGGGAGGAGAAGAAGAAAAAAAAAAGATGATTGGCAACATATGTTAACTCAGGTGCCAAACTATTAAAAAAAAAAAAAAAAAGAGGAAGATTGGCACAGCTGTTAGCTCAGGGCTAATTTTCCTTAAGCAAAACAAGAGGAAGATTGCAACAGATGTTAGCTCACAGCTAATCTTCCTCAGCAAAAAAAGAAAAGAAAAGAAAAAGAAGAAAACTAAAGTGCCTATATTAATATCAGACCAAGCAGGGTTCAGAGCAAAGAATATTACCAAGGAGAAGGAGGATCATTTCATAACGAAAAAAGGGTTAATTAATCAAGTAGACATGACATGCACCTAATGACAGTACTTCAAAATACATGAAGCAAAAAAGTAACAGAACTTCAAGGAGAAATAGACAAATCCACAATTATCATCAGAAACTTCAAAACCCCTCTCTCTATAATTGATGGAATAAGTAGGCAGAAAGAAAATCAAGGATATAGAAGACTGGAACAACTTTATCAACCAACTGGACCTAATTAACATTCACAGCATACTCTACACTATAACAACAGAATATACATTCTTCACGTTCACACAGAACATTTACCAAGACATTTATATTCTGTGTCATAAAACAAGTCTAAATAAATTTTAAGATTGATTCAGAAGGGTTCAAAAAATTCAAATGTATGTTCCCCTCTTCCATGGTACAGCTGTAAGTGGCGAGTGCCAGCTAAAAACCCCACGTCCCAGCCTCATTCCTCTTACATATACACGGTTACTAGTCCTCACCAATAATGTGAGGGTAAAAGAAGCCAAAGAAATTTAGAAGGGGGGACCTCCTGACCCCTCCCGTGCCTCTTCCCAGGCTGACAAGTAGAGAACTCCAAAGCCTGAAACAATGGCAGAACTACATGACAGAAGGCACTCAAGACCCTGAATCACCCATGTAGAGGAAAACCATCCACCAAAACATCACCTAATGCATGAATGAACAAAGTCATGTATTGTGTTTAGTCAGTTAAGATTGTGGACTTTGTTTTAAAAGCAAGTAGCAATACTCTAATCAGGAATCTTCTAAAGAGTTTTATGCAGAGGAGGGTCATGATTTGATTTACATTTTAAAAGGATCACTCTAGCTGTTATATTAAGAATAGTCTGTAGGGAGGCAAGTGTGGAATCAGACAGACTAGTTAAAACATGGCAGTAATCCAGGGAAGAGATGATGGTATCTTGAATTAGGGGGATAACAGCGAAAGTGTTGAGTAGTAGTCATATTCTAGAAATATTTTGAAAGTAAAGCTAACAAGATTTTTCTGACAGATTAGATGCAGAGTGCGAGAAAAAGAAAAGTCAAGTAAAACCCTAGCAACTGGAAGAATGGAGCTGCTACCAACTGAGATGGGGAAGGTCAGAAATAAAATGGGTTACGGTCGGGTGGGGTGAAGCAGTGGACAGAGATATCAGGACATCCATTTTAGACTACTGAGTTTGAGAAGTCTATTAATTACTCAAAGAAAATTTCAAAGGGGCAACAAATTACATGAACCTGATGTTTAGGAAATGGATCTGAATTAGAAATATATTTTTGGAAGTTGTCAGCACATAAAATCACCAACTAAGAGAGAGCAAATAGAGAAGAGTTCCAAGAACTGAGCCCTGGGGTGTTCTTGTGTTAACAGGTTGAGGAGAAAAGGAGAATCTAACACAGCAGACAGAGAAGCGACCAGTGAGGTGGAAGAAAACCAAGAGTATGTTATCTTGGAAGCCAAGTAAAGAAGTCTATTAAAAAAAAGGAAGTGATCAATTGTGTCAGAGTCTGCTGATAGGTCAAGCAAGATGAAGATCAAAAATTGACTATAGGATTTAGGGAAGTTACTGGTGACTTTGGCAATTAGAGACAGCGAGAACAGACAATTTTTTGGAGTTTTACTGCAAAGGGAAGCTGAAATATGGGACCAAGCTTGGCTAAGAAAGGAGTCAAGAGAAACTACCGTTCTGTTTTTCGGTTGGGAGAAATAATAGCATGTTCATATGCTAATGAGAATAATCCAGCAGAAAGAGAGAAAATGATGATTATAGGAGAATGAGGGAAAACTCATGGAAGCATGTTTTTTAAGTAGGTGAAGGAATAGGATCAGGTGCACAAGTAGCCCAATAGGCAGTTAATCTACAGTTAACAGGCAGGAAGGCAGAGTACATGAACGCAGCTACTAGGAGACGAGTAGATAACTGTAAATAATTAGGCTATAGTGAAGCATGATTATAAAGTTCATGTATAAGTACATCCCTCAAAAGCAGTCTTTCTGGAGAGCAGTGTTTGAGTATTATTATCTCAATTTCACTGACTGCCAAAAGCTATTACAAGGCTTAACAGAGTAGTGGTAGAGAGACTTCCTAGGATGCTCTTAACTGAGATCAACTGTTTCAGGTGACTACACCATGACACTAGACATCCTATCCAGGACTCTTAAGTGAGGCACCAACTAGCAATTCTAGAGTGACTGCATTCCAGTTAATCCAAAGTCCTCTAAACAGTAGCTACTGTGAGGTTTCCAAACAACTTCAGAAGCAGAGAAATTTATCATTCTTGGGAACATTTTACAGGTATTGTTTTATGGTTTTAAGCACTTAGAAATAAGTACCAAATTCCAAAGCGCAGTCTCAACCTTGGCCCTGGAGTTAGTTTACTAGTTTAGGAGCATTTCAAGAACATAGTAACATAATTTTCACCAATGTAACGGCTACATAATACATTCTGAGTTACTGTCCTCATTTAAAAGATTATGTCCTAATGCATTCATAAACTTACATAGTGATGTTATAAGCAGATCAACAACAAATATTATTTTAAATTCTTAGGCCCCACATAAACAATAAAATTATCAAGCACATAATTCTAACATTTATGTAATAAAGGCTTCATTGCAGTGTTCTATCAGTCAGCAATAGTAACAGGTGTGCTCTTGAGAATCAGAAAGAACTACTTTGTAAAAGCAACAAATTCTGACATGCACAGTTCTAAGTAACGAGCTAAGTAACTAAGTAGTACGCTAAGTAACAGTTTTCATTTTGACTTCATGTCATCTTCCAAATCCCATTAGGAAAATTAAGTATACATTTTAATAAAATGAAGTTTTTTCACCATAACACCCCAGAGAAATTTTTCATAATTAATGTGCTTATATCCTAAATGTAACTCACAAACTGCAAGTTCTAATATGTTCATAATAAAAATAAAGAACACACTGACTCGATTAAATATAAACCATCTACTAAAAATCAGTGACTCTTACCATTAGGAATCACATAATCCTCTGCAAATCTGATGAAAGCTATGCATAAAATTTCAGGGAATTTACGGATGCTTCAAAGCCTATATACGAGTCCCTGAGGTTTCAAGAATCTCTGTTTAGTGGAAAAGAAAGGAGTCCAAAATTGATCCAAAAACATAAGAAAACCTAATATAAGAATGAAAGAAGAAGTGCAACATACAGTGAGAAGAACTGATTATTTATTAATATAATATTTGCCATAAGTGTCTATTCACTGAGAGAAATTACAATAAATCTTTATAACTATATGAATGCTTTAAAGAGCTAAATGCAAAAAAATAAAAATTATAAAATACTCTAACAAAATATAGAGAATGTACATAATCTTGGCTGGGGGAAGTCTTCTTAAGCAACATAAGAGACCTACTTACCTAAATTGATAGATGTGACTGCTTAAATTTTATAACATCTATGTAAGCAAAAATACACCATAAAGTCAAGGGTCATGACATATTTGGAGAAAAAGAGATGTAAGACATATGACAGATAAAGGATTAGCATTTCTAAGATTTTTTTAAGAACTAAAAATTGCTAACATAAGCCACCCAATAGACAAATAAAAATGAACACGTACACAATGTCAACCTAATTATAAGTTGAGGAAATATAAATTAATGCGATAACATTTCATTTCACAGTTTCAGACTGGCAAAAATTAAAAGCTGACAGACAGCATTCAGTGTTTGTGACTGTGTGTGTTGGCAATGTAGATTACAGGAACCTTTAAGAAAATAAATTCTTTGGAAAATAAGATATTTTAAAATCTGTTAAATTATAAAATACATTTATCTTTCGTCCCAGCAATCCCACAGACAGGAGAATTTATCCTAGTGAAAAATGACACCAACACATAGGAGTTAAATGGACATATAAAGATGTTTCTCGTAACATTGTTTATAATACCAAGAAAGAAAGGAAATGGCAAAAAAAAAAGTGGTGGGAGGGACAAATTGAATCCATTATTGGCATAAAGGCTTAATAATTTATGATACAAGCATACTATGGACTATTATACAGCTATTAGAAGTCAAATTTATATGTATTCACCTGGAAAGATGTCTATGGTATTAAATGAAAAGAAAGCAAGATAAGGAGTAACATGTATACTATGATCCCATATTTGTTTAAAAAAAAGAAAACTGTATTATGTGATATTGGGTTTTTTAGGAACCCCTGTTTATATACTTAATTTCCCAAGTGGTCAATGAATACACCTAAGTTTTTAATACATATATAGCTCTATTAGAGATCTCACCATCAAAATACTCTCAAATCAAGGTACATACAGGCATTATTAGACAATACAATCCTTTGGACTCTTCTACAACAGAAAAAATAAACAATAAAAACTACTTTTAAAAGAGAAATCTTGAACAGTTTTTCTAATGCCAAAATAAAAATGCTTTTTAATGCTGTAACTTTACACTTACAGAAAACACAGATTTTTTTTTTCCTGTAGCAGAAATAAGCTATCTATTTCATCCGTTTCATTGGGTAATGTAATTATATTCATTATACAGATATAAACAAGGGCAAACATTACACTAAACCAATTCCTTTGTGTCAGAAATTGAATTTTCTCAAAATGATATTCATTCTTAGCAATAAATGCAATTAAACATTGGTATTACAGTTTAAAAATTCTATTCAAACTGCTAAATCTTAGAGTAATGTCAATATAAAGTCCTAAGCAGCCTGGCATAATTAAAGGAGACTTGATTTGGAATCAGACATACCTGGGTTCCAATCCTGGCTCTGCACTTACTTTGTAGTCAAGTTATATAACCTTTGAGCCTGTTCCCACATTTGTAAAAATGGCTTTCTGGGGCTAGCCAGGTGGTTTAGTGGTTAAGTCTGCACGCTCTGGTTCAGCAGCCCGGGATTCACAAGTTCAGACCCCGGGCCCGACCTAGCACCACATGTCAAGCCACACTGTGGCGGCATCCCATATAAAATAAAGATTGGCATAGATGTTAGCTCAGGGTCAACCTTCCTTACACACACACACACACACACACACACACACACACACACACAAAGGCCTTCTATGGTGGTGTGCTGTTGGAAGATTAAATAAGAATATTACACATGAAAGTGCCTAGTACAGCATCTGGTTGTCAAACTATGCCTTCCTCTGCCTTCCTTTCCTAAGGAACATTACTAACTCGCAACCCCTGTTTTAGTAATGCTTTTTATGACTTTTTTTTTTTTTAAGTCAAGAGATGGCTGATAGAGTTAAACATTTTATTTGCCACGTTTTTGCATCTCTAGAGAATTATTAGTTCCTTCAAGTGTTTTGTACTTGAGGCTCCTTTTCCTGGCTCATTTTTGGGAATTATTTACACTAGTCTGATCCAAATTTACTATTTCTGATGGAATTCAAAGATTTCTTTCTTGTAAAAAATCATACACAAAAAAACACGTTATTTTCTACCTGTGGCTTTCTACGTCTTCAGATAACTCTGTTTTTCCAATCATTCAGGTTGTGTCTACAGAAACCACTTGCAAGTATTATGAAAAAAACGTTAGGCAACAAAAGAAAATAAAAAACTTAAGTTATCCTAAACCACTGTAATGTGTCTAAGAAATCCAAATAGCAATACAACAAAGTACAAATTTTAATTTTAATATAACTTTCAAATTTCTCTAAGAGAAATCATTTTTTTTCTGTAAAGCTGGAGCATTGAGGCCAGAATATGACCCTGAATGCTGCTAAAGGGATCCAAACAAAAGAAAAAGCATATTAGCCAAGCTTCAATATTTAAAGTGAATACTTCTCCACCATACAAGACACACACTAAAAAAACCCAGCTATTTGTAATATCACAATTATTTTCTGATACATTTTTCCTAAACATCAATCATCACCCACAGCAGCATCTAGCTGTTACTTCTCAGTCTAAATTATACTGCTGATATTTTACTGCTTGCTTCTCAAAAAGGATTCAAGACGATGATGCTGAGGTGCAAGCGTATGCATAAAAACACTTCACATTACTTTTCCACATGCAAACTATAGTCACTTGAGCTGATTTTTAAGTGCCATGTGCATTTTAAAACCAAAATGTATTGCTGACATTCTTTTAACGCTCCTTCCCTATCCCAAACCCTTCCCGACCGCCAGAACTCGTTACTATTCTGAAAGTACCTATTACCTGAGCATTTTTCTGGTCTTTCACAACTTCACACTTCAACTTTTTGTACTTCAGACCTCTTCTCCCACTAAAGTAAGCACTGTTAACTCCTTAAGGTACTTAACCACATGGCTAAATTTGATAATCTTACTTTTCCTTTCTTAAACTTAAATCTCACTATAATTCCAAGTCAGCCTTCCCTCCTCTTCTGGATTCACTACATCAACACTGCCGCGAAGCAACATACATATACATCCGTATTCTTAAGCCCAAAATATGAATCAGTTTAGCGCCACCAGAAAAGAAAATTTAACGCCTGGATGCCTCGTTTCAGTACCTCGTTGAAGCCTTTTATTTGCTTTCCTGTCCTACCTGGGCAGCCTATTGCTCCCGTCCGTTGTGCGGTCCCTTGCTGCCCCCAGGACAAGCGTGCAACTCACTACAGTGTATTTTTTTTTTTACTCACCATCATTCCCAGTATCTCTCTCCATTTCGGCGCATCTACCCCTTCGTGAATCTCCCCAACCCCAAAAGATTCTGTATCCAGGTGCCCAAATCTCAAATTAGAATACCCCCGGCCTGACATTGCCGGGGATTTCTGGGCGACTTCTAAGAGAACGCGAAAGGCACTCCCAGCCGAGTTCCGTCTTCTCTCGCTCCCTCTCGGTGGAAAGCCTACTTCGGGGCAACCCTTCGGCGCTGCGAAGCCCAAGCACGCAACCTCTGCCCCGTGACCTCAAGAGCCCAGCACGCCACTCAAGCTTAATTCACACCATTGTCGGAGCTTGTGCTCTCCATGCCCCCGGTCCCAGCTCTCTTTGCAGCCTCTTTCTGGCTCCTGCCCTCAAGCCAGACCCCAGGCTAGATGAACGCCCACTTGCTCCGGTTGCAATACCCCCTGGCCCGGCCCCCTTCCACGCCACTCAGCCCACAGGAGCTCCTCTCCTCACCTAGCTTCGACCGGGACTCCTCCAGCTTCTGGATTTGGTTCTCCAAGAAGAGCATCGCCACCGCGAAGGCCACCACCGCCAGCAGCTGCAACTTAGGCGGCATCATAATCCTGAGGAGCCCCATGAAACCCGCTGCTCGGGATCAAGACATACCGCGGGGGGCGGGGAGCGGGGCCCCGGAGGCGAGGGAGACGCCGGGAGGAGCCCACCGAGCCGGGAGAGAGGCAAGAGGAGCGCGACAGCGAGAGAACCACCGCAGCGACCCCCCTTCTCCCCTCCCCGGTCCCCCGCCCCCAGGCGCCAACACCGACGCCGCCGGTGCTCGCTTCTCCTTGGCCGACTCAACGACCGCCCTCTCCAAAAGCCCGCGCAGCAAAAGCGGCTGCCGGGCTCTCGCCTCCCTCTGCTGCCTCAGTCCCCGACCCCCGCGCCTGCCTGCCCGCCCGCCTCCCTCTCTTCCTTCCTTCCCTCCCTCCTTTGCTCGCGGCCGCGCGCTCCTCCGCCAGCGCTGCGGCTGCGGCTGCGCCGCCCTCAGCCCCGCCCCCGCCCAGCCCCCTCCGCCACCACGCGCACGCATCTACGTACGCTGCTCGGCAACCAGAAGCTCCGCCCCCTGCTCCTGTTCAGTTCTGCTTATTGGACCGGAGAAGCCAAGCGCTTCGCTCTCGGTTAGTGTTACGGTTGGTTTCCTGCGCCCTAGGTGTCAACCAAGACGGCATTCGATTGGGTGAACTTGGAGAAGGAGGCCGGCCGAAACTGACGAGGGCGGGGCTTCTTGGCGGCTTGATGAAATGTCGCGAATGAAAGGAAGGAGCCCAAAGAAGCACAGATTTGGGGAGTTTAGGAAATTGCCTGATATGGGTTATGGAAAGGACCTAGCGACGTTACATTTATGTCAAATGTAAAGATATTTGATCACCTTTAAGCTTCCAGATGCCGTTGGGTAATACCTGTCTCTGCAGAATAAGAGACTTGATAGCAACGGCCTTTAGCAGCCTGTTTTGGATCAGGCTTTGGAGTGGACGCCCTTAGCTGAGGGGTCCTCTGGGCAACCAGAGACCTACGGAAGATGGTAGCGATGGCCGCTCGGCCGGGTGGCTGGCTTGGGCCGGCGTTTGCGCTTCGGATGTTGTTGGCGACTGTACTTCAAGCGGTGAGTGGAGATCCCCTCGGCTGCAGCCCCAGGGCGAGTGGGAGGGAGTGCGCCGAGGAAGACGGAACCACGCTTGAAAAGGGCGGGAGGACTGGGCTTCTTTAGCTACCGGAAAGTGACGTGGCTTCATTCCTCTTTTGTATCCTTCCCCGCCCCGGGTTTCTAGGGGTTCTTTCTCCTGTCTTCAGACTATCTCGAGTACTTCTCTTGTAGAGCTCTAGCTGAAAACAATCTGTAAATCACACGGTGAAAAGAAAAGGCAATACATCCTGGAAAGGAATGAATATTGTTTTCAAACGGGCAGAAACACAAGGGACTACCGTTCCTTATGACAGGGCTCCCAGATCATAGAGGAAAACCCTCAAGTCTTTGATCCAGGGCACACTGCCTGTTTACTTCCTTCTCTCAGTTGTTAGTGGTCTCTCTGATTCACTGTTAGACAGCGTTTTCCCTCCGTTCTTTGGCATTCACGTACCGCTGGGTGCACTTCCGTGCCATTTGTTGTTTTAAACAACGTTGTTGCCATTAAAGAAGTTACTCTGTATAATAGAGCATGATTTATTTTTGAAATTGTTTCCTAAAATGATAGCCTTCACCTCGTTTAAAATCTCGTTTAAAATCGGGTAGTGTTAAGCAAGTTTTTTATTTCGTTTTTCTCCATTAAGAGAAAAAAATGTGTTCTTAATCTTTGAATGGGGGAGAGGCTAATTTTGACTTAGTTTCCTATTCACTCAGGAACGACTTAATCTTGGTTAATTCCTCCTAAGAAGTTTACAATCCATGTTTTGCTGTGTGAATAATAAAACTTTTTTTAATAGACACTGTCCTTTTACAAGTTTTTTTTTGAATCAGCTTAATTCTTCAGGTATTCCCTTTCTGATCCTGCTGAAAGTTTTCTCCTAGGAGACCTGGTTTAATTGATTTATTCAGGGTGTGGGGGAGTTATGGCCTATACTGAAGGCCTCTATAAACACCTCTGCTTTACTTTCATCAAGGGGTTTGAAGATCCTACCTGTATGCTTTGCAACCATACTTAAAGGTGGATTCTTCATTTCTCTCATTAGCACTACGGTACTCTATTATCCAGGCATTTGATGCCTTAGAAATTACTGGAAAACCCCTCTCTAAACTCAAGATTTTTTTTGCCAGTCTTAGGTAATTTGAGTTCACCACCATGCAAAGAGAAAAAGGACTAACATTTCAAGTTACCTTGTCCTTATTTCCCTATCTCTTTGACTGTTGTTTCATTGTTTATGGAGGGTAACCATCCCAAAGTTTAATGGCTTAAAATAACAACAATATCTCATAGTTGTGTGGGTCTGAGCAGTTCCTCTGTTGATTTCCTCTGGCTTCATTTATGCAGCTGTGTTGAGCTAGTAGGTCAACTGGACCCAAAAGTCCAAAATGGATTCATTCTTAGGTAGTGCTGTCAACTAGGACGACATGGTCCTCCTCTATGTGACCTCTCATCCTCCAATAGGTCAGACCAGCTTCTTTTCATGACAGTCTTAGGGCAGCACCCCTAAAGAGCAAAAGCTGCAAGCCTCCTAAAGCCTAGCCTGGGAAATCACATACCTCACTTCCACCTCACCAATATTTGTCAAAGTTAATCAGAAGACCAGTCTGGATTTCAGGGATGAAGAAATAGACTCCATCTCTGCATGGGAGGAGTGACACAATCACATGGCAAAGAAGTGTACATACCAGGAGAGGAAGACTTTATGACCGTTAGACAATCTACCATAATGACCATCCACAGAATTCAAGTCAGAAACTTGGATGTCCTCTTTGACTCCTTTCCTTACGTACCTCATCCAGGCAATTACCAAGTCTTTTACTTCCTAAATATCCCTCAAGTCCATCCACGTATTGTTAATTCCTCATTCAGGCCACCGACATCTCTCTCCTTAGAAATAAGCCTCCTGGTTCACCTTTTGAATGATTAGAATCTAAGTGGTTGACTTTGCCAGCTTCGCAATTGCCCAAGCCAGAAATTAGTCATTTTAAATTCTTCTTTTCCCTTTCATTCTGAATCTAATTAGTCAATGAGCCCTTAAAAATCTCTACTTAATTCTGTCTCCACAGTAAATTCAGGCTAGCATCTTTGCTTGCCTGGGATTACCACAACAGCTTTCTTAACTCATCTCCCCGTCTCGTTTTCTCCCTTTCTAATCCAGTCTCTGCAGTGCACCCAAAGTCATCTTTCTAAAACTTAAATCTGACATATTAAAACTCTTCAATGAATGTCTCTGTTTTAAGGTGAAGTCTTTACTCCTTAATGTTCCTTAAAAAGGCCTCTTTGACCTGATGTTGGTTTGTCTATCCAGGCTTAATTCCCAGCATTTACCTCTCATGGGAGAGCAAAAAGGTAGAGGTGGAGAATTGGGGTCGCTTGTTTTAGTATATCTCACATACCCTGTTCTCCCTCACCAGGCCTAAGGTAAAGTGTTTAGATAAAATGCAAGGCTTAACTTACATCCCATTTCCAGATTTTCGAAGTCAGATATACTCTCTCCCTTGCATAATCAGCATACTTTCTGCTGTATTGCGCAGATCCACGATCTTAACCACACCATAGCTCTGTGTATGTGTTTGTATCTCTCCACTCCCCTTGCTCCCATGCCAGTTAGAATGTAGACAAACGGAATACGGGGACCATTTTTCTTTTATGTGTTTTTTTGTTGTGCCTCACGTGTATTTGTTCATTTAAATCCCTCTGAATGGCCCCCTAGTTCATTTGTGCTGGTCCCTTGCTGTCAGAGTCATCAGGATACCTGTAGTTTGTATAGAGCGATGATGAACCTCACCCACTCCCACAAATACAAAATGACTGAAAATAGAGAGTCCTGAGCAATTCACCCCTGTTGCCCCTGTTGAACTGTTTTAACTCCCCTGAGATTTAGTCCTGTCTCTTCAGAAATGAAAGCAATACAATCCTTGAAAATGAAAAGGGAGGAGTGGAGGATTGTTAGAAAAACACTAAGCAGTTAGAAAAACTGCGTTTCACTGTTCGCCTGAGGCTGGGAAGGCCAGTGGAATAAGTCGTTGGCAGTAGTAAAAATAAGCCAAATCTTTGGAATAAAAAGGGCAAGAGGGAAGAATTTCTTGGCACGTTGAGGTTGAACTTCTGGTGTGGATGGAAGATTTAGCTGCTACTGTGTTAATTCACACCTGTGGGTCCTCAGACTAGACAAGTTGAGTTTGCCCCACTGTCTGTGCCTCTTGATAGCTCTAATTTAAAGTTAATAACAATGCATAGTTATCAGCATTCCAGTGAGGTAACAACTGGGAGGATATAAAGTAATTTAATCTGGAAATACGTTCTGAGTATGCTTAAGCATTAGAAAAGTCTAAGGGAGCTGTTTTCTAGAGTGCCCCAGAACTAAGTGGTATTCGGTTCTTCATTCAGAAAGGCACTGTGGTGAAAGCAGTATAGAATGATATCATTGCTTCTGAGAAACAGCACCCCACCTCCCACCTTCCTCTTCACAGGTTAACATCTGGATCAGTCTTATTTCCATGGGTGGCACAATTATAATTGTCAGGGTTTGGGTTGTTATTCTTAGTGGTACATACAATAATGGTGCATCATGTATTCTGTGATAAACATAAGTTAATAACAGAGGTTAAGGGTTTTGAGGGCAGGCCAGGGTTAGAATCTTGATGCTGCCACCTCTTGTTTGCTGTGTTGTCTTAGCCAGATCACTTTAACTCTCTTAAGTCTCATTTCTTTCTGTGTAAATTGGAGATAATAATGCCTATTTCAGAGGATAGTTAAGATTAAATGGGATAATAATGTAAAGTGCTTGGCAAAATATCTGGTGCATTATAAGAGCTTGCTGTAGTGGCTGTGTTTCTCGTTTCATTTTCATGGGGTTCATCTGTAACTTTTATATTTTTTTGCTTTTGTCTTAGATTTGAAATCTGTTCAAAGTTACATGAGAAACCTGTGAGTTTTCTGGAAGTAAAGACCCAGTAAGGTTGGGTGGTGAACGTGATGTAATCTACACAGAGTATGGAATATATTATGATGTACATCCAAAAGCTATATAATGTTATAATCCAATGTTACTGCAATTAAAAATAAAAATTAAAATTAAATTAAATTAGAAAAAAGATACTGAATGCATTGGGAGGAATAGATTTTAGGAAAAAAGATAAGTTTCCCTGTTGGAGTTTTGAAGTTGCAATGCCAGTGCAACATCTAAATGAGACATCAAGTAGGCTGTTGGCTTTGGAAGCATGACACTCAAGAAGACAACTTGTGGGGCTGGCCTGGTGGCACAGCGGTTAAGTTCGCATGTTCTGCTTCTCAGCAGCCTGGGGTTTGCCGGTTCGGATCCCGGGTGCGGACATGGCACCACTTGGCAAAAGCCATGCTGTGGTAGGCGTCCCATGTATAAAGAAGAGGAAGATGGGCATGGATGTTAGCTCAGGGCCAGTCTTCCTCAGCAAAAAGAGGAGGATTGGCAATAGTTAGCTCAGGGCTAATCTTTCTCAAAAAAAAAAAAAAGACGACAACTTGGGAGTTTTCAATAAATGGGCATTTGAAGTCATGAAAAAGATGCAGTTGTCTACAAAAAGTAGGTGAAGCAGAAAGAACCAAAAATAGAAATGGGAAACAGCATTAAAGAGATGCATAGAAGAGGAAGAAGGAAGGGGACAAGTTCATGGAAGGAGGAGAACAGTTTTGAATGCCTTTGCATTTAGTGATTTTTGGCAAGTTTACTTGAGGGGTAGGGTGAGAAACCAGACTATAGTAACAGTTCAGAAATGACAGAATATGGGGAGACCAATGAGAACCATAGAGCTTGAATACATTGAAGAATTGAGTTATCAATTAAATTAAATCCCTGTAGAGATGGCAGAAGATAGAATCCAAAGCACAGGTAGAGGGACTGACCTTAGACAGGGAGGTATACCACATTCATGGAAGTGTGACAGAAGAGTGGATGAGGGAAGAGAACTAATATTTTTTGGAAGCCTGCTTTTGCCAGTCACGTTGGTTGGTTACTTTGCATAAGTCGTTTCATTTAATCTTTCCTGCAATCTATTTTATGCAGCAAGTATTGCTCCTGCTGTATCAGTGAGAAAATTAATGGTTAGGGAGATTATCTTGCCCACAGTCATAAACATCTTCTAAGTGGTCAAGCTAGTCCCTAAACCTCAAAGTTTTATTTTTGAGGTGCTCCTGCTCTCCCCTACTCCATTCCCTTCCGCACCCTTCCCTACTAGATGTGAGTGAAGATATGCTGATATAGGGAGTGATAGAGATCTAGACATTAATGTTACTCTATAGACCTGTATGAATAGGTGCTAAGTTCTTAAAATGAAATGGGAATTTGTTTTTCTTCTTAGGAAATTCCTTTAAAAAAAACTACTCAATGTTTGTTTAATGAAAGATATTATATATAATATACAAGTCATAAAGAAATAATATGTAGTATCTTTTTTTGTTAATCCATATTCTAGCTAAGCTGAAAGGTGACAAATTTTTAAGAAAAAAATTTGTGGGGTAGGTAGGAAGAACCAAATCTCATATAAGATTACAGAGTTTAAAAATAATTAAGAATGGGGGCTGGCCTAGTGGCATAGCGGTTAAGTTCGAGCACTCCCCTTTGGCGGCCCAGGGTTCACAGGTTCAGATTCCTAGCACAGAACCACACCACTCATCAAGCCATGCTGTGGTGGCATCCTACATACAAAATAGGGGAAGATTGGTGCAGATGTTAGCTCAGGGCCAATCTTCCTCACCAAAAAAAATAATAATAATTAAGAATTTGTCTCCAAATCAGGCATTTCAGTAACTCACCTCCAGTGTGTTAGATTTTGACAACCCTGATTTCTCCTTTTTTGGAAGCTTTATAATATAAATATGGAATTATATTTTATTTCTTCTTTCTTATTTTCAGGTGTCTGCATTCGGGGCAGAGTTTTCGTCGGAGGCTTGCAGAGAGTTAGGCTTCTCCAGCAACTTGCTCTGCAGCTCCTGTGATCTTCTTGGACAGTTCAACTTGCTTCCACTGGATCCTGACTGTCGAGGATGCTGTCAGGAAGAAGCACAATTTGAAACTAAAAAGGTGGTGTTTTCTAGTATCTCTTTTCCATTAGATGGTTTAGTTGTGATAGGGTAAAGTATTAAATTGCTTAATCAACTTAAACATAAAGAAATCTCTAGCTTTTACATTTTGTAGTTTTAGCGACTCACTGATTTCTTGCCTGGCCCATTAAATCAATCAAAGCAAGTAGGAAGGAAAAGTACGGTTCCATACCAGACCTCATTCTACCATGGCTGTCCAGCAGAAGGGGAGCAGAATTACTGTAGCCTGCTTGGATCCTAAAGCTCTTCAGTCTTCCTAACTTCTGGCCACATGAAGTTGAAGAATAATTAATTAGTTGTGTTTATTCATTTGTAATAAGAACCCCATTTTATCAGGAAATCTGAGATGAAAGTGAAGCACTTATTACCTGGCACGTAATTGTAGGCAATAAATTATAACTTTTATTATGGTTAACAAAGAATATGGCCTATTAATTTACACGCCTGTTACCAATATTTCCAGACACCTAACCTCACCTTTTATACTGAAAACAGTCAAGGATATGTAGTTTTAACTGTCCAGTAAAATCTGCCGTGTTTTGACCCACTGTTCAAGTTAATAGTAGACTTGCTGAATTTTTAAATCTTTTGATTAAAGACCTTAAACTTCTTTAAATTATAAAGTAGCTTGAAAAGATCGTTTATGTTATCCAAATAAAACTGAATTAGTGAGATCCATGTTTTGGGGGTGAGAAAAAATGTTAGCATCTCTCTGTTATGTTTTCTTTTAATATTCTCTTTCACTTGTACATATTGAATTCTGTTTAAGGGTTAGGGTTTGTAAAGCTTTCAAACAGTAATTGTGTCTTCTCATTATTAGGTAGTAAAAGTTTATTTCTAATACTGAGTACAATTTTGTAATATTAAAAGAAAAACAAGCAGATAAGCTTTGAATATGTTAGTACTAAACCAAAATGTAATACTTGATTTCTCAGCTATGAAACTGAAATTCCCCAGTGTCCCAAAAAAGGTTTCCAAGTCTTCTGGGTTTTTCATTTTCTTGGTTCTCATATACCAATAATATATTTTAATGTTTTGAAGATTTCCATACATATAAGTTAGTCTTTATTGCGTGTAACTAAAATCTAAACAAGTTTTGAAAACTTGACTTTAAATAGATCTAAGACATGGGACTTAACTAATTTAGTAGGACCCTTCCCCCTTGTTTTTTGTTTCGTTTTTTTTGTTTGTTGATGAGATATTCACATGCGACAAATTGCTGGAGGAATCTGTATGAGTCATCCTCTCATATTGAAGCTATTATTAGCAGTCCATATTAGTGGTCCATATTACTACTCAGCCAACAATGATTATTTCCTTAGACACCAAACTTAGACTGAGTAACAAGGGAGGTTTTATCATGAACGATCTTTATCACACACTCCCCCTTGTAATTAAGGGTACATTGAGAGGTTCCACTCTTTGACTGATATCAAATGTGCCTAAACTATAACCCAAGTGCATATAAAAGCTCTTTTTACTTATTGCCCTTTCTCAATAATCCTTCATGATACACAAGTTTCGTGGTATAGCTTTACTGAAACCAAGCTTGGATCACACACTCTCAAATTAATTATATTCCTGTTCGATCTTCAATATTAGTTGAGCTGTGTATATTATCTTGACACCTTTTAGCAGTTACAGCTCAGCAATAACAGTAGGCCAGTGGTATGCCTGTTAATATAAGCTTAACAAATAACAAGCTGAAATGGTTATTGTATCTAAGTACAAGTAAGCCTGTATCCTAATACACCTTTTATGCTGTATCTGTTGTTTCTTTTTTTCTTTTACTCCTAACCCCTAACCTCTCAGATGTTCTTACTGCTCATTAAGTGTTTGCTAGCACACTGTTGCATAAAACCAATGAATGATTTTCTTTAATAGGCCTCGTGAAACCAAAACATACCAAAAATACTTAGAAATATTACTGGAGGTATAAAAATATGGCAAGTCGGACACACCTCCATTTAGATGCAAACCACGTTCCAGTATAGAAGCAGTACTTGCTTTAATCTGTGCAGTACTGCTCTCTGGATTATTGGTATGTGATCATAGGTAGCAGTATATACAATATTTTTTTATGTCTCTCTCAACTCTGGCTTAAGGCATAATTTTGAAATCATAGTTTAATTTAGTCCTAGTTTAATAAAAGGAAAAATCTACGTTATATAGACTAGTCCCTTACATAAAAAACATTAAAAATACTTAAACATGGCCATATGTCTGTAAATAATTGTGAATATAAGTTCTTCAGAAGAGAAAAATTGAAGTTTATATACAGGAATGTTTTAGCAATTTATGTATAATAAAGAAATGTTACCAGAACACTCATTTTGGTTCTTTCTTAGTTGCCTGCTTTATAGGTCTGTCCAGGGATGAGGGTAACCATTTTTAGGAATGCTTATTCATTTCACAGCCTGAATTTAGCCTCTGATAGCCAGAAGCAGAAAATTTTCTTTAAAAAAGATTGATGACAATAAGAGCAGAAAATGTCTTTGAAATCCCTTATCATACTGCAAAGAGATAATCGATTATTCTTTTTATTTGGTCTTCTCCCCTCCCTAGCCGCCCTCTGCCCACCATTTTGATCATAAAGGATCTACCAAGCATCACAAATACTATCTAGAATGAAATTTTTTGGTGAGGTATTTTACTACCATTTTAACTAGTTTTGCTTGCAGCTGTGTACCTAGATACAGTTTCCAGACGTTAGTAAGGATGCTGACTTAATTGTGAAGAGTGTGCTAATTTGTAGCTTGAAGAAAAAATGTAAACTAAAGAAAGAAAAAATATTTAAATCTTGGTGCTACTTTTATGCAGTTAGTATTTACTAAGTAGCGTATGTAACTTTACTGTTATATAGAGAATCTTAAGATGGAAGGGAAGCAACTGTTCTCTTTTTCGTTACTGACTGGCCTTTTCCTTGGGGCGTAAAAACATAGTAACTGCCGGTTCCTGAGTATGGTATCTTACAGCTATCCCATCAGAAAAGGACTAATTCTTCCTCATTTACATTTTTGTAATAGTTTATACAAAGATTCTTACTAGCTTAAGTTGGGTCACTAACCAGTTATTAGCTAGGATAATGTAAGAACCATTAGCTGCCACAGTAGCTATGTGGAATGTTGCACTGGGGAGCAGACAGATGAGCAGTTTGCAGGGAAGAGCAGGTTAGGTACTAGGTAAGCCATCCCATAGATATCTGTTCTATTTTTCCCCTTAATTACTAGAGTACACCACTTTTACTCGAGCTGTTTTTAAAGATTTAGGTCAAGTGTCCCCTCTTCTGGGAAGTCTTCCCTAATCTCCCTCCGCCCTTACCCACCACCACTCCCAAGCTAGGCTAGCTACACCTCTGTATCCCAGAGCACTTCAGGATACTTTGATTTGCATTTACCTCCACTATATTGTGTCTGTTGTTTTGTTTGCTTTCTCTCCCAATAAATTATGCTCTTTGAAGTCTGACTGTTTTTTATGTTTCTCAATCTCCAGCCTTTAGCATACAGTATTTCATAAGTTTTTGTCTTTGAATAAGGCTGTTTTTACTAAGAACAAGTTAGAAAAGGTGATTTTAAAAAAATATGATGTTGAAAATATACTTGAAGTTTGTAGATGCTTATTAAGTATATTTTCCTGTATTTCACTTATGTATCCTGAATATAAAGAATAAGATCATTTGTCTCCATATTGGCAGTTATCCGTTAGTAATACTTTGTTTATAATTGTTCATTTAACTGTAAATATAGATATCTCATTTCTATATTTATAAAGATATCATAAGCTCCAAAATCTGTCTATAAAGAGATATGTAAATTATTTAGCACAAATTTTTGGTGATTCCAGTCTGACCACTAACCTTAATAGAAAGTTATTCAAAGAGCACGTAACCATTGGATTAAAAGAGTTTCCTGGGATTTCCTTAGGGATAAACATAAATCAGATATTTTTTTTCTGTTAAGAATTTTTTAACCTCTGTTTTCTAAGATTTAGAAAATTAAATGTAGTATTTCAATAGAGGGATTATTTTTCTTATCCTTTCGTAATCTTTCCAGTTCTGTGAATTTGAACTTGATTATGCAGGTAGGTGCTTTTTTCCTGTCTTCTCGTTCATTTACGTTTTTCATATCTTAATGACAGTGATTTCAGCTTCTTCCAGACATTGTTATTGTAGAACTTTTCTATTTCCTCTTAATTATATACCCCTATTTCCTTAGTGAATACCTGTTCTTTTTAAGATCTTGGTTCACCAAGATCCTTGTAGTCCCACTGCTTTTTTTTCTTCTTTCGTAGTATTTTTATTTAATTGGTTTTTAGTACTTCCTATTTTTTGTGTTCACACCTACCTTATCTCTGAACTACTATCCTGAGGTTTGGCTAGTTACCAAACCAGAGCCCCTTCTGGGAGAAAAGAATCCACTTGGCTGAATTACTCATGTATATGAACCAGTAAGAAAATTACTTCAACTTAATTTGCTCTCCATTCAGTCTTTATTGTACCAGGAGGGAGTTTAGAGTAGTGGTTGAGAGCACGGGTTCTGGAACCAAACTACCCAGGTTCAGATCATCTGTACTCAGCTAGTGATCTTGGACTAATTACTTGATCACTCTGTGCCTGTCTCCTCATTTATAAATTGGGGAGGATAATAATAGTTCCTATCTCATAGAGTGGTTATGAAGATTAAATGAGTTAATATATGTACACTGCTTAGAATAGTGCCTGGCATGTAATAAGTACCAGGTAAATACTTGGGGCTGGTGGTGTGACAGTAGTAGTAGTAGTATCTGATATGCTTATGAAGAAAAAAAAAACAAGAAACAGGGCCGGCCTGGTGGCATAGCAGTTAAGTTCACACACTCCTCTTTGGCGGCCTGGGGTTCGCAGATTCGGATGCCAGGTGTGGAGGTAAGCACCACTCATCAAACCATATTGTAGCAGCATCCCGTATAGAAAATAGAGGAAGATAGGCACTGATGTTAGCACAGGGCTAATCTTCCTCAGCTTTTAAAAAGAGGAAGATTGGCAATGGATGTTAGCTCAGGGCCAGTATTCCTCACCAAAAAAGGAAAAACAAGAAAGAAACAGAAAATTTGGAAAACTCAGAAAATAATGAGTGCTGTTGGCAAAGTAGAGTAAAAAGAAAATAGATAAGAGATATAACATGAACTGTTAGATTTGCCAGTGATAAAAATTTGTAACCAAATTTTCTGTTACTCCACTGTTAAGCAGCCAGCCCTGGGGGTCTAGTGGTTAAGATTTGGGCCAGGGTTCATTTTCCAGTCAAGGAAACACACCACCCGTCTGACAGTTGTCATACTATGGCAGCTACATGTTGCTGTGATGCTGAAAGCTATGCCACTGATATTTCGGATGCCAGCAGGTTTCAGTGGAACTTCCAGACTAGGCAGACTAGGAAAAAGGACCTGGGTTCTGTCAGAAAAATTGGCCATGAAAACCCTATGAACAGCGGTGGACCATTGTCTGATACAGCACCAGAAGGTGAAAGGATGGTGCAAAAAGACTGTGTAGGATTCTGCTCTGCTGTACACAGGGTCTATAGGAGTTGGAATCGTCTTGAAGACAATGCAAACAATAACCACTTTCAAGCTCCTGGATCAACTGACTCATGAAGAAATATAACAGAATTAGTAGTATGAAAACTTTTACCACTTGCAACTACTTATATGGAACAAAGTACAGAAATAAATTATGTCAAACAACCTAGATTTCAAATTTTTGAGTCCTGCTGATTGACGCATTTTAATGAGGAAAATACTACAAACTTGAATTTTTAAAATGTGTACCATTTTGATCATTTTAAGATGCTATACAAAAGATTGCATGTGGAGAGAAAACGTTTTGCTACTAAAAAAATTCTCAAAACCATTGATAAAGTTAAGCTCGATTTTGACAAACCTATTCTGAAAATTGAATGAATGAGACCTATATTTTAAAGTCAGTTTGAAGTAAAATATATTACTGGTTTTCAGACCACAGGTCATTTTATTTCAGATATTTGTAACCTTTCAGACCACACATCAGGTCAGGTCAATATCTATCCATGATATTCTTTGAAACCAGAAATAACATAACAGAAAGTAAATTAAACTATGTGTGATATAAAAATAATCACTTTGCTAAAAAAGCAAGCTATCAAACTAATCACATTTATTTCTAATGTACCTGATAACATTCCTCTGCTACTTACTTATATTTTTAATCTAATACTTGGTAATAGATTTCAAAGGTTTAAGAAAATTTTGGGAGAGAAAAGCTTAAATGTAATTTTTTAAACTCTATGGATTGAGAAGAAATTTCTTTTATTTGAATTTTGGAACATCTTGGTCTCATTCACAGAATACCAGTGGAAGCCTAGGCTTCAAATCACCAAATTATACCATTACTAGTTCTGGAAAATAGCTCAACAGTTAGGTATTTGATAAAGGGTATTTGTTTTCACTTAAAAATCTGCTTTTCAGATAGTATAAAAATATTTATCTTCAATAATGGTTGCATTACACTAGATTTGAATACATGGACCTAAGTAGTGCATAAAATAATTTTAAGAATATAGTTAGATCTCCTCCACTTCCTACTCCATTACCTAGTTGGAGCTAAACTAATGTTGAATGACTAGCTCTATATGATAACAGTCCCATTTTCTGTGTGCATAATACTCTGCTTTCGCATTTACATGCACTCTAAGCAATCCAGAGACAATACAGAGGTAATATTAACATATGTATAGTTTGTCAGAAGTTTATTGCCTTCTTGCTTTTCATAAGAGTTTTTGAAAGAGTTGAATTTTCATCTCAGCTTCATTGCTTACCAGCTTTGTGGCTTTGAGCTAGCAGATTCCTTTTTGTTCTTCAGTTTGATCTTCAGTTTTGTTGTAATAATTACATTGACTCACCTTTGAGTGTTTATTTTACTTTGGTTATGTGCTAAAGTGTTTCACCTACATTGTCTATTTAATCCTCACAACAACTCTGTCGTGTAAATGCTGTTATCCCTATTTAACGGGAGAGGAAACTGGGGTATAATCTGCCCACGGTTGCCCAGCAATTAGGTGCCACAACCTGGCTTCATCTCAGGTCTTTTTGACTCCAGAGCCCCAAGTTTTTAAACCTCTACACTATTTTGCCTCTCATCTTGAAAATGTTAATAGTTATACCTACTTTACAGAGTTACTGTAAGAAAATAAATGAGTTAAATATAAAACACCAGACTGGCTTTCTGAAGGTCCCTCTTGCGTTTATAGTTAACAATTTTAATAACACAGGTCCACTATTAGTTTCTATTTAAAATTGTCAAATCTTTATTCCTCAGTTTACCACAGACTTTAATGGCTCCCATTACTTGGTGTTTTTCAAAAATATATTAACAAATTTGACTTTATTTAAGGTCCAACCAAACAAGTATTTTAAACAAGTCACTTAATTCTGGTAAAAGAGCATCAAAACATTTAGTTACTTTCAATTTACGTGGAAATTCTGTAGCCAATTTCAGAATAATTTAGAAGTCAGCTTAAACAACATTATTCAAGACAGTGGCAAATTTTAAGCTTTAGCCTAACAGAAACAGAATGCTACTGGTGTGTTAAACATAGGATGAAACAGAGGTTAAGCTAACTGTGCGTGAAATTGTAGTTGCTAAAGAAATTTCACACTTGCTTAAAATAACTTCACTTTTGTAGTGTGTCTGTAGCATCGGTACATGAACTGATTTCTGTAAAAGAAACATATAAGTGTCTTCAACAGATTCTAATTACAATAGAAAAGCATTAGTCACAGAGAAGCTTTTTTTAAAGATCTGAATAATGTTTGGCAACAGTTCAATTTCAGTGTAAGAATCACTAAGACTCCTGAGTAGCAACAATACTAAATAATGACAGAAATTATTTTTAATAATGATGACACAAATTATTATTTAATGATAGCCACTAACATTCATTAAGTTATTATATGAAGGTACTGTTCCAAGCAGTTCATATAAATTAATTTATATAATCTTCTTCCCAATAACTCTATGAGGTAAGTACCACTATTATCCCCATTTCATAGCTGAGTCTGAGGCATAGAGATCTTGCCTAAAGTCATACAGCTAATAAATGGCTACAGAAATATGTATCATGTTTGCATAACAAAAGTTTTAAAGTTTATTTTGTGTAATTATTTAATTGAACTGAAAATATTAAATTTTTCATATTTTCTAAATGTGGCATTTCATCTGCCTTTAATATGAAAAACAAACCTAGTCAGTTTTTTTAGGTATTTGCAAATTAGGATCAATATCTATCGAGCATAATTAAAACTTTCTGTCACGTTTGCAGATTCTAATATTTTAAAATGAAATAAACCCTTAAAGTAATTCATGATCTATGTCCAGGCTGTCTTACAACTACATTTCCTGGACATACCTACCTCAGAGTCAAAGTAGACTTTCCATCTCTACACTAAATATTTTTTCTTGGTATAGGAGGCTCTGAGAATGCCAAAATAAGACAATAGTCACTGTTCTTGAGCAGAAGAAGAAATAAGCATGGAAATGGGACTGTTAGAATGCAGTTAGCAGGATATTCTGTTGGGCTAAAACATAATATCCAATGTTTTGAAGGTAACCACTAAAAGAATTAGAAATAAAATAAAAGATGGAAAGAGGAGGAAATTGATAAATCTCTTAAAGTTGGTATATTGAGAACTATAGATATAACCATATTAATCATTATGGAAGTGACCAACAGAAAACTAAAAGCAGTAAAAGCTATTGACTGGCGGTGGGAGGCAAAGAAAAGTTTTTACTTCTTATTTAATCCCTTCAGTACTCTTTCTTTGCAATTATTATTTCCAGGTGCATTGATTTCTTTACAGAATTCAGTGAGATGTGTACTGTAAACAAAATATATTCATGTGCCATGAAAGCAGACAGAAGGAAGGGCATAACCATTTGACAGGTCAGGTAAATATCACCACTTGCTTATATAGAAGTTGATGCTTATGATAAATTGGAAAATAATTAGAAGAAGGTCATCTCTGGCAAAAGGAGAAGTTCTTGGAAAGGCACAGAATCTTGAGAGAGATGGCCATCTGAAATAATCAGATAGCTTGGTTATGGTGAGAGAGAATTGTTACCAAACCAGGCTCGTTTTGCCCGCCTCATGGTATGCCAGTCGCCGAGACAATGAGTTTGTAGCAGAGTAACGGTTTATCACGGGGCAGTCAAGCAAGGAGATGGAAGAAGTCTCAAATCCACCTCCCTGAAAATGGGGGTTAGGGATATTTGTGGGATAGAGGGACAGGGTGGTCTGAAGTGTGGAACAGATGATTGGAGGTAAGGAGAAGTGAGGTAATTGATGATCTGCACAAGCGTAGTCAAGCTTCATGGCTCTTCACAGGATGCACATTCACAAAATGGTGACCTTAGTATGATCTGAGGGTGGAGTTTTAGGCCCCCTGATATCAAAGGGTCACCAGTTGGGCATCCAATGAGTCAGTGGTCTTAACCAGTCTAAACTGGATAAGGAGCCGACTCAGTTCCTGAAAACCTTAAGCACCCCATCTCTTACCCTGGTGACCCAAGCATCAGAGATGTTATCTATAGGGTGGTCTTTAGTAATGTATTATCTAACGACTTTTGCAAACAGACAACTGACTGAGTATAGTTAAAGCAAGTTGGCCCTCAGCTTCATGATGGTTAGGTAAGTAGGGCCGGTGTATCTTGATAAAAAGTTTGGACTCTATCTTATAGGCAGGGAACAAAATTAAAGGATTATGAACAATGAACTGGCAGATTTGTATTTTAATATCTTTTGTTAGTGGTGTGAACAACAGTTGTTAGGGCAGAGGGAAATACTGTTGCCAGAAAAGTAATTTATATTGCTGTTATCCAGGGGCAAGATACAAGGGCTTAAGCCAACACATTGGTAGTAAAAATGGAGAAGGAGCAGATCTGAAACAGATTTAGGCGATAAAACCTACAGGATGTATTGACTTACTGGATCGGAGGGGAGAAGGAATGAGTGAGGATGCTGCCCAGTTTCTATTGAGAAACTGGTAACCCGACACAGGAAGGCTATGATAGACTTCAACTAGTTACAAGGTAGCCCTTTAAGGCAGTGGGGAGGATGGAAGAAGGGGCAGCAGCAGAGGAAAACTTTATAATAAAGCCTGAGCAGCCCTTAGCTACAAACTACCTTTTCAGTTTTCTTTTTGAAGAAATAAGTGTTAAAAGTTTTAATTTAGAGGGCCATGAATTTTATCTAGGTAACGTAATGAATTCTAAAATTGATAGTATACTTGTCAAAGAGTGGGCAAAAAATTAAATGTGTGGAATGACCTAGTTTCTTTTGGTCTAGTTTCATCTTGCTACTCTTAGGTTTTGTATAATATTTAAGCTTTTGGATTATTATAGTTTTATTTTTGTGTCTGTTCTTAAAATATGTTAGGTGATTCCTTTCTTTCAATAGAGAGAAACCATAATTTAATTTGTGCTGCTGTTTTGTTTTTTATTTCAGATACTTGTAACCTTTCTTAAAGATGGTCATAATTCCCCCCCCCCTTTTTTTTTAAGATTGGCACTGAGCTAACATCTGTTGCCAATCTTTTTTTTTTTCCTTCTCCCCAAAGCCCCCAGTACATAATTGTACATTCTAGTTATGGGTCCTTCTAGTTGTGGCATGTGGCCTGATGAGCGGTGCCATGTCCACACCCAGGATCTGAAGCAGCAAAACCCTGGGCCACTGAAGTGGAGCGTGCTAGCTTAACCACTCAGCCAATTCAGGGCCGGCCCCTTAATTCCCCTTTTTTGTGACAAACAGTGGTGTTCAGTATTGGAATGGTAATAGCAACACTAACAAAAAGAACTGAGGTCTCTTTTGAAAAGCAGCTTTTGCTGCCATAAATGGCACCTTCATGTTCAGTTTTTGGGGCTATCGAATGTTTGGATGTTGAACCATATTTTGTCTGCATCTCAGTTTTTCAAATTAACAGGAAAATAGGTGATATTTTTCAAATGCTGAGGAGCAAAAAAACATTGAATTTTTTATTATTGAGTGCTATCAACTAAATAGTTTGCCATTTTGTGAAATATTTTTACCTTTATTTATTACTGAGGGGTTAATTGCTTTTATTTAAAAATTACTTAGATATTCAACCTTAGAGTCATTATTACGAATTCTTTGGATATTTTAACCTCAGGAACTACAACAGCTGTTGTGTCGAATTATTTCCTTTCGTTGTATGATATGTCCTAAGTATCAGTAGAATTGAATGCATTGCTCCCAAATGATGCCCCTGGATTATTCATACTTGTAGCTGAAGTATGTACAGGAAGGTGTGTGTGTCTGTATCTGTGGGTGTAGTTGTTTCCAGGTGAAACTCTCATCATTAGTCTTATCTCTTGCTGGTGAGATTCTCTTTTTTTTAGGCACATATACAAACTCTGTTTCTCATCACAGTTTTGAAAGAAGCCTTGTTCTTTTTTTTCTCAGATTTTATAGTTGGAATGGTCTAATTTAGAATGTGGTGGTGTCAGAAACATTTTTATTTTTTTTTAATACATTTTCATTGAGCTTTTTAGTGGAACAGTGGTTGTATCTTAGTGGAAGGATTCCCCCGGTGCATTCTTTCCTTCCTTAGAGCCTGATTTAAATTGAGCTAGATGTTACCTTGCTTGTCTTGTAGCTTTCTCAACCTCAAGTCAGAAACTAAAGACACAAAAAGGAATAACACTTTAATAGTGTAGTGGAATAAGTTTTAAACTTACAGAGCTTCCATAGGCCTAGACATTCATTGCTTTATATTTTTTCAGAGTTTAGTAGAAAGCACCTAAAAATGAGTAGGGTAACCTCAGGGGTATAATATTAGAGAATTATATTTACCAGCATGGTTTGCTAAAATTGTAAAACTGAACGTATTTTCCTAATCCTCCATATTCATTCATTGTTCCTATGCAAGAATACCATCAGTCAGAGTGTGTACGTGGACGGCAGCGTCAACAGATTCACAATCTGCCTTATACATTTGCTGTTTCAGTGACTTAAAGTGAAATCTTGACAAAAGCTTTTTACTAGATCACAAAAAATTTAGTACTCTAATTATTTGTCCATGTATACTTGTAGCTTATTATTTCTAGCACTCGAGGCACTTTAAAAAAATCAGAAAATACAAAAATGATTTGATGAAGAATAATGAATTAAGATTTAAAACATTAGCAGATTACTAAACATATAGTTTTAGTTGAAAACATTTTCCCTGCAAGTTAACTGGCCAAATTTTGTTAAAAATAGATTCTGCGTGATACATTTTTCCACTATATGAAAGGAGTAAAGTTGATTTTAAGAAATTACACTGGTTGCAGGCCGGACCGGTGGCTGAGTGGTTAAGTTCGCACGCTCCACTTGGGCGGCCCAGGATTTTGCTGGTTCGGATCCTGGGCACGGACATGACACCACTTGTCACGCCATGCTGAGGCGGTGTTCCACACACCACAACTAGAAGGACCTACAACTAGAATATGCACCTATGTTCTGGGGTGATTTGGGGAGAAGATAAAGCAGAAAAAAAAAAAAAGATTGGCAACAGTTGTTAGCTCAGGTGCCAATCTAAAAGAAAAAGAAAAAAATTAACTGTTTGCAATTAATGTTTAGAAGAGTGGCTCACTTATATATTTGAGTGTATCATAATTGTTTTTATTTAAGATCTCTAAATAATATATACTACCCTGCTTTCATCATGTTATAGCCATACTTCCTTATTTTTAAATTCCTACATTTTATGTAGGGCAAGCCTTCAGTAGACCTATGAAATAATTACTCCTCAGATCTGAATTCTCTTCAGCAGTTAAAATTTTTCCTTTTGTTCACCTAACATTAGAGAATTTTCTTCATATTGCTACTTAATATTCAAAGCTCTTTGGGTTTTTCTAGTAGTACTGTTGAATTTCTGTAATACTAAAGTCTTGCCTTTAAAAGAAGATTTTGAAAATAAGAATGTATGGCTGCAAGCAGTACTTCGTACGGGAAGGAAAACAGTGTACGGCAGCATTTGTCTTGCTTTAGTCAATGCTCACCTGGTTTGCCTTTGTGAATTGCTTTGGTTAGTCTGTTGAGCAGAAGCCTGCTGTTTGATTGTTTTGCAATTTTTGCCTCATTAATAGTCGAGTATAGTCCAAGGCAGTGATCCATCCCTGGCTGCCCATTACAATCACTTGGGTAGCTTTAAAAGTAGTGACAGTCATTAAAGTACTGATGGCTGGATCTCACCCCCAAACAGCCTAATTTATTTTGTCTGAGGGGGCTCTAGGGATCAGTAACTTTCAAAATCTTCCCAGGTAATTCAACTGTGCAGTCAGGGTTGAAAACACTGCCCTAAGGTAATTTCAATTTGAAAGCTTGGGAAATTTTGGAGTGGCCGTTCTAATTACAGACGATCAGTGAATGCTAACCCTGAATACTCCCTAAACAGAAAGCTCTATTAACTATGAAAATGGGTTTCAAATACAGAACTTAAAACTTAACCAATAATGTGAAGAGAAATATTATAATAATAGCTATTGTTACTTATTAAGCATCTAAAGAATTCAGGCTTTTCACATGTTGCGTGGTTTTTTTGGTTTTTTGGCTTTTTGGCTTTTCAGCTCCTTTTAGCAACTCTGGAAGGTAGGGATTATCTCTTTTGTTCAAACAGTAAACTGAAGCTCAGAGAGAATGATTTATCCAAGGGGACATGCTGCTTGTAAGTGGCAGAGCCAGAAGTGGACCATATACGCATTTGATGTTATAACTTGAGCTCTCTTCACTATACTGTTAAAAGATAAACTGAGGCATGTTAAAAATTTTAATAGTTTGAGCTCAAATTGAGAAATCGATTTGAATGAGGCAGTGCCAAACTGGAAGTGGTTAGGAGTGCTCCACCGACAGGAGTTAATGGCAAGACTTTTATAGAGAAGATGCAGAAGCAAAGCAAGGAAATTATTTCATAGGCTCTGGCTGAAGTGGTCACCTTATTTGGGAAAGCCCAGTTGGCTGTTTGTGATTGCTTGTCTTTAGGTTTGATTTCTTAACTTAGAGGCATTTACAGGCTTAGGTCTTAGTTTGCTTAGCTAGGCTGCTAATGCTTTAGAGCCAACCACTGCAATCTAATGGCCTCCTTGTTTAATTAACTTAACCATACTATGCTATAGGAAAATTGGATATGTAGTTTGACTTAGCTTTAAATTTATTTCAGGGTTTTATTACCGTCATGTTTCTTTAGAGCCATAGATATCATCACTAGCAAAAAATATAGTGAGTGCTTCGTGTTGGGAAGTAGTAGAATATTTCTGACTTGGACAAGGTTTAGAAATTCGTGCTGGTGGGATGATGGTGGTAAAAGTTAACAAATACAACCCTTTTGTTTAATTCAGAAAGTTTGTATAACTCGTAAGTGTCACTTTTGTTTAATGTTAGAAATTAACTGATTTTGGAATCTAGTTATTTGGTGAGAAATAGCACACACCAGGTTTTTGTCTTACCGTTAACCTGAACCATTTTGTAGCAACATAGTTAAGACTTTACTTACAGCGAAGGTATCATCACAAACTAAAGATTTTGGCCTTTTTCTAAATGTGAAAACCTCATTATAAGCCCTTACTAAAATTTTATGATTTTATAAAATTGGTTGGTCAGGTGGGTAGCAGGGGAAAAAATCATTATATTCCAACAGTAATTTATCAGAGAAGTCTTTCTATAAAAGAAAGAGTACGTTGTCTCGAAATATTAGGGAAGTATACGAAATGTATAGAATCTAAAATTGAGATACGTGCACATAATAATCTTGGTAGTATTTAAAATAAACTTATTTAAATTGGAAAAAATTGACTAACCACAAAGCTGAAATTTATTTTAAGAATTATAATTAAAATCACTTGTTTTTAAATGAGGGAAATTAGCATATTCAAAAATCCTGCTACAAATAAGGTAAATTAGTTCTAGAGCTGCAGTAGTTAGATATTTCTACTTCCCACTTAGAGGACCCTATCAGAAGTTAAGGAAAACCTGGCGATCATAAGTGATATGGAAATAAACAAGGACTCAAAGGGAAAAAATGCAGTTTTGCATATCATTTTCATAGTTTTCTAAAGGTGTCCAAATATTTCACTAGTAAAATGTAATTCTAATGGAATAATGACCTACCAGTGCCTAGAGTTAGTGTCTCTACAAATAAGCCTTCTCTGATGCATATAGAAAAGAGGCCTGTCACCTTGCTGTAGAAAAATAAGCTTGCTATATAAAAGTTACGTAACTTGCTTCTTTGATTTCTCTTCTGTCGACATTTTTCCACATCTGTTGAAGGTCAGTGTTTATGTATGCTGTGATGTTACTTAAAAAGTAAAAATGCTAAGGGTGAGAGTCAAGGAACTGCAAGTGTTAACCTTTTTTAATCCTCTCATACTTTATGCCCTAGAGAATTCCTATTATAAGTAGGACATATTTCCTTTTGTGTGGATTTGTATAATGCCACAGATGTTTATGATTACTTTATAAGGCATTGAAAATTTACCACAATTTTTAGTTAAATTACTTATTTACCATGAAAAACAGGTATTTTCCTATGAACACTACAAATTCATAAGTAAAAACACCAACTGGCATCACAAATTAATGCTTTTAGAATTTGACTTTAATAGTGTTAGGCAACTTTGAGTTACATTTTCTTTTTGTTTACCCTAGACTGGAGTCTGCTCTACAAAGTATGTCAAAGGCACTTGAAATATTTTTAAAGTTACGTGATGGAAAAAGAAGCATTTAATTCTGTGAAATGAATAATTCTCTCCATTCAGCACACATACATTGAGCAGCTTTGTGTCCAGTTCTGGGGGGAATTATGATAAATAAGACATTTCCTGTCCACAGTCAAGCTACAGAATGTTTGTAGGACATTATGATAAGAACAGAATTCTGTGGAAAGTCCCTAACAGAGTAGGACATCAACAGAAGTTTTCCTGGAGAAGGTCACATCTGAGCTGCCTATTCATTAAAGAATATGTTTCTACTATATCTAATTAACCAGTTGATATTTTGTGGTGCAGAGAAGTGCTTTCTTTGAATGGGTTACAAGTGTGCCAGGATACTGAGTCCTTCAGTCCTTGGGACAACCACATGGGGCCTGGGGTGAACAGGGACCCCCAAGCCTAGTCATCTCTGGTTATAAGCAGCCTCTTCCTTTTACCCCAGTGCTCCATACTGTTGTTACCATTTTCCATGTGTCCTGATATGAAGAATATTGGGAAAGTGGTGTAGAGAAATACCATTATGTAATGGAATCTCCACTTAGAGTTTCCAAGGGATCACAGACTTGGGGAAAAAAGATAAATCTAATAAGCAAACTTTTAATATGGCTTATTTTTTTATTTTCTTATTCTGGTAAAATATACGTAACATAAAAATCACCATTTTAACCATTTTTAAGTGTACTGTTCAGTGACATTAAGTACATTCTCGTTGTTGTGCAACCATCACCACCACCTATCCAGAATTTTTTTATCTTCCCAAACTGAAACTCCACACTCATTAAACAATAACTCCTGGGCCAGCCCAGTGGCGTAGCAGTTAAGTGCACACATTCTGCTTCGACGGCATGGGGTTCGCCATTTCGGATCCCGGGTGCAGACATGGCACCACTTGGCAAGCCATGCTGTGGCAGCCATCCCACATATAAAGTAGAGGAAGATGGGCACAGGTGTTAGCTCAGGGCCAGTCTTCCTCAGCAAAAAAGAGGAGGATTGGCAGCAGATGTTAGCTCAGGGCTAATCTTCCTCAAAAAAAAAAAAAAACAATAGCTCCTGTTGACGAAAATAATCCATAACCAATCTATAAATGAAAATTTGGGTGAGTTTATCCTGAGCCAAAATGTAAGGACCATAGCCCAGGGCCTTCCTTCCCGAAGGAAGGAAGGGCATCAAAGAAGTGGGGTGTACAGAGTGGTTATATACCCTCAAAGAGGATGTTTCACATATGATTGAAATGTCCCTTTTACAATAGTCATGAGACTGCTCTGTCAGCACAGCGATTGATGGACACAGCAGGGTGGCAGTTTGTTGTCTCGAGCTGGGTGGTCACAGGTGAGCACAGAAGTCAGTTTCTAGCCTAGGGAAAGATGCATATCCTTAAGGAAATGCCAGTGTTGGGGGAGTTGCACCTTTATCTTAAGGGCCCTCGTTCTTGTCTTTGGGACATAGCAAATGTTTAAAGCAGATATACAATGCATGCTCAATGGCCATGTCAGGCCCTTTTGGAAAAAACAAAGTCAGGCCGAATTAGGTTTACACCAAATGGCTTCTTCATATACTCCAATATATCCTATTGTTTGTCATTTCTCTTTGTCACTCCCCATTCTTCCCTCCCCCAGCCCCTAACAACCACCATTCTACTTTCTGTCTCTGAAGTGACTACTCTAAGTGCCTCATATACGTGGAATCATACAGTATTTATCCTTTGTGACTGCCTTATTTCACTTAGCTTGATGTCTTCAAGAGTCAGCCATGTTATAGCGTATGTCATAATTTCCTTCTTTTTTAAGGCTTTTAATATTTTATTATATGTATATGCCACATTTTGTTTATCCATTCATCTATAGATGAGTTGCTTCAACCTTTTGGCTATGGTAAATAATAATTGGCATACAGATGTCTGTTTGAGTCCCTGCTTTCAGTTCTTTTGGGTGTATACCTAAAAGTGTAATTGCTGGATCATATAATTCTATTTTTAATTTTTTAAGAAACCACCATGCTATTTTCCGTAGTGGCTACACCACTTTACATTACCAACAACTATGCACAAAGGTTCCAATTTCTCCACATCCTACCTACCACTTAGCACGTGTTGTTTTCTGGTTTTTTGATAATGGCCATCCTAATGAGTTTGCAGTGGTATCTCATTGTGGTTTTGATTTGCATTTCCCTGAAGATTAGACATTAACATCTTTGCATTAGCTCGTTGGTAATATGGCCTGGTTTTTTTTTTTTTTTTCTTTTCTCCCCAAAGCCCCAGTACATAGTTGTATATCCTAGTTGGAGGTCCTTCTGGTTCTTCTGTGGGGGATGCCACCACAGTGTGGCTTGATGAGCAGTGCGTAGGTCTGCACCCAGGGTCTGAACCAGCAAACCCTAGGCTGCCAAAGCAGAGCGCATGAACTTAACCACTTGACCACGGTTGCTGGTCTCTATGGCCTGATATGTTTAAAGATATTTTGGGGGGACTTGTCTAACCAAGGTTAACCAAATATTATTCAAAAGCAACTTATTGTGTAGTATTAGGTCAACCTAATCTTAAATTTTTACTGCTGGGAAGAATCTTGGAGATTTGAGAGTTGTTAATCTGAAATCCATTGATAGTTACAGAGTCCATGAATAGCCTGAATTAAAGCAAAATTCCATCAGATTCTCAAAAGTATCTGTGACCCTCAAAAATTTAAGAACTGGGGCTGACCCCATGGCCAAGTGGTTAAGTTCGCACGCTCTGCTGCAGGCGGCCCAGTGTTTCGTTGGTTTGAATCCTGGGCACAGACATGGCACTGCTCATCAAATCACGCTGAGGCAGCGTCCCACATGTCACAACTAGAAGGACCCACAACGAAGAATATACAACTATGTACTGGGGGGCTTTGGGGAGAAAAAGGAAAAAAATAAAATCTTTAAAAAAAAATTTTAAGAGGTGCTGACCCCGTGGCCGAGTGGTTAAGTTCGCACGCTCTGCTGCAGGCGGCCCAGTGTTTCGTTGGTTCGAATCCTGGGCGCGGACATGACACTGCTCATCAAACCAGGCTGAGGCGGCGTCCCACATACCACAACTAGAAGGACCCACAACGAAGAATATACAACTATGTACCGGGGGGGCTTTGGGGAGAAAAAGGAAAAAATAAAATCTTTAAAAAAAAAAAAAAATTTTAAGAAATGTTAATCTAGCCCAGAATCACCAAAATGTTAAAAAGTCATCTTTTGGGTAGGTGTAATTAAAGTGATTTTTAAAATGTCTATGTTATGCTTTTCTCTATTTTCCAAAATATCTAAAATAATCATGCATAGTGCATCTGATTTTTGTGCTACTTTAGAACTTAAGAAGTAAATCCATATTTACTCTTAGATGTAAGTTTTAAAAAGTCTACAAGCTAAGAAGAAATAAAATGGACATAATATGTTCCTGTAATTGCTTGCTTTCTCTCAGAGTTACAGCATTCCCAAGTCACTACAAAAAGAACGGGCAAAGCTCTACAGCTACAAAAAAGTGATGTTTACCGTTGAATCCATTTCAGCTGAATTCATTGCCATAAAATATTTGCGTTTGGAGGTTTTTTAATGAGCTTTTACTATAAAGAGAATGTCTAGGTTCTATAGCTAGAAAAGCAATATTTATCATTGAATTCATTTCAACTGCATTTTATTAAGGGAAAATATTTGCATTTAAGTTCTTCATAATGAGATTTTACTGATTTTTCCTATAATATCTTTATATAGTACATACTATAATTTCTTTTTAAAGGTATTGAGTATTCTGGGTTTGTTTTTTTAAAGATTGGCACCTGAGCTAACAACTGTTGCCAATCTTTTTTTTTTTTCCTGCTTTATCTCCTCAAATCCCCCTTGGTACATAGTTGTATATCCTAGTTGCAGGTCCTTCTAGTTGTGGCATGTGGGACACTGCCTCAACGTGGCCTAAGAAGTGGTGCCATGTCCACGCCCAGGATCCGAGCCAGCGAAACCCCAGGCCTCCACAGCAGAGGGCGAGAACTAACCTGGCCACGGGGCCGGCCCCTATTCTGTTTAATTTTAAAACATTGATTGCTTAATTTTAAAAGCAACCAGAAAGAATTCTCATTAAGTATCTATGTTGGATAAATGGTTACATACCTCTGTTCAGTTTAGCATCCTAAAAAAACTGTGGGAAATCTTTAAGATTTTGTGAAGAACTTTGTAGGATATCTTATCTGTTCAAATTTATTGTCAAGTCTCCATATCTCCTTCAATCTTTTTGGCTAGATTTAAGAATACTCCAAGGAGGGCTTAACTCCCACCATTTAATATTCTTGGGCTTCTATTTCCTCTTCTGTTGAACTGGAACTAGGTAGTCTTATACAACTCTGATATTTGTTTGATCTGTATATCTGCTTAACTGTAATATTTATTTTGCAAAATTTTATATTTTATAACTACATTTTTAAAATTTATATCAGTTTTTTAAATTCCTGTTTTTCCTTTTGCAGCTGTATGCAGGAGCTATTCTTGAAGTGTGTGGATGAAAATTGGGGAGGTTCCCTCAAGTCCAGGGTATGTAAAGTTAACTCTAGTTCATTTTCAGTTTAATCATTTTAAATCAACATTTCACAAGAATAATTTCATTAAATAGTCGCAAGAAAGAAAGTAATAATGTCAGTAAGTATTTTTCCTTCTTAAGCATGAGTCTTACCATGTTAAGGATATGGTCCGTCTCTGAAAAAAAAATATGAATTTCTCCTAATTTTGTAGGCCTTGGGAAACTTTCTGTAAAAGGCTAGATAGTAAAAATTTTCAGCTTTAAAGGCAACAAGGTTTCTGTTGCAGCTATTGAACTCTGCTTTTGTACTTAAATGAATAAATGTGGCTGTGTTACAATAAAACTTTATTTACAAAAGCAGGCGAGCCAGATACGGCCCACGGACCAGAGTTGGCCAACCCCATATTAGAATCATAAACCTTCAGACACAGAAAGGAATTTTAAACTGTAGAACTGAGGTAGAAAATAGTTTTTTCACTACTCCTACCAACTGTGGTTGATTGGTAGTGATGCCTAGGATTATGACGCTACATTGGAGTTTTGCTAGAAGGAATACTGATTCATTAGCATCATCTTCATCAATTTTTCTCATTTATAACATGATTAATAGATGGTATAAAATCAGTTAATACCTACCTTATAGGACTGTTTTGAGGATTAAATGAGATAACATGTAAATCACTTAGTATGTATTTGGCACCAACAAATGCAGAGTAAATCATTTACTAATTCTATAAATATTTATTGAGTGCTTACTATATGTCAAGCACTATTCCAGTACTGAGGATATTAAATGGTAGGTATTGTTATTGTATCTTTATCTCCCTCTTCAGTTAATAAGTTTGTTACCATCATGCATATCCGTACTCATTTATTGGCCCTGTTTTTAAAAAACAAGACAATTCAAATCAGTACATCAGTTATAGCTACAGCCTGGCTCTTCTTTATATGCGAAATTTTGTTTATTTGTCTCCCGCCATTTCTCAGCCTATGACAATCTGGCTTCTCTTTCTACTACTTTATCTCCTATTAATCTTACTTGAGTCTAGCATTTGAAACTCTCTTCTCTTCACTTATGTGAATGCCTTACCTCCTAGTTTCCTTCTACTTCTGTCAGCTCTTTCCATTCTCCTTTCCTGGCATCTCATCTACCACCTACACTTCAAATGTTAGTGTTAGTCACTGTCTATCTTCGTATTTTCTTCCTTTCTTACTCTACGGGATGATGTCTCGCTCCCTCAGTTTCAATTGCAGTATTTACCTGACGACTCCCAATGTATATCTTTAGATCAAACTTGTCTTACATTTCTGACTACAAATGGACATTTCCACCGGTACAGCCTCATGGGTACCTTAAACCAATATACATATGAATCACCTAGGGCTCTTGTTAAAGGCAGAGTGTCATTCTGTAAACTTGGGATGGATCCTGAGATTCTGCATTTCTAACAGTCCTGTAGGCTGTGGCCCACATTTTTAGTAGAAAGGTGTTAAACCCAGCATGTCCAAAACCTGAATTAATCCTCGTCTCTGATAAAACTATACCGTCTTCTTCCCGGTTTCCACGAATGGCAGTATCATCAAGCAAAAGCAGAAGCAAGAAACCCAAGAATCATGATTAATCTTTCCCTCACACTTTATACTCAGTCACCAAGTTGTCTCTTTTTCCCCTCCTTCATCACTTTCAAATCTTACTCCTTTGGCCTTCTCTATGATTTTAATGAGGTCTTTAGCATCTTTTTCAGAAAGATTGCTTACTTGTTTTCTGCTCTACCTGTCTCTGTTCCCTTTTCTTACTTCTGTTGCCTCTTCCACACAACTACCAAAAAGACGTTTCCGTAAGATCTTTGATTATGTGGCCCTCTTGCGTAAAATCCCATCACATACAGAATAAATATCAGACTCAATAGCGTCATACACCAGGCCCATCACGACATGGTCTCTCTTTTCTAGGTTCACACCTCTAGTTCACTTGCAGAACTATTTGTAGTTCTCTGAACTCTGACCTCTAAGTCTTTGGACATGCTGCTTGTTCCTGCTGACTTATCCCCCTTCCCAATTCTTGTGGCAAACTCATTCAAAATTTAGTTCAAGCATTAATTTTGGGTGGCCTTTGAACAGAATTTTTCACTCTCCCCTTTGTGTTCCATAGCAGTTCCCACATATTACAATACATTTATTTGGCTTACTGGTCTTTACCTCTACCAAATTAGGAACTCCTTAAAGCCCAGAATTTTAAAATTTTTTATCATTAATATACCCAGAATCTACCTAACACTGTAAGAGGAATTCAAATATTTATTGAATGAATGAATGGATTCACTAAATTTATTTAATTCAAAGGTGCCCCTACTTTTGACAAATGGGAATCTGGTGGAAAACCTTTGTTTACATTGGTTACATACCCTTGATGGATTTATAATCTCCAAAGATTCCTTTTCTGACTTTATTATTCTGAACTGAGAACTCATAATCATTTTAGTCTGTCTTATCTTTAATATCGTACCTCTAGTCTCCCAAGATTCTCTTAATTATTTAAGTTGCCCTTCTCTGTGTTTAAGTGCTTTTAAATTGTCTTGTTGGGAGGACCCAAATGACTCATAATTTTGCACTCCAGATGGTTTGTATACAATAGTAAATTTTCTTATTTTAGAAATACTCTTAAATACCCAGTAGCTTTCATTGAGCACTGTTGAGAATTCAGTTCTCTCGTTGTTTGTTGTTGTTGTTCTGTTTGTATTGTTGTTTCTGGGTATGATAGGACATTTTTATTTAGAATATTCTGATTCAAATATACTTAGTTTTTAATCAACAGGAAAACATCTAATTATCATTCCATGTAATTTTATGTGACAGTTCACAGGTCCTAATCATACCTGCCATAAGCCCTTATAATCAAATCTTAAAACCAATTGAATATGTTGGATGACAACTTATAATGTCATCAAAGGTATATCATTAGATATAGCTGAGTATATTTTGTCTCTTTTTCATTTATATTTTCACTTGTTTATGATTTTCAAAATAAGTTAATTGAAACATTTTTCTTTAACCTCAAGACCTATTCTTCCTATTATCCTCTCATCCCCAATTTTATCCATTTTTTTGGAACAGGGAAGAGGATAGATTTTTTGAATACTCTTTTTAGTTCACTCTGAAGAGCCTCTGAATCATAAGAAGAGTCCCACAACTTCCCAAGCAGTGTGTGTAGCAAAACTTAGCTCGTACGTCTCCTGGGGGGCTGCTCAAGTGACATGCCAGTGAGAATCCTGAGGGAAAAGCTTAAACATTTAATCTGTTTTCTAATCACTTCTGTCTGCTTGATCACTTTGAAGTGTTATTTAGAAAACTGCCGTTGTAATGGCAAATAATTAAATTGGCAGAAGAACATCTTCTGGAAATAGAGTAACTGGGTTAATTTCTTTAGGAATCTCTGAACTGATATCATTGAGCTATTTTTCAAACAGCAGCAAGTAAACTAGAAAATAAGTTACTATGAGGTCTTTTTGCAAGTCCCTTGAAGTCTCATATAGCCTATCCTAGTGCCATGGGTATACAATAAGTACTCAAATGTCTGTTAAAAAATTAATCCACTGCCTGTAAAATGTGATTTGCTACTACAGGGCATTGAACAGATATTCCTTCATTCAAAATTGGGAGGCTTGTGGATCTGTGCTTCACAGCGAGCAGAGAAAAGAACCGATGAAAATAGTCATTAGTGACTTATCTTAATATTCTTTTTAAATTTGTTCACTCATTCCAGCCTGTTAAAAATCTGTTGAGTGAGTAAAAGTTATTAAATGTTCTAGGCTCTGTTATGAATACAAAAAGTATATAAGAATAGTTCTTTTCCCCAGAGAGATTTCTTATGTAGTAGGGAACACACTGTGGTAAAGGGTGTGTGAGCACAGCTGACATAGCACGTTTGGCAAAGGGGTGGTATAAAATGCATCAGGATATCATAAGATCATTTTTGTTTGGGGACTTGGGGGTCTGCAGAGTATTTGGACAAATCCTAAAGGATAAAGTTAATAGAGAAGATATCCTCATAAACCAGAATAACATAGTCAGTTTTATTTTGAACTGAATTGGAAGTTTAGGTGGGATATCTGAGACTCTTCCACCAAGTCCTCAAAACCTTAAAAACAAGCCATTTACTAATCTTTGTTTTGCTGTCCTAAATGCAAGTATAGACCTTCATAATGAAACATGTCTATAGTGCTATTTCTAGTTAATTCTAAGTTTAAAAAGTAAGTTCTCAAAAGGGTGTGTGTCACTGTAAAATCTAAGTAGAGAATGATAACATAGAACTGATATTAAGAACTACCAAGGATCTAAATGAAATGTCTCAGTTGTATTTATTTTAGAAAGATGTATTCTAAATTTTTTAACTTGGACAATTAGACGTGATCGTTACTAAAAAGTTGCTAAAATTCAAATCAACAGCAGCCCAAAAAAGGGAAAGCATTCATTTAAAACTTCCTCAACCATGTGCTCCAGATATAACACTCTATTAAAATAAGTTAACATTTCTTTCAGTTGTTATGTGTATTGTGCTAAGTATTTTATATTTTCTGACTTAATGAAGATTTTTTAATGCTTCTGGGCTTTTTCCTTTGCAGATGTATATTTATGGATAAATATATAAATATAACATTTTTCCGTCTTTTTGTAACAACTGTAGGAAACAAACTGATCTATAACCTGCTTTTTATATGTAATGTGAGTTGGCTTCTATATCACTAAATATAGATTAATGTAGTTTTTAATGACTGGATGCATTCGATGGTGTGGTCCACGTTAATTTAACTAGTAACCTTTTACACATTTAGATTATTTCCAAATTTCCAGGCTTGGTTAGCAGGACCTTGCATTTTGTTGTAACTGCTAGTGCCATCAAGTAGATTCCCACCCCTAGCGCCCCTATGGACAGCAGAGCGGAACCCTGCCCAGTCTTTTTGCGCCATCCTCTCACCTTCTGGTGCTCTATCAGACAATGCTCTGCTCAGTGCTCCACTCCGACAGGCAGGTGGTATGGGTCCCTGACCAGTAGATGAACCCAGGCCACAGCAGCAAAAGTGCCAAATCTTAACCACTAGACCACCAGGGCTGGCTGTCTTGCCTTATTGTGTAATTATTTCCTCAGAATAAAGAAATTCCAAGACCAGCCCCACGGTTTAGTGATTAAGTTCAGCGCACTCCACTTCAGTGGCCCATGTTTGGTTCCCAGGCACGGACCTACACCACTCATCAGCCGCCATGCTGTGGCAGTGCCCATCTACAAAATAGAGGAAAATTGGCACAGGTGTTAGCTCAGGGCAAATCTTCCTCAGCAAAAAAAAAAGAAGAAGAAATTCCTAGAAGGGGACCTGCAGGTTTAAAGAGTATGTACATTTTAAGACTTTCGGTTCATTTTACTAAATACCTTCAGGAAGGCTGTGTCCATTTATATTCCCTCCACAACTAACCCCCAGCAAAATCCTTCTCTCCACCCTCTCTCTAACCTTAAATACTCTTTTTAATTTTTGTCACTCTGACTGAGGGTACCTCATTGTTTTATTTGACATTTCTTTGATTGAGGTTGAACATTTATTTCAAATGTTTACTGACCGTTTGTGTATTTGCCCGTTACATTTTCCTGTCCTTAGTCTATTTCTCTACTTAGTACTTATTTTCTCTTAATAATTTGTAAGAACTCTTTTATACGTTATATGTTAGAGATGATTTTCTCCAGTATGTCATTTTTACTTCTAAATTTTATTTGTAGTGGTGTTTTGCTTTCCTGAAGTTTCCGTTTTTATATGGGCTTATCTGGAAAGCATTTCCTTTACAGATTTTATATTCCATATTCAGGTTGTCCCTGTTAAATGCTATGTTAGTATGTTGAACCTCTCTCTTTTTTTTTTTAAACACTTATCATGACTGAAATTATTAGATGTGTGATTACTAGTTTAGCATCTTTCTTCCCTACCAGACTGTAAACTCCGTAAGAGAGGAATCACGTCTGTTTTATATAGCCTTATCTCTGCCCTCTGGCATACAGTTAGGTATTCAATAAATATTTGTTGCATGAATTGAAAATGTTAATCCATCTGGAATTTATTTAGGTATAAGATATGATGCCAGCACCTGTTTTCCTATATTTTCCCAAATAGTTTGACAGTTTTCTCGAACGTGTGTATTGAATAATTCACACACATACCCTCGATGCGCACACACACACAATCAGTCTCACCCTTCCCACCTCCCTCTCTCTGATTTGAAAGCTTTTACCGTGTTAAAAAATTGATACAGGGCCAGCCCTGTGGCCGAGTGGTTAAGTTTGTGCACTCCGCTTCAGCGGCCTGGGGCTTCGCCGGTTTGGATCCTGGGCACGGGCATGGCACCACTCATCAGGCCATGCTGAGGTTGCGTGTCCCACACAGCACAACCAGAGGCAGTCACAACTGGAATGTGCAACATGCACTGGGGGTCTTTGGGGAGAAGAAGAAGGAAAAAAAAATTGGTACAGATATTTTCATCTCTCTAAATTTCCTGATCTGTTTCTTTGTTTAATCTATTCTGGTATCAGTTTCACATAGTATATTAATAAACAGTTGAACAAATCCTCCTCTCATATCTTACTTTTTCTAGCTGCCCTGCCTGTTCTCACACGTTTACTCTTATAGCTGAGCTTTACTCTCATTTTGTTAGGCCCTCAAAATCCCATTGGAATTTGGGATTTTGATTAGTTTGAAACAATTAACATCTTAAAATATTTAGTCTTCCCATTGAAGAGTATGATCCGTCTTTCCATTTATTTATATCTGTTTGAATTTTCATAGTTTTTCCATAAGACCTGATGTTTTATTTATTGAGTTATTTATACTTTTGCTATTGATCTTTGTGGTTAGCTTGGATTTGAAAGTGAATAATCTGAATTGTTTTCTTCTCTAGCTTTCGTCAGGAGTGATAAACCCAAACTATTCAGAGGACTGCAAATCAAGGTAAAGTGATTTTAATGGAATCTCTTTTTCCAGCATTAATTTATTGTTTTTTGAATCAAAATAAATATTTGAGTAAATAATTGGTTTTTTCTTAAATTAAGAGACTTTATTTCTTAGAGCAATTTTAGGTTTACAGAAAAATTGATGTGAAGGTACAATATTCCCATATACTTATCCCCAACTCCCCCCCAGTTTCCCTTATTATTAACATCTTGCATCGATGGGATACATTTGTTCAAATTGATGAACCAATAGTATTGATACATTATTATTAACTAAATTCCATAGTTTGCATAGGGCTTATTCTTTGTATTGTGTAGTTCTAGGAGTTTTGCCAAATGTATAATGTCATGTATCCACCATCACACTATCGTACAGAATAGTTTCACTGTCCTAGAAATCCCCTGTGTCCTGCCTGTGCATTCCTCTTCTCACCTCCCCCCAACCCTCGACCCCTGCAACCCCTGATCTTTTCACTGTCTCTATACTTTTGCCTTTTCCGGAATGTCATGTAGTTGGAATCATACAGTATGTAGCCTTTTCAGATTGGCTTCTTTCACATAGCAATATGCATTTAAAGTTTCTCCATATCTTTTCTGTAGCTGGATAGCTCATTTCTTTTTAATGCTGAATAATATGAATAATATTCTGTTGTGCTATGGTTTGATTTTTCTGTTCGCCTATGGAAGGGCATCTTTGTCACTTCCAGTCTTTGGCAATTAGGAATAAAGCTACTATACACATTTTTGTGTAATTTTTGTGTAGACATAAGTTTTCAACTTATTTGGGTAATTACCTAGGAGCACAATTATTGGATCGTGTAGTGAGACGTTTAGCTTTGTAAGAAACTACCAAACTGTCTTCCAAAGTGGCTGTGTCATGTTCCAGGCCCACTAGAGATGAGTGAGAGTTCCTGTTGCTCCACATCCTCATTAGCAGTAGGTATTGTCAGTGTTTTGGATTTTAGCCATTCTACTAAGTGTGTAGTGTTATCTCATTGTTGTTTTAATGAGCAGTTCCTTAACTGAGCATCTTTTCATAAGCTTATTTGCCATCTGTATATCTTCTGTGGTGTGTCTGTTCAGATATTTTGCCCACTTTTTTAATTTTAATTGGGGTAAGAAAAAATACATAACATTAAATTTACCATCTTAACTATTTTTAAGCATGCAGTTCAGCAGCGTTAAGTATATTCACATTGTTGTGCAGTAGATCTCTAGAATTTTTTCAGTTTGCAAAACTGAAACGGTGCCCATTAAACACTAATTCCTGCTCACCCCTCCTCCCAGACGATGGCACCCACCTTTCTACTTTCTGTTTCTGTGATTTTGACTACTTTAAATACGTCGTATGAGTGGAATCATACAGTAAATTGTCCTTTCATGACTGGCTTATTTCACGTAGCATAATATCCTTGAGATTCATCCATGTTGAAGCATGTGACAGGAGCTGTTTCTACTGATATGATCATAAGATTCTTTAGCCATGTAGTGATGGATTACGTTAATTCATTTTCAAATGTTGCACCAGCCTTGCATACCTGAAATGAATCTGAATTGGTCGTGGTATATAATTCCTTTATACAATGTTGGATTTGATTTGCTGATATTTTGTTGAGAATTTTTGCAGCTAGTTTCTATGTAATTTCTTATTTCTTTGTTGGACTAAAATGAGTTTTTGAATAAATACTCAAATATTTAAAAATAATTTATGTAGATAACCTGACTGAAAATGTTTAAGTAGTAATGGTATTGATTCATTAGCTTGGCGGGCCTATATTTCTAAACTCCACAGGTGGGTTGAGAATATACCAAATGCTAATAGTCACATCAGACCTCGTCTCCATTTCTAGAGTTCATAACCCTAGACGACCTGGAAAACTGAAGCATATATTCCTGAAAGAAGTCCTCAGAGCTCCCTTCATCATCACTGCTCCATTTTTAGTTATGTAATTCTACTTAATCTAGCAGTGAAGACTGATCTCTTAACAAATGGGATTGTGTTTATTGTCACAATTACCCAGAGTAAGAATTTCTCAGAGCTCTCTAGAGAAGTATTGGACCCAACTAGTAGGTGTAAAGTTTCAGGAGTCTAGCCTCGTTATAAACTTATTACAACAAAATCATTAGATTTCTTAAACCAAAGCAAATTTAAAGTCCACTGTGGAATTCTGTCAGATAATGTGTATGCACAGCCTATTTCAACATTGGCCTTATACGGTCATTAGATGTAGATAAGCTGGATTGAATTGGTTGGGACCTCAGTTGAGGCTGACAAAGCTCTTCTAAGCAAATAGTAATGATGATGTCCCTTTTTTTGTAGTATGTTCGTGGTTCAGACCCTGTACTAAAGCTTTTGGACGACAGTGGGAACATTGCTGAAGAACTAAGCATCCTCAAATGGAACACAGACAGTGTAGAAGAGTTCCTGAGTGAGAAGTTGGAACGCATATAAAAGTTGCTTAAATTTTGTCCTATCCTTTTGTTACCTTTGTATCTAATGAAATATTACAGCTCCTAGAAAATAATTTAGTTTTGCTTCCTTCCATTGCTCAGTCTTTGCCTGTGGGGCATTGAACATCTGATTAAAAGTGGAAGTGGCAGCACAGCCCATGATATCTAAGGAGTTGGCAAGCTTAACAAACCTGTTTTTTATAAATTTCCATTCTCCTACATTTGTTGATACCACAAACAAAATGTTTGTATTAGACTTGTGGTTAATTATGCAAATGAAAGTTTGTGATAATTGGTCCAGTTTTACGAACAACAGATTTTTAAATTAGGGAGGTTATTAAGGGAGATGATTACTATGCCTCCTGTGCTGTGTGCTCCTTGAAAGTAATGACAGAAAACTACAAAGCAAGTAAGATATTCTAGCCTCCACAGATTGCCTGCTCCTCCAATCCGCTCATATTTTTGTATTACCCAGCTTTCCTTTAAATAGAAACGTTATAGTTTATAATGAATGCACTGCATAAAAACTTTATGGCTTCATTATTATGAAACAGATTCAAGATCTACAGTAAGAGTGAAACATTCACAAAGATTCCCGTTAATGAAGACTACACAGAAAACCTTTCTGAGGATTTGTGTGGATCTGATATCCGGCAAATTTTTGTGCTTTACATTCTTACAGAAAAGTCAATTTAAAAATAAATCATTTGTAAGACCAAAATATAAATAAAAGGTTTTAAAAATTTATCTGAATTTGAAATTCTTCCTATTTGTCCTTTCATGTTTAAAAATGATATGTTTCTCAGTGTATTTTTATTTTTTATTTTCATATAGGCCTTTTTTTCTTATCATAACTTCTTATTGTGGGCAATACTATTTTGTATTTGTCTAGCAATTTTCTTATTTCCAAAGTGCTCCCATTTATGAACACATCTTTATTGATAACATATAAGAAATGTCTTAAAATATAGAATTTTTATTAGTTATTAAAAATGATTATTTTTGCTTAACCTTCTATGTGGTAAAAGTGACTTCTTCATAAAAGGTGGTTTTCTAAGAACAACATTCGTCCAAATGACTTCAGGTCATTTAAACCTCTTACTGATGTGTCAGATTGGTCTAATATCATATATGTCAACTTAATCTCAGGATAAATTCTTATAATCTGGAAACTTCCTTAACTTTAGATTTTGAACTAAACCACCTTAAAGGCATTTGAAAGTCTTGAAAAACAAATCTACCAGAAAAGGTTTATAGAGTATTTATTTTTGGTAGAGATCAGTTATTAATCTTTACTATCGTCTTATGTCATATCATATTTAAAATTAAGAAGTATTTTTTTTATTTTTTGCTAAGGAAGATTAGCCCTGATCTAACATCTGTGCTAATCTTCCTCCACTTTATACATGGGTTGCCACCACAGCACGGCTGATGAGTGGTGTAGGGCCATGTCCAGGATCCAAAGCCGTGAACCCAGGCTGCCAAAATGCAGCACACCAACTAAACCACTACACCACAGGACTGGCCCCAAGAAGTATATTTTTAAAGTCAGCAAGAGAATGAATAAACCCTCGGCAATTTAGTTAATCAAAATAAGATACTATGAGAAGTCCTAGCAAACAGACTATGGTCTACTTTCGGTCATCCAGAATAATGGAGAGGGCCATAGTTTTGGCAGTACAGCACCCTGGATAATGCAGCACTAATCCCTAATGGTGGTTGTTACTTCAGAGCAAGAGGGAGGTGAACCCAGTCATGGATGGGGAAAAACAGCAGGAGACGAGTCGTGGAACAGAAGGGATGAAACTTCATAACTTCTGAGATCGGCATGAAAAACTAATCAGACTGCTGTCTGGGCAGGAAGAGCGAGTTAAATGAGTGTCTGGAATTGGGACTTAAAAAAAAAGTGAAGAGAAGCCCAAAAAGTCTATTATGTTGAGGTTATTATGCGAGATCAAAAGAGACTGAAGAACCCCACAGTATCTTAGAGCTTGAAGTTCTTGAGTTAATGAATAAACATGTTTATCTACGAAGCTCCACTGTTTTAATTGGGATGTTCGAGTTAATCAGCCAGTTCCAACTGTTTTTCACCAATTCCAATGAAAGAACAGCTAAAAGCTTTTTAAAGAAACAAAGAAATCTTGATTACCAAGAAAGGGGTATAAACAGTGATCCAAAAAGTACCGCTTTGTAGCCAAATTCTGACATTTGATTAAGCTTATTCAAGTTCACAAATATGGGTATGTAATAGTCACTTGATATTTATAAATTTGCTCCCCCTGCCAAAATGATGTTACTTATAACCGTTTAAGTTAATTTATGTCTAAATTCCAGAATTTGGCAAAAGCCTCTTACAAGGAGCTATGAGCAAGAACTGACATTTCCTGTTTTAAGAGGATTTGTAGCTTGAAAGCTAGTCTAAAATTAAAGTTAATAAAATGCATAAAATACTTTTGAAAGCAAATACTGCAAAACTTTGGAAATTAAAATTGGCAGTAGCTAGTATGTGAAAGCATGTCTACAAATACATGGGAAGTAGGAGTACCGAAAGGAGTACAACTAGGTAAGTATTTCTTTTACTTGAAAATTAAAGTACCTTTTGATTACTTTCTGTGGTGGCAGAGGACTTTTTCTGAGAGGAGTAGGCCTGCATTTGTGATCAAAAATTCAAAATAGACTTGCTGATTAAATATAAACATTTCACCTTTGAACTGGCCTTTGGCCCAGGAATCAATAGCATGATTATTTATTTATTATTATTTATTTAGAAATACTGAGGGAATAAAACTAAGAATAATGGTCTGAAGCCTCTAAAACTAGTCCTTTCCTGTTAGCCACTCTTGAAACACACTTTACCAATACAGCATTTTCTCTCTCCAGCATTATGAAGAGATTGAAGTTTAGACCTTGAAATTCAAAACTTTTTGAAAAACCATTTCGGTAGAGAAACTAAGCTACAGTTGATCCTTTATTATTCATGAATTCCATATTTACATATTCACCTACTCATTAAAATTTAATTGTAACCCCACAATCAGTACCACCAGCACTGTCAAAGTCATAGGTAGACGTGGGCAGAGCAGCAAACAATTTGTTTCACCCAGTGCACATGTTCCCAGCCAAGGTCAAACTGGGTGACAGTTGGGGCCGGCCAGAAGGTGCAGTGGTTAAGTGCGTACATTCCGCTTCTCGGCGGCCCGGGGTTCCCAGGTTCAGATCCCAGGTGCGGATATGGCACTGCTTGGCAAAAAGCCATGCTGTGGCAGGTGTCCCACGTATAAAGTGGAGGAAGATGGGCATGGATGTTAGCTCAGGGCCAGGCTTCCTCAGCAAAAAGAGGAAGATTGGCAGCAGTTAGCTCAGGGCTAATCCTCCTCAAAAAAAATAAATAAAAATTTAAAAAAGAACTGGTGACACTCTACCTTGTTGTGGCCCTTGAGTGTAGTGCTGAAGTAATGTCTAGTGTTCCTAATAAGTTCATGAAGGCTGTGATGTGCCTCGTGGAAAAAATACGTGTTTTAGGCAAGTTTTGTTCAGGCATGAGTTACAGTGCTACTGGCCATGAGTTCAATGTTAACAAATCAACAGTATATATTAAATAAGGTGTCTTTAAATAGAAACACATAGAACAAGGTTATGTCTCGACGGGTTGACAAAGATGTTGTGACCGGAGGCTCCCAGGAACCTGACCCTGCTTTTCCCTGAGAGCCCTGGTATTTGCTAATTCAGAGTTTGCATCGACTTTATAGAAGATAATCACTACCATGAGTACCGACAACCGACTCTTATTTTACATTTTTATTGAGATGTAATTCACATTTAAAATTTATCCACTTAGAGTATGCAATTCAATGGTTTTTCAGTATATTCACAGAGTTGTGCAGCCATCACCACAATCTAAATTTAGAACATTTCATCACCCCAAAAAGAATTCCTATACCCATTAGCGGTTGTTGCCACGCCCACCCATCCCCAGCCCTAGACAACCACTAGTTTTCTGTCTCTGGATTTGCCTATTCTGGACATTTCACATAAATCGAATCGTACAATATGTGGCCTTTTGTGTCTGGCTTCTTTCACTTAGCATGTTTTCAAGGTTCATCCATATAGCATGTGTCAGTACTTCATTCCTTTTTGTGGCTAAATAATATTCCTTTGTGAATATACCACTTTTTATCCATTATCTGGTAGACATTTGAGTTGTTTCCACTTTGGCTATCATGAATAATGCAGCTATAACATTTATGTACAAGTTTTTGTGTGGAAATGTTTTCATTTTTCCTAAATATATACCTAGGAATGGAATTGCTGAGTCATATGCTATCTAAGTTTAACCCTTTGAAGAACTGCAAAACTTTTGCATAGTGGCTACACTGTTTTCCATTTCCACCAGCACTGTACAAGGGTTCTAATTTCTGCACATCCTGAATTTCTTGATGTCTCAGTAAGAGTACTCATTTTACAGTCATATCATCAGGGACCATTGAGATGTGTTAAGCACTTTTCCCTCCACTAAATGGTCCTCAGACTGTAATTCTCTTTTAATTCTTTAGACGATATGTTTTCTTCTCTCAATTTTACCTGCCTCTTCTGCCTTCTGTCTCTTTACTGGATTTTTTTTTTTTTTTTAAAGATTTTATTTTTTCCTTTTTCTCCCCAAAGCCCCCCGATACATAGTTGTGTATTCTTTGTTGTGGGTTCTTCTAGTTGTGGCATGTGGGACGCTGCCTCAGCGTGGTTTGATGAGCAGTGCCATGTCCGCGCCCAGGATTCAAACCAACGAAACACTGGGCCGCCTGCAGCGGAGCGCGCGAACTTAACCGCTCGGCCACGGGGCCAGCCCCTCTTTACTGGATTTTAACTCATTTTTCTCTTCCCCAGCTTCAGTCATGAAAAATTTATGTCCCAACATCTGGTAGAGGTCACATTCTAGTGGGAGAGGCAACCATTCAACAAAAGTACAAGTATATAATTGTAATTATGGTAGAAGCAATGAAGAAGAAAAAGTTTCTAAAAGAGAATTAGAAAAGAAACTGAGTTCAGAGATCTCTGAAGGATGTGGCATTTAAACTGAGGCCCAAAATATGAACAGACGCTATCCAGGAAAAGAGTGAATTGAAATGCTTTCCAATCAGAAGGAAGAGCATGTGCAAAGATCCTGATTTAGTAGAAAGTCTGGAAACTTCACATACATGAAGGAAGGCCAATGTGTCTGGAAACTAGTGAGCCAGAGGGAAGAGTAGTAGGAAATGAGATGGGGAAGGTTGACAAGGAAGATCCAGTTCGTGCCATCTTGAGAATTTAGTTATATTCTAAGTTTGTTTGTAGAATAAAACCAGAAAAGGAAAAAACGTAAGCTGGAGAGTGACAAAATCCAATAAGATCAACTCTAAAGGTCATGAACAATTAGTAAATATTCAATCATGCCTATGTAAATACTTCAGTGCTTTATCTAGTTCTTTCACTAATGACTAATAACCTCTTTAGGAGCCTCTAGTATACAATTTGCTTTGTTATTGGTGAGGAAGATTGGCCCCGAGCTAACCTGTTGCCAATCCTCCTCTTTTATCTTGAGAAAGATAGTCCCTGAGCTAACAACTGTGCCAATCTTCCTCTATTTTGTACGTGGGACACTGCCACAGCATGGCCTGATGAGTGGTGCACAGGTCTGTGCCTGGGCTCTGAACCCTTGAACCCCAGGCTGCTCAAGGAGAGCACAAAAACTCAACCACTACTCCACCAGGCTGGCCCCTACAATTTGCTTTTTAAAACTACTCATCAACTTGCTTTGAGAACAAAATGTTAAATTTTCAGAGATTCCAGTGTTCATCTCTATTATATTCAAAGGATTCTTAGAATATTCACCAATTATGTAGATAGGAATAATAGGAAGTGCCTACTAGTTCACACCACACTCAGACATTCTCTTCACCCGATCTTTGAGCCGAGCACTAATCTCAATTCTAGCTCCAGTGAAAGATCGTGGAGCTCCAGCCTTGGAACTGTTTGACTCAATATCTCTGACAGTCTTTTCTTGTCACCCACCTCCACTGTAACTAGTACCAGAGTTCTGGGAGCTGGTTTTACCTCCTTCTGCACTCAGACTTTTGAACAAGCCCCTGATTCCTGTTGCCTGATCTCCCACTTCATGAATGCCCATATACCCAACCAGACCCCCTATTTGCCATTCCAGATTTTGAAATCTATTCTCCTGGCCTGAATTGTATTTCCATTTCTTCTTTCCTGGCTTGAACATCTGGATACTGACCTATAGCCCACACTCTCTGTATCTGATTTCTGTGTTTTCCTACCTAACCTGATCCTAAGAACGATGACTAATTCATCTTTAAATCCACATATCTTATGTCTTCATCTTAGTCCAACAATATGGGACTCCAGTTCTTCCCCATGTGGAACGAAATCTCTTTGTCCAGCTCTACTCCTTGCCTATCCACTGGATATCAGCTGGATCTTACACCACAGGTCCAGCCCTAATCCCAGACAAGTGTCTTCTACTCTAGTTTCTGTTGCTGCATAACAAACCACCTCATAATGGACTAAGTGGTTTAAAACAATGATTACTTATTTTGCTCACAAACTTGTACTTCCGGCAGGGCTCAGTGAGGACAGCTCCTCTCTGCTTCACAAGGCATCAGCTGGACCAACTCAACTGGGACAAGAGGATCCACTTCCAAGATGATCACTCGCACAGCTGGCAAACTGGCGCTGGCTGTCAATTCCTTCTCATGAGGCAGCTTAGGCTTCCTCACAGCATGGTGACTGGAATCCAAAAGCAAGCATCCTAAGAAACAGGAAGGGGAAACTGACCGTTTCTTAAGGCCTGCACCCAGAAATGGTACAGTGTCACTTCCACCATATTCTATGAGTCAAGCAGCCACAAGAGCCCAGATTCAGGGAAAAGAAACATAAACTCAATTGGAGGAGTGTCAAGAATATTGGGGCTATGTTTTAAAACCACCATACCTACACATCTTCAGCCCAATTCATTTGGGTGATTTTTTTTTTTTAGTATGTTTTTCTTCTGTCTTATGGGGCATTTTTCTCACTTCAGACTTGCTTTTCATGCTGTCTGAGAAATTCTTAGTTGCTATATATGGTTCTAGGTCTATCCACTGCTCAGTCATTCCCAATGATTTAAATAGAAACTAAAACTTACCTCTCAGACTTCTAATTAGAGCAGAGCAACTTCGGTTTTGTATGGTTGATTTTCAAAGCGACGTAAATATCTCTAAGATAGCTCCACACAGACCTTCCCAACCTTAAAGCAGAGCTGATGTAGGACACCTGCCCACTCTCCCAGCTCAAGTCAATAATTCTCCATAGGGGCCAGCCCGGTGGCACAGTGGTTAAGTGTGCACGTTCTGCTTCGGTGGCCCGGGGTTCACCTGTTCGGATCCCCGGTGTGGACATGGCACCGCTTGGCAAGCCATGCTGTGGTAGGTGTTCCCCATAGAAAGTAGAAGAAGACGGGCACGCATGTTAGCTCAGGGCTAGTCTTCCTCAAAAAATAAAATAAAATAAAAAAATAAAAATAATTCTCTATATTTGGTCACCTTATTTGTAATTGGTATAAATAAAGATCATATTCATGAGTATGATGATTTGTTTTAAATGGTTAACATTCCCTCTTGTGATGTGGTAAGCTGGCTAGGCTATAGCACCCAGTTATTTAGTCAAACACCGGTCTAAATGTTGCTATAAAGGTACTTTTTAGATGTGATTAACAGTTATTATCAGTAATTTAAGTAAAGCGGATGATCTCCATAACGTGGATGGGCCTTAGCCAGCCAGTTTATGGCCTTAAGAACAAAGACTGAGGTTTCCTGAAGAAGAAGGCGTTCTGCCTCCAGAGTACAACACAGAAACCCTGCCCGAGTTTCTGCCTGCTGACCTTCCTTATGGATCGCAGACTCAAGACAGCTACATCAACTCTCACCCGAATTTCCCGCCTGCTGTACGCCTGCTGTACTGCTCCACAGATTTCAGACTTCTCAGCCTGAATATAAATCAAATAAAGTCGGAGACAGAGATTCCGCTGGTTCTGTTTCTCTAGAGACCCCTGACTACTATGTCTCTTGCAATATTCTGTGCATTAATGATTAACTTTCACTTACAAAAATCTGCAAGAAAAAGATCAACACGAGTCTAGACTATTATAGGCTCTATGTACAACCTACGTTCAGAGATTGTCAGACTGAGAGTATTCCAGAATTTTGACAAGCTCCTCCTCATGGCCACCCAGCCAAAGTGCCTTTGTCAGGGTGGCAGTGCTTTCCTCCTTAGCAGTAACATATGGGGGTGTGTTTATGTTTGACTGTATGTAGTATATACCATCAAAGCCGATTAAATGAGTCATTTAACACTGTTTACCAGAAGAGACTTAACAGATGTAAAAAAGAAAAAAGTCATCTTTTGAGTGTAAACAATGATGTCGATTGGTTCAAAAGTTTCTGAAAGGCAGAACAATAGTGGGAAAAATATGTTTGTAATTGATTCGCAAACGGAAGTGGAAAAGTTACTGTCATAGCTCTGGAAGAAATACGTCTTGTCAAATTAATGTAATCTTTTTCGACAGAGTTATTGGCCAGCCAAAACAGGGAGAAATGATGGATGTAATCTGTTCTCAATGCAGCCAGATATTTTATCCTGTCTGACATTACATAGTTATTTGTAAACTAGAAAAAATATAACACCTGAGTTCTTAAGTGGGTGCATTTGAGAATGCTGAAGTATTTGTTCTCAGTTATTTTCAATAGATGAGTTTCCACACAGAGCAAAGCAAGTGGCATCTTCAGGTTTCCAAGATGATATGACTTACTAGAATCATGGTACTTGGCAGTGAGTAGCCAAGAGAGGGGGGAAAGGTACTGACAATTGGGGATTCTCTTACTCTTTTGTCATTCTTTCCATTGGCATTGACTTGTATTACTTCCCCTCCCTGTGACTTCTCTTGGAATAGGCTTCAAATTTGCTTCAGTCTCACACTGCCTGGTATAGTCATCTATGAAGGCAGTCCCTTTAATATTTGGCCTCACATGGATTTTTCTCATGATCACTGGATGCATTGGAGCTTTGTCTCCTCTGTGCTCTCATCTCGTTCTGAGGTCTTCAACATACGAATTTGGGGGGACACAATTCAGCCATAATCAGCCAGAAATATGACTTCAGGGAGGTGAGGAGAGAAGTGATTTGAAGAGAAATTAGGAGGTGGGAAGTAGAGACAACTGTTTAGAGAAACTTGAATAAGACAGGAAAGAGGCAGATTGGATTTGAGAGTCAAAGGAATTTTTTGTTTTTTTTTTTACCCTGAGAGAAACTTAAGAGGGTTTATAAACAGAGGGGAAGATGCCCATGAAGAAGAAGTGGCCCAGCCCCAGTGGCCTAGTGGTTAAGTTCAGTGTGCTCTGCTTCAGAGGCCCAGGTTTGGTTCCCAGGCGTGGGAACCATTTGTCTTAGTGGCTATGCTGTAGTGGCGGCTCACATATAAAATAGACGAAGATTGGCAACAGATGTTAGCTCAGGGCGAATCTTCCTCAGCAAAAAAAAAAGAGAGAGAGAGAGAAGCAAAATGAGGGAGAAAGGCAATGGTCAGATACAGGTATGGAGAGACTTGCCTTCAGCCAGAAGGGAGAGCCTAGAGGACAAGCGATAAGGATGGGCAAGAGCACAGACAACATGGTACAGGGATAATACAGAGAGTTTAGGACCTCAGCTTTCTCAGTGACCTAGGAGGCAAGGTCATGCCTCAGGATTTGAGAAAGCAGACAAAAGGTCAAGTAATGGATTTGTAAAGACGCTTTGGAATCATTGCTGAGGAAAGCAGAAGAGAAAGTAGATGGAGGACAAGTCTAGGGTGTCACTGACCTTCCTATCTGAGTCTACCCTGGATCTTCACTAACCTACTGTGTGAGTTTTGCTAAATTATCTCATTATTCTTTTTCATGTTATTCTCATCTGTGAAATAAGGTTAATAATAGCTACTGCAAACACTTATTGTGAGGATTAAATAAGCTGATGGTTAAATTTTCAGTGACATTATTAGTAGCATTCTGGTTCTTGCATTACCCAAAGCAAACCCTGGTTTAGCAAACTAGTTCTAACTTCTCATTTTCCTTTATTCAAGCTTCACCTGGGCCATTTATCAAGGGCTCATTTGTCTGATCACATAGATTTGATAATTCATTTCCCATCCAAAAGTTATGCCTCGAGGTGTTACCTTGCCCATTTAGTTTTAACTATTGCTAGAGCGTTCTAAATAAAGCCTGTTTTTTCTCAAAGAAAATACAACAGACACATACCAAAACATTTTCAAATTAAAATAGGCACTGAACAGACATAGCTCTGCCAAGAATAATCTCTGCTCTCTTCAAAGCTGGTTTACAGGTTTGCAAATTGACACCAGCCTTTGCTCCCTACTCTATGGGGCAGTGAGTCAGGATTTCCTGAAATCAAGCAATTATGTAAAATGCATTAGTGGCTTCTAGAAGACCGCGTGTTTCTTGTGCCAAGAAATTAACCTGTTTTCTACTTGGCATCTCTCATATTCCCCAGTGACCTTAGTTAAAGTCTTTCCATCAGCCTCAGAGTCAGGATGACAGTGTAGCTAAGATTCATCAGTGAAAGTTTATTTTTTCTAGAAATATATAAGCCTGGTGATGATTGCTACGTATCAGTGAGAAGGTTGGATTCCAAGTCTAAATTATTATTATTTTTTTTAGTCAAAGCTACACTGGTTATTAGTCCTAGTTCAATTCCTTGCATTCCTTAACCCAATTATAATCTGGTTCCGGTTCCACCTTGGACAGTAATCTCCTAATTGCTAGTCCCTTGTTCTCACTCTATTTGAACTTTCTGTACCAATTTCGCTTCTGTCTTGAATGCTTTTGCTTCCAGCACACCACTTTTTCCTAGTTCTCTTCTAACCTTCTCCTCTGCCCACCCCACAGATATTGCGAGTTGTCCCTCATTGCCCCACCTCAGAAATTCAAATGGCAGCAGAGGCCAGTTCAAGCAGGTAGCAAAGGTCAGATAAGATCAATAGGAGTGACAAGAACTCTGGCAAAGAGAAAATGCATACTCCATATAAAGACACCAAGAACGGAAAATTTTTTAAACACCATCTTGGCCAAAAATCCTTTCATGGACTGGACTGGCCTGGACAGCTGTTTAGTGACAGAATTGTCCTCAGAACCCTCCCTGTCCAGGACTCTGAGGACAGGACCCACTGACGAGGTGTTGTGTGTACGCTTAACCCCTGCATAATAAAACAACAGTCATTCCTGACTTTGAGTTCAGGGGCCTTGGGAAGTCACCCAACCCGATTGACTTTTAATCTGTAAAACAGGCTTCTCTAGAGGCTCACTTAAATTTCTTTCTCAACATGATGCAAACGGCCTTTTGTTAAGAGACAGTGACATCGTTTATACCTGAAAAGTTTTCCAAAGGGCCCTTGTCTATTTCTCTAACTTGGAAGCATCCCCTGCATGCATCCTGAGGTTCTCTCCCAGCTGTGTCACTGACGCAGAGTTCACTTACACTGTGCAGAGCTAACGAGGGAACATCACAGCTCCTAAGAAGAGAAGGACTCCCCTTCTTCATCCAGAAAGCTTAGATTTTGTTCTCGGCCTGTGCAGTGTCGGAAGATTCTATTCTCCTGGGCTTAGCACCACCAATTTGTATTTGTTCAACGTGCTTTCTCACTGAAGTTCAATTTTATATGACAAATTTGTTTCAAAGAAGAATCTGAATGAAAACTCTACATCTGAAGGTGTTTTTCTTGCACACTCAGAATAGATGTTTTGAAAAACAATAGGAGAGAATTTTCTTGAGAAAGTTCTTGAAATGTTGCACAATCTCACACAGTAGTTTTCATGTTTGCTGAAGCTGCTACAAAGACACCAGAGGAATTACTCTTGGGGGCAGAGACTAAAAAGATACTTCTGCTTCTCCAGGATGTGTTACCATCAGCCCAGCAGGGCCGGTTGAGTTTGTCTCAAGAACCACCGGTCCTCATTTTGCAAGGTTCTGAATAAGCGAAACAGTCCCTGACCTTAGTTCAAAACAAAAGATGACCAAGGTTATCAAGGTGTCAGACAAAAAGAGACATAAGAAGGAGCCCAAGGCCGAAGTCCAGGCTTCCCCCCACCCTCCCACACTCACTGGCCTCCATTCCCCCACACCCCCTCCTCAATCCCCTCTGTATGCCATAGATTAAAACACTGTGCATTTCCATCACATCTGCCCTTGAAGCAATCGCTTTATTTCCAACCTCCTCCAGCTCATCTGGCCTGCCCTTTCTCTCGACTTTGCCTCTAACAATAGTTACAAATAAATTCTGTCACCTTATACTGGTGTTCCCTGCAAACCCTGCTGGAGCATCAGTGCCACCGGGCAGGGATTCTGGTCCTCTTATTACGATTTTATTCACAGGGCCGGGTCTGGTGTCTGGCATAAAGGAGATGCTTCCTAAGTGCTTGTTAAAGTAAATGAAATGTTCATTCACAGCACCAGGTCTTTGTCCCAATAATTCCCTCTACCTGGAATGTCCTCACTCTTCATCTCCAGATTCTCAAGCCCACATCGATCTCTTGTGGACTGGATGTGTTTTGTTTCCCCCAAAATTCATATGTTGAAATCCTAACCCTCAATGTAATGGTATTAGGAGATTAAGCCTTTGGGAGGTGTCTCATTCATGGGGGAGCATGAACTGGATTAACACCCTTGTAAGAGAACCCCAAGAGCTCTCTTGCCCCTTCGATCATGTGAGGACACAGCAAGAAGATGGCCATCTACGAACCAGGAAGCAGGCTCTCACCAGACACCAAATCTGCTGATGCCTTGATCTTGGACTTCCCAGCCTTCAGAACTGTGAGAAATAAATTTATGTCATTTATAAGCCACCCAGTCTAGCATGCTTTTTTATCCCAGCCCAAACTGACTGAGACAATCTCATTCCTCTAGTGGGGATGGCATTTCAAGTTTGCTCTGTGCAGTTTAGCACTTGAATATATCCCACACTGGTGATAGCCCTTCAATTTTCAGGCAAAGCCACGTTCGACTGGTAAGCTCTTTGCTGCTCCTAACACATTTGGTTGCTCCGTGAACACTGAAACTCCTCAAGTAGACACTTACTCATACTATCTGCAACTTGCCAGAAGGAGCTCCACTTATGTTTCAAGGATCAGGACCACGGCGTTCAGCTTTCAAATAAGCCAGCTTAATCCCAGGAAAGGCTGAGTAACTGCAAGAAATCAGTCAGAAAGGATAGGATGAGCAGCCCTGATCCAAGGAACATGAGTTTCTCCTTAGAGCAAAGTCATTTCCTAAGAAAGGTGATGAGTTCTCTTGATAGGAACCCTTGGGCCTGAGTTTTATAAAGATCCAGTTCCTGTCCTCTACACAACACACCCTTGCTCCCATTTCTGCGTGGACTGAATAAGAACTCTTGCGCAGGGTTCTTAGGTATTCGCAGATGACAGCCTCTGAGATCATTTTGCCCTGCAGTCATTCAAGTGAGAATTTTGGTCTCTTGTGGATTTGCTCTAAGGCAAAGACTCATGGGGGTCTTGTTTCTCCTTTGTCACAAGAAGGAGATAAACACAGCTAAAATCCAACTTCTGTGACAGCGACATATGACCCCAAATGACAAACAATTGCAGAATAGACTTAAAAGAAAAGGGATCTTTTGTTTCCCCTAAAAGTTTCCACTTGATGACAGAAATGACCAATTTCTCTACCATTAGACAAGCTGTGACATATTAGATTAATTAAGGTCACATTTTATCAAGTGGAAGCTGGGATCAGGACTCTTTCCATTGCACTGCGATAAATCTAACTCAAACTAGCCTAAACCAGAAAGGGAATTTAGGGGCAAACCTAACGGAAAAGTCCCAAGGTTGTCTGGCTTTAGGCATGGCCTAGGGCAGGAGTTGGCAAACTATAGTCCATTGCCTATTTCTGTAAATAAAATTTTACTGGCACACAGCCACCCTTCTTCTTGTGCATATTGTCCATGGCTGTTTTCAAGCTACAGCAGCAGAATTGAGTACTTGCCAGAGAGACCTTAGACCCAGCCAAACCTAAAATATTTACTATGCAGCCCTTTCCAGAAAAAGTTTGCCAGCCCCCAGCCTAGGCATTCAGATGATGTCATGGAATTCGCTGTCTCTTGGCTATGATCCTTCTCTGAGATGGCTTCCCTCCTGGGCTTCACACGCTCCCCCAGCAACTCCGTGTTGTTATCACTGCTTTCTGCTAACAGTCCTTGAGAAGAGCACTTGCTTTCCAGTCATTTTTGCAAGCGTCCTAGGGTTTATTCTACACTCACAACTCGGGTGAAGTTCCCATCCTTGGACTGATGCCTTCTGGCTAGGAGGATGGATTTACCCTGGCTGGCTTAGGCCTGGGTCACACCAGCAGCCCTGCCGCTGGGTTTGGGGCAACCACTCCTAAGCCACAGGGACTGAGACTAAGGCAGAGATTCTCCAAGGGGGCAAGATGCTAGGAAGGCAAAACCTACAAATGTCCATTACTAGACTTCGCCCTCCACCTCGTGGTTGGTCACATTCTGGTCCTGGACATTTCTCAAGGCATGTCAATGAGGCCTCTGTGTGATTTCAGAGACCCTTAGGGAGTGACCATTAATAACAACAATAGTTGTTATTGATGAGGTTTCAGTGCGAGATACTTAGTAAACACTATCTCCTCTATCTCCCAACAGCTCTAAAAACTGGCATTTTTATTTCTGTTTTACAAATGAGGCAAGTGAATATGAGAGGTTTATTAATAACTTGTCCTAAAAGTCCCAGAGTCAGGACTGGAACCCAGATGTGTCTAACTTCAAACTGGAGCACCGCTGCCCGGCCTCCCCAGCCTGGCACAGCCTCACGTTTCTGGGAATTCCCTGCCACACCCTCAGCGCCTGAACCCCTGAGCGCTGAACTGGGGAGCGGGAGGCCGGAGTTCCAGAGAAGAGCTCTGCAACTAGCTCCCTGGGGTGACTTCTAACAAGTTACTGACTCAGTTTTTGGAATCTCAGTTTCCTCATCAGTAGAATGAACAGCTTAGACTACCGGAACTATGTTCTACAGAGCACAGGAGTTTCTGTGGCAGTGCCTTAGATTCTGTCACAGACAGCAAGGGGACACATATGCTCCCTTCACACTCATTCCATCACATCACCTCCATCGCTTTTTTTTTTTTGAGGAAAATTAGCCCTGAGCTGACACCTGCTGCCAATCCTCCTCTTTTTGCTGAGGAAGACTGGCCCTGAGCTAACATCCATGCCCATCTTCCTCTACTTTACATGTGGGACGCTTGCCACAGCATGGCTTGCCAAGTGGTGCCATATCCACACCTGGGATCTGAACCGGCGAACCCTGGGCCGCCAAAGTGGAATGTGTGCACTTAACCACTCTGCCACTGGGCTGGCCCCTCCATTGCTTTCTATTGGGCTTCTTTTCAAGTCTAATATATAAAGAATAAAAGTTTCTGTTAAAAAAAAAATTAACCATGAGACTAGAAGACCTCCAAGATCTCTATCAATATTCTCTGCTTGTTCTTGCAAAACCACTCTTCACTTTTCTCCACCCTGCTCTGTGTCCTGGGAGGCTGACCCGTATGGGCTACATCAATCGGGTCCCTTTGTTCTTGCTTCCTATTGGGTTTGGCCAATAGGACAGAGTAGCAGAAAAATAAAGGATGGAAGAAGAGAGAGGTTGGGGTATTAATTCTTAGTGACTCAGTGGCTAAGTTCAAAGACCACAGCTCCTGCTGGGTGGCCCTCTCCTTCAGCTCTCTCCAGGTTTGGGAACCTGCTCCATTCTCTGGCTCCATCTGGTCTAGAGGTGGTAATGGCTCACCGCTGTTGCTAGCCCTGGGGTGCATCACCATCCTTTGGAATCTTTTTGCAATGAAAGTGTGTCTGGTTTCTGTCCATACCTTTGTAAGTAGTCCCTTCTTTACCCATTTTGAGTGGGCCATCAGAACCTGACTGTATAATCGATTAGGACTTTAGGATCTCAGCAAAACAAACTGACATTTGGGAATTTCTTTCAAAACATCTAAAAGAGGAAGCACATACTCTTCCCAATTAGTATTGCTTTTATTCCTTCGCTCCTCCATTTAACTAATGATTATGGAGTGCTTGTGTTCTAGGCATTGGGCTTGGCCCCAAAGATACAGCACAAGTGTCAAGGATTTCACAGACCCATGAGGGAAAGACAAGTAAATGAGGAAGTTGCCTATCATACTGACTCATATTCTGGGAATACTCATTCCCAGAATGGTTCACTTTCAGACATTGAGATATCCTGCAGCATTAAAGATGGCTTAGTATCAATTTTTCAATAAGCGTTGCAGTGAAAATATGTCTGGTTAACTTTAATTAATCTGAAAATAAATTTAATTGTTAAAACGTAGCATGTCCCTAAATGTAATAAATTCTCATTAATTTGGATTCTACTGATTCAGATTTTAAGTCATTCATTAAAGTATTCATCTTCTCTATTGATTAAAATTTCTAAATATGGTAATTCCTTCCTCTGCAGATTATCAGAGTCTTTTTCATTAACCTAAGGAATTTAACCCCATATTCAGGGTTGGTTGGGTTAAGACAAATACATAAACAACTAAAGGATAATGGAAAACAGGAGAACCGTGAGACGTATTAGTGCTCAGAGAACGAAGGGCAGTGAGGAGAAAATGCTTGAATTGTGAGGGCTGGGGAAGATTGGTAGGGCTTAGAAGAGGGAGATCAAGTGTTCCAGAACAAGAGAAGAGCATGACCCCGGGCCTGCCAGCAGGAAATTGTAGAACGTGCTTCAGACACTACAAATAGTTCGACTTGACTATACTGTAGGTGTGGGAAACATCTGTTGTTTTTGCCACTCAACAACCAAGACCATTTATCCTTCTTCTAATATAATGATACCCCATATTGTACTCGGAGAATAACTCCTCCCTGCTGTTATCTGATTATATCTGAGAGAGGTTGACAACCTTCAGCGCCAAGGTTGGGCGTCCATTGGTCTCAGTTAATCAGCAGTCTAGCCCCCACGCCAAAGCAATGAGTTCAATGACAGGTATGTAATCCAAGTTAGACCAATGAGAGTCAAAGGCAGGACTTCTTTTGTTTTTTTTTTAAAGATTTTATTTTTCCTTTTTCTCCCCAAAGACCCCCAGTACATAGTTGTGTATTTTTAGTTGTGGGTCCTTCTAGTTGTGGCATGTGGGATGCCACCTCAACATGGCCTGATGAGCGGTGCCATGTCTGTGCCCAGGATCTGAACTGGCAAAACACTGGGCCGCTGAAGTAGAGTGCATGAATTTAACCACTCAGCCACGGGGCCGGCCCCAGGACTTCTGTTTGAACGTGGCAGAGATCTAGACAGAATTCAACTTTGAGAGTTCTCTTTCACTGGATTTGAAGTTAAGAGAATGTAGAGGCAGAGGCTGCTGGAATTAGCTTCTGACAATGAGGGGTATTGAGTACTCTATTAACCAACCAATCACATTAATCAATAAATCCCCTTTATTTCCTAAGCCAGTTTTAACTGGGATTTCTGTTAAAAGCATGAAGAAGAAAAGAGAGCAATAAGGCTGGAAAGATAGTTTGAAATCAGTGCACAAAAGAACTTGAATACCAGGTTTTGAGCTAGATTCAACAGCAAGATTTTTAGCAAGGATTGACATAATTCCTAGATTCCCCTTTAGGGTATACAAGGCAGTTTCACGTAAATTATCTCATTTAATCTTTACAGTTATCCAGTGCAGCACATATTTTTATCTACAATTCACAAACAAGGAAATGGAGTCCCAGAAAGGCTAAATAACTTGCTTGAAGTGATACAGCCTATGAGAGATGGAGCGAAGTCTCAATCATGGGTCTTTGATTATGAATCCATGAAGCTAATACCAAAGCTGTCTTACCAACAAGCACGAAGCACTGAATCTGAAGATCTCACAGGATCCTTACCACCAAGATATCTTTGATTACATGACCTACCTGTGTTGGAATTGATGTAACTTTTGGACAGAATGAGGCGATGCTGGTACAGATGTCTTCTGAACCTAAAGTGTCTAGAGTATGTTGCCATGGAAAGGACATGGATTTAAATGCAGAAGGCACTTGACTACTCTTTATCAGCATGGCCATTGGACAAGTCACTTAATATTTCCTCATTTGTAAAGTGGTGATGACCATAATTCTCACCTCATTGAGTTGATATGAAAATGAAATAATATGTAAAGTTCCTGGCACACAATAGGCAGTCAGTAAAAGTCAGCTCTTTTTATTATGGAAGGCAATGGAAGCAAGGCTTTCGGATCAGACAGACCTGGGTTCAAATTCTGACTCTGCTGCTAACTACCTATATGACACCCAGCTAGACAGTAAGTCCCAGGAGGGCAGGTACCACGTCTGTCCTTACTCCTGCTGAATCTACAGAGGCCCTAGGAGGCAGTGAGTAAATGCTTGAATGAATTGAAGCAAATGACTTAAAATTTCTAAGCCTGAACTTTCAAAAATTGAGATAACATATATAGCACAAGACTATTGTAAGGAATAAAGCATACAACACATATAAAACACTTCCATCCATGCCTGGCCCATCGTAAGTGTTCAGTAAATAACAACAATTCAGCTAATTTCTATTGAATGCTCACCATGTGTCAGTGACTGTTCTAAATGTTCTACACATATTCCTTGACATAATTCTCATCTCCCCCATCTGTATTTTACAGATACATCAATCGAAGCCCTATTTTTATTATTATCCAAAGTCCAACGCTTTCTTTTCTTCAAGTGCGGAACCCTCATGGCGGCTAATCTGGGTCCGTTAAACAATGGCTTCTCTTTTTTCTCTTTTGCATTATTAGGAAGAAATAAAACCTTCTCTTTTAAAAACACAATGAAGACTTTTCTCTTGGCCCTCCTCCTCCTTCCGCCATTATTTCCAGAGAGTGAGGCTGGACGGCATGAGGTTTTGTCCGGCAGGAGCCCTTTAATTCAAAGACCGCCAACAACCCGGTGAGCCTGCCCGGCCTTTGCCCTCTCCTGGCTGGCGATCAAGCAGCGGCGTCGGACCGCCCAGTTCGGTTCGTCTCTTCTTCTTTCCTTGAATTGCCTGCTGCCATCTGCTGGCCAAATTAAGTTAAAATCATCACATTGATGTTTTCAAGTTTCTAAATGGGCCTGACTCTTTCTCAGCACTGCTTTCCGAGGCATTTTCAGAGGCTGCCCAGAGGCGGTGTCAGCAGACGGACCAAGCCGGCAAGTGCGCAGACCTGGTTCAAAGCTAAGGCTCTCGGGCCAAGACGGCCGGCCACTGATTTCCATTCAGAACAAGGAGGTGAATTTCCATTTCACTGGACTGGTGAAACCAGGGACCCCTCAAACCGTTATTCCTAAACGCATCCTCCCCCCAATCCTACCAACGTGCCATCTTGTCCAAAGCCGCCTGTTTCTCTCCTGCACCCCCACCCCGCCCCCAATCTCCCACCAACCTCCCTGACATTCCTTCATCCGCACTGACGACTTGCTCAAGGCTCGTATTATCATGACAATCATCTACTGAAGTTTTTTTTTGTAAACAGTTCCACCCGGAAAAGTTACAAGAGTAGTACGAAGAAGTGCTCTATATCCTTCTCCCAGAGACCCCCTTTCACATCTTCCCAATTGTCTCAGTAGCTCCTTTCTAGCAAAGAATTCAATCCAGGGTCACATATTGCTCCAGTCGTCATGTTTTTCTAGTAACTTTCAATCTGAAACATTCCTCATTCCTTCCTTGACTTTCATAACCTCGGGATTTTAAAAAATTACAGTCCATGAGGCCGGCCCTGGCCTAGAGGTTATGTTCCCCTGGTTCTGCTTAGGCGGCCCATGTTCCGTCCCAGTGATACCGGCTCAACGCAAGGTTGACATAAGGGAAGCCATGTTGTAGAAAAGAAACCATATTGTAACTTTAAATGACCTCTGACTAACTGGCCCAGACATGCTCTCTAGATTTTGTGGTCCCTCTCAGCTGCTTTAAGATGATAACTTTTGTTCTTTTGAGTTCCTCAGGAACGTGATGAGCCCCAAGCAGAGAGCCTATGCTGATAGCCATCATCAATGGCAACTGAAAGATCAGGGTATAGGGCAGCTGCTCCATTCTCTGATGCATATCCAGTAAAACAGAGGACTATCAGGAACTGGGACCAGATGTCTGCCACACCCAGAGACCAGCCACCTCCCCAACCTGGAGACTGGCCCCATGTATAACTGGGCTGTAGTCTTTGTTCTGGGAAATGGTTCTTTTGGACACGAATCAGCCATCTTCCTTCTTGCTAGCAAGCTGTAATAAAGTCCCTTCTCTCCTACCACCTTGCCTCTTGACTATTGGCATGTCATGTGGCAGGCAGATGAGCCCACTTGGGCAGTAACACCAGCACAGACTTACACCACTGGTGGATGGTCATGCTGTGGCAAAGGCCCACATAAGAAACAGAGGAAGATTGGCAACGGATATTAGCTCAGGGTGAATCTTCCTCAGCAAAAACAAACAAAAACAATACAGTTCAGTTATTTTGTCAAACCTCCCTCAATTTGGGTGTGTCTGATGTTGTCTCATGATAAAACCATAACTGGTTATGCATTTTGGGCTAAAATGTAACTCACGCTATGTCTTTTCATTGTATCTTATCTGGTGGTACACTTGTCTATTCCTGACGGTGTTAATTTTGTTCAGTTTCATTAAGATAGTATCTGTCAGATGTCTCAACTGTCAAGTTACTGTTTTCTTTTGTGATTGTGTTAGTGTCCTATTGCTTCTGTAACAAAGTACCACAAACAGTGATTTAAAACAACACAAGTTTTATTGTCTTACAGTTCTAGAGGTCACAAGTCTGATGGGTCTCACTGATCTAAAATCCAAGTGTCACTGGGCTGTGTTACTTCTAGAGGCTCGAGGAGAGGATCTGCTTCTTTGCTTTTTCCAACTTCTTACAGTCCACTTGCATTCCTTGGCTGGTGGTCCTTCCTCCCATCTTCAAAGCCAGCGGGGTAGCATCCTCACATCTTTCTCTGACTCTGACCTCTGCTCTGTCCTTACATCTCCTTCTCTGACTTTCCTACCTCTCTCTTTCACGTGTAAGGACCCTTGTGATTCCATTGGGCCCACTGGATAAACTCCCCATGTCAAGATCATTAACTTAATCATGTCTGTCAAGTCCCTTTCACCATGTGAGGAAACATGTTCACAGGTTCTGGGATAGGACGCAAACGTCTCTGAGGGGCTGTTGTGCTGCCTACCATAGTAATTAATAAATATTTTGTGGAGAGATACTTTGAGACTATGGAAACTTCCATTACTTATTTCACTTTCACCCATGAATTTTAGCATCCATTGATGTTTCTTGCCTGATTAATTCTTACTGTAATTATTACCAATGCCAAATGGTGATTTTCTAATTCTATCATTCCTTCTGCATTTATTAGTTGGCATTCTACTGTAAGGGGGAGCTTTCTCTTTTCTCCATTGATTTATCCATTCATTTATTTATTTATATCAATGTGGACTCATGGGTTCCTTAGTTTTTCAATAGATTATGACCCATTATTACTGCTATTTATTTTGATGCTTGAATTGTCCCAGATTTGGCCAGTGGGAGCCCCATCAAGCTACCTTTTGTGTCCTTTTCACATTCCTTGGCATTCTTTTAGCACTTGCTTTCTGTCATAAAAGATAGTCCAGGTTCATCTTGTCAACTCTCTGCTCCAATGCTGGAATCAGCCATTTCTCCAAGGAGCCCTGGAAGGAGGGGTTCAGAAGCCGAGATCTGAGCAGGAGGTGTGCTCATTGCTATCAGGGTATCACTGTGAGCTAGAAATATATGTGTGTGTACACACACACACACACATCCATCTTTTGACTTCTCTATCTACCTGTATATATTGGAAACCGAGAATTCATAGGGATACCTGCAATTCAAATTTACTATCACAGGCTTCATTTTAGGTTTTCTTCTTTCCTTATTTGTGCTGCCTCTGTGAGAACTTGACTCAGAGTTACCCTCAATCTATTTACTTATTTGCTCAATCTTCCTGTATGTAGTTGGTCTCTTGACCCCTTTGTGCTTCTGTCCCCCTCTTATGCGAGCTACAGTCCCTGCTCGGGCCTGCCTCCTCCACTCAGGCTGCCTGCCTTACTTGCGCCTCCCAAATGGCTTTTTGAGGAAGAAAGGAGGAAAGAAAAGCAGGCAACATTTTTTTTTCAAGGGAAAAGAAAGAGGAAAAGACAATCATGTACATTTTTAATGAACCTCTTTACCACTGTTGTAACTAATTATTTGTTTAATGGTTATTTTCTCCACTAAAATTTCAACTCTGTGAAGACAATGGCCATGTCTGCCTCATTCACCGTGGATTGAATCCCCAGGGCCTAGCACAGTGCCTAGCACACAGTATGTTCTTAATATGTTTTTGAATAAACGATTAAGTCGTGCAAAGCAGCAGGAGCAAAATTATAACTATTGAACAGTTTACAACACAACCAAAGGTCCACCACCTAAACAATTACCAATGTCCACATAGCCCAAATCATCTGGAACTTTTTCAACCAGAAACCAAATTTTGACACTTCAAATAAACTTGGTCTTCTTTACTCCAAGCCTGAGTGCCCCGAGGTGAAGACATCTTCTCATTTATTGAGCTTTTGTTGTTATTAAACATTTCTTTGGTTTTGGAGTCTAATGTTGCTTCCCACAGATTTTTTTAAACAAAGGTTTTCAACACAAAGTTGTGTTTCAAGACAGTTTCAAACATCACTGTCCTACAGCATTTGGCAGAATTGATGTTGGGTGCATAGGCAAGACAGTGAAGTGTTCCAGAATTTTGTTGTGAAAAATAACTCCTACTATACCCAGCAGTGTGCCAACAAAGTGGATGTATTCCTTTATGCCAGGCCTGTCCCATCATCCTCCCACAAGCATGTTTTTGATAGCTGTAATATTTGCCCCCAGCTTCCCTCAGCAAGTGTCAAAGCCGGTCTTAACTACACAGTGCTTCCCTCCCCCCTCTGTTTTCCTCTCAGACACAAAATCCTAATGCGTTTGTGCTTTCCTCAAGTTAAAGGTGTCTTTTTCAGTGACTGATGGAAATAAACAGCTGGACCCTTTCAGAGGATGCATTAGGAACGTGCTGGAACACAGCTGCTGCAAGGGCTGAAAGTGGTTGCTCAGCACAAAGGGCTACAATTTGGAGCATGAAAAGGCATACTTTTTTTCCTCTCTTAGAAAACCTGGCTCTCAGGGGTCACTCTGGTTCAGTGGGAAATAAGCACAAGTGGTGCTGCCTGCCAGGAGTCGCAGCATCGGCCAGGAGTAGAAGGGGGCCAAGTGCAAGAACTCAGGCAGCTTTTGGCACCAGGACCCCTCAGCCTCTCATGGTCTCCATGGTGAAGCCTAGAGTGTTCCCCTCCATTGGCCCCCTCCCCCCACCTCCCAACATGCCCAGCTACAGCCATGGCTGCCTGGCTGTGTAGACCCAACAAAGAGAGAAGATTTGAAATCCCAAGGGCTACTTCTCACTCCACGCCCTGGGGAAAGCAGCGAACTGTCCTCCCCTCTTTTAACTGTCTCATTTGCAACTAGACTTCCGAACCCAGGGGTTCTCCACTCTGGCTGCCAAGGATCTTTATTAAAATCCCAGTGCCGAGGAATCACCCAAGATTCTGAGTTAATTGGTTCTGGTGGGTCCCAGGCACAAGTCAGTTCAAAAGTGGTCCAGTGATTTCTCTGAGCAGCCAGGGCTGAGAACCACTGTCCCCACCCTTGGTCCCATCTAGGCCTGTGAGGAGGAAACCAAGAACACCAAGGAGCCTAGGCTTTCCCTCAGGACAGAGGTTCTCTTCCTTGGCGCGCATTAGAATCACCCAGGGATCTTTCCAAAGCCCAGCGCCCAGGCTGCCCCGCAAAGGAATGACATCGTAATCTCGGGGGCTGGGACCCAGGATCTGTATTTTTTTTAAAACCTCCAGGAAATTAGGGCAGCTGAGTTTGAGAGCCCCTGCGCTCGATTGTTTCCAGTGTCTTCTGCGGTGGTGCTTCTCAAACTTCCTGTGGTGAAAGACTAATTTTGGAGTTTTTTGGGTTTTTTTAAACTTTTCATCCTTTGCTGACTGATACTTTATAAAATACAGTAAAAATGAACCACTAGAAAAATGAGATTTAAAAAACAGATATATAAAATATAAGCCCAGATATTTTAATTATTAGACTGAAAGACTAAAAATTGCTGTTAAAAGTATCCAAACAGTCTTGATTTCTGTACTTATGGACTGTTAACAGTTTATGAACCAGTGCTGGTCTGTGGGCCACACACTGAGTGACAGTGTTCTGAGAAACGCCATCACAGGGATTATAGAAGTTGTATGGTGGGGGGGTGGTATAAAATAGATTTGACAAGTACAGTAGATTATATCCCAAGTTTAGGACATTGTAGGGGAGGAAGACATTTCCTCTATCCAAAGTGGGTTCGTCTGGCTGGAGAACGAATTAAATTCACATGAGACAGAATAGCAAGAGAAAATTAAACAAAGCTTTATGAGGACCATGGCCTGGGGCCTTTCTTCCCAAAGGAAGAAAGGGCACCGAAGAAGTGGGATGCACAGAGTAGTTATATACCCCCAAACAGGATATTTCACATATGATTGAAATGTCCCTCCCACAATAGTCACAAGATTGCCCTGTTGGCACAGTGCTCAATGGACACAGCAGGTAGTGGGTCTGCTATCTCGGAGAGCGTAACAGGAGGCAAGTCTATTGTCTTGAGCTGGGTGGTCACAGGTGAGCGCAGCAATCAGTTCCTAGCCTAAGGAAAGATGCTTAATCCTTAAAGAAATGCCAACGTTGGGAGGGGGAGGGAAGTCAGTTACAGGAGGTTACCAGACAAGCACAATAAAATGCAGATTTAAGGCCTTGCCTTTGGCATTGATTAAGAGTTTCTAGAGAGGTCATTCCCTTTCTTCTTCCTGGTACAGAGAGGGAGGCACCTTTACAGATAGAGATTTCCTTTACAATGTAAATGTGTCCTAACAAAGGGCAAGCAAGTTCCACTCCTCAGAGCCTCCTTCCCTGTCCCAGTTTATCAAAAGCAATCAGCCCCAAATAATCCTGATGCCAAAGAGACATATCTTGGGGTGGCCAATTCCAGTCCCCACAAAATCAAGGGCTCTACGCAATTAAGGGCTCTGAGAATTTCTGAGGTAACAAAAACTGTTTAGTTTTATTTAATTCACTGTTTCCCAGTCTTATAGGATGGGGACTCTTTTTCCTCCCAGCACCACTATTATGCATGTATGAATTGTTATTGGTTTAGTGATTTAGTCTCAGTCTTATGAAGCATGCAGACTCACCAAAAAGGCACATCTTTGCAGAATTATTTCCCTGTATTGCCCTAAGCCCAGCTGTGCTTCATTCATCTGTGGCTCAATTTCAGTGACCAGCATTAGCAGCCACCCAATGACATCCAGACACTCTTCTCCTAAATGTGTTGGGGTCTGTCCACCCCTGCCCACAGGCTCTACCTGAACACCGTCTTTTCTCTCAAATTGCTGAAACACCCCTCTTTCTGGTCTCCCTGCCCTCGTTGAGCCTGCCCTCCTCTGATCTGCTTTTTATATGGAAGCCAGAATGACCCTGTTGATGTTCATATCTGATTGTGTTACTCCCCCGCCTACAACTCTCCTCTGGCTGCCCATTGTCTTCGGTGTCTTAACCCTGACAAACAGTGCCCTCTGCATACCCCTTCAGCCTCATCTTTCTTTTCTCTCCACTTGTGCGCACTGAACTAGTAGCAATTCCCTAAACACATGGAAGCTTCCTCTAGCTGTCCCCACCTCTCCCTCTCACCCTGCCCTCTCTGGTCTTCAGGGTCAATCTAGATGGCCCCTCCCTGGGAAGCTTTCTTTACCCACCCGGCCGAGGGTGGGTGTCCCTCTCCTTTGATCCTTCAGGACACTTATTATGCATACTGTGTTGTGACTGGTTGTTGGCCCCACGAGACTTGAGCTCTTTAAGGACAGGGTTTATGTCTTACTCATTGTGCTTAGCACCTGGCATCCTGCCTAGCACAGACAAGGAAATCCATAGATGCTTATTGAATTAATGGATTAAAGAATGAGCAAATGAATTGTGTGCCATCCATGCCTGAAACACAGGGGTCCCTAGTCCCAACTAGTACCTGCATTCTAAACTTCATCATCAATCTGGCCACCTACGGGCTCTCCTTTACCCTTTTCTCAGGGTTCTGACTCTCAATGCAGCTCCTTTGGGCTGACATCTCCCTTGGAGCATCTTCCTGGTTTGTACTTTGGGTTTTGGATTTTTGAAGCTGCCTCTCAGATCATTCTCAGAGTCATAGTCCCCATCCCAAGGATCATCTGGGGTCCCTAATTCCTGACTCTAGATCAGGAATTTGAACTCCCACTTTTCCTGGCAGAGTTAGGGCATCTCTCACCAGGACACTGCACCTACTGAATACAATCCCCCAGGCCAGGGTAGGGGGATCTGGCCAGTACAGAGGAGACCTGGGGAATTGTAAACCTGATGGGCTGCTTATTCTCTGCTTGCTCCTCTGCATTCATTCTCCACCCTTCTCTGCACATCCTGTTGGCTTCCACGCACTGTAGGTTGCTGTTGGATTTAGCTAACACGAGGCACCAGCAGAAGACTAGAGGTTGAGAGGAGAGAGAAGCCTAGAATGTATTCCTTGGCTTCATCCTACTGGGCTGGGGTTTTGGTAGTGTCTGAATTCCCCGATGACCACAGCTCCTGTGGGCTGGCTGCTCTTCCAAGTATCCAGCTCTCATCAGCTTCTACTAACATCATTCCCCACCCTTGCCCCTTTCAGGCTGGGGGTGGGAATGGCTGCCTGCTGCTGCAAGTCCCTGGAAGCTGGACGGTCTCTTGTTGGTTCACTCACCCTGCCCACACCTCTGTAAACCATCCCCTGATGAGACTCTCTCATTGTCTCTGTCTTGCTGGGACCTGTCTGATGAGATACTCTTCTAGCCCAGCACCTCCACTTCACAGCAACCAGAACCGACATCTCCTGGACTAGTCCAGTGCTCTTTTCCACCCCACCATCGTCACCTCTCTTGCTCTGGAGTCCAGAATCTAAATATTAAACATATAATAAGAAGAAGAAGAAGAAAAAGAAGAAGAGATCACTTGAGTTTTTCTTATATGCCAAGCACTATGCTAAGTGTTCTACATAAATGATCTCATTTAATTTTTATAGCAAACCTGTGAGGCAACCCTGTGAGGCAGAAGGGTTTATTATCCTCATTTTTAAAATGAAAAACCTGAATCTCATAGAGATCAAGTAATCGGGCAGAAGTCTTGTAGCAAGTAAACAGCAGAGGAGGGATTTTGTCTGCCTGCTTGACTGCAAAGCTAGTACTTTGATAACTGCTGGGTTAGTTGCTCCTGGGATGACCCCATCACACTGTTGCCTCTCTGAGCTCACTGTCAACCCAAACTCCATCAAATGATAGATGTGGTCTGGCTGGGGCCTGCTGGGAAATCAGGACGAGGGGAAACCAGCCGAGGAAACAGCACTGAGCAGAGAGAGTTCTGCTTGAACAAAGGGATTGGCAAAGAGTCTGAGCTTAAAAGGCGGTGGTGGTGTCTCAGCAAAAGAAAGCGCAGACGAGGCTTCAGGTGGAAAAAGCTGGAGGCGGTTTACATCCCACCCCGAAAGTGACCAGCCTCGGCGCCAAGAAGGCTAAGGAAAAGGGCCCTGGAGTTCCCAGAGTGAAGTCAGACTGGTGCTTTGATTTTAAACTGCAGGAGAGCAGGCCTGGCCACCGCATCTGCTGGGAGCTGTCGCAGGGCATCTCGGCCAGAGGCAAAGTAGACATTTTCTATTGACCGCTGCCATCTCCGGACTAAGGGGAAGAAAACAAGAGGCTTTGAATCTGGAGAGATCAAATTTCTCTCTCTTGCCTTCCTCTGTCCTCAAGTGGCCCAAAAGTGATCAAAATGAGTCCTTTATTTTTGTCACTTGTCACTCAATAAGAGTCAGAAACTTGAGTTCTCTACTTTTTTGAGCTTCCTTATATATATATGTATGTTCAAAAAAATTAAATGTTATTTTTTCTCTCTTTTTTTTTTAAGATGGGCACCTGAGCTAACATCTGTTGCCAGTCTTTCTTTTTCTTCTTCTCCCTAAAGCCCACCTAGTACATAGTTGTATATTCTAGTTGTAGGTCCTTCTGGTTGTGCTATGTGGGATGCCACGTCAACATGGCCTGATGAGTGGTGCCATGTCCGTGCCCAGAGTCTGAACCAGCGAAACCCTGGGCCACCAAAGTGGAGTGCGCAAACTAAACCACTCGGCCATGGGGCTGGCCCCTAGTTTTCTCTTTATAAAACTACATATTTGTGGAAATTTAAAAAAATACAGAGAGGAAAAATGAAATAAATAAAATCATCTTTAATCTCACTATCCATGGACAGCCATTCACTACATTTTGATATATAATATGGTTTCACATTGCTCCAGAGAATTCCTTGGAATATGGAAGTGTCTAGTCCATAACACACAAGAGAATGCAAGGGCAGTGTCCCAGATCCCCCACTTGGATTATACCAGAGCTGGTTGCTTTAATTTCCTCCAAGATTTAGGGTTCTGCTTAGGATTTTTGAGTGGGGTAAACAAAGCTGCTTTAAAAAGCATGAAAATTATTATCTGCATCTTCATTGTTAATGGCTTCACAGTCTATGGGTAGGTTATAATTTGTTAAACAATCCACCCCCAATTGGACAAACTGTCTTCAGAGACGTATCTGGGAGAGGACAATAAGATGTAATCAGTTTGAGAGAGTGTCAAACACTCTCCCAACCACTATGGCATTTATTTTACTAGAATTAAGGCCCAAACTCTCCAGTTCCCAAAGTCTCCTTGAGACAGTTGGTCCTGTTAACACCTCAGTTTCCTTCTCCATCAAATGTTTGATTAAATTCACCTCCATGAAGAATAACCATTTGAGGAAAGAAAAATGATGACATTTAATGAATATCTGCAATTTTTGCTCTTTCCAGTGAGTTCAGAACTGTGGATGAACCCATTATTCCTTCCAAAGATAGAGCGTAAGCTGCTCTGTTTTCCCATGAAACATGGGTAGTGGGAAGCTTTTTTCTGTTCTAAATTACCGAATGAAGTTCTCGGTGTCAGTGCTATTTCTACATTGTAGGCTTAGCTACAGATGAAGAAAACAGACACGTGTGTTCTAAGCATTTTCCCAAGCTTCCTTCATATATGTTTTCTGAAGAGTGGAGTTATTATTGAGTACGTACCAGGAGTACTTTTCAATGAAGAACTATGATTTCAAAAGGACTACACTTACAAGATGGTAATTTTGGAAAACAGTATTAAGTATATGATGGAGTCTTCATGCCTCTGAGAAACAGTGAATGCTCTCAACAAAAAGTGCACTTCTAGAAGGAAGAGAAGGGCTGAGGAGCCGGGGAGGAGAAAAAGAAAGAGGAGGCCGTGGTACCCGGTCAAGATGCTGTCCTCTCCCCTTTGCACAAAGCACAGTGCCTTTTATGAGGCTCAGCCTGCATTTTTCTATCAAGAACTCCTCCTGTTAAGGTTTAGACAACCCACCCCCCGCCCCCGCCCCCCCCCCCCCCCCACTGCCTTCCAGGCCCACCCCAGTTAGGAGCATTTTACTTGTGGAGGGTTAACTTTCAGATCTTTCTTTTTCTCGTTTGAAGTAGCAATTTCCCAGTTCACTATTCCAATTTGAGCAGTTTTGCTTCTCCTCCTAATTGTGGAGAGACATTTTAAAGCTTTAATTCATTTTGTAATACTAAATAGTTCCCCTTTAATTGTTCATGTCAGACACCTATTAACATTTCTTAAAAATTTATAAAACAATTCTGAGCTGTCAGAAAAAAAGCCTCTTTAAAATTCAGATTATTAACTTGCTGCCTGTTCTCCATGTTAATGTGTTTTCTATCAGTCACTGGTGTCACAAAACTATTTGTACAAGGCTTAATATTCAAAAAGTAATTTTATATTTTTACACATGGGAAATGTTTGCCTATACAACCTTGCCTTAAATATGCTGTCTGTCAGCCTCTTCTATTTGTTATATTTCGCTTTATCTTTGACCCTTCTCAATGTCTTTCATCTGAAGGGGCTGATGACCACTATCTGGAAAATGAGGCAGACGTTTCCATCATTGTTAAGAGCGTGGCTTTAGAATCAGGCAGGCCTGGGTCTGAGTCTTGGCGTGGCCTCTTCCTAACTATGTGACCTTGAGTCGGTTAAAATCTTCTAAGCCTCAGGTTCTTCAACTGTTCTATTGAGTGCTGGCACCTACCTCGAAAGTAGAGGTCAAGGTGAAGCCCCTAGCATGGCCCATAGTAACTGCTTTACAAACTGTAGCTACACCCACACCCGCACCCACACCCACACCCACAGCATATGTCTGTTGACATTGCGGCAAAGTTACTGTCTATTCTTCATTTTCAGGTCGGATAGTGGAGAGCCATTTCTATCCCTCACAGGAACAGCTGGAATAAAGGCTTACAGGAAGGCAGTGGTCGGGGATGGAAGTCATCAAGGTTTATAACCTTCATCTATGGCATTGGAAATAAGCTAGGTGGGTAGAAATCACAGGCACGAACAAAACTTATCTACGCAAGTGAATAATGTGAAATCAGTTACAAAATATTATAAGACATTGTGAAGATTACTTCTTATCCTCTTCCATTTATAAGTACTCTTAGTTAACTACAACTCAGAGATTTCAAATAGGCATGGTAAATGTGTAATTAATAAATGATAATTGACTGTTTCGCTGTGCCTAACGCATGGTGAAGGGAATATGAAAATATGAGCACGTTCCTGCTGGTGTAGCGGAGAGAGAGGCCCTCGAGGCTGGGTGAAAATCCTGGCTCTATATCCGTTTGCTGTGGGATTTTGGGTGAACAACTTAAACTTTCTTCATCTGTGAAATAGAGATTAGAGGAAATATCTCACGGTGGTATTGTAGAGGAGAGACAGTGGATGAAAAAGTACCCAGCCCTGTGCCTGGTCCAATGAGAGAGCTTATTAAATATCAGCTCTTGTCTTCAGAGAGCTTACAGGTTTTATGAGGAGAAATAATTAGAGAAGATAGTTCAGATGCTAAGACGCTGGATAGAATCCGGGGCAGAGAGAGAGAAAAAGGCGAACCTTGAACAATAAGTGATGATTCTTGGAGGAGGAGTCTCAACAAAGTAAAGTGATGCTGATGAGAAGGGTATCACTGATAAACCCAGAAATTCTCCAGTTTTTTGCTTTTAAGTAAAGGCGGGGCCTAAGTTTGGGCACTATTACTTCCTGAGCAGCGTGACTCTGTTCAGAGCCCTGTTGCTGTTTGCTTCAAGACAGAAGCAAGTCTATCAATCTCGGGTTATGAATCCCAAGCAGCAGGCTGACTGGTACAACATTCTTCAGTGTCCCCATCAAAAAGACAGCATAAGCAGAATATGCTCAAGACCAGGAGAGGAGGCCCCATTCCACTGCTTTCCAGGCTGTGGAAATGGGAGGATCCCCTGCCTGCTGTTGCCCAGTTTTTAAACTAGAACCTTGGGGGCCGGCCCGGTGGTGCAGCAGTTAAGTTTGCACATTCCGCTTCTCGGCGGCCCGGGTTTCGCCGGTTTGGATCCCGAGTGCAGACATGGCACCGCTTGGCAAACTATGCTGTGGCAGGCGTCCCACATATAAAGTAGAGGAAGATGGGCATGGATGTTAGCTCAGGGCCAGTCTTCCTCAGCAAAAAGAGGGGAATTGGCAGCAGTTAGCTCAGGGTTAATCTTCCTTAAAAAATAAATAAACTAGAACCTTGTTCTTGTCTTCAACAGCGATAGTTCAGCTTTTTGAAAGCAAAGGAGTGAGGATGCTTAAAACAAAACAAACCTCCTATGCTGTCTCCTATTGTCTGACAAAGTCCCCATTCTTCCCTCTTCTTTTGCCTGCTTTGGAACCCAAAGGAAGTTCAGCATCCAGCAGCAGAATCTCACTGACAAGTCACAGTGGCCCCAAGGCACAGAACACGCTGTCCCCTCTCCTGGGGACCTGTTGCTTGCCCTGCACTTCACTCCCATCCGTGTTTTCACTTTTTCCCCTTCTATCTGACCGTGGCCAGGGAGAGCTCATGCAAACGCAAACAGTCCTGGGAAGCAAATCAAGGACCAAGTGGGGCTTTTGAACCTAAGCAACGTGTGTTTACACTCACTCCCTCTACAAATGGGTCCTAAAGCCGCAAATGGATTTCTTTCCTCAGATGACTTTCTATAACAGCTAGACATTTCTGTTTGTTCCAGGACACCAACTAAACAGAGAATTGTGGTCACAACTCCTTTTTCCTCCGGGGAGCAAAAAGATGAGTTAGAGGGAAAAATAGACACAGATATGCTTCTGAAAGCTCGACACTTGCCAGCCCTGACATGCTTTGGCAGGGCTTTCCGCAACCCCAGTCAAGGCCTCATGGACCACAGCGGTGAGAAACAAGTCTCTCTGGCTCCTACTGGAGCTGGGCTCAGAGCAGTGAAGGGGCGTGGGAGCAGAGGAAGCTCTTTCCATGGGAGGCTCCAGCTTTCCCAACATCAGGGCTTTCTGGAGGCTTCTGAGCAAAGCAAGCAGGTGGTAAAGGAACATGAAGCCCTGCCGTTTGGAACAGTGAGGGAAAGCAGGACAGCGGTCTTCAAACGTGAACAGGGTTGTTATGGGGAGGAGAGATTAGGTTTGTTCTAAATGAACTTGGACCATGGGGCGGATCTACCACCAGGGTCTAGATTCAGATATCTGTATTCTCAAAGGATGAACTGTCCAAAGAAAAGAATGATTTTAGGAAGTAGAAGCATCATATGAGAGGTTGTACTGGTCAACTTCCAAAGTCCCTCCCAGTTCTGAGATTCTGTGAGGAGCAATGGAGGAAGGTGCTACAGATCCATTTCCTTCTTTCTCTTCTCAGCAGCCCCGAGTCTGGTTAGGGCACCTCACTGTGATTCTAGGCATTCATGCCACGTGACCCACTGCGTGACCTGGGCTAAACCAGTTAGCTCCTCTCACACACATGCAGCCACAGTGATGGATTCAGTGATTATTGAGCATGTTCCTTTAGGTTAAATTATAAGAATTTGCTAGAGATATTAAAACAATATGGTTTCTCTTCTCTACTAGATATGAATAAGTAAGCAAGAAGTCCTAGTTGGTGTTGGCAGATATTTGGGGCCACTACAAAAACCATCTTTAAGAGAAAGGCAGAGATGGGAGAAGAAAAGACACAGGGACTTTGGTGACATTGTTGAGTCTTGACTCAAGCCTTACCTGAAGCCAGACCCACCTTTGGACCTTTCAGTGCTGAGAATCAATAAAATCTCTTGATTATTTAAGCCAACTTTAGTTGGGTTTTCTCTTATTTGCAAATAAAAGTGTCTTAACCAAAGTTGGGGCAATAATAAGAGGTGTAAGTCAGAGCCCCTGCCCTGAAAGAGCTTCCAATACAGTTGGGGAGATGAGTCATTTACAGCATAAGTAGAAAGATACAGGAGAGGAATGTAAGAGACGTCAGACACAACCACTTAAGAGAAAGTACCAAATGAGCACTACCCAAAACATGGGAAACCACAGGAAAGACTAAAAATAATTCTGTAAGCTATTCAAGGACAGGTACTGTATCTCCCTCCTGTTTTCTTTATCGTAACCATGGTGAGGCCATGTGGCCCAATAATTGAGAGAATGGTCTCTGGAGCCAGCTTGTATAGACTTGACTCTCAGCTTAGCCACTTACTACCTGTGTGATCCTGGCTTAGTAACTTAACCTTTCTGCACCTTAATTTTCTGATCTGTAAAATGGCTATAAAAACAGTAATTACTGCTTAGGTGTATTATATACAATGTGCAGTAAGTATTAGCTATTACTATCACTCAAAAAATATGAATTTGAATATGTATACAATATCAAACACTGTATTTGGAATATAATAATAGTGAATTAAACATTTGCCTTTAAGGAGGTTGCAACTGTGATAAAAGATACAGAATAGTAACAGGCAATTGGGGGATGTGATAAGTAAGCACAGGGCGGATGGATTAGTTAACAGTCTTTGGTCATGAGAAACAAAAAACAGCTGAGCTCTTTCTTAAGCAAAAGAGGATTTTTTAAATTATTTAATAGTTTATAATGTAGTGAAATTTCAGTTGTATGTTATTATTTGTCATACATCATATAAGTATGCCCCTTTACCCTTATGCCCACCCTCTGCCTCCTTTCCCCTGGTAACCACTAATTTGTTCTCTTTGTCCATAAGTTTGTTTATATTCCACATATGAGTGAAATCATACAGTGTTTGTCTTTCTCTGTCTGGCTTATTTCACTTAACATGATGTCCTCAAGGTCCATCCACGTAGCTGTGAATGGGACGATTTCGTCTTTTTTTGTATGGCTGAGTAGTATTCCTTTGTATATATATACCACATCTAGCAAAAGAAGAATTTTTTTTTTAAAGATTTTATTTCTTCCTTTTTCTCCCCAAAGCCCCCTGGTACATAGTTGTATATTCTTTGTTGTGGGTCCTTCTAGTTGTGGCATGTGGGACGCTGCCTCAGCGTGGTTTGATGAGCAGTGCCATGTCCATACCCAGGATTCGAACCAACGAAACACTGGGCCGCCTGCAGCGGAGCACGCGAGCTTAACCACTCAGCCACGGGGCCAGCCCTCAAAAGGGGAATTTTTAATGTAAGGACGTAGACGTATGTCAGAATGGGTATAGAAGCAGGAACTGGAAAGCCATTGGGAGCCCCAGAAATACTATTTCTTTGCAGGTTGGCTTCATTCTTCTCTCTTTTTCTCTCTGCAAACTGGCCTCCTGCTTCTTGGTCCCACAGAGAATTATGACCACTCCAGAGTTTGCTCCTGAGTTTGCATGTTCCAACCTTACCAAAAGGCTGGATGGCTGTCTCTAAGTCCCTATTCCAAATTCCTGTGGCAGAGAACTTCATTGGCCCACTTGAGTGAGGGGTTAAATCCTCTAATTGATGGGATCACAGTAGAAACAGGGTTGCTGGAAGCCACTAACTATAAATTATGTGGGAGAGGGGAAGGGGGCGTCAGTTCTCGGAGAAGAAAGTATGGGTCATGGGTTGATTAGATACCTCCAAAGGACTCAACTCCAGCAGGGAATCTAACCCAGCCTCAGTCGGAGGAAGCTTCCAAGAGGACATCATGTGTAGGTTGAGACTTTGAAGACTAGTGGGAATGGGAAAAAGGTGAAGGGGATGAGAAAAGAGTATTCCTCTAACAGGGAGAATCATGAGCAGAGAGAATGTGGCATGCCTGGGGAACTTCAGGGGGGTCAATGACAAGACATGAGCCTGGAAAAATAAGCAGAAGTTAGGTCATAAAGAGTCTTGTCAGCTTTGCTGTGTTTGGACTTTACTGTGAGTTCAGAGGGAAAGCATCAGACGTTTTTAAAGAGAAGTGAGGAACATGATCAAATATTTATGCTGGAAAAATTATTCTAGCAACAATGTGGAGAATGTCTGGGGGTTGGGTGAGACTCATCAGATGAGCGGGGTGATGGTAACCTGAACTGAGGTAGCAATAGTGAGAATGAATCTAAAAAGTTGTGTTGATCTTAGGACACTCACAGTGGCACAGTGCCTGAGTTGTAGTAGGATGTTTGTCGAATAATGGCAACACAGAAATCAGATAAGCTGGAGCTGCTACCTCTAGTTCAGATATTTCTTGTTGCTTTAGTAATCAACGTACTGGACCAGAGGATGGGCTGTAAATTCTGGCTGCAGGTCAGCACCACTGAAAGATGGGGTAAAGGTACTTTCTCCCCTCATCATGTGTAAGTGTTTGTATCCCTTGATGGGCCAGTGAACTTTAGCTCTGTAACTCAGAAAGGAGAGAAGAGTTATGGTTGAGGGCCAGGTTGAGAAGAGGAGAAAAAGAGGAAGAAGAGGAGGAGGAGACGGTGGAGGAGAAGGAGGAGACGAGGGGGATAACAGAGATCTCCTTCCTAACTGGTCTCTTTGGTTGAAAGAAACAGAAGGAATTATTTTCCAGTGAGTGTTTGTGAGGCTTGGGAGGGGGATGAGGGCCAGATGACAGCTGTTCACAGGAAATGGTGTGGGATCCAAGCAGGAAGAACATGGTGGCTGCTGTGGGGGATGCCGCTGATAAGAGTGTTTCATGGGCCCACAGGAAATCCCCTGTTAGAAATACTTGTTCCTGCTTCTGTGTGTATGTGTGTGTATGTGAATGCAAGGAGGGTGGGGTGGAAGTTCGTGCATGCCCTTGTAATTTGGGCAGAACCATACAGAAGCCTAATTTCTAGTTGTAGGCTGGAGGCCTGGTCTTTGAACGAGATAATCTAGTGTCAAAGAAACAAATAGAAAACACACTAGGCAAGCATTTATTATTTTGTTCCCATGTCACTTGAGTGGGGGTATTTTTGCTCACTCTCTGGGTCCACAGGACACACCACCTTGCCAAGGTAGCCTCAGAGTGGATCGTCCAAATGCCTCAGAGCAGTACAGCTGAGCTGGACCCTGGTAAAGTGCCCCCAAGCTCACAAGGGCCTTTTCCACCAATCAGGCAACATAGATTTCCTTTTTAAATCTGATAGTGTGGTCCGTAGTTTTCCTTCTTTTTTTGTATCTAGAAGTCTTCTTTTAAGGTAAACAATATTTGTTAGTTTGTTTTTTTTTTAAAAAAAGCCACACTAAATCAATAATTTAAAAAAGTAAATTAGGATAACACTTGGTAAAAGTCTTTGTTTATGAAAAGTTCTATATATACTTTATGAAAAACTAATAATGAAATATATGATCAGAAATTTCCATTCAGTTTGCAAAAAGATTATTTACCATCTTAAATAGTTAAATTTACTTCTGATGGCTGCATGAGAACCCTCAATAGTCTGAAAATAGATGTTTCTTTCAGAAAATCAACTGTTTTGTGCTATGAGTACTTTGAATTTGACTAATCTTGAGGAAAATTGCTTTGGTGAAAAGATTCAAATCCGGATATTTTGCCACAGGAAATAAAAAGCTTTGTTTCATGAGGAAGTTGGTGCATTTAACTTGTCTTCTATTACCTTGAGGATGACATTGTTTCCTGAGAAGTGGAAATGCTTTTTTTTTCAAAATAAGAAAAGTCCTCGAGTGCACTGCTCACATCCCTGGGACTCTAGCATTTAGTAAACCCCACGACTTCCAACTTTCTGTGTCTGTCTCTTCATGCCTGAGAACTCTCTCCAGAACTGAGAAAAGCTGCCACTTAGTGGGCAGGAAGTGCTGGAGAATTAACATTACTCAGAACAGTCCTCAAAAATGACTAATAGCAATTGGTGTGTAAATACCCCAGCTCCACCCTCCTTGGGTGAGAGAGTTCTGACGTGTGTTTTATACCGTTTCTTGCAGTTTCCTTGTGGAAAGAAGCTCCAACAACACCCCCAATGGTAGTCTGCTTAATGATCCACTCAAATTAATTAGACAAGGAGACCACTAGACTGAGGTGGTTCTGATGCCTTAGTAGCCCCTGTAAGCAAACCAAAACTTAAGTTTGTAATGCCTCAAGGTTAAGAATAGAAAGTAAGGGTAACCCGTCACAGACAGCCAACTAGGCTTTCCCAGATAATGACACCTTAAGCTACAGCCAATCAAATAATTTCCTTGCTTTGCTTCTGCCTCTTCTCTATGAAAGCCTTTCCCCTAGCTCCTGTCAGTGGAGTGCTCCTAACTACTTCTGGCTTAGTGCTGCCCAATTCAAATCGAGTTTTGCCCAAATAACCTCTTAAAAATTTTAATATGCCTCTCTTTATCTTTCAATAAACTTTTGTTAGTTGCCTTCAGTAGGGGAGGAAAATTTTTCCTTCTACCCTTCCAAGTTTTGTGTCCGGTCTAAGAATTAAATTGGCGTAAGACAGACTAACAGGCAGAAAAAAAATTTAATTATGTACCTATGCATCAGAGTTTCACAAAGATCTGAGGCTCAAAAGGCAGCCAGATAGTTGAGACATATACGATTCTGAGCTAAGGAAAGGGATTGGGGCTTCTGGGAGATAGGGGAGGCAATTCGCTGGAAGGTGGGAGGAGAAGATGCGTGGTAAACAAACATTGTCTTGCTACGAAGATAAGTCTCTCAGGTAAAAAAAGATCATCTCTGAGTAGCTCTCCTCACTGTACAAGTGTCCATTCTAGCGGAAATTCCCTTTATAAATGCAGATTTCCCCCTTTACAAACATAGACTGCATTCAGCTCAAAATGACCCACATGTCAAAGTGGAATATTTTAGGGTGGCATGTTCTGAATCTCTTCACTCTCATTCCCTGTGTCACTTACCCACTTCCCTTCCAGTAGTCCTGGCACATCCAAAATAAGCCACTGTACTCAAACCCTTGTCTTAGGGTCTACTTCTGGGGAGCCCAAACTAGGACAGGCCTATTTGTTAAAAATGGCATCATTCTGCTATTTCAAATTCTGTTGAACGCTAGTAGAGTGTCAAAGCATAATTTTCAAACTGTTAAAAAGGTAATTCTCGTACAATAGAGAGTATGTGTCAAGGTTTTATTTAATTCATTTATGAGGGAATTGGCAGAATGACAAAAGTGATTCAGTGTATAGTCAGTAGAAAAACGAACGCTGAAATAAGATTGCTAAATTAGATGTAAAATTGGTGAATGTCCTGCAGGGCAATAACATCATAACCTTTGAATTATATTATCACTTAGAGGAACAAATATCATCGTAACTTATCAGTTTTTCTACAGAGGTAAACCCTACTTTTACAGACTTATAAGAAGCCGGGGTCCCTGATCAATTGGTAACAGTAAGTCAATAATGTTACACATCAGATGGGCTTACTAGAAAATGCTCAAACGTGATCAAAAGGTCATCCAGTTATCCTTTTTACTTATTTGCAAGTTTGGAACCATTTTTTCTGAACAACAGAATAATTTTAAGGTGGTTTATAGTATTCCACGGGCTAATGAATGCAACATTCTTAATGGTAGATCAGTAAGCTGTAAAATAAATCAGTAATCAGTAAGTTGTGTTTGTAATATGTTTTAAAATATTCATTTTACTTGTTTGGAACCAAAATATGTTTTGAAGACTTTTTTTTTTTTAAAGATTTTATTTTTCCTTTTTCTCCTCAAAGCCCCTCGCTACACAGTTGTGGGTCCTTCTAGTTGTGGCATGTGGGACGCCGCCTGAGCATGGCCTGATGAGAGGTGCCATGTCTGTGCCCAGGATCTGAACCAGTGAAGCCCTGGGCCCCGAAGCGGAGCATGCAAACTTAACCACTTGGCCACAGAGCTGGCCCCTGAAGACATTTTTAAAAAAGAGAAATGCTGCACATTTTAATGTAAAATTTTAAAAATGTGACATAGACTATCAGAAACAAACTTCCTGTCACGTACACATTTTGGTTTTTTTCTACTTTAATTTTTGTTAAGTGTATCTAATATTTTGGTGAAATTATCTGTAAATTCCAGTCCTGGAAATAAGTTACAGATGTATTGACTCCAGATTTCCCTTAGTGGCAAAGGGTCTTTGGGAAAACATTAATTATACTAGTGTGTTAAAAAGATGTTACCGGACGAGAGGGCCCGATGCCCGACAATAATGACCCCACTAGCTTTTGAGAAAAGAAAAGGTTGACTGGCGAGGAGACAGGAGGCAGGTCTCTCAAATCCGTCTCACCTGTCCAAGGTTTGTGGTAAAGTTTACGCAATTAGGGAGGGTCACTTGGTATGTGGGAGCACAAGCAGGATGAATTTTGATTGGCAGGTCAAAATTTTCTCTTCTGTGCATGCTCTAGCTACATGACTTGCAAGTTTTGCCTCTTTGCCCCTGAAAAACTGCCTTAACGTTCTGTTAAGATGGGGTCAGTTATGGGAGTTATCCGGAAAAGCACAGTAAACAAGGGTCAAGTTGTTACACGGATTTAAGTCACTGCCTTCTTCATTGGTAAGAGTTTTTAGAGATTTAGAGTCCTCCTTCTCTTCCCGGCACAGAGAGAGAGACACCCCTGCAAAGGGAGATTTCTGTTGTGAATATAAATGCCCTTTACAAAAGGGTAACTTCTACTAGGTTTTCAGAGCTTTTCCCGTGTCTGCTCTTTCTTAATAATCATCAGCTTAAAACAATCCTTAGGCAAAGATGCATATTTCGGGGTGGCAAATTCTGTTCCTAGACAACAGACCCAAAATGGAGTCACTTGTGCTAAGCCACAAGTCACCAAACCAAGACTTAATTACACTCTTGGCTCTCTCAGCCTTGGACTCTTAAACCAATCAGGAATCATGTGACCAGCATTAGTTAGGAAAGTTGCCTGATTGATAGATCCCGGCCATCCCCTAAAGGAAAGTAATGTTGCAATAACCAATCCACTTTTCTGACTAGTATAACTTCCTTGTTCCTGCTCCTTTCTGTTTGTAAGTTTATTGTTTTGCACAGCTCCTGGAAGCTCCTTTCTGTCTGCTAGATTGGATGCTGCTTGATTAATGAATCATGGAATAAACCCAATAAGATCTCTATAGTGGTCAAAATAAACAAATAAACAAACAGGTCCTATATCACTATCCTCTGAAAATTGTACTTCTTTTGGTTTTACCTTAAAGGAATCTGAATGGACTTCTTTAAGATTACAATATTTTTTTCTTCCCTATGTCAAATTGTGATCAGTGATGTATAAAAATCAAGATAGTCAATTTCTTCCTTCCACCGGCTTTGTCAGAGCCCTGAAGGATTGTTACCTTATCAGCTAATGAAACACACTGTCCCACCGCTGAGTCTGGTCAAACATTCAATTTGAAAACTCAGAAAAGATAAGCCAGGAGCACCCCCTGCTCTCTGATGCCAGGCAATTTGGAGTAGAAAAGCTTTGCATATTTTCAGGAATTAAGTGGAGGCAGTTTAAGAGACATTCTCAAAGCCAGAGTTCAAATAGATTCTTCTCTTCCTTGATCTCTTTGAAAGCCAGCAACTCCTGAATGCTGGCGGGAGAACGGAGCATTCTCTCTTTGTAAATTGAGTGACCTGATTTTTATCTCTAGTTGAATTCCAGGAGGAAGCATGATGTCATTTCAACCACTGGCCAGAAAACTTCTTGCTTAATGAGCACTTTGGGCTCACTGGCCGCCAAGAAGGCCTTTGTTTACAGAGCTTGGAAACAGAGGTCAAAGATCCTCTTTCTCTGGCTTTAAGGAACAAAGGAACAGGCTTGCTAACTAGCCCTTGTCTGTGAGCAAGTTTTAGACAATGGCAGTCAGATAAATACAACAGGCTCCCCCAAAGGTTATAAAGTCTAAGAGGGCAATAGGACAAGAGAGAGAAGGAGGTGAAATGTTATCAAAGGTGGGTTTTCTGCCTCTTTATTACTGTGCACAAGTCATCCCCATCTGACCCCAAGTTGGGGCTGGCTTTCAGCCCAGCATCCTGTGGCAGCTGTGTGCCCCCAACTCTCACTAACTCCTGCGCTGCCCTCCCCCCTTCCCTCAGCTGTCTGAGCAGTTGCTGTGGGGCTTGGATGGCCTCCACCCACTGGCAGCTGTTGAGATAGATTCTGAGGGTGGAAGCAGATCTCTGGAACTCTGGTTACTAACTGCCAAGGGCGATACCAGCAATCTAAGAAGAGAAAACGCACAGTGGGGTGATTCCTACTTGTGGTGCATAATAAATTATATATTAGGCAAAGAGGTTGAGTTATAAGGAAAACACAGTGAAGCCCATTCTCCAATAGAAGGAGTGTAAGCCCTCTGATCATTTCTCATTTTAAAAAACAGCTTTATTGAGGTATAGTTGACATAAAATAAACTGTACGTGATTAAAGTGTATAATTTGCTAAGTTTTGACATATGTATGAAAATCTATCACTACAATCAAGATCATCATCCCCAAAGTTTCCTCCTGGAATCACATATTCTATACTCCTTTTTATCCTGCTTCTTTCACTGTTTATCACCCGTGTTATCACGTGTATCAGCAGTTCATCCTTTCTTTTGTTGAGTAGTATTCCGTTTGTGGCTATACCACAATTTGTTTGTTCTCCTATTAGATGTTTGAGTTGTTTCCAGTTTTTGGGTTATTACAAACAAAGATACTATGAACATTTGGGTATAAGTCTTAATACGGACGTCTACTTTAATTTCTCCTGAGTAAATACCTGGGAGTGAAATGGTTGGGTCATACGGTATGGGTATATTTAAATTTTAAAGAAACTGCCACGTTGCTTTCCAAAGGGATTGCACTATTTGACATTCCCACCTGCAGTTATAGGCTTCTAGTTCTTTCCCATAGTCATCAACAGTTGGCATGGGCACTCTTTTTAATTTTGGACATTCTAGTAGCTACGTAGTAGTGCTACACTGTGGTTTTAGTTTGCATTTTACTAATGGCTAATGAAGATGAGCATCTTTCCCTGTGTTTATTTGCCACTTGTAAATCTTTTTGGTGAAGTGCCTGTTGAGATCTTTTGCCCATTTTTTGATTGGGTTATTTGTTTTCTTATTATCGAGTTTTTTTTTTTTTGAGGAAGATTAGCCCTAAGCTAACATCTGCTGCTGCCAATCCTCCTTTTTGCTGAGGAAGACTGGCCCTGAGCTAATATCCGTGCCCATCTTCCTCTACTTTATATGTGGGATCCCTACCACAGCATGGCCTGACAAGCAGTGCCATATCTGCACCCAGGATCCAAACCGGTGAACCCAGGACAACCTAAGTGGAACATGCGAACTTAACTGCTCCGCCACCAAGCCGGCTCCAACTTATTATCAAGTTTTAAAAGTACTTTATGTATTCTGGATGCAAGTCATTTATCAGATATGCTATGCAAATATTTACTCTCAGTCTGTCTCTTGCTTTTCATTCTCTTTACAGTGTCTTTTAAAGAGGAGACATTTTAAATTTTGGTGAAGTCCAATTTATCAAATTTTCTGGTAACATTTCGAGAAGGGTGGAGCACTATCCTCGTTGGTGAGATGGACCTGATGCAATTCTAAGTGCCTTCTCACATTTATGACTTGATTTTTAAATGTGGTCCAGCAAGTCCTTTCCTAGCTAAATCTCATTACCAAAACAATCCCATAGCTACCAGATCTCCAGGTTCCAGGGCATACTTACTTATGTCAAGCAAAATTTGACAAAGCAAAATTTCGGTACCAGAAGGAAATCTGGACTGACACAGTAGGGTGTGCGGGTGCTGTTTTTATAAATGCAGCTCCAAGAAAGGATAAAGCCACCCAAATGAGCTTCTAGAAGGTGTGGGGAGAACAGTCTTCTATCATAGGGGATAACAAGGGCCAGAAAATTAGGCTCAAATCATCCATGAATCAGGGATAAAAAAGATTCCAGTTCCACCCCTGGGGAAGGAGTGAGCCACGGCTCTCTACATAGGCATTGGCTGCTGCTGCATTTTAGCAGGAGAAATTCTCCACATGCCTCCAAAGGAAGCCAGAGCCTTATTATTTTAAATTATTTACAATTTAGATAAAGGACAATGCCTCGACTCAAACAGTAAAAATAGCACTCAACATAGCCAGTGCTTATGCTTGCTAGAGGAGAATGTTTTATCATAGTATCTCATACAACCGCCTGACAGCCCTGGGAGGTGGCTACTGTTACTGCCTCATTTTCTAGATGAGGAAACTGAGGAACAGAAAGGTTAAGTGAGCAGCAAAGACAGAGGTTCTGACTTCAGGGTCTGTGCTCTTCCTCTCTATCCTCCACTCCTGCTTTTTTGTGGCACCTACAGAATTTGACTCTCTTACCTCGATGAGTGGTCTTTGAGTTCATTGCATCTTGTTTATTTTAGTCTATTTAGTCAAGTCACTTAAATAGGAGATAGAAAGAGTCACACAAGGACAAATATGAGCACAGTACTGAGCCTAGGAGGGGTGGTCGATGCTTCTTGACTAGTGTCCTTCCTGTGTTCCCCAGCGCACACTCCAGCCCCCGCACTCTGGCACAGTGGACTGCCCTCAGCACTTGCACTGCACTGGGGCCCCAGTCAGAAGTCTGTCTCCCTCATTAGACTGGAAGCCATGAAGGTGGGGAGTGTCTTGGGGCCAGTGCTTAGTCGGTTCTTGATATCTGTTGCTGACTGAGGGAATGAAGGAATCTCCTATTCCAGCCCTGAGGAAGTCTTTGATTCTAAATTTAAAAGGTTACGAAAGACTGATTGCTTCACATAAAAACTCAGTCAGCATCCAGGCAACCGAGGGCATGTGCCAGATCAATTATTCCTATCGGAAAGTGGTCAGACAAGTTTCAAAGATGGCTCAGAGATCTTTATTCTGGGAACATACTATTATTTTGTTACCAGAATGATTCAGAGCCTCTTTGTGGATGTGTGTAGGCTAGAAACCACGGACTTTGATAGATACAATCACAGGACTATGGGCAGTCCTCCCAAGGAGCCCATACCACAGTCAGAGGAGGAAAGGAGTGGGGAACTTCACCCAGAGAAGGCCCTTCAAAAGAATCACCATCATTGTAACAGTGCCCCTCATACTCTACTTGGCTGCCACTGCCCTGTTCTTTTCATGTATTAACTCACTTAATCTCCAAAACAAGATACAAAAACAATGAATCACCAAGAATACTGCAAACTAACACCATGTGCCTTCTGATATGGCTCAAAGGAAGTACACATCACCTATGCAGTACTTTTTTTTGACTGTGGTAAAAAATACACAACACGAAATTTACCATATCCACCACTCCCAAGTGTACAGTACAGTAGCATTAACTACATGCACGTTGTTGTGCAACAGATCTGTAGGACTTTTTCATTTTGCAAAACCAAACTCTATATCCATAGAACAAGTGCCCCCTTCCACCTCCTTCCAGCTCCTCGCAAAGACCAATCTTCTTTCTGGTCCCAAGACTTTGATTACTCTGGATTCCATACATATGTAGAACCACACAGCATCTATCCTTCCACAACTGACCCGCTTCACCCAGCACAATGTCCCCAAGATTTATTCAAGCTGCAGCATATGACAAGATCTCCTTCCTTTTTAAGACTGAATAGTATTCCATTTATGCATATACCATATTTTCTTTATCTATTCATCTGTGGATGGACATTTAGGCTGTTTCCATCTCTTAACTATTTTGAGTAGTGGTGCAATGAACATGGATGTGCAAATATTTCTTTGGGATCTTCCTTTCAATTCTTTTGGGTATATACCTAGAGGTGGGGTTGCTGGATCATATAGTAGTTCTATTTTTAACTTTTCGAGGAAACTCCATACTGTTTTTCATAGTGGCTGCATCCTTTTCCATTCCCACCAGTGGTGCACAAGTGTTCCGGTTCCTCCAAATCCTCACCAAGGCTTGTTACCTTTTCTTTATTTTTTTGATAGTGGTCATCCTAACGGGTGCAAGATAATACCTCATTGTGGTTTTGATTTGCATTTCCCTGAAGATAAGTGATGTTGTGTATCTTTTAATATGCCTATTGTTCAATTGTATATCTTCTTTGGAGAAATGTCTATACAAGTCCTTTGCCCATTTTAAAATTGGATTGTTTGGCTTTTGTTGTTGAGTTGAAGGAGTTCTTTTTATAGTCTGTATATTAACCCCTTATCAGTATATGGTTTGCAGATATTTTCTCCCATTCTATAGCTTGCCTTTTCACTCTGTTGATTATTTTCTTTGTTGTGCAGAAGTTTGAAAGTTTGATGTAGTCTTATTTGCCTATTTTTGCTTTTTTTGTCTGTGCTTTTGATGTCCTATCCAAGAAATCATTGCCAAATCCAATGTCATAAAGGTTTTCCCCTGTTTTCTCCTAGGCGTTTTATAATTTCAGATCTTTAATCCATTTTGAGTTATTTTTTGTATATGCTGTAAGGTAAGCATCCAAATTCATTCTTTTGCATATACATATCCAGCTTTCCCAACACCATTCATTGAAGAGACTATCCTTTCCCCATTGTGTAGCTTTGACACTCTTGCTGAAGACCAGGTGACCAATATGTGAGGGTTTATTACTGTGCTCTCTATTCTGTTCCATTGATCTATATGTCTATCTTTATGCTAGTACCACACTGGTTTGGTTACTGTAGCTTTATAACATGTTTTGAAATCAGGAAGTGTGAGACCTGCAGTTTTGTTTTTCTTCCTCAATACTGTTTTGGCAATTCAGGGTGCTTTAAGAACCCATATGAATTTTAGGATGGTTTTTCCTATTTCTGCAAAAAATGCCATTGGGATTTTAGTAGAGATTGCATTGAATCCACAGGTTGCTTTGGGTAGTATGACCATTTTAACAAGATTAATTCTTCAAGTCCACAAATACAGGATGTCTTTCCATCTTTTTGTTTCTTCTTTATAATTTCTTTTAGCAATGTTTTGTAGTTTTCACTATGCAAGTCTTTCACCTCTTTGGTTAAGTGTATTCTTGAGTATTTAATTCTTTTGATGCTATTATAAATGGGATTGGTTTCTTAATTTTCTTTTTTTTTTTTGATTTTATTTTTTTCCTTTTTATCCCCAAAGTCCCCTGGTACATAGTTGTATATTCTTTGTTGTGGGTCCCTCTAGTTGTGGCATGTGGGACGCCGCCTCAGCTTGGTTTGATGAGCAGTGCCATGTCCGCGCCCAGGATTCGAGCCAACGAAACACTGGGCCACCTGCAGTGGAGCACGCAAACTCAACCACTTGGCCACAGGGCCAGCCCCTCTTAATTTTCTTTTTGAATTGTTTATTGGTCATGTATAGAAATGCAAATTATTTTTGTGTGTTGATTTTGTATTCTGCACTTTACTACATTCATTTATTAGTTCTAACAGGTTTTCCTTGTGGAATCTTTAGGGCTGTCTACATATAAGATCATATAATCTATGAATACAGATAATTTTACTTCTTCCCTCCCAATTTCGGTGCTTTTTATTTCTTTTTCTTGCTTGATTGCTCTGGCTAGGACTTCCAATACTATGTTGAATAGAAGTGGTGAGAATGGGTGTCCTCACCTTGTTCCTGATCTTAGACGGAAAGCTTTGAGTTTTTCACCATTGAGTGTGATGTTAGTTGTGGGTTTTTCAAATATGGCATTTATTATGTTGAGGTATTTCCTTCTATTCCTAGTTTGTTGAGTGTTTTTATCGTGAAAGCGTGAATTTTGTTGAATGTTTTTCCTACAGCAATTGAGACTATCATGTGTTCTTTGTTCTTCATTCTGTTAATACGGTGCATTACATCGATTAAATTTTGATTAATATCTAGGTATATACCCAAATATTCCTGTATTCCAAGAATACAGTCCACTGGGTCATAATGTATAATTCTTTTAATGTGTTGTTGAATTTGGTTTGCGAGTATTTTGTTGAAGATTTTTGCATCAATATTCATCAGGGATACTGGCCTGTAGTTTTCCTGTATCTTTGTCTGATTTTGCTATCAGGGTAATGCTGGCTTCATAGAGTGGATTTCAAAGTGTTCCCTCCTCTTCAATTTTTTGGAAATGTTTGAGGAAGATTAGCATGAATTTTTCTTAAATATTTGGTAGAATTCTCCAGTAAAGACATCTGGTCCTAAGCTTTTCTTTGTTGGGAAGTTTTTGATCACCAATTCAATCTCCTTGCTAGTTACAGATCTGTTTAGATTTTTTATTTCTTCATGTTTTGGTCTAGGCAGGTTGTATATTTCTAGGAATTTTTCTATTTCTTCTAGGTTACCCAATTTGTTGGCATATAATTGTTTACACTCGTCTCTCATCATCCTTTTCATTTCTGTGCATCAGTTGTGATGTCTCCTCTTTCATTGCTTATTTTTTAAATTTGAGTCTTCTCTCTTTTTTCCTTAGTGGGTCTAGCTAAGGGTTTGTCAATCTTTTCAAAAAGCCCACTCTTAACTTTGTTGATTTTTTCCTATTGTTTTCTATTCTCTGTCTTATTTATTTCTGCTGTAATTGTTATTATTTCCTTCCTTCTGCTAACTTTGGGTATAGTTTGTTCTTCTTTTTCTAGTTCCTTGATGTATAAATTTAGGCTGTTTATTTGAGATCTTTCTTCTTTTTTAGTGTAGGCATTAACTGCTATAAACCTTCTTAGCTTTTGCTGCATCCCATAGGTTTGGGTGTGTTGTGGTTTTGTTTTCATTTGTCTCAAGATGTTTTATGATTTCCCTTTTGATTTTTACTTTGACTGATTGGTTGTTCAAGAATGCATTGTTTAATTTCCACGTATTTATGGATTTTTGAGTTTTCCTTCTGCTATTGATTTCCAGTTTCATTCCATTGTGGTCAGAAAAAATACTTGGTATGATTTCAATCTTCTTAAATTTGTTAAGACTTGTTTTGTGGCCTAACATGTGATCTGTCTTGGAGAATGTTCCTTGTGCACTCAAGAAGAATGTGTATTCTGCTGTTGTGGGTGAAGTGTTATGTCTGTCAAGCCCAACTGGTATTTAGTGTTCTTCAAGTCCTCTGTTTCCTTATTGATCTTCTCTCTGGTTGATATATCCATTATTGAAAGTGTGGTATTGAAATCTTCAATTGCATGCAAAAACTCTATTCCTTGGCTGGCCTGGTGGCCAAGTGGTTAAGTTTGCGCACTCTGCTTCGGTGGCCCAGGGTTTCGCTGGTTCGAATCCTGGGAGTGGACATGGCACTGCTCATTAGGCCATGCTGGGGTGGCATCCCACATGTCACAGCTAGAGGGACCCACAACTGAAAAATACACAACTACTTACTGGGGGTGCTTTGGGAGAAAAAAAAAGGAAAAAAATAAAGTCTTTAAAAAAACCCCCAGAAAACAAACAAAAAAAAAGCTCTATTCCTTTACATCTCCCCCTAACTTTACATTATCAGTCACAGATTATATGTTTTTATAATTTTTATCAATTAACATGGTTTTATAGTTATAGTTATTTTTTATGCTTTTATCTTTTAAATTCTATACCTGAGTTAAAAGTGATTTATGGCCCACCATTACAGTATTATAATACTCTGTATTTGTCAGTATATTTATCTTTACTAGATTGCTTTATATTTTCATGTGCTTTCATGTGGCTGTCTAGCACCCTTTGCTTCAACTTGAAGGGCTCTCTTTAGCAATTCTTGTAAAGACACGTGTAGTGATGATGAACCCCCTCAGCTTTTGTGTATCTGGGGAAGTCTTTATTTCTCCTTCACTTTTGAAAGACAATTTTTCCAGGTACAGTATTCTTGGTTAGCAGGTTTTTTCTTTCAGCACTTCAAATATATCATTCCACTCCCTTCTGGCTTAGAATATTTCCGCTGGGAAACTTGCTGATAATCTTATGGGTACTTCCCAGATAAACAAAAGATGAGAGGATTCATCACCCTTAGACTTGCTGATGTGGTTGAAATGAAACAGAAATTTCTTACCCATTTTGTTTTTTTTTTGTGGAAGATTAGCCCTGAGCTAACATCTGCTGCCAATCCTCCTCTTTTTGCTGAGGAAGACTGGCCCTGAGCTCACATCCATGCCCATCTTTCTCTACTTTATATGTGGGACGCCTACCACAGCATGGCTTGCCAAGCAGTGCCATGTCTGCACCTGGGATCTGAACCAGTGAACCCCAGGCCGCCAAAGTGGAACGTGTGCACTTAACTGCTGTGCCACCAGGCCGGCCCCTCTCACCCATTTCAATGTGGCTGATCTTGGTTTTGAAGTTGCTTTGGGTACTGTGACTTCCAAACTGGTTTCTGGAGTTCTCTTAAAGGCTTTTTGACTGTATGTTGTTCTGTCAATGTCTCTTTGGAGGAATAAGGTCTAGGCTTCCTATTCTGCCATCTTGCTTATGTCACTCCATAAACTGTGCAGTATTTCTGCTAAAAATGTTTAACCTGAATCTAAGCATGAGGAAATAGTCAAACAAATCCAGAGACAATCTGAAGACAACTAGCATGAATGTGTAAAAAATGTTAATGTTACAAATCCTTCCCTCCAAAAAACAAATGCAGGAAGAATGTTCTAGATTAGAGGAGACAAAAGAGATATGATAGTCAATGCAGTGTGTTGCATTGCACACTTGATTGATTGGAAGCTTGATTGGATTCTGAATTTTTTAAAAAAGCCATAAAAATCATTTTGGGGATAATTGAGGAAATTTGGAGATGTACTTCTTGTTTAAAATCAATGGTAAATGTCTTAGGTATGATACTGGCAAAGTGAATATATAGAAGAATGTCTTTGTTCTGAAGAGATGCATGTGAAAATATTGAAGGGGGAAGTGCAATACACATTCACATGCACAGAATGATCAAACATATGACAAATAATTGTTAGTAAATCTATATGAAGATTATAAAGGTGTTCTTTAGGGGCCAGCCGGGTGGTGCAGCAGTTAAGTATGCACGTTCCGCTTCTTGATAGTCCGGGGTTCGCCAGTTCGGATCCCGGGTGCAGACATGGCATCTCTTGGCAAAAGCCATGCTGTGGTAGGCATCTCACATAGAAAGTAGAGGAAGATGGGCACAGATGTTAGCTCAAGGCCAGTCTTCCTCAGCAAAAAGAGGAGGATTGGCAGCAGTTAGCTCAGGCCTAATCTTCCTCAAAATTAAAAAATTAAAATAAAAAGGTATTCTTTAGCTTTTGATAGATTTACTTTTCAAAATAAAAAGTTGGGGAGAAAAGCTCTATGAGACATTATTCTTATCATCGCCACTTTACAGATGAGGAAACTGAGGTTCAGAGTGGTTAAGTAGCTTACTTTAGGTCACACAATAGCAAAGCTTGGAATTCAACCTGAGTATGTTCACACAAGTTATACATTTTATTAAAGTGAATTTACAGCACTTGGGGTAGGAACTGTTGCCATTTTTTTATAGAGAAGGAATCTGAGGTCCGGGGATGAGGCGGAACGGCTGGGTTGCGGAGTGTAGGAGGTTGAGCCAGAGCACCAGCCCCGTGTTTACTTTGGAGTTTGGTGTTCTTTCCATTCTGTGTTGCTGATAGAGAGGGGAATCGATTGATTGATTGATTGATTGGGCAGGGGCTAAAAGCCTTAACTTTTCTCTTCCTGATAAACTTCCCACCCTTTACTCTGCCAAGTATTTTAGTAAGATCTGGGAATGGGGCCAGTCCTGAGATACGGCCACTGTTGGCTCAGTCCGCGGTCTGATGAATCCTATGCACGTGCTGTTCTCTTTGCCTGCCCTCCTCCTGTCCCTCCTCTTTCCCCCTCCCTCCTCCACATTCTCTCTCTCTCTCTTTCTTCTTCTCACATGCACTCAGCCCTACAAGCCTTTCTGTTACTCATCCTTCAGGCCTCAGATTAAACTCGTTTATTTCAGGAGATTTTCTTAACCCTCATCAACCCCTACCCCACACCCACCCCCATGGGTCAAGATCCTTTTTATTTCAGAGCTACCTGTAATCATGGCTAATATTTACTGGACACAAATTATGAGCTCTTAACATGTATAAACTCATTTAGTCCTCCAAACCTATGAGATTGAGAGTAATATTATCATCCCCATTTTATGATGAAGAAATCAGGACAGAAAAATTAATTAACTTGCCAAGGATCACACAGCTAATATAAACTCAAACACAGGTATCTGGTTCAGAGCCTAAACTTTTAACCACTATGTGGCAGTTGTTTTTCTTAGCATGTGTAACAATTGCAAGTATTTATTTACTATTTGTCTCCCTGGTTTAACTGAAAGCTCCATAGCTTGTCCACTAGTATATCCTGGCACTTAGCCTAGGGTCTGGTATCATCAGAGCCCAACAAATATTTGCTGGATGAACAGTAATGTAGGTAGTGTGATGGGAAGAGCAAGGCATTGGGAGTCAAATAGACCAGAGTTTGTCACTTGGCCACTTGCCAATCAGGTGATTTTGGATAGGTCAATTGACTTCTCGGTGCAATAGTTTTTGCATCTGAAAACTTGGAATTAAATTATTGTGTGAATTTATTGTGACTATGCGTGACTTTGTGTTATGAGCAGCACTCCTGTATAAATGTCAGTTATGATGGTTTATTGTACCTGATGGGTAAGTGGAGCATGGTTCTTTCCACCTTCCAAGAGAGAAACGAGGTCGAGCCCTTGTCCAGAAAAAAGTCACTCCCTGCCTATGCCTCTCCTGGAGGCCTGAAATTCTAAGTTAGGCCACAAGAACCTGCCCAAAGAGGCCTGAGAGGGGAACTGGCTGAAGTGCCACCGCTGTCCCCCTCTTTGTGAGCTCCACTTGGGGCGTGAGGCTCAGCATGCTCAACGCTGAATCCAGGGATGAAGCAGTGCACGGGGACTGTGCTGGGACAGAATCTGAGAGTAGGAAGGACAGGGACTATGCAAGCACTGTCCCCACTCATCCACAGAGCCACCTAACCCCAGGGGGGACTGCAAGGGACAGACCAAGGCCTCTGCAGAAGAGGGTGCTGTGAGCACTGTGAAATTTGTCGCCTTCACACACCCTGTTCTAACTGCCCATGGTCCTCCGCCTTCTGCTGAGACGCAGGGGTGTGAGCCCAGGATGTGCAGGCAACCGTGAGGGACACTGTGATTAGGCCCACCCTGAGTGATGTAGGGGAAAATAAGTAAAGCGAAGTAAAGAAATCCCAGAAAAACTTGGGCTCAATTGTACAAAGCCTAGAAGTAAGCCTAGTTCTTAAAAAATATTTCTTAGTTGTCTATGTCTGTGAGTATTGGGTTACTTATAAGTTTGGCAGGATTCCAGTATCATTATTAAACAGATGTTTTCTGGAAACTGAGGAAAGAAAGTGGTACCTCTTACAGCCAGCATGAACATGGCAGGAACAAATGGTGCCTTTAATAAAAAGTTGGTACTTACTTAGAGGCCATGGGAAGTTGCAGACCCAGCAGGCCTGGATTTCAGAGAGTTGGAGAAGACTTCCCAAAGGACATGGAAAGATAAACGTGGGTTGGATACAACTCTCTACCAGTCCCTGGGCTCAAGGATGGGAATATAATAAGGAACAAGCACAGATCTTGCCCTCAGAAGCTCTCAATTTAGTGGAGTTTTGTTCAGATTAGTTTCAAGCAGTTAAACAAAAATATCACAAGGTAGGTGGATTAACGAAGAGTTAACTGGATTTCTATTTCTAGTGTACTGCCATTCAACTTAACAAATTTACAGGTATGAAGACACAGAAGGCATGACAATAGAATTTTTAGGTGACAAAAATCTGAGAAGAGTAACTAAAAGCTTGGATATCTGAAGCAATAGTTGAAAAAAGTTCTGACAGATCAGAATCAAAGTCCAAGTCGAGCCTTAACTTAGTTTTGAAATAATTAATTAGGCAAGTATACTGTTAAACAACCTTTGACTTCATTTACGTTTAAACAAGAAGTAACGTTTTAGTCAACCTCAGACTCAGCATGAGCCAGGAGCAAGATGTGGTTGCTACAAACATGAAGGAACCAGAGATGTAGTCATAGAAGTTAGCGCATCTGGAACAAGGGAAGTTATACCACCACTGTTGGCTGTTCCCGTCTAGTCTTACCTGGAAAGAATAGTGTGTGGTTTTGAGCACCACATTTTAAGACAGATATATTCATATGTTCCCTATTCCTCCACAAAGTATGTCTTTCATTTTTGGCAAGTAGACTGTTGAAAATGCATGGAGAATGTTTATAATCACCCAACCAAAAGGAGTTTTAAATAACAACCCAGACTTAGGGCCCAGAAGCCAAAATACTCATGGGTATAGATTGGTCTTCATTGTCCTGGACCCGGTCATTACAGTCCACAGATTTCACTGTTCTGTTTTTGAATTGACTCCGTGATGCAATATCCTGTTTCTTTAGTCTTTTCTTGAGTTCGTGATTTCCCCACTGACAAAGACTCTCTCCTTGACTAGAGTTTAGTTAGGTTCCTCTGAGCCCTATTCTCCACTAGGCTTTGTCCTTGGGCCCTGTCTTCAGCCTGCCTTGTCCAGTTGTAGCAAGAATCCTTCCAAGTCAGTTTAGCAAGAATCCCCTCACCCTTGATTCTGATCACCCTGCCCTGCCTTCAGCAAGAATCCTGTTGGGGGCCAGCCCCACAGACGAGTGGTGAAGTTTGTGCACTCCGCTTTGGCAGGCCAGGGTTTGCTGGTTCGGATCCTGGGTGTGGACCTAGCACCACTTGTCAAGCCACGCTGTGGCAGCATCCCAAATAAAATAGAGGAAGATTGGCAACAGATGTTAGCTCAGGACAGAACTTCCTCACAAAAGAAAGAATCCTGTTAAGTCAGTTTAGCAAGAAGCTCCCTACCCTTGATGTCTCCTTTCAGTAATTTTCTATCCACTGGGCTCCCCGTGTCCCTGCTCCTTGACTCTAAATCCCCAGATGCCTTTACTGTGTTTGGAGTTGAGCCTCTCCCCTATTGCGATAGTCTTGACACCTATTGCAATAGTCCTGAATATAGTCTTCCTTATCATTTTAATGTGTCAGATAATTTTTCTTTAACACCCCCCACCCCATCATGGTGGGCATTGTTTTGAATGTTGTGATCAGCCTCTTTCTCTTCCCTTTGTCTTTGAGAGTTCATCTACTCCTGTGGTTTAGAATTTCTTGCTTCTTCGATAGCCCGGAAATCTGTCATCGGATCCTGGGTCTCTCCTGTGAACTCCAGTGCTGTGTTCCAACTGTTTAGGGAACAGGGGCACAGAGTAAGAGAGTAAAATTCATTTAGCAGTGCTCTACCTGTGTCAGCTCATTTCATTCCCACAGTAGCCCTGTTTTGTTTGAGGATTAGCATACCCGTTTTTCAGTTGTGGACACTTAGGCTCAGAGACAGCAAAGACGGACTTTTACGGGATGGCAGGTGGGGGATTTGCAGCAAGTCTACTGGCGCCTCTTCTAGGACTGTTCCCACCGCAGCACAACTGCCTCTCTCTTAGAATGTATGCTCTGGATGTACATTTATTTATTCACTCCACCCATTTACTTACACACAAACACTGCGTGCCTACCATATTTCAGGGGCTACACTAGGGACTGGGGATAAAGAAATGAACAGGGCACAGACTATTCTTTTCAAGCTAACAATCATTAGAGGAGGCTGAAAAGGCAGATGACAGTAGAAGGCGACAAAAGCTTTGGTCTGCTATGGAACGAACAGTTTACCTGAGATACTCAATGAAACAGCCAGGAAGGGACAGTGATGGGGTCTTAGTTGAGGAGTAGAAATTTGACTAACCCAGCCGTGCCTTTTATTTCACTTTTCGTGTTTATATGTCTTATATTCCTCCCCTCTATGTGTGCGCGCATAGTAGGCCCTCAAATTGTCGAATGAAAGCTTTGAACAGGACCGTGGCTGTAATGCAATCAAATACCCACACTTAATTCTTACACAAACATCTCAATACATCAGACAGATGGTTGTTCATTACCACATCAGAATACCTATCTGTGTAAAACGTTTCCTCCGTATTTTGTAAGGGAAGAAATTACGTGGCAGTGAAGTTCAGTGACTCACGTAAGGTCACACAGCCTCAGTGTCAAACCCTCAGAGCATCTGCTCCCCTGGCTCCCAATCGCAGGTGCTCACCTTTGTAGCAGTGAGCATCTGAGTGTGTCTGTTTATTTGAGGAGCAGCTGAGCCTGAGCAAGAACAGTTTCCTCACTGTGAGTGAGAGAAGGGTCCGCAAAAGTGCATCTAGTATAGACGCTAATATCGTACCAGGATCTCGCAATTCAGGCAAATTCTTCCCACCTGGATGTTAATGGCTGCAGTTGGTCATGCACCTTGGTCTGACCCTGGAAAACCTGCCCTGGAGAAACCACTTTGCTGGCAAGGTGAAAAAGACCATTTTTGGCCACCGAATTCACAGAGGGGGAAGCAGGTCTTTCCAATAGGTCTGGAATTTGAAGTTTCACAAAAGGCACCTCATCTCCCTGACTTTCTCCTATGTCTGTATCTGTCCCATTGGCTCTCTTTGATGGAATATACCAGCAGGTGCTACAAAGAGCTTTTTAATACTTTAGTAAACAGTTGAGAGAGGAACCTCATTGCAGATACAGTGAGAAGTGAAGTTGGACAGCCCATTTGTCTTACTCGAGATGAAACGAGGGCTATTGTTCAATTAGGCTAAAATAAAACCTCTCATGTTTCCTTCCTAATGTCTTGTTTCAGGGCAGAGGTGGAGGGGCAGGGGAAGTGAGTGGCAGGATGAGCAAGCTTCTGAAATACCGCCCAAGAATGTGAAACAGAAAAATAGCGTCTTTCGAGGAGGGGTGTTGGGCGTTGTGGGGAGGGGAACAGGCCTTGGCAGCTGTTTCTACAGAAGTTGCTTTGCATTGATTTCTGCTGGCTTGTCCTATTAAGAAGCGGGGGCTTGCCGTAGTTAAGGATCCATCGGAGAGAGCCAGCTCAAGTCCTTCTTCAGTCCTGGCCATGGAACTTTAATTAGCATGCCTTTGAAAGGAAAAGGGAGGAGGGAGGCGGATGGCAAAGGATTACCGTTGGGGCTTTCAGAAGAAGAGTTGAGAAGAGTTAATTTGATCCAAACCTAAAATGTATGAAGATTGTACATCTGCTCTAATCCTTTAGCCGTTAATCACAGCCAATTCTTTTGCTGATTTATAATGGGGAGGGCGGGGGAACAGCGTTGGGCTGGAGGGTGGGGTGCAGGCTTTGGGAAAGGATGGTGGTAGAGGAGGAGAGAAATAAAGCTCGTCTTGTCAGCCGAAGCTTGCACCTGGCCCTTTCTCAGCTGCTGCGCTGGTTAAGAGGAGGCTTTCATTTTCCCCCCACTCAGATACACATGTTTATTCTCAAAAACATGGGGAAAAATATCACTTTTGTTTCCAGACTTTTAATCTGGTGGAAGGCTAAGATCCTTGCTGGGAGATTCCTCTTCCCCCTGACTTTTTCCCCTTTGCTTGAATCAGATCAAATTTAGCCTAAGATATTCGTACATTGAAAAAAAAAAAAGGCAGCTGGGAGGAAGGCCCAAGATCTGGCTTATTCATTTGATGTTTCAGATCTTTAAGGTACAAACGTCCCTTCCTGTTTTATATGTGACATTCAGGGTCATAAGGACTTGTATTCTACTCTTTGCGCTATGACTCCAGTAGTTTTTAAAAAATTGATCTATATGGGAAATACAAACAATTCACTCGATTCTTCATACCTTTTTGTTAGTCTTAGAGAATCATGCATGAAGGGATTGCCAAATGGTGTTTTGATTCAGTTCCTGATTAGGTGCTTAAAACAAGAAGATTTCACGTCCTCAAACCTTCCTCCCTTTCAAAGGATAACCAATCAGCCCCGGTCGGAAGGATGGCAACCTCCTTGTCAGCTGGCCACAGGACAATGAAAACCGAAGCAACTGTCACTAGATTTAAACCTAAGTCTGGGAGCACCTGCCTGTCCCAGGAGACCTGGAGCTGGGTTCCAAAGCTGCCTCTCTCACGGCCTCAGAAAAGAGAAAACGCTTCACAAATCACTTAGAATACTTTATTCAGCATATATACTTGAACAGGATAAAAAATCTGGACTCTTTAAAATTCTCCCAAAATTCTTTATGGAATTTAAAGAAATATCTTGTTATCAAGATAGATTAGTATAGAGTTTAACTTACCAGGAATGTGCCATGAAGTAGCACTAAGGCAACTGAGAAGTTCCTCAAGGAGTCAGTAGCTTTTCAAGGGAGAAGTCCACTCAGATGCTTGTCAGGGTGGGTGGAACTGGGCGAGACCCAGAGAGCGGAGCCAACTGGTCAACTCTCAATGCCTCTTGAAAACCACTTTTAAATTTTAGGCAATGTGACAGTCATTGGGCAGGTGGTTAGAGTAGCAGCCATCATAACTGCTATTTTATGTATGAACCTCACCTGTAATCTGTGAGCTCCTTGAGGGCACAAATCCCGTGTCTTTTATTTAGTAGGTGCACAGAGTATAATAAAAGTGGCTGAACTCAATCGAACCCCGTGGAGGGCTTGACACGACCCACTACTGTAGACTATAGCAAATACAACATTTTCTACTCAGCTAGCAAGTCCAGTAGGAAGCATTCATGAAATAGAAGGCCAAAAATCACCCTGGAACAAGAAGCATATTTCCACACAAATATTCCCAGCTCTACTGAGGGGTGTGTGATCTGTGTTGGGGCCGGGGAAGCAGCTCAGGCTTTTCCACAGCTGCCTCAAAACTTGAGTAAGACCATCCAACTCCAAATTCAGTTTCTACATTCACCAACCCACCCTTAAATTACCAAGGTGGTTTCCCAGAAAACTTTCAACCAAGGAGGAGATGCCCGGGCAAGATTTTCTTTTCAGAGAGAAGGAGAGTAGAAGCTAAAATAAGTTTTCATAGTCTCTTCACTCAAAAAGTATAGACCTCTGTTCAGGAAACAAAATAAAAATAAGTCACAGTTAACGGGCAACAGAAAACTGAGAGGAATTCACTGTATAACCATGAGAGAGTTTCCTGAAACCAAGATGTGGATTGGAAGGCTGGCAAGCTCTAATGCTCTAATACACCATGAGCATTAAGTCCATGCGTGGAGTTAGATTTCGGGCCACCTCGTGGGACCTTGGCGGCAGTGTACAACCCAGGGAATGCCTACCCATTGGAGGAGAATAAGTGACTTTCCACAGGGCCCTTAAATTAATTTTAAGGGAGTCAAATTTTAGATCCCCAATTTCCAATCGTACTCTTTCTTAAAACTGACCTGCCAAGTCTGTGGTCTGCTGATTCTTCCCACCTCTTCTTTTAAATCCCCTTCCTTACAAATGAAAGAGAAACCTCTCACCCATCCTAAGTCTTCTGAGTGTGCATTGCCCCAGGATATCAAACGGGGGAAAATTCCAGGATGCCTTGCTCCTGAGGAAGGTCCTATGAGCCCAGCAGGAAATACTGAAGGGAGCAGCCCCTCATTTCATCGAGAGACAAACTCTTGGCAAGGCTCTGAGGGCTTATCTATCCATCCATGTATCCATTCATCTATCCATCCATCCACCCATCCATCCATCCATCCATCTTCTAGTTAGAATTCAAAAGTGAGATATTTGTCACAGGGGTGGCATTAACATGCTTATTTGAATTGAAAAGTGAAGTAAGGCTTTTTCTGACAGCAAGTGATTCTGATTGGGATGATTGGCTTGACAATAACTGGGTTTGCCAAGTTATGTTGTGGATATCGTCTATAAGTTGATGAACTAAGTTTGCATCTCCAAGATTTTGACAAGAAAAATATTCAGAGCCCACAGGCTTCATGGAATATGTTGGAAATTAACCATATGATGAAGATTTTTCTATGTCAGTTTAAAATTATGTAGAGTGCACATAGATTTTTTAAAAAATTGTAAGGCAATGTGCAAGAAAATTTGAAGATAAGTGCTCTGGGGATGCATCGGGAGCGAGGCTGGGCCGGAGCAATTCGCGGAGGTTTGTTGAAGTGGGACTGGGCTGGGTGTTAGAGCATGCTCTAAGCGAAAAGGCAGAGAAAGGTTATCTGGTCATTTGTTCAATGTTGACAGCACGTGCACGGACTTTGAGGTTGTACCTAATACGTCCAGTGTCAACGTGGTAATGGGACCAGCCTCCACCTCATGACAGAAACCAACGGAGTGGTGGGGACAATAACTTTGCCCAACTGTCTCAGCCTGAAAAGATTTAATATCTTTCTTGCTGGGGAATAGAAAGAGGGGAGACCAAACAGGTGGACAGGCAGTAGGGCAGTCTGGGAAAGACTTTGAAAGCCCCATGAAGGAATCCAGATTTTAAGCCACGTGAACAAAGCAGGATTTAATCAATGTTAATCTCTCACCCTTTCTAAGCAGGGTATGTTGCTCTTCTGAATTCCTATAAAATTATTTCAATTCTTCTATCATAGATGTCCCTCCTGTTAAGGCAATGATTTAGGTACGTGTTGGCCTCCTTGCTTGTTGGTCTGTGAACTCATTAATAACACAGATTATATTTTACTTATCTTTCTAACCCTAGTGCCTAGCACATCTTCCTTCAAGTGATAGGATCTTAATAAACTTTAAAAAAAAATAAATGAAATAATAAACAAAAGAAATCCAAAAGGAAGATGAAGGAAGATGACATAGAAAAGAGGAGGGGGCTGGCCCCATGGCTGAGTGGTTAAGTTCATGCACTTTGCTTTGGTGGCCTGGGGTTTGCCAGTTTGGATCCTGGGCGCGGACCTACACACCACTCATCAAGCCATGCTATGGTGGCATCCCACATAGGAGAACTAGAGTGACCAACAACTAGGATATACAACTATGTACTGGGGCTTTGGAGAGGAAAAAAAAAAAGAGGAAGATTGGTAACAGATGGTAGCTCAGGGCCAATCTTCCTCACCAAAAAAAAAAAAAAAAGAAAAGAAAAGAAAGAAAGAAAGAAAAGAGGACTAATAGCTGTGTGGTCCTAGGTACCAGGGACCTTGCTAGTCCTCCCAAGATCAACAGCTGGAAACAAACACCTTCTCCTTTGACCAGCTGTTGTACTTTGTCTATAGCTTTACACTTTCAACTTGGTGTATAATCAATTTGCCACTAATTTCCACTGTATTGTTAGGTATATGGAATCTAATATGTAACTCACACATAGATGGCATGCAGTTGTTAAAAAGCAACACTTCAAGGAAACAACTAGGTTTAGAAAAAAATTTATTTTGTTTTAACCACTGGGTCACTGCAGCTAACAGAGAATTTCTGAAAGTGTAACCTTAGAAATAACAATTTGTTTCTTTCTTTTTGTACTAGTTCTTAAATTGTCTTCACCCTGAAGGTCCGTCCTATCTAGGAAATCCTTCACAACGGACAGTTCTGGTTGCATACCCTGTATCCATCCCTTGCTTCCTTGCTCAGAGAACCCTGATTTTTTTTCAGGCTTCTCCTCTTCCCCTGTATGACTTAGGGACCTGCACCCCAGCACCTAGGATGGATCCTATAGGTCTAAGCTAATTATGATAATCCCCCTCCTCTTGCTAGTAACTGGTTTAGAAATGACTGGAGAAAGTTGAAACAGAAGTGTCCTCGTAGAGTGAGACTTGCTGCAGAGAGGACCGAATCTCTTTCGCCTAAATACAATTTTAAGTGAAGGAAGAAGATTCTGTTTAGGGCATTGACTAGACATTAGGTAAAAGCAGACTTTCTTTTTTTGAGCCAGTGAGGTCAGCAAGGATCTTAATTTATTTCTCATGCTTTGCTTAGACAAGATAATGCACTTAGTACTGCTTGGTTGGTCTCAAATGCTTGGCCGGCTCTCAAAGAGCATTTGATTTGGGGAAAGGCTAGAACAGGCCATTCCCAGCCAGCCTTATCAGGACCAGACAATACTCAGAACTGCAGCCTCAATTGCGTGTGTGCCCTTTTGTGAGACCTTTAAAAGGCTGGATCTGCTTACAGAGCCATTAACCACAGGGTTCCAAAAGTCACCTCACAGGGATGGCTGAGCATTCCTCTCCTAAGTGCTCAGCAGTCATTAAGCAGGAGCCTTTCACTCTTAACCATTGCCAACCCAAGACATGCTTAATGGATGAAGAGAGAGTTACAAAAACTGTGTGGAAATAAAAAGTTCTGTTAATTCTGTTAACATATCATTTACAGATCCTGAAATGGGATGGTCAGAGGAGGCAATGTGGAGGAAGCGGGACTTTTCATCATTCATTCACTCATGAACTCAGCCTTTCTCCACCAGAGTTTCTCTTTTGAATCACAGCACACAGAAAGTGATTTGTGTGTCTGTTTCCTCCACTATTTTCTCATTCCAAGAATGTTACATAGCTAGTGCCTTTCTTGATGCATGGGAGGTAAGTTAATTCATGCAGTGGATGACGGGGCATTAGCACCTAATTCTTTCATGGAATCATGGTTCACTTATTCAATATATTTATTGGGTTCCTACTATGTGCCAGGCACTCTTATAGGTACTGGTTAGACAGTAGTGAACCAAACAAGATCTCTGCTCTTATGAAGCTTACACTCTAGTGGAGGATTCAGATTCAGGATGGATAGATAGATAGATAGATAGATAGATAGACAGATAAGATATGTATACTATATACCTGCATCTTGAAGAAAGGGATGGGATCTGGATACTAGAAGGGGAGAAGAGGCCATTTAATATCACGTGGGAAGGCCAGGCTATCTGGAAATGGAATGCAGACCTGGCTGTTTTCTGCTCATTTCTCCCAACCAGAAAGGCTAAAAGGGCAGGCTCTCCCCATCTCTGATTACTGAACCTCATAATGCCTAAGCACATGCTTCTTTGTCCATGGGGCCATGGTCAGGCTATACCATTAAGGACAGTTGGTCCTGCAGTCAGATGCCACTTACAATGAGACCAGAAATTTGGTGACAAAGTTGGGCATCCTGAGCCACTGGAAGAGTGGACACCCACCTAGGTGGTGTGGTTTAGGGCTCCTAAAGGGATGTTTCTCCCCGCAAATACTTCTTCCCAGAGCTTGCTAAGGAGCTCCAAATGCCACCCTTACCTACTCCTTTGGTTTAAGGCAGAAATTCCCAAAATTTTTCAGTCCATGGCACATTTATTTTTTTTCATGGCTCCCCTAGGTCTAAAGTAACATCTAACTGTTTTGTTTTTTAAGCAGTTAAGTCCAAATAACTTAATTTGTAGGAGTTCATGCAGAGTCTGACAGAATTCTCTATTTCACTACCCCCCACCCCCCCTGCAATTTAAAATATCCCACAGTGCCCCTGTGAGTTCACCAGGGAACACGGGGCATATGTTTATCATTGTGGGTATAAGGCATAGAAAGTCCCTGTTAAGATATAATTGGTCCTTAAATGGAGTAACTCATTATCAACCCTGAAAGCCGAGTGTATCTGTCTGGCTTGTTGAAGAGTGATCTGATCCCAGAGATGGGACAGCAGGTGGTTCAGTTTGGATGGAGGGAAAAGGCGGTAAAGACGATGTTATGAAGTGCTATGGGAGTCAGATAGACCTATGAGGGGAAACAGCTGCCTGCTGGGAGGAGAAAGAGAAGGCACTGAGAGCCCTGCACGGGGAGCCCTCAGAGCCACAGGAAGTGAAGGCAAGGAGGTAGGCGATGAAGTGGATACAAGTGGTCTACTCCTGAAGGATCTGCAGCCCCCAGTGTATACCCAAGCAAGTGAGAGCCTCTCCCAGGAGTGAGAGCTCACACTGAAGGGCTGGCTCACCCTCTTTAGTCGGACCAGCACTTCAGTGAGCCTGAAGTTCCAAAGACGCCCCTGTTGGTCCTACCTGCTCCACTCTTATTTGTGCTTCCAGGACAGGTAGGAGAGATCACCTTAGCATGCTGCTCACTTTGTTTCTATAAATGAGCATTTACCAGGCCTCTACCTTGAGCAGGTGCCTGCGAGCTGTGGATGGCTGAAACACACTCTCTACTTTCATGAGCTTGGAGTTCCAACATCCACCTGGAAGACCTTCAGATTCTCCCTGTCTCTTTCCCTTTTGGCTAGGAGATATTTAGGTTCATCAGGCTTTAGACGAGTATGGGTCTCTTGACTAGCTCTGCTCCACATGTTTTCTTTGTATTTTTGGCAATTCATTTCTAGATTCCACAGGCAGAATCTGAGAGAGCACCACCAAATTACAAAGGCTCTAACATGACGATTGCAAGGTGCGCCCAAGATTTATGTATCTCTAAGAAAGATGTGCTCCCAATTATAGTTTAAGATATCATTGATTTTAAGACACATCTTGTCTTTAGAAATGTTAAAATGTTAAAGGTGTGTCTTAGAATAGATAAAATATAGGAACATTGAGTAAGCATCTGTCCTGGTTAGGGCTTGGGCCAGGCACTATTTATATGTTATCTCATTTAATCCCTACCTTCAGCACCTACCCAGAAGGATCTATCTCTGTGTAACTCAGATATATTCAATTTTTTTTGCTCACTAATAGCTTGATCTCTTAATTTAAAATTTTCCAAAAGCACAGCCCAAGTCAAGCATTTAGAGAGAAATGTAGTTATTTGGAAAGTGATTCCAAATAATCCCCTGAGGGAACAGAGAGAGTACATAGGCGAGGGAAAAGGACAATAAAGTGTACGTGACTGAAGTTATTACTTTAAGCTACAGGGGATCGATTCTGCAGGGACCTTTGAAGCCTCGAGAGCAGCTTCCAGAATTGTTCATGACTCCACTTGAAAATATAGAACTCAAGTTATATTTCCCTCTTTCTTTAATCCATTCATTCATTCAATAAAATTTTATTGAGTGCCTACTGTGTGTCAGGCACCATGCTAGACTCTGATACTGGCAGCAAGCAAAAAGACAAAGTCCCTGTCCTTTTGGAATTTACGTTCTAGTGGAGAAGGACATATAATAAACAATTAAACAATTCAGTACTGAGAGGGAGGTAAATGCTGTGAAGAAGAGTAAAACAGACTAATGAGATAGAAAATGGGGTACTATTTTCTGTAGGATGAAGGCTAGTTGCCAGTAGAGTCTTCATTGATGACCTTTATTAGTGCAGGAGATGTCTGCTTGTCAACTTTGGTAACTTTTCTCTTTCCACAGTTGAAGACCCTTCCCCAATCCTTCCTACACTTACCCTCTATTTCTAGCTGGAGCCTTGTATGGCAGGTTGTATTTTCCAAAGATGGCTATAACAAGATCTTCATTACACGTGCTCTTCTTATAACACAACTTTAACACTCCTCCCGTAAAGAGATGGAGACCATACTCCTCCCTTTGAATCTGGGTGGGTTTATGACATTGGAAAAAGTGATGCTATTCGACTTCTGAGGCTTAGTCATAGAAGGTGGTGCAGCAAGCAGGAACTCAAAAAGATCTTTGCATACCCACGTTCATACTGGCACTATTCGCAACAGCCAAGAGGTGGAAGCAACCCAAGTGACCATCAACTAATGAATGGATAAATAAAATGTGGCATATACATACGATGGAATATTATTCAGCCTTAAAAAGAAAGGAAATTCTGACACTTGCTACAAGATGAATGAATCTTGAGGGGACATTATGCTAAGTGAAATAAGCCAGTGACAAAAGGACAAATATTTATGATTCCACTTACATGAGGTACCTAGAGTAGTCAAATTCACAGGGACAGAAAGTAGAATGGTGGTTGCCGGGGCTGGGGGGAAGGGAAATGAGCAGTTGTGTAGTGAATGTAGAGTTTCACTTTTGCAAGATGAAAATGTTCTGGAGACTGGTTGTCTAACAATGTGAACGTACTTAACATTATGAAATTGTGTGCTCAAAAATGGCTAAGAGGGAAAATTTTATATGGTTTTTTATTTTTAACCACAGTTGGAAAAAAAGAATGACGCAGCTTGTGCCTTGCTTGCTGGAAAACTTGCACTAGAGTCCTGAGCCACTATAGAAATGGTCCAGCTACCGAGGCCACCATGCTGTGAGCGAGCCCAAACCTGCCTATGTAGAGATGAAGCAGCTCTGAGATTCCATGAGTGAAGAGAGATACTTGGCCAACCCCGGCTTCTCCAGCCACCACCATCTGACCACAATCACGTGAGAAACTCTGAACCAGAACTGCTAGCCAGGCTCTTCTTAAATTCCTGAGCCACAGGAACCTTAAGAGATAATAAAATAATTGTCCTTTTAAGCCACTAAATTTTCGCACAATTTGTTATACAGCAATAGCTAACCAGACATCTTGCTTCAATCTCTCAGGTCAATCCTGACCATAGGCGAAAGCGGTTAAATAGCCCTGGTCTACCACTGTGCCATGGCTGATGCTCTGGCCCTGTAGATTCGAAGCTTCTTGAGACAAGAATTCTGTGTTCCTTACTGTAGAAGTTACAGCTCCATCCTCAAGCAGAGCGCTTGGTATATTTCATTCTACACATATTTACTAAGTAGCGACCACATGCTAGGGACTGTGCTAGCACTAAATGATGTCTAACGTATGCGCCTTCCTCTCAAGGAATGTAATCTAACAGAAGAAACAAATATTAAACAAACAAATTGTGGTAAGTTCTATAAAGGAAAAGAATTAGGTATGTTTAGATAGAATTAACCAAGGAGCATAATTTAGACTGGAAGAGAGTCAGGGTAGGGGTTTCTGAGATAGTGCCATTTAAGTTGAGACCAGAAGGATGGGAAGGCATTAGCCTTAGGAAGAACAGAGGTTAGAGAAATGCAGGCGTAGGAGATAGCACTTGTGAAGGCCTTGAAAGCTCAAAGAACTTGCTATGTGTAATATACTCAACACATGTGTGTTTGACTGGGCTTGCTCTGAGCTCTAGGTGTGGTCTAGGTCGGCTCCACTGATCTCTCATCCTGTTTGAACTAGTGCTACCAAGGCAGGCTCTTCTCATGGTGCTGGCAGAAGCCCAAGAAGGCAAGCCCAACTGTTGTAAACACTTTACAAGCCTCTGCTTATGCACCTGCTAGCATGCCATTGGAGAAAGCAGGTCACATGGCTAATCTCAACATCAATGGGGCAGAGGAGTATACTGCTCCCAGGGAAATGAGGAAAAGGGGTACAACCACACTTTGGGACAACCGTCTACATCTCTCAATGCCCTGTATCCTCAACTGTTATGTCTATTGCCTGGGTTCCCCCTTTTAATCTATGCTAATACCTTTGTAGATCGTACTGACACCAACTAGACTGTTCTTCCTGACGCTTACAGCTGAGTCGTGTCCCCTCACCTGGCCCCTCCAATCATCCACGGTGGCCTACACCAACGCTTTGCTTGATTCTCCATCCTCATCAGTCTGCCCCATTCTGCAGTGCTTAACTGCCTGTGCCAGCTGTATCCGGCTATGACAAGAAAATGTGATGAAAATGTAGGGTGCTGGCAAAAATCATTTTGTGGAGATAAATTAAAACAAAATCGCCTAAGCTGATTAAAATGCTGAAGAAGAATTGAATTGGAATGGGCTAATAAAACTCACTTATCTTATAGAGATGCCATGAAAATTAGCTAGTCGGTATTCATGGTTTGAACACAAAAGACAAATTGTTATTGATTTACATATAGTGTCTCTGTTGCGTCTTCCAAAACCTCATCAGCTAATACATAACAAGGGATGGCAAAAACAAAGGTTTAGTATCCATCCACCCTGGCTTTACCTTTTTTTTTGTCAATCAAAGAATAACAGCAGTGGATGCAAAGATAGCGATGTTTCTCTCGACAGCAGAATGGAAACAAGCAGAGAAAGCTGGCCCTTGACATTGTAAGAAATTGCAGAGTTGATGGTAAAACACCACTGCATTCATAAAGTATGGTTCATTAGATTTTTGATGAAAAACTTCAAGGGACATCTGTTTTGCCTTCTCTATTCTTGTGTCTCTGCCCACCCCATGCCCCTACCCCACATCAGTCACAATTAGAGAACATTTCGGAGTAAATTATGGCCTGTTCTCCAGCCCGATCATTCTGGGACTTCTTGGCTTCTTCCTCCTGCCAGCCAGTGTTCCTCCATCCCACAGCTTCTCAGCTCTAACCTCTGAGAGCACAGAAGCAGAAATGAAGAGGAGGGAATCAAGCCAATTCATTATGCTTGTTGGTGGTGCTGGTAAGAGCTTTGCTGGGAAGGGAGACTGGAATTATGGCCTCATTAGCTGAGGCAGGGAGGGAGGGCCCTGCCGCTGCGGTTCAGTATCACAGTTCAGGGGCAAACTCTCCATCCTCTCAAGCTTGCCTTAGCAACATCTATTGAGAACGGCTTCCCAGTGGGTTTTGGTTTTTTTCAGAGTCAAATAACATCATTCTGTAATGATGATGGTCATAATTGTAAGGACACGTTCAGTGAGTGGGTGCCAGGCACCGTGCAGAGTACTTTAGGTGAACTATTTCACTTAATCCCCATGAAGACCCTACAGGTGAGAACTGTTACGGGGCTTATTTTACAGTAACTAACTTGCCCAAGGTCATGGCTCAGAGCAGCAGTAGAAACTGTGAAGAGAAGAGCTACCTGTTTGTTCTCCAGCAGCTCCATCATCTCTTGGGGCTGCCCCACTCACGCCCTCCTCTCCCCGAGGCACAGAAGCCTGTGTGGATGTCCCACTCTGTCTCACCCTGTGGAGAGATTCACCAGGGCTCCCTTGCAGCCCCTCCCCACCTGCTTGCTTGAGCGATTTCCCTGTGTCTCTCCCAATCCTCAGACAGCAAAGGCCCCCTGAGTTAATACAGCACACCGGGTAGTCACATTGCTTTGGGATCCAGATGGCCTGGGCTCCATTCCTGTCTCTATTGCTTGTCCCCTCTGTGACCTTGAGAAGTCACTTAACTTCCCTGTGCCTCAGTTTCTTGAGGCTAATAATCATGCCCACTGACTAGAGCTGCTATGAAGGTCAATGTATGTAGAGCACTGTCAAGCACTTAGTAAATTCTCAATAAATACTAGCTATTCTTATTTCCTTCTACATACTTGTCACTGTCCTGGGACTAGAGAGGCATGAAAAAGCCTGGGCTCAGAGAAATTTAGGGGTCTTCATCAACCTTATATTGTTCTGGGCTGCTCTAACTATTAATACTATTTTAGCCATGTTATAAATGAAATGGATTCTGGTGCATTCACCTGGGAGCCTCGTCACCCTTTATAACATATAAATATGCTCTGAGCTTCAAGCAGCTGACTTTCAAAAGATGCTTTGGGAAGCTCAGTGACTGAGCGGAGTTGAGTAGACTGGAGACAGAAGAGAAATTGGGCTTAAAATGAGCCACAATGGGCATCATGTGGGAGTTAAAGGGAAAGTGGGAATGGGCTGTGAAGGAAGACCCAGAGCATGGCTTCCTCTGTCTGATGGTCTTGGGAGTAAAGGAATGGGAGGGATCAGTGTTAAGAGAAGGGACGGGAAAAGGGAGATACAGTTTAGGGAATTTATTGTTTCTAGAGACTCTGGAACCTTGAAATGAACATAGCAGGTTCACACTTAATATCTCTACCTAAGCTTCGGTTTTCTCATCTGTGGAGTGAAGACAACAATCTCTACCTCATAAGTGTGGTTGCAAGAACGAACTTAGACAATGCATGTAGAGCACTCCAAACAGTGACTGGCACATTGTAACTGCTGATGGGTGGCACCTATTTTTTTTAATGATGTGCTCTTGTCCTGCCAAACAGGGCATATAAGCTCCTCCATGGAAACTAAGACTTGGGCTAGAAAGAACAATAAAGATTATACAGATTTATTACCCTGATAAGACACCATTTATAGAGCATATTCCCTTACGGCTGAATTTTGGAATAAACTCTTCCAATCCATCGGCTCTTTCCCTTTTCCTGGCAAAATTATATTCTAAGCATTTTCACTTGCTCCCCAAATTGTGCATTAGTAATGGCCTATTTAACAGAGAGTCCACAAAATGATATTACGTTTCAGCTTAATTTAGTAGCTTGGAGTAATAGATTGGGGCCTGTCATTATTCTCTTTTATTGTTTCTGCAGGTAAGTCAGCTTTAAAGCGAAGGACAAAAAGGTACTTGTCTCTCTGCTTTGTTTAAACAAGTGCTTCTCAAACATGTGCTTCAGAAGCACCTGGAGAGCTTGTTGAAACACAAGATGGCTGGATCCCACCCCAGAGACTCTGGAGGCTGCACTTTGAGAAGGCTTGATCTAAGCCAAGACTGATTTCTCTACACTTTCAGCTGCAATGGTAGTGGGGCTGAATATCCCTACTTGGCTTGATGACTTTGGTAGATTTTTTTTAGTTGGCTAAGCAATAGTTTATAGCTGCTGCTATAAACTGTTAAGAACAAGATTTTTTTCTGCCCCAAGAAAAGTTACTAGCGCAGAAGGAGTGCAGGAAACAATGGGCCATAGACCGTATTTGGGGGCACGTATAAAAAACTGATGCCCACGTTAGATGCTGATTAAGAGCTTGGGCTTTGGAGCTGGGAAGACAAGGAATGAGACCTAGCTCTGCCACTTTCTGGCTCTGTGGCTCTCTAAATTCTGTTTCCTCATCTGTAAAATGAGGTCAAGAATGCCTACCTTCTCATTAGGTTTAAAGAAGGTAATGCACATAAAGTGCTCATAAATGTTAGCAGTTTTTTTCAAGAGGCTGTAAAAACTCAATAATGCCTAAGACTATGAGTGCCACTGTTCTCATTTGCTCACAGAACCCTTTAGAAAGTCTAAGCACAAAGTGGATCCTTTCCCTCTGAGGTCTAGGTCAGTTAGGCTTTGTCAGTTTGGGTAGAGAGGGATTTCCAAAGGAATCTCTCACAAGCTATCGTTTACTCTTTTCTAGAAAATTCAAACCAAAGAGCTTTGTACTCTAAAATTAAATATAAAGAAAACAACTCCATCAACTACCTGCCAATAGATCATGCATGCCATTTAAGTTAATTAATAATTTGGGGTTTAGCCATAGTTACTATTAAAACATGAACAACTACTTTGTTTAGCCCACCTTAGGATGCAAGAGCTAGAAAAACCTTCAAGATCATCTGCTTTAACCCTTTTATTTTACAGATGAGAAATGTGTGGGCCTGCGAGGTTAAGTGAGTAATTTGCGTGGGGGCACATAACCACAAATTTAATTTCTACTGGACTTGGTATCTAAATGCTCTCAGAAAGAATGGCTTGTGATGAACTATTCTAAAACCACAATTGTTTTAGTTTCTTGCAACATGTAATTGGTTTATATCCAAACACCCTTATGTAGAAGGCAAATTGATTTAGTTTCCTAGGGTACATTATGAAACAAATTTATCTTGAGGCATTCATCAGGAAGTTACATGGAATAAAGTTAGTGAATTTATGAGTGTATAATTGACATTGTTTCATAACCACAACATGCAATTGGTAACTATGCCTTGAAAAAGTTCAGGTCACAATGATCATGAGTGTATTCTGTGGTAGAGAACATTCGAGCTTCAAGGTCTCATTTTTCCATGTGAATAAGGATGCCCTGGACTGTTTTCTGAGAAAAATCTTGACCCTTTCTCCAAGTACTCCTTTTTGCAGTGGTAGGTTGACTTCCTGTAGATTTCAGTTTGCTAATTTCTGGTAAAAAAGAATTTCTATTCATTTTCCACATGATTGATTAAATTATAGGGATTTGTACTCTGTACTCTCATCAGAGAACTTCAAACCTTCAGCTGCCAAACTCTTATGAAAAGCTGGGTAATGAGAAATATATATATACAGAACTTTGTCTGAAGGGTGTGTAGTTCATTCATTACTTTAGAAATTCTGATAGCTATAATAATAATAATAGAAATTGTTAGGTATTTACTATGTACAGTTACTGAGTCCAGCTCTTTCATGCCGTTTCATTTAATGCTCACAACCTGTGGCTCTCCAATGTCACATCCATCAAATCACCTGAGGGCTTGTTAAAACACAAATTGTTTCTGACTCAGTAGGGGTCTGAGATTTGCATTTCTAATAAATTCCTAGGTGGTGCTGCTGCTGGTTTGAGGATCATGTTTTTTTTTATTTATTTTTTATTTATTTTTTTAATTTTTTTTAAAGATTTTATTTTTTTCCTTTTTCTCCCCAAAGGCCCCCCGGTACATAGTTGTATAGTCTTTGTTGTGGGTCCTTCTAGTTGTGGCACGTGGGATGCCGCCTCAGCGTGGTCTGATGAGCAGTGCCATGTCCGCGCCCAGGATTCGAACCAACGAAACACTGGGCCGCCTGCAGTGGAGCGCGTGAACTTAACCACTCGGCCACGGGGCCAGCCCCTGAGGATCATGTTTTGAGAACTACTGCTTGCCACAAACCTAGGAGGTAAATATTACAATCTGTATTTTACAGATGAAGAAACAGAAATTGAAATTATATAACTTGCTCAACACACAGCTAATAATTGGCAAAGGTTGGACTGGAAATTTGCTTAAGTCTACAGTTCTAATTTCTGTGCTAGGTGGCATGCAGTAAGACATTCTGTATGGGAAGAATAGTATTGGTAACATTTTATAGCCTATCAATAGCATAGGTCTCTATTGCTCCCAACACTGAGGTTCAAATATATTGAAACATGTGGAGATGTTGTGACAATGTTCTAATCAAAGCCAGACTGTTTGGATAGAGTGATATAGCTCCGAAGAAGGAATTTATCATGAGGGTAGAAATAGACTAGACTGGTGAGGAGCTCCCCCACACCAAAGGCTGTGGACAAAAGGGAGTCTTGGTTCCAGGTCTGCAAAGTGTCCAATGATGGCATTTGTCTTCACCAGCCATCTTGGTGGGGGCTTGTTTCTGAAAGAATTGGCTCTGTGCCTGAGGAGTTGAGCACGATAGGGAAGGAAGAGATGCTGCTCCTCATGCTGTAGAGCTCTGACTTGCATCTCAGTCTGAGGGAGCGGTGAGCCAGGTGCGGGCAACTGTAGACAGCACTGAAGAAGAGGGTAGGTTACGGGCTAGCCAGAAGCACAGGTGTCTGAGTAAGGTCCTTGTCACCATGAGATTGCCGAGGCAGTGGGCCTGGTGCATTGTATAGGTGAGGAAAAGCACTCGATCACATAACTGCTCTAAGACTTTGTGTCCTGATGAGCAACTTTATTGCCTAAAATTAAACTGTATTAATTAAAACAGCATTCCACGCCCACTTCTGTAGAATGCCACCTCAGAGGCCAGTGGTGACCTTCCAATTTTACCAGTTTTCAGCCTGCCAAACCCCAGCTTCGTTGGCAGTGGCCACAGAAACATCAAGAGGCCTAGAAGTGTGAGACGGAGTGGAGGGCCAAAGGTGTTCTGGACTGAGGCAGGAGAGTGGCCCCTGAGTCCCCTCACCACCAGAAGATAGGAAGGAGAAGAAAATTGATTTGCAGTTACAAGTGTCCCTGGAGATTCTCAGAAACACATAGGAAGGAGGATCCTCCACTTCCTGATGATTTGACAGGTGAAGGCTTGCAGTCCTTGTATTTCAGGGTGTTAAAGTGCATCATTTTGTACTCATTTATATTCCCAGGTTGATGAAAACTGCCATACAGCAGCCATGTCACGTTGAATCCCTGCATCAGAGCAGGAGCTCTGGCCCCCATGTTTCCTCTGCTTTGGTGTTTGATGTCGTCTTCCAGGCCCCCTGTAGGAGTGGCCTTCTCCTGAGCAACCGGCGCGATTCTCTCTGTGAACCCTCAGTGTGTAGTTTGATCATGCTTCCTTCTTGCTTTGGCAGCTAGAATCTGAGTCAGATTTGCCACTCTTGAATAACAATTGAGCAAGATACATTTTTTGACTATTTTATAATTTTTCCTTTGTACATTTACCTTTCTCCTGTTATGTGGTATACATTTTTCTAACCATGTAACCTTTTTGAAAGAAGGGAGAGGGAGTTCGTACAGAAATGGAAAAAAGGAAAGGTGGAGAGGAGAAAGGAAGGAAATTTAACCCATTTTACAGAGGATATTTACATAGAAAATTTTAATGAGGTAAATAGCCCAATCCTGACTTATGTGAGGTGACTGATCCTAAATTAACTTGAAGTAATAGATGTAACCATCAAAAACAGTCCATTCCCTAATAAATTACTGTTTTGCAAAATACAAGTCAGTGATGAGCACGGTGTAAAACGAACCGGAGTCAAGGGGAAGTAATAGAGATAGATTCTCGGTTTCTCGCAAAGAAAGGTAGACCCGTGTTTTCTATGATATTCATGTCCAAAAGGGGCAGTGTTTCTTAGGGCAAACATACATAATAGCACCAAGTCTGAATCATTAATAGATCCTTTGTGGAAATTAGAATGCTGCAAGCAGCTATGGAGGTTGCTGAAACTGAGCTGTGGGCGTGCTAGGTGTTAGGGGACACAAAGTCCCTGTCCTTGAGCTCAGCTAGGTTGCAAGTAATTGCACTCCAGGCTAAACACCATAGCTGAGTTACATATATATATATGAATAATTAATTCTGGAATCCTAAGGGGATCCAGAATATCTTCACAGAGGAGGGAGTCTTTGAGCTTACTCTTAGCAAACGAGGGTCTTCAGGTGGAGTTGAACAGAAGAAACTCTACATGCAAGGCAAGCAGCCATCAAAGTCTGCAGTTGTAGGGGACCTACCAGAGCTCATTTCAGACAACCACCCTGAACATGGGACTAGGCATGTGCCGTACCCGCTGGTGCCTCAGGCTTCCAGAAAGGCAGCTTCTTATAGTAGCCCATTTTCTTTTCACCTCAGTCATTTAATTTGTTTTGTTCTCACAAAGCTGAGGGTTCCTGTATAGCCTTCCTTCCTTACATCTCTCTCAAATTCTCTTACTATTCACTTCCTATTGGCTGAGTAGTTTCAGTTATACCAACAGACTGGACGCTAATTTAAACCTACTAGGGTTTATCCAAATGTGAAAATGGGTTGGTCTCTGGGACTTTGCTCTGACTACTGTAGCTGTTAACCCTGGGACATCCATCTTTTGGAAATATTGCTAAGCAATTTTTAGAATTCAGACACTTCTCTAAATGAATTTCTTTCATTTTGGATGAATCAATTCTGTGTTCTCTACTCCTGGAGATGCTATTGGGACTTAGCTAATTACCATGCCCTATATGGAGCTGAGCTGTGTCAGTCTCTCACAGGTGGAGGACCAACACTCCAATGCACAAAGATCAGCTGTGGGCCAAGGGGAGGGCGGTTTCAGTTAGAATGGGACGTTTGGCACAGCTGACATGTTCAGATCACCATTTTAGAATACTACAATTACCACTTTGATACACTGCCATAAAAGCATAGTATTTGAAATCTTCCGTTAGGCAGCTTGTCTGGGAACTTTAACTGGTTAGGTACTTGAATACCTGTGGAAAAATGAGACAGATTCTTTAAGAACTAGATTTTGTAGGTGGAGTAGGATGTTTGAGGCAATGTCCATTTATTGTGATAGCTTTCAAGGAAGATTTTATTTGACCGCGGCAGTGATATTTACTCCAGAGGTTGATAACAGCAACTGCTCTAATATACTCAGCTGGAAAACCTAGGAAATTATTATCTACTAGGTACTGGGCACTTTGTTCATAATATGGTTAATCCTTTCAACCCTACAAGGTAGGTTTATATTACTCTCATTTTAGAGATGTGTGTCGACGGAAACAAAGCCAGGCCACCAAGTGGAAGAGCTCATGTTCTGCTTACTTTCCAAAGTTTCTACTTTCCCTATTATGGCCATGCTCCCTAAAATGATCACCAGTAAGCCTGCAGCAAAATGACCACAAGATTCCAGTCCACTTAAGACTGTTCTCCTACCATTTCAGCAAAAGTCAGAAAAGTGACGGTGCTTCCAGGAGACTGAATAAAAGGGGCAAGCTAGTGCTACAAATGTTTCCCGAGTGCCACAAAATACACAACAGAAGAAAGTGACTGCTGTCACGTCAGAATAATTTAACACTAATCTTGGTCTTAATTTTGCAGGGTCTTTTTGTCTTCCTCTCACCCTTTATTTTTAAACTGAAGGCTCTAAGAACATTCCACTGGAAGTCTTCCAAAAAGAAACAGTATTCTTTCACATACTGCTGATAAAAGCATAAACTGATAAGTTTTCTAGGGGGCAAAGTGGCAGTAACAAAAGCTTTTAAAAAGTGGCATACTCTCTCCACTAGTAATTCCACTTCCAAGTATTCATCTTAAGGAAATATTATGAAGGCATAAAAGATTCAGCGATACAATGTTCTTTAAAGCAGTTTATTAGTGAAAAATTGAAAACAACCTAAATACCAACAGTAGTTTAATAAAGTGTGGCACATATGAAGAAATACCATGCAGTCATTTAAAAAGATGTAGAAATATATTTGACACGGCAGGATAATCATGGTATTATCAAAGTGAAAAAAAGTTACAACACAGTATGTACAGCTTGATTCCATTTAAAAAAATCTATAAATGCACAGAAGAGTCTGGAAGGCTATACACCTATTGAAGTGAACAGTAGGTCTCCTGGATGGTGGGATTATTAAGTGATTTTTATCTTTTAAGCTATATTTCCATTTTTTTCCTTTTTACTAACACATCGATGATTTGTACTGTAAAAAAAGCATTAGAAATTCTTAAAAAGTCTCCTTTGAAGTAGGAATGAGACGGAGTTTAGCGACCTGAGGCAGAGGGATGTACACGTTTGTCTGATATCACGTTAATGGTTTGTCAGGGTGCTTTGATGTCAAAGGGTCATTGTGCTGAGCGGAAATGTGGGTAGTGGTAGTGCTACCCTTCTTCAGACTAAGGGACCCTTCACCGCAGACATGTACTGGCATTCCACGCAATATTTCCCTTACTTACACTAAGCATATCCTTATACCTTCACACCCACTTGTAATACAGCCCAGTAAGCCCAACTTAAGAGAGCAGTGTTGGTGACCATATAGAAGGCAGGAAGAATTTCTCAAGTGATGTCAGATAGTAGGCCTGAAGGTGTAAGGCAAGTTTTCTTTGTTCTACTAAAGTGGTTCCCAAACTTTAGAGCATAACAGAATCACTCAAATGGCTTGTAAAAACAGATTGCTGGGCCCACCCCAGAGTTTGATTCAGTAGGCCTTGGGGAAGGCTTAGGAATTACATTTTTTTCTTCCATTTGACAAATATTTATTGAGTACATGCTATGTGCTAGGTCTCATGTTAAGAGTTCGGAATTTGTGATCAAAAGAATTAGTCTTTATCTCAGGGAGCCCACTTTCTGGAGTGACAGATAAATATGAAACAAAACAAATAAATTATAAAATAAAAAAATCATAAAAGTTACACAAAATTATATGATTAGTTCTAGAACACAGTAAATAAGATGAGAAGATAGTTTTTGTCTTAAAATATTTTTAAAAATGTTACATGGAAGAACTAAGACCAGTTCTATAGCCCCTTGAAGGCAAAAAATAAGTACAAATAAAGGTAGAAAGTACTTGGAACTATGAATTAGCATTTTTAACAAGTTCCCACGTGATGCTGATATTGCCCACCTTGAGGTCTCGCCCTCTGACCAGACTTTCTAATTAGGATAATGGAGGAGAAAGGGCAGGTGTGCTCATGGAACTCCCTCCTCCCCTTTTGAGTTTCATCATGAGGTAAGAGCCACTTAATTACGTGGAGAAGGGACTGAGGCAAAGTTGGCTGTAGGTCAAATTGCAAAGCCATCTTATCTATCACGGCTCCTCACCCAGGCTTGAAATGCTACATACTAGGGCAATCTATTTCAAAATTTCAGGCATTTGGGAGGTACAGAAGAGATTTTTGAGGAATCCTGTCAACAAAGGGTGGAGGTAAGCTGGGCTTCTCTGGGTAAAGCAAGCTGCTGCTTCTTGTCTTGCACTCTATCATCTTCCCCACAGTTTATCTCAGAAATGTCCTCCCCACACCAGCTCCTCCATTCACGTTCTGTTCCTTTGTTCTGGTAGAGGATAACAGAAGACTATGAAGATGGACTCTAACCCACTGGGGACCCTGGCCTCAGGTTTCTTCTTTCTCATGTTAGAGTGAGGCAGGGGACCTAATCTCCTACAGTAGGACTTTTTCTGATTAGCACCATAAAAAAAGATTTAACGCTATGACCTTTTAGGTTGCATTACTTTGAGGACAAATGTATATAAAATCCAATCACTGTTTTCTGTTTGTAAAAGAGCCTACAATTATTTCCAAGTTTATTATTTCATTTATATGTACATTCTTCACGTTACTACGCCTTTAGATTAAGATCATGGGGCTTCTTTAAATCACTCTAAATTGCACCATAGATTAGTAGGCTTCTCAAGCTTTTCTTCCATGCCTAAGAAGCTTTATAGGCCTTTACCTGAGTAAAAATTAAACCTATGACTTTATAAAACAAGCCAAAACCAAAATAAAACAAACCAAAAAACCCCCAACCAAGCAACCAACCAAAACCCCATTAAAATAAAAAGCAACAGGGGCCGGCCCGGTGGTGCAGCGGTTAAGTTCCCACGTTCCGCTTTGGCGGCCCCAGGGTTCGCTGGTTCGGATCCCGGGTGCGGACATGGCACCGCTTGGCAAGCCATGCTGTGGTAGGTGTCCCACATAGAAAGTAGAGGAAGCTGGGCACGGATGTTAGCTCAGGGCCAGTCTTCTTTAGCAAAAAGAGGAGGACTGGCAGCTGATGTTAGCTCAGGGCTGCTCTTCCTCAAAAAAAAAGAAAAGCAATAAACATATAAACAAGCCCACATGTTGTGGTGGATCTTGGTAGACAAAGGTACAAGAAGCCTTTGAACTTTAACATTATTGAAGGCTTCTGTACATTATTGGGTTACAGTAATCAACATTCATTTGATGGAAAACAGAAGGTTCTGATAAAAATTTACACTGACTCTGGTGAGGTTAAACCTAGATCTGGGTCTGATTTAAAGAGGGTAGAGGATAGGATTGATAAGGAGTAGAATGGAGCATGGATACAAAAGAGGTATCTCTGGTACAGTCATAAACAAGACCTACAGTCTGCATGGGTCAGGAAGCTACAGGGCTGACAAGGGGAAACTGCTAATTACAGAACATTTCTACTATGTGCCAAGACTTTCCCTAAAACTTACCTAAATACAAGATAACATTTGCTATGTAATCCTCGAAATAACCCAAAGGTGGCATAATTATCATCCCCATTTTACTAATAAGGAAACGGCAGTTTACATAACATCTGAGTCGAAGTTCCAAGAGCACAGTATGTGAGGAAGACCGGATTTGAACCCAGGACTATTCCACTCCATTACCCACAATCTTTCTACTTAACTCTTCTACTTCATATAAACCTAATTTATAGCTGCTGTTTAACTTAACCTGAATTTTCGTATGCTCTTTTAAAGCCTAAATCTGGACCTACGTAACACAATAGATGGTACTCTAGGCTGGATGCAGAACTTCCTTTCTGGGGGAAAAAAGCTTCACTCTCTTGGTTCTATAGCTAACTAATCAGCTTGAGCAGCTTTTGGGAGTATGGCAATTCATAGTGTGAATAAAAGCATCTTGTACAATTATAAAATTGCAGAGGAATTTGTCTCATAGCACAGAAATAAAAGGGTAACAACTGCTGTTAAAGTTTGGACTGTGAACTAAATTATCCACGTTTACCAAGCTCTGATCAGGAGCTCTTAACATAAAAGGATATTTTGAAATGGTGTTTAAGTATTCATCATTTTTTAAAGTACCAATATCATTTTGATACATTAACATTCCCTAAAGAAATAAACTACATCTTTGCACTTCATGCTTAAGCCAGACTGAACTACTTTTAGTTATCAGAATGTGCTAACACTCTCCAGGCCTGGCACATTTTTTTCTCTTTGCCTGGAGCACTTCCTCTCCAAACTATCTCCCATTCCCCCAGATCTGACTTAGGTGACCCCCAAAGCTCCCAAACACAGCACCCTATATTTCTTCCATCATGACACTGATTCTGCTACCTGACAACTGCTTATTTTCCTGTATCCTTCGTTAGTATTTAAGTCTACAGGGGGAAGGACTGTGGACACCTTGTTCAGGGTAGTATCCTCAGCTGATTAGCATAATTAATGCCTGGCCCTCAACAAATGTTTGATGAATGAATGAATGAGAATGACAGCATTAATCCTAACATGGAAATAATCAGCTAAGTCATAGCAATGGTCCAAATAGCAATTATCTGACTCAAGAGTGTCACTAATCATTTCTATAGTCTGTTTTTCATAGAGACCCTGATCAAGATAACTTAAATTCATTAATAAATTTTCAAAATTTTCTTAGAAGGCTCAGAGTAACCAAAAGTTTGTTTCTTCACAATCTACTCTCTGATGAATGTAGTTAGTTGCACTAATCCATATTTTTCTAAGAATTTGTTGTTCAATAAGAACAAATTCTCTTTACTACACTACAGTATGTTAACAGATCCAATTCTGATTACGCATTAAATTGTGCCAATTCAATAATCTTAAAAATATCATTTAGTGAATTGAACTCATCCCAGATTTTTTCAGAACCTTAACTGCAAATATACCAGAGAAATATGGTAATACTTTTCAAGGACTAGGTGTTTTTAAATTTAAAAGAAACCAGTAGTGTTTAATAATACAAAAAACCCCAAAATAATCCATCAAAATATAGTACAGTCATATGCCACATAACGATGTTTTGGTCAATGATGGATTGCATATATGACAGCGGTCCCATAAGATTAGTACCATATAGCCTACATGTGCAGTAGGCTATACCATCTAGGTTTGTGTAAGTACACTGACATTGGCATGAGGAAACTGCCTAACGACGCATTTTTCAGATTGTATCCATCATTAAGTGATGCATGACTGTATTGAAATCATTCAATTTCTGTTGGAAAACAAGGTAAACATGGTATAATTGCATTTCTGTTTATGGGAACATTCGGAAACATTATATTCTTCACAAAAGAGATTTAGATCCTAGAGCTCTTTTTTAAACCAAAAGTTTAAAACAAATTTTAATTTTATTCTTTGGCTATTAATTATACCTAATAAATGAGTCACTGATATCAAGTCACAATAAATTTATTGTACATAAAAGAAAAAGCTTGCCATTAATGAAAAATTCAGTAGAAAACAGTTCTTCTGCTTTAAGTTGGGGCTCAAAAGTAGAAGCTGCTTATTAGTGAAACCTCAGTAGAAAGAGAATTTTATAAGAAAACATTCTTGGCATGAAAGCTCTAACATAAATTTTGTAATGAAATATTTACCATGCAACTTTATTGGCAGAAAGGCGAGTTTCTGATGGTTGGTATTTTCTCTTTAGTCTCTTAAGACATTAACATGGAAGATACTTAAACCTGCTATATTTAGAGTTAATTGTATATAAATACGGTGTCATGTTGGGCAATCTTTCCACAGTCCACCTATTTAATTGAGCAGTTCTAAGTAGGTAATTGGCACCCTGCCCTTCTGATTTCCCCTCTCCCCCATTAGCCAGTCTGAATCCATTCCAACGACACTGAACACAGTGATCACCTACAAAATAAAACATTTCCAGTTATTAAATGTATTAAAAAATAAACACATAGAAAACTAATCAGATTTGTATTTGTTTAAATTATTCACTATCAAAGGACTTTAAACATTATTACCAATTTTGCTGAAAGATAAAGAATTTTAGTAGAAGTAGCTTTAGAAATCTTCCAGTTATTTAACAGTTAAAAGTTTCAAATATTTCTGTGATATACTATTTTGTTAAAGAATAGTAGTTAAAATTTTATAAAATGTTAATGTAACAATTTGAAATCTGTGAAAGCTTTCATGATAAACAATTTCCAGATAAGTAACGAGGAATTTTGCATCTTGTTATAATACTAGAAGGTATGTCAATATATGATATAATCTTCTTCTTATACCCACCTCATCTGCCAGAAGTGATAATTCACTACTGTTTGCAGCATCATAATCATAGAGCACCCTGGCCTTCCTGCTGCCACTACACTCCTTAAGGTCAACAAGGTTGGAAGGAGACGCGATTACTAGGCCACTTGTGGAAGTCAAGGCAGAAGAACCAATCACATTTGACGAAGCAGATGGCATAGGTGCCACAGAAGTCTGATTGTTGTTACAATGATAATTGGATGGAAAACTGTTGAAAAGAAAACGGCCAATTATCTATTTCCAAGTGACCAAAGCTCCTGAATACCACCACTTGGTGGCAGTGTTTACTTTCTACCAAACTCCACTTTAGATAAAGACTTAAAGCTGTTAATATTTTAATGACACCGTGTGCTGTCTAGCTTTTGTCCCTCTTGGGCCAATTATACTAGAGAAAATTCAGGTGGCTTTCAAATACAAATCCTTGAAAGTTTGTTTTAAAGCTGTTGTTACAATTATAAAAAATTTTCAAAAAAGGCAATAGCTATTTTTTCCCCAGAAAAAAATGAGTTTATCCTTAAAACATTTACAAAAACTTCTATTAGCGTGTTTTATTAATATTTTCCTCCCTATGTGAATTGTTAAATAAAAATGTCAACGAAAAACTACTTAAATATTGGATATACCACAAGAGTGAAACTTTCTGAAGTTAATTCTTTGAGAAATAGTTGAATAACTGAGCTTTTTTATAAAACTGATCTAATCCCATTTTCCTATTCATTCAAATGACAAATATTTATTGAGTATCTACATGTCCAGCATCACTACCACAAGCTGAAGACAAAGATGAGATGATGCCATTCCTTTATGGACACATAGACAAGTGAAGAGACTGACATCCAAATAATATGCTATGAATCTGATTATCATGATGTAGACCTAACGGGAGAAAAGGGCAGATGTCACAAGTTTATCTTATCTTCTATTTTTTAGGGGAAAAAAATAAAATTTTTATTAGAAATCAGTGAATAATAATTGTGATTAATAATTTATAATAAATTTATAATTTATAAATAATTTAAAGATAATTAGAATTTTCAGTTTATTGCAAGGCTACTGTTTATCTAATACTACTACTAAATGGAAAATAGTATAAAATGGCTGGCCTATAATCATTCTAATCCAACCATTTCTAAAGTTGAAAACTATCTACGAAAAGTCATATTTAAATTTTAATAAATCTATTAGTTAAAACATAAAGGCCCCATCTGGTAGGGTAGGTGAAATTCATCCCTCCATAAAATACAATTTCCTTCTTCTGTTTATGACCATCTGGAAATCATAGCCAGCGGCAAAATTCCCTTTATCTTTAACTTTTTCTTTAAACCTTTCCTTCACTCCCTCATGCTTGTGTTTATCTCCCACACTCCTTTTATCATTGAGCCTACAGGTGGATGGAATAGAAGTTCTATATTCCTCATTACCATCTCTAGACTCTTCTCCCTAACCCGTTGTACCCAATCTTTTTTTTCAAATCTACTTTATTTTTATTTATTTATTATTTTGGTGAGGAAGACTGGCTCTGAGCCAACGTTTGTTGCCAATCCTCCTCTTTTTGCTTGAGGAAGACTGTTGCTGAGCTGTCATCTGTGCCAGTCTTCCTCTATTTGTATGTAGGTTGCCTGACACAACATGGCTGATGAGTGTAGGTATGCCCCCAGAATCTGAACCTGTGAACCCCGGGCTGCCAAAGTGGAGCATGCTGAACGTAACCACTAGGCCACTGGGCTGGCCTCCTACCCAATCTTTGTATTTCATGATGTTCAACTATACACTACCCACTATCTCTTGCTGTAATCACCTACAGATGCCTCATTTCCTTCCTTTCATTTCTAGAAGATTTTAGCTCCTGGCTTACTGACATTGTATCTTAATTCTTGGTGATTTTAATATCCATAGAGATCATTTTTCCAAGACTTTGGCCTCTCAGATCCATGAACTCTTCTCTTCTAGTGATTCTGTGGACCCTAGTTCAACCAACCATTCCCACTGTCTCATCTAGACCTTATCAATTCCAATAGCTATAACCCTTCTAATAAGCACAATTTCCAATATCCCATTCTCTGACCATCATTTTTCTTCTTTCTGGTACTCTCACTTCAACAATCCTATCTTGGATCTATGGTCCTACCACAGATCTACCCTTTATGATCCTACCAACATTCCCTTCATATCCACGGTTAATTATTATAATCACCCCCTTGCATATGCCTTCATCTCCTCTGCCCCTCACTTCATTGTACTCATTTGGTAAAAATCTCCCTATTTACCTACTCAGTATCCATGTGTCTACTGTGACAGGAGAAAAATAAAAAAAACATGTTGTCTTGTCTTACATTCAACAGGAACTTCAAATGGGTCCACAGTGCTGCCTGGCAATTACATTACATTTCTCTAGTTCATTCACTTTTCATTCTCCTGATGACTATTTTTATACCCTTTCATCAATCCTCAAAATTCCAGCAATTCTCTCCTAACACTCACTCTCAGCTGATGAGTCACTTCCTTTTTAACTGAGAGGAAAAAAGAATAATCAGCAAATTTCCATGCTTTTGGTCATCTCTCCTCTTACTACAGATAAGCCATCTATGCTCCTAAGGCTAATTTCTTCACATGTGCACAAAATCTCATCTTCTTTCTCCTTCCAAGAATATCACACTAGCAATTCTTCCCTTTCTTTCCCACGTTATCATATTTTCTCCATTTACTGTATCATTCCCATCAGCTCATGAACATTCTCTTATTTCTCCTATCTTAAGAAACAAACCAAAATCTACTAGACCCCATTTTGTCCTCTGGCTACTGCTTCATTTCTCTGTTCCTCTTTAGACTCGAGCTCCTTGAAACACTCATTACCACAGTTCCTCTCCTTTCATTCTACGTTCCAAACAAACTTTTGCCCCTACTGTTCCATCAAAACTACTCTTGTTAAGGTCAGCAATGACTTCAATGTTCTAAATCTGGTGGTCCATTAACAGTTCTCATTTCACTTTATCTAGTGATCACAGTGGATCACTCCCCTCCACCTTCCTACATCATCTTCATTTGACTTCCAGGCCACACAGTTTACATCTTACCTCACTGCTCATTCCTTACCCATCCTCCTTAGCGGTTCCTCAGCTCTCGGTGTTGCAGGGCTGCAGGGCTTCAGGGCTGAGCCTTTAGTCTTCTTGCTCTCTACCTATACTTACTCCCTTGGTGACTTCATCTTGATATGCTGATGACTCTAATTTATATCTCTAATTCATCCCCCAAACTCTAGATTTGCATATCCTAAAACTGGATATCTCCGCTTAGATGTTTAATTGACACTTCAAACTTAATATGTCTAAAACTGGGCTTCTAATATACCTGACATGCCCTCCCCACCCCAACTTGCTCCTCCTGAGGCATTCCCCATTTTAATTAACTCCACTCTATTCCTTCAGTCGCTCAGGCCAAAAACTTGTAGTACTTCTTGACTCCTCTAAGCCTCATACACATAAAGTCTGTCAGCAAATCCTGCTGGCTCTACTTTTAAAATATGCCCAGGGTTTGACCACTTCAATCACATCTACCACAGTCACCCTGATCTAAGCTACCATCCTCCCCTGACTGGATTATTAACTAAATTTTGCAATAGGTTCCAAACAGGTCTGTCAGCTTCCACCCTAACATCCATCCTGAACTGAGCAGCAAGAATGATCCTGTTAAAGCCTCGAATCAAATCATGTCACTCCTCAGCTCAAAACCCTCCAAAGGGTCTTCATCTCTGAGTAAAGGCCAAAGTCTGAACAGTAGCTTCCAAAGCTCTACATGTTCCAGCTCCCTGTTCCTTGATGCCTCTCCAGCCAAGCCCTCCTTGCTGTTGCTTGAATTTAACAGCTATGTACTTGCTTCAGGGTTTTGGTACTTGTGTACCTTCTCCTGGAGCATCTTCTCTCAGACACCTGCAGGCTTTGCTTTCTCACATCTTTCAAGTCTCTGTCTTCCCTGACTACTGCAAACCTCTACCCCTAACTGCCCTGCTGTATTTTTCTCCATATTATTTATTACCTTCTAATATATAATTCACATACATATTGATTTTCTATTCCCCTCTACCCCCAAACAGAACGTAGGTTCCATGAAGGCAGGGATTTGGTCTGTTTTGCTTACGCTGTATCCTGTGTGCCTACAATAGTGCGTTTTTAAAAATTAAAAGTAAATGTTTCTCTGATAGATAGGAAGGATCCTAATAATAAAAAGAACTAATTCTTACTACAGGTTTCACTCTAAAGTTAAGAACATGTTTCCTAGCGTCCCTTCCTCAGTAAACTCAGCTCCTCAGCAGTGATTAAATGTACACACTTCTGAAGATAAAAAAAAAACAAGCCCTCTCCCCCAACATATGTGTGTGTATATACACACATACGTGGTTTTTTAAGTCTCTAACCACGGGATTTTACTTTAAAATTTACCACTATAATTAGCCTTAGTTTAGCCACTCAGGTTTATTTATGACAATTTTGGGGAATTAATAATGGTCAAAACAGGGGCTGGCCCAGTGGCGCAGTGGTTAAGTGCGCACATTCTGCTTTGGTAGCCCGGGGTTCGCTGGTTCAGATCCCGGGTACGGACATGGCACCACTTGGCAAGCCATGCTGTGGTAGGCGTCCCACATATAAAGTGGACGAAGATGGGCACGGATGTCAGCTCAGGGCCAGTCTTCTTCAGCAAAAAAGAGGAGGATTGCCAGCAGATGTTAGCCCAGGGCTAATGTTTCTCAAAAACAAACAAAAAATAATGGTCAAAACAACAACAAAAAACAAAAACCAAAAACCTCCAAAACTGAAAGACCATTTTCACCTTCTAAAAACTTCTGACACAGTTAAAAAACTGTAGACTTCCTGCTACTGTAGCTTGATATATGTTAAAGCCTCCCAATTATTTAAAAATAAAATACATTTACTAATCTTGTGACTAGTGCTTCTGTTTCCTGTAAAATGTGGATAATAATAGTACCTGACTCACTTGGTGTGAGTATTATAATATTATTACATATGAGGTGTCTGTCTAGAAGAGTGGCAGGTGGCAACTGAAGCCCTGACTGATTGCTATGAGTTAGTTACTACTGCTGCCAACACTGCTGCTGCAACCATTAACATTATCTCCTCGTTCTACTCTTCAGAAAGAGCTTTTGAATTTAAGTGTGCGTCTGGATGATTTTTCAAGTTCTACATGTGACTATTTCTTTATGCTGTCTTAAAAAGCATAACCTGCAGCAAATTAAAGGCCTAAAATTTTCTCCACTCTCTATCATTGGTCCTTACCAGTAATATAATTCTTTGAGGGCAGAGAGACAAGCTAGACCCTCTTCCCTAAAACAATAGCACTGGTTTCCCTTTGTAATATTTAAGCTTATCCTTAAGTGCAGCAATAGTAGATTTTGTTTGAATGGCTGAGTTCCAAACATTTGTGTGGTTTTAAGCAGAATGCAAGTATGAATGGTAACAACAGCAACCACTCTGCTGCACTCCCAGAGTACCAGTCCAAGGCGAAAAGGAAGTACTAAGGCTTTTTGGGCTTAAAATGGTTGTAATGATGTGGGGATCTGCTTTCAGATATTAATACCACTAACAAAACATCAAATATGTGGAAGCATAAATCCTTCTGTAAATCCTATTAGGATAACCAGTGGTATTAAGCTACATCTCATTTTTAAGATCTACAATTGGTTTTGTAGATATGCCTATTTTTGTTCTAGGTCTAGTTTTGAAGGATTAACACAAAGAAATGCTGAAGTGATGATTTTTTTCCCCCACTTTATTCCTTGAAATAACTTCTCTTGATATTCCTCCTTCAAACATCACATATCACTCCCCTGCTTTAATGGTTACTCACTATATAAACCCCAAATTCCTTTCCATTACTTACTTTAAAGGGCATTTGTGACGTGACCCTGCTTCACTCTTCTAGTCTCACCTACCATCCTACTCTTAACTTGAACACTATGCTCAAACCAGAATGAACTACTGTCAGTTTCCTGAAACTCTCACTCTTTTTCTTCTGGCCCTTTAATATACATGTTCTTCCTCTGCCTAGAATACTTGTCCCTGCCCTTTTCTTCATCTAGATGATTCCTACTAAAATAGTTTCATCTGTGAAACTTTGCTAGACCCACCTGAGTCACAGATGTCCCTCACAGTAACCTGCACTTCTTCTTCCTTTCTACATATCACATGGCCTGTCCACCTATGGCCTGTACTTTAACCTAGACCTTACGTGTAGCGAGAAAGGAGACCATGTTTGTCCTGTGCATCATTTTCTTTCCAGTGTTACCTTACAATGTGAGTTCCACAGGGGTAAGCATTTTTGCCTAGTCTGTTCACTGATGTAATCCCAGAGTACAGAAGAGTGCTTAACATTTGGCAGGTGTTCAATAAATATCCGATGAATGAATGATTGAGCTATGTGCTTTACATCCTATTGTTTTGCTTTAAAGTATATTACCACACTCAAAACAACAACAACAATGGGCTTGAGGTCTTACAGACTATTCTAAAACCATTTAAAAAAAAAAAACAGTGAACAAGTGAGTAATGAATAATATAAATTAGTTTATCTGTAAGGGAAACTAGTGTTAACGTAATTATATATTCCTCAACCAACTGCAAAGATATTCAAGAGAAAAGTGAACTTCACTTTTAAACTTTCTTTATATAGTACTAAAAAGGTATTCACTTAAATTATCTTCTTATTCCTGTTAACAGTCTTCTGTGCCAGAAGAGCTCAAAATATTTGTTACTGCAGAAGTCTGATTGTTTTCCTTAAAGAAAAAAAAAATCTGATTTTAAGCAGGCTAAAAAAGCCTTTAATTCTTTTAATCTTCACCTCTAATCATTAGTTCATATGCAAAAATATGAGTTTCTTCCCTTATCAGGAGTTTCAAGTGTGAAAAGGAAATTACCACCTTCCCAGTTGTTTCTGGAGGTCTAACATGTACTGGTAACACTGTGCATAGTAAGTCATCTGGGCTTCCACAAAGTCATTCAGACAGCGGAGGTGATGGGCCTGTAAAGGAAAGCTACAGTCACTTCTTAGATCTAGAATCTACTTAAAGCGGCAAATGCTAAGGGGACACAGAGCACAACATTGTATTCAGAGAGAATTACCAGTATCTAGTATTTTACTACAAGGCTTATTAAGACCAAGGCTTACTGACCTTGGTCAACAGTATAGTAACAAAATGTTCAGTCAACAAAAATCATCAACTGGATGTGAGGATGGTGGGAGAACTAGGTGATGAGGTGTAAGCAAAAATTTAAAATATTTCATGTATCTTGGAAAGGGCCACAATTTAAATTTCCTTCACAAGTGAGTGGAAAGGAAGTTCAGTTTTTCCTCTCAAAATTGCCTTAGGACTATCAAAGTCTTTTGTTCCAAATGAATCTCCAATGAATGAACACTCACATGTGTACTGCTGATTCCCTCTAGCAGAAGTCTGGTAATCTCTGCTTGACGATCAAATTCACTCTGAGTTATTCTTAATTCCTGTTCAGACTTAAATTGGAACATAGTTTTAGAATCTCATTAGAGGACTTAGTCCATTTTATGTACATTCTTTTAGACAGTTAAAAAAATCCCCCAAACCAACCCCAAATGATAATTTGGCAATTCCCTTTCTCTGCTTTGTATCTAAACTGGTCCTAAGTTTCTAGACCTTGGCTTTTCTATATTACTCAATCTACACAGAACTAACTCATTATCAGTACTTGACTCAAAAGAATCTATTAATCCCAAAGCTTAACAACATACACATAAAAGTCTAGAAAACTACTGAGACAGTCAATATATTTTCATACATTTTATAGGATCAATATTGCTAAACTTTAACATTTTACAAAATCTTAAGATTACTAGTTTACATGTATAAAATAATATTGCAAAAAATTCTCTATTATTACTATAGTTACTTTACGTTGAAGTTAAAGATAGCCTTCAATCTCAAATGAAAAAACTTCAGATTTGTGAAGCCATAGCATTTTAACCTCTTATGTTTGGTTACCAAATATATAGTGGTTTCTAGAAACAGAGTTGTTAGGTTCCTTCCAAGGATTCTTTGTCCTACAAAAGTGTCTTCTTTCCTTTTAGTTTTCCTTCCAAACTTTGCATAAAATATGCCTCAAGCAGAAATATTATCTAGGATTTTTCTGCAAGATATGCTAGGATTTTTCTGCAAGTTTATGGGTGACCTTCAATCAGTGGTTTGCTGGTAAACTGGCTCTCGAGGAAAAAAAAGCTCTAATGTGCTGATTTTCATGGTACAAATACTTCCAGTACAGCTGATTTCAAGCTACCAAAGTAAAGTCACTGACCTTGGAGTTGGGAAGAGGTATGTATAATAGCATACCATTACTGGCTTCAACTATTTGATATAGGTTTAGTGCTGGGACAAAATAGTTCACTAAATAATCAGCATTATCTAAAAATAGTAAATACTGACAAAAAAAAAAATCCTCTCAAACTTTTAGCCAGAGTTGGTTGGTAATAAGTGAAGAGGAGAACATAAAATCTCACAGCTCACTGAAAATAGCTTATCCCAAATTGGGAATCTCTATTAGTGATAATTTCATTATAATGATATTTTCTACCATCTCTCCCAGGAAAAATAGCTTTCTCCCCATCCAAATAATTACAATATTTCTGAGACTGTGGTAAGTATAAAAACAAGGTCTGAACTTTTTCCTTTCACACCTCATCTCCCTATCCTTCATCCTTTGGTGGCAACAAACTAGTGAACCAGTCAATAAGGAAGCAGCAGCAAAATAGATAACCAGTTGCTATCGTCATTCTCATCCCATTGGCAACAGACATGGCAGAGGGGGCTAAGAATGGACCATGGGACTGGATTTATGGAAATAAGCTTGAATTACTCAAGAAGTCAAGGGTTAAAATTAAATTTACTTGACTAAAACCAGAACAGATGGTGCTTTGATAACGGGGCTGAAGTAAGCTTCATCTGGAAGCTAGTATGAAGCAGAAAAAGTCTCAGGAGAAGAAATGAACCAAGGTTCACCCTAAGGAAAGTGATAAGGAAAGCCCAACACTTCAGTGCTACATCTGCACTATTTACTATTCTGCTTGGTTAAATACAAAAATGTTTTATTAATAGAAGTAAACACAGCAAACCCCCAAAAAATGAACCTTGGAAGTAAACAAGAGTAGTTCCATGTAGGTCTTTGATTATAAAAGTACAATTTGATTTAATAGCCTTTAGTAGAAATGATAGAAAAACCTACTAAATGGCAATATTTCTGTACAAGGTATAAGCAAGTAAGCTAAGTAGCAGATTAAAAGTGACCAGGAAACCTGAATGTGAAGTGGAAATAATGTTTTAAAGCTAAGAACACTGAATAAAAAAATGTAAAACGATCTCATTAAGGACAAGGGATCAGTCTATGTTTGAACAAAATATTATTTAATTGTGAAGAAAGTTACCATGTTACAAAGACTAAGAAGTCATTCTTCTGCACAATCTAGACTTTATATTTAGAAAAGGTAAATGACAGGAAGGAAAGAAATCTCATTTCTTGAACAAATTTCTCAGTGTATGTCTGGGGTGACTGCAAACAGTCAAATGTCCCAAACAATCTATACTTCTGACATGTAAAACCGATCATAATAATTAATCTGAGAGGCTAAAGTTACTGAAATTAGGGTCAGCATAATCAATGTACCTAAGAAGAAAATGAGCCATATTAGAAAGACAGAGACAACAGGTTTAAAGAAAGACAATGAATTTAAAGGGTTTTTATTCTGTCCTCCAGAAGATCTCATTCCCTGACAATTTTACAATTAAGACGTAGAGTTCTAGGGAAAAGACTTTCTTTCTTTCGTTTTTATTTTTTTAAAGATTTTATTTTTTCCTTTTTCTCCCCAAAGCCCCCCGGTGCATAGTTGTATATTCTTTGCTGTGGGTCCTTCTAGTTGTGGCATGTGGGACGCTGCCTCAGCGTGCTTTGATGAGCAGTGCCATGTCCGCGCCCAGGATTTGAACCAACGAAACACTGGGCCGCCTGCAGCGGAGTGCGCGAACTTAACCACTTGGCCACGGGGCCAGCCCGGGAAAAGACTTTCTATTGCTTAGACTTACTGTTACTGGGCTAACTGATCTAGAGTATATAATAAGCATAACTTGTGTCAGGGAAGGAAGAAGAGTTCTTTTAGGATGTAACTTGGAAAAAGGGCAAGAATTTATTGCTCTGTGATATCAGGACTGGATAACTATAAACCAGATATTTTGGCCATGCTTATGAGGCATTTGCTGTGATAATCTTGGTCAGTGTTACCTAATTTTTCTATGGGCTTAAATCTTAAAATATTCTAGGAACATGAAGTTTTAAAATTACACATTTTAAATTCTAAAAACGATAGACATGAGAAGTACAGAAGAAAAAAACCTCCCCAAATCCACTGATATATTTAAGTCTTTTTCACATATACATAAATAATGTAAATATTTGTTTCATGAGTTTCTTTCCATTTATTATATCAAATATTTCCCAAACTTGTAGAGACTGCAGAACCAAATCAGAAATTTTTTGGTGTACTTGTATGCCAACCAAAGGGCAGAAACTCTGGTTTTTTTGTTCAATCTATATTCTCTTCTGTGTTACTCTGCCCCCTTTTCATGCTAGAGGTTCAGGAAGAATCAGAGGCCAGGGTGGAACCATAACTAAGTTGATGAACAGATTCCACGAAGGGCGGGGGGAGAGCACTAAGTCAAGAATTCCACATTGGATTTCCAAGTTACAGAATCAATAGCTCTGTAACCCATGCCTGAGAACAGGCTATACAGTCAGCAATCCTATGAAACCAGAAAATAAAAAGTTAACATTTATAAAACCATTAACAGTCAGGGGCCACAATTACTACCTGCCCTCAATTCCCAGCACTGTTTTCAGCTGGAGGTCAGATTTTGGTGGGCCTGAACATGAGGAGTAAATGAAAAATGCTTTGGAAGACCTCAAGTAGCATTTGAAACAAATCTGCATTAAAGTCATAATTTTCTTCCTTAAATTCTTGCTTAGTTACTTGATTTCCCAGCCTAGAGAAGATTAGAAATGGCAACACAGGCAGAGGGACTGCTAGTAGCAGTCCTATGGAGAGCCTCTAAAAGTGACAGTCTGACAACGAGGGAGGAGACCACACACTTCAAACACAAACAACGATCCAACTGTTACACAGTACAATAATGGATATTCATAAGAATAACCCTAACTTTAAGTGAAATTAAATATTTGCATCCTGAATTTAATGCAGCAGCAAAGTGCTTTTTAACAAATATTTTCAACTAAAGTGACTGCCAAAAATTAGCTTTGGTGCTGAAGAGAACAAGCTTCAGTTCTTTAGAAGATCCATTTGTGTGACATGATATATCCAATTCTCTAAAGATATACAACATGGTGTTAACTATATTTTACATAATTGTCATATGAATAAACCAAATATTTAAACTGTTTTCTGGCAAGGCACTGTAAAGATTACCACTTAATATAACAGGTATCTAGTATTTATCAGAGGGTGTGCAAACAACATCTCTGCAGCATTGTTCTACTGCTCTGTGAAGCTCCAACTAGCCAAACAGATCGGAGCTTTCTGTAATAATTTTCAGATTTTACAAGATTCAGTACAAAGACTGTGACTGGCCCCATAGTTGTTGTTCAATAAATATTTTACTGAATGAATGGCAATTATATTCTTGTTTCATAATTCTGTAGTTTAAGAATTTACTTACTTTTGTCACTTCCTCTGCCCAAATCTAGCCAGCATTAGAAATTAGAGAAAAATACAGAGCATGAAAGAAAGTTGGAATTTAACATTTTCTACAACTTAGTATAGAAAAATGTAAATATTTTAATTTAAATGGCATACTCTCCTTTTCTAGAATCACGACAGATTAAACACACCAGTAACTAAATCAGCACAGCTTAATATAGAGTGAAAGTATGCCTTTACATGTATCAATACTATCAATTTTTGAATCTTATACTAATTGTATAAAATTAATAAGAATAACAGTTTTCCCACATTGGGAATATTTAACTCATCTTAGTTCCAGTTTACTCATTTGTAAAATCAAAGGTTTGGACTAAATGATTTCTAATTTTTCATTTAGTTCTAAAATTCTAGAATTTTAGGAAATTAAAATAAGGCAAGGATAAATGGACACTGTTGATATAGCTATTTGAGGGGGCACAATAAACTTGAGATATAATGACTTTAAAATTACTAGAGTTAAATACATGTTACTATAAGTAGATGATAGTAGTAGTAAAACAAATGCCTAATAAATGAAACAAAGTAACTGTTTGGAAGGATATTTTCACCTAAGATAAAAGAAAATCTATGATTTATATACTAAATTACCAATGAGTGAAATAGTCTCACACTTTTCATTTACCTACAAATAGGACAATGGAAATGAATGCATTCTCTTGCTATCTAAGGAAGGCCCTAATTTAGCCAGGGCTTCAATAATAACCGTAGTTTAAAAAACCAAAAATGCACTTTACATATTCTATACTATAATCTTTCCTATTACATGGATGTTCCCCCTCCGTGCCCCTGCTTCCCCCTGCTTTCAAGTTAATGCTAATGGAATAAAAGCAGTCAATTAATTGCCAACTATTAACTATACTGAAGATTCTACGCCACTTCTCTGGAAGTACTGTATCTAGGAGTATAATACCAAACACTATCTCTATAAATCTTTATTGGCTAACATTTATGAATTCTGGGGCTATGTTCAGATTTATGAATTTCTATTTTCTTAAAAAAAATTCCTAATATTGCAAAAATTTCCTCAATTAGAGCTCAATATATACACTAGATACTATAGAACAATTCTCATTCCCAATTCTTGCCCAAGGCTATGACTGTTCTGCAACTTTCTAAAGTGAATTAGTACTGTGTGGGGAATGGGCCTCACTGCTACAGAAATACCTAAACTACTGGGGTTTGTCTTGGCCTGGAATTGCAGAAGAAATTAATTCTATGTTGAGTTCAGGTGAAAATAAGGTAAACAGTGAAGGTACGGAGAAGCAAAGTCAATTTGTGTACCTTAATCCTTTCTCTAAGTTGGGTAAATTTTGTTAATTTTCTTTGGCAAAAGTGAAAATATGAAGTGCCACCTAAATTAACACCTTTTACTGAGTATAAAAGGCATTATATATTTATGCACAAATTCAGATTCTAAAGTCTGAATTTGGCATAGCTAATATATTTGGTAATTAGAACACACAATTTCTTTCTTCAGGTTCCAGTATGACTACAGCTAGTATTCCCTATATTTCTTGTTCGACATAATACGAATGCATGGCTTCAACTACTTTAGACTTTTACATGAAGATAATAGCAAGAGAAGGCACTTTATTTAAGATGTAGAAAACACAGTAGGCCAACAAACCTTCAGCCATTTTACATGCAGGAAGTTGAGCATGTAAGAGAAATTTACCATAATGTTATCTCCTTCAAGGCGAGCTGAGTTTAGTTGCTTAAGTGCATAGGTAAGAGACAAAGAACACATTATACCAATGAACACAGTGAAACAAGTTGCTTCTGCACAATAAAGAACACACAAACAAGTATTAAAAGAGCTGATAAAATGGTTTTCTACTTGAAAAAAAAATTATATTGTTCTACAGAATTTCATATAGTGGTGCCTATTCAATTTTTCCAAAAGACTCAAATTTTCAAAGACAAAAAACATGGTTGATGATTGATTTTAAATTAGAAGAATTTAAAGCATTTGCTTTAAATCAGAAGCATTCAGAACTGTAGTAACTGCCACAGTTACTCATAATTTTTATTATATTTTCACCTTCTGCCTACCCACAACTGTCCTATTCAAAGATTATTTCTACTTTATGAATGTATGCTGCCTTCAACCACGTTCTCTTTCAATCAGCCTCAGACAGGTCTTGGCATACCCTGAAGAAATACGAAAGGCATGCCAACCCTTGTACTTTTAATAAACTTTAAATTCTAATATGTGTACATTAAAGTTAAGGTTATATGATGGTGCTATAAATTCATTCAGTTTACAAATTAAAGATTTAGACCACTGCGAAGATGTTTAAGTGGACAGAGGGACTTAATCACTAAAGTAACAGAGGTCTAAACATCTAAATATTACAGAGCTTTTTTTTTTTTTTTGAGGAAGATTAGCCCTGAGCTACCATCTGCTGCCAATCTTCCTCTTTTTGCTGAGGAAGACTGGCCCTGAGCGCACATCCATGCCCATCTTCCTCTACTTTCTATGTGAGACACCTGCCACAGCAATGACTTGCCAAGTGGTGTCATGTCTGCACCAGGAATCTGAACTGGCGAACCCCAGGATGCTGAAGCGGAACATGCGAACTCAACCGTTGTGGCACTGGGCCGGCCCCTACAGAGCTTTGAAACCACGCTTTTTCCTTCCCATTAACTCTAAAATTTTTTTTTTTAAAGTTTACATAAGACTAGGGTCAGTAAAAGTCAGTGCCTTATAATCTAAATGCAGAAGTTCTATTTGTTTTTGCTTCTCTGACATAAATTTTATATTATTTTAAAAACTGTTCACAAAAGTTCACTGTGAAACACTAAAGTAGGTTTTCTCTTTTCTGCTCAATTGGTTTATTTTTGAGAAATGCCTTTGAGGTCGCCTTACCATTCTTCAAAATGCTAACTAATAAAATACAAGTTAGTAATGTATCAATATTAGATACAGGCATAAATTTTTTACTGATAGGGCCAAATCATAAAAGAGTTCAATTTGCTGTACTAGATTGTGAAGTGAGGGCAGCAGAGCTTTTGCATTATTTATCTATGAACTCTGCACAAAATGAGCATTCAATAAATACAGAATTTAAAAAGAGGTCACAAGAAACCAGTAAATGAATTAAAAAAAAAAAAAGCGGTAACATGTACAGGTCCCAAACCTTACTTGCAGAAGAATAACTAGTCACAAACAATTAATCCATAGAAATTTATAAAGAAGTGAAACCAAAGAAACTCTTGAGATTAGAGTAACCTCTTCAGCTGCCAACTAGGAACCAGGAAATGTGTCAAGGAAGAAAAAAAAGCAAAACCAAACTCCTACTAGTTTCTATTTTTCAGGTAAACAAAAGATAGAGGAAAAAAATAGAAACAAAAAAAGATCACAAAATATAGGCATGCCTCAAGGCTTTATGTAATAAACTAAGAGGACTTTTCCTTTCTGAAGTATTTCAGACTTACTGCTATAAAGTTCGAAGAAAAACGAGTTGGTTATCTAGGGGTAAGACACCCCTAAAAACAGGAAATGTGAATTTTTGCTTAGATTAATATTTTAAATATTTGGCTATGGTTAAATTTTGTTTTATGCAACATATAAATTCTAGAAAAACTGTGTATAAATGAAAGTGTTGAAGAAAGTCATTTGTATAATCTTTCATTTTTATTTTAAACATGAATTCTCATGGAAAAAATTTTGTCCTTAAAAATACAGGGCACAGAAAAATTGTCAAGATCTTTTCTGGATATAGTAAAAGGAAACACCTCTCAAAATTTGTCTACTATTATATTTAGTGCTTATACATTTTAATAGCAGTGGTAAAATAATTCAGAATAATCAAAGGACCTTGTATACTGTTAAATCTATGAGCTTTCTGGCACTTTTCCAGGTAAAAAAGTAGGCTACTATTATCTTCTAATAGTGCTCGTTAAAGAAAGTCTTGTCCTGACAGTTGACAACAATATTCTTATCCCAAAATCATCACTGAGCACACGCAGGCATTTTGAATAGAGATTCTGTTCCAGTTCAAACTTTTATTTCTAAATGATCCTATTTATCTTAATATTTTTCCTGATTATGCAATTAGTATCTTAAAAACCAGTTTATATTTTACTATATAAATTTATTATTAGCAACTAGAAACTAATATGCTAATTTAGAGTCTCTTGCCATCTATAGTGTTCATTTTAAAGTTCTGATTCTGCCAAAAGCCTGCTTAGAGAAGTTAGGCTGTCTTGATGATGATGTAATGATACACTCTGATGTGAAAATGCCAATGAATTTGGAATTAATGTTTTGTTAAAGATAGTTTTTCTCCAGCAGTAGCTAATACAGATTCTCCAACAGTGGAATCATCTAGAAGAAAATAATTTATTCTGCTCATATAAGGTGTCGGGATAATCTCATAAGACATCACTGTCCAACACCAAGTTAGTAGTTTTAAATTTCACTCTAAACCAAGTCTCAACCCTTTCTTTCCCCAAACAAGAGAGCAACAAGACTTCTACCAGCACTGCGGTAATATGCTCAGTAAGGCAATGAATTCTTGATGGTGGTAGTGATAGTGAGTTGAAAACAGAAGGCAGTGCGAATATTATGCCTCTTAACAAAACATATCCCTAGCTCAAAATAAGAATTAACTTGTTAGTGTCCTCTAATAAATTAAGATTTGTTTATATTGTACTATCTTAAAGGTGTTCCAATTCAAATGTGATTAATCTCTTCAAACTTTGAAATGATGATATAAACAGTATAAACATTAGATTAAATATTATAAATAAAATCTTTTAAGAAAGTTATATAAATATATATAAAATCATTAACTTATTATATTTAATATATAACCACTCAGTTTTAGATGACTACTCTGAGGGTGAGTTTATGAAAAACATACGAGTACTTATTTATTAAATGGGTTTCCTCCTCTTCAAAATAGCCACGTGGGAGTCCATGCTGTCACTGATGAATGATTTTGGAACTATTCTTGGTGACAACTCGTTTAGTCAGTTTGAGTCACATGCGGAAAGAGAGTCATATCTAATTTTTAAGCCACACACAAGCATTCTCAAACTTGATTCATTCTCCTCTTAATTACTATTTTTCTACTTCAAATATAGTAAATCTATCTCCAAAAGACATATTTGCCACCACCACTGAGGATATTTGAAGAACACAACATAGCTTTCGGAGCTCTTATAATTTTTGTTTTTTTAGCAAAAGTGTATTACTAAAATAATATTGCCTCGATATGACTACTTTTCACTGATTTGGATGTATTAAGTTCTGATAAGTTTGTTTAAAAAACACAAAAATGTACCCAAAAGTCCTATTTCAGTCTTAATGATAGACTGTAGCTTGCATGGCATATGAATAAAATATTTTACAAAAAATTATTAACTTAAAATGTTTTTCTATTAAAAAACACTACTTACTGAAGCTCTAGTTTCTGCAGCTTTTGCCTTTTTTAGTCTGGTTTTCGCAGCATCCAAATCCAGTCTCTTATTTTGTAATAGTTTCCTTTCTTTCTATAAATACAGGAAAGAAAAAAATAAAAGCTAATTATGCTAAAATCCACTAAGAGCATACACATTTAAAATATTACTCTCCATTGACTATACGTATCATCTGAAAAACAAAGATCTATGATGACAAAATCCGACCCCCTTTTGTAACTTTTCAACTTTAAAAAGATCAAGCCATTCTAGATGTCTGAAAAATCTGGGAAAAATCAGGTGATGATAGAAACAAATATTGTTATTATTATTATTGTTATTTTTTAAACTGATAGGTTTTATCTTGTTTTTTTTTTTTTTTGCAGGGAAAGATTTGCCCGGAGCTAACGTCTGTTGTCAATCTTCCTCTTTGTTCTTTTTCTCCCCCTCCCCAAAGCCCCAGTACATGGTTGTATATCTTAGTTGTAAGTCATTCCCCTTCTACGTGAGCTGCTGCCACAGCATGGCAACTGACAGAATGGTGGTGTGGTTCTGCAACCGGGAAACAAACCCAGGCCACTGAAGCAGTGAGAGTGCAGAACTTTAACCACTAGGCTATCAGGGCTGGCTCAAAGAAATATTCGTTTTAATATTTTGCCATTTTGTTCCCCAGGAAAGATTCAGAAATGTCTTCTTGGTTGTCCGAATTTGGAGATGGATGTTACTGGCATCTACTGAATAGAAGCCAAGGATGCTGCTAAACATCTTACAATGCAGTATATCTCCCACAACAAAGAATCATTCGTCCCAGAATGTCAGTAGTGCCCAGGCTGAGCAACTGTTTCAAACTATCACAGATTACCTATGAAGTGTCTGTGGTGAAGGAGGTATGGGCTCAGGGCAAAGCTCCTTCATATCCTATGTGATCTACCTCAAGGATTGGGCAGGCTGCTATTAATGTGCCATGGCACTGAAAGCAACTGTACTACTCCAAAATGGAATTTTAAATTATAGAATGAATAACGAATATGCATTAAATGGTATCTTAGAATTCCTCATGGGAACTTCAAGCTTCTATAACAGGTAAGTTCAGATGTTTGCTTTATTCTTAAATTTCATATACCAAATTTCATCCTATTGATAATCTAATATCTTTTAAATAATATTTGAACTTGGTGGCTTTTCCTCTGTGTCAGCCCAGATACTTGTTTACCAAGAGACAAATTCATTGTAAACATATCAAGTTTCTAAAATATTTTGTAATAAGAAACCTGTAAATTAAAGTTTGGAGTAGTATTTACAATAAAGGGCAGTCTTGCAAAAATCTTAGGGAAAAAATACACCTAGATCTCCACTCTGCCTCACTTATAAAACAAATTAAACTCAAAAACAATAGACAGATCAGGTTAGAGAAAAAGATGTAATGTTTATCTCATACTTCATCAATCAAACATAGCCGTGTGAAAAGAAGGTAACAGACATCTAGGGATGCAAAACCACAGGAAGTACAGTAGCCAGAAATACAGCTTCTAGTAATGAGGTTTCGGCCTCCCAGTTTAAATAAACAGTCACATGGCTATACTATGTGATATTTTGTACCATAATTTTATAATCATTCCAGGAACCTCTCTACAGATTTTAAATGTGCCGGTAATGAACAAGATGGATGTCAAGTCATCTCCATAATACTACAGGGACACAAAAATGGAGGCAGTGTCATCAACAGTCCTTTATTTTGGTTTAGTTTTGTGTTCTGTTAAATATGTATGTAGCCAAATTATTTAAATATTCTAATCTGCTATGTTACACAGTCATTAAGAGGGCAAGTTATTCATTAAAACTGAAAGTATATTGGACTGTTGGTGGTGAACACAATGCAGTCTACACAGAAAGTGAAGCATAGTGATGTACACCTGAAATTTACACGTTATAAGCAAAACAAAAAAACTCCTCTAAGTATATATCTAAATTATTTTTCTAAGAAAATGAAACACTTTCCAACTCACAGAAATTGTTTTGTAATCTCCTTCTATAAAGTTTCTTAATGGAGTGAGAAAATTTAAGGCTGATGTTTGAATCAGCTCTCTGTCTGCTGTTCCAATTCGTTTTTGTGTTTCTCCACATTTAATAAGTGCATTGCCTGCAAAGGAAAAAAGCTTTTTACCATTGTCTGGTACTGTCAGAAAATCATGTTAAATCAGCAATTTAACCTGCTTTAAAGTTAGCTGTCGCTTGTTTACTTAAGTAAAAATCAAATAGAATTAATTGAAATTAAGGTAGTTTTATTTTAAGAATAAATTTAAAATTATAAATATCTAAATGAAAATGACAAAAATGAACTTTTTACCATGTCCTAATTGTACCAATTCTATCAATGGGAAAAGAGAGGACAGAGATACTAAAAAGTATTTATGGTCACAGCTCAAAATAGTGTAGATATAATGCTTAAAACAGTTTAATAAGTAGATCAAGGCAAAATTTGTCTTCTGTTTCTATATTGATGCACTTATCTCAAGTACCTATAAATATTTATATCTTAAGCTAAAAAAAAATGCATGTTTTGCAACATACAACCCCTAATATTTAAATAGAACAAGTACAGTGGAAAACAGAATGAAAGAAAGGGAACCACAAGACCAAGGTTCTATTCCTAGTTGTACCTCTAATAAGCTTTAGTTCTGTGGGTCTTAATCCCTTCATGTTAGGATGAGATCTGATCAGTAAGGAAGGTAATAATATGACATAGTATTTAAGAGCTCAGTTTCTGGATACAGATCTATGTTTGAATTACTAACTGTGTGATCATGGATGAATTAGTAACCTAAGACCCAGTTTCCATGTCTTTAAAATGGAGACAGCAGAATTTACATTATAAGTAGGATATAAGTGAGGATCTACTGAAATAATATATGCATTGTATAGTACTTAGCTCAAGGCCTGGAATACTCAATTGTTAAGTATTATGAATTACTAATAAGTAGATTCACAAAGCCCAACTCCAATAATCAGGGTACATTCACTGGAATTACTAGAGGTGCAGATTAAAAAAGGAAAAAATTTAGAAGCCTTTCCAGTATTCATGCTCCACTAGGCCTACAGCTTGGTGAAGGAAAGGGCTGAGTCTCCTTCATGCATCTTTATGACCTCAGCATCTAACTGCGTCTGTCATAAGCAGGTAATAAAAAATCTGTTCAACGTATAAAGTTTTTCTAAAATTAATAGTTAAAATTTAGAAATAAACCTAGAGAAATTTTAAGCATTTTCAGATTTCTGAAAGAATTATATTTTGAAGAACACAACGTAAAAGTTTCAAAGTTGTACATCTAAAAGCCAGTAAATGGATTAATGGCATTCATTACAGTGTTTAGGCTATTCTGTCCGACATAAAGATAACTACCAAAACTTTAAGTTCATTTAGTCCCAGAATTTATGAGCTATTTCATAAATCAGGACTATCTGTAGAAAATCATTTAATTTACCTACCATTTCAAATCCAAATAAGGACCAATTTCTTGCAGAAGTCTTAATAAAGAGAATTATCAGCCATAACAATAGGAAAAGAAGCTATAGAAATCTGAATTAGTATCATGTTTGGAGGAGATTAGATTTGAGGGATAATAAAGATGCATAATTTTGAGCTTTAAAGTTATCCATTATAAAAGTTGGTATAGCAACTAACAAAGCTGGCATAATTGTAAAACATGATTATAGAAAATTTGAATTATATAAGAGGAAAACAGAAATGAAATGTAATGCAAACATCCAGAGATAATTTATTGTTAACAATTTTTTGGTACTAACATTATTGTGTAATGAAAGAACTAGTGATTTGTTCAAATACATACTATGTGCCAAGTACTTTAACATAGAAATAAACAAGCTCTCAATAAAGCTTAAAAAAAAAAATCAAGTACAGGAGACACATGTAAACAAAAATTACAATATATCACAAGAAGTATTACAACAGAGGAATTGCAAGATCCAATGGGAGTACAAGCAAAGAATTCATTTAACATTTTTTTTTTTTGAGGAAGATTAGCCCTGAGCTAACTACTGCCAATCCTCCTCTTTTTGCTGAGGAAGACTGGCCCTGAGCTAACATCTATGCCCATCTTCCTCTACTTTATATCTGGGATGCCCACCACAGCATGGCTTTTTGCCAAGTGGTGGTGCTACGTCTGCACCTGGGATCCAAACCAGAGAACCCTGGGACGCCGAGAAGTGGAACATGTGAACTTAACCGCTGCGCCACCAGGCCAGCCCCTCCATAACTTTTTAAAACTAAAAAGAATGTGAGTTTTCAGAATAGATGCTTAAAATACTAAACTGAACTGTACATATTTACTGGTCACCTATATTTCTCACTTCATCTAAAATTTTAACATAAAAAATTTGAAGTTAAAATTGATTTTACTAATATTACATAAATGTTAATGACCTCTCTCAGTAGTAAAAGTCTAGAAGTAAAGATATTTCTTATGAGACCTTTTTGCCTTTTGCTTACCATAAGCTGTTCCTGGGCCAAACTCAGTCCCTGCATCAATCATATATTGTCCCAAAAGTTCTGGGTTGTTTATACGACTTGGAGCTTTTCTATCCAATTTCTCATAAACAAATTCTTCTATCCTGGCATCTAGGAGAAAGGTTTAAAATTACCAATGGTTTCAAAAAAGAAAAACTATCTAAAAGATTGTTTTGTTCCTCTACTAGCCATTTATCATCCTTTAAAATAAATATGAAATCAGCATGCTTTGAAGTACATATCTTAATATATAGTTTTTAATTTATACGTTAGAGTACTATATAGCTCTGAGAAACCTATATCTAAGAAATTTGATAAGACAGTTTGGCACAAAAATATTTTAAAATAAACTATTTTATGAGTATTTTACAGGATTTTAAGTTCCAGAAATGGGTTGGTATTCACTTAATACCTAGTGAAGAAGCTGCCTTTGCCCCATTCATATGGTGTCTAACTTTTAACTTTGAATATATGTTCATAATTTCAAAATCAGGGATTTCTAGCTATGAAAATATAGATATAACGTACCTAGAAGAACCAGAGTTACATGCTTCTGACATCTTTAACATGCTTTTGCTTGCTCACACACCCTCTCTCTTTCCTAGAGTCTAAATCTAGGCACAGCAGTTTAAGGCATAGAACAATCCAGGTTTGGAATAGTCTACTGACAGAGATCAACAATATGATGCCTTGGTTTAATTTTACTTAATTATGTTTAAAGCATAGAGATATATAGATATCTCTGAGCATGCATTCACTCAAAATATTTCATGACTAAAAATAAGTTTAAAATACAAAAGGTTAAAACAATAACATTAGGATACATGGAAAGGAAAAAACACCAGTAAAATCTGAATAAACATTTGGTTAACACAACATTTAAGAAATTCACATTTACATTGCCGCCTAACAGCAAGGTATTTCACAGACAAATGAGAAAAAAGTCAAAGTTTCCAGAAATAATGACTAGATATAAATTAAAATTACAATCCAAAAAGAAGCTAAGTAAAATAGGTTCCTTCTAAGCATCTCACATAATTCCTCCACAAGTGGAAGTTTCACACAGTGCACTGAAAATTTCAAAAATGAGCTGAAACAGTAACAGAAACACTTCAGGAATTGGCAAAAGCATTAATTACAATAAGCAAAATAGGCTGTTGCAATAATACTCACTTTTGTGGTAGACTCTGTTATAACATTAGAAAAGTTTTTAAGCAGGAATTTTGAAAGCTTTAAATTAGTTAAAACCAAAATGAGTCAGTTAGAAACATACTAAGTATTTAGAAGATGTTAACCAAATTTCAGAATTTCATTTTCTGACTGTGAGAGTGATTCTTAGCATTGTTGTTTTTCTACCTATTTGGTCAAAAGTTTAAAGTTGAATCCTATGTTGATTTCATTCAGTTAATAAAATATTTGGTATGTTAATAAATAAATGTTTCATTTCAGTAAGGCATCAATAGGTCATAAAATCTTAACAAAATATGCAGGAAATTCTGCTATAATGCAATATATATTTCTGAAAAACCCTGGGTTCTGGAAAATCATACACTAAAAATAACAGGGCTTACAGGGAAAAGAGGGTTGGGTCTAACCACTCAAAATCTATGTGACTTTATAACAAGAGCACAAAAAAAAAACAAGAACAATTCTGTTACTACTTCCAACTTAAAACACTAAACTAAAATTGTATTACATGAGCCACTGTAACTTCTTTACACTGACACCATTCCCTTGTTTACCAGTTGTATATGAGCTTATTTGCCATTCAGAAAAACATGTCGTGTAACAGACTATATACGTGAGGAACTCTGGAAAGAGTAAAGAATAAGAGGAAAAATGTCCACTACTTTTTTTTTTAAGTGCCATGGTATACAATTTCAGTAACCTAAACAAGTAAGAAATATCACATGGTGTCAAAGACAGTGGACCTTGCTCAAAGTGTAAAAGGCCTATTTTAAAAGGTCACTGCATTTTAAAATGGCACAGAATTACTAATATTTTGTATAGTGCTTGAGGTTTATGTAATAGCAACAAAATTTAAAGCTTGGAACTTTAAGTTAGTATTTAAAAATAAGTTTACGCCATTTCCCAACATGGTCACAATAACACTGGGGAAAAGGGGAAGGAAAGCATGCGTTGCTGCCTTTGTCCTTCAAGTTTTGATATGTAAAGCTCGTAGGGAATACAAGGCGCCAATACACCTGGCTCTAACTCAGGTTTCACTTCTAATTAGCTATGCTACATTGGACAAAATGCTAACTTGTGAGTGTGAATTAAGAAACAATTACTGTGCACCTTATTTGCAAGGTTATTGAGTTGGGTGACCTGAAAAACCTCACAGAGTTGTCTGAAAATCAAATAGAATAATTTATGTAGAAATGTAAAACTTAACATAAAGAATTGGTAACTAAGTTTCTATATAATTTCCCCTTATTTAGGGACAACTGTCCCCTGGATGAAAAAGGAAGATTAATTTATTTTCACAGCCTTCCATAACTTAAAATTCAAAGTCATTGCCTGAAATTGAGTTTTCATGAGGATTCTACAAAGGTCTGAGAAACGTTATCTGTCAACTTGTTAGAGGGCACACGAAGAAGTTTTATCACCCTCTTCACCAAAAGCACATACAAAAAATAACCACTGACCCTCAAAGTCAGAAATGAAAAAATTCTGTTTTCCAACAGCCACTAAAACTTTTTTTTTTTAAACTTAAAACACCTACCAGCAGGACCTTTTAATAAGATTAGTCAGTAAGGTAGACAAAAGGTAAAAAGTTTCTTACTTGGATTTGGCTGCAATAACACTTCAGTCTGTTTCATTATTTTTTCTGTCCATATTTTGGTACATTCAGCTTTACTAAGTAGGTTCTCTAAGTGAGCATCCAATTCTGTCTTCTCTGCCTGGCCAAGCTTTTCTTCTGTGAACTGTTATTGATTATAAAAAAAATTAAACATATCTGAAATACATTTTAGAAACCTTCATCAATATTTAAGAAGAAAACTCAAATCCAAATAATCCCGAACATACAAAATAACTGTTTGCAAACCACTGCATGTGAATGCTACTTGTTTTGCCACTGTGGTAGTTTATTCATACCTCTTTTGGCACTTACCATGACTGTATCTTACATGTAACACGTATCCTTAGTTCTGCTAAAATGTATGGTGTGAATTCTACAATCTAACATATTGCCTGTTATATAAAGTATACAAATGTTTCTTACATGGAAAGGTAGGATAATATAGTGGTAAGGAGTAAGAGCTTTGAGTCAGTTGGATCTGAATTCAAATCCTGGCTGCACTGCTAACTGTGTGACCTGAGCGAGCTTTTGAATATTTTTTTCTTAGGTATCCTCTATTGTAAGAGAGAGACAATACACACCTCACAGTGCTTTGAGAATTAAGTAAGAGTATGTATGTAAATCACTTTTTTCAGTGCCTGGTAATTATTATTTTGAATTTAAAAAGGGCTGTTTATGTTTAATGTGGCTTTGTATTATCAGCACTTTAATCACACTGAGTTAGACTTTTATGGGATGCTCTGGGAAACTATCATTTAAGTTGCTTCTTCAGATTATGTTCCAGCAATTGATTTATACTCTAACTTTTGGAATATATCCTATTCACAATATGGAGGTGTGTTTTAAAGATCACAAAATGTAGTTAAATATACTCAACGTATCAATTTTTATTATCTTGAGTGTGTTGGTTTTTGAAGAAAGGCAGCACTGCCCATATAGTAACAAAGAGGTAAAAGATTTTCATGTAGATTTTATGGAGACTTGTGGATACTTTCAATTAAATATTAAAGGTGATGACTCAGACTATTTATTATATATAATTTTCCTCTAGAACATGTGGCTTTCTCCCATCAAAACACACGTATATCACTAGTACTAATTCTATGCTTATTAGTCATAACTCATTTCTGCCTACCAAAATATAATGTTCACCTTGCTTTTTCCCCCTTTCATTTCTTAAAATATCTTCTGCTGCTCCATTTTTCTTACTTTTATTATGTATGTTTCAACATCCTTCTTTTTGGCCTAATACTTTCAACTGATTATCAATTAGTACTTTTAGCTGAAAGGTTCTCCAGAATGTTATTCTTAGACTTCTGGTTACAACCCCCACTGAAAGTCTTGTTCAGAGGCTAGAAATAACAGCTCGAGCTTCTGTAAAAACTTAGGTCTTTTTGAGACTGGTCTGTAGCCAAGCCCTGACCCAATGGGTGGAACTGAGAAGAGCAGTTCCAAAGCTATTGCCTAAGCCCATAAACTTGCAGTGTACTGTAACCGAGGATAGGAGAGGCACTGGGCAAAAAATCAAAATCCTAATCCCAAGGTCAGTTTGGTAACTACATAATCTCATTCTTAAGGGAGAATTCTGGTATTCTCTACAGATCCTTGAAGATTCTAAGCAACAGACCTCCTACAGAGGTACAGATTAGAATTTTACATGTTCGAAGCCCTATCTCCAACAGTTAAATAGATTATTTCCCAGATAAAACAACCAATAGGAGGGAAAGAAAGGGAACACACCCAGGTGAACATCATCCACAGGGGATGATCTACCAGTAGAGAAAAATTACTCACTTAGTACCTTAATAAGCAAGTACATCTATTTGTTCATTCTATTCATTACTTCAACAAATATTTATTAAGCACCTACATATGTGCCAGGCACCATTCTAAGCACATGGGTTTCAGCAGCCAAAAAACAGACAAGCTTTCTGCTCTTAGGAAGCTTATATTTTAATAGGGAAGACAGACAATAAACAAGTAAATAAATAATTTGATAATAAGGATACATAGATAAAAAAGATGGTGGAGAGAGGACCAATACAGGTGGTCCTATTGTTTCTTGAGCGAGTGAATGATTAACTGAGCGAATTACAGAATTCAAGCACAGAGGAAGGAAGAATTCATTCCACAGGGGCTTGGGGGAGCAGGAAAATCAGGGAAGGCTTCAAAGGGAGAGGGATATGCAATCAGGGACTGGAAGGGGGTGTAGGAGTTTGAGGAGTGTGAGATGGGGGTGGTTAGAGAAATAGCCTCTCTGAGCAGGTAACAACCTGATACTGAACAGTAAGAAATGAGCTATGTAAAGATCTAGGGAGAGGGTATAGAGATTTATCTTCCAATTGCATTGCTAGTGTGGGGGATCAGAATTGGCCACCACAAAATGTGTCTCTTGCCTTGCCTTGATTATTTTTAAGAACAAAACACTCTGAAAGAAACTCCCCCCAACTGCCTAAAAGAAATTCAAAATAAAGGCCTGCCCCCAGGACAGGCCAACACCACAGAACTGCGGACTGGGAGGACCCTTGCTAAGCCCACTCTTATCAAAGTTCTATTTACAAACATTTGCTTTTCCATTTCCATGTGAACTGTGTTCCTCCCCTTTGAGGCCCCAAACACTCCCCCCCAACATCCTCCTTTGTCTTTAGCTGAAGATGGTATTTAAGATGAGAGCCTCTGCCATTTTGGTGAGTTACTTAGTTTTCGGGGGTCTCTCCCATGTATAAATGTTATAGAGCTTTGTTTGATTTTCTCCTGTTATTCTGTCTCATGTCAATTTAATTTGCAGCCCAGCCAGAAAGACCCAGTGGGTGGAGGAAATGTTCTTCCTCCTCTACACTACACAATCACTAGCACTACCTTCATGCATATTAAATATTATTTTTTGGTATAAATCCTTAATTTATATTTAACGTCCAAGAACAGATTAGTACAACAATCAACAGATCCACATTTAAAAATCAGTATTTATTAGGTCAGTCTTTGTGCAAGGCACTCTGCTAAGAACTAAAGACATAGTTCTCGGTTATACAAGAGCTAAATGACAAATATTACCTAAACGATATAAACCTATATGCTTATTTTTTTCAGTACATAAAATCATGTTAATGATTTAGATGTTTTAGAAACACACTGGAATTAAAGGTACAGGCTAGAAATTACTAAAAAATGTTTATACATAGCAATTAAATAAAAAGTCACTGAGTTTATCTGATACAAATTATGTTTTAGACTAAGTTTCTCCCAATAATATTTCAGAGAACCAACAATTAAAAAGGCAATTATTAGGAAAATAAAACACTTCAATGTTCCGGTCAAAAGTCCTGCTCACTTAATTAACTAATATTTTCTGATTGTCATGACACTTCCTTATAGGTATCTCACTAAATAAACATTTTTTTTTTTTGAGGAAGATTAGCCCTGAGCTAACATCTGCCACTAGTCCTCCTCTTTTTGCTGAGGAAGACTGGCCCTGAGCTAACATCCATGCCCATCTTCCTCACTTTATATGTGGGATGCCTGCCACAGCATGGCTTGACAAGTGGTGCATAGGTCCGCATCTGGGATCCAAACCAGTGAACCCCAGGCCGCCAAAGTGAAACGTGTGAACTTAACTGCTGTGCCACCGGGCTGGCCCCTAAATAAACATTTTTTAGTGAAAAAGACAGTGTGTGAAAGTGTAATAGACCAAAGATGAGTATTTGCAACGTCATTTTTTTTGTATAAGTCTGAGCAAGAAACAAAGAAAATATGTAAACTGACTTACAAAGTAAGATTCTACAAACACAATGAGTAGGTTTTTTACTCTTAGTTCAGAAGGATAAAAAAAAACACAAAAAGCAATATAAGGAACACTAAGCATAAGTGAGATAGAGAGTCTGATTATAGAAAACCTGTTTAGAAAATAGCAGTTCTGCAATAAGGCCCACATGAACAATGTTCTGAAGTACCAATAATAAATTCTATCTGACGTTTACTTGAATTCTCTGAGAGTGAAAAGAGTTACTATTTTTTTTCACTGTAACTACATTGTGTTTCACATCTCAGTATGTTATATATGGTCTTGTTTTATCTTGTAATTTCTTTTTTAGTGTTTTCTTTTCTCAATTAAGATCATTTATAAGACCTTTTTTATACTTCTGTATCCTTAACAGTGTTAGGGCTTAGTATACATTAGAAAGTGCCATACACTCAGTTGTGCATTTTATCTAAAATACTCAAAAAAATCTTCTTATATAGGTAAGAATCATAATTTTAGTGATGAAGAAGTTGAGGCTCACAGTGGTTAAACATTTTGCCCAAGGTGTCGGCATTGTGATTCAATCTCACATCTGTTTGAATCAGTATTAGTACACTACACTACCCTTCCAGTAAATTAATATTTTCTACTGCCATTATCCAAACATATGCTGTGCTTCCCTGTCTCTGTGTCTTTGTTCATAGCACTCTGGTCAGCTTTATCCTATAGTCCACCTCTGCTTCTTACAAAATATTCAATAATCATCAAATTAAGGGCAACCTTAATCCTATCTAGAACGAACCAAAAAAAGCGGGGGGGAGGGGGCGGGGGGGACATAAGAACTTTGCTAATGTTATATATATTTAAGTTAAAATTATAAAGTTAAATTTTATTACTTAAATGTACAATTGTAAAAGATATACTATTTCCCATATTTTATCATTGTGGGGGCTTAAGGATTTTTTCCATTGTTATTCAGGAGGTACAACATATTACAATAGTACAATATGTAATACGTAACATTTTTCTCTAAAACACTTTTAAGAATGCATCTACTACTGAAAATGATGCATTATAGCAACTAAATTAAGGAAGTTTAAATTATTAATAAAAAATATTTATGGAGTATATATATTTTCATCTACTGTATGTAAGATGTATAATCAGCATATGACATGGTTCTTGCCTTCAAAGATTTTATGATCTTAATAATACTGCCTAAACACAAACATAAAATTATAATAATGGTACCATTTTCAGAAGGACAAAAAGACATATTAATTTTCTTTTAAAAAAGATCCCTTTCCTAATAACCAAAAATTTTATATTTTACCCTTAAAAAGTTTTAGTTTTTAACTGTGTAGTTTCTTGATGATAATAGCTGTTAATGAGAAACTACAGTTGATTTTAAGCATGTATTTTAATGAAAGTATAGCAGTAGCATTTAATAATTAAAATTTTTGTGAAAACAACGTACTATAAAAGTCAGAATGTAAATAAGTCATAGAAACCCAAACCCAGTGTTCTGTAAACTGTAATATGATGTATAATTCTTTCACAATATTTCATTAGTAATACAGTAAAACAACATGAGAATAGAAAGCTTAATCCCCCTCCTTGTATATTTTCTCTAAACACTCCTTTAAGGGAAGGATTGTCTTTGAGTCAGCCACATTATGCCAGGCACTGTAATCCTTCCTTTACTACAAGAGAGGAATGTAGCCTACAGTAAGAAATAGTAGCCTGGATTCCATACCCTGCTTTACTAGAAAGAAAAAAGAACTCTAAGTGAAAAGGGTGGGTGATCAAAGACATCTATTTAATAAAAACTCAAACCATCAGTTCTCCGACTGGGTAAGAGTAATATTTCAAAAGTAGTCTAAACTTCTTGGGGGAAAATGTAAAACACAAATTCTGAATATTCTTTAGTAAACTGTAAAGCAGATCCTTCTCAACTGGTTCCCAATTTTGGCTGTTCTCTGCAATTACTTGGGGGAGGTTTCAAAAACACTGATGCCAAATCCAACCCCAAGGATTCTAATTCAACTGGACTGGGCTGCAGCCTGTAAAGATTCCTCAGGTAATTTTAAGTGCAGCTAAGACTGAGCATCACTGTTCTAGGCTTATACATAATTATTTCAACATCAGGTTAACAAACCACCTTCTATCTAGTAGTTTACTAAATTAATGCCAAGAGCACCAAAGCATGCCAACATAGTTTTGGGAAACACTAAATAGGCAGAGTTTTTACATAATGAGAAAAACATAGGGACTTTGAACACGCTATGTTTATTAGAATTTTAGAGACCTAGTGAAGTTATTGCAGTTTAAATTCTATAAAAGAAATGGGATTTGAGAAGGGCTTAAGAGAGAATGTTTGGCCAAGTTAGAATTCCATCCAGACAGGATCTGCCACTCTTGACACGAGCTAGTTGAGGGCAGCAACATATTCATCTTTACATCTCCAGCTTAGACACACTACTATGCTTGCTGAATTAAACAGCAGATCAAGGCCAAGCTTGCAACTAAATTTTAAAGACCTTTTGTCCCTCAGAGAATAGCTGGCATTCATGAAGTTCATGGTGTAACTTTAGAAGTCAGTTCAAAGAAAATGTCAGAAAGCTAAAATGAACCCCTTCCCTAATTAATTTAGTTTGAAAATACTTTTTTAAGGAAGTATAGGCTCTTATTTCAAAGATTGTGAGCAAAACTTTGCTTTAATATCAATTCTGAATTAAAAATGTGCTCACTTGAAAGATTTATCAAGTAAAGTAAGAGAACAGTAATTCACAAAATGGGTATTTACCACAAAGAATAAAATATCTAAATTATGACAAATTGCAACTAGACTATGAAGTCCTTGAGGGTAGCAACTGGGTCTCATTCATCTCGGTATCCTTCAATGTAAAGACCTAGGAGCTACTCAATAAATATAGGTTGAACTAAATAGTTTAATATTTTAGACTGGCATTAATCAACTTCAAGGTCAGCAGATACAATGCTAGAAAAGTATTAATAAAAACAAAATTATTCAATAGGCTAAATGATTCAAAGAGCAAACTTTCCATATGTATACTACCTTGCTTTCCTAAAATGATATAAAAAATTAAAAAGAACCAAGTTGGGCGTTGTGAGAGAAGAATAAAAAAGAAACAGAGCTGATTCCTTAGGACAGACAATCTTATTGAAGATGTGAAAGCTATGGAGTAACAAGAATTTTAGAGCTCCAAGGGACCTTACATAACAGTTCATTAGAAGAAAAATGCCACATGATCATACAGAACTGAAAAATGACACAGGATTTCATATCAAGCTCCTGTGTTCTGAGATGGGACTTGAAGTTGTATCTTGAGGCAAGGAAAGACTATACCAAGATGGGGTGGAGGGCATTCAAGATGAGTTTAACTGTATGAAGAAAAGCCTAGAGCTAGAAAAGTACAAGGTACTTCGGAAATTAAAAAAATAATTTGGTAAGAATACAGAGTTTATATATGAATGAGAGAAAAGACAAGCCCAGAAGGGAGTACTTCTACTAAGGAGTTTAGATGGAAAAGACAGATTCTAAGAACTAATAAATGTCTTTTTAAGACGCTAATAAAGTAACGATTTATCAAGGATAAATTACCTGATGCTTCTGTATTCTGTTTTGAGGGATTAAGAACAAAGCACCCAAATGGACTGTTAATGAATCAATGTGAAAAGGAATATTCATTTTCACTTATACATTTCACCTTAACATTCTTTTTAAGTACCAAGGTATATAAACAAATTTTTGAAGGGTGAAAGTGGAGTGATGAGACTCATTTATATGCTTTAATAGTTTGATTTTACTTTTTAAAACAGAGAATATGTTTAATTTTTAACTTAAAATTTTTTTTTTTTAAAGATTGGCACCTGAGCTAACATCTGTTGCCAATCTTTTTTTTTTTCTTCTTCTTCTTCTTCTCTTCAAAGCCCCCCAGTACCTAGTTGTATTCTAGTTGTAGGTCCTTCTGGTTGTGCTATGTGGGACATCACATCAGCATGGCCTGATGAGGGGTGCCATGTCTGCGCCCAGGATCCAAATTGGCCAAACCCTGGGCCGCCAAAGCTGAGCGCACGAACTTAATCATTTGGCTAAGGGGCCAGCCACTAACTTAAAAATTTTTAAGTAAAATGGAAAAAATGTATGGCAGTTGGCCAGCCAGAGAAGGGCCTTCCTTAAGGTATAATTTGAATAGAAATTATTTAGAAATGTGGAAGATGAACTCCATTCCTACTGTTCTTATTGCTTATAATGAATAACTGGCATAGGTCTTTTTTTTTTTTTTTTTTTTGAAAGATTTTATTTTTTTTCCTTTTTCTCCCCAAAGCCCCCCGGTACATAGTTGTGTATTCTTCGTTGTGGGTTCCTCTAGTTGTGGCATGTGGGACGCTGCCTCAGCGTGGTCTGACGAGCAGTGCCATGTCCGCGCCCAGGATTCGAACCGTCGAAACACTGGGCCGCCTGCAGCGGAGCGCACGAACTTAACCACTCGGCCACGGGGCCAGCCCTGGCATAGGTCTTAATGCTCTTCTTAGGACGACACTTGGCACTATACGGATGTCAACTCAATTTAGAGTTGGAACTCAGTTACTGACATGAGGATGTAGTGTTTTGTTGAAAATTACCATAATGTATTCCAAATTTCATATGTTACATTTTGGAACCATCTTTCCTTTCTCACATATTTTATTTTTAAAAAAGTATTGTGGCAATGACAAACACAAAACCATAATAGTATAATGAAATCTCATGAACCCATAACCCAGGTTCAATAACTATCAACATTCTGCCAACGTTGTTTCAACTATCCCTTTTTTCTTCTGAAATATTTTTAAGCAATTCTCAGATATGATACAGTTTATACATAAGTATTTCAGAACATATCTCTAACAGACAATATAAAAAGACACATTAAAGGAGCCTATTCCTCCTGAAATTTTTCACTTAGTAAATGACTCAAGGCAAAACCTCAGAGTCATCCTTGACTCACCTTTCTCTTGAACCCCAGACAATCTGACAAGCAATACTGGACAGGTTTTGAACCTCCCCTGCTGTAACTCTTATCTCAGTCACATCACCTTTTGCCTGTCCTATGGCCACAGCTCCCTAACTGGTCTCCCTAGTACCCCTGCAACCACAGTCTTTGCACTTGTTCCCTCTGCCTGAAATGCTTTTCCTTCAAAAAACTGGGAATCGGTCACTTCCTTGAGGTCTCTTCAAATCTGATCCTATTAGAAAGGCTGGCCCTGACCATCATATCTAGACAACATGGCAACACCTGCCACCTCTGCCATTAAGCTATCCCCTATGGTCTTTTTCTCCATCACCATCTGATGTATTTACTAGTTCGTCGTCTCTTGCTAGACTGTAAGGTCTGGGTGGGCAGACATTTTGGAGTTGATTTAATTCACTGGTTTTCTTGATTTTATTCGTTGCTCTATCACCAGTATCCAAAATACAGTGGGCCGTCCATATCCGCAGGTTCTGAATCTGTACACTCAACCAAGTGCAGATCAAAAAGTCTATGATGGTTTCATCTGTACCGAACATGTACAGACTTTTTTTCTTGTCATTATTCCCTGAACAATACAAGTATGATAACTATTTCCACAGCATTTACATCTCACTAGGTATTACAAATAATCTAGAGATGATTTAAAGTATATGGGAAGATGTGTGTAGGTTATATGCAAATATTATGCCATTTTATCTGCAGATTTTGGTATCCACATCCACCGAAGAGTCTGGAACCAACACCCTGCTTATAATGAGGGATGCCTGTAGTAGTGACAGGCAGACATGGAGTAGGCATTTAAGTATTAAAGACTGAAAATTATTTGATAGATAACAGATTAGGACAGAACTTAAGAACATTTTCCTAAAGAATCTGAAACAATTAGTAATTAAAATTCATTTGGGAAGTACCTGTACATGTTTTGAGAGTTTTGCCACATTTATTTTTTAAATCCAGTCTGTAGACAATTTAAATCAAATTCTAGTACACGTGTCCTAAGTAAGCACTGTGGATTATGCACCTGAAAACAAATCTAACCGTATTTAAAAGAGTGGCATTATATAGTGTCAAATCTGCATTCAGCATTTAGAATCACAGGAAATCAGTCCTAAAAAAAATAATACCAAAGGTTCTGCCTCCTTTGCAGTCAACATTAAGTCTCACAAATCATAATTTATTTCAGACCCTCAATCACTCATTCTTCTTGCACCTTGTCTTTGAAGTATTAGAAGTAGGCTAAATTTAAATCAAGAAATTATTTTAACTATACAGTTTAATGTCTTTACAATATACCCTATATTTTAGTGGAGGAGGGGGAGAAGAGGGTTAAGGCAGCTAGCTTATTAATCATCATGTAGATTTTGTAATTTGGAAATCAAAACCTAGAAGGAATTTCCCATCTCTTAAGTATTATTTGCTTAAGTGTTACTGAAATGCTCACATTGTACTAGAAGGTCTCTCCAGGCTGTAACATTCTATTATTCTACAGTGTGCCCTAAACCCGCAATGCTTATCCAGGAAGAGAAAAGCAACTTGCAGTAGTAGGTCAAACAGCACTTGGCTATTTACTAGACTGCAAGTTAAGCAAGTTACTTTACCTCTCTGAGGCTGCTTCCTTATACATCAAAGGGGTTAATAACATTGATCTGGCAAAGTTACAGAAAGGACTGGAGATAATCCGTCAAATGCCTAGCAAAATGTTTGACACAGTTTTTTCACAATGGGCAGCTATTACCTTGCTCTAGTTCTACCACACTTTTCCCAGGAATAGTGCAATGTAAGATGGACTATGCCAATGAAATTGGGGTGAAAGAGACAAGGAAAGTAGTAAAGCAAAACAACTGATTTACATTTCTGTATCAATTTGGTATGCATACTGGAAAACTATTTTTGTTTTCACTTTACATAAGAGAATGTTGTTGCTACCGTGACTATGTCATTAACTCAGACACCAGATTGTTTATAACCCATGTTGTGGCAAAATTTACATCTGTTCATAGATTTAACTGAGCTGGCATAATGTGGGTGATGACTGTAGGAAACCGTCCCAGTTGCCTCGTACTGACGCTTCCCTGACTGCGGAATACTACGAGATAGTTAACTTCTCCCCTTAAAGTGTATTTGAAACATACCACCGACTATAGGCACGCATGAACCAGGAGAGATTCACCCTACTGCCGGCGCTTCCCATTCTGAGAATGGGTGGGAACCCCCAAACTCTAGGTTTCTCATGGCCTTGGCAAAGTTTGGACGCCAACTGGCGATCTCCATTTCTCCCACGGACTGCCAAGCCCAGGGACGGTCCTTTCAGGGAGAGGGAGGGCTGGAGGGAACTGAGTTGGCAGCTCTCTGGGTTGAGGGGCAGGAAAAGGAAACTTCCTTCTTGGACTTGGCGAGGAGGGTGAGAGAAACGAAAGGCAAGGGTGGGGGCGGTGCAAGAATGGTCTGTCTCCGCGCGGGACTCGCAAGGCCTCCGCCCGCCGGGGTAGGGGTGGGTGGAGGTCACCCAAGCACCGGCGCCGTGAGGTCAGAAACCGGAGGCCGAACTCAAGGTGTCCTCCAGGGGCGGGAGTAGGCTCCGGGCCCCGTCCCTATCCCGCCTCGCTTCCCGTGGAGTGGCGGCTGGGCAGGAAAACGGCCGCCGGGTGCAGAGGAGCACCAGGCCGCGCCCATCACCAGGGCCGCCGGCCGCCACAGGCCCGCCGGGCGGCAGGCGAGGCCAGGTGCGGAGGGCTCAGCCGCCTCAGGCCGGGCGCTGCGGCGGCCCCTCCCTGGTCCTGCCCGGCGCCGCCACCCCTTCCCCCACCGCGGTACCTGCACGGCACGACTGAGGAAGGTGCCCGCGTCGGCCGCCAGCTTCTTCACGTTGAAGTCCATGATGTTCATCCTGGGCTGCAGCCGGGCCGAGCTGCCGGCTGACCTAGCGGGGAGGCAGGGGCGCCGCGGCCGGGCTGGGGCGCCGGGCGACAGTGGCGGGGGCAGACGTGGTAGGTGGAGGGAGGCGGCGCCAGCCCCGCCGCCGCAGCTGTCGTTTCCGTGAAGGGGAAGAGAGAGGGTGGGGCGAGAACGAGCGACTCGGAGCGGGCCGCGTGCCCAGGCGGCGGCGGAGGCCGAGAGCAGCGCCTGTCCGCTGGGACTGCGGCCGCTAACGGCGGCTCTGGCCGCGGTGGGCGAGCACGACGCAAACGGCCGGGCGTTCAGGCCGTCTGGGGCTGGGTCCCCAACGGAGGAAGCGAGCGCCGGTCGCGGGGCGGAACCTGAAAGAGGTTATCGCGGGAACAGCGACCCCTTCAGGATCGCGGCGGCTCAGCCGCGGGGGGCGCCGGGAGCTCGGCCTACCCCACCCGAGGGAGGGTCGCGTTCGCGGAGAGCTGCCCGCCGCGGGGACGTGGCGTGTTTGCCGTTAAGCCCCTGAAAACCAAGAGCAGAGACAACTCAAATGTCCTTTGTGTTTTAAGAGAAAATATGGAAGTTATAGCATAGAATTACAACATCTGTGAAATTAGAACCAGCAGCTCCCAGGCATCTTGTAGCACCCGCGCCGGGGTGGTCCCTGACGCCTGGATGGCGCTCGGCGTAAGTTTGCAGAATAGAGTTGAATTTAATGTCCCCACCGAGTCTGTTGTTCATTCATTCAGCATTTTTGAGTATCGACTGTGTACGAGGACTGAATTAGGCGCTGGAGATAACATGCTGAACAAGACCCTGTCCCTGCCCTCAAGAAGCTCTCAGTTCGATTACTTGACATCTCTTGGGGACTTAGCCACCCCCACCAAAAGCTCTGTAACTATTTGCTGCCGCAAGGACTTTGTGATTGGCAGCATGCACACACTGGATTACAGGATCAACACTAGGTGCTTATTGGGTGCAAAGCATGGTGCCGGGGACACAAAGTGCCCGATGGAGGACACAAAGAAGTTTAAGATGGTGAGTGAGACAGAATAACCCTTAAGATTCAGCGTGGCGAATTTTAAGGACAAATGATTGTATGATGTGAAATCTGTTCAAAAACCTATACGGTAATTCCTAGTAACTTCTTAGCAGTCTCATGACACACTGTGCTTGAACTAAGTTAAAACAGGTGCAAACACGGATGGAAAGACATTATTATTTCAAGAATAAGAAAACGCCCTATGTATTTTTTTGTGTCGCCGTGCCCTTTTGTTACATTAGGGCTGGGAAAATGCAGGCCCAGCAGGCAATGAAATGAGCTCACATTCAGGCTTCCGTGTTTTACTGAAACAGCAGTCACAAAAGCAGTGGCAGTTGTTAAAGGCTGAAAAATTAGTTAATAAAAGCATTATAAGTAACAGCAGATAACGTAAATATTTGTGTTCTTTTGTTCTTTGTGGTGGTGACAGAAATAACCACTTCTTTCAAAGGTAACTCCAGTAGAATGAGTCTGCCAGACCAAAAATAGTCCATGTATCTTTCATCTCAACCTATTTTTCCCAGAAATATGGAAAAGGAAATAGATAATCAGTAATCTTGTTTTTCATTTATTGTCCTTTTTAGATTTTTATGTGGAAAAGCAAATAAGTATACTTGCCATAATTTATGTCCATTTCTGCAGAAGGATCACAACACTGTGTCCACCGTTAGAAGAAAAAACTCTGGATCCTCTTCCTCAAACGTGTAGATCTTCCTGATTTGAAAAAACTTCACTTCTTCCTGTTGAGCCTCTATAGCTGTAATACTGTTTTTCTTGTTTCACTGCTGAATTCATAAGACTAGTGTATTGCCTCTATTTCTTTAGCACTGGTTTTCTGCCTGCTTCCATGCAGTTGACTTTCACTTCTGTAACTATGCTTAAATAGCATTTTTGAGGTTGCCAATTATCTTCTTGGTAAATCGAATGGCCTTTTCTCAGACTTCCACAGCAACTCTACTCAGCCCCTTCCCAACAGCTCACCCCTTTCCAGGGCCTTATTGTTTCCTGGTTTTCCTGCTGCCTCCTTGACTTTCCCATTCTATTTTGCTGGCACTTCTGATGGCTTTGCTATAGGTAATCCTCAAAGCTCAATGTTTAGCACTTTTTTTGTTCTCTTTTCTTTGGTTAGTTTCTTAATCACGACTTCAGTTAAACCACTTCATTCTTTAATTCGTTTGTTTAGTAAATATTTTTTGAGCATATACAGTGTACCTCTACAGTGAGCATCCACATGTGGCACACTGTACATTGTTCTTGTGGCTAGGAATACAGCAGGCAACAAGACAGACAGCCTCACATGGGAGCTCATAACTAGTCTGTAAGACAGAAATTGAATAAGTAAAGTGTGATGAAATGCCAAGGAGGAGTCCAGAGAACTATGCAATGTTCACTTACAGCCTGCACCTAGTCACCTGAATTCTGATTTGAAGGCTCAGTATTTCTGTAAGGTTTCAAATTACCTTTTAATGCTTTCTTTTTCCGTCCCCTATACTACCTTCTTATTCCAATAGTACAAGGTATTGGGAAAGCAATCTTTTTAAGCTCATACAAAGTGCTGAATATCTGAAGTCCTCTGAAAAGTTTTTAGCTTAAAAAAAACCTTTATAAAAATGGCATTTTAGGTAGTGTGATATGTATTTTAATTAATTTTTTTTTGGTAGTGACTGACAAGGTGGTCGTAACCTCATATCTAGACCAACGATGTCTAAAATGGAGCTATATATACATCATGGCGTGTGCAAGATGATCCACTGGGGTGCAGAAAGAAATATTAGAAGTTTGGTTTGTATTAATTTTTATCTAATAAATATAAAAGAAATTTTGTTTCGTTAATTTAAAAAAATGGACACTGATGTCCTCACTTTGCATTTATCAGATAGACATATGTCACAGACAGTAAATGAAGTGTCCTAGGGGAAGAATGGGAATTGCACCACTTGGAAGAGTTGAAATTAGTACTTTCCTTTGATTATTTGCTTCAGCATATGGTCGCATAATACAGTGTGACTGGTTGAGTGTATTTGTAGGTTATATTATCTGTCTAGTTTTAACTAAATACGCCTTCACAAAAGTGGACAAGTAGCCTAAAGAGTTTTCTCCAAAGAAACCATTATTAAAGGTAATGATACAAGCATAAGCAAGCAAGAAATGCCAGAGCTGATACATTTACTTGTTGAATTTTCAGGAAGACTGTTTAAATATGGGTTAAAAGATGATTAGAACTTGGTTCCAGCCTTCAAGGAACTCAGAATCTAGTGGAGGGAACAGACTTGTAAATACTGTCTCGTATGAGAACTATAAGTAGAAAAGTTTGTGTAAGGTTGGGCGAGAGTGAGAGAGTGTAGAGGAATGGGGTATTAACTATCAGGATAGGGGAGGTGATAATTAGGACTTCTTGAGCTGGCTTTTGATTGAATTCATCTGGCCGATTGAGGTTTGAGGGTGGGGAGAGATGATCAGACTTTTTAATTTAGAAAGACTGCGTTTTGGGCAGTGTGGATAATGGATTGGAGAAGGGCAAAGACAGATTAGGAAGACCAGTTAGGAGTCTTTTGCCATAACTCACCGTATATTCTGCTATCTTGAAATCTTAAATTTGGAAATCTCATTTTGACCAAAATTCTCTCTCCTTTGATCTCTCTGACTCCTTTATGCATTTAGTGTGTAATCGTCATCAACGCCTGCAATCCCACGCCTCACTCTTATTCTATTTTTAACTCTCACCAGCACTCTCAGTTCCCTCCATCCTTCTGACCCATCAATCTGCATTCTCGGGTGAATGTTTTCTCTGTTCAAGCTCTCAGACTGCCAAGCATTGTTAGGGAAAATTGAACAACCTTGTAAATAGATGCTTCTATCAATGCATGATTGCCTACTTCCATTAGACCTTTATAACTGCCTAGAAATACTTTTACTTCTTCCTAATCAACTCTTTTGCACACTCTCTCCAGAACCTTCTGCAAAAATTTGCTACTAACCTTAAGATGCCTACTTATTCTCATACACCCTTATTCTTAGCGTTTGATACTTTTTCTTTACAGATAATCTGTAAATCATCAAGCAGGAACACCTTCAACGAAGTTCCCTTATTTCTACCTCTTATCTTTATCCACACTCGTCCCCCCATTATTGCCAAGTGTTTTAAAGGAAGAGATGTCCCAGGTGTTCTTTTCTGAGTTGAGCTCCTGCTTTCTTAATCTTGGCTGCACATTGGCATCACCTGGAGAGTTTAAGCAACCACTGGTGCCTAGACCTCACCCCCAGAGTGTGGACTGGGCATTGGGATGTTTAGAAGTTACCCCAGATGATTCTAACATGTGGCCATGGTTGAGAATGAACCCATCAGGGGCCGGCCCTGTGGCTGAGTGGTGAAGTTCACGTGCTCCCTTTTGGCGGCTCAGGGTTCGGATCCTGGGCGCGGGTGTGGCACCACTCATTAGGCCATGTTGAGGTGGTGTCCCACATGCCACAACTAGAAGGATCCACAACTAAAAAAAATATACAACTATATACTGGGGGGATTTGGGGAGAAAAAAAAAAAAAGAATGAACCCATCATCCTCTGAGAACTTGCTTTACCAGTCTCTACCCTTTGCCTACAGATAGATTCCATTTATCATACTGGATTGAGACCCTCAAGGGCAGCAACCATTTCTTATCCATTTTTATATTTTTTTGGTCTACATTCCTGGCAACATAGTGGATCCTCAAATAATTTGCTAAATTAATAAAATAATCAAATTAAGCTGTATACACTTTTGTTGTGACTCTTTCTCCCAATCTAAATTTCCAACTACAGAGTCAGTATTTTCAGTGGTGAGCCTGTTGTAGTTTGCTTTTCCTTAAAGTTGCTTTTCTTGGGTTTCCTATAATGGTTAATTGAATTATATGCAACAAGTTGCCTAAGCTAGAAATATGAGTCCTTTGATTATTTCTTCTTTCTCATGTCCAATTGATCAGGTCCTGGCAATTTTTTTTTTCTCTAAACTGTTTCTCACGTTTATCTTCTGTTTTAAAAAATTGAGGTATAATTGACATGTAACATTATATTAGTTTTAAGTGTACAACATAGTGATTCACTATTTGTATACATTGTTAAATGGTCACCACAATAAGTCTGGTTAACATCCATCACCCTACATAGTTACAAAATATGTTTTTTTGTTGTGATGAGGATTTTAAGATCTACTCTCTTAGCAACTTTCAAATATGCAATACAGCATTATTAACTATAGTCAGCATGTTGTACATTACATCCCCATGACATTTATTTTATAAGTAGAAATTTATACCTTTTGACCGCTTTCATCATTTCTTTTATTATCCCCCCTCATCTCTGGCAATCACCAGTTGGTTCTCTCTATCTGTGATGTTGGTTTGTTTTTGTTTTTATTAGATTCCACATATAAGTGAGATTGTATGGCATTTGTCTTTCTCTGTCCGATTTATTTCACTTAACATAATGTCCTTAAGGTCCACCCATGTTGTCACAAATAGCAAGATTTCATTCTTTTTATGGCTGAATAATATTCCATTTGTATATAAATCACATTTTCTTTATCCATTCATCTACTAATAGACACTTAGGTTGTTTCCATATCTTGGCTATTGTAAATAATGCTGCAATGAACATGGGGGAGTGCAGATATATTTTTGAGTTAGTTTTCATTTTTTCAGATAAATAGCCAAAAGTGGAATTTCTGGATCATATGGTAGTTCTATTTTTAATTTTTTGAGGAACCTCCATACTGTTTTCCATAGTGGCTGCACCAATTTACATTCCCACCAACAGTGCACAAGGATTCCCTTTTTTCCACATCCTTATTTCTTATTTCTTGTCTTATTTCCTGTCTTTTGGACAATAGTCGTTCTAACAGGTGTGAAGTGATATCTCTTGTGGGTTTGACTTGTATTTCTCTGATGATTAGTGTTGTTGAGCATCTTTTCATGTACCTGTATGTTTTCTTTGGAAAAAATGTCTATTCAGATCTGCCCATTTTTAAAATCATATGTATATATATATTTTTTTGCTATTGGGTTACATGAGTTCTTTATATATTCTGGATATTTGCTGCTTATCAGATATATGATTTTCAAATATTGTCTCCCATTCAGTAGGTTTCCTTTTCCTGTGCAGAAGATTTTTAGTTTGATGTTGTCCTAGTTGCTTATTTTTGCTTTTGTTGCTTTTGTTCTTGGTGTCAGATTAAAAAAATCATCACCAAGACCTGTGTCAAGGAGCATAGTGCCTGTGCTTTCTTGTAGGAGTTTTATGGTTTCAGGTCTCATGTTCAAGTCTTTAATCCATTTTGAGTTAATTTTTTGTGTTTGGTGTAAGATAGTGATCCAGTTCATTCTTTTGCATGTGGCTGTCCAGTTTTCCAAACACCATTTATTGAAGAGATTGTCCTTTCCCCATTGCATATTCTTGGCTTCTTTGCCATAAAGTAGTTGATAATATATGTGTCGATTTATTTCTGGTCTCTATTTTGTTCTGTTAATCTATGTGTCTGTTTTTATGCCAATACCATAGTGTTTTCATTACTATAGTTTGAAATCAGCAAAGGTGATGCCTCCAGCTTTGTTCTTCTTTCTCAAGATTACTTTGGCTATTCATGCTTTTTTGTGGTTCCATACAGATTTTGGAATTGTTTGTTCTATTTCTGTGAAAAATGCCATTGGAGTTTTGATAGGGATTGCATTAAATTTGTAGATTTCTTTGGGTAGTATGGATATTTTAACAATATTAATTCTTTCAATCTATGAGCATGAAATATCTTTCCATATATTTGTATCTTCTTCAATTTCTTTCATTGATGTCTTGTAGTTTTCAGTGTATGAGTCTTTTACTTCCTTGGTTAAATTTATTCCTAGATATTTTATTCTTTTTTTTGTTTTTGTTTTTGTTTTGGTGAGGAAGACTGGCCCTGAGCTAACATCTGTTGGCAATCTTCCTCTTTTTTTTTTCACTTGAGGAAGACTGTTGCTGAGCTGACATCTATGCCAATCTTCCTCTATTTTGTATGTGAGATGTTGTCTCAGCATGGCTTGATGAGTGGTGTGTAGGTCCGTGCCCAGGAGCCAAACCTGTGAACCCTGGGCCACTAAAGTGGAGCATGCAAACTTACCTGCTTCACCACTGGGCCAGCCCTGGTGTTTTATTCTTTTTGCTGCCATTGTAAATGGGATTGTTTCCTTAATTTCTCTTTCTGATTGTTCATTTTTAGTGTATAGAAACACAACAGATTTTTGTATATTGATTTCAGATCCTGCAATTTTACTGAATTCTTCTATTAGTTCTAATAGTTTTTTTGTGGAGTCTTCAGGGTTTTCTATATATACGATTGTGTCATCTGCAAATAGTGACAGTTTTACTTCTTTCTTTACAACTTGGATGATTCTTATTTCTTTTTCTTACTTAATTGCTCTATCTAGGACTTCAAATACTATGTTGAATAGAAGTGGTGAGAGTGGGCATCCTTGTCTTGTTCTTGATCTTAAAGGAAAAGTTTTCAGCTTTTCACCAATGAGTGTGACGTTAGCTATGAGCTTGTCATAATAGCCTTTATCATGTATGTTTTCTCTGTACCCACTTTGTTGAGAGTTTTTATCATAAATGGATGTTGAATTTTGTCAAATGCTTTTTCTGCATCTGATGAGATGATCATATGATTTTTATCCTTCATTTTGTTAGTGTGGTGTATCATGTTGATTGATTTGCAGATGTTGAACCATCTTTGCATCCCTATAATGAATCCCACTTGATCATGATATATGATCCTTTTAATATATTGTTGAATTTAGTTTGCTAATATTTTGTTGAGGATTTTTGCATCTATGTTCATTAGAGATTTTGGCCTGTAATTTTCTGTTCTTTTGACATCCTTGTCTGGTTTTGGTATCAGGGTAATGCTGGCCTTGTAAAATGAGTTTGGAAGTATTACTTCTTCTGTTTTTTTGAAGAGTTTTAGAAAGATTTTATTATTTCTTGAATGTTTGGTAGAATTCACTAGGGAAGCCATCTGGTCCTGGACTTTTGTTTGTCAGGAAGTGTTTAATTACTGATTCAGTCTCCTTAGTAGTAATCAATCTGTTCAGATTTTTTGTTTCAGGTCTTGATAGGTTGTTTGTCTTGGTAGGTTGTTTGTTTCTAGGAACTTATCATTTCTTCTAACTTGTCCAATTTGTTGGTGTATCATTGTTCAAGATTGTCTTATGATCTTTTGTATTTCTGTGGTATCAGTTGTAATGTGTCCTCTTTCATTTCTGATTTTTGTTATTTGAGTGCTCTCTCTTTTTTTCTTGGTGAATCTGGCTAAAGGTTTGTCAATTTTGTTTATCTTTTGAAAGAACCAGCTAGTTTCATTGATCTTTTCTATTGTCTTTTTAGTTTCTGTTTCATTTATTTCTGCTCTTATCTTTGTTATTTCCTTCCTTCCACTAACTTTGGGCTTCATTTGTTCTTCTGTTTCTAGTTCCTAGAGGTATAAAGTTAGGTTGGTTGTTTGAGATATTTCTTCTTTCTTGAGGTGTTCATTTATTGCTATGAAAGTCCGTCTTAGAACTGCTTTTGCTGCATCCCATAAATTTTGGCATGTTGTATTTCCGTTTTCATTTGTCTCAAGGTATTTTTTATTTCTCTTTTCATTTCTTCTTTGACCCATTGGTCCTTTGGTAGCATGTTATTTAGTCTCCACATATTTGTGAATTTTCCAGTTTTCTTCTTGTAATTGATTTCTAGTTTCATATCATTGTGGTTGGAAATCATGCTTGGTATGATATCAGTCCTCTTAAATTTATTAAGACTTGATTTGTGGCCTATCATATGATCTATCCTGGAGAATGTTGCATGTGTACTTGAGAAGAATGTGTATTCTGTTGCTTTTGAATGGAATGTTCTGTATATATCTAAGTCCATCTGGTTTAATGTGTTGTTTAAGACCAATGTTTCCTTGTTGATTTTCTGTGTAAATGATCTATCCATTGATGTAAGTAGGGTATGACAGTCCCCTGCTATTATTGTATTGGTGTTTCTTTTTCCTTGTTAGTTTATTAATATTTGCTTTATATATTCAGGTGCTCCTATGTTGGGTGCATAAATATTTACAAATGTTATATCCTCTTGTTGGATTGACCCCTTTATCATCATGTAAGGTCCTTCTTTGTCATGTATTACAGTCTTTGTTTTAAAGTCTATTTTGTCTGATATATGTATTTCTATCCCAGCTTTCTTTTGGTTTCCATTTGTGTAGAGTATCTTTTTCCATATCTTCACTTTTAGTCTGTGGGTATCCTTACATCTGAAATAAGTCTCTTCTAGGCAGCATATGGATAGGTCTTGTTTGTTTTTTCATCACTTCCACTATTCTACGTCTTTTGAATGGAGAATTTAGTCCATTTACAAAAGTGATTATTGATATGTACATACTTATTGCTATTTTGTTAATTGTTTTCTGGCTGTTCTGTAGTTCCTATCTGTTTCTTTCTTCTTCTCTTGCTCTCTTCCTTTGTGGTTTGATGACTTTCTTTAGTAGTATGCTTAGATTCCTTTATCTTTCTCTTTTGTGTATCTACTATAGGATTTTGCTTTGTGTTTACCATGAGGCTTACATATAACAACTTAACTTTGATCACATTCTAAAGCTTTACATTTTTACTCCACCCCTCCCACATTTTATATTTTTGATGTCAGGTTTTACATCTTTTTGTTTTCTGTATCCCTTAACTAATTATTGTAGTTATAGTTATATTTACTACTTTTGTCTTTAACCTTCATACTAGTTTTATAAGTGATTAATTCACTACCTTTACTATATGTTTACCTTTCCAGTGAGATTTATTCTTTTGTATGTTTTCTTGTTACTAATTAGTGCCCTTTCTTTTCAGCTTAAAGAAGTCCCTTTAACATTTCATGTGAGGCTGGTTTAGTGATGATGAACTCCTTTAGCTTTTGCTTATCTGGAAAACTCTTTTATCTCTCTGTCAATTCTGAATGATAACTTTGCTGCGTAGAGTGTTCTTGGTTGGAAGTTTTTTTCTTTGAGCACTTTAAATTATCATGCCACTCTCTTCTGGCCTGCAAAGTTTCTACTGAAAAGTCTGCTGATGGTCTTGAGGGGATTTCCTTGTATGTAACAAATTGTTTTTTTCCTGTTGCTTTTAAGATTCTCTCCTTATCTTTAACTTTTAACATTTTAATTATAATGTATCTTGATATGGGTCTCTTTGGGTTCATCTTCTTTGGAACTCTCTGGGCTTCCTGGATCTAGATGTCTGTTTTCTTCCCCAGGTTAGGGAAATTTTCAGCCAATGTTCCTTCAAATAACTTTCCTGCCTTTCTCTCTCCCTATTCTCCTTTTGGAACCCCTATAATGCAAATTTAGTCCACTTGATCTTGTCCCATGAGTCCTTTAAGCTGTGTTCACTTTAAAATTTTTTTTTGTTTTTGCTGCCCTGAGTGGGTGGGTTCCACTGCCTTGTCTTTGAGTTCACTGATCCTTTCTTCTGCTTCATCTCGTCTGCTGTTGAATCCCTCTGGTGTATTTGTTTCAGTTTAGTTATTGTATTCTTTTTTTTTTTTTCTCCCCAAAGCCCCCCAGTACATAGTTGTATATTCTTCATTGTGGGTCCTTCTAGTTGTGGCATGTGGGATGCCGCCTCAGCGTGGTTTGATGAGCAGTGCCATGTCCGCGCCCAGGATTTGAACCAACGAGACACTGGGCTGCCTGCAGCAGAGCGCGCGAACTTAACTGCTCAGCCACGGGGCCAGCCCCTAGTTATTGTATTCTTCAGCTCTGTGATATCTGTTTGGTACTTTCTTATATTTTCTATGTCTTTGTTGAAGTTCTCACTGTTTTCATCCTTTCTTCTTCTGAGTTTGGTAAGCATCTTTATGACCATTACTTTGAACTTCTTATCAGGTAAATTACTTATTCCTGTTTCATTACTTTTTTTTTTGAGGTTTTGTCTTGTTCTTTCACTTGGAACATACTTCTTTGTTTTTTCATTTTGCTTGACTCTTTTTGTTGGTTTCTATGCATTTGTTGAAACAACTATGTCTCCCAGTCTTGAAGTAGTGGCCTTATGTAGGAGATAAACCTTGTTGTTCAACCCTGCTCTAGCTCTTGGTGGTCTCTCAAACCTTTGTGATTGTCCAAACAGTGTATTATATTTTTAATACCTCCCAGTAGTTGAAGGTTTGCCAAGACCTGCTGGTGTCCCAAAGGGAAGGATCTTATCAGCACCCAGATTCAGGCTGATTGGAAGCCAGACCCTCAGGCAGCAACGTTTAAAGCAGGCAAATATATACAGTCCTGTGAGACTGCAAGCATCAGTCCTGCTGGCCACCAGAGCCAGGTGATCTGGAGGTGTCCCCTGGGTGGCAGTCACAGAAATCGGGCTCCAGAGGAATGTATAAGCTCTTTTCTGGGAGATACCTGTGAGCTGTAGTGAGGCAGAGGGAGAGCATAAAGATGGCACCCACTGGCCTATGTTCCCTGAGAGGAACTCCATATGCCCTTATGTGTGTGCCAAACCTGCAGCCTGCCCCTCAGGCTGAAGGTCTAGGACAAGGAAATAGGCCTTTTTCATAGAGAGACTGGGGGTGTATTTCAGGCTGTGGTCTGTGCAGTTCAGTGCCGTGGGGGTGGTAGCCCGCCAAGAACTATTTCTCTGGTAGTTAGAGTCCTATGGGATCCAGGAATGCAAGCCCCCCAAACCACTAGAGCCTGGTGGTCAAGGGGTGTCCCCTGGGCTGCAGCTGCAAAATCTAGGCACCAGACATAAATGCCAGGGTCCCAGACATGTGTAAGAGTTCCCCTTCAGGAGATACTGGCACTCTGAGTGCTAAGATAGCACCTGTCCTCTGAGGTCTGTGGAAAGGCTTTCAGTCAGCCCTCAGATGTGTTTAATTAGAAGCCTGCCTCTCAGATTGCATCTGTGATGATAAGCTAATAGGCTTCTTTCACAGAGAGACTGAGCTCCTGGGTCTGTTGCCCCTTGCTGTGCCCTGGGAGTAGTAGCTGTTTAAGAAATTTTTCTTTGTTGGTTACAGTCTTGTGGGACCTGTGAGTGTAAGCCCCACTGGCCACCAGAGTCAGGCGGTGAGGAGGTGTCCCCTAGTGGCAGCCACAAAAATCAGGGCACCAGACAAGGTTAAGCTCCTTTTTGGAAGATACCAGCAAACTGGAACAAGGCAGAGGGAGAGTGCAAAGATGACATCCACTGGCCTTTGTTCCCTGAGAGCAGCTCCATATGCCCCTATAAATGTGCTAAGCCAGAAGTCTGTCTCTCAGACCAAAGCTCCTGGGCTGGTAAATAGGCCTCTTTCACAGAAAGACTGGGGGTGTGTTTCAGTCTGCTGTCTGTGCAGTGCCCTGGGGGCAATAGCCTGCTAAGAACTGTCTCTCCAATTATTACTGTCCCATGGGACTCAGGAATGCAAGCTCCCTTGGCCTCCAGAGCTAGGCAATCAAGGCGTGTTCCCTGGGTGGTAGCTGCACAAATCAGGGCACCAGACATGTAGAAACTCCCTTCTGGGAGGTACTGGTGCTCTGGAGTGTGGCAGAGGGACAGTGTGAAGATGGTGCCGGCTGGCTGTAATGAGGAAGTGAGGGAGCATAAAGATGGTGCCCAGGGGAAAAAGAAAAAAAAAAAAAAAGATTGCACCTGCTGACTAGAGCAAGGTAGAAGGAGAGGGCAAAGATGGCACCTGCCAGCTCAAGTGAGGCGGAGTGGGAGTGTAAAGATGGCTCCTGTAGGGTAAAAAAAAAAAGACGTCTGCTGCCTAGAACAAGACAGAGAGTGTGAAGATGGTGTCCACTGGTTTGTGTCCCCAGAAAGTGTTCCAGCACGCTCTTAATGTGTGTGTTAATTTAGGTGTTTGCCCACCAGTCCCATGCTTCAGTATACACAAGTGAGCTTCTTTCACTTAACTTCAGAGTGCTGTCAGCTGCCTCTGAGCTAGGTCCTGGGGTGGGTGAGTCCAAGTATCTGAGCCCATTAGGCCCTTTGAGAGTTGTTTCTCAGATGGCTACAGTCTTGTGGGTCTTATGGATGTGAGCCTGCTGGTTGTCAAAGCTAGATGTTTTGGGAGCTTGTCTGTCAGGTGTGGATCTTAAAAGTTGGGATGCCCAGTGTGGGGTTCCACCTTCACTCTTCAGGGTTTTGAGTTCTGTCCAGATTGTGGGTTGCCACTCTGGGGGTGGGGTTTATAGTGAGATCATGTCCTAGTCTCTCCTACCCCCTTTGATGTGATTTTCTTCTTGTTTGCCCAATGTATGCTTGTTGCTCAGCCAGCCTTTAGATTTTTTCCAGAGGAAATTGTTCCATATATAGCTGAAGACTCAGTGTGTCTGTGGGAGGAGGTGAATTTGGGATCTTCCTATCTCACCATCTTGAACCAAAATCCATCATCTTCTCTTTAAAAACCATATTTTTATATTGAAACAATTTCAAACTAGCAAAAAATTTGCAAGAATAGTACACAACTTCTTTATATCCTTTACCAGAAACTTCATTTAAGCTTTGAGGATTATTTCAGTAATGTCTTTATAGCAAAAGTAACAAAGCCAAATCAGGTGTTACACCCAGTTGTCATGTTGCTCAGTCCTCCTTGAATCTGGATTAGGTCTTCATTCTTTTTTTGACACTCTGTTCCTTCCTCTTTCTTTCTGAGAGTTATCCACTATTCTTAAATTGGTATGATTCATTTCTATTATGTTTTTGTACTTTCACTGATTAAATACATATCTATAAGTGATACTATTTTGTATTTTTAAACTACATAAATGGTATCACACAGTGTATCCTTTTGTGGTTAGGAGTCTAATATTTTCGTTTGTTGTGTTTCTTGACTCTCATTGTGGGTTGATTCATTTTGTATCTTGTAGCTTTTTTTTTGAATGAATGAACTCAGTTTTAGTGATTTTTAAAAAGTGTTGCTTCTGTCATAGATCTGTAAGGTTATCACTGACCAGTGACCAATTTTTATATGAATGTCCTTCTGGGCTTGGGAGTACCAAGATCATTCAGATATTGTAAATTTGAAACCCTAGTCTGCAGAAGTACAGATTATGATTACAAATTCTCTTGGGAAACCATTTGTTTTCCCTTTTCAGGGTTCGTGCCATGATAGAAAAGCTTTCTTGTCATCTTGCTGTCCTAGGAGAGGTGAATTTTGTCTAATTTATGTTTTCACTGAGGGTATAGAGCTTCCAAGATTTTTAATTTATATGTTGGAGGGAGGACTTGAGAGAGGGGCTCATAGTTTCTAATTTCTGTTTGCACCAAAGGCCCAGAGTCTTATCCACAGTTACCACATGGGTTTAAACATTCAAGCACCTTCTTCCTCCAACCTGCTCCTCACTCAAGACAGGGTCATATTGTGTGCTTACGGCTCTGGTGTTCAGTTCCTTCTTTATTTCTACCACCTAAGAAATAAAGGTCTTCTTTGTAAGCTCAAGTGTGTACTAAAAAATATTTGTTTTCGTTTACTCAGCATTACTGTGTGTTTGTAGTGGAAGAGTTTTCATGTTATCTAGTCTGCCTGTATTAGTTAGGGATTGATTGTATTCAGCGCAAGTAACAAAAACCTAGCTACAGTGACTTACCCAAATAGGGATTTATTTTCTCACCTCCTAAGAAGGTTAGAGGTAGGCAGCTGTGTTTCTATTTTGCTATTCTTAGCATATAGCTTTCATCCTCATGTCTCAAGATGGCTCCTGTGCTTCTAGGCATCACATATGTCTTCGAGGCAGGAAAAGATGAAAGGCGAAGGCAAAAGGTACTTACCAATTGAGTCTGCTTTCTTTTTTTTTTTTTTTAAATCAAGGAAATAGCTCTTTCATAAGCTCTACCTAGCTAACTTTTATTTACATCATTGACCAGACATAGATCATTTGGTTCCTTGTAAATGCAATAGAGTTTGGTAAATACTCATATTTTTTAACAGGGCACATTGTCATTCTGAACAAAATGGGAGTACTGTTAGCAAGGGAGAAGGGGAGAATAGTTATAGGACAAGCAACTATCAGTATCTGCCATGCTACTCTGGGCAAGAACTGTAAGTCTACTGTGCTCTGTCTAGCACACTGCGACTTCCTTTCAGTTTTTAGACTGATCGACAGGGCCAGCAACATAACTTGCAGGGCTCAGTGCAAAATGAAAGTGTGGAGCTCCTTGTTCAAGAAGCAGGAGAAAAGTGCCATTAGAAAGTACTAAAATAAAAAATGTTTCCTTTCTTGTGTGGTCTCGCTGTCAATATTCATAGTGTTTTTTATTTGCTACTTAATGTCATTCTAAGCAAAGAAAAATTTAAAATTGAAATTATTAGCATGAATTTTACCATACACCTTCATATCGTACAATGCCTCTTCTAAAATGCAAATATAAGAGCATTTAACGTGTATGCATAATCATTGAAATTACACAATGTGTATTTCATAGTGTGTACATGCATTTGTATTTTATTCTTACCAAATGGTTAGCACCTGAGCTAACATCTGTTGCCAATCTTTTTTCTTTTTCCTTTTCCTTTCTTCTTCTTCTCCCCAAAGCGTCCCAGTACATAGTTGTATATTCCAGCTGTGAGTGCCTCTGGTTGTGCTATGTGGGACGCTGCCTCAGCATGGCTTGATGAGCCATGCCATGTCTGTGCCCAGGATCTAAACCAGCAAAACCCTAGGCCACCAAAGCAGAGTGTGCAAACTTAACCACTCAGCCATGGGGCCGACCCCTAAAATTTCATTTCTTGATATATGTACATTCTACCAATATTATCTACCTTTGACTTACTGATGAGTAAGGAAGGACTGAAAGGAAGAGGAGCTATGGGTTGCCCTTGCTGTCTGTCATCCTTTTCAGTGTAAATGGTTGGCAGCTTCCATACATACTTACTTTGTACTCTTGTTGGTCTGCTGGAATTCTTTATTCATGGAGTATTGCGAACAGTGTGTGAATGAGGCAGCAAAGGCTGGCAGTGGACATGTGTATCTGAAAGTGTGGATGTATGGAAAGATCTCCAAGATATATTAATAAAAAAAGCAAGGTGCAGAACAATGTGAAGGTCTTTTTGTACAAATAAAAAAGAAATGTGTGTACTGTGTATATATAAGTACATTGTATATGCATACATTTTAAGGTAGGCAAGCCTTCTTTTTTTTAAGATTGGCACCTGAGCTAACCTCTGTTGCCAGTCATCTTTTTTTCTTCTTCTTCTTCTCCCCAAAGCCCCCCAGTACATAGTTGTATATTCTTGTTGTAGGTCCTTCTGGTTCTGCTATGTGGGACGCTGCCTCAGCCTGGCTTCATGAGTGGTGCTAGGTCTGCGCCCAGGATCCGAACCAGAGAAACCCTAGCCCGTCTGAGCAGAGTGTGTGAACTTAACCTCTTGGCCATGGGGCTGGCCCCTGCATAAATTTTAAATAAGAATTTTAGGAAACTATAGTAGTTATCTTTGAGGAAGAGGTACAGTAGGGTGAGGAGTGGGAAGGGTTGGAGGCTATCCCTGTTTATTTTGCATCTTTCTTTACTGCTTGGATTTTCAATCTGTGTGTGTTTGTGTGTATACACACACAGTTGTATATAACATTTCTTTCATATTTTTGTTGTTTGGATTTTAGAGTAGCAATTTTATTGATTTAATAAACATGATGCATACTCATTAAAAATGTTCAAACAGTGTAGAAATGGACAAAGAAGAAAGCAACCAGCAACTCAAGTACCGCCACCCAGAAACAGTGTTAACATTTGGTGAAGATTTCTTTTATATAAATACAGATAAAGAGTGAGAGAGGGGGAGACATGGAAAGAAAGAGAAAACAGAGAGAGAGAGAGTTATACATGATATTAAATTAACTTTACTTGAATTTAACAGAAATAAAAAACTGAAGGGAGCAATAATTAGCTAAACTTCATATAATTTCTTCTCCACAAGAGGTATTAGATCCTAAAAGACCTCTTAGAGACATTGCAGTCATTTTATGTGAGATTTTTTTCTCCCTCCTTTTTCTAAGTTACCTGTTTCAATCTTAGACATTATCTGTTAACTTATTATATTAAAGGTGAGATAATAAGAACTCATGTATTTTTTTTGCCTTTCTTTTGTCTCCCTATGAACTTGTATGCTTTTATTATTTTTACTTTTAAGTAAGGAGTTAAACAGAGTGTCAACATTAAGACCCAGTGTTATTGGATGATGTAGGAAAACAAGTGCTCTCATACATTGTTGGAGGAAGTATACATTGATGAAGACTTTTGGAATGGTAATTTGCATTTTTATCAAAATTTAAAATATATAAGCTCTTGACCCAGCAATTCTACCTGTAGGAATCTGTCCAAAGACATGTTAGTACAAAGATAAGTGTACAAAACTTTTTTGCAACACTGTTTTTAATATTAAAAAGTTGGAAACAAATGTTAATCAGTAAGGAAACGGTTTTATGACATAGTGCATTCATAATGTGGAATACTATACAATTGTTAAAAGAATTATGGAGACAGATATGTACTAAAATTGAAAAAATCTCTAAATTATATTATTAAGAGAAAAAAGCAAGTCATAACATACCCACAAGTGTGATTCCACTTTTTTTTTTTGAGGAAGATTAGCCCTGAGCTAACATCCGCTGCCAATCCTCCTCTTTTTGCTGAGGAAGACTGGCCCTGAGCTAATATCTGTGCCCATCTTCCTCTACTTTATATGTGGGATGCCTACCACAGCATGGCTTGCCAAGTGGTGCCATGTCCGCACCTGGAATCTGAACTGGTGAACCCCGGGCCGCCGAAGTGGAATGTCTTAACTGCTGTGTCACCAGGCTGGCCCTGATTCCACTTATTTATTATACGAGAATATATATATAAATATTCATATATCCACATTGGTACAGAATGGTACAGATAGAGAAAGAGAAGAGAGGAAAGGGACTGGGAGGATAAAGAGGAACTCTCACGTTTAACCATATATACTTGAAAACTGCTTTAGTGTTTTACAACAGGAATGTATGTATTGTATAAAAGACAAAGAGGGAGAAGAAAAAAAAGAAATCCAGTCTCTTCTCAAAAATTTAATATGTCAGAGTAAGGAATCTAATTAATTTTGTCTGGTATCTCATGTTTAAGGATTAATATAATGATTAAATCTGCATTACATTTCAAATGAACGAACAAACAAACCAGCTTTTGACACAATCCACATGGCTTGCCATAGATATTAGCCAATAAGCCAAAACTTTCCTTCACTTCAAAATGACATAATTTCTTTTCTATTATGCTTAGGGTTCTGGAATAATGTAGTTCACAGCACCTTTGAGCCTAAAAGTGCTAGGTTACTGACGATGTTAATCTCTTTCAAAGCATTTCTAGAAATATCTTGCCCCTTATGCATAAGTTTCCACTGAGAGGACTGAATACTCATTCTTCTATAAAATATAGCTTGATTATAATTTTATTTTATACTTTAATTAGTGATATTACTTTGTGACTTGGGATGAAGATTAAAAGAAAGAGTAAAATAACAGGTTGGCCCACATTGTTGTAATTTAGGTTAATGTGATTCATATTAGCAATAAGCTTTCTCTACTGAAAGGTACACATCAGTTATTTACTGATGCTTTGAGGGATGGGAGTAGGAGACAATATCATCAAATGAAGTGATACAAGTTTAAACTCTCATGTTCCCAAGAAAAATTTCAGAAGGATCCCCTTATTTATTGCTTACCAATCAGAGCAACTGACAAACACCTATTATGAGCAATCCCTATAGTAAACTTGATGGAGGACACCAACCAATATAAGATTGTCCCTTCTGTCAGAGGACAGGCACACATAAGATATTATGGAAAGTCAAATCTAAGAAAGACTAACTTTGAAGTCATTCTAGCTGTTGCAGTGGAGTTAAGGATATCCAGAAGTCTTGCTAAGAAGCACAAAACGTGATCCTTGTGCTCTGAGGGCATGTAATCTAGTTTATTCATATGCAGAGAAAACCTGCACTGTGAGGCTGTGTATGGCCAAGTATTAATTGAGTAGAATAGATAAGTTCTATAGAAAGTCACGAAAAGGACACATTATTACTCCACTACACAGGTAGTCAGATAAGCCTCACAGCACGAGACATGAGACACCTAATAATGTCCAGAAGGCAAGTGAAAATAGGTAATTAAAGCTTGGGAGAGAACACTGGGTTAAAGATACAGACTTTGGAGTTATTTGGATAGATGTGATAGATAAGATTTCCATCAGGAGATATACAGAGTGAGAAGGGAAAGGAATATTAAAATCTGAAGAATATAGTAAGACACTGTGAAAATAAGACTAGACAAATTAAAAAAAAATTAGAACAGCTAGAAATTTAAAACAGGTTGTTAAAATAAAAATCTAATGGACTGATTAATAGCTTGTTAGCTACAGATGAAAAGATGTTAGTAAATGGATAATAGTTCTAAGGAAATTATACAGAAGGCAGCATGAAGAAACAGACAATGGAAAGTATGAATTAAGAAAAAATGAGGATAGAGTGAGAAAGTTCAATATATTATCCAACAAGAGTTGGGCAAGAGTTCGGTAATATCCAACAATATATTACCCAGAAAGCAAGATAAGAAAGAAGGAGAGAGAAATTTGATGAAATTAAATGTTGATAATTTCCCAGAATTGATGAAACAATGTCTCAAAGTCAGTAATTGGGAGTCTCAAGCAGAAATAATAAAAAGGAGTACACCCTAGGCACATCATAGTGAAATTGAAGTACTGCAAAGACAAAGATAAAATCTAGAAAGGAATCAGACATAAAAGACAGATTACCTACAGAGAGATAACTATGAGATTAGCAACAGAGCAGTGACAGATTTCTAAAGAACAATAGTAGAAGCCAGAAGTTAATTAAACAGTATCTTTAAAGAGCTGAGGAAAAACCAAAAGTTAGAATTTAATATGCAACTAAACTATCAAGAGGGCCAAATAATGGCACTTTTCAGACAAAGACTGAGAAAGTTTACCTTTCACAGACTGTCAGTGAATAAGTAAAATATTCATGTTAATATTATATCTATACATTGTTTAGAGATGTATTCATATGTTTTATATGTGTATTCATATATATGATATACATATGATATATATGCAGTACATGTAAGTGGTAAAAGTATAAAAACAAGCATGGGAATGAGAAACACCTAATTCAAAATAGTCATTATCTGTAGGAGAAGGGAAGAGAATGGAATTGGAACTTCATTTGTATTTCTTACGCTAGTGTACAGGGGCATTCATTCTATTAGTCTTTAGATTTTTTTGTCTACTTGAAATATATTTAAAAAGGAGGAGAGGGTTTTAAGAAAAAGAATGGTCTACAATATCAAATATTGCACCAGAAAATGAGAACAGGAAATTCCACAGATTTGGATACTAAAAGGCCACTGAATATGTTCCAGAAAATTGTTTTCCAAGAGAAGAGAGAATACAGACATCCTTTGCAGCTTGCCTACATCTGCTCCTGTCATTTCTCCTTCTCTCCTGTTAAATAAAAGAAATGTCCTTCTGCCCATGAAAGATCAGTCCTTTCCCTGTATGTTCTGGATCCTACCTCTCACACCTTTTTAGGACCCATATATTTATATCACTTCTCTTTCCTATATTTTCAATTTCTTCCTTTCTACATGTTCCTTACCATTGTTTCAACATGCTCTCCTATTTTTAAACTGCTCTTTGTCCGAATTGCTACGAAACAAATACTGCCTCCATTCACTCTCACAACCTTATTCCAACCACTGCCTTATTTATTTTCTTCTCATGTCAATCAAACATCTTAAAAGAATTATCTCCAGTTACTGTCTCAATGTCTGTACCTCCCATTTATCTCTGAAATGACTCTAAGGTAGCTGTTTCCCCCAACCCTGCACGTAATTCTCCTTAAGGTCGCCGGTGGTTTCTCTGTCTTGACCTCTTAACATTACTTGGTATTCTACACCACTTCCTTCTCATTCTAATAAATCATCATAATAAATGCACTATTATTGAGCATTTACCATATGCCAGGCACTGTGGTAAGTACTTTATGAGCATTATTTCCTTCTTGAAACCTCTCTTCCTTTGGCTTCCATGACGTAACACTCCTCTGATTTTCCTTCTACTTCTCAAGTAGATACTCTGGTTTCTTTGCACTTCCTCATGTCTCTGGCCTTTAATAAATGAAATTCCTCAAGGCATAATCCTTATTCCTCTACTCTTCTCACTTTATACCACAGGTAATTGTCTTCATTCATATACATCTGTTTATACACAGATGACTCCCAATTTTATTTTCATTTCATCCATTAATATTTCAGCATGTAAATCTTTAAAAGATAAGAATTCTTTTTTTTTGGTTAAGCATAATCACAATACCATTATCACACCTAAAACAAAATTAGCAATAATTCCTTAATATTAGCAAATACCCAGTCAGTGAGCAACTTTTGAGTTGTATCATAAATATTGCAAAATTTTCTAAATTTTAAAAGTTCAGGTTCTAATCAAGTTACTGTCTTGGTTTCAAAGCTTTAGTGGTTTCTCATTAGTCTCAGAATAAAGAACAAAATCTGTAACCTGTCCTACGGACCCTGAAAGATTTGTCCTGGCTTTTCTAGTCCAGCCGGATCAATAGAATCAAATCTAGACATCTAAAATGTTGTTTCACATCCATTATCTTGAATTGACATTCAACTGATAATAAGTCAGAAAAGGAACTGAAACCCTCATGGTGAAATTTGCATCTTTTGGAGTTTGTTTTGACCAAAAGGAGGGAGTGAGAAATAGTGATGAGGGAAATGATGCAGAGCTGGCTCAGCTAAGGAGGAGATGCTAATAGAAGAGCCTTGAAAGACATTACCCTTGGTCAGCATCGGATGAATGCTCTATGGCAAACTCTCATGGTTTGGGGAGAATTGAATACAATTAAAATTGCTTTCTTTGTTATCCCTGAACAACCTTCACAAGGACAGACTGCCTAGATGGATCTCTTTGCTGTCACCTCATTAGTTTACCTTTAAAGATTTGCAACAAAGACTCAGTCTTCCTAGACTATCTGCAGTTTTTTTTTCTCCTAAATGCAGTTTTTGCCCTTGTTCTCTGACAGCAGTCTAATAACTGTCTCCCAATATGTGAAAACCTATTGTTTGCAGATAAATAACTAAATGTCTCTGGATTATTCTTTCATAATAAAAGCTTGGTCTTATTCTCCAATCTGTTGTTTCTCACCTTAATACCTCCACCTGCTCAGTTGTTGAAGATGGCAATCTGGGAATATTTTCAATGCTTTCTTGTCCCTCACCCCTAGCTCCCTTCCAATATCTGATTCATCACCAAGATCTGAATCTACTTCCAAAATACGTCTTAACTGCAACCTCTATAATCTGAGCCAAAACCATCTATTTTTCGGACTATTGAAATACTCTCCCAATGGGTCCTAATTGTTTTTCCTACCTTCACATTCATCTCCTTCCATTTTATTTTCCATCAGGAGCCAGAGTGTTCTTTTAAAACCATATATCTCATCATATATCTCTCCCTATTTAAATACTTTAAATGGTTTCCATTATACCTATGATAAAATGGTAAATCCTGAATCCTTAACATGGTCTACTTTTTCACAAGGCCCTGCCTAATCTGGCCCCCATATACCTCTCTAAGCTCATCTGGTACTACTGTGTCCCTTACAACTATAGCCGCACTGCCCTTCTTTCAATTCTTTTGGCAACCAACTTTTTCCCACCTCAGGACCTTCACACATGCTATTTCCTCTGTCTTAAATTCCTGTTGCTACTTATTCTTTAGAAGTTGGCTCACACATCGCTTCCTCAGAAAGGCCCTTCCTGAACTCTCTACTAAATTAAGGATTCTCTTCTAAAATCCTTCATATCCCTAAACACAATTTGTAATTTTATTAATTTATATAATAATTTATTTAATAACTTATTCTCTACAAGTCTATAAACTCCAAAAGGACTGGGATCATATCTGCTTTTTAAACATGCTGTATAATAAGTACCTAGCACATAACAGGTGCTAAATATTTATTTTGAACAAATGAATGAGCGATTTAAGGTATGTGGAAGCATTTAGTACAGTGCTTGAAACATAGAAAATACTCAGGTTGATTTTCCATTTTATTTTAAACATTTACGTTAGACATTGGTCTTTTATTTAATGGAATGTTACTAGGTTTTTAAAAAAGGAATGTATTTTAAATCTTTTGGATGGCTGCAGTCATTCCACTAGATGTCAGGCTAACCTAAAAAATTAACTGCTATAAAATTAAAGTAGTGTGTCTGATTTCAGTTGTCAGTTGAACTGTTAGGTGATTCCTATATTTTTAGCTTAATGAAAAGGTAATGTTTTTGTAGATACCTTTGAAATTGAGATTGTAGATGCTCCATAATTGTATACTGAGTACCAAGGATATAATTCTCTTGTGCTGTAGGAGGTTATAGAGATTTTGGGTTCTTTTTTTTTTTGAGGAAGATTAGCCTTGAGCTAACATCTGCTGCCAATCCTCCTCTTTTTGCTTAGGAAGGCTGGCCCCGAGCTAACATCTGTGCCCATCTTCCTCTACTTTATATGTAGCATATGTGTATATGTATTTTATATGTAGCATGGCTTGCCAAGCTCTGCCATGTTTGCGCCTGGGATCTGAACCGGTGAACCCCAGGCCGCCGAAGCGGAACGTGCACACTTAACCGCTGCACTACCAGGCCAGCCCTGAGATTTTGGGTTCTTTATAGAAGAATTGAACTCAATCAATAATAGAATATTTACTGATATAATAATAAGATAATAGCTGCTAATATTTATTTAGCACTAACTATATGCCAGACACTTTGCTAAATGCTTGTTTTATCATTTAATCTCAACTAATTAATAAACTAAGACAGTAACTAAAAGCATCTCAATTAAGAAAATAATCCTGTGAGATAAATATGTTACTACCCCATTTCAAAAACTGGAGTTTAAAGTGGTTAGACAGCTGTTCTTAAAAACTTTAAAAGAGGGACTGGCACTGTGGCTGAGTGTTTAAATTCATGTTCTCCTCTTCATCAGCCTGGGGTTTCACTGGTTTGGATCCTGACCGCAGACATGGCACCACTCATTCAAGCCGTGCTGAGGCGGTGTCCCACATAGCACAACTAGAAAGACCTACAACTATGTATCAGGGGGCTTTTGGGAGAAGAAGAAGAAGAAGAAAAAACTTCAAAAGAGATAGCATAATGTATCAAAATTACTTATTTATAAAAATGAATATTTACTCATAAAAAATAAATTAAAGATGTTTTATTAATGGGGGACTTATCAACCTTCGTTGCCACTTGGAACTCAGGATTTTGTTTATGTGACAGCCGAATAAATGATGTTTTTTAGTGGAAGAAATTAGCATAGTAGTGGAAAGAGCATAGATTTGGAATTAGGCAGACCTTGGTTTGCATCTTAGTATCACCATTTACTAGCTTTAGTCTGATTTTCGGCAAATTATTTCCTATCTTTGAGACTGAAGTCCCTTATCAGTTAAGTGGGGATACAATATAATGCCTGCCTTATAGTCCTGAAGTAAAGGTTAAGTAGGAAAATATATGGAAAGTGCCTACCACAGTGGCTGGCATGTAATAAGTTATAGTTCAATAAATCATAGTTTTTATTGTTTTGTTAGAAATGTCTCAATCTGAGAAGAACAGATATTAATTTTGTGGATACTCTGGTTAAAAGAAAACCCTCATATTTTGGTCATGGTAGATGAATATGCAAAATAGCAGTGTTAAGTTCATACCTGAATGACTTCAAATTTATGTACAGCTTACATAGAAAGATTAATTATTTAAATTTGAAAATTATTGAGAATATTTCCGTTGAGGAGCTAAGAATTAAGATCATGTATTTTGTCAACATTTTTCAAGTACCTTTGGAGCTTGGGTATGATAATAAAGGAGGTGGAAAAAGAAATGAAACTTACTATCTTCTTTCTGTGTTTATTACTACTTACCGTTTATTAATACTCTAATATGTAACTTCTTGCCTAGATTCTTTTAATAGCCTCCAAATCATCTCTCCATTTCAGTCTCCTTTACACAAGTTTGAAAGATGAATACTCGTGAAAGTACAGCTCATATCGCATCACAACTTGCTCAAGTAGCTGCACTTTCCATTGGCTGCCAAAGTAAGTACACTAATCTTGATTAGAGTCATGTTGCAGATGATTTCCCCTATTTTTACTATATGGTATGCCCCTGTATGTATCCAGAGCTGGATGAAGATATGTAGGCACACAAATTAATGTCTCTAATGCAAGTTTATATTTTGAAAATATTTGTAAATTTATTTAATTGGACTGAAGTGAAATAGATTTTTATTTTATACTTTAAGAAATTTTTAAAATTCAGGAAAATAAAAAGAATGGTATAACAACATTGTTATTCCTCTGATATAGAATTAACCATTGTTAATTTTTTATCATATCTTAGATTTTTTTTTAAAGGGCTAAAGCATCACTGTTTAAGCTTAAGCCCTAGGGAACTAAACCAACACCCCCAGTCCCATTTGTCTTTCTAAGCCCTGCTGAATCTTCCTCTGTGAAGAGTTTAGTGTCTCCTGCCAAACAATTTTTAAAATACTTTTTACTTATTTATGTTTACAAACACATATATTTTCGGTGGTTTTAATTTATGTACATGATATCATACTGTACCTGTCATTCTGCAGTTTTCCTTACCCAATATTATATATTTGAAATCTATTTAATACAGATTAGAGATAGATAGACATGATCTATTTCTTTTAGCTGTTGTATAGGCCCATATCGTAAAGATGCCGCATTTTATTTGCCCAGTCTCCTACTGCTGAACACTTAGATTGTTTCCTGTTTTCACTCTTAAAAACCATGCTGTAGTGAATGTATTCATGTGTCCTGGAACACAAATATAAAAGTTTCTCTAAGGGATTTACATATAACTGTGTGCATATTTTTTATTTTACTAAATACAACCAAATTGCCTTCAACAGAAAGTCCCTATTTCCTCCCATTTCCACCAAAACTTGATAGATATTATTGAGTGGAAATAGTGTCTTCTTCTTTTTTTTTTTAAAGATTTTTTTTATTTTTTCCTTTTTCTCCCCAAAGCCCCCCGGTACATAGTTGTGTATTCTTCGTTGTGGGTTCTTCTAGTTGTGGCATGTGGGACGCTGCCTCAGCGTGGTCTGATGAGCAGTGCCATGTCCGCGCCCAGGATTCGAACCAACGAAACACTGGGCTGCCTGCAGGGGAGCGCGCGAACCTAACCACTCGGCCACGGGGCCAGCCCCAATCTTCTTCTTTTTTTTTTAATCTGCTTTTCTCTGATTACTTTTGAGATAGAAACTCTTTTCCTAAGGTGATTGGTCTTTTAATTTTCCTTCTCTGTAAATTGACTGATCATGACCTTTGCCCTTTTTTTCTGTTGAGTTGTTGATATTTTTCTTTCCCTTTTTCTCCCTTCATTTTTATTGTCTGAAAATATCTGCTTCCAATTTGTCATAAATGTTTAGTGTCTTTAAATTTTTTTCATTAAGCTGTCTTAAATGTATATGTAATCTAAATTCAAAAAATTGAAATCTTAATATTGAGTATTTTAATACATGAATGTAATGTATTTCTTCATTTATTCAGATCTTTAAAAATGTTCTTCATTAATATTTTATAGTTTTCTGCATAAAATTCTTCTGCATTTTTGTTTAGATTTTTTCCTTATGTATTTTATAGTCTTGTTCCTATTGTGAATGAGAATTTTAAAAATTACTCTTTCTAAATTTATTTGCTTATAAATAGGAACGTTATTGAATTTCATACATTGCATTATCATATTCATAAACTTTTGGTTGCATCTCTCAGGATTTTCTATAAGATGATTATGGTTTTCAAATAATGACAATTTTGTGACTTTATAATACTCATACTTATTCAGTATTTTGTCTTTGTTTATTGGTTAGGGCCTCCAGCATCATATTGATTAGTAGCTATACTAGCAGGCATCTTGGTGCATTCCTGACTTTAATGGGAATGCTTCTAATGTTTCCTATAAATTGTGATGCTTGGTATAGAATTGTCTAGATACTTGTTAAAGTTCTTTTCAAATCCTAGTTCTCTAAGCTTTTATTTTTGAAAACTCATGAATAGGTAGTTGAATATATCAAATGCCTTTTCTGTTTCTATTGACATACTTGTGATTTTTCTCCTTTAATCTGTTAATATGAGGAATTGCATTGATAGAGTTTTTTGTTACTATTATTAGTTTCTTGTTATTTTAGTTTTTTATTATTATTAATTTGTTAATTTCATTTGGAATTCAGGTATAGAATTCAATTAATAATTCTCCTCAATTGATGATATACTGTTGTCATTGGTCTGTGTCTCCTCTATTGTATCCTTTTACTTATTCTTATTTTCATATCCACAACTCTATTCCAATTCTTCTACCCCCCAAGGCTTTTACTTTAATATGTTTGTTATATATCCTGGTTAAATAAAGTGTTATTTTTTGTGTATGTCTATGTGTTAATTTATATACATGGTTTTGTCTTATAGAACTTTGTTTCAATTTTTTTCACTCACTGCTTTATGTTCAAGATCTATTTTGTTGCTGTATATGCATCTACTGTATTGCTATAAGTGTAGTACAGCATTTCAGATAATGTACCCATGGCGTTTACTTTTCTATTCCTCTGGCAATGGACACCTAAAGTAACTTTCAACTTTCTGCAACTACAAAATGACACTGTGATAAATATCCTCATGTAAATTGCCTTTTGATTTGTGTGCTGGTTTCTTTGATTTTATACCCGTGTGTGTGATTGTTGGAGGATAGGATAATGTGTATATTGAGTTCATTAGGTATTATCAGATTATTTTCCGTAATACTGCTTCAGTTACACTCCTGCCAACAGAGGGTGAGAAATCTTATTTCTCTATTTTCTTACCTACAATTGGTATTTTCTGATTTTAAATTTTTATTAATCTGCTGGATGTTAAGGTGTTTCTAAATGTTGTTGCAATTGGTGTTTCTCTGATTCTAGTGCATTTCTCTGATTTCTACACTTATTTGCCCTGGGCTTCCCTTTAAATGATTTCCCTACTTATGTCCTTTGCCTATTTTTCTATTGAGGTTTTCTGTCTTTTTCTTATTCATTTGCAGCTGTTCCTTATACATGCCGTATATTAATTCCTTAGCAGATTTTAAACATTGCAAATATCTTCTCTGGTCAATTGACTGATTTTCTCTATGATGTCCTTTGTGAATAGAAGTTCTCAATTTTGACGTATATAAACCCATCTCTCTTTTTTTTTTCTTTAATGTTTTGTGCTTTTAGGCCTTGCTTAAGAAGTTCTTCCAACCCTAAGGTCACCCAAATATTTTCCTTCATTTTCTTTTATTAGCTTTTAAAATTTGCCTTTTACATTTGAGACTTTATTCCAGATAGGATTCCCCTGTGTATATGGCATGAACTAGGGAATATATTGAGCTAGTTTTCCTAACACTATCTGGAAAATAGTCTATCTTTTCTCTACTAATTTACGGTGCTACCTTTATCAGATATCAATTTCTATTTCTGAGGGTTCTATTCTTTTTTTTTTTTTGAGGAAGATTAGCCCTGAGTTAACATCTGCTGCCAATTCTCCTCTTTTTGGTGAGGAAGGCTGGCCCTGAGCTAACATCCGTGCCCATCCTCCTCTACTTTGTATGTGGGATGCCTACCACAGCATGGCTCACCAAGTGGTGCCATGTCTGCACCTGGGATCTGAACCGGCGAACCCCAGGCCGCCGAAGCGGAACGTGCACACTTAACTGCTGTACCACTGGGCCAGCCCCTCTGAGTCTTCTATTCTGTTTCACTGTGTATTTGTTTCTGTGCAATTGCACACTACATTTTGTTACCATAGTTTTATATTATATTAATATCTGGGAAGGAAGTTCTTCCATTCACTTATTTTTTTCAAAATTAGATTAGTTTTTCATGAACCTTTATTTCATATAATGATGATGATGTGCTTGTTAAATCTTCTGGAATTTTTTGTTGAAATCTGAATTACTTATCTATTGCTGTATAAACATTTATTATGTCTCAGCTTCTGTGTATCAGAAGCAGCCAGTTGAATGGTTCTGGCTTGGAGTCTCTCGTGAGGTTGCTGTCAAGATGTCAGCTGGGGTCACAGTCATCTAAAGGTTTGAGTGGGGCTGGAGGATCCTTCTCCAAGATGGTTCACTCACATGGCTGGCAAGTTGATGCATCAGCTCCTTGCCACATGAAGCTTGTGGTAGAGCTGCTTGGAGATGTAATGAATTATATTAATTTTCCAGTATTAAACCACCATTGGATTCCTGGGATAAATTCAACTTGGTCACAATATGTTATTATTTCCTATATATACATCTGGATTTGGTTTGCTAATGTGTTATGATTCCTCCCCCCCCAACTTTTCCAGATATATAATACAACTTCCTCCTTTCAGACACTCAAAGACTTTTTGAAATCTTCCTGCCTGTAAACAAAGAATTTTCCTCCAGTATACCTGTCACTCTCCATCTCTCAGAAAAAAAGCACAGTATTGCTATATTAATAGCTTAATTTACATTTTATTTGATGGTTTATAAATTCTATTGACGTGATGCAGTTAATTTGCTGAAACACTATGTGTTGATTCTGATCACTGTTACTAAGTGGTTAGTTTTCATTATGTTGAGTCCTCACATTATCATGTGCACATCATATTTTGTGGATATTTTTTGATGTAATGGGTCAAATTTGAATTTCTTTGATAGTATGAAAATATTCATTAATTTGTTTAACAGATATTTATTGAGTATTTACCAAATGTCAAGTACTATTCTAGATGTTGAGGATATAGCAGTGAAAACAAAAAAAATCCCTGCCCTGATGGAGCATCTTGGTGATACTCAGGATCTAGTAATTGTCTCAAAATATGACTGCTCCACAATTCACATATAAAACTCTCTTTTTATCTAACAGTCATTTCATGCCTAGAGTCAAAACTTTCATATACCACTTTTAATCAATGATAAAAAAAAACTTGACCTCTTTACTGCCTTAGACCATTTCTCATTGGAAAATTATCTTTATTGTCCTTTTTGATTACAGTTTATGTAAACATGAAGTATTCATTCATAATCAAGAATAAAACTTAAATAATTCTACCATAGAATTGTCTATCGTGGATATGTAAATATTTTTCAAATGGCTTGGATAAATTTTGATTTTGTTAATATACCAAGTGAATTTGTAGCACACTCCAAAAATTTCTTAAAAAGCCTACAAGTACAAATATGCATCTTCTTTTTATACTGAGTTAATAAATGGGTTTTTCAAAGATAGGAAATGTTGTACTCATTTTTATTTACATTTAGCATCTAATTAGCATTAATGAACTCAAGGAATTAGGAAATTTACTCCTTTTGTACATTCAGTTTTATATTACAAAGAGTTTTATAATAGACAAGTATAGCAAATTAAATTCTAAATAAATGTTTACCAAATACTCATAACATTGAGTTTTAGTTCTAGTACAATTCCTAGTTTAAAGGATAGATAAAATCACAGCTAATCCAAAAATTACCAAACTGATTGCAGAAATCTTGGTACCCAGACCAGGGGCGCTGGGTTCTTGTGGAGGGATAAACTTAGATGCTTGTGCAATGTTAGAAACCTCTGAGGTGAGATTGGCTTCATTGATGGCTTGAATTGCAACATAGAATTTGGTGCCATTTTCTGTTGTAAAAGGTTCTGGTTTAAATTCAAAATTTTCAATTGAGCCAGCTTCCTTAGGTATCAGACTAGAAGTATTCACTAAAGTAGCATTGTCAAAATCTTCTTGGAGATCCAGGAAACACTTGCTTATTCTTATAATGTAGCTGTTGGCTGGAAAACAAGTAGGTACTTCATGTGTATTAAAATCACTAGGATGCCTTGTTGCCACCACACTGCCTTGCATTTAGGGGCCTATCGGAAAGGCAGACTAGGTTTTGGTTATGGAAATCCCAGGTATAGTCTTTGTCTGGTTATCTCATCTTCTTTATTTTAAGAAGAAATATGTAAACAATTTTTTAATCTAGTTATCTAATCACAAAAAATTCAATTCCAAATCATATAGTACTAAAAAAGTGGAATCTAGATTTCTTTTTAGAAATAGAAACATAAAGAGCTGAATCCACTTTAATTTAGAACAAGGAACATAATAACGTTCTAGTAGTAAAGACATTCAGTACCCCACACCTGTATTATTTCTCATTAAGTTGAGAGAGGGGATAATACAGGATGGGGGAGTAAGAGAGCAGATATATAGAGTGGGAGACAGGGATAAGGATACAGAACAAAAGGAGGCAGAGAGACTGGAGTGTGTAACTAAGACATGCTTAGGAGCTAGGCAGGCTGATTAGCACCTTAATTATATTACTTTCTAGCTGTGTAATAAAAATTTATTTAACCTTTTTTACCTTCAGCTTTCTCATCTGTAAAATAGAGATTGTCATTCAATTCAGTCAACAAATATTTATTGAATGCCTACTATTCTAATGGTGAGAATGATATATGCTAATGCATGAAAACTGTTCAGCACAATGTCTGAGACTTAATAAATTTTTGAAATATTAGCTATTATAACTGTTATTTTATCAAGAACGGAAAGGAAGATGCTGACATAAATGTTTCATTCCAAAATGCTTTTAGAAATCTCTCAGAGCCATCAATATAAAAATATATTCTCACATTCTGAAATGCCATGAACAGTAAAACATCAAAAGTCTCTTTCTGAAGTGAAGATTTTATTTTTATTTTTTTTGGTTAGGAAGATTGGCCCTAAGCTAACATCTGTTGCCAATCTTCCTCTTTTTGCTTGAGGAAGATTGTCCCTCAGCTAACACCTGTGCCAGGCTTCCTCTACTTTGTATGTGGGATGCTGCCACAGCATGGCTTGCTGAGCAGTGTGTAGGTCCACGCCTGGGATCTGAACCCGTGAACCCCAGGCTGCCAAAGTGGAGTGTGCAAACTTAACCACTATGCCTCTGGGTTGGCCCCAAGACTTTATTTTTTCATGAAATGTTGAAATGTTTTAAGTCTGTGGTGAATAACTTTGATTTAGGGATTTTTAAAAGATTCATGCCTTCTGTCTTAACATTCTAGTTTTTCAATAGATAGGCCTTATCAATCCATTCTACTACTTTTCACACACACCCTGTGTTCCAGTTAGGTGGGTCTACCTGTCTATCTATCTATCCATCCATCCATCCCTTATTTTAATTCAAATATTCCATTGTGAAATTTTGCTTTCTTGACCTTAATCGTGTTATTCAGTTCCTTCTCTCCCTGTCATGACTCCCTGGAATGTGCGTCCCTCTTCCTATCTATGCAAATTGTCCCCATTCTTCAAGCCCCAACAAGAGGCCCACCTTCTTCAGGAGTCTTGTTCACGTATTTCATCCACCACAGTGACTTTCTTCTATGAATTCCTTTTTTTTTTTTTTTTTAAGGAAGATCAGCCCTGAGCTAACTGCTGCCAATCCTCCTCTTTTTGCTGAGGACGACTGGCCCTGAGCTAACATCCGTGCCCATCTTCCTCTACTTTCTATGTGGGATGCCTACCACAGCATGGCTTGCCAAGCAGTGCCATGTCTGCACTCAGCATCCAAACTGGCAAACCCCGGGCTGCTGAAGCGAAAAGTGCGAGCTTAACTGCTGCGCCACTGGGCCGGCCCCTCTTCTATGAATTCTTATTGCATGGAATAGAGTTTTCCAGATTGTTTTATGGAGGTTCAATTTATCTTCTCAATTAGATCCTATTATTCTTGAGAGCAAAGACTATGTTTCATATTCCTTTTGTATCAACTAGAGTACCTGGAACTCTGTTGGGCATGTATTTGACCTCCTTAATTACTTGTTGGCCAATAATATAGTTTTTAAGTTGTTGCCCAAAATGGTGGAATTAGAGAATCATAAAATATTAGAATTACATCTACTTGTTTTAGTAATTCTAGGTCAACTAGTCTAATTTGCATATTTGACAGGTATGGAAATTGAATCCCAGAGAGTTTAAGTACTTCATTTGAGATTATATAGGTATTATTCTTTGAGATACTGCTGCTACTTTCTTTTGCAATGTGTGAGGGTAAGATTTGATAGCAACTACAACCTCTTCCTATTTGTCACAAGAAAAGAGGGAGATTAGATCCCACCTATTTTAGGCATTTGTGGTTAAGCACAGCGAAGTTCTTTCTCTCCCAGTGTCCACATGTAATGCATTCTTCCTTCTTTTTGTTCCTATAATCAGCATGAGGGACATTTACTATGAAGCCATTCTTGAACTTAAGGCTTGGTCTTGGCTGAATTGAGTTTAGAACTAAACATTTGATCAGGTAATTTCATTTGTGGCTTTTTCAGTGAAAGTATTGGTTTTTGTTTGTTTGTTTTATTCTGCCATACCTTTAAGGGTCATAGTGTGGGAAAATAGCATATTTCAGAAGGTGTCATATAAGAGTTTTCAGCATTGAAGTCTAGAAGAGCTCTTAGAATAGGAAAATATTCTGGCAGTTTCTTTGGCTTTAGAATGATTTTTTTTCTTTCATAGTAATGATAAAAAGAAATATAGCTTTGAAAAATGCTGTATAGAAAATGAAATGAAAGATTTAAAAACATCTTTTCTTTTGAGAGTATACAATGAGATGTTTATTGTACTGAACATGTGGCTTTTTAGCACTGACAACCCCTGAGATACTGTGTATATTGATATTGCATATTGCTTTCATTTTCCCACCTTTGAGGGAAAATAGCAAGATTGGCTTTATCTTGTAAGAATCTACTAGCCTGGCACAATACTGGAATATGGTAAGCATTCAATAAATACTAACTGAGTTCAGTTAAATTTAAAGCAAAGATGAAATGATTTAAACTTTCTGGAATGAGGGCAGTTTATTATAAGGAACTTTGAATAAATGAGATATTTTGGCCTTGAACTTGATTCAAACTCAATGGCCAAAGGTTTCTGACTAGTGAGTTTTTCTGCATGTGATCTCTATCTCTGTGGGATACCTTCACTTAACTTGGCTAACTTCTCTCATTCTTCAAGACTTAGGAAAGGGATAGTCTTCCCTGGGAAGCCTTTTAAGATATACCTTGTGATCTTAACCCTCAACCAGGAGTCTGTGGCCTTCCATATCATTCAGTGCTTACAACAGCATATCTCTTACCACATTCGGTAAACTTATCTGTTTATTTGCAGAAAGTATCTTCTGCACTTAACTGACTGTTAAGAGTAGAGATTATTTCTTAGGAACCTAATAGTGTTAGAAAATTCAACAAAAGGTTAAGGAATGAATGAAATTGTGCAGGTACAGAAATACTTAGAAAAACTTTTCCCTGTTAGAGAGAAAAGAATGCAACAGAAAACTGTTAACTGTATTCTCAAAGTGATTCTAAGATGATTCATATTGTGAGAGGCGGTTTGGCACAATAGAGTCTGACAAGAATGGGTTAGACGTCGAAGTTATTAAGTATAGAATTAATTTGGGCCAGTTCATTATCTCTTGGAACTTCAGTTTTCATATCCAAAAACAGGTTACTAATGGCCCACAGTAGACACTCCGTTCGTGTTATTTATAAATAGGACATTAGAAAATTACTAGCATGTGAAAGCCAATGGAATTTCTTTTAGCATATTTTAAAACCTAATGTCGAACTTACCTTTTCCTTTATCAAGGACATTGCCAGGGGCAGTCCATGAAAGTTGAATATGATCTTCTTTAAACTTAGCCTGGAGGTCTGTAATTTTACCTGGTGGGAACACATGATTCTGATTTCCAGGCATCGGGGCTCCTGTTACAGTAAACGACCCTCCAGAGGTTAGTCTGCTGAAGTCTTCTACTTCAGCTTCTGCCGTGTTATCTTTGATTTCAGGTCTGGGTGGGTTCAGTATAATTTTACCTACCAAAAAAAGTAATTTTGTAACTTTTCATATTGCAATGTCTGTTCTTTATCTTGTAATCTCATCTTGCAGCTGTGGAGGGTTAACGCTGATTGATAGCAAATGTTGAAAAAGCAAAAGCTTTTAGTGAAAAAAAGCTTGTTTTATTAGTGTCATTTTAAAATTGATGAGGAGGCATTATGCAATATTAGAACTGTTTTTTAAGCTATCTGTCTTTACTACTTGACTGTAAATTCTTTGAGGACAGGGATGATGTCTTATTTATCTTTGTAGCTCCAGCCTCTAGCGCAATGCTTGCCACATAGGAGGTAATTTTTTTTCAATGTAAATGAAATGAACTGAGGGGGATATAAACAAAACATGTGGAAGCACAGTCCTATGCAGGCTCCGTTAATATAAATGTTTCTAACATACAGATGATTATATAATTATATACTTAGGTTTTCCATAGTACATTATATTTTCAATGCTTGCCACATGTAATTTACGTAAACAAATGATGCATTTCTATTTTAACATCACTTACCATTTTCAACATAGCCTGGTATATATAGAGCTTTATTCTGTTGTTGTCTTGAACTTAGTCTAGCTGTGCTTTTCCTTGCCTGGGCAAATACTTTTAAACTGTATCTACCATTTCCATGGTAATCTGTAAAATATCTCGAGTAGATGCCGTCGTTCTTGACAGTATCAGCACCTTGATATTGAAATGTAATAATTAGCCATCCAACAGAATAAAAATCACAATCCCAACTGTTTATGAGCACTAGTGATGGCAACCATTTTGGGAGATAGTATAGCACAGTGCTTTAAGTACATGAACCCTGGAATCAGACTGCTAGGATTCAAAGCCTGGCTTGACCACTTGCTAACTCTTGACTTTGGAAAAGTTTAATTCATGATAAACATTCAATTAATATTAGTTACTATTATTTCATAAAGGAATCTTAACAAAATAAGGAGAATATAACTAAACTGGAGAAAGTGTATGCAAAACACTGACACTAATGAAAATAGAGAAAAATTGTGTTCCTAAGTTTCCTGGGAAAAGTAAAATTGTTCATAAAATTTAAAGAAAATAAATGTGTGCATGTCTATGCCTCACGTCAAGATAACTGAGTAAAAAGTTTTAAAAACATTAAAATTAAACAGTTCATTTAAGAATATGATTCATTAGTATATACAGGAAATATTGACTTCTAAGTCATGTGGCTTTAGTAGGATTTTAAATTCAGTGGAAGTTGATGCAGATTCTTATTACCTGCACCATTGTCCCAGAGCTCCAATATTACTTGATGTCCATCTTCGTTTTCTATAATGGCTGTTACATTGACTCCCAGAACAGGCAAAAACCCTTGACTGACTCGTGCATAAACAATCATTGGGCTAGGGTAATGTGCTGTATTTTGACTCATGTGAGCAGTTGCAATTACTGGGAGTGTGGTAGGACTTCTTGCTCGAGTAGTCATTGTCACCGTTAGCATTTGAGAGTTGGCATTATTTAGTAGGCTGTAAGTCCAAGTACCTGTCTGAAAATAAGAAATGTCTGTTTGAGAGCTTTTGTAATATTTTCCTACTCCTATTTGAAATATAAAATTATTTAGAAATTTAAGCAAAGTAATACTAATGATTTTTAATATGCAATTTTGTAAGCTGGTAAATAGTAAGTGGATATGAATCGCTAATTCTATTTGGCTTGTTTTTTATGACAGATGATCTGTCACTGTTTTAATATTCACAGTGTATAAGATGTTATCTTCATTTTTTTTTCTCAAAATTGATTGATAAAGCATGGAGAAAATAAAAAATATTCTTACCTCTGCAATACCTGGTATTTGAAGACGGGCAGACCGAATATTTAGTTTATCTTCTTTGAAATCTGAGGTTCTATATTTCTTTCCTTTTGGATCTTGGAGAAGAATTTCTGGCTTTTGTATTGTCCATGTGACAACAAAGAAAGTGTCGTTTCCAATTGTACTATCCACAGGCACTGTACCATTTACCCATTTCCTCCTGCTAATATTAAAGGCTTTACTTTCCAACTGTTATACAAATAAAAACAATAAACACATGAAACCAATTTGTTAGTTTAGTTAATAAAATTTCAAAGTTTAGTCTGTTCAGAGTAATTATAAATTTATTTTTAAGATTTCGATTAAAATAAGAATTATTTTGAAGAATTTTGCAAATACAAAGTACTTAATATAAGGGCTAGAGGAATGAGAAGAAAAGGTGGCTATACGTGTCACAGAAAAGCAAAGTCAGTGGGGATGTTTTTCTTCTGCACACTTGAAATATTTTCAGGCAAAAGTGTTATTTATTAGGGAATAAAGTTACTATTCAGGATAATAGAAATTTATTACAAATGTGAAAAGGCAAAGAATTTTTCTGAGACACTGACCTGAATAGCCTGTTGAGTGATGCTGCCACTTCTAGATGAAATTCTACTGAAAGCATCAATAAGGCCGTTTATGTCTTTATTGGCAGAAAAACGAAGTCCTCCTAAAATGGATGTTTATTTACTTTTATAGTACTAATTTAAAACAGGAAAATCATATTTGTTATTGTACTTTATCAATGTATGTACTTTAAAACATATTTTTAAATTTCTTTTTAAACTAACAAAATATGAATTTTCCAGAAGCTTAGGAGCTTTTAGTATAACAGTGTCCCAGGTGTAATCCTATAAAAATTAAAACTTTGCTCAAAATAAGTTAGAATGAAGAAAATGTAAAGAACTGGACAAATATTATTGTTTTTATATCAGTCATTAGATGTATGTGCCTCCCACATTAGTAAAGCTGATCTAATCACTAAATAATGTTATAAAAATAAAATTTAAGACAATTTTTTTGAACCAACTACTTATTTTCTAGTTGTATCTAAGCTATACCAAAACAATTAGAGAATGGCAGTTTAGAATAAAATAAAAATTAAGTGTGGAAAGTAAATAATATAGGAATTAGTGAAGAGAGAGATTACTTAGGTGTGAAGAGTTGGAAAAGAACGGATTGCAGAGGGCAAGAATTGGTAATCAGCACTCTAACTCCAGCCTTGGGCAAATCATTTGTACTCTCTAGGTTTCCATTTCTTCCTCTATGAAATAGGGCTATTTAGATCTCTATGTAGGATTGAGCAGAACAGATACTAATCAATAATTTCACAATTGCAGTTGAGTAAGTCATTAGTAACCATGGAGAAAGAAGGTTCAATTTGGTAGTAGAGAGTGGTGAGAAATGCATGAAGACAGCAAATATTGACTAACAGAAGAAGATAGTATGCGTAGAAATGGAGAGAGGTGGTGGGGGACCATAGAGGAAAGATATTAACTTGAAAGATAAGGACATGGATGGGGCAAAGATTAATTTTTAGGACAGGAAATTTTTGAGCAGTTTTATAGTTTAAGGGGAAAGAGCCCATGAGATGGGAGAGATATTTTTGGTAATTTCTATTCAAACTACATTCCAAAGGGTTACCTGTCATATTTGACAGAGTCTCCAGTTCTTTGGCAGCAGAAGGGCCTAGAGCAATGGTATGGATGATCGCACCACTTGCTTTTGCCTCCTCAAAGCATGAGCTTATTTGATTATCTTCCCCATCTGTCAGTAATATGATTTCAGAACCAGAAGTACTCTGGTTACTGTAGACAATTGCCTGATAGTGAAAAAGCAGATTATTAATTACAGAATATAATATCTAAAATTTAAACTAAGAATAAACCTGTTCATTAGTCTTGAAGAAGTCTTCAGGCTTATGTATCAGAGTAGGCAAAAGGAAACTTTTGGCATGGAAATGAGTATAATGTACAATGTTCTTGTAGGTTGCCAAAGATAGAGTGTCAACAGTGCTTCTAACTTTTTCACATATACTGAAGCTATCCAAGAGAAGAAGAATAAAACACATAGAACAATGCCTAACACGTAGAAAGTGCTCAGTGAATGTTAGCTATTATGATTCCAGGAGATACTTGAGGTGGAGTCAAAGGACCCAGGCAGTTTTGGAAGGCTGCGGACCGGACAGCGTTTGCAAAGTCATGACTAATGGCAAATGTGCAAGGTCAAATGATGTAGTATGTGTCTTTTTATGCATTTTAGTTGATCATTGGAGAATCTCAGGATTTCCTGGATAAAACTTTGACCTGCCATGAAGAAGGAAGTTCATAAATTTATTGAGTATTCCAATTTTTTTTGTCTTTTCCTGACTTTTACCAGGAGTATTGGCTGAGATCTTTAGTCAGACAAATTGAGATCAATTCCAGCTCTGCCATTTGATAAATATCATGGCTAGTGTTTAGTCTCCCTGTCTTTTTTTCTTCTCTCTCTCTCTGTCATATATAATAGAGTTCTATAAATAGCTCAACGTAGTGATTAACTTTTTGGTCTTAGGAGTAAGAAAGACCAGGTTTTGAATCCTAGGTTTGCCAATTACTGACTCTATATTCTTAAGAAAGATATTTAATTACTCTGAACCTCAGTTTCTTTATGTGCAAAATAGGAACAATAGTAGTACCTGACTAAAAAAGTAATGGTAGGGATAAAATAAGATTATGCGTATAAAGCATTTAATATAGGCAATAGTGTAGTATATACTCAATATATTTTAGCTATTATTGTTATGATTATGTAAATAAAATGCTTACATATTATATGGTTTCATTACATGAGTAATTAAGAGTAATTATAGCTTTGAATGTGCTTTAACATAATCTATTTAGCAATAGATTCTATGGTCAAAATATCATAAGATATATATCAAATTATATTAAGAAAAACATGTATGAACCAATATGTGCAAACATTATGATGTATTCCCAATGTTTGGTACTGTCATATTTTAGAAGTGAATAGACATGTATAATAAGAATTATTATAGTAATAACAATCCTTTCTTGAGCACATACTTATATAATTCTCACAATTAAATGTGATAGGTGCTATTATTTTCCACATTTACTTGGTTGAGGAAACAGACTTTCTGAGTTGAGTAACTTATCCAAAGTTATTTAGCTAATAAATAATAGAGCTAGAATCCCAGGTTTGTCTGAATTCAGAGCCTGCACACCTTCTTAAACCAATAGGCTTTACAACAAATAGACAGCACAAGGAAAGCTAAGAGATGGTATTAATTGGAGGCCTGGATAAGAGTAGCAGGCTTCACTTTCTAGCTGAGACAATTAGAGGATCAGTGACCGAAAGCAGTTTTTTATTTTTGTGACTTAAAGAATGACAATAAATAGGCTTAAATAGAGGCTATCTCAGGTTGAAAGAAATTCAAATGAGTACCAGAGGGAGTTTAATATAGCGCTCAAAAGTTGCTCTCAAGTTTTGATTTCAGAATTTTTATTTCATTAAACTTCCACCTATGTGTCTTGGGTTTGGGGCTATACTGCTTGAGGAACTACCTCTGTCTTTGTGATTTTTAAATGTTAATTTAACTGGATGAACTAATTTTTTTTTTTTTTACTCATAATAGAAATATTACTAATTTCCCTCTTCCACAGTCTCCTTAACAGCATTATTTTCTGCTCACAGAAATTCAGACTGTGGGAGAGATGAAGGAATGGGGAGCTCCTCAATGAAATCTTGATGGTTATGTGCACACTGGAGTTTTCTTCCCTTGGTTGACTACTCCCCATGCAGCTCAGTCCCTCAGGAATATGTTGGTGGAATAACCACACTCAGAGAGCCTCCAGCTGTAAACAAGACAGTAGGAGAGTCTTTTTTTAAAAAATATTATTTAAATGAGGGACCTGTGAGCTCATGACCCTTGTTCAAAGATAGTTGGACAAAATTAAAAGTAATGGTAAATGGCAAATGATACTTAGAAAAACATTTTTATTGTACCTGGAATCCTGCTTTGAGTCCATTACAAATTGAAGTTCCACCACCAGCAAACTGAGGCAGTTTTGCAATGATGTTTTGGTAAGCATTATCGTCAGTTATTTTTGTTAGATTATTTTGGATTTCAGCAGAGCTGTCAAATGTGACCATCCCAACCAAAGATTCCTTTTCAATAATTTGAATCAAATATAATTCTGCTGCTTGATTCATTCGAAGGAGACGGTCGTCCTGTAAGAAAAAGATCTCTGAACAATTCCTGATTCTCCTCAAGTCCTGACAAATTGGTGGAAGACGAAGTTGTCTACAGGCCGCAGATCATGATAATAATTGATTACTGTATTTTAGAATTTAAGTCTTTCATTTTATTATAAAGAAATAATATTAAAGAAAATTAAAAATAATTAGTCATGTTATAGTTGGAAAAGCCCTAAAAATTGATAACTTTTTATTTAACAGTTTTATATTCAGGAATTTCTGCTAAGGAAATAACTTAAAAATGAAGACACAAATGTTCAAAACAACATAATTTTTAATAATAACAACTTGAAAATCTCCAAAAGGTCCAATAACAGGAGGTTATTTGACTAAATTATGGTATGTATATATGATTCAGCCATTAAAAATTATGTCATGGAATCATTTTTTTCCCTGGAGAGTGTTTAAGGTATAGTAAGTAAAAAAATCACATTATAAAACATAAAATATAATCACATTTTTGAGCAGGAAAAACAAATACATGAACAGAAAAAAGACTAAAATGACATATGCTCAGTGGTGGAATTATGAATGATTTTCATGTTTTCTTTTTGTTCAGTTATATTTTGTTCAGTTTTTTCTTTAACTGAATGAAAGAATAAACATTATCTATAAAAGTTAGAGAATAAACATTACATATAATCCAATAATCTTAATATAACAATTATCTTTGTTTTAATATATTATCTTCTAGTAATTGTCCATATAAAATCATTATACTAAAATTTAGTAGAATAATAAGTGTATATTTTAATTAGCTAAGTAGAACTAAACCTAAGATTAAATTATATTTCTATTAGCTTAAATACTTAATTTAAGAGAGCTAACAAGTAAATGTCTTACTGAATCCATGCTTCCAGATTTATCAAGTACCAAACAAACTACTCGCTGTTTGGACTTGAGCAATGAAAATGTAGGATGAGGTGGTAGATTTGTTCCTGGCATGGGAGATGCATTCTGAAAATCATCAGAGTCCATGATTACATCCCATGTGCTTCTGTAATTGCACATTTTGTTTTGTAGGTTTGGAGCTTCCGTATTGTGTGTTTTTGCTGTACAAAATTCAGTCACCTGGAAAAAAAATCAATTAGAAAATGATATCATGATAACCAGTGTGGCATTACCCTCTTTTCCAAATATGCGCTTGGTTAGCATATACATCCTTCACAGATTTTATCTCCTAACAATTAAAAGTTATTTATAATCTAACATTCTGCCATCCATTTTGCAAACTTGAGAGGAAGCAAGGTAAAACCATCAATATGCACTGGAAAGTTTTTTGGGATTCTTTAAGGTACAGGTAGATCATAGCAGGCGGTGGGTGGTGTGATACTGGCACAACTGCTTGAGTTCACTTCTTACTTTCCCTTCTAGACTCTTGGGGAAATAAAGCTGTGAATTAAGGTTAGTGGAAAAGGGACAGGCTTTGCAGTAATTTCTAACTGACCCCTAAAAGTGGGATAAAGAAAATGGCCTTCTTTAATTGCTTAACTATTTTCTATCTCTTTATAGTTGGTTGAAAAACTTGAGAACAGGTATTTTAACATCCTGGGTTATTATTGGCTGTGTGAACTCTGACATAAATAAAATACTATTCTTGAAAAAGTAATGAAAATGTAGAGAGAATATGAAGATATGTGATTGCTTCTCTTTCAGTTGCAAATGGTGAGTTGTATCCAGTATTCTGCCAAATGATATTTCATTACTATGAAACCTGTGAAAATCTTCCAAGTTTGAAAACTTAGTATTGGAAAAATGCTTCCATAAACCAGTGCAGTGTTCAGGAAAGAATTCACCTTGCAGTAAGTCTTAGCTTATAAGAAATACTTTTGTAAATGTCGTTTCCTTTTTAAAAAAATCCCCTCCCAATAGAGTCTCCAGATGTAAACTCAGATTTACAATTAAATTATTAAATTTGAATATCTTTTATTTAAGTTTTAAGAGTTTATTTCCTTGTGATATGGTTCTGATTTGCATTTCCCAGGAGGGGTTATATTGGATGGGAGAAAAATACAGTTTTCAATCAAAGTGATGATTCATAATCAAGTCTTGCTGATATGAAATGCCTATCAAATCTAGTCTCTCTTTCCCCTACCACTGCCACTGCCTTAATCAGGGCTTTCAGGTCTCTTATCTGCCTATTGCTATGGCCTTCCATCTCTTCTCCCTGCATCCATTATGATCTCACTTCATTTTTTCTTTGCTTTTTTTTGTTTTTTGAGGAAGATCAGCCCTGAGCTAACATCTGCTGCCAATCCTCCTCTTTTTGCTGAGGAAGACTGGCCCTGAGCTAACATCTGTGCCCATCTTCCTCTACTTTCTATGTGGGACGCCTGCCACAGCATGGCTTGATGAGCTGTACCATATCCGCACGCAGGATCCAAACCAGTGGACCCCTGGCCACTGAAGTAGAACGTGCAAACTTAACCACTGTGCCACTGGGTCGGCCCCTCACTCCATTTTTTCCCTCACAATTAGTAGGATTATCTTCCTGAAAGAATTAAGCTGATTACATCGCCAGTCTGAAGCTAATAAGATAAAATCCAAACACCTTAGCTTTGTAGGTCCCAGTTTCTTGCTTCAGTCTTGTTTCCTGCTTCTTGCTCACTGTGTGTCCTTTGCTTGTACCACACTGAACTTTTTCCTGTCCTTAGAGTATGCCAGAAACTTTCACAAAGGTCTCAGCTAACTCAAATGGAAAGAGGGACAGGAAATTTTGAGTAAATTAGAAAAAGGTGCTTAAAAAGTTTCTTAAGTTCTTTTGCTGCTATCTACCTGAAAATTGTTCTAATAAATATTAAAATCTTAGGGTCCATGATGCAGCTATTTTGAGGACTGCTCAACTCGTACAATCATGTGTGGCATCCTGTATTTTTCCATTCTTTGTTATTGTAAACCTATTTCTTTGCCTAGAATATCCTTCCCCTTCTTGCTTTGGTAAATTTATACTCGTTTTTTTCAAATCCCAACTCAAAACTCGTCTTTTTAGAAACCATTTTCTGACCTCCAGTTGGAGATGTTTGCTGTACTCTCGTAGCACTTGGTTTATATCTCTTCCTATTTTGTATTCCATATGTTTTCCTTATAGCTCGACCTCTCTCACTAAACATTTCCTCAAGAACAATTATCTTTAATTATTTCTGTATTTCCAGCTCCTAACACAGAGCTGGGCATGAAGTAGGAATAGTGAAATTTAAGGGAAAGAAATTATGGAATTGAACATTCGGTATTTAAGATCATATCTCTCCTGGGTCTGAGCTTATGCCCTGGGTACAGATGCTATGCATTATATTTCATCTATATTATAATAATTAGAAGTTAGTGTTATTCTGGACAAGATATATGGTTAAAGTACAATATTTATCTCCGAGCCATGTCTTATATAATTAGTTGCCCTCTGTATTTCAGCTACGTGATCTTCTTCATTATTATTTATGTCCCAGGTAGGCAGCATCAGTTGTCTCTGGAGAGTCAAATGCTTTTGGAATTTATAGTTTGGAACAGACAGTACATATTCCAATTATCCTCTTGTGTCACATGATCTGATATCTATTTGGATGCTGAATTCTTTGGCTAGCCTTTGCTGATCCAGATTCAGCAGGTTGAAGTGAACTTTGTTGACTCATGTTTCAAATATTCCCAGGAGGGAGCTTTATTAGGCTGGAAAACAATTTCTACTTAAATATCAAATTGGGTTCACTTAAGAGTTTTAGAAGAAAATATCACGTTTAAATTTTTACTCAAGTCCATCATTAATGCCCTCGGCTCCAAAACAATTTTAAATTTTATTGGAAACAATAGGCTTTTACAAACCTCTACCTATGGAAGTATTTGTTGCTACTGACTTGGTATATGAAAATTTACTTTTAAAAAATAAGTTAGTCTTACTATTTAGTGGTAGTACTTTATTTTGATTTATTTTTGATAACTTTCATATGTTTCATATTTAAAAATCTTTTTTACATGTTTAGAAGTTTTCATTAGGTAGCTATAATATGTTTGTATTAGTTAAGATTGGACTTATCCAGGGAAAGAGACAATTGACTATTATCCAAATATTTTGTAAATTCTAAAAATTTAAAGTTTATTTTGTTCTTTGTGCTAAACACTGACCATACTTTTTTACATTAGATCTTGTAAATCTAACAACAATGACATTGTGAAGTGAGTATTATAATACCCACTTAAAAGATGAGAGAACTACATCTCAGATTCAGCAGTTTTCTCATAGTGACGCAGCTTGAAAATGACAGACTGGGTTTTGATATCAAGTCTATCTGATTCGAAGGCACCTGTTCTTATCCACTGAGCTTTATGTATTTAAATCAGATGTTTCAGGTCAAACATTAGCTTTGGAACTTGAATTATTGTGTTGATATTAGTGATTGTGAACTTTTTCCCTTAAGTCTGTTCTGTAGAGATAGAGCCATTTATGTTTTCACAATATCACTTTGCAATAGCTTGGTGTGCTTTAGCGGGAAGATAATGGGAAATCTAGAATGTCAGTACTTTTCAAAGCTACAGAATGGATTACTTTGGAAAAGTGGTCTGACTAACACTTAAAAGAGAGAATTAAAACAAGGTTGTAGTTCTAGACACAAGTCCACAGAAGTCAAATGAGGGAAGGGATGTTATAAGAAATTACGTCACGCCAATGAGAAGGGTACAGTTCTACATCTGAAGAAAAGACACAGGTTAATACGAAAGGGTGGAATGATTTCTGGACACACCCTGACATAGGCTGGAGAAAATAGCTGTTAATTAATTGTCTGAGTAATTTCTCTCATTTCTATTGGTATATATAATTTCATAGTAGAAAATCTAGCTTCCCTAATTAATTTTTCCCAAAAGGTTCCTTTGTGAGACTAGGAAAAGAAGGTACTTACAGAATCGAGACTTTGCATAAACATTATGGATTCCCTTGTGCTCTGGGATTTTTCTGGGATGAATGTACATTTTGCTTCATACAGCCCTGTCTGTGAGTCACGTCTACATGGCCTTGTTAAACAGCTGCCTCCCTGGCATTCCTTGAAAACCACGTTAATACCAGTAATATGAGTTGAACATCTATGATGAAAAGAATGAGATTACATTTATTTATGAAGACCAGACAAATCATGAATACAGACTAACATCCTAAAATATTTTCCTCAATGATAATTGCTATAGATCATGTACTAAACATTCCGTTTTGACTGAAGTAGGCACAATGTCCTACCCCTATTTACCATAGATTTCAACAAGAGGAATGATGTCATTTCATATTTATTAACGTTGATTGCTCACTAATGTGATCAATAAATCTATTATCCTTGTGACCTTGAACTAAAGATGATAATTCCTAATTCACAGGGATGTTGTGAAGATTAAGTGAGTTAAGAGATACAGAGAAGTTGCTTCTTAGTGGGGAGGGGAGAGTCAACACTATGCTTAAAATCCTCTTAAATTTCTATGTATGGTACACATATATATGCACACGCATATATTGCTATATAGATGTACACATATATACACATATGTGTGTATACCATACATACAAAACCATGTATTGTTCTATGTTTATAGCATTTTGCAATTTACATTTTGAAAACCACTGAGCTAGACTGAAGGAAGAAATAAAAATAAAGCTGCATAGAAATGCTTGTGCATTCAAACCTTTTGGTCTTTGTGATAAGTAAGATAATTGTCAAGTCCCTGGCAGGGAATAGGCAGGGTAGGGTATGGGGTAAAAGACTCTAAAGAGTTTCTATTTATCTGCAGGATTTACTCCCATTCTGATTTACTATTAAACTTCATAACATTAATCCACTTGAATAAATTTATTTGTATTGCAAGGACTAAAGGAGGTAATGAGTCATATCTTCCAAAAGGGTTACCTGTAAAGTAAGCCTGATGATTAAATAAAGTACCTGGCACAGTGCAGGAGCTCAATAAATTTTATTTTAGATGCTTGTTTTTACTAATATATCTCTTTGAATGACTGATAAGGAGCTCATTCGTTTTTGTTAATTCATCAAAAATTTATTTCTTGATACGTTCTTTCTTTAGCTTTTACTTACTTGGTTTTGTGCCAGGCCCAAGGCTAGGGGATTAGAAAAAAATTAGTCCTCAAGGATCTTAAGTGTGAGATCTTAGTGGGGAAAATAAAATTTCACAGTCGATTGATGCTCAGTGTGAGAGAAGTCCATGCATATTGTTTTGAGAACACGTTCAAAGATATCTAACCCCAAATGGAGGGAGAGGAAAGACACTTAGGGAAGCAACATTTGAACTGAGTCTTGAAGGATGAACGAGCATTGTCTGGATAAGGGAGGTGGTGCTGGGAGGAGTTGCGTGGGAGGACGGAAGAGGAATGAGTATCCTGAATTGAGAGCCCAGTCTGTGCGAGAGACTCTAGGCAGCTTAGCAGAGATAAAGCAAACCCCACAAAGGAGGTGGGGAGAGGCATTTTTTCTATCACAGTTCTGTCCTCTAGTATATTTTTTATCCCAAAGACTTTCCCTATTACTCTGATTTCTGTTGTTCTTTAATACTCTTTAAATACTCCATATGCTTGATATTTTTAATTGAAATATATTATCTATTTATAAATAGGGCCTGTCTAAATCTACCAAGATTATATTTCTTAAAAAATCAGGGCGGCCAGCCCCATAGCCAAGTGGTTAAAGTTCTGCATGCTCCACTTTGGCAGTCTGGGTTCACAGATTTGGATCCTGGGCATAGATCTACTCCACTCATCAGCCATGCTGTGGAGGCATCCCACATACAAAATAGAGGAAGATTGGCACAGATGTTAGCTCAGGATTAATCTTGCTCAAGCAAAAAATAATGGGGAGATTGGCAATGGATGTTAGCTCAGGGTGAATCTTCCTCACCAAAAAAAAAAAAAAAAAAAAAACCCAACAAAAAAGCACCATATCAATTTACTCACTTATCCTTATGAAAAGTACTTTTTCCCCTCCTTTAAGTTTAAGAGTAAATGAAAAGTAAAATATATTTAACATGAAACTCTAGTAGTTTAGTTGATTTCAATAAAATAGATTCACCTTAAAAAATTATGAATCAAACACAATAAAAGATTGGGTAGGAACTTGAACACCAATTAAGATACTTAAGGTTTAGGCTACAGCTTTTTCCTTTCTCCTTTGACAATAACATATTTTAGTACAATCTCCATGAATACTGAAATGATTTGCAATTTTGAATGATCTTGATTCCAAGAAGGAATCCCCAGAAGTAGTTGGACACATACATAGCGGGGCAGGTTGGATACTGAAATGAACTGAATGAGCATTCAACCACTGAGATAATTTTTGTTTGCCTAGTATAGAAAATTAAAAAATCATAAGTGGAAAGTTTTGAAAACAGATTTGTTCAATACAATGATACCTTGTTGCTTCAATAGTGTTCCTTCTGGAGATATAGAATGGCCGGTCCACATTATACTCATCAAATACTCCCCATCGGAGATGGGCCCACTCATGGACAAATACTCTGCCTATGAGAGAATATGCCCACTTAAAAATTTATATTTACAATATTTTAATATAGATTCCTTATTTTTAAGTCTCCTTGCCCCATATCCTTAATCTAATTGAGTCAAGGAACTCTAGAAGTTGACACCCCTCTGATACCCCAAAAAAGTTGCAATGGATTAGTATCAATAAATAACTAATTTTATTATTAAACACACACACACAAAGAAATATAGTTAGATTGAACATAACTAGTATGTTTCCAAACAAAGGTATTAATTAATACCTATTTTTCTTTTTAAATAATCTTTAAAAATACGATTAGTCACAGTGTTATAGTTGTTTCCAGTAGAAATAAACATAGAAGTGTAAAATAGATGTCCCTACCTCGGGACCCATAGATAGGCAAATTATTAGTCAACAAGAAGTTTGGAGTAAAATGTATATATTGTCCTTTGTCTCCACATTGTCCATATTGAAGTGTATAGGGATCATCTCCGTATTTTAGGTAAGGATTAGCAACTATGACATCTGCCTAAAAAGTGGAAGAACAAACAAACCAAAACAGATCGCAAGAGCAATAAGAACAGGGAATTTTTCCTCTAAATTGAGACAAGTAATATTACTAATATAATTACTAAAGTAGTGATTAATAATTACTAAAAAATTGTAAGTATTAATTTTAAAAAAGCCCAGGAAGAAAGAAGCAGTTTATGAACTACATAAAATGTCCTACCTGTTCATATGATTCTTGTTTTGGCATTAAGTACTCAGATTTTGACTTCCAGGTCATTGGAATTAAAATGCTTACGTTCCTGAAATAAACTCTTCTTTTGGTGGCGTGAAACAGGTGAGTTGAAGCTTCAGTTACCATTTTCTGACAAAATTAAAAATACCTTGTGGTAACACTTTCACAATGAAATGAGCATAAAAGTGTATATATACAAATAAGAAGCAAATCTAAGCTCCCTTACCCCAAATATTTTGGCAAAGACTAACTGAAAAATAGGTCGAATTTTACTGTATCACTCTAATCTATAAACTCCGCATTTTCAAATGCTCAAAAATCAACTCTCCATTTCTTACCTATCCAGACCTGCTTTCAGCTTTATGGGTTGGAGAGGGGAGTGAAGGTGCTGGGTCAGATCTGAAGGGGATTAAGGCAGGGACCTGTTGGCAAGTTGCTTATTTAATCCAACAGAGGCGCTGATAATTGGTTTGGGAGTTTAAAGTTTGGTAGATTTTATACTTACTGTTAATCGAAAAAAATTTTTGCAGGATTTATTTTGAGTTATCTTCTCATGTGGAATGTGTTCGTAAAAGGCAAAGTTTTACCAAGCAGTAATGAAAATAAAAGTATATAGATCTCGATGGCTTTAAGTCCCAGTTTTGTCACTAATTGTATGATTGTACAAATCACTTATCTTCTCTCATTTATATAACAAGGGAATAATCTCTGTTCTTGACTACTTCATAGGGATATTGAGAGGATCAAAGAAGACAGTATATATTAAAGTGCTATATATAAAGTGTTTTTATTATACTGACTAACCTGAATAAAATTAGGAAGTAAGTCAACTTCAGAAATATGTATTATTTTCCTTAAGATCAGATACATAAGCGTTTTGAATTTTTCAGAGTTGAACAAGTATGAACAACTGAAAAAACGTATACGATAATAAACCTCTAGGGCTTAAGTGTAGGTTAGTTATTTAAACATTGTAAAAGTAATTTTATAAAGATAAAATTTGAAAATAACTCTCCACCAGCTCTAAAGTCTTTCTATTAGCTTAATGAGTTTAAAAAATATTAGTAATTTAGCCTTTTAATAATTCATTAGAGGAATGACTAATACTATTAATATATGATAAATCACACTTTAAGCAAACATTAATCTTGACAGTTTAGATACATACTACATAAATGATGACTATTGTCAAAGCAATTTTGGGAAATTATAACTCTGTGTGAGTGTGTGTGTATGTACCTAGCCAACATGAGTTGAGAATACTTATTGAAATAAAAATAAGTGGATAATAAAATTTTCTCTCTTACCTTTATGTTTTGAATGAGTTTTTCATCTTCTGGTACACTGGGGTTAATTGCAATGACAATGCCATCATATCCGTTGTTAGTCAAATTTAAAATTGAGCTTTTCACTGTAGTCAGGACATGCAAAGCTAGGAACAGAATAACATTCAAACTGAGCACCATTTTTGCGTGTTAGAATAAACCTTTTGGAAAGATAAGGAGAGTATTTATATCTGCTGAAATGAGGAATTTGAATCTAAACCAAAGTATTTGCATGAATGTTACACAATAAATTGCTTAAATATCCTGATGAGCTTCCTTATCTTACTCATTCTAAAGATTTGGTTGTTAGGTAGCAATGTTTATCATACTTTCTAAGCCAGCTAAGGTGTTAAGTACTCATTGAATTGAGAAGTTATTTTAGATTGTTTGTGTAGTTGTCATTGTCATTGTAGTGGCCAGCATCATCATCATCATCACCATCACCAAATAGTATTAGAGATTTTCCAATCCTGGGATTGGTTTACAGAAAAATACTTTTTAGAACCAGGAGGAACTGAAATGAAAAGCACCAGGAAAGAGCACATGAAAAACGCCTGTTTAAAAAACAAGCAAAACAAAACAAAAAACAATAAAGGAACTAGAATACGATTGGCAGTGAGTCAGGATTTCTGTTCTTCCTTTTGAAGGGAGTGATATAAACACAGTGGTTGGGGACAGCTATGGGTTAGGGGAAAAGGGGTGTTTTGGTTACCTTCTGTGATGACTACTTGTGTATTTCAGTTTTCAAGTGGCATTGAATGCTTTAAGTCTTTATGTAACTTGAAAACTTAATACGCCTCAATTAAAATTTATTTTTTGGATTGGATACAAATCTGCCAGTGTTCCTTAGTTTGCAATTGTTGTACACATAGCATTGTGAGCTGGCTTTGAAGTCAGATGAATCTAAACCTGACCCTTACTTTGGTCACTTAACAGTCACGTGATTCTTAGTAAGCTTTGTATGGCTCTTTTTAGGTCTAGTTTCTCTTCTGTGATATTGGAGTAATTATGCATGTTTAAATGAGATAATCTGTGGGAAGCACTTCATACAAGACTCCTGGTGCCTAATAAGCACTCACTAAATATTATCCATTATTATTAAACGTTATATATTATATTATGAATACAAACCTTGCTGTAAATTTTTGCCAATTATTTATTATGTTTTCATTTGCTTCTTTTGTAAAACTTTAAATATAGTCTTTCAGTGTTCATCTAGGGAATGAGTAGTCTCTAAGCCTGTCCAAAAAAGACTAGAGGAGGAACTGTCTGTCAGGAGTGAGACTATACGCCCTTTGGAATGATCTTTGATTTTCTCCATCTGTTGACAGTATCCAGTCCTTGCTGGTCCGGTTTAGCTGTGGTCTCACCCATAAAATCTCAAATAATCCACTCTAGAAGTAATTTTTCTTTCTTTTGAACTCATTTGAACCACTTATTACATACTACCTGCGTTGCATTTGTTGTTTTTAATATACATAGTATACCTCCCCTACTAGATTGTAAACTCCTTGGAGGGAAGAGATTATTTTTTCTGAATTTAACCTCTCTCAGCCTGAATTTCCTTAACCATAAAATGTGGACAGCAATACCTATCTGGAAGAAATGTTGTGAAGGTTAAATGAAATAACCTTTGGGGAAAGCACTTATTGTAAGTGCCAGGTACATAGTAGGCCCTCAATTAATGTTTATTTTTCGCTTTTCCTTATCCCTTTTAAATCATATAGAAAAATATATTAGTGCTTCTGTGTGCCAGGCTCAGTGCTCTACTCTCCAGTAAAACACAAACACTGTCTCCAAAGAACTTGCAGACTCAATTGCATGAATTAGATTAGATAAGAAAGATTAAAATACAAGGTAGGGTAAGAAAAGTTCTGTAAGAGAGTTATAAGCACATATAAGTGCTAGGGAGCAAAGGTTGGGAAATAGATTCTATATGAGATGGAATCAGAAAAGATTTTAGGGGCAGACCATTTTTCAGGAAACTGAGGCATGATGAAGTTAATTAATTTGCTCTAGATCACACTTTCAGGAAGGGGCAAATTTGGAATTGGAACTCAGGTCATCCAGTTTCAGAGTCTATGTTTTTAAAGTATGTGTGACATATACTTTATGTGAATCAGTGAGTATCAACCTTGAAAATTATTGTGAAAGTTGTCTCTATTTGTTTCTATTATAGACTAATAGTTGACAGTAGAAGATCTAAGAGAATGTGAATTGCTGTGATTAATTTGTATGAATCAATAGAATTTTTTTTTTACTTTTTTTTTTTTTAAGGAAGATTAGCCCTGAGCTAACTGCTGCCAATCCTCCTCTCTTTGCCGAGGAAGACTGGCCCTGAGCTAACATCCGTGCCCATCTTCCTCTTCTTTCTATGTGGGATGCCTACCACAGCATGGCTTGCCAAGCGGTGCCATGTCTGCACCCGGCATCCGAACTGGCGAACCCTGGGGCACCAAAGCAGAACGTGTGAACTTAACTGCTGTGCCACTGGGCCGGCCCCAATAGAATTTTTATCTTGTTTTGATTTTAGGTTGAATAATGGAATTTTCTTTTGACTGTCTTGCCATGAAAACTTAGAGTTAAGTACAAGTCTTCTAGAATTTAATAATTTATTTTTTGATAATTTTGAGGAGAGAGAATCTTTCAATAAATCATTCTTAAGTTGTATCTGAAAATGAAATAGACAATAGGAGTAAAAATCATATTGTCATAAAATTCCAGAAACTTTAATAAGGTTTCTTTAAATGTCTTTATTAAAACTGATTTCTTTATTCTTTTCCTGCTGCCTCGTCCTCCTCAAAGATATTTTTCTGGATGCCTCACAGAAGATGTAAGATTGGAAGAGTACAAGTGTTGGGATAATAGCAAATCAGTTTTTATATAGTTACGCTACCTTTCAAAGAGTTATGTAAAATAAATTAAAAGCAAATGCCATTCTTTGCAATGTGAGATATAAAGAAGGAAATGTTAAGAGTTCACCTATGGATATGCTGCACTGATTCAGAGAGATTTATGAACCATCATAACCACACACACCCAGTCATGCTCCAGTGCAATCATTCTTAGATGTCAAAGTTAATTCCTGCAGAGATTGTGTTTAACCAACTGTTACACAAAGTTGAAGTTAAGAATACAATGAATTGGTAGCTTCGTTTCCATGTAGATCCTCCCTCAGAATTTTCTTTATTAGCTCTTCTTTCTTTGCTGCTTCTTTTATACCATCACTTTTGGAACATCATTCCATTTGCTACCAATATTCGTGCTCTGCTTTTGTGAATATTCTTTCCATTCATTTAATTTATTAAACTTGTTCATTCATTCATTTATTCAACAAACTTCTTGGACACTTGCGATGTGTCAGGCGCTCTGCTAGTCAGGGGTCTATAATATTGATTAAGTTATGATCCCTACCTTTTTCAAGGTGCTTCTGATCTTGTGGGGATCCTGGACACTTGTAATTATTTTGGTTGATTTTCTGTTGTTCTTCCTACAACACTGGGCATTATTTCAATTCAGAGAATCCTCTGATTGATTATTATGCAATTTATTATTGTTATTTTTGTACTTAACATTATCTCAAGCCAACTTTGTTAACTCCTACATTGCTGTTGCACACCCTTTAAGTTTTCTCAATATCTACTTGCCCTTTCCTCCTTGCTAATAGACCTTCAGTTTTGTTCAGGTGTCCTCAGTTCTCATGTGACTGAAATGAAGGTCACCCCCATCTCAAACTCAAGGGTAAATCCAGGTTGATCTAAGTGGGTGATCCTCAAAGTGTGGTTTGCAGACCCCTAAAGGTCTCTAAGATCCTTTTAGAAGATCTGAATGGTCAAAACTATTTAGATGATAATATTACGAAGTTCTTTGTATTTTTTTAATATGTTGACATTTGATGATGATGCAAAAGATGTAAAGGATAAAACTGCTGGGACCTTAGCACAAATATTAGCAGTGACATGAAATGGTGCTTATAGTCATTGAATTCTTCACTGCCAAGCACTTCCAGTATAAAATAATGCCTGTTTCACTTAAGAATGGAATTGGTGAAGCAGTAAAAATTAATTTTGTTAAATCTCTAACCTTGAATACACATATTTTTGATATTCTTTGTGCAGAGCAAAGTATGATTGTACTTGAGGAAAACCACCTGGGCAAAAGACGTGTGTTGAACTAGTCACATTTTTCAAAAGCACCATTTTTACTTGAAAGAACTACTGGAAAACAAACAATGGTTATTCAGACTTGGGTATTTGGCAGATATTTTCTCAAAAATGTCACATAGAGGAAGACAACCAACAGTTTTTGTTGCCAATGATAAAATTTGAGCTTTTAAAAATTAGAATTCTGGAAAACTTGTATCTGTTATTGAAAGCTTGACTGCCTCCCAATACTTAAAGACTTCTCTGATGAGGTTGGTGATGGGATTAATTAATGTGAGTTTTTGATATTATATAATGAAATGTGTCAACATTTGGAAGATCCACATAACTTAGTGAACCAATGATTTCCAAATCACCAATGCATGATATTAAAAAATTATTGGAGCCAACTCTAATAGCCTAATGGTTAAAGTTCAGTGCTCAACACTTTGGCGGCCCGGGTTCATTTCCTGGAACCTCACCACCTGTCTGGCAGTTGCCATGCTGTGGTGGTGGCTCACATAGAAGAACTAGAACAACTTACAACTAGGATATACAACCATGCACTGGGGTTTTGGGGAGGAAAAAAAAAAAAGAGGAAGATTTACAACAGATGTTAGCTCAGGGTGAATCTTTCCCTGCAAAAAGAAAAAATCCAAAAAAACAGAGCAAAACAAAATTATTCAAGGGTAGAAGATCCATTCAAAATAAGGTGCACCAATTGATACTTGTTTAACAGAGTATCAATTTACTTGGTTTGTGATACATTTTCCAAATCAATGGATATTTAAAAAACACATTTTTAAAACTTCAGTAAAACTAGTGTCACTTAAAATTTAAATACCAAATTAATAAATATTGATTATAGTAGTGTCTTTTCATTAAAATACTCAAGAAACTCTATTAATTAGGAAGCTATTTCTAAGAAGCCATACTTGGCTTGCATTTTAATCATTCATTCCTCAACAGCTAGGAAACAACTTTTTGTTGCTGTTGTATTTGTTAGTCAAACTTACGGATGACATGTGAGGAGCAGTTTAAAAATTTGGAAGAAAAGGAAAACCAAGGGAAGGACACAGTATTAGATTGCTTCTTTTTTTTTTTTTCCAGGAAGATTAGCCATGAGCTAACATCTGCTGCCAGTCTTCCTCTTTGCTGAGGAAGACTGGCCCTGAGCTAAATACCCATCTTCCTCTAATTTGTATGTGGGACGCCTACCACAGCATGGCTTGCCAAGCGGTGCCATGTCCACCCCTGGGATCCAAACCGGTGAACCCCGGGCCACTGAAGCAGAGCATGCGCACTTAACTGCTGCGCCACCGGGCGGGCCCTGGATCAATTCTTATAGTTATTTATCGGGAATCAATATTTGCCACTTCCCTGAAATTAACTTATTGGGTAGTTCGAAATGTATGCATACACACATATAGACAAATACAGTAAAACATTATTGGCATGATGGGTTAGGAGGACAATTTATGGTATAGGAAAAGAAGCACTTTGAATATTAAATATTTTATAATGTGTTATGATTAACTTCTTTTGGAGTAAGAAATTTAGTAAAGTGGCAACATGGGAATATTTTAAAGAGTGTTCTATAACCAGCCAGGAGACCAGTGTTTGAGGTCTATATATACTACTAGTTTACTTTGTACAAACTATTTCAACTTGTATAGCCTCATCTTTTCTCATTTGTAACATAAATTAATATCTATCTCTAAGAATTTCCATGGAAATTGAATGAGATAGTGTAAGTGCTGTTTGTATATACAAAGTGCTATTCAAATAGGAGGTATTATTATTTAGAGTATTTTTTTACTTTTTGTTTTTGAGGAAGATTAGCCCCAAGCTAACGTCTGCTTCCAATCCTCCTCTTTTTGCTGAGGAAGACTGGCCCTGAGCTAACATCTGTGCCCATCTTCCTCTACTTTACACGTGGGACGCCTACCATAGCATGGCGTGCTGAGCAGTGCCATGTCCGCACCCGGGATCCGATCCAGTGAACCCTGGGCCGCCGAAGCAGAAGGTGGGCACTTAACCACTGTGCCACCCGGCCGGCCCCTATTTAGGATATTAAATCGGGTGCCCAATATCACAAGTCTATCCCATACAGTAAGCCTAAGAAGTCAGGTATGGCCCTTGGTCTATGAACAGAAGTCTCCATTGGGAAGTCAGGTGGTTTGAGTAGCTTTTGAAATAGTGGTGATACATTTGTGCTGGAAGTAACACATTGTTTTCTGATATTTACTCCAATAATAATTTAATTACACATTATTAACAGATATTTTACGTAAGTTTAAGGTCTGAAGTCTCCGGCCATAAAACAAAGTGTTCTTTGTGGGAAACTAATTGTTCTATATCCACATCAAACCTACAGGAGCAGACTTTCTTGTGGTGGGCCTTCACCAGCTGAGCTGACTGGCTGGGGAGGTTCTTTAATCTTTGGATTGGTTCTTTATCAGTTCTGCAAATTTAGCAGCCATTGTTTTTTTAACATAATTGTTTCTGCTTCATCTCTCTCTCTCTCTCTTCTTCTGGAACGGTTTAAATCTGTATTAGCACTTCTCATTCTTTCTTCTTCATCATTTGCCTCTCAAAATTTCCATCTTTTTGTCTTCCTGAGCTGCTTGCCTGGATATTTTCTTCTAATTTATCTTCCAGGTTGGAAATTTTCTCTTTTTGTTTAATCTGTGATTAAACTCATTCACTGAGGTTTAAATTTTTTTTTCAATTTTTTAAAAAAAATTATTCCTAGGCATTCTCTTTGGTTCTTTTAAAAATCTGTTTGCTTTTTTTCATGTGTTTCAAGCCTCGCTTTTGTTTCTTTAAACTTAAAATATTTTAAACATTTTTAGTTTGCCTTTAGTGTCTACTAATTCTAAAAGTAATATTTTTTGTGAGTCTGATTATACTGTTTTTTCTATTGGTTCTCACTCATGGTGCTTTATTTTCTTTATGTTTAGAGACGTTTGACTTTGAGTTGCTCATTTTCCCTTTATTTGCAGAAGATCTTTGAAGTCTCAAGTGATAAGTTCCTCTAAGGAGGATTCCTGTTTGTGTCTGTCAGACACCTGGGTACACTACTTGTCTAAGACAACTTTTTTCATATTAAAACAGATTTCTTCCATGTGGTGGTTAATGTAGAAACTGACAGCTCTCAAGTTTTAAATCTTTTGGCTTATTCCATTGGAGGAGTTAAAACAATCTCAGGGAAAAGATTTGCTTGACATAGCTTGGGTAAGATGCCAAAAACCAAGTCATTCACTATGGCCAAAGATTGGAGTGATGTGTCAAGACTCAATATGATCAATCAGTGATGGTGAGTGGCTGGGTCATCTAAGAACATGGTAGCTTCGAAGAGAGCAACGTGTATAAAATGATGGGTCAAGAAACAAGTAAATAAAAGATTTGTGCTACATACGCTTTCTTCCCTAGAATGTCCGACATTTGTAGTACTTGGTTAACAATGGCCTAAAGCACACCTATTTTATTGTTCTAGTAGTTTAAGAAAGGGAAACTTGCGACTTAGACATTCTGAAAAACCTAAAGGAATGAAATTGGGCAACTTACTAAACCTCTCTGGGCTTCTCCATCTGCATCTTGACAGTGAAAGAGTTAGAACCAATGACCTCTAAAGTTCCCAGCATGAAAGCACTGTTATTTTAGGAGTTACATATTCATTAATCAATGAATAATAATTCACTCAATGACCATGTGTTTAATAGACTTGTGTGAATTTCTACTATGTGTAAGACATTACACTAGGTATGATGAGAATGATTTTAATCAATCCTTTAAATGTCAGGAAATTAATCTTTCTCCTTGAAAGCTTGCTTACACTTTTAAAATTCCTACTAAGTTTTATGCATGTAGTAAAGACAGACTTTAATGCAGTTTTGGTTTAAAAATCCTTAAATTTTAAATTAATACTGTAATAAGTTTTTCTATATAGATATTATGCAATAAGTTTGGATTAAAAGTAATTTTTTAAACATTTGTGAATGAGCAATGAGATAGGTGCTATCATACTCTTCTAGTGAAGGGGTAAATTGGTTCAACCTTTTGGTAAAGCAAAAGGAAAATACACATTAAGAGCTTATTTTAAAAATCAGTAATCACATGTCTATGAATCTATTCCAAGATAATATACAAAGTTATATATTCAGGAACAAGGATATTCATGATGCTATGATTTTAAAACTAAAAATTCTGAACAGACCAATACAGTCATGCATCACTTAACAACAGGGATATGTTCTGAGAAATGTGTCGTTAGGTAATTTCGTTGTGTAAACATCACAGAGTGTACTTACATAGACTGAGATGGTATAGTAAATACATTAACCAGTAACATAGTCTTTTATTATCATTATCAAGTAGTATGTACTGTACGTAATTGTACTGCTATACTTCTATATGACTGGCAGCGCAGGTTTATTTACACCAGCATCAAGACAAACACATGAGTAGTGCATTGCACTATGATGGTACGATGGCTATAACAGCACGAGGTGACAGGACTTTGTCAGCTCCGTTATAATCTTGATGGAACCACCATTGCATATATGGTCATTGACTGAGATGTTATTATGCAGTGTGTGACTGTAATAGAAGAAGGTTAAGCAAATTGTTTACATCCATCAAGAATATTATAGAGTAAATACAAACTGTGTTTCTAAAGAATGTTTATGAAAACTGAACGTAGAATTTGATTCTAATTTTGTTTATATATAGATAGAAAAAGTCTGAAAGAAAATAAATAAAAACTTTAACATTTTCTCCATGTTTATTGATATTACAGTTGACTATTATTTTCTTCTTTATACTTTCCTGTACATATGGAGGTAAGTTGAGAAATTTATGGTGGGAAATGAGGTAGTTATTTTGTCACCAGGAGGCAGATATCAAGAAGTTTTCTACTTTCAGATAATATCTTATTCTGCCTATTTTTCAATCTGTTTCCTTTGATATCTGCTTTCACAATTTTCTGTCTGATTTCTGCCAGAGTGTAAGTTCAAGAGATTCCCAATGGTGACTTCTTCTTTACTGGGCGTTATGTTTTATAAGTGAAAGATAATGTTTCTCAGCCATTAATCGGTTTATTAATTCTCAGTGGAAAAAGAGCTGGATCCAATATATATATATGTAACAGAAGTTTCTTTAGGCCTATTTAAAAATGAGATCACATTAATGATAATGACTCAAATTGAAATTATTTTTGTTCAAACTTGACCTCCAATCTTTCTTAAAGTCTAAGCAAGTTTCCCCTGAGAGATTCTGGGTATATCTTGCAGGAGAATATCCGAAATGGTGTAAATTAAGTCCTTCCTCTTCTCAATGTACTTTATCCTCAGTTACTAGAGGCAAGTTTCATCATGACCACTGTAGCATTCTGCCAAGGAAGTTGTCAACTCTTGAGGTAACAGAAGTGTGTATAGCTTAAGATCAAGCTTTGACTTCTCCTGTCTCCTCACCCCATTTTTGAAAAGTGGGCTCTGCTTTGAAAGATTTTTTAGAGATTCCATTTCTCTGTGGAATTCTCCACTTTTTCATTCATTTCTTTAACATATTTGTATTTTTTTCCTCTTAATTATGGTTCACATTTTCCTGATTCTTTGCATGTCTCACAATTTTTTTTTATTGTTTGCTTGACATTGTGCTTAAAAGTACTGTAGAGATTGGAATAAGTATTGTTTTCCACCAGAAAAGGTATGTCCTTTCTTTTTTCAGAAGTCCAGCTGAGTCAGGTCTGGATTGTAGCTTTGGGTAGTTTCAATTCACCTATAGTTTCAGGATCTTGGAATGAGATCTGTTCAGGCCTCTCCTTCTAAAAGGATTTTGGGATCTAAGCATCATGAGACTTTTTGTTTTCTAGCCCAGTCATCAGCCTGTTGTATTGCTGCATACTCAACAAAAGTTCCATGGGGGAGAATTGGTAGGTGATGAGACTTATCTCTGTATTTGAGGGTCCTACAGGTTCCAGCCTATCATACCAGCGTGCATGGTTGTTAAAAGCTCTGCTGACTTCTTACTTCAGCCGAGTCCCCCTGGCTGAAACAGACTCTGTCCTTGTGCCCATGCTCCTAGGAAGAATGATTCTCTTTGGAATTTAGTTCCTTTAGACTTTTTTGAATCTATAGCTCTCTGAATTCTAAGATATTCATGTCTGTGTGTATATCTTTCTCTCTCTCTCTGTTGTATATTTGAATGCTAAAATATGTGATTCAGACAGTAAGTGATTTGGTGTTCAGAGAAAGGAGAGAGATGAATTTGGACTCAGGGAAGAGTTAAGAAGATATGACTGAAATTAAGACTTGAAAGATGAATATCTAATTTTGTGCTATAGTTTGAGGAGGGAATAGAGGTAAATAAGATGGGCATGTAGTGAGTAGTTTGAATTTTATCCTATAGGAAGGGGAAGCCATTGTCTACATTCAAGCGGAGATGTGACTTGATAAAAATTACACTTTAGAAAAGATACATGAATTCCAGTATAAAAGTAGAATATTTGGAGATGGGAACATTAGCCATGAGGGTATTGCAGTCAATCAGGTGTGAATGGACAAGAGTGATAAGAAAGGAAAGCAAGAGATAGATATGGGAGAATTTGAGGAAGAATAAACAGAAATGATGAAAGAAATCATGATATTGTTATTAGGCTTTGGTATAAAAAACATTAAATAATTGGGTTTACACAGTAAAGAATTTGTTTGGATACTGTTTAAGACTCTATGAGATTCCAGTGAGGCTAACCTCAAGAGCAGTTTTTAATTTTTACACTTAACAAAGAATTTGAGGGCCAGCCCCAGTGGCCTAGTGGTTAAGTTAGGTGTGCTCTGCTTTGGCCGCCTGGGTTTACTTCCCAGGCATGGACCTATACCACTTATTTGTCAGTGGCTATGCTGTGCTGGTGGCCCATGTACAAAAAGAGGAAAATTAGCAACAAATGTTAGCTCAGGGTGGGTCTTCCTCAGCAAAAGAAAAAAAATAAAACCTACAAAGAGTTTGGCAAACTTTTCAGTCATATATCCATACCTGATTACTCATGCCAGATAGGCAGTGATTACTGGAATCATTAGGAAAAAAACTCAACTAACCCTAGGACTCAGCAGTTAACTGTTAATTATTGTTATCTGATTTATGTAACTTTATCAAGATTTACGTGACTTTCTTAGTCATGAGGTTAATGAACTTTGATTTAGAACTGGATGTGTTGGCAAACTTGCCATAAAGATATAGTAATCCTTGGACTTTTAAGTATAAATAAAGGCCTGGATGAAAGTAAATTTACCATATATACCTACACTGCATAGCCTATCATTCGTTATGTTTTGAATATGAAGATATGTAGAGAGGAGAACGAATTTCGTATAATAGTTTGTTAGCATGATTTATGACTTTTAAATATTTAAACATATAGTATCTGTTCCATATGGTAACATTTGTACGTTAACATTAGGGATGTGCCTCTTAGCTTTATTTTCCATTGTGTTCTCTCCACTTTCTGCTGTACTCCTTCACGGCTGCTCCCTGTTCTCCGGCATGCCCAGCTCTGTTTATACGCCGGTGCCTTTCCCCTGGTTGTTCCCTCTTTCTAGAATACCCTTTCTCTTTTGCTGCTTGGTAGAATCACTCCCATTCTTCAAAGCTCAACTCAAATGTTTCTTCTCAAATCAGTTGACCTTTCCCTCTTCTGTGATCCCACAGACACTTTTAATTGTATGTATTATATCACCTACAGTAGTGAGCTTTTGAAAACAAGTTCTGATTGTGTTATTTCCAGTTATCTTATGATAAAGTCCAAAATTATTAGTGAGACTTGCAAGGCCCCCACCCCTTTAAAACCCGTGTACTAATTCTTCAGCCTCATCTCTCACTTTGATAAGACTAGTCTTTCTGTTTCTAAAGTGCCCGAGGCTCTCTTCTTATACTTTTTGCACATGTTGTTCCCTTGCCTTGGACGCTATTTTCTACTCTCTTGGAGAATCTCTATTCACCTGTTAAGTTTTAGCTAAAATTTTACTTTCTCAGAGAGACTTTCTATGCCCCTTAGATTAGGTTAGTTCTCCCTGATATAAGTACCCAAAGCACTCTATACACTAAAATGGTGTACTCAGTGCTATCTTTTCCATTAGACTTCATGAGCATGTCTGTCTTGTTCACAGTTATATCTCGGTTAATTAAGCATGTGTCAGGTACTTGAAAGGCATTTGCTAAATAGTTCTTGATAAAATCAATGGAAGGATAAATTGAAAACTTCATTTTGAAAGAAACCTTCTTATTTATGTCACTCTCCCAGTGCCTACATAATGCCAGAGATGGAGCAGGCACTCAATGATGTCATTAAATTCCATTTTAATAAACATGTTTTCTTTCTTTATGACTTATTTGCAATGGTATACTCAGAATTTTTCAAGTAAAATTGTTCCAATTCTACCCTTTTAATTAATTGAATATACCTTGTAAGTACCTTGTAGGATATTTAGGATTTTTTTCAGATCTGCTGTTCAGTCCTTCTCAAACACCTTTGTTGTCTCCCACTCTGCCTAATCTCCAAAGTTTGGAGACCCCTCCCTACCGAGGGATCTGTTTAGCTACAGTCTCTCCATATGTGATCTCATCCAGTCTTATAGGTAGAGATAACGTTATGGGCTGGTGAATCTCAGACTTGATGTGTATGTACTGGAAATTCCGGATTGATATAATTTTATATCTTCTTGACATCTCTATTGGGATGTCTAATAAGTATCTCAAACCTGACATGTCCTAAACAGCGTTTTAAATTTTCTTTCTTGACAATAACAAATTCTTATTCTCTTAGGAAGAGACAGAATAACCTTTGGTCACAGTAAAAAAGTAGCAACATAACAGATTTTATACTCATTCCAATGGATCAATGACAGCTTCCTACTAGGACATATACCTCTAAAAGCAAGCTGAGCAGCAACAACCTCACTCCAATGAGTGGCTGTAGGTCAATCAATTCTTAAACACTCCCACTTATGATATTCCACCATTTCCTGAACTCTGTGCTCCTAGAAACTGGAAATAATATCAGTGGTTTGTTTTCTTCAGAGGCTTCACCTGGAAACAAAGTTCTCCTTTGCTTAACACACAGAAAAGTCAGATTTTGCTTTCAATTACTTAATGGAGGCCTCTTCAATTAATATTTTCCAAACATGATCCTTTTTCAATTTTCCTCATTCCGTTATGGCATCATCATCTTTGATTCTTCTCTTTAGCTTGCACAGCACATCTTACATATCAGTAACCTCTGGCAATTGTATCTTCAAAATTTGTTCTGAATTTATCGAGCAAAGCATAATGGTTAAGTGTGTGGAGTGAAGCTAGACTACCAGCTTTTCAGCTTACTACACAAATCACTTAAGCTTTTTGTACTTTAGAGTAGAAACAGTACCTACTTTATAGCATTGTTGGGAGGATTAAATAAATCAATACACATAAATTACATAGAACAGTGCCTGGCACATAATAAATGATATATACACATTAATTATTATCATTGTGATTACCACCCTAATCCAAACTACTATTATTCTGTGATAACCTCTTAATTAGTGTACCTGCTTCCACCCTTGTCTGGCCAAAATCTAATTTCCACATGGTAGCCAATGATTGTTTTTTCAACTTTATTGAAGTTTAATTTACATACATTTAAGCATGCATTTCTGTAAATTTTGAAAATTTACGCACCCATGTAACTATAACCACAGCCAAGATATAGAACATTTCCATTATGCTAAATACTTCTTGTATCCCTTTTTAGCCAGTCCTCCTCTCCCGACCCCAGCCCCAGGCAACCACTACTCTAATTTCTGTCATTATAGATCAGTTTATAATTACTGGAATTTCGTATAAATGGAATTGTATATTATGTGTTTTTTGGTGTCTGGCTCCTTTCATTCAGTGTAATGTTTTTGAGAATCATCCATATTGTTGCATGTATTAGTAGTTCATTACTATTTATTGAATCTACTACAGTTTGCTTATCCATTTATCAGTTGATGAACAGTTGTTTTTCTCTCCTCCTTTTCTAGTTGTTTTTTGTTATTCTCCTGTTTATTTGGCTTTTTGATTTATTTATGAATAAAGCTACAATGAACATTTATGTAGAACTCTTTGAGTGGATATGTGTTTTTATTTTTCTCAGGTAATTATAGGAGTGGAATTATAGGGTAGAATAGTAAGTGTATGTATAACTTTACAAGAAACTGCCAAACTGTTTTCCAAACTAGTTTTGCTATTTTACATTCCTACCAGAAATGTATGAGAGTTCCAGTTGCCTGCAATATTTTCTTTGCTTGGAGATAACTCCTCTCCTAAATGTTTAAGTGACTTCTTGTTGAACTGGTTTTGGAGGATTAAGCTCAGTGTAATTTCTTCTTTCCTAGGTGTGATTCTGTACTGTCAGGGAAAAAGTGTGTCTTTGTCAGCACTGTTTGACAGAGTCAAACCCCTGAATCATTACCTCATTCTTGGCGGGCCCAAATCCTGTGTGGTTACCACTTGCCTGGGAAGGACAAGTTTTATTGTTGAGTAACTACTATTTGCTGGGTCCTATACTAGGAAATTTACATACATTATTTATATGTAGATCTTCAAAAGTCCGTGGAGTGTTTTTCTCCATACTTTGTACATTTACAGAAAACGCTGGCATGTAGTTAATAAGAATTGATGCTAAGATTTAAATCCATATCTTCTGATTACAAATTGAGTGCAAATAATTAAATATTTACTGAATGAATTAGTGGATCAATGGTTCTTATTAATTAATTTATTGATTCATAGATATTTATTTGCCTATAAAACTCTTATGAAAAGTAACTTCCAGTAGCACTTAACCTAAACAAAAATAACCTCAAGATTGTTTTTTACTGAGAAATCAAAATTTATGCTTGAAAGTTTCTTCTAAAACTTACTCCAGCCTCTACTTATAACATGTATCACATTTAAATAATCTCTGACATAATTTTTCAATCACAATTCAAGAAAATTCTTCATAAGATCTTTAAGTAATACATTGCAGTATTTAAGAAGCCTCATTTTTAGTAAATATATCCTCAATGAAGTCCATTTTCTCTCCTTTTCTTAATGGAAAATGCTATGATAATAGATTTTTAAAATATTATCCCTTATTTTACAGAATAGAATCTTGCCTCTATGTTCAATGTTATTCTATAAACAAAACAGAACTTATAAAGACTAATTTTAATAGCAACAATACTATTTGTAACATTTTTCATCTCTTGACCTTAGGAAAATGTACTGATAATTTAACTCTCTGAAATTACACACCCTTCCATGTCCTGGACCCAGGCTCTAAAGGCTTTCTCATTTTTCATTTATCCTGCCATTTAGCCTCCTTTACTGACATTTACTGACAGCTCATTTCTTTTCCTCCAATAATCCTCTATTAAAAGGTCTTCCTTTTCAATGGAGCTCACGGTTTTGGAAACTGTGGGCACAAAATGCTTGTATGGTCCTTTGGATGACCTGAACCAAAAAGGGCAATCAAAATGACACATTTTGTAACCATATTGCTCTCTAATCTATATTTAATTTTCTAATTATCTGCATGAAAATTTGAAAGATAAAATTCGATTACAAAAGATATTTCATTTATATACAAACTCTGAAAACCTTTCTAATTATATATGCAAGATCTAAACCAACCTCAAGAATTGTCAGATTCAGAGCAGAATTTTGAAATATTACTAATCCTTTTTAAATCTAAGTGAATTAATCATTAGGAGAATGCAAATTAAAACCATGAGATCCCACTACACACCCATTGATAAATCTCATTGAAATGGACAATTTTCTAGGCAAATACAAATGATCAAAATAGAGTCAGTCACAGGAAACCTGAATAGACCAAGGATTAACTTTTGCTCAACTAATCAATAAGAAAAAGATACTCCTTTTGAAAAAAATGAGTTAAAGGCATAATTTTTGTCAACCTGAAACAACAGTAATGTCTACTTTTGGTGAGATTTTGGGGAGGCAAACACTGTCATATACAGTGGATAATAAAAAGAATTACTAATACTTTCTTGTGAATAAATTGCTAATGTGAATCCTTGTGAAAAAAGTTCTTCTTGTCTCTGAAAATTCACTTTTAGAAATTCTAACTAATTGAAGAGATAAATTAAGATTTTGCTATAAGAATGTTCATCATAGAGTACATTGTTTTGAAAGAGTGAACAATTGGAAAGATTCTAGATTTCTCTGTATAAATTTTGTTGCATGCATATATGATCACTAAAAATGAATATATATTCATTCATATTTCAATATGTTAATAAGAGAGTGTTGAATTTTAAAAGCTTGTATTACACTGCAATAGATTCAACAAAATACAATTACATGTAAGAATTTGGATGAATCTCACACACGTATTTGAGTAAAGGAAGTCAGTCACGCAAAAAGAGTGTACTACATGATTCGGCTTATATAAAGTACATAAACAGGTAAAACAATCTATGTTGTTAGAAGTCAAGATAATGTTTACCTTTTGGGGAGATAATAACTGGAAGAGAGCAGAAAGGGAGCATCTGGGATGCTGGTAATGTTTTATTCTTGATATTGGTCCTGATTACATGGGTGTGTTTGTTTGTGAAAATTTATCCAGCAAATGTCAGAAGCAAAGATTTGCATTACTAAGCTCTAGAGATGAGTAAGAAATTCTTAATTTTTGAACAGGGGCCCCTCATTTTCTTTCTTTTTTTTTTTTTTTGAGGAAGATTAGCCTTGAGCTAACTGCTGCCAATCCTCCTCTTTTTGCTGAGGAAGACTGGCTCTGAGCTAACATCCGTGCCCATCTTCCTTTACTTTCTATGTGCGACACCTACCACAGCAAGGTGTGCCAAGTGGTGCCATGTCTGCACCCGGGATCTGAACCGGTGAACCCCTGGCCACCAAAGTGGAAAGTGCGAACTTAACCGCTGCACCACTAGGCCAGCCCCTGAACAGGGGCCCCTCATTTTCATTTTACCCTGGACCCTGTAAATTATATAGCCTGTCCTGACTACAACAATGGTAATCATTCAGTTATTTTTCTGATTCTTACTAATTAACAATTAGCTACTGATGCAGATATAGAAATAGAACTAAACTAGGGCCTAACTTGGGAAGAGAGAGCCCACTACTGAGGCCTACCTGAGCTTAGCTATTGTACTGAAGCATCAGGAAGGGTAATAACCAGGCTGGTGGGCTTTGCTTGCAGAGCTGTGGGGTGGATGGTTTGGAAGGACCCAGAGAAAATTTGCCTGTTGTATATTATTTCTGTTGCCAACACAGAATTTCAGGCTTTTATTACCCTCTTGGTAAAAGGCCAGGTCTCCTACATTTACATCTTTCCTACATTTTCTCTGTATTCACCTGTACATCTGTAGCCTAATGGCTATGCACTGGCCAAGTAGCTGCCTGCCCACTGGAGGAACTAATAGTGCTAATAGACCTTTGCCTCAATAACACAGTCTCCAGATGCCCTACTGCACAGCTCAATTTACCAATGAATGCTGAGAGTAAATCAAACCTTCCCAGTAGTCGTGGGTCTCCTGATTATTTCCTCTTCCTTTCTTCTTTGCCTTTCCCATTTAAACCACAAGGTCCTTTCTATCAACCCTGCTAATCATATGAATTTAATTATGTCAGGTCAAAAATTCTGGTCTATGTTTAAAGATTGTTAAAAGTTACTCCTGAACTCAGCTGACATGGCTCTCATTTTGGTTTACTTCCAAACCAACAAATAATTCCTGCCAAGGCTGCAGGAGATGAGGATGCCATGATGGATGCTGATCTTCAGAGTCTCTCCTGTTTCTCAGGGAGCTAAATTATGCTATAAAACTCCCTGTGCAAAGAGAGAAAACCACCTGTTGGAGAAACAACGTAACCATATGCTTATAAACTTGGGCTTCAAAGTCTGCCTACTCTCATGAGTGGAAGTTCTTGTGGCACCTGGTAGGCCATAGTTACATGCTCTTTGTTCTATTCTGTTTGCATCATTGGGATCTCTGTTAGGCCTCGTCATAGCCTACCATGTGAACTTGCTCTTCCCAACTTACATTCTCCCTTTAATTAACCTCATTCCTTACTATGGTTGTGACTTTTAGGCTGTGACTCTGGGTGATAATTAAAATATTACATTTTCAAAATTTTAGTTTTCTTTCTGTATCTGAAAACAGGGCAATAGATAGTAGTTTCAATAATTCTTTCCATTAATGAAAGAAAATATACACAAGTGGGTTTGTTTTTTAAGTGAAAAGGGATATATATATATATATATATATATATATATTGAACTGAAATACGTATATATATAAATATATATACTATATAATTATATTGAACTGAAATAAGGAAAATCTCTGGTTTGACAGGTGGTAACTGATTTTTTTGCTAGTATCTTCCCTATCGATGAATTGCAGTTAACATGACCTTATTCATGTTGTATACAGTAGTATATGGTTGCCATATTTGAGTGAACATAATAACATCAATTTTTTTTAAAGATTTTATTATTTTTTTCCTTTTTCTCCCCAAAGCCCCCCGGTATATAGTTGTATATTCTTCGTTGTGGGTCCTTCTAGTTGTGGCATGTGGGACGCTGCCTCAGCATGGTTTGATGAGCAGTGCCATGTCCACGCCCAGGATTCGAACCAACAAAATACTGGGCCGCCTGCAACGGAGAATGTGAACTTAACCACTCGGCCACGGGGCCAGCCCCCATAATAACATCAATTTATACGTCAAAGTACCAAGACCAAATTCATTTTTTTCAAATATTGTTATTTGCTTTATTATACTTCTATTTTGACTAATGAAATAGACAACTTTAACTTCTTGACAAAATTTTAATTATCATTCTAGAAGACTTTTACATCAAATAATACACAACCAGGTAGCAGTATGAAAAAGGATCTTTATTCATTGCTTTTTATGATAAGTAAAGTAATGAGTAAATAAAATTATTAAACTTTAATATTGACTTACAGTTTTTCAAATAGTCCTGGATGTTTATATTTAATCAAAGTATCCTTTCTAGAATTCTTAAAATTAATTTTATGAGTACATGATCACACAGGATGAATTTAAAAAATTAGAAATATCTTTCACTTTTGTTGTTGTTTTTTAAAACTCTGTTCTAGGCCTTCTTGAATTTTTTTTCTTGTTTAAGATGCAAACAGCGGTACTTAAAATAATACTAACAAGCGCCACAGACCCAACCACTGACAACACCAAAGAAGAAATGCTAACTCCAGAATTAGGAAGATTTTCACCGGGACTGGGATTTGGCTGAGTTTCATCAGGACTGGAATCTGCTTCAGGAATAAACAAAGCTACTTGTGCAATGTTGGATACTTTTGATGTCAAATTGCTTTTATCCACACTTTGAATGGCAATGAATATGTGGGTTGCATTTTCTTCTGAGATGTTTCCTGGTTTAAACGCAAAGGTTTCCTCAGAGTTGGCCTCCTTTGGTAACAGATCAGTAGTGTTTACTTGCAGAGCGTCATCAAAATTGTCTCTTAGATCCAGGAGACTTCCATTTATTCTTATGATGTACTGTTGAGCTAAGGAAAAAAGTTACATTTAGTTTAGAAACCAGTGCATACCATATTAAATTCCTTTTTAGTCATTCTTCTCAAAATGTTGTTTAGTTATGCAAAGCTTATACTCATAGCTTTTAATTTTTCAATAAAAGCTGAATTCTGATTTTTAAACTCTGCCAAATACTACTTCTTTGTATGAAAGGTGGGGCCAGTTAAAAAGTGTCCTGTTTGATTGTTTCAAAACTATCAGATTATAAAATTAATGCTTTGCTGAGCAGCTGTCAGTTAAAAATTGTTCCTTTCCAACCTCCCCTTACACTCTTGCTTTTGCAACCAGCACCTGTAACTTAATCAACAGCACCTGGCACCTCGTCCTTACCTTTTCCAACGTCAAAGTCATCTCCTGGTGCTGTCCATGTTAGACTGATATTGTCCCCATCACGGGTGGCCTCAAGGTCTGTGATTTGACTTGGTGGGTACAGGTCAGGCAAGGGAAGATTTGAAACATTTGAAACCACAAATGCACCTCCAGACGCTGTTCTGCTGAAACTCTCCAAGGTTGTCTGAGTATCCTCATCAATTTTAGGTCTTGGTGGATTACCTTCAATTTTCCCTGCATTAGAAATTTCCTGGCATTTAGTGGGGAAATCTCTACTAGTATTTTCAGAGCTCAGTGATTTGAATTCCACATCTCATCTTTCCCTTTTCTTTTTTCATATGTGCAGTCACATTTTATTAAGCTTGATGACAAAGTCATAAGTATCCAATTGGTGGGAGGATTCTTTTTTAGCATCCTGACCAGCATTTTGTTGGATGGAATCAGATAACGAACTGCTTTGGAATTAAGACTGCACTGAATGGGAATAATGTAATATTATTCAATGTATGCTTTTTTGACAAAAAGGAATTGTTTTGTCTCTCAAATTGTCTATAGGCTGGGAAGGAATTTGGGGAAATTGTTACTGGTTCCCTTCCAACCACCTGTGCCAGGTCACTCCCTCCCTCCCTGCTTCGAGTGCTAAGGAGTAATATGTCAGGTTACATTCTAGTTGCCAACAGAAGGACCCTAGAAGTCTCAAGATAAGGGACAAGGCAAAGGAAAGTTAACAAAGAATCCATTCTTAATCCTTATGATCACCTTACTCTACACATTGTTTTTCTTTTGACTTAAAATATTTCAAATAAATGTTTACTCATTTGTGTATCTTTTACAGCGTATGTAATCTGAAGGATAAATTCTGTCACTGGCTTGTATTTAGGTACATAATATATTAGACTCTTTCCTTCATCCTGAGCTGAAAATTTGGCATATCAGTGTAGATATAGGTAAGGTGCTCCAAACTAACGTAGTAATGGCTGACATTTATTGAGTGCTTACTGGATGCCAAACACTGTACTAAAGCTTAGGTCAATTTGGAGGCAAACCCCAGGATGACAGAACTTCATTCCAGAAATGGGAAGAGCTATCCTTTGAGTTGCAAAATGTCTGAAGCCTTAATTATATCGACTCACTGTTATTCAAGCCAGCACTGGATTTCAGATACCATGAGTTACTCACCGTCCACTACCCAGCCTGGTATATATGCAGCTCTATTGGCTGGATGCCTTATGCTTCGTGTGGCAGCATTTGTTCCTCCATGAACCCGTACTTTTAAGCTGTATCTGCCATTTTCTGAATAAGCTGTAAAATATCTGGAGTAGACCCCATCATTTTTGAAAGAATCAGCACCTTGTTATAGATATGAAGAAGTAAATGATTATTGTAAAGGAAAAGAGAAATTTATTCATTTTCAAAGCCAAGCATATGGCCTTTATAAGCATACTCCCTTGATTAGGCTCCCTATTTTGGGGCTGACCCCTTGGGTTATATTTCCATTATAGTCTGGTAGTTAGTATCTTGTTGAGTTGATACCTTTGAGTTATTTTATATACATTTATATAACATATTACATATATGCATAATATTATATGTTTTCTAATATATGTATAATATTACACACATATACACACACTGATATCTGTCTAATGAATACCTTCACCTTATTCCTGGTCTGATAGTGGGAAACCCCATCTACTATTAGAGTATACATTTGCAGAACTCAGGAATACTGTAGTATTATAGGTATATTTCTTGATATCAGTAGCAGTGGCGTTATTCATTAAATTGCAAACACATTTCTCAAGGAGTTCAACACTCTAAGACAGAGGCTTTTAAAGTGAGGTTCTTGGACCAGAGGCATCTGCATCTCTCTGGATCCTATTAGGAATGTAAATTTCTCAGACCTCCCAGGGGAGAGCCCAGCATTCTGTGTTATAACAAACCCTCCAGGTGATTCCTTTGCATGCTAAAGTTTGAGAACCCCTGCTCCAAGTCATTGTTAGTCACCAATACCTTCTTAGGTAAAGGCATTCCAAATTAGCTAAGTAGTCATCTGGTAAAACCTTGAGATACGAAGCACGATGTAGGTAAGTTTTAATATTGCATGGAAGAGGTTGGGGAAAGGGAAGAGGCAGGGGATAGTTGAGGAAACTATTGACATATCAGATGAAGGCACTGAGGTGCACCAAAGAAAAATTTTACCTTCTAAATTTTTCACAGAGCCAACTCTAGTGAGGATAGGATTATAAATTGACTAAATCAATTACATTCCAAAAGATACTGACGGAAAATTCTGACAAATCAGATGGTTATCAATGTGGTAATATTCTTGCTCATTAACCTATCAAAAGAAGGTTTAGTTCTGGAACAATCCAGGGTCTGGAGAAAGGTCTTAAAGCACCACTCACCCATAGAGACCAGGAGACAGAGTGTGGCCAACACCATATGTTGTTTCCTGTGAGTCAGATCTGGTACCTAATGCTCCAGTGGTGTCCCCTCCTCTCTCGTGGCAGTTCTGCCTGCCTTTGGGCATCAGTTCCCAGGACTACATGTGTACTTTGTTCCAGCTGTTGGAAAGTACTCTTGCCTGTCCCCTCCTTCCTGCCAGGGACCTGAATTCTACCTCTTAACCCCATATGGTTGCTTGTTTCTCACCCTTTCTGGCCAGACTTTCTTGATGATGGCCCCCCAGGACAGACTTGTTCAGAATTCTTGATGCTGTCCTCAACCTCCTGAATGAGACCTTCCTATCTGGTGACAGACATTGCTTGTCTGGATGACAAACAATAATGGTAGTAAATACCAGGTATTGACTGCTTACCACGTGCAAGACATTTGCTAAGCACCTTGTAGGTTTTACCTGCATAGAATTTTCTGCTGGTCCTGGTGTTCATGCATAATCTGCATCACTTCTTCTGGTGCCTGTTCTACTGCCCCACACTGCCCCAGAGACCCATAACATATCCTGAGTTATGAAAATATAGGCTTATTCATAAAAACTTGTGAATTACCTGCACCGTTATCCAAAAGTTGTAAAACTTCTGTTTTTCCACTATTTGATTCAATGAAAGCAGTCACATTGGCTCCAAGAATGGGTACAAAGCCTTGTAGAATTTCTGCATAAACAATCATTGGGCTGGGGAAGCTGTTTGTGTCTTTATTCATCTTAGCATTCACTGTGATTGGAGGCACGGAAGAATTTGCTGCCCGAGAGTTTACTGTTATCGTTAATATTTCTGAGTTTTGTTTGGCTTGAAGACTGTAAGTCCAAACACCCACCTGCAAATTCAATGAAATTTAGTAAGGATCCAAGATCCAGCTATTTTTTTTGTGTTTCTATTATCCAATGCTAAGATAAATCTCATAAGTATCTTACAGAATAAACAAGTTTTGAGGTTTTTGATAGTAAAAGGATGAGTTTTCACAGGGCATCCTGACTATTGCCATTCGTGGTATCCAAACTTTGTAAAATCTCACTGGAAGATACTTTTGGAATGTTTGCCTTCGTCTGGGCCTTTTCTTTGACCTCAAAGTCCACAGATTCTAGGATCTGGTAGTGCTAGTTAGGAATGACTCTGTAGCTATCTACACACCAAGTTGCACAGACTCTACCTACATTACCTCTTCAAAGTTATTCTTAACCTACCTATTTTTTTCCCTTCTCTTCTTTCCTCCCAATGCATAAGTTCTATCCTCATTTTTCCTGCCATCATAATTCTCAGGACCATAAAAGCATAGAAAGTACATTCTATTTTATCTTAATTTTGAAGATGATACAAATATTGGCACTCGTATTTACAACATTAAACAATGTATTTTCAGCTATAAAATAAATTTGTGAGGAGATCTAAAAGCCAACTGCTCACCTTTGCAGTTCCTGGAATACTGAGATAAGCTATTTTGGAATCTGTGTCCACTGTGAAATTTTCCATCTGTGTTCCATTGGGATCCCAGAGAGAAATAGTGGGAGACTGTCCGTTCCAGGTGACAAGAAAGAATGTGTCCTTTCCCACGGTGCTATCAATTATTACAGTGCCATTCATCCAGAGGTTATTGTTGAGTGTTAGTCCCTTACTTTCAAGCTGTTTAAATATATTTTAAAAAGTAGTTACTGGAGAAAAGAATAATTTTATTTTTTTTTCTTTTTAAATATTGTTCTTAATTTCTGATCTCAGAAGAAGCTTATAGAAGGCATATCACCTTAGGCTTGGGATCTCTCTGAAAGATGATTGAGATGTGACAGTTGTCAGTGTGGAAATATACGGTCTGAAGAAAACACAGGGTATAGTAAAACAGTAGAGCAGGAGAATGGGTTTTACAGTTGGCGACATGGCCACATTATTTTTTCCAGTTATCTTGGCAAACACCCACCCTAGGCTTTATAATTAAAGGGTGCTACAACCTCAGAGAAGAATTAGCTGTACAGTGTGTGTGTGTGTGTGTGTGTGTGCGCGTGCGCGTGTGTGTGTTACCCTCAATTTACCCATTCTCATGATGACCTAAAAATAATTAGTTATTTGTAGTGGCTAGAGTATTTGAGTAGAAACACAGTAAGTGGGGTGGGGCTCAAGAGAGAAAATCAAGACTAGGAAATAATGAGACAAACACTCCTGAATGTTTTCCTATGTGAAATCTTGAAATGATTTCTCACACATGCTAGAGAGTAGCACCAGACAGTAAACACGTCCAACAAGAGTGGAAAGAAGGCAAACTGATGTCCGTGAAGGTTGGAATCCTGAGAAGAGAAAAAGGAAATAGAGGACCCTTCTCTGAGAGGAGCTTCAAAGAAAGTTTTTCAAGTCCTTGTGGCTAGCTGTTAATCAAGGAGAGACAACTTTATCCACTGACCAAGAAGATGTGTCCTACAGAGGTGTTATTTCAGAAATGATGGGAAATCCCATTTCTACTCCAACCCAGTCCTAAAACAAAACTACCTCACACCAGTGCCGATAGAAGGGAGTGATTCTACCATGGAAACATCATTGCCATGACAAAAATCTCAGTCCTAGGTTAAGTGGACATGTCTGTGAGTGAACAAAGTATTATGATCAAGTTAAATCAGAATGTGAGTGACATTTTTAGACTTCTTATCAGGAAAGTTAAAGTTAGAAGGCTTTGGCTACATGGTAGTACTAGGGGAAAACAACTGAGTAAAGAGTGAGATGCAGCCTTTCCTCTGTATTCCAGCTGCCACCATCCAAATCCGAGTCCCCATTTACTAAGATTATTGGAACATACCTCTAACATGTCACTATTCTCTCCCAAGACTTCCCATCATGTACATGAATCCACATTAATCCTTCAAAAATTTGCTTTCTTTTTGTTATTTCTCTATTCCAGAACCTATAAGGCATTTCAAATGAGGGAAAGAAAAAACTTTCTTCCTGCCCCTTCTGCACCATCTAAAAAGTCCATTCTCAAAACTTTAAGCAGCTCCTGCAGTCAGATGTCTCCTTTCTAGCTGATTTCCCGTGTTCTGCTTTTATATTTTAAATTATTTTGGAATATTCCATTTTCATTTCTCACTATCCACTAAAAATTACCAAAGTTAAAAGAGAACACAAAATAATATCCTCAAAATCAGTTCTCCTTCCTACTTGTCAATTTTAGACAGTAGCATCACCTTTCTCTCAGTCAATCCAGTTGAAACCCTCAGAAACTGTCTTTATTCTCCTTCAGTTTATTCTCTATACACTGCCAAGCTAGATCTCAGACCAATTTTTAATCTGTTCATAAGGTAAAGCTACAGACCAGACCTTCAAACCAATATGCATATATTATCCTAACCCTGCATCCTATGCTTTCAGTGCTCTTCATCTTGGAGACTAGAGGAAAATAGGTTTGTTTAGGTGATCAAGGCAAGTTTTAATGTAGGCAGTGACTTGATGAAATGGAAGATGGAAAACAGAAGTTTTGGCATAAAGTGATGTGATGTAGACTTTGTGGGAATGGATATGGATAGAAACAGAATTTTCTAAAAATATTTTAAAGGAAACAGGCTGTGTTGTCATTTATGTGAAAAGAAAAAGAAAAAATATGTCTGCTATCTCATTACTTAATTTGGTCACGTCTAAAGAATAATTTCTATTTCAGGCTGAAGTTTTCACTTTAATTAAAAATTTACTTTGAGAAAAATATAGAACTCAAAACTTATGACAATGAAATTGTTTTTCTTAGTTATGGCTAAATGTAAACACGAAAACCTGAGGAGTGGGAGCTCTGACCTGAAGAGACTGCTGGGAGAGATCGGCGTTTCCTGACACAAGGGCCGCGAAAGCATCAATGAGGCCATTGTTCGCAGCTTCATCTGAAGCATATTTGTGCTTTCCTCCTAAAATGTAAATGCATTAACTAGGTTGCTTTCTAGATAATAAGTACTTATCACATTTTAGTGATTAATAGGATAACAGGATAACAAAATCAAAGTTGCAGTATAGATTATTAAAATAGACTAAAACCAGATAGGTTTAAAGATTAACTCTGAAATGTTAACTTCAACATTTCCTAACTAGAAAGTGTAAGCAACCTTTCCACCTCACTTATAGAAACGTTAGCTGGCTGAAACGCATCAAATAACCATAGAATATTAAAAATGATGTTATAAGTCATTGTACTAAAGCTCACACACTTCACACAGCCCTTTAGGGGAATTAATCACTTGTATGTAAGAAGTAGTTCTAACCACATTGGCTTCCAGATTTTCCAGCCAGAGTAGATCAGAATCAGAAAGGTTAAATGCAGCTATATTGAGTTATCCTGATAATAGCTGGCAATGAGGAGACAGAAAAATGGTAAGTAAGAGAGACAAGTTCAAAAGAGCAGTACTTTTGGGGGGTACTTGGGATAGAAATAAATTTTACACTGGCCATGAAAGTACTTTGAAACAATGGGAGTTTGTACATCTAAGCATTAAAAAGCAAGTATGTATTTGGTAACTTTAGAAGTCAACTCAATACAACAATTGATATTCATAATGTTATAAATTATGTATTTTCTACTATGTTTAAGAAGCCACTGAAAGCATATAGTCCTTTTTCATCACATATCTGTGTATCTAAGGTAACAGCTACCCTGTAGTTAATCTAGAAACTTTGTTGTTACTTAAATTTATTTAGTCTGAACTTCTGTTAATCTTATCACCCCAACCCATAACCTCTGCTCTGGTCTCATGGATTTCCCACTATTCCTCCATATGCCTGGCATTGTCATCCCAACATGGTCTTTTTTGCTCATGACCTGGTCATCATCTCTCACCCTTCCAGAGAAATTCAACCTAGCTCAAGGCCCAGCTCAGAACTCAACTCGTCTCTCATGCCTCCTTCCTGACTCTGTACAACCCTAGGAGAATTAATGGCTTCCTCTGCTCACATCGTGCTTTATTCCTGTATATTCCTTTTGTTGTGGAGGACGGTTATCTGCTTATGCTATCTGATTACTAGTTTTATTTGTCTTTCCAGCCAGCTGGACTGTGAGCCCTTTGAGAACAGAGATCAGGTCTGGTTTAACTCTAGTCCCAGGCTCCTGGCACAGTGCCTGCAGAGCAAGAGCTTGAGAGAAGTTGCTGATCGTCAGCCTCTACACTTGTGCATTGCTATCAAAGGACTAGAGTATATGGGTCACCTTTTACCTGTTATGGTGCTCATCTCTATGACTGCTTGATCAGCAGATGGTCCCAAAGCAATGAAATGAATGATGGCCCCACTTTGTTTCACTTCATCCACGCAACTGCCTGCAGAGTTATCCTCCCCATCGGTCAGCAGCACTATTTCAGATCCATCTATTTGGGGGTATATGCCTGTAAGTACCTGCAAATATAATCAGAGCATAATTACAAGTGTTGCTAGATCAAAGACTTATGGGAGATCAGGAAAAATGTACGGAGGAAATAAAAATGTGCAGAAAGGAAGAAATAGCTTCTGTTTTAAAGTCATAGAATCTGCAATCAGCAGCCCCTGGGGGAACGTAAACATGACTCTATTTTTTGTCCACCTGCTGCAGGGAATTTCTGTTCAAATGAAGTTATATGGGAGCAGGGCTTTGGAACATCCCTCCTGGGTTAAATGACAATGACATCTGAGTCTGGGAAACTCAGGTCAACCAGACGCGAAAAATATAATTGCAGAATGTGGCATTAAGTATTTCTCTGCTCTTTGACCAGACTGCTTTCTGACAAGCCTTCTGTGTATAGTCTGCTGCATATACAGCTACATGCATTAAGAATCCACCTCAATATAAAAAAAAAAAACATAATGATTCCCAATTAGGAAACCCTTACTATGTTTATAAAGAAAAGATATAGAAAGTTCTAAGTGGGTCAACGTTAAGAGTCTTGTCATATAACTTATTTTACCTCTAATAATAACAAGAGCAAACTTAAGAATATTGCTAGTGCTCAGAGAATACATGAATTGTATTTACTGAGATTGAGTTCTATTTGTGGCTTGAACCCATTTCCTGTAAAACCAGACAATTTGAAACTTAGGGTTCTGCATCCAGGTGCCTGTAGGAGAAGATAAAGAGAATTTATCCCAGGATGGTAACTATATTTCATCTTCTCTGACAGCTTTAATTGGTAGTGGCTTCTTAGAGTACTATTTTGAGAAACTGAGTGCAGGCTAATGGGAAAAATGTACCAGATTATCTCTGTGTATGACTCCACTCATATGAAGAATTTAAAATTATGGACTAAGAACAGTTTAGTGGATACCAGGGGAAAGGTGGGGTGGGGGGTAGGCACAAAGGGTGAAGTGGTACACCTACAACATGACTGACAAACATTAATGTACAATTGAACTTTCACAAGATTGTAACCTATCAATAACTCAATAAAAAAAAAATTAAAAAAAAAAAAAGTACCAGATTATCAGTCGCTCTCCTGGGTATGGAGTGGAGGTGTGTGTAGATTTGCAAAAGAGGGTTTGGAATGTAGGAAGCTTTTTTTTTTTTAAAGGTATGCCTTTTTTGTGTGTGAGGAAGATTGGCCCTGAGCTAACATCTGTTGCCAGTCTTTCTCCTTTTGTCCCTGTTATTTTTTTATCCCCCACCCCCCCCCCAATACCTAGTTGTATATCCTAGTTGTAGGTCCTTCTAGTTCTTCTTTGTGGGACACTGCCTCAGCATGGTTTGATGAGTGCTGCTAGGTCGACACCTAGGATCCAAACTGGCGAACCCCCCGGACCACCAAAGCGGAGCGTGTGAACTTAACTGCTAGGCTATAGGGCCAGCCCCTGTAGGAATCCTTATTAAACCTGGTGTCAGGGAACAAAATGACTAGGCTCATTTCAATTTTTGCATGTTTTGGGGCAAAGAATGACTAATATATATATTGTAATATATGTGAAATATGCTCTGACATGCATTAAAACCACATTGAAAAATAGGAAATGCTTTTACACATTTACATCATTTATACAGCATCCCCATCACACTCCCTCTTCACATTTGAGTGCAAAATGAAGATTTAAAGATGAAGTAGAGTTCTCTCTACTTCACCTCTCCCTTTCTTGTATTAGTTTATCCACTGAGTGCTTACAATGTGTTAGTCACTAACCTGGCTACTGGGGATTCAGCAGGACTACATGGTTCCTGCATTCATGGAAAGAATTGAATTAAATTTAAAAATATTTATTGATATTTGGGTGAGAGACTGGGGAGATATAGAGAGTGACAAAGACACAGCAGATATATTCTATAGTTCAAGAGAAACAACACAATATTACAGTGCTACCATTTACTGAATGCTTGCTGGGTGTTAAATGTGTTTTATACACTGTGTAATTTAATCCAAGTCCAAACTCCCAACGTGTCCCTAGATAACAACTCTTCTACCACTCTGCTCCCTACAGTTTATTTCCTGTGGGGCAACCAGAGTCAACTTCATAAATCGTAAATTGATTCTCAGTCTCTGATGCTTAAAGCCCTTCGGTAGCTTTCTGTGGTGCTTAAAATAAAATACAAACTTCTTACCATATTTTTTGAAGCTTTGAAAAATGTAGCTACTGTCTACCTGCCAATCACATTTAATACCCCCTAATTTGTCAGACTCCAGTGTCACTAGCTTCTGTCATTTCTTGGAATAATCCAGTTCTTTTTCACTTCTTTCCCAAGGGACTTTGCACTTTCCTTTCTGCTTGAACCACTGACTCTTTCTCATCCTTCAAATCTTAGCTTAAATGTCACCCTTCAGAGAGAGCCCCAGTGGCCTCTCTACCTAAGGTAGCCAGTGCCCCTCTTTTTCCAGTTACTCTATGACTTCACTCTGGTTCCTGTGCAACACTGTCTCCACAGTCTTCAATCATTGTTGTTTTAAGTTAATTACTGATTGATTGGTGGATGAATGATCTGTTCCCCACTGAAATAGCATGAACTACAAGGGCAGAGAAGCTTTGCTGGGTACATAAATATACATTGAACAAATTAAATTATATTATATGTTTGCCCACTACTCCCAACAATAAATATATGTTGAATAAATTAAAACATGACCAGTCCTATACTAGCTTTCATTGCCCCATTTTACTGATGAGGTAATAGAGAACTAGAGAGGTGAAGAATCACGCTTAGGGTCACAAAGCTAGTAAGTGATAATTGGAGTTTGAACCCAGGACTTCATGTTAAAAAGCTACACTGAAATGCCATGCAATTCATAAAAGAGGGTGATTCAACAGGGGTGAGAGTAGCAGGAAAAGCTGCACAAAGGAGCAAGGAGGTTGAAGAATTGGTAGAAGTTTAACATGCAAAGATGGAAAGAAGGTAACAATAGATATAACAGATAGAACAATAAATAATATTGTTCTAAGTATGTAAATATATAATTTCATTTAATCCTCATAATAGTCCTCTGAAGTAGGCATTCTTGTTTTCCTATATTTTATAAATAAGTCCCTGAGAATCTAAAGAGACTGAAACATTATCTAAGATCACATAGCTGGTACGTGGTAGAGCCAGTTCTCTGAGGTCAAAACTCATGTTGTGACCAGTCTTCCTTACCCAACTTTGACTAACAGTCCCTGCCACATCTGCTTCAATAGATAAACATCAGTTTCCTCTAACTGAATGTGACAGACACTGAAACGAGTATTGGCCCAAAGTGGAATCATACCATTTAGCTTGCTTCATTGCATAAAAGTTGATGACTTTTGCAGCCCAAACACACTTATTTAACTAACATTTTTTGAGCACGGACTATTACGTAGTAACACGACAGACAAAGTCTCTGATGTCACTGGACTTGTGCTCTAGTGGCGTTTTAATACTCATTTATTCACTCATCAGTTTATTCATTGACTTACTGATCCATTAAAAATCATCATGTGAATTTTTTTATGGGCTTAGTCCTGTGCTTCTTAGGATTAGTTATGTCAAAATTAGGGAGAAAGTATGTGCAACAGCATTTAACATAAAAATGTCCTAGTAATAAAGAGAGCAAATTATATTTGTATTATAATTTTCACCTGAAATGCTGATTTAATTCCCCTGCAGATGGAAGTTCCTCCAGAAGCTGCTGTAGGTAAACTCTCCAAGAGCTTGTTTCTTTCATTGCTGCTTGTTATTTGGATTAATTTACTTTTTATGTAGGCAGTACTATCAAAATGCACCATCCCCACCCAGGATCCGTTTTCAATGGTCTGCATCAGGAAATGTTTTGCTGCTTGGTTCATTCGATTTAGGCGATTAGAACCCTGAATAAAAAAGGAAAAGAAAAACAAGCAAATGGCTTCCAACTGGAAAATAATAGGAGATCACATAAAATGAATGAACAGACTTTGTTAAGAATCTTCTATCAATAGTAATTGGTGTTATTAAACAAAGCAATTGTTTTTTCTCAATTGATAAAATTGAAAAATATAGTTATGTGTATTATGTAAAACATATAGGTTAGTAAGGAAAATAAGCTTTTGAGTAAAGCTGATTGTTGACTGCTAAGCACCCAAATTAGAGGTGGAGGGTGGGGTGGGGGCTGGGTTGGAATTGGAGGGCGATGACTCACATCTTAGAGTCTGACTAATTACTCTTGGGATCCTCTGTTGCATTCAGAGGAAACCACTCCCCAGATTCTACAGTTTCTAACAAGATTATCATGGACTCCAACTACAGCCTGAAATTTCTCCATCCACTGGGGACTAGACTACCAAAAAGATGAACTTACTCAAGCTGCAGCTATATTCTTAGAGGCCTAGTCCCTACCTCCCCCATTTCCTCTTCTGCTCCCACCTCTTCCCAGCACTTCCCCACCAATGGATTAATTGGACTTTTTTTTTGGTAACTCAGACTTCCATCTCTCTTTCCTACATGAATGCCCACCATATGAGTGTCTTCATACATTTGTCTTTTCCAGTCCCTCAATACCAGCTGATCTGTGGTACCTTCCCCCAACACATGCCCAAATTTCCCTCTGAACTCCCTAGAACCAAATCACAGTGAGAACCTCCTATATCCCCATCTTTGAGGGCTCTCTTTACTACCTTGCTTTACCTTTACACTTGGCTCTATCTGTACCCTGCCTAGGGGAGGGTGCTCATCTTCTCCCAATCAAGAATGTCATCTCTCCCCAGTGACACTTCCTAGACACTTATATATGCTGGTGTCTAGCACTCTGATGCTCTTTCTGAAACTCTGTGCTATTGTGGATTTTTTCATTCATCCCTTGCCCTTTTCAGTAACCACCCAATTCCCCACTTGTTAAAGACACTATTCCTGATCTTCAGCATGGTCTGTTCTGCTTCAAATGTGCCATTCGTCTGAGTACCTTATCACATTACATCTGCTCATTTGTAGTCTATTCATTTCAACAATTTTTTATTGAGTGCCTATATGTGATAAACCCTGTTCTGGGCAAGTGGGATACAAAGATGAATAAGACACTGTTTCAAGTCCTAGAGGCATGGTTCCTGGAGAGCATGGTTCCAAGTCCTAGAGGAGCTCCCAGGATAGTGGGAGAGAAGTGTGTAATTTCAACATAATTTATAGTAATATAAGTTTGCACAGGTCATTGTGGGAGACCAGTAGAAGGACCCTTAGCCTAGAATCCTAGCCCATTTTTTCCTGGGGAAGTGGGTACCTCTACCAAGTTTTGAAGACTGTGTATGAGTTAACCAGGTGATGGGGCAGAGAGAGTTTTCTCTATTGAACTTTGGACTCATCAAGGATATGGGCTTCTGTTCCTAGAGCCTAGCACAATGCCTACCATTCAGTGAATGATAGTAGAAGGAATGAATGCCTGAATCTGGTCCTATCTTCGTGATGGTGATGCTCTTTGTTGGTGTCTTTGAGTATAAAGAGGTCATTGATACAGGAGTTTAAAATAAGATAAAACCATGTTAAGAATTTTCCTGGTTGATCTTGTCCCTTGACTTGAAATGGAGTTCAGAAGCCCTGAATCTACTTTTTCCTCATGTCTGTCAAGTATTTCCAGTAGACAACGAGGGCGAGCTTAGAAAACATTTTCCTATTTCAATCTCTAGTTCTGATCTTCTAACTAAATCTTTAATAAAGGGCCTAAAAGTCATCCTCAATAAACCTATTTTCTGGAAAAAACAGAGACTCTTGGGTTAGGTCTTTTTAACTCTCTTGCCATCATTCTTTCATTACAATGTTCACTGCCCCACTAGAGGTCATGATCACAGGAAGTGATGGTACTTATGCCACCATGAAATTCAGAACAACCCAGGTGCAGGTAGTGTTGAGTGTTCTTAAGCCCTCAATCACCTCCCTCTTCCTACATCCAGGAAAAATGGGCTCACAAACTTACCCCCATGCTTCCAGACTTATCAAGAACTAAGCACACAATTCTTTGGCTGATCTTCAGCAATGAGAAGACAGGTGGAGGGGGTGGTTCCACCATAGATGCTGTGTTTTTAAAATCCTCAGAATTGCTGATCACCTCCCATGTGCTTCTGGAATTGCACATTTTGTTTTGTAGGCTTGGAGCCTCTCGGTTATGGTTGTTTTCCTTACAGAATTCAACAACCTAAAAGGTTAATAAAATGAAAAAAATTGTTTATGTACAATGCCTTTAAAAATTGAACTACAAATCTGAAAAAATAAAAAATCTGCTCTGCAAATATGTTGTCTATTGAATGAAATTGACTCACTGAGGAATCATATAATAGTAAAGTTGATTTTAAATAATAGTAATAACAGGAACACTAGTTGTGTGCTTACTATATGCCAGTCAGTGTTCAAAGAACTATATATTAATACATCTAATCTCTCAGGTCACCTGCACAGATATTTTATAAATATCATGACATGTCCTTTACTTACAAATATATAGTCTGAAGTAACTATTGATGTACTTACAGAATCAATCCCTTGCATAAACATTATGGATGCCTTTTCGGTTTGATCTTTCTCAGGGAAGAATTGACAATCTTTTTCATACAGTTTTGTCTTAGAATCAATTCTGCATGCTCTGGTTACACAGCTGTCTCCTTGACACGTATAAACTCTATTTATACCAGTAATACCTGTGGGACACCTGAAAGTATGTGACAGTTAGTCTTTGAGACAACCTAACAATTAAAATTTTTTGAAAATCTTAAGGGTCTTTATATCGAGGTTTTCAATAATGACCATTATATCAAGACTTTTATTGTTATTCGTATACCACATGCATCTTATTTTGCCAGGAAAGGTTAAGGGTTTCTACCAGAGCAGTTATCTGCTTTTCCAGAAGTTGCAGAGGGAAATGTTAAGTGGGATCTCCAGTGTAGGCAATGGCTGAGTTCTCTGCTGGGATTCAAGCTCCTGCTGTCCTGCTCACACTAATGGCTTTTGCAAACACCTGTCCTGGTGGCCTTGTGATGGTAAATGCACTGCAGGCGTCTGGACAAGGTGACTTGTGAAACAGTTACTCTTGGTACCACCTTAGCTTGAAGTTCTTTGTAGATTTCTGTTCAAGAAGATATCCCCAAAGAATGGGATGAGGCTTGGCTGCAAGTGTTTTGATTATTCAAGGAGCGTTTTTTTTTTCCTGCTTTATCTCCTCAAACCCCCCAGTACATAGTTGTATATCCTAGTTGCAGGTCCTTCTAGTTGTGGTCAAGGAGCGTTTTTATCCAAAGTGAAATGTGACTTGAAGGAAAGACTGAGGTACTGCCCAGGAGAGCAGAGTAAAGAATCGTGGAGGCGTTTTAAACATATGTTTTATTGCGTGGAATTGGCCACAGTGGCAGTAATTAGAACAAATATGCTGGAATGTGAATATATCCCATCTTTTCAATGTGTTTCCAGTACCAATTCAAGAAGCAATGACTAGATTTCATTCTGTCATTTAGGAAGTCTCCTAAATATGCCTATGTTTCTATTGCCCCAAAACTTAGTGACTGTGATGTTATGTTAACAGCCATGATGAATGTTCTATAGCAAAGACTAGGCATTTAGGGGGAATATGATATAAACAAATGTAATCAATGTAATATTCTTTAAATACATGTCTTTAAACTTGGGCTATAGGGCCGAGGAAGGGCTTTCACTGAAATCTTGTATCTTTCAGTTTGCACATTTTTTATAAGTTCCCAGCCCCATCAGGTCATCTAATATTGATTAAGCTGATGGTACCTAGTTTTAAACCAATTCCCCAAAAAGCATTCTTTTCTCTTGATCTCAGAACCAAGAGGATTGTCTATTATATAAAGTGTGATGTTAGATTGGAATTTTAAAGTGAACTTTATAAACTCAGGAAATTTCTGTTTGGCTCCTCGAAGCTGATTGACTTCTTACTCAGCGCATATTTGCCACTAATTGTAACCAACGTTTTTTTTCATTCTGGTATCGTGTAAATAATTTTGATTTCCTCTCATATAGTAAAACCATTTCTGCAGAGAACAATTTCAGTGTGAATGAATTTTGGCAGCTGTGGTAGAGAGGTATAAAAATATGCCAAATTTGCTACCAAATGCCCTTGAAGTGATGTTTATCTTAAATGGACAGCCAGGTTCTTTAAGGTATACTTTGTAAAATAAAACCAGAAAAGCACTGTTTTGTGATATAGCATCTACTATCTGCATTGGGACAAAAATGAATGACTAGCTTTTGAAAAAAATCAAACTAAGAAAAATAAGAAGTTACACCTGAAGTAATTTAAGAAAATTTAAATGGTCATGCCTTGTTGCTTCAATTTTTTTTGACGTGGCGCTGTAGTAAGGCTCATCTTCGTTGTACTCGTCAAACACTCCCCAGCGGAGATGGGCCCACTCGTGGACAAACAATCTCCCTGTGGGAAAATATTCCAAATATGTCATCGTAATTCAAGTGATAAAATCTGCCCCACAGATAGTTTAAGAAACTTTTTTCCAATCAAAAAATATTTATATTGGGGCTGGCCCGGTGGAGCAGTGGTTAAATGTGCACGTTCCACTTTGGGGGCCCAGGGTTCGCCAGTTCAGATCCCGCGTGCAGACATTGCACTGCTTGGCACGCCATGCTGTGGTAGGCGTCCCACATATAAAGTAGAGGAATGGGGGCATGGATGTTAGCTCAGGGCCAGCCATCCTCAGCAAAAAGAGGAGGATTGGCAGCAGTTAGCTCAGGGCTAATCTTTCTCAAAAAAAAAAAAAATTATATTCAGGCTTAAATAGCTGGCAACATTTATATTTTTGTTTATACAAAAGTATATTACATTACATTGCACTCTATTATGTTACATTGTGTAGTATATTGACTTTTTATTCTACAACATGTTAAATCAACAAAACATTTATTATATACACAGCATGGTGTAAGAGACTGGACTTTGGGTCTTGGTTCTTGGGGGGCAAAAAATCTTAGATATTACTGTGGTTTTGGCTCTACAACATTCATTCCTACCAACAACATAAAGACAAATATGACATATCTGTGGTATTGAAATTTCATGAGGGTGCGATTAGTTAAAAAGTGTATATAAATGCTCCTTAGGAGGTTGATAATAAAAAAAGATTGGAAAACACTGCTAAAGACCATATATAATCTTATGGGTGTCTAAATGAAGTGATTAATTTATAGTCCCTAGCATATGTAAGCATTAATTATATGAAAACAATTATTATTAATTATATATATTCAGTGCTATAGTAGGTACCAGGAAATATAAAGATGAGTAAGATATAGTCCTTGACTATGAAAGCTTAGAGAGAGGGAATCAGAATTTAAAAAAATTTTTTCCTAAGAATTTCAGAGTAAATGGAAGAGTAAAGGTAAATCCAAGCTGGAAATACAGGAAGAAGAAACAAGTAGAATTTTTGTTCCAGCAATATTAGGAAAAACATTGGAAGAAATAGAAATGGAGAAGAAATAGTTGGAAATATAGTCTGTTCTGCTACAATGTGTGTTTCTCTAACTCAAATTAACTCATGAGATCTGAAAATAGGGTTAAATGTCAGTATTATGCAAAAGTCATGTTTCTTTTTTTTTGTCCAAAGATTGGCACCTGAGCAAACATCTGTTGCCAATCTTCTTTTTTTTCCTTCTTCTTCTCCCCAACGCCCCCCAGTACATAGTTGTATATTTTAGTTGCAGGTCCTTCTGTTTGTGCTATATGAGACACTGCCTCAGCATGGCCTGATGAGCGGTGCCATGTCCGCGCCCAGGATCTGAACCTGCGAAACCCTGGACCTCCAAAGTGGAGTGTGCGACCTTAACCACTCAGCCACAGAGCCTGCCCCAAAAAGTCATGTTTCTTCTTGAAATCTCTGTGCCTCAAAATATGTTCCTGGGACCAGCAGCATCAGCATCACCTGGGCACTAACAAGATCTGCAGAATCTTGGGCCTGCTCTAGATTACTGAATCAGAATCTGCATATTTACAAGATCCCTAAGTTATTCCCTACATGTTAACCTTTAAGAACACTGGTTTAAGGTTTCCTAGGCAAATGGATCCAAATTATTGAGTGCGGAATTATAACCTTCAGTATGGGAAGAAAAAACCCTTATATCAGCTACTACAATAGGAGTTTGATGACTTTTAAGAAAATTTAAAACTGCCTGCACAAGTGGCTCACTTTTTAGAGAGACGTGCTTCCGTCTCAGCTCGTGGCAGGTTATCTTACCTCCAGTGCACACCTCCATTTGCTAAGAGAGTAGATTTCAAGAGCTCCCACCACACATACACACAAAGGTAACTATGTGAGGAGATGAAATGTTAGTTAGCTTGACTTTAGCAATGATCTCACTATGTAAATGTACATCAAATCATCATGATGTAGACCTTGTATCTCTACAATTTTTATTTTTAAAAAAGCAGCCACTGTGATTTAGAATTGCATCCCCATCTACATCATTGTCTCGGTTCCCACTAGCCCTCTTCTCACTTCTCAAAGCATTTCCTCTGTGTGTGTGTGTGTGTGTGTCTGTGTACCTTTAATATCTACAATGATGGCAGCATCCAACCACACTGGGCTGCCCCTGGGTGGTCCAAATGATCTTCCCATGTGCCTATTGTTATTGTTGTTATCATTTCTATTACAAATTGTATGGATTTGGGGACTGTCTTTTTAATCTTATTTTCCCAAAAGCTTTATTGTTTTTAGGGCATTGTTTTGCAGAATGTGAGTTTTTTTCACAAACTCATGGATCCCATTAGGGCAGAAACACCTGTTTAAGAGGGAAGGGTGAAACTGTCAGTTATGGCCTTGGGTTGAGGTGGGGGGTATGGAAAAATAACAAGAGCTCAGGTGGGAACCTTGGCTTTAAAAACTGGAGAAAATCCTCCTAAGACAGCTGGAGGTGGGGAGACATGAAGGTGGACTTGAGTTTGGAAGTAGAGAGAAAGAAGATAGGGGCCTTTATTTTTTTGGTCAAGTCACCTGTTGATTGATGGGATTGAAAAGAGTGACTAGAGATCTTGAGAAAAGTGGTAGAAGTCTTAGAACAACTGCTATAGGGAATATATGGGAGCTGAGAAGAGGGAAGTAAAAATATTGTTGAGTAGCTTTGAGTGCTTCCCTGAGCTTGGAAAATGTGTTTTTGTGATGATACCACTTAGTTTTGTATTTTCTTTCACGTATGTTTTCTTGGAAACATGTTAACAGGACCCAAAGGAAAGTGTCAAGAAACTCAATACAGAGGATTTGGCAAGCTGAATGGAACATAAGGATAGGAGTGGTGAGGGAGTTGAGCTGTTTATACTTGTAATTGAACTGAATTTCTGGACATACCAAGGAGGAAAGAAAGTATAGTTACAAGGGCTCAAGGGATTAGAGGTGCCAAATAGAACAAAGCTCAAGTGGGGAAAGGAATATGTTGGGGAGAAGTAAGATTGGGATGGGATGGTATGATATAGCTTTCAAGACTAGGGTTGGGAACAGGTCCAGGTAATGATGAGGACCAGGGCTGGCTGAGTGTTTGACAGAGACAAAGAAACTTAATGTATGCTCGTTGAAAGGGCAATGGAAGAGGGAGATTCTGGAGTATGTAGATTCAGGAAGTTTTCACTGAGTAGTGACATATTCATTGGGCCTTCCTTTAACAATGATTTGTATTTTATATGAAAAATAATATACTTTAGTTCATTTTAACCAATGATCTTAACTTTTAGATGGAGCTAGATGGAAACGTCATTTTTATAGATAAAAGTGATCACTTATAGACAAGTTCATGTGGTTCAGCCAAATAGGTTGAATATAATATGAGGAACTAACAGCCTGTGAGTGTTTTCTCTTGGCCAGGAACTGGTATCTTGGCTCTTTCCAGCTTGCCAGGCATCTGCCTTCCATGGAGGCAGCACGTGATTGATTAATATCCAACTGTGGAGAACTGGAAAATTAAAATCTAAAAAGTATGCCAGGGGCCAGCCCAGTGGAGTAGTGGTTAAGTTCATGCACTCTGCTTCGGCAGCTTGGGGTTTGCTGGTGCGGATCCTGGGTGCGGACCTACACACGGCTCATCAAGCCATGCTGTGGCAGCATCCCACATGGAAGAACTAGAAGTACTTACAACTAGGGTATACAACTATGTACTGGGGCTTTGGGGAGAAAAAAAAAGGAGGAAGATTGGAAACAGATGTTAGCTCAGGGACAATCTTCCTCACAATAAAATAAAAAAATAAAAAGTATGCCAAAGGAAAACATTGAATATTGCTGCCCTTTGTTCAAATTCCTGTAGACACTGTACTGACTGTAGTTACATGGATTATGTAATTTAACGTTCACAATAATTTTGTAGGGTAGGAACTCCTCTATTCACCATTTTACAGGAAGTAGACACAGAGAGGCTAGGTCACTTGTCCAAGGTCACACACAGTTGATAATTAGGGAAGTCAGGATTTGAACCACAGGACTCTGACTCCAAGGCTTGGACACTTAAGCTTGGTAAAAAGCTGCTTGTTGGAAGCATTGCAAAATATATGTTTTAACCAAAATTCCTACCTGATGGTCCATATTCACTTTCATTTTTTCCAAGTACAAAGTCGGGGGTGAGATGAATGTATTCTCCTTTCTCTCCACAGGCAGTAAACTGTTTGGTGTATGGTTCATCTCCACCTGGGAGGGTAGGTGGTGCAACTAAAACATCAGCCTGAGAATGTTTAAAAATATTTTTAAGAGATCAGAAATAGAAATGATAGCATTTACTCAGAACAACTCTGAAACGACCAGTTTGCTGTAAAACTGAGGAGCAGCAAAAATTATAATTTTTAAGAGAAACTTTTTGACTCACGTGTTCATAGCTTTCACGTTTTGGCCTCTTATATTCAGAGTTTTCCTTCCAATTCTCAGGAATTAATATTGAAACATTTTTGAAAAAGAATCTTTTTTCTGTGGCTTCAAACAGGTAAGTAGACGCTGCAGTCACCATGTCCTATTGTTAAAGGAAACACATGTGAGGATGGCGAAGTGACAGTGGACTAAATGAACAAGTGTTCGTCATAGGCATTTCCCAACTTAAGAGTGGATAGAAAAAGCAACTTACTAATGAGCAAGGGCTCTGCCTCACAATTCACTTGGCCACCTCAGTCCAAAATTATAGTTTCATTCTGCACATTAAAGGTTGAATCTCCCATAATCCTTCATCAAAAGGCAAATGCTCGTGTTTGGTGTTAAGAGAAATTGTATAAAATGATAAAGGCATAGACTTTAGCGTCATCTGCTTGGTTCCAATACTGGCATCAGCACTTTCTGGTTGATAGGGCTTCACCAGTTTACGTAACGCTCTGAAGCCCAGTTCCCTCATCTCTTAAATGGAGTATTGCAATCTATCTTTAAGGTTGGCATAAATATGAAATGAGTTGTATAGTACTCCACACATAGGCAGTCATAAACCGGTTGATGTCATTACTGTTTATAAGTCGTAGTAGAGAACAGCCTTAGCTGATGCAAGCTAAGGAGAACATTCTGTAGGGACTGGTCATAGGAGAGGATTTTCATTATACTCCCACTGTGCAGGAGAGGCAGCTGGGTTGGGATCCTAGAAGGTGGGGTGATGCAAAATTCATAGGAGAGGCAGAGCTTTTTGATCCTAGGCAGAGCTTATTGCTCTGCCAACAAGCTGAAAATAATATCACCTTATACTGTTCCATATCCTGAATCCAAAGATGCAACGATTATTAAGAGAAATAGTCCTTCCCTAGAGCTTACTATGTAGTGGGAGAAATAAATGGGTGAAAAAGTCCTATGGTAGATGATCAAACCCACTGAATATTTGGGGGATCCTGGATGCTAGATGACGGTGTCATCCTCTTCATCTCACTGGCAACGTCCCAGTCAAGAGTGTTGTTTTCTTTAAGGCAGGCTCCAGTCCTCCAGGGTGCTTCCTGACCTAACATAAGCCCATCATAGAGCTGTTCTATTTCAGGAGTTCCAGAGCTCTCTACCCTGTGTTCTTGAAGAGAGTTCAGTGTGCTGACTGTAGTGTACTGAGGAGATCAGCAAACTGATTGGGTTCAGAGCCATGGGATCAATCAGAAGCCAGAGTACAGAGAACTGAAGGCCCAGAGGACTGGCTAGGAGTCAGGGAAAGGCCTTCAGAGAGCTCCTAATCTAGATAGGAGGTTACTTCATCACTGGCCTAGAGCAGATGAAAGAATTCTCTACCTGTTCCCTAAGGAGGCCTCTCTCCTTTATTGTTGTGGGATATTTAGGTCTCAACCAGTTACCTTCTGCTTGAAGTGATGGCTCTCTCTGTGGTTACGATATGAAAGCATATGTGGTGGTTTGAATTGTGCTACTGATTGGAAAATAGTGTTGCTGCATACAGTTGTGTTGTACATTGTACAACTCCAAGGGATTCCATTTTCTTTGTAGTCTCCATGGCTCTGTGCAACTCCCTTGGTTAATGGAATGTTCTCTGTTCATGGAGGGATTTCACAGACCCTATATCACATGACTGATACCCTGGGATATACTAAGGGGCCTAATAAGGGTTCTCACAGTCTTTCTTAGCAGAATTCCTGTAATATTCCTTCTAAATTCCTTCCCAGTATTATTCTAATATCCTAATTGGATCAAAGAAGATTAAGACATCAATGTTTTCATAAATAAGGACTCTCAAACCAAAAAGACACATGAATAAAAGGAATAAGGAAAGATGACAAGTGACATCTTAGATCATGCATTACCAGTGAGTTCAGCAAAAAATCTTATTATGGTCAGAGAGTATCCCAACAGTAAGGCTATGTCCTGAAGTTGGTCCATCAGTTGCAAAATACAGTGGTTTTCATCATCTTATACAAACCAGAACTCAAACCCAGGTCTGTCAGCCTTCAGAGTCCCTGTGCTAGATCTCAGCTCTGATTGTGCTATTTAATGTAATGTTGGGAAAATTATTTAATCTCCAAATATCAGTTTTCTCCTGTGTATTATGTGGATGAGAGTATTTCTCAAGGTTGCCTGATAATATAAATGCAAGGACATTGTAGAGGGCTAAGAGACTATCAGGAAACTTTGTGTAATCTAGGCATTTCCACTAAAAATCAATCTTTTACTTGTAGTGTTCAAGAGAGGATCTTTTCAAATTTTTTTCCCCCTACAAATAATTCTTCCAAATACTAATTTCAGAGGCTCAGAAAAGTTTGAATCTGATTGGCTGTCCCTGAACACTAAGAAACCGTCAATCAGAATCAGTTATATTAACTGCTATTCAAGCCTGTGTCTTTCAGTATAAGGAATCTTTATCTTCCCCTGGAATTCAAAAGGTATCAATAAATGAACCCTGCTATGCTGCCAGAGTTTATACAGAATGAGTGCTAAATGGTAGCCACAGAATCACCTGTTCACCACTGAGGTCATGCCCATCAACTTCTGGTGGATAATAACACCCATGAGAGGGCTAAAACAGTGAGCATAAGGACACAGTAGTGGAGGAATTGAATTTAAGGAATTAGTAAATGTCAGGGACAGGGGACCTAATTCACATGGCTGTAACACCAATCTCTTTCTTACATAGAATGTGAGAGGTGGAAGAAACTGTAGAAATCGGAGTCCTTGGTTCAGTCCTGGAGACTCTCTCTTCTCCATCTGCACTTCCTAGTGAACTCCTTTATTCTCATGGTTTCCAATCTCGTCCACACATGGATGACTCCCAAATTTTCATCTCCCCCCAGATTTTCCCCCTGAATTCTGATTCCTGTCTCTATCCACGTGGGTGTCTAATAAGCATCTCAAATTCAAAATGTCCAAAAGTAACTGCTGATCTCTCAACTGCCAAATTTTCTCCTCTTCTCAATTGCTGATAATTCCATCCTTACAAGTGTTCAGGCCAAAACCCTTGAAGTCTTCTGTGACTTCTATCTTTCCCTCCTTCCACCTCTACCCCCCGCACATCTAAACCATCAGCAAATTCGTCTATGCTACCCTCCGAATATGCTCAGAATCACCCTCTTTAATGATTTCTACCACAATAGCTCTGTTGCTAGCCACCATCACTTCTGACTTGCGACAGCTTCCTACCCAGTGTCCTTCTGCACCTCTCTGCTGCAACAGAGCTTATATAGGATGAGCAGAAGTGGAAACTCTCTCCAGAGTTTCCTCAACACTACCTTCAGAGTGATCCCCGAATATGCAGGAGACAGCACACCCCTTCTCTGCTCAGAATCCTTTCATGGATTCCTGTTACAGACTCTTAACATCAGCCCTGATATCAGTTCCCCACATTGAACCCAGCATACGTGGGGTTAAAACTAAAACCCACCACCCCCTTTCCTGCTTCTCTAGCTCCACTCACATGTAAATACCTGTTTCTTTAAACTTTGACTCTTTGAGCTTTACAACTAAATGGGAGTTACAAATTGTTAAAAGCCCAGGTGGCCTGGAGTTGGAGGCACACTAAAGTTTAGCTAATCATGTGTCCTTGAAGTTTGCCAGGAAAGCTGCTGTCTCAAGAATATCAAGGAGCGGAGGCTTCCCAGACCTCAACTCCTCAGTCCTGGCGCTCGAACCCGCCTCAAACAGGAAGACGAGACAAAGGCGAAGGACACTCACCTGCCATCCTCCTATCTCACCATCCCCCCGCCTCGCTGCAAGCAGCCTCTCAAGGCCCAACGCAGGCTGGTGGGAAAACACCGACTTGCACAAGCTCCACGCGCCCCCTCCCCTACCCCAAACCCCAAATAAAAATCCCTACCCATTCCTCATCGGGGAGCTAGCAATTTTTGAGGCATGAGCCCTTGCTTTGCTCCCTGGGCCTGGCATAGTAAAAAACTTTCCTCTTCCACTCAAGACTCTGTTCTCGTTATTTGGATTGGCATCGGGTTCAGAGACAGAACTTTTGGTTACATTCCCATGGCACTCCGAGTAAAAACCCCAAAAGTCTTTCCAGTGCTCTGGGCCCTGCCACCTCTCCACTTCAGCCAACTCTGCCCTTCCTCCTGCTCATTCACAGTTGTGTCCTTGGTCTCATCAAGCATGCTCTCACCTCCATGCCTCTGCGCCTGCCGTTCCCTCCCCGGAATTTTCAGTGGGCTCTTCCCTCACTCATCTCAGGTCTCTGCTCAGATGTCACAGCAACAGTGAGGCCTTCCCTGAGTACCCGACATGAAACAGTAACCCACATCTCCCCTACCCCAGCCCCACCAACACTCCCTATCCCCCTGGGCTGATTTATTTTACTCCATAACAACTTACTACCGTCTGACCTGCTACACAGTTACATGTTTCTATTATCTACAGCGGCTGAAAAGAGTGTACACTGCACGAGGGCAGGGGCTTTTTATTCACTCTTGTCTCCCCCTGACATGCTATAAACATTCAATAAATCACTGCTTAAAAATGGACAAGTCCAACTGCTTATTTACTGATAAAGACACTGAGGATCAGGGAGGCCCTGTTCCCTGTCTTGGGTCTTATGGTGAGAGAGGGTAGAACCTCATCTAGAACCTGCAATTCCCACTGACATTCTAGCATTGTCTTCACTGCACCACGCTGCTTTTAAACTTTCTGGACCATTCACAACTTTCCATAATAATTATTAACTGCTAACTTTTTTCTACTCCACGATTTATATAGAGAAATCTTATCTCTTCCTTACCTTTATCTGTTCTATTATTTTTCCATCTTCTGGCACAGCAGGGTCTATAGCAACGATGACACCTTCGTAGCCATTGTTGTTCAGCTGAACGAGGGACGTATCAGACCCCTGTGGAAGCTGGAGGACTAAGAGAAAAACCACACTTCTGAATAACCCCATAGTTGCTCTGAATTGTCCTGGCTCCAAGGCTGGCTGGTTTTTTCAAGAGACTTTTCTTTCACTTTCTCTCTCTGCATATATTTGTATGCTCCTAAACATTATCAGCTGATTATTTGACGTTGATTGTATAAAGGTCCGTGTTACATATGTGGGAAAATATTTGATCTCAGTTTACATATAATTTTATTGTATGTTACTGTAAAAGTGATCAGAAACATAGGAGAGGTTAGACATTTTTATTTAAAATACATTGCAGATATTCCTCTTGTGACATATTTTCTATACTTTCTAATTATGGTTAATTTCCTAAATGCAGATATATACTTTGTATTTTCTGCAGAGTGCAATGTAAAAATTAAAAAGATTTTGTAATGAAATGAGTAGAAACAATAATGCTTATATTGTTACTCAGTTTCACAGTGATTTAATTATTATTTAGTTTATTTACCAAGGGCATAAACAATGGAAAAGGATGTAAGATTATTAAATATAAATAACACCAAATTAAGTAAGATGGCTTTGAGATCTAAATTAGAAATTTTCAAGACTTCGTTAAATTAAGTAAGCTCAGATAAAGTTACTGGAGTAAATTTTTAAAAGATCCTGTTCAGTAAAGAATGAATAGAATTTGTGTTTAACCAAATATATTAAAAAAAGCCTGGCATAGTATTCCATTGACTATATATGTATATACACACACACACACACACACCACATTTTCTTTATCCTTTTATCCACTGTAGGGAACTTAGGTTGTTTCTTTATCTTAGCTGTTGTAAATAATGCTGCAGTGAACACAAGGGGTATATCTTCTCAGATTAGTGTTTTTGTATTCTTCAGATAAATACCCAGAAGTGGAGTAGCTGGATCAAATGGTAGTTCTATTTTTAATCTTTTGAGGAATGTCCATACTGTTTTCTAAAGTGGCTGCACTAATTTATATTTCCACTAACAGTGTATGAGGGTTCCCTTTTCTTCATATCCTCTCCAACACTGGTTGTTTCTTGCTTTTTTCCTAATAACCATTTAAGTGGCATGAGGTGCTATCTCATTGTGGTTTTGATTTGGATTTCCCTAATAATTAGTGATGTTTAACATCTTTTCATATGCCTGTTGGTCATCTATATGTCTTCTTTGGAAAAATATATGTTCAAATCTTCTGATACAATGGAATACTACTCTCCATAAAAAAGGTGAAATCTTGCCTTTGTGACAACATGGATGTTGAAGGTATTATGCTGAGTGAAATAAGTCAGACAGAGAAGGACAAATACTATATGATATCACTCCTATGTGAAATATAAAAAACAAAACAAAAGGAACACACAAAGAAAACAAAATCAAAATAAACTCATATAAGCAGACAACAGATTGGTGGTTACCAGAGGGGAAGTGGGGTGCAGAGAGGGCAAAATTGGTAAAGGGGATTGATTGTATAGTGGTGGGTGGAAACTAGACTTTTGGTGGTGAGCATATTGTAGTATATACCAATGTGAAATTATAATGTTATATACCTGAAATCAATATAATGTTATAAACCAATGTTGCCTTATTTAAAAAAAGGAAATTTAGCAAAATATTAACAATTATTCAATCTAGGTAATAGGTATGTGGGAGTTTGTTCTATTATTCTATTTTTATTTATGTTTGAAAATGGTCAGCATAAAATGTTTTAAAAATTAAAAAAGTCTAGTATGTGCTGGATAGTGAGGCACAGTGAGTAATATTAATAGTTAACATTTACTAAGTGCTTACCAGGGCAGAGATTCTCTCATTTAACCCTCACTGCAATTCTCTACGATAAGATTGAATATTATCTTCATTTCATGCATGGGGGAAACTGAGGCACACAGTTTCAGTAACTTGTCAAGATCACATGGTTAGTAAACGTCAGAGTCAGGCTCTGAACCCAACATTCTTACCCCAAGCCCATGAATTTAATCACTCTACAATAAAGCAATATCGTTTTATAGGTAATATAATAAGAATCTTTCTAAAAAAAGGAAAAAGAGGGTCAGGTTAGGAGTTGTGATGATGAATCAAGAATTCTACTCCTAAAGCAAAAGGAGCCAGGACTCAAAAAACCCAAAAGAGAGTTGAAAATACAACAGCAGAAAATATTTTTAAATTAAGAGTCCAGAAGGAGAACACCTATGTTGCATTCTGAACAAGCAGCATCCCCAAGATAGAGGCTTTATCATGTATGCCCACACTCTGTCTTTTTAGGCTGCATCCCACACCCTCCTTCCAGCCCTCAAGTACATAATGGGATAATTGTACATTCATAGAATTAATGTGTTTTTCAAGATACAGGATGGAGCTGTTACACTGGCAACCCCAGCAGGACCGTGATTACCTGGAATGGGTGGCCCTGGGTGTTATCAAATACATCTTCGGCAGTCTTGTCCGGGTTGATTTTCTGGAAGGAATGGTATCTGTAAATTTTTCATTTAAAAAAATCAAAAGAACATCATTTTGAATTGCAAGACTGAGTTACCCTTATGTAATTTTGTGAAGGCAACTGAATTTCTATTATTATGAGTTATTCACTGTGAACACAGAATCTTGAGTATAAGTAGGTTGGAATTCATCATGTGAGACTTAGTTTCTTCTCCTTCTTGTTTGGATCTCCCTGTCCACAGTGTGTGTGTCCTGTTCTAGATTCCTCGCACTAAGCATACATAGGTCAGGGTCCTGTCCTGCCTTCCAGAGGGAGGTCTGGAAAGCAGTCTCTCTTTCCCTGCTGCTAGTGTCCAATTTGTGTGAGGTTCTACTTCTCTCTGTACTGAGGCAGAAGAATATCTGCTTTGCAGACTACCTTTCGGGGATGGTGAAGGGAGTATGTTTCTGACTTCTAGACTTGGAGAGAAGCATTAGAAATCCCAGTTATGTCTTCAGGTCCAGTCATATTTATTAGTCCCATTTCACCAATGATATAGCCAAAATTGATGATCTGTCTGACTCCTATGGCTATTGCCAAATGGATTCCATACTCTGAAAAGAAAATGCTTTTTTTTTTTTTGCTGTTTTCCTTTTTGTCATTTTAAAGCCCAATCCATTAAATAGGGAACAATGTGAAATTCACATGTCCCTGTATGTTCTCAGGACATCCCACCATTAAGGGATTCTTTTTGGCCCTTTTTCTAGTGTCCTTTTTGCTTTAAAGAGAAAGTTTGTCCAAAAAAATTTTGGGCCAGGGGCAAGTACTTACAAATTCATCTATTCACAGTGATCTCTATAATCCATTCTTCATGAATATAGATAGTCCTATAAGGATTAGGGAGAACTTATTTTACTGAGGCTCATGTCAGATATTCTGATTGTTACTTTGCTTTAACTCATTTAGTTTTCGTAATCACTCTTTGAGATAGGTATTCTCATCCTCCTTCTACAAATGGTGAAAAAGAGACCAGAGATGTTAGGTAAATTGTTCAAGTTCACATTGTCTGGAGAAGGGAGAGTGTAGGATTTGAACCTGTGTCTGTCTCTACATCCTGCTATGGGCGGCCGTGTTTTGCCTGGTTGGTTACACCTTGGTAGTGGACATTCTTGGTGCTCTGCCCCAATCCCCTCCTATCCCTTCTACTCTTCCTGTATGCTCCTTCTCCCTGGGTCAGGGTACTTTTGCTTCCAATGGCCCACACCAGCAACTCTTCTCTGGACGATGGCTCACAGGCTACTGGAACTGCTTTGCCCATTTGTGCAGAGAGCTAGAGGGTGCTTCCGTCCTCCCAAGTTGTCCTTAGCCAATGACTAACAGGTGCAGGGATATGAAATCTCTGTGCCTTTGCTTTGTGTTGAGATAAGTCCCGAGGTGTAAGTTATACACTCGAGATCCCTGTGGGATCAGCCTGATGCCCCCTCTGTGGGAGTTTGCCTGTAATCAACACCACACTTGACTCCATTTTCCCTGTCCTGCTTCCCCTCCTCCCATACCTTTTCTCCTTGAGAACTTCCTTGGTAAATTACTCGTACACAAATCCTTGTCTTAGGGTCTGCTTCTGGAATCCAGCCTAAGATAGGGTGTCATATTTTAACTTCTCAAATAATCATATTTATTAAGCACTTAATATATGCCAAACTCTATGTGACATTCTTTAAATCTATTAACTCATTTAATCCACACAACAACCCTATGAGTAGACACCATTTCTGATTTTACAACTGAGAAAACTGAGCCTTGATAACTTCCTCAAAGTCACACAGCCAGTAGTGTCAGAAGCAAGCTGAAACCCTGGTCTGACTCCCAAGCCATATTCATAACCCCTATGCCGTACTCCTCAAGGACACATCATTTCCCCTGAGAAGGAAGCCAACTCATAGTAGGTTAAGCCCTCCATCTGTGGAAGAGTTCTACAAACAACAGATGAAAATTCCACAAATCAAATCCTCACATATTGTACAATTTTCTTTACCTGATCCAGAAGATTTAGATTTCTGTAATTGGGGAGAATAACAAATCTTGTTTTGACAAAGTATAGTGTATAACATGTCACATAGTCTTTAGACTGATCCTTTGAATATTTATGGAGTATATGCTTTGTGATAAGTTCAAAAGATAAAAAAGGAATCCACAGTTTAGTGAAGGAGACTGACCTATGAAGACCTATAATACAATCTGATAAATGCTGTAATAAAAATGTATGACAGCAATGAGGAACGAGCAAGGAATTCTGAGTCAGGGCTAGAGATGGAGTTAGGGATTGCCATTTCAGCTGAGTCTTAAAGAATGGATAGGATTATAATGTTTTATCTTATTTTATTACTTTAATTTACTTCTACTTTCTTTTCTTTTCTTATTTTACAAAGGAAGAACACATAGTAGAATTATGTTTGAAATAGAGGCCAAACACACAGAAAGAGAAAATGGCCTATACCTCTACTTCGACTAATTAAAATTCTAACACGTAGACCTAGATCCCAACGTGCTTGCTCTGGTGGGCAGAATAGCACTGCTCTTTTCTCTGATTGATTGGTAGAGTGGGCTGAGTCACTGTTGTCTTAAAAATGACCCAGAATTGTTTTACAATTAGAATGTTTGCTTCCAGGTAGTGATTGCTTATGTTCATAGCTATTCGTAGTTATTTTAAACATGTGACTCTAAAATTGAGGTTTCAATTTTTCAAATGTTTCTAATATGGAGATAAGAACTTGGAGGTGTTAATGGCAGCACTGGATAAAGGAGAATGATTTCCAAACTGTGGATTAAGACTCTCAGGGGCACTCAAATTTATTGAGATGGACATTCAAATCCACATGCATACATGCATTCCTTTCCAAGTCATAGATATTAGAGCTCTTATTTTGTGGGGCAGCAATGAGACAAAGTGGTTGAGAATATCAGTTTGGAGTTGTGCTGCCTGAATTCAACCCCAGCTTTGTCATTAAGTGGGTGAACATGGTTAAGCTACTGAAACTCTCTGTGCTTCAATTTTATCATTAGTAGAGTGAGGACAATACTAAACGTGCCTCAAAGAATAGTTATAAGTCTTAAATGAATTAAATATATATACATATGGGACACTAGAACACTGACATATGGTAAGTGCTCAATAAAAGTTATTGTCATATATGTGAATTGGACAGGAAGATCACTCACATTATTTTGACATTAAAAATAATAATAATAATCTTTACTGGATTATTTCTGGAAAAGCCAGGGATCACTAGTCTACAGTAGATCATTGCTTATTGAAAGAAGCTTATCTTAGTGGATACCCAGGTCCTTAGCTCCTCCTCCCACTCCCTTTCCTGCTAGCTTTTTTGTCCATAGTTCACATGTTGGTACCTCTAGCCTATATGTATTCATTACAAGTGTTTTCAGTTGTAAAACCTAATTATTTGTGGCCTAACCAAATATGGATTTATTTCCTTACAAGGCAGTCCAGGCATTAAGCAGCAGCTTAATGATGGTATCAAGGACGTGGGCTTTTTATTTCTTCTCTACCAACCTTAGATTGGTGGCTTTTTACTCATGATCATAAGCGGCTGCTGCAGCTACAGGCCCCATATCTATGCTGTAAACAAAGGAATGTGGTGGCCCCATCAATCTTTGCTTTTTTATCAGGAGAGCAAAAGTTTTGCCAAGAGCCCCAGAGATTTCAATTTCCATCTAATTTGCCAGATCTTCTGATTGTTTACGTCATGCTATTAAAAGTGTGGACTATGGACCACCTGCATTGGCACCAGCTGGGGGATGTTAAAAATGCAGAATCCTGGTCACTGTCTCAGACCTACTGAATCAGAATCTGCATTTTAACAGGATTCCCAGCTGACAAGTATGCACACTAAATTTTGAGAAACAATGGTATTCATCATCTTGACCATAATTGGCACATTTTGACTTTGTGAGTCTTACTTGGATGCAAATGCATCATTATTAATCACCTCTCTGAAAAGGTAAAATAGGCTTATGGTGGCAACTCTGACACCACCATACACTTCATGCTTAACCTAGTTTCTTTGCTAGACACTTATACCTTTGCATTTCCTTTGTTCTTGGTAGAGAGTCAGCTTAGACAGACAGTGACATTAATATCTTCTCGTGGCTCTCTAAGTGGTCTTGTAAACTTACTCAGATGCTTCTCAGGCCTGATCATTGCCACCTGGGGTAGGGATAATTGGGAGCGTAGGTTTTTCTTTCAGTGAACTACTTGCCCCACTAATTATTGGTTGGGCTGCTTGTTTTTTTTTTTTTTCTTTCTATGTCATTGTGCTACAAATTAATCAAGTTCAAAGTTATTATTGAGGTTCTTATTTAGTGAAATATGTTGTTTTGTACATTGGGTTTATACCTCTAGAGAGACTGCAAAAATATAACCTTTTCCTGTATACTTTGAGATGTTTTATTTGGAAGGTTGTCAAAAACAGATCAATTTTAGTTTTCTGTTAGGCAAAGTGCCTTTAACACATGAGTCAATAAAAATCTGTTTCTTTGTAAAAGTAAATTTGGAGGACTGTGATTAAGGGGAATATATCTGTAAAGGAGAAAACTTCATAAAGTTATAATGACAACAGCATAATAAAAAATGTTTTAAAATTTGCCTCTGGATTTAAAAAATGCAGGTGATAAGAAATACTTTTCTTCATTAACATGCTGATGATGCATGGATAGGGTTGTCCAGAGAGGTAGATAAACAGAATGAAGCTATAAACAGAATAGGGTCAAAATGAACTATACAATTAAAGAGAAGACAGAGAGTAATTTAGGTAAACACAGTAGGAAAAACTGTGAATATTTTGCAGTAACCACAAATTTCCAGCATTTCAGCACCTCCATATCACCATGCATAAAAGAAGAGAAAATTATTCTGTGGGAAGTGCCCCTCATTCGTGTGATTTCAAGAATGTTTTCTTTCAGTTTAGGACTCAGGAGTAGTATGAGATTTAGAGAGGATCTAGAGTGACCAGAAAGATACAGACTGGACAAAAAAAACAGGAACTTCACAATGAGCTACGACTTCACATGCATTTGGGATGGCTGTTATCAAAAACACAGAAAATCACTATTGGTGAGGATGTGGAGAAATTGGAACCCTGTGCATTGCTGGTGGGAATGTAAAAGGGTGTAGCTGCTGTTGAAAACAGTACAGTAGCTTCCAAAAAAATTAAGCCATAGAATTATCACGTGATCCAGCAATTCCACTCCTGGGTGTATACCCCAAGGAACTGAAAGCAGGGACTTGAACAGTATATGTACACCCATGTTCATAACAGCATGATTCACAACAGCCAAAAATGGAAGCAACCCAAGTGTCCACTAACAGAAGAATGGAGAAAGAAAATTCAGTAGTACAAATAAAATACATACAACAGAATAATATTATTAGGCTTTAAAAAGGAAAGAAATTCTGATGCGTCCTACAACATGGATGAACCTTGAAAAAATTGTGCTTGGTGAAATAAGCCAATCACAAAAGGACAAATACAATATGAGTCCACTTACATGAGGTACCTAGAGTAGTCAAATTTATAGATACAGGAAGTAGAATGCTGGTGCCCAGGGGCTGGGAGGAGGGGGGAATGGGGAATTATTTAATAGGTATGGAGTTTCAGTTTGGGAAGATGAAAAAGTGCTGGATATGGATGGTGGTATGGTTGCACAACAGTGAATGTGCTTAATAATGGGACTGAAATGTATACCTATAAGTGGTTAAAATAGTAAATTCTGTGTTCTGTATATTTTTCCACAATAAAAAAATCAGAAAGCATGAATGAAAAATCAGAAACTTAAAAGGAAAGTGAGGCTCAGAACAAGTACAGAGAAGAGAGTTTGAGGCCGATGAGATAGGTGGTTAGAGAACTTCAAGAGGAAGCAATGCTTCAACAGGATTTTGACAGATGACTATATTTTCCTTCTAACAATGAGTCAGGGGTTCCTGGCAAAGGGAACAACATTGCAGTCATGTGAGTGAAATAACATCAACCATCTGGGGAAGAGTGATAAGACTGGTGTTGTCAGATTGTAAAGGATAAGGTGAGGAATGGCCTGAGAGGAGGCTGGAAAGATAGAGAAGTTTATTTTGAAAAAGTTCTCTAGTAATTACTATATGCCTGACACTATGCCAGGTGTCAGGATTAGTAGTGACCATGACACCGCTGTAATCCTCAGGAGTTTATAGGAGAGACCTGAAATGTTGTACAACCAGGATTAGAATTTATAGAGTCAACCATGGAGTTGAGGAAGAATCTTGAAAAGCTTTTAGGAAAAGCTGTGACCTGGTTAGAGTGTGCAGAGGGATAGAACTCTGGCAGCAGAAGGAGAATGGACCCGGCAGGGGCTGGGGGTCCTGTTGCTGGTGCTGCCTGGAGGGCAACTAGTGATGAGGTTTTGCTCTAATCCAGATAAGAGAGTATAATGGCCAGACTAAGGTGGTGTCAGTGGGGACAGAGAGGGGGGATGTGAATTTGAGAGGTAATTACAGAATACGTTCTCTAGAACTTGGTGACTGAGGGTGAAGAGAGAGAAAATCATGACTCCCACTTTTCTTGCTTGGCTATCTGGGTGGAGAGTTGGGACTCCCTACTCCCACTCACTCAAGGAAGAAAATAAGAAAGGGAGAGGGTTAGGGAGTGGGATGCAGAAACCAATTCAGTAATGCAGTTTTGGACAAATTGAGTGTGAGGTGTCAAAGTCACGTCTAGATAGAAAAGATCTGTAAAGAGCACACACAGAGATAAATAATAAATATGTGTGTGTGTGTGAGAGTATATCTAGGTACTTGGGGGGGATTCCTAGAGACAGAGTCCTGGGATTAATCAGACTAGAATACAGCACACATTTACTTACTAGCAAACATTTATTAACGTCCTTTGATAAACCTGGCTCTGTGTTCAAAGCTGGGTAGGTGAAATCCTTGCCACTGCATACATGTGGCATCTTGGCCCAGGTCTCAAAGTCTGAACATCCATAAATCAGGATTAAATATGATGAGGAGGGAGACATATCTTAAAATCAGATCACTCCTGTCCCACTGTATTAGCTTCATTTCTGTTATAACAAATTACCACAAGCTTACTGACTTAAAACCATGTTGTCTTATGCTTCTGGAGGTCAGAAGTCCAAAATGCATCTCACTGGACTAAGGGGTCGGTGGGGCTGGTTTCTTCTGGAGCCTGTAGGGGAGGATCTCTTTCCTTACAGTTTCCAGCTTCTAGAGGCCACCTGCACTCCTTGGCTCCTGGCCTCTCCTCCGTCTTCAAAGCTGAAGGTATAGCATCTTCAAGTCTCTCTCTGTCTCTGTTTCTGACTTCTGTTTCCATCATCACACCTCCTTCTCTGCCTTCCTGCCTCCCTATTTCCCTTATAATGACCCCTGTGATTACATTGGGCCTACCTGCAAATCCAGGATAACCTCCCCATCTTAAGATCCTCAGTATAATCCCCACTGCAAAGTCCCTTTTGCCATGTAGGGTAACACATTCACAGTTGTGGGGATTAGAACATGGGCATCTTTGGGAGGCCATTATTCTGTCTTCCACTTTCACTTTCATTTGCAGAGCTCAAATTCATTTTGAATCGATTCACTTTTAGAATTTAGATGCCTCTTTAACTTGTCATGATGGTTGCTTACCTAGCTCTCCAAACTTGATCTGGTCTTTGTCCCACCTCAAGTAAGGCCATAACATCTTCCTTGACCTCTGGTCCAAAATATCTCTGTGCTCTGAACTCCTACAATGCTTCTACCTGTCCCATTTATTTGCATTAATCACTCACTTGTGTCAACTTTCGGTTCCAATAAATAGAAATTTACCTCAAATTGGCTTAGGGAATTAAGTGGAAGTTATTGACTCAGGGAATCCAAAAAAGGACTGAACTAGGAATGTGGGAAAGTCAAGATGTAGCTAGTTTTCAGAAGCAGCCAAAACCAGGGAATTAAGCATTCTCTCTCCTTCCTTTGTTTCTACTTCTCAGAGTCCCTTCCATTCTCTCCTCTGAAGGCTGACCTTGTCCATATCACAAGGAACAGAGCCAAGAAAAAAAACTAAGTTTTACACTTTAAAGCTTCTCTCACCAGAAACACAGTCCGGAATAGACTAAAGGGAAGAAATGGTGCTTCAATTCCCCTCGAGAGTTCCGGAAAAGAAATAGAATGCTTCCACTGCACGTGTAAGAACCTCTTGTTTGCTGTAGGAAGATGGTTTTGTTCTTTGGCCTAATCTAAAGGGGTTTCCAATAATACTGGTCTTCTGTTAACTCACCTAACACCTTGTCTGTGAGCCAAAGTCCTTGATTCCTACTTCACCAAGAAAATAGAAGCTACTGGAAGTGAAATCCCTCCAAGGCCAGCCTTTGCATCTGCAAATATTTCTTTGTCTGGACTGTCCTTCCCTCCAGCCTCAGAGAACACTGATAATGACCTTTTAAAGGCTAATCTCCACGCACTAGTGCTCTTTATCTTCCAGGTTCCTTCAATACCTTAATGACGGTTTGCGTGACACATTCCTGATGACGTTGCAAATCTCTGGCTGTTCCTTCTCAATCTAGTTCACAATGCCTCTTTCTTTATCCCCCTTTAAATGTTGTATTTTCTCACGAATTCATTCTTGGCTCCCTTCTTTTCTCTCTGTCCTTGTTGCAGTTGTTCATATCAGCCCCACTATTGGCTTCCCTTGTCCTCTGTGTGCCTATGATGACATATCTAGCCCAGACTTCAACAGCAACCCCTGGTGCAAGAAGCAATGGAATATTAATTTCAAAGGATTGAAGAAAGAAATTAAGCCTAATATGTTAAATTGTCCCTTACATATTACAGTCAGTAAAAATAATGTTAGAAATAGTCGGACTTAGATCACCTGACACATACACTAAAAAAACTCTTGGAAGAAATTCTCCAGCAAGAAGGAAAACAAAGAAGAATTAATTAGATATGGGAACTAATATTAGTAAATAATTTTGTAAAGTTTCTTATCTAAACAGACAGTGACAAGAATCTGTCAATTCATGATTTAAACTGTAGGAAATACCAACATGAGGGAGGTTAGTGTTGCCGTCCAGAGAGAGACAAGAGCCTGATAAGACATTTCTGTTGGAAGTGAAGGGGATAAGGGACCATAGATATTGACAAGCTTTTGACTTCTATTACTGTAGGAAATAAATACATGAATAATAAATGTAAGAATGAGTCTTAATAAGTTGAGATAATTACCAGAAGGCTAAAATCGTAATGTGAGATTTTCAAAACAGCAGAGTAAAATTCAGTCTATCTGTGGAAGTTAGGAAAGGAGAGGAACAGAATAAACAGAAGGAGATATGTGAAACAGAAAATATGAAAGAAGATGGTCAAAATAGTTTCTAGCAAATAACACTACGTGAATGTGTTAGACTCACTTTTAGCAAGGTGGGGACGCTTAGCTTAGATTTTGAAAAGATGCAATAACATGCTGTCCTTAGAGACACATTTAAAATGATAATGTGATAACAATTCCAATATTATCTATGTGTAAAAGAAGATGTAAGAAAGATGGGATATTTGTAACAGATAATGAAAAAGACGAAATCAGTTGACCCTGAAAGGTTTTATTTTGCCTCGTTAAAACCTTGAGCAGTAACTCGCTAGCTCAAAGATCGCAATCTCCGTCCTAACAGAGCTCCTTGTCTCTGTCCTGATTGCTCCCACTAGAACCCGCAGCATGATCTTTCTACTAACAGCTGATCTTGCCCCGCTGCAGCTTTTTACTGCCATTCCCCCATTGCCTACAGGATAAAGTCCAGGGTCTCTGGCATTTTATTCAAGGCCTTCCTTGGTTTGTAGCTTAGTGCTTCCTCATCACCTCCCTGCTCCTCAGCCTCCTGCCCTTTCCTCTTCCTGCTTTGGGCATACAGAAACGTTTACATTTTTCCAAATGGAACATTCATCTCTCATTTCTATGCCTTTGCGTATTCGGCTCTTTCTGACTGGAATTTCCTTCTTCCCTTTCTATTTGTGCTTCAAGACTCATATGAGGTGCCACCTCCTCCATGATGCTTTCTCCTTTGTGCTCCTGTGAGTATGTGATGTCTTATCACATCACATTGAATTACTTTGTCTGTCTCTGACTAAACCATAAGTTACTGGAAGAGCAGCAACCATGTATCCCAGCCTCCAGCACGGTGCCTGCAATATAGTACAAACTGTGCTCAATGAATAAATGGATCCAAGGCAGCAAAGATTATGTTCCAGGTGCTGGATGGTGCTAGATTCAGACCAGTAGACAGAAACAAAAATTTAGGAAATAGGTTCTGTGTATAAAGGTTACAATGATTGGTTTCTTCAGCTCAAAAAAAGGATGCAAGATAAAGAAGTCATTTTCAGAAATATTAATTGTATTGTGCGAGTATTTTAAGCAGCACTCTGGTTGCACGTGACAGAAAAGTGACTCCAATAAGTTAGTTATATATATATATATATATATGTTTATATATTGGAAGCACATTGGGCATGTCTCCCATAGTGCTGCAAAGTGAGGTAGCCCCTAGAACTCAGGTTCGGTGGGAACTGGGGAAGCTAGGGATGTGAATGTAACCAGGGTTTTGCCCATCTCTTGGCCTATTGGCCTCATCATCTCATATCAGCTTCCCTGTTTAAGCAGGAAAATTCGACAGAGACTCGTCCTGAGCCTCATAACACACAGCTTTGCTGTCGGAGAGACATTGATCATCTTCCCTGGTTGTGATTCAAAAAGTCCTGGAGAAAAGCTCTGATAAGCTTGTTCTGAGTCAGGTGCCCACCCCGAATGAATCAGCTGAGGAAAGGGAGTGACAAAAGCTCATTTACTTGGCATCTCCTCTGAGTGTTTCATGGGCTTGTCCCTCTGTGACGTCTTCTATTTAATGTTAGAATTAGTTTAGCCTCAAACTCTGGATCACCATTCTGTACATCAACTTTTGGGGTGTCCTCTGGAGACCAATACAATGTTCTTGGAAACTTGCTCATGTCTGTAGAGGTGTGTGGTGTCCTATGTGCCTTTAGCATGGGACGGTGGCCCCTGAAGGCACTGCTGACGTCTTGTGCTTATGTTGTAGAGCCGTATATTCTCCATTTCCCTCATTTCTGGTTCTTTTCTACCTTCCCAGTGCCCATTCTTTGTTGCCATTTTGAATTTCTGGCATCACCCTTCTCTTTTCTGTTTCTCAACATGTTTTGGCTTTTGTACTATGTAGATTGTTTTCTTTTTATATGTAAACATCTCTTCTGATTATAAATAATACATGTTTATAATAAAAATTTTGAAAATATTATAATGTTTAAAGAAGGAATTTTTTTAAGGAGGGCTGTTTATTTTTTATTTTATTTTTTATTGAGGTATAATTGAATATAACATTATATTAGTTTCAGGTTTACAACATAATGATTCAATATTTGTATATATTGTGAAATGATCATCACAATAGTTAACCTCCTTTACCATACTTAGTTACAAGTTTTCTTTCTTGTGATGAGAACTTTGAAGATGTACTCTCTTAGCAACTTTCAAACTAGCAATATAGCATTATTAACTATAGTTACCATGTATATTACATCCCTCAGAAAGAAATATTAATTTCATATATATACATATGTACATTTTTTCTTAAACTATTAGGATCATACGTGTATTCAATTTTGTAAACATTTAAAAATTAGACACATTATAAGCATTCTATGAAAACACTGTTTTGGAAAGAGGATGAACATGATGGAGGTGATGAGATAATTAACATTGACTTAGTGATTCCTCTGTGCCAGACACTGCTCTAATCACTCTGCTTATATTCATTCAATTAATCTTCACATCAATCCTATGATGATGTAGGACTCTTATTCCCACGTTACAGATAAAGAAGCTGTAGGAGAGAGATAAGAAACTTTACCAATGTTCCGTAACTAGTAAGTAGGTATATATATTTTAAAGCATTTTCATACATCAATAAAATGTTTCATAAATTCCACTTTAAGTGGTTGAGTAGAATTTCATTACATGAACACACCATACTTTTCCTATTATTGTTAGACATTGAGATTATCTCCAATTTGGGTATCTTTCAAATAATGCTGCTATGAGCCTCTTTGTTGGCAGTTTTAGTTATTTCCTCATGATAGGTATCTGGACAGAAACTGATATGTCAAGGGGTAAAGAGTTTTTTGGACTTGACATTGCTTATTGCTTTCTAGAAAGACAGTGCCCATTTATAGTCCATGAAATAACATATGAGAGTGCACATCTCATTGCACTTTATCAGTTTTAACATTGAAAGATATCTTTGTTAGTTTGTAAAGTAAAAATAATGCTCTCTCTATATTTTTAATTTAGTGACATGGATTTTATTGTTGTTGTTGTTGCCAATCAATGGAATTGCTCATAGCATACGGAAAATTAGGGCTAGAAGCTACTTTCATTCTCAGATGAGGAAACTGAATGAACCAGTCAATCCTAGTACTTAGGGTCTTCCTTTGTTTTTTCTGAGTGACCATTGTCACTACTTGTTATTCAGGACAGTTGATTCACTAACAGGTATGTATATTGATACACGAGTTTCTACATAGATCCAATCCTATCTAGTAGTGAAACAGAGCAAGAAAACAAACTAACTAGACAACTAGGTCATGTTATACAGTAGTCTTCTCTTATCTGCAAGAGATACTTTCCAAGACCCTCATTGGATTCCTGAAACCATGGATAGTACTGAATCTTATATATTCTATTTTTTTCCCCATACATACATACCTATGATAAAGTTTAACTTATAAATTAGGCACAGTAAGAGATTAACAACATAAACCAATAATAAAATACAACAATTATAACAATATATTGTAATGAAAGTTACCATAGATGTTAGCAACCACAGCATATGATTTTTTTCTTTCCTTATCAAGTTGAGAACTTTCACCTTTTCACTTAAAGGCAGCACTTTACGGCTCTCTGTGACTTATTCGAATTGCCAGCATCAGTACTCTTGTACTTTGGGGCCATTATTAAGTAAAATGAGGGTTAGTTGAACACTAGCACTGTGATAATGCAACAGTGGATCTGATAACCAAGATGGCCACTAAGTGACTAAAGGGCAGGTGGTGTGTACAGCTTGGATATGCTGGACGAAGGGATGATTCACATCCAGGTGGGATAAAGCAGGGACAGTGTGAGATTTCCTCCTGCTACTCAGAATGGCATGCAATTTAGCTTTTGTCGACGAAAATAATCCATAACCAATCTATAAATGAAAATTTGGGAGAGTCTATTCTGAGCTGAAATCTGAGGACCATGGCCCGGGGCCTTTCTTCCCAAAGGAAGAAAGGGCACCACAGAAGTGAGGTATACAGAGTGGTTATATACCCCCACACAGGATGTTTCACATATGATTGAAATGTCCCTCCCACAATAGTCACAAGATTGCCCCGTTGGCACAGCGCTTGATGGACCCAGCAGGTAGTGGGTCTGCTATCTTGGCGGGTGCAGCAGGAAGCAAGTCTGTTGTCTCGAGCTGGGTGGTCATAGGTAAGCCAGGAATCAATTCCTAGCCTAAGGAAAGATGCTTAATCCTTAATGAAATGCCAAGGTTGGGAGGGGGAGGGAAGTTGCACCTTTATCTCAAGGGCCTTTGTTCTTGCCATGGGGAATGTCTGAAGCAGACATACAATGCATGCTCAACGGCCATGGTCAGGCCCTTTGGAAAAACAATGTCAGGCCGAATTAGGTTTACACCACATGGCTTCCTCATATACTCCAATATATCCTATTGCTTGCCATTTCTATTTGTCACTTTTATGAATTGTTTATTTCTGGAATTTTCCATTTAATATTTTTGGACCACGGTTGACCATAGGTAATTGAAACTGCAGAAAGTGAAAATGAGGATAAGGGGGGACTACTGTATTAGCAAATTTGATCCACACATTATCTAAGATTAAAATAGAAAAACAAAACAAGGAAGCAGAGGAGGTATTAACTCTGTATGTTAAGTTTTCTAATTTGATTGACACTCAATTCTAAAGTTCATAGCTGTGTTGAGAACAGTCCCTTGTTACAGTTCTTTTCCAAGTCAGAGTTTTCTTCTTTCATGCTTCCTGGATGTACTGTAAGAGTAGATAAAGAAGGCACACAAGACACGAAATTAAATATAAAATGTTTCCTGTACATGGAAACTTGGCTACATGATTAAAAAATTAGGTCTATCATGGGAGCGTTTAAAAATTCAACTTCGAACTGTTTCTAGAGCTGCATTTTCGGTCTTGCAAAGATTTGTAGGATAAGGATAGTTGCTTCTAATTCCTTAAAGGATTGAGTTGTAGCCTGGATGATACCAAAGGACTGACATATCCATCCACCTATGATGGAATGGTTTTCTTTCCCCCGAGTAAGTTTAGCTTAGGGTAGAAGGTCTAAAAAAATTTCCTCTCAGGATCTGAATATCAGCTTCCATTTTTGCCAAATTTTTATCATAAAGTTATTAAATTCTTTCAAATATCCTGTCAGGTTTTGGACAGGACAAACAGTAAATATTTCTGGCAGTATTAAACAACACCATGACCTGAGAGGCTTCTTCAAGGAGAGTGCAAGAGAGATTATCTTCACAAGGTCTACAGCCACTCTTAAGATCAATAACCCATGGCCTGGATTTGGAAAGGAAGGGACAACAGGAAATTTTATTTTTCTCTCTCTGCTGGGTACTACACACAGATATCTGGGAGTGCTGACTCTGGTAAGAATTCTCACCTTTAGCCAGCTTCTGCCAGTTTTTCCCAGGATCCCATCTGCGGGCTTGGAGTGACATTTAAAATAGAGAGTGTAGCTCCAGTTATCTACCAGAATTTGGCCAGTTTTTTCATTAATTTTAATTTTGGTTTTCCTTTCGCTGTTTTAAGGGAATTACTGGTAGCAGTTTACTGGAGAATCCCTTGGAGTTCCATCAGCTCTGGGAGGGGCCCATATGGGGGCCCTCCTTTGTGGGTAGATATGAGGACATTTGAGTTGATGTTGAAAAATTTACATAGGCCCTTTGAGGACAATCTCTTTTCCAGTGTCTTAGTTGATTACAATTGAGACATCAACTCCTGGGTCGGTGTTTTGATGATGGACCCTTAGGAGGGCTCAAGGCAGTTGGCCCAGGGGTTATGTTATGTCTCTGACCTTGGAGCTCTTGTAGCTGTAAGGCTAACGGTTTGGCAGCCTTTTGTTTACAATCTGTGTCTTTAAATTTCACTTGCCTTTTGTAACAAATTTTTTAATGAAGCTATTTTGGAATTTTGAAGGCTTTTGGAAGCTTCTGTATAAAATAGGTATCCCATCTGGTTCGTTTGATTTGGGAACCCTTGCTTTCAAGTGCATTTCTTAAGTGAGCAGTCTTGTCTAATTGGAATGTTTTTCATAAGGGCCACTGTAGCTCTAGCCTGTTTTTAGTAAGATTTTGCCATTTCTGTAGATATCAGCAGCTCCTAGGACCGTGGTTCTTAGACATAAAATAAGCAGTTGTGCTGAAAGCTGATGTGCTCAACACTTTGGAATTTAAGGCTCCTGTTTTATTTATTTATTCATTCATTCATTCTAAGCTAAGACTTTGGTTCTCTCAGAGGCAAACTAGTACCTAAAAGGGATGTGCTGCTGGGTTGGGCATTGTGTGATATTTTACAGTGTACTTCATTGTATAGAAATTTTCTTGAGGCTGACAGTGACCGAGTGTCAATCTAATTTGTTCAGTGGCCAGCTTATCCTAACCCAGGAGTTGTTGGGTTAGGTGGTGAGCTCTCTAACAGCTTTTAAATGCTTGAGCTGGTGCCCACCGATTTTCACAGCTTTTTGGCTTCTGAGATCTGATTAACAATAGTCTTTATCTACACAAAACAAGACAAACACACGTGTGCACCTTAACACAGTAAGTAACCAAGAGATGTTACCGCAGCCCGGGCAAGGGAAGGCCCTTTGTGCTCCACCAACAATTCTCGTGGAGCTTTGGACTGGGGAAAGGACTGAAGAAGCAGAGCCCCAAAAATGGGGACTCTGGAAAGATTTCAACCTAATGGGCAACTGTAGCTGCCACCAGCAGTTCCCAGTGTGGAATCTGGGGAAAGAAACAAAGAAAAGTGTTTTCCACTCAAATGGGGAATTGCAGTCTGAACCAAGCCTAGGGGCTTAGGTTCTAGAAGGGACGGTCTGCAAACTCAAGCTGATGTGCCCCAGACTGGAAAGCCAAGTAGATCGAGAACTCAATGCAAAGAAAGTAGAGCTGAAAACCAAGAGAAGTTACCCATGGCCCTCAGAAACAGTGAGAAAGCCTGAGACTCAGAGGGTTCCTGGTTGCCAACGCCTGTGTTTCTCGTTGTCCCCAAAGACGTCAGCAGTGTCCTTCAGATCTCATCATGGCCACCAAATCCGTTAAAAAACAAAATTTAAGTGGGTGAACTTGAAGATCTAATTGGCTTTATTTAACGATTTGTGAATCTAGCAGCATCCCATCTTAGCAGATAAAAAAGAGCTTTGAGGAGCTGTACAAAATGAAAGGGTCTATAGGCAGAAGGGGATGGAGAAAGGAAGTTGCTAGCAAAGAGTGGATTGTTTCAGGCAAGGTCACCTTTCTTTGGAGAAAGTTGTGGGTCTATTTGAGGGTCTGCCAGGTAGATTACTTCATTAGTGCTGACCAGAATATTCCCAATTTGGAGGCTAAAGGTCACATTCCTGGGAGAGGCTGAAATTGCAGTTAGGTTAGGTAGTAAGTCTTGCTTTGCTGACATTGAGCTCAGCACAAGTGACCCTATTTTGGGCCTGTTGTTTCTTTTCTAACACTGGGGAGCCCTGTTTTACTTCTAGGAAGGAAGTTTGACCAAGGGTCCAAATATATTTGAGAAATTGTACGTGGATGCACATTTGGAGAAAAGCACAGATATTGATAGTTGCTCTTGAAAGCTTCTAATTATGAAGTAATTGATGGCTCTGCTGTCATACTGCCAACTCCTTTTCTCCTTTCTCTTTTTCAAGGATGGATCTAAATTTACATCTCCATCAGGAACCTTCTCAGACAGCTGAATGAATCCATGTTTGCTGCCCATGGCTACTCTATGGGGCAAACCACGGCATTCACCCCAAAGAGAACCAGTACCTTAAGCCTGAGGGTGATGAAGAACGAATTAATCCGTTCCTTCCTAATCCTATCTCTAATATTTAAATTTTACATGGGCACGGGTTGACCACTCAAGTCATTAGGATGGTCACCAATCTCCAAGATGCCCGTGGCAGGTTTCTTTTCCTAAGGCTGGATTGGGATCCCTCCCTGTGGCTCCTGACCACACTTGGAGCCACGGGAAAGTCCCAACTGAGACTCCAGTTTAAGGAAAGTACCAAACTCTAACCTTTGGTTGAGAATGGGAACCCCTTCTTGGGAGAACAGCTCCAGGATGCAATTGGGTGGAATGTCCCCCAGACCGGCAGAAATTTCTTCACTGTTTTTCTATATTCTTTTATCTCTGGGACCATTCACCAGGCACCTGTTACTGCCAGGCATAGTAGAGAAGGTATACAAGGGATGCAATGCAGGAGGACGCCCCCATCACCCCTTGCTATAGGAACCCCACAGGCGGAACAAGGGGTAGGACGTTGCTCTGGGTTCAGGGGGATCTTCAAGGTAATGGACCTTTTTCTTTCATCTCTCCTCAAGTTACAGTGGCCATTTTGGGCTCCTTTTGAGCTTTGCAAATGAGAAACAAAGGAATCTTCAAAGAGTCAAAGGCTCCACCCCTAGGATCCCCCCTACTCTGATTTCCAGGCCTGATCAACCCAGTGACCCCAAGTGGGGTGCCCTCTCTTGGCGGTTGACTCATTGAGTATTTTAGGCACCTACTGAGTCAGTTATGAGAATAAGAGACCTGTGATTTATTCTGTGTACTGTCCTGCTGGTGTTGTGTGCCCTTTCACAGGAACTGTTAAGTGATCCTTATCTTGATAACCTTCGGGAAGAGACTGTGAGGGCGAGGCCTCACCTCTTTTCCTTCCTTTGTTTCATTTGTCATCACCTCTGTTGTCACCAAGTTGAGGTAAAGTTCAGGCTAGACTTGAGCAGAACCTGGACCTTTTGTAAAATTGAAAGCTTGAAACGCTTTTGCCAGGGACTTAACTCTCAACCCTGGCACTGGGAGCCCCAGTGCTTTGCCTCCTGTTTCCCTGGCTCACCTGGGACTAAGTGCCCAGGCTGAGCGGGACTTGACTAGATCTTATAACTATATTGATGCCTGCAGTCAAGCTCTGCACTCTTTTCTCCAGCTCACTGTTGTCGGATTCTAGCTTTACTGCCATGGGAAATGCCCCATGCATCCCCAGAGACTTACTCTTTGTTGCATTTTAATTGGAAACACTTTCAATTGGATGGGTTATGCCCCAAAAACTCCATCTTGGAGGAAACTTGAGGGGTTTCTCTGTGCCTTTATGATGTACTTGGACAGGTAGATCCACCTATACTGTCATTTGAGTTACAACCCAGTCTCTGGGAAATCAAGAGCAACTGTCCTTGGAAAATCCTTGTAAGGCTGGAAAAGCAGCTCTAGAGGCAGTTTGGGTTCCACTCGTTTCCCTTATCTCAAAGAGCTTGCAAATCCTCTGGGGACTTTCTAGCTCATCACTAATTCCTAAGATTGAAGGAAAAAAAAAAGGGAAAAGGCCAAAAAAAATGGCCATAAGCCTGCTCTTGCCAAAAAATCTAGCATCTTGATTGTCTTCTCCACAAATATTAGTAAAAAGGCTCGAAACCAAATTGGGATTCATAACTAGGGAGCTTTGTGTTGCTGCACCTGATTCATGACAGTAATTTTTAAAACAATAGCTGTGGAGACTCTGTATATGTCTATATGTATGTTATATATGTGTAATATTTTACCTGTGGATGATATGGCCAAAATTAAGAGCTCTGCTCTGCTTAATTGGCTTAAATAAGCACTTACATAAATTCTAAATGTAATAGAAATTAACCCAATGCCTTTTAAGTTAACATGATACAGATTAATCTTTGGTTAATGAAAGTTTAAAGTTTGTTGGTTTGATTGTAAAGGCATGTCCTCAGAGTTGTTGGTATTTGCATATGATGCAGACACGCAGCCTGGGTTTACTAGTCAAATAAGCTCATGTTGTCTGTTAGAAATTTGTCAGCAAAATAATAGCTTTAAATGATAGCTAATTTTGTCTAATGTCTCACAAAGTTTTTGTGGGTAATCTAAACATCATTATTGGGAACAAATGATTTAGATATAAATAAGAGTTTATAGATAAACTTTCAGCAATAATTATAGTTTATGGCATGTGTATTTAAAATAACTTCCAAAATCTTTTTGGTAACTTGAAACTTTGAACTTTTGCTAGGTTAATTTAAATGATAAAATTCATTGAGTATCCAGATCATTTCCAAATAAGATTTAGATATTAATTATTAAGTGTAAGTTTATCTACTTTGGCTTCTTATTGCAGAAAGGTTAAAAGTGTTTGGGTCTATTACTGTGAAATGGTGTGCTCCTAGAAATTATGAAAAGCGTTTAGAATGCTGATATGAAAGACACTTCATAATTCCTTAGTTTTTAGTTTTTTCTAGGTTGGGAAGGGTTAAAAATTCTAATTCATATGTGTAATTAAAGCTACTAGAAATTAATAAGGAAAACAGCTTTGTATACAAGGAAAGTAAAATGTATGTTTTCAGTAAAGAGGGTATAAAGAATGGAAGTATTTTTGTTTCTTGGATTAAGAAAGATAAAGTTGTCCTAAAGTACTAGAAAGGAAGAAAGAAAGCATGGGACAAATTCTGAAGGTAAAAAGAAAGTTGTAGAAGTTTGCGAAGGAGAAATTCTGAAAGGAGTTTTGTGCCTGGTCAAGTTGACTAACGTCAAAGTAAATGAGTTTTAATGTTAAAAATAAGCTGGTACAGAAATTAAAACTTGGTTTTTCTCTCAAAAGATAATTTTCCTGAACTTCTAGTCTGTTCTTGGTAAAGAGATTATGGAAAATTTTTAAGCAGTCTAGCAGAAAGGTAGGGATTTTACGTATTATCAAAATAAATTTCCTGTATTGTTTATCAAGTCTCTAATCACAAGTGCGAAGGTCTTACAGCTATTTAATATTCTGGATTTGCCTAAAAATCTTTAATTGTCACTATTGTTAAAATGATAACTAAACATTGTTTCATAGGGACCTATGGTATTACGTGGGTAAAAGTTATTGATATAAATGTTTTGAAATTATATAACATTCCTAAAATTCTGATGTTTTGTGGTTGTCAGCCATAATTCTGGTTATTTTAAAGTGTTGTAAGTCACAAAATTAACCAAATTTCTTTGTCAATTTCCATTTTTGAGTCTTATTGTTTATAGACAGTTATTGTTTTACTCTGATGCTTTTTGCTTTTGCAAATATGTCTCATCTTCAAAAAGATTTGTGGAAAGGACTCTGACACTTACTCTAGAATGCAGGTTTCTGATGAACTTTCTGATTATAAAACTAAACTGGGTAAGAAATTACAGAATTCTAATGGAGAAACTGATGACCTCATAAATCTGCTAACAGAAGATAAAGATTAAAAAAATCGATAACACAATACTGAATGAACTGGTGAGGATGATTTAGTTTGTATGACCTTTCATTTGAGGTATTGCTGATTTTTTTGATGTCCTGTTTTGTTTTCTCAGATTTAAGGAAATCTTTTTCTCTTTTCTTTTATGCTAACTATGACATAGCAATTTGGTGAAATTACACCTTTGTGAGCAGAACTGAAACATTTATCTTTTTCTCCCTACCTGATCCCTTCAGAATTTGGAAACTTAGTGATTATTATTATTTTCATGGCAATATAGTTATTTGCATAAATTTAATAAGAATCTGTTCTCCATATAACAGGACACAATTGGAAACATCGGTTATCTTACCAAAGCTTTAATTGGAATGTCATATTTGAGAAAAATAGGCATAGACTCAGATATGACCAGACAGCTTTTAAGAAACAAGGATTGGACTTTATGGAATAAAGCCACTTGGAAATATGGGCCTGGTACCTTGCTTTCAAAGATTCCAGCAACCTTATCTGGTAAGTAAGGAAGCTTACTTATCTGGCTGATGCCTGGAAAATTGACATATTTTGGGGGACCTCCAGAAGAGATGAATCCACCTGATGTGGGCTCGGCAAGCCAAGGAGTCGAAAGAAAGATTTCTTAGACTCTCAAGGTCTGGTAGTAGTGCTCCTTTATTCAGAGAATAGCATGGGGACAGGACCCATGGGCAGTGAAGAGCTGCAGCATGATTTGAGGGTAGGGCTAAATTTATAAGGCGTAGATAGGTATGTGACAAGACAAAGGAAAGATTATGTAAAAAAGTTGTTAGAATGGTATCAGTGTAGGTGGGGTCTGGTTATTGAGTGGTGCTATAACTTTAGATAAGAATCAGATCAGATCAGATCAGGTCAGGACGTCCTATGCTTCCCGAGGATGATACAGATTGGTATGTAGGCCAGGACGCCTTGGGCTTTTCTCCCTGGGGCAGGCTTGATCCTCCTCACACACAAATCTGTAAGTATTGCAGGCGAAGTCTGATGGCAAATCCTTGGCTTGGCTTTTCTGGCATCAAGAGGCTTTCAAGTTCAATCTGAGATTACTCATAAAAGAATTCCAGCAAAGCTGATTTAAAAGAGCCTATATGATCAATGGCTACACTTGCCGCACTTATGTAAATAATTGGGCCAAATTTATCAAAACTAAACATTTTGTAAACCTATTAGTCTTAATTTGGCTATCTTTGGTAAAAATGAGGGTGATTTTAGAGAGAAAAATTATGTTTCAGTGAAAACTATAATACTCATTTGTGGATATTAGATCCTAGTTCTGTCGATTGAGGGTTTTTCTACTTGTGAACTGGACAGGATCCTGAATTCCTCTAGTCTCCTGAAATATCTAGCTACAAATCTCCAAACTAAAATTTCAGTTTTTTCCCTCATTTTCATTTGGAGTCATTGAGAACTGAACCTGCCCTTTTTCCTGAAGGCTTGCACACTGAAGCTGAACAACTTGATACTTAAGAGAGATTCATGTCTGTTGCTGTGTAAGCTGTAAGCCACTCAGAAAGATACTTGAAGACCTGATGACATCATCAGAGACATGTCAAACTGCAAAAGATTCTTTGACTCTGACATCTAGAAATCTTGACTGGCTGCCCCGTGGGCTCAGAAACTGGTTTATAATTTGCTCCAACCATTAACCTGGTTTTTTTCTTTTTGTTCCCATAAAAATACTTCTCATTAAATACTTGATTGCTTGCTTCTACAATATATGCCTAACTTTGGGAACCCACCTGCATCACCACCTTCTAAAATAAATTTGACTGGACTGATCTATTACCAGCACTAAGAAATGTGTTCAGTGAGATGAAACAATTTACCACTTAGCTTCTGGACTATGAAACTAAGAGTTTCAAAGGACTGTGAAACTTAAAAGTTTAAAAGGTGGGACTGTGGGGGACTGGATATGTCCCTTGGGCATGAGGATTATTTTGGGCTGATTATTTTTAAAGAATTTTATTTTTATTTTATGTATTTATTTATTTTTTTGAGGAAGATCAGCCCTGAGCTAACTACTGCCAATCCTCCTCTTTTTGCTGAGGAAGACTGGCCCTGAGCTAACATCCATGCTCATCTTCCTCTACTTTATACATGGGACGCCTACCACAGCATGGCTTTTGCAAAGCAGTGCCATGTCTGCACCCGGGATCCAAATTGGCGCACCCCGGGCTGCCGAGAAGAAGAATGTATGAACTTAACTGCTGCGCCACTGGGCCAGCCTCTTGGGCTGGTTACTTTTAAAAACTGCAGACATGGGGGCTGGCCCCGTGGCCGAGTGGTTAAGTTCACTCGCTCCGCTGCAGGCGGCCCAGTGTTTCGTTGGTTCGAATCCTGGGTGCAGACATGGCAGTGTTGTCAAACCACGCTGAGGCAGTGTCCCACATGCCACAACTAGAAGGACCCGTAATGAAGAATATGCAACTATGTACTGGGGGGGTTTGGGGAGAAAAAGGAAAAAAATAAAATCTTTAAAAAAAGCTGCAGACATGAAAGAAACTCTGAAAATTAGAAGTTATCCTTTCTTAAGAGACATTTACATTTGTAAAAGAAATCTCCATGTTTAAATGTGTTTTTCTCTCTGTACCAGGAAGGGGGGGATGACCCTATCTCTAGAAACTCTCATCAATGCAGAAGGCAAGGACTTAAAGCTGCATAATAGCCTTACTCTTGTTTACTGTGTTTTTCTGGTAATCTCCCATAACTGGCTTCCCTCACTCCCCAAATCCTCCTTTGTCTTTAGGTGAGGATGGTATTTAAGGTGAGAGCTTCTGCCATTTTGGTGAGTTACTCAGTTTTTCTGGGTCTCTCCCATGTATACATGTTAGAAAGCTTTGTTTAATTTTCTCCTGTTATTGCCTCATGTGAATTTAATTCATTGTCTGGCCAGAAGGACTCAGAGTGGGTAGAGGAAATGTCTTCCTCCCCTACAACAGCCTAGGGGGCTGCAGGTGGGAATGGAATTAGCATTACCCATTGTTTCAGAATTTAGACATGGCCGGTCAAAAGATATTTATGCTGCAGCTAGAACCAGATCTCAAAACCAAACCAAACCAAGCCAAGCCAAGAGCACTTCTGTGAGTGGATCCCTTAATTCTTCCTTATTATTCAGTGTCTCTGAAACCAAGACCCTCACAATGAAGGCCAGATCAACGCTTCCTTTTTCTGAAGTTGCGGAGGGCATCCCCTGCCAAACCAAGGCTTCTTTTCGGAAGTCAGACTTAAAGGAAGAAGAAATAAGAATGCAGTTACTTGTACCGAAGTTGCTCACCAAAAAGACATCTTCTGAACCAAGAAACTCTCTCTCTGCTGCAAAGCGAAGATATGTGCCAAGGAGTCGCCAGCACCAAGTCAGGAAAGAATCCTGAGAACAGTCCCAGGAGAAATGCTCCCGGCAGCTGCTGGACTCGTCCACAGGTTCTCCACACTGGCAAAGGGCTAACGAATCTCAGGCAAAAAGATCCACCGGGACTTAGCTCCTGGCTGGCTTGCCATTTGTTACCAAACCAGGTTGGTTTTTGCCCACCGCCCAGAAGGCCAAACACTGAGACAATGAGATTGCAGCAGAGAGAGAGTTTACTCACAAGGCAGTGATGCGAGGAAACGAGAGCATGAGCCTCAAATTTGCTTCCCCAAAAATAGGGGCTCAGGGATATTTAGGGATAGGGGACAAGGTAGTCTGAAATGTGGAGAGAGGTGATTGGAGGTGATGGGAGGTGAGGTATTGATGATCTGCGCAAGCATCGTCAAACATCATGCCTCTTCATAGGACCCATGTTCACAAAATGGCAATGTTAGCGTGATCTGAGGGTGGAGTTTTTAGCCTTTTGACGTCAAAAGGTCGCCTATAGGACATCTCCACGGGCCCAGTTGATGAGTTGGTGGTCTCAACTGGCCTGAAGTAGACAAAGAGTTCTAATTCCTGAAAAACAGCTCAGACACCCATTACCATGGTGAGCCAGGCTCCAGGAAGATATCTATAGGAGCATAGTGGAAGTCAGATAGCATATCGCCTAAGCAGCACAGTTAACAATGGGTGGGTTAAATAGCTAAAAGCTATAATTAGTAATTGCAAAAAGGAAAAAAACATTAGTTCCTAGCTACTTAATCATCAATGGCTAACTCGCTGTTGTTTTCAGGAGTGGAAAGACAAGTAGGGAGTTAGGTGCACAGTGAGTGGGTCTATATATCAGTAGGTTTGTCACCATAAATTTGCGCAGTGATACTGTCGAGTGTCATTGCTGTGAGACCCGTTGATTGGGCAGTTTCAAGTCATTGGAATACAAACATGAAAAAACAATGTTTTCCAGTAGTTATAATGAGCTGTGCTCTGTTGAGTTCCCCTATCTTACTGGGTAGCAATTTTTCTTAATGATGTCTCAGCCAATTCCATTACTGTTGTCACTCCTGGGTTTTAAAATTATCTTGGTTTGATGGTTAGGACCCAGTCCTGTGCATTTTCAAACTTGTATCTTTTACTTGATCTGAAGCTTTCCTCTTTCCCTTCCTCTAACTCAGGCCAGACTGTGTCGCCTGTGGCTTCAAATGGCAGATGCCGGTTGTATGGCCTCAGTCTCAATTAACTGGTTCTCCCTTTTCCCAGGGTTGTTCTACTTGGGTCTTGGGTAGCAGGGAGAGGAGAGGCCAGTTGCTCCCCAGGAGCCTGTCCTGCTGTGGAGTGGTTTCCTACCTCTCTCAGAGAGGTAGGTGCCTGAAAGCAGGTTCTCCACTACATTCTTAGATGCTCCTGTAAGGCTCTTCTCTCTGCACAATCTGTTGGCATGGGAGATTTTAAGTGGATTAAACCCAACCACTTTCTAATGTTTTATTCAATCAATTATAAACTTTATACTTACTGTAACAAACATGCATGATATCCTTAATGCATAAAGGTGGTCCCCCTGGCAAATCTGTCTTCCTCACCTTCTCTCTCTTGCCCATTTCTTCAATCTCAGCAGCACCAAACTCTGCCCATGCAGCGGTTCTGCCATGTTGGTGCAAGAGAATTACCATCTCTTGACTTATGTGGCTTCCTGAGATTTACACTTTACTGTATCGCACTAAAGATTGGACTGAGATTTATACTTCACTCTATTGTACTTGAGCATCAGGGTGGGTAATAACCAGGCTGGTGGGCCCTGCCTCCAGAGCTTTGGGGTGGGTGTGTGGGAAGGAAACATGGAAAGTCTGGCTGTTGTGTGTTATTTCTGTGGCCAACACAGAATTTCAGGCTTTCATTTCCCTCTTGGTAAAAGGCCAAGTGTCCTACACTTACTCCTTTCCTACATTTTCCCCATATTCCCCTGTACATCCGTAGCCATGAGCACTGGCTGAGCTGGTGCCTGCCCACTAGAGGAACAGACCTTCTGTTTCAACAGCGCAGTCTTCAGACGCCATATTGCACAGCTCACTTTCCGATGAATGCTGAGAGAAATCACACCTTCCCAGCAGTCAGTGGTCTCCACTTATTTCCTCCTCCCTTGCTTCTTCACCATTTCCTGTTTAAACTACAAAGCCCTTTTTGTCAACCCTGCTAATCGTGCAAAATTAGTTATGCCAGGTCAAAAAGTCTGGTCTATGTTTAAAGATTGTTAAAAATTACTCCTGGACTCAGCTTATGTGGCTTTCAGTTTGGATTACTTCCAAATCAGCAAATAATTCCTGCCAAGGCTGCAGGAGATGAGGATGCCGTGATGGATGCTGATCTTCAGAGCCTCTCCTGTTTCTCAGGGAGCTGAATTATGCTATAAAACTCCCTGTGCAAAGAGAGAAAACCACCAGTTGGAGGAACCACGTCACCATATGCTTATAAACTTGGACTTCAAAGTCTCCCTGCTCGCATGAGTGGAAATTCCTGTGGCAGCTGGCAGTGCATAGTTACACGCTCTGTGTTCCATTTTCTTTGCATCAGTGGGCTCTCTGGCAGGTCTTGCCGTGGCCTACCGTGTGAACCTGCTCTTCCCAGCCTACATTCTCTCTTTAATTGACCCCATTCAGTACTATGGTTGAGACTTTTAGGCTGTGACTCTGAGCGATAATTAGAATATTGTATTTTTAAAGTTTTAGTTTTCTTTCTGTATCTGGAAACAAGGGTAATGGGTAGTAGCTTCAGTAATTCTTTCCTTCAATGAAGGAAAATGTTCACAGGCCGATTTGTGTTTTAAGTGAAAAGATATATGTATATATGATTATATTGAACTGAAATAAGGAAAATCTGTGGTTTGACAGGTGGTAACTGATTTTTTTGCTAGTATCTTCCCCATCAATGAATTGTAATAATCATGATCTTATTCGTGTTGTATATAGTGGTATATAGTTGGCAACTTTGGGTGAATACAGCAGCATCAATCTATAGCTGAAAGTACCAAGACAAAATTCATTTTTTCTCAAATATTATTTGCTTTCTTACACTTGTATTTTGATTACTCAAATAGGCAATTTTAACTATTTGATGAAATTTGAATTATAATTCTAGAAAGCTTTTGTATCAGATAATAGAAATACGTATCAACATGAAAAAGGATCTTTATTCATCACTTTTTATGATAAACAAAATAATGTGTAAATAAAATGTAACATTGATTTATAATTTTTCAAATACTCCTGGATGTTTATATTTCATCAAAGTATACTTCTTAGAATTCTTAAAATTATTTTGATGAGTTCGTGATCACACAGGATGAATTCAAATTCAGAAATATCTTTCACTTTTTTTGTTGTTTTTAAAAATATTGCTATGGGTCTGCTTGAATTTTTTTTCTTGTTTAATAAAAAATGGTGGCACTTGAAATAATACTAACAATTGCCACAGACCCAGACACCAACAACACAAATGGAGAAACGTTAGCTCCAGAACCAGTGGAATTTTCCTCGGGACTGGAATCTGCTTCAGGAATAAACAAAGCTACTTGCGCGATGTTGGATACTTTTGATGCCAAATTGCTTTTATCCACACTTTGAATGGCAATGAATATGTGGGTTGCATTTCCTTCTGAGATGTGTCCTGGTGTAAATGCAAAGGTTTCCTCGGAGTTGGCCTCCTTTGGTAAGAGATCAGTAGTGTTTACTTGCAGAGCGTCATCAAAATTGTCTCTTAGATCCAGGAGACTTCCACTTATTCTTATGATGTACTGTTGAGCTAAGGAAAAAAGTTACATGTAGTTTAGAAACCAGAGCATACCCTATTAAATTCCTTTTTAGTCATTCTCCTCAAAATGTTGTTTAGTTAGGCAAAGGTTATATTCATAGCCAAAGTCTTACTAATTTTTCAATAAAAGCTGAATTCTGATTTTTAAACTCTGCCAAATACTACTTCTTTGTATGAAAGGTGGGGCCAGTTAAAAAGTGTCCTGTTTGATTGATTCAAAACTATCAGATTATAAAATTAATGCTTTGCTGAGCAGCTGTCAGTTAAAAATTGTTCCCCTCCAACCCCCCCTTACACTCTTGCTTTTGTAACCAGCACCTCTAAGTTAATCAACACCACCTGACACCTCATCCTTACCTTTTCCAACATCAAAGTCATCTCCTGGTGCTGTCCATGTTAGACTGATATTGTCCCCATCACGGGTGGCCTCAAGGTCTGTGATTTGACTTGGTGGGTACAGGTCAGGCAAGGGAAGATTTGAAACATTTGAAACCACGAATGCACCTCCGGATGCTGTTCTGCTGAAACTCTCCAAGGGTGTCTGAGTATCCGCATCAATTTCAGGTCTTGATGGATTCCCTTCAATTTTCCCTGCGTTAGAAATTTCCTGGTATTTAGTGGGGAAATCTCTACTAGCATTTTCAGAACTCGGTGAAGTGAACTCCTGTCCCACATCTTTCACTCCCTTTTTTTTCCATATACAGTCACATTTTACTGTTTGTTGACAAAGTCGTAAGCATCCAGTTAATTGGTGGGGGAATTCTTTCTTTTATGTCCTGACCAGGATGTTGGGGGATAGAATCAGATAATGAATTTCTGTGGAATTAAGGCTGCACTGAGTGGGAATAATGTTATACAAATCAATAGATGCCTTTGTGATCAAAAATAATTGCTAATCTCTGAAATTCTCTCCAGACTGGGAGTAAACCTAGGGAGTTCCCTTCCTTCTACTTGCCCTAGATCACTTCCTCCTTCCTGGCTGCAAGTGTTAAGGAGTAATACTTTGGATTTATTCCAGTTGCTGACAGAAAGCCCCTAAAAGTCACAAGATAAGAGGCAAGAGAAAGGAAAGTTAACAAAGAATGCCTTCTTAATCCTTTTCCTCAACTTACTCTACTTTATTGTTTTTCTTCTGATTTAATAAAAACATTTAAAATAATGTTTACTCATTTGTGTATCTTTTACAGAGTACATCAGCTGAAGGATAAGTTCTGCCACTGGTTTATACTTAGGTACATAAATATATTAGCCTGTTTCTGTCATTCTGAGCCGAAACTTGGCATATTGCTGTTGATATAGGTAAAATACTTCAACGTAACATAGTAATGGCTGACATTTATTGAGTGCTTACTGGATGCTAGACACTGTGCCAAAGCTTAGGTTAATTTGGAGGCAAATCCCAGGATGACTGAGAACTTCATTCCAGAAATGGGGAAAGTTATGTTTTGAGTTAAAACGTTTGAAGGCTTAATCGTATCAACTCCCAATTAGTCAAGCCAGCACTGGATTTCAGATGCCACGAGTTACTCACCATCCACTACCCAGCCTGGTATATATGCGGCTCTATTGAGTGGACGCCTTAAGCTTCGTGTGGCAGCATTTGTTCCTCCATGAGCCCGTACTTTTAAGCTGTATCTGCCATTTTCTGAATAAGCTGTAAAATATCTGGAGTAGACCCCATCATTCTTGAAAGAATCAGCACCTTGTTATAGAAATGAAGGAATAAATGATTATTGTAAAGAAAAAGAGAAATTTATTCATTTTCAAAGCCAAGCATATGGCCTTTATAAGCATATCCTCTTGATTGGGCTCTATAGGTTTGGATTGACCCCTTGGGAATATTTCCATTATGCTCAGCCAGCCAGTATCTTGTTGAATTGATCTTTTGAGTTATTTTATATACATATAAATATCACATTACATATATGTATAATGTTATATATTATTTTATAATTTCTATATAGAGGTATAATCTTTATTTAGGTGTAGATTATATACACATATACACACACTGGTATCTATATATGTATAATGAATACCTTCACCTTATGAACTTATATGCAGATTATTTTGGTGCTCTTCTTCTAGAATGTGTCATCATTGTGTTCAAATCAAAAGGATCATCAGTGAGGAAAAAGCATCTTTGCATAGGATTTAATTCTCACCATAGTCACATACAGATTACTTATTTTGACTTATCTTCAACCTCTCTTTTTTTCAATTCTCAGCTCTTGCTCTAGGATTCATTACCTCCCTGGTCTGACAGGGGGAAACCCCATCAACTATTAGTATAAACATTGGGGAACTCAGGAATCCTATATTATATTTCTTGATATCAGTGGTAGTGGAGTCATTTGTTAAATTGCAAACACACTTCTCAGGGAGTCCAACACTCTAAGACAGAGGTTTTTTTTTTTTTTCAAAGATTTTATTTTTTTCCTTTTTCTCCCCAAAGCCCACCGGTACATAGTTGCATATACTTCGTTGTGGGTCCTTCTAGTTGTGGGGTGTGGGACGCTGCCTCAGTCTGGTTTGATGAGCAGTGCCATGTCCGCGCCCAGGATTCGAACCAACGAAACACTGGACCGCCTGCAGCGGAGCGCGTGAACTTAACCACTCAGCCACGGGGCTAGCCCCTCTAAGACAGAGGTTTTCAAAGTGAGGTTTTTGGACCAGAGGTATCTGCATCTCTCTGGATCCTATTAGGAATGTAAATTTCTCAGACCTCCCAGGGGAGAGCCCAGCATTCTGTGTTATAACAAGCTCTCCAGATGATTCCTTTGCATGCTAAAGTTTGAGAACCCCTGCTCCAAGTCATTGTTAGTCACCAATACCTTCTTAGGTAAAGGCATTCCAAATTAGCTAAGCAGTCGTCTGGTAAAACCTTGAGAAATGATGCACGTTGTAGGTAAGATTTAATGTGGTATGGAAAGGGTTCAGAATGGGGAGGAGGAAGGGATAGTTACGGAAAATACTGGCATATCAGATGAAGGCGTTGAGGTGTACCAAAGAAAGATTTCACTTTCTACATTTTTACAGGGCCAACAGCAGTGAGGATGGGATTATAAATTGACTGAATCAATTACACTGCAAAGGATATGAATAGAAAATCTGCTAACTCAGGTGGTTATCAAAAGAAAGTTCAGATCTACAAAGATCCAGAGTCAGGAAAAAGGTCTCATAGCACCACTCACCCAACCAGAGAAGGAGACAGAGTAAGGCCAACACTGTATCTTGTTTCCTGCCAGTCAGACCTGGTGTCTGATGCTCCAGTGATGTCCCCTCCTCTCTCGTGGCAGTTCTGCCTGCCCTTGGGCATCAGTTCCCAGGACTACGTGTGCACTTTGTTCCAGCTGTTGGAAAGTACTCTTGCCTGTCCCCTCCTTCCTGCCAGAGACCTGAACTCTACCTCTTAACTCTACCCATATGGTTGCTTGTCTTTCACCCTTTCTGGCCAGACTTTCTTGATGATGGCCCCCTAGGACTGACTTGTTCAGAATTCTTGATGCTGTCCTCAACCTCCTGAATGAGACCTTCCTATCTGGTGACAGACATTGGTTGTCTGGATGACAAACAATAATGATAGTAAATACCAGGTATTGACTGCTTACCACGTGCAAGACACTTGCTAAGCACCTTGTAGGTTTTACCTGCATAGAATTTTCTGCTGGTCCTGGTGTTCATGCATAATCTGCATCACTTCTTCTGGTGCCTGTTCTACTGCCCCACACTGCCCCAGAGACCCATAACATATCCTGAGTTATGAAAATATAGGCTTATTCATAAAAACCTGTGAATTACCTGCACCGTTATCCAAAAGTTGTAAAACTTCTGTTTTTCCACTATTTGATTCAATGAAAGCAGTCACATTGGCTCCAAGAATGGGTACAAAGCCTTGTAGAATTTCTGCATAAACAATCATTGGGCTGGGGAAGCTGTTTGTGTCTTTATTCATCTTAGCATTCACTGTGATTGGAGGCACGGAAGGATTTGCTGCCCGAGAGTTTACTGTTATCGTTAATATTTCTGAGTTTTGTTTGGCTTGAAGACTGTAAGTCCAAACACCCACCTGCAAATTCAATGAAATTTAGTAAGGATCCAAGATCCAGCTATTTTTTTTGTGTTTCTATTATCCAATGCTAAGATAAATCTCATAAGTATCTTACAGAACAAACAAATTTTGCGGTTTTTGATGGTAAAAGGACAAGAGTTGAGGCAGTTTGGACAGGGCATCCTGGCTATTGCCATGCTTTGTGTCCAAACTTTGTGAAATCTCACCTTGGAAAAATAAGTTTTGGAAAGTTTTCTTTGATCTAGGCATTTTTCTTTGGCCTCAAAGTCCACAGATTCGATGATCTGGTAGTGCTAATTAGGAATGAGTCTATATTTATCTACACACCAAGTTGCCCAAACTGTCCCTGCATTGCATCTTCAAAGTTATTCTTAGTCTTGCTAGTTTTTCCCCTTCTGTTCTTGCCTCCTAATGCATAAGTTCTTTTTCCTTTTTTTCCACCATCATGATTCTCAGGACCATACAGGCATAGAAAGTTCATCCTAAGGTATCTTAATTTTGAAGATGAAGCAAGTATTGGCATCCACATATTTAACAATGTATTTTCAGCTATAAAACAAATTTGCAAGGAGATCTAAAAGCCAGCTGCTTACCTTTGCAGTTCCTGGAATACTGAGATAGGCCATTTTGAAACTTGTGTCCACTGTGAAACTTTCCATCCGTGTTCCATTGGGATCCCAGAGAGAAATAGAGGGAGGCTGTCCGTTCCAGGTGACGAGAAAGAATGTGTCCTTTCCCACAGTGCTATCAATTATTACAGTGCCATTCATCCAGAGGTTATTGTTGAGTGTTAAACCCTTGCTTTCAAGCTGTTTAAATATGTTTAGAATTAATGACTGGAGAATAGAGTAATTTTATTCTTTTCTCTTTTTAAATATTGTTCTTAATTTCTGGCCTGAGAACAAGCTTATATAGGGATTGCCGTCTTAGCTTGTGATCTCTCTGACAGCTGATTGGGATGTGACAGTTGTCAGTGTGGAAGTATAGGGTCTGAGGAAAGGACAGGGTATAATAAAGCATTAGAGCAGAAGAATGGGTTTTATGGTTGGAGATATGGCCACATTATTTTTTCCCAGTTGTCTTGGCAAACAGCCACTCTGGCCTTTAGCATGAAAGGGTGTTACAACTTCAGTGAAGAATTAGCTGTAAGATGCATGTGTGTGTGTGTGTGTGTGTGTGTGTTTGTGTGTGGCTGGAGTATTTGAGGAGAAACACCCTAACGGGGGCCTCGAGAGAAAATCAGGACTAGGCAATACTGAGACAAACACTCATGGATGTTTTCCTGATGTGAAATCTTGAAATAATGTTTCACACAGGATAGTGAGTAGCACCAGACAGTAATCATGTCCAACAAGAGTGGAAAGAGGGCAAACTGATGTCCATGAAGGTTGGAATCCTGAGAAGAGAGGAAGTAAAAGAGAGGACCCTTCTCTGAGAGGAGCTTCAAAGAAAGTTTTTCAAGTCCTTGTGGCTAGCTCTTAATCAAGGAGAGACAGCTTTCTCCACTGACCCAGAAGGTGCATCCTGCAGAGGTGTCATTTCAGGAATGATGGGAAATCCCACTTCTACTCCAACCCAGTCCTGAAACAAAACTACCTCACTGCAGTGCTGATAGAAGGGAGTGATTCTACCATGGAAACATCATTGCCATGACAAAAATCTCAGTCCTAGGTTAAGTGGACATGTCTTTGAGTGAACAAAGTATTATGATCAAGTTAAATCAGAATGTGAGTGACATTTTTAGACTTCTTATCAGGAAAGCTAAAGTTAGAAGGCTTTGGCTACATAGTAGTACTAGGGGAAAACAACTGAGTAAAGAGTAGGATGCAGCCTTTCCTCCGTATTCCAGCTGCCACCATCCAAATCTGAGTTCCCATTTACTCAGATTATTGGAACATACCTCTAACATGTCAGTATCCTCTCCCAAGACCTACCCATCATGTACACAAATCCACATTAATCTTTCATAAATTTGCTTTCTTTTTGTTATTTCTCTATTCCAGAACCTGTAAGTCATTTAAGTGAGAGGAAGAAAGCTTTCTTCCTGCCCCTTCCGCGCCATCTAAAAAGTCCATTCTCGAAACTTTGAGCATCTCCTGCAGTCAGATGTCTCCTTTCTAGCTGATTTCCCGTGTTCTACTCTTATATTTTAAATTATTTTGGAATATTCCATTTTCATGTCTCACTATCCACTAAAAATTGCCAAAGTTAAAAGAGAACACAAAATAATATCCTCAAAATCAGTTCTCTTTCTTCCTTGTCATTTTTAGATGGTAGCATGATCATTCTCCCAGTCAACCCGATTAAAAACCTCAAAAGTGGGCTTTATTCTCCTTCAGCTTATTCTCCATACACTGCCAAGCTAGACCTCAGACCAATTTTTAATCTGTTTGTAGGGTAAAGCTACAAACCAGATCTTCAGACCAACTAGTCTGCCTGTGTTATCCTAACCCTGCGTTCTGTAACTTCCGTGCTTCTTATTATTGAAGAGTAGAGGAAAATAGTTTTATTTAGGTGATCATGGCAAATTTTAACATAGGCAGTGATTTGATGAGCTGGAAGATGGAAGATGGAAGTGTTGGCATAAAGTGATGTGATATAGTCTTGGTGGGAATGGATACAGACAGAAATAGAATTTTCTAAAAATATTTTGAAGGAAACAGGCTGTGCTGTCATTTTACATAGGATACAAACAAAAAAGAATCAAAGCGCACTCCAAGGTTTTGAATGAAAGTAACCAAAAATGGTGTTGTTCTTGAAACACAAATGAGAAAAGGAGTTCAGAAGAGATGTAGTAAAATAAAAATCAGTGAAAGAAGTTGTTGAAGAAGTAAGAAAAACCCTAGGCTTGTAGATATGCAATGATCATTCACTGTCTTTCTCCTGATAAATTTATTTCCAAGATACATTTCTTCCATTTTTAAACCAGCTACTTGAGTTCATTTGTCTACTTTAAATCAATTTCACAGCAGCGAAGGGTGAGAAAATCTTGGAAGCATGAGTTTGTCTTAATGTATTCACAGAACGATGGATGCAATTATTGGAAAGTCTATTTTTGGTGGCTAATTTAACATCTTTAAGTTTTGATGTTATCCCTTAACCAAACCCCATGGGAAAAGAAAAAGAAAAAGTGTTTGCTATTTCACTACTTAATTTGGTCATATCTAAAGAATAATTTCTATTTCAGGCTGAAGTTTTGATTTTAATTAAAAATTTACTTTGAGAAAAATGTAGAACTTAGAACACCCAAATTATTTCCTTGCTTATGGCTAAGTGCAAACTGAAAGACCTGAAGTGTGGGAGCTCTGACCTGAAGAGACTGCTGGGAGAGATCAGCATTTCCTGACACGAGGGCCGAGAAAGCATCAATGAGGCCGTTGTTCGCAGCTTCATCTGTAGCAAAAAGATGGCTTCCTCCTAAAATGTAAATACATTAACTAGGTTGCTTTCTAGATAATAAGTACTTGTCACATTTTAGTGATTAATAAGATAATAGGGTAACAAAATCATAGTTTCAGTATGGATTATTAAAATAGACTAAAAGCATATAGGTGTAAAGATTAACTCTGAAATGTTAACTTCAAAATGTCATAAAGAGGTACCTCACTTTAAGAAACGTTAGCTGGCTGAAACTCATCAAATAACCATAGAATATTAAAAATGATGTTATAAGTCATTGTATTAAAGCTCAGAGACTTCACATACCCCTTAAGGGGAATTAATCACTTGTATGTAAGAAATAGTTCTAACCACATTGGCTTTCCAATTTTCCAGCCAGAGTAGATCAGAATCAGAAAGGTTAAATGCCACTATATTGAGTTATCCTGACAATAGCTGGCAGTGAGGAGACAGAAAAATGGTAAGTAAGAGAGACAAGTTCAAAAGAGCAGTATTTTTGGGGGGGATACTTGTGATAAAAATAAATTTTATACTGGCTGTGAAAGCAGTTTGAAATGATGAGAGTTTGTACATCTAAGCATTAAAAAGCAGGTATATATTTGGTAACATTAGAACCAACCCAACACAATCATTGATGTTCATAATTTAAAAATTATGTATTTTCTATGTTTAAGAAGTCACTGAAAACATGTAGCTCTTTTTCATCTCACATCTGTGTATCTAAGATGACAGCTACCAGAGTAAATGTTTATCTAGAAACTCTGTTGTTATTTAGACGTTTTCAGTTTGAGCTTCTGTTAATCCCGTGCCCCCGCCCCACAGCCTCTGCTCTGGTCTCATGGGTTTCCCACTATCCCTCCACGTGCCTGGCATTATCGTCCCAACATGGTCTTTTTGCTCATGATCTGATCATCTCTCACCCCTTTTCCTTCCAGAGAAATTCAACACCTTGCACAGGGCCCAGCTCAGAAGTCACCTCATCTCTCATGCCTCCGTCCTGACTCTGTACAGCCCTGCGAGAATTAATGGCTTCCTCTGCTCACATCGTGCTTTATTCCTGTATATTCCTTTTGTCGTGGAGGACAGTTATCTGATTATGCTATGTGATTAATAGTTTTATTTGTCTCTCCAGCCAGCTGGACTGTGAGCCCCTTGAGAATAGACATCAGGTCTGATTTAACTCTGGTCCCAGGCTCCAGGCACAGTGCCTGCAGAGCAAGAGCTTGAGAGAAGTTGCTGATTGTCAGCCTCTACACTTGTGCATTGCTATCAACGGTCTAGAATATCTATATGTCACCTCTTACCTGTTGTGGTGCTCATCTCTATGACTGCTTGATCAGCAGATGGTCCCAAAGCAATGAAATGAATGATGGCCCCACTTTGTTTCACTTCATCCAGGCAACTGCCTGCAGAGTTATCCTCCCCATCGGTCAGCAGTACTATTTCAGATCCATCTATTTGGGGGTAAATTTCTCTAATTACCTGCAAATAATTACGTAATTTAGAGCATAATTAGAAGTGTTCCTAGATCAAAGACTTATGGGAGATTAGAAAAAAATGTACAAAGAAAATAAAAATGTGCAGAAAGGAAGAAATAGCTTCTGTTTTAAAATCATAGAATCTGCAATCAGCAGCCCCCGGGGGAACGTGAACATGACTCTCTATTTTGTCCACCTGCTGCAGGGAATTTCTGTTCAAATGAAGCTATATGGGAGCAGGGCTGTGGAAAATCCCACCTTGGCTAAGTTACAATGACAGCCCAGTCTTGGAAACTCAGGTCAACCAGGCATGAAAAATATAATTGTAGAATGTGGCATTAAATATTTTTCTGCTCTTTGACCACACTACCCTCTGACAAGCCTTCTGTGTATAGTTTGTTACACATACAGCTAGATGCAGTAAGAATCCACCTCAACATAAAAAACAATCCAAATTAGGGAATCCTGAGAGTGCTCATAAAGAAAGATGGGGAAAGTTCTAAGCACGTCCAAGTTAGAGACCTTGTTATATAACTTTTACTTTACCTGTAATAGTAATAAAAATGGAACTAAGCATACTTTTTGTGCTCAGAGAATACACGAATTATATTTATTGAGTATGTGTGGCTTGAACCCCTTCCTATGAAGCCAAATAGTTTGAAACTCAGAGTTCTGAATCTAGGCGCCTGTAAGAGAGGATGAAGAGAATTTATCCCAGGAGAGCCACATTATTTCATTTCCTCTGACAGCTTTAATTGGTAGTGGCTTCTTGGAGCACCATTTTGAGAAACTGAGTCCAGGCCGAGAGGAAACAAATGACAGATTGTCCGTGGCTTTCATGAACTTGGAGTGGAGGTGTGTGTGGATTTGCAGAAGAGGATTTGGAACGTAGAAATTCCTAATAGAGCAGGTGTCAGGGAACAAAATGACTAGCCTCATTTCAATTTTCCAATGTTTTGAGGCAAGGAATGACTATTATATATGTCATAATATATTTGAAATATGCTCTGACATGCATTACCACCGAATTGAAAAATAGAAAATGCTTTTATACATTTATAACATTTATCCAGCATCCCCATCACACTCTGCCTTCACATTTGAGTGCAAAATGAAGATTTAAAGATGAAGCAGAGTTCTGTCCTTCACCTCTCCCTTTCTTGTATTAGTTTACCCACTGAGCACCTACAGTGTGTTAGTCACTGACCTGGCTACTGGGGATTCAGCAGGAACTATATGGTTGCTGCATTCATGGAAAGAATGAATTAAATTTAAAAATATTTGTTGAGAATGAGTGAGAGACTGGGGAGATACAGAGGTGAGTGACAAAGACACACCAAATGTATTCTACGGTTCAAGAGAAACAGCCAAATATTACAGTGCCACCATTTACTGAATACTTGCTCCAAGTTACATGTGTTTTATTCTCTGTATAATTTAATTCAAGTCCCAATTCTGAACACATCCCTAGATCACAACCGCACTACCACTCTGCTCCCTACAGTTTATTTCCTGTGGGGCAACCAGAGTCAACTTCATAAATCGTAAATTAATTCTCAGTCTCTGATGCTTAAAGCCCTTCGGTAGCTTTCTGTGGTGCTTAAAATAAAATACAAACTTCTTATCATATTTTTTGAAGCTTTGAAAGTTGTAGCTACTGTCTACCTGCCAATCACATTTCGTACCCCCTCATTTGTCAGACTCCAGTGTCACTAGCTTCTGTCATTTCTTGGAATAATCCAGTTCTTTTCCACCTCTTTCCCAAGGGACTTTGCGCTTTCCTTTCTGCCTGAACCACTGACTCCTTATCCTTCAAATCTTAGCTTAAATGTCACCCTTCAGAGAAAGCCCCAGTGGCCTCTCTACCTAAGGTAGCCAGTGCCCCTCTTTTCCCAGTTACTCTATGACTTCACTCTGGTTCCTTCACAACACTGTCTCCAAAAATCTTTAATTATTATTGTTTTAAATTAATTGATTGATTGATTGATGGAGGTATGATATATTCCCCACTGGGATAGCGTTCACCACCAGGGCAGAAAAGCTTTGCTGGGTACATAAATATATGTTGAATATTAAATTATATTATATGTTTATCCACTACTCCCTACTCTAAACATATGTTGAATAAATTAAAACATGAACAGTCTTATCTGCTGGCTTTCATTGCTGATGAGGTTATAGAAGTCTAGAGAGGTGAAGAGTCATGCTTAGGGTCACAAAGCTAGTAAGTGATGATTGGAGTTTGAACCCAGGACTTCATGTTAGATTTTATTGAGGGGACAAGAGACTCACATAACATGGGACTGAGGAATTCAGATTCAATTTTACAGACCCTGAGGGAACAGTGAAGCTTCCTTAGCTGGAAAATGATGCAAATGATACTAATTACAACCTCATATTGACCATTTGGATATTAATAACATTCATAATAATCGTTATTGTGAATTATATATTTAGTATAAATAGATATTCTAAGTATGTAAATGTATCATTTCATTTGCTCCTCATAATAGCCCTGTGAAGTAGCATTCTTGTTTTCCTCTATTTTATAGCTAAGGCCCTGAGAGTCCAAAGAGACTGAAACGTTGTCTAAGGTCACATAGCTGGTACGTAGTAGAGCCAGTTCTCTGAGGTCAAAACTCATGTTGTGACCAGTCTCCCTTACCCGACTTTGACTAACAGTCCCTGCCACATCTGCTTTAAGAGATAAACATCACTTTTCTGTAACTGGATGTCACAGACACTGAAACGAGGATTGGCCCAAAGTGGAATCATACACTTAGCTTGCTTCGTTGCATTAAATGTTGATGACTTTTGCTGCCCAAGCACACTTATTTAACTAACCTTTATTGGGCACTGACTATTGCATGGTAACAAGACAAAGTCCCGACCCCATTGGGCTTGTGCTTTAGGGGCATTTTAATAGTCATTTATTCACTCACCAGTTTATATGTTGACTTAGTGATCCATTCAAAAGTCATCAAGACAATTTTTCTATGGGTTAGTCATGTGCTTCTTAGGATTAGATATGTGAAAACTAGAGAGCAAGTAAGTGCAGCATGCATTTAACATAAAAATGTCTTAGTAATAAAAAAAACTATATTTTTAGTGTGATTTTCACCTGAAATGCCGATTTAATTCCTGCACAGATGGAAGTTCCTCCAGAAGCTGCTGTAGGTAAACTCTCCAAGAGCTTGTTTCTTTCGTTGCTGCTTATTATTTGGATTAAACTACTTTTTTTATAGGCAGTGCTATCAAAGTGCACCATCCCCACCCATGATCCATTCTCAATGATCTGAAGCAGGAAATGTTTTGCTGCTTGATTCATTCGACTTAGCCGATTAGAACCCTGAATAAAAAAGGACAAGAAAAACAACCAAGTGTTTTCAACTGGAAAATAATAGCAGATCACATAAAATGAAGGAGTAGAATTAGTTGTTAAGAATTTTCTATCAATAGTAATCAGTGTTATTAAAGAAAGCAATTATTTTTTTAATTGATAAACTTGAAAAATATAGCTGTGTGTATTATGAAAAAAATATAGTATAGTAAGGAAAACAAGCTTTTGAGTAAAGCTGATTGTTGACTGCTAAGCACCCAAATTAGAGTGGAGGGTGGAGTGGGGGTTGAGTTTTAATTGGAGAATGATGACTTACATCTTAGAATCTACCTGCTTACTCCTGGGATACTCTGTTAGTTGTGTCGAGGTGAAGCCAATCCCCAGATCCTACAGTATCTCACCAGAGTATCACACACTCCAACTAGAGGCTGAAATCTCCCCATCCACTGGGAACTAGACTACCTAATAGATGAAACTTAATCTAGCTGGAGCTGAAATAGGAGAGGCCCAATCCCTACCTCCCCTATTTCCTCTTCTGTTCCTACCTCTTCCCACCACTTCCCCACCAACAGATTAATAGGAATTGGTTTTTTGGTAATTCATTAAGACTCATATCTCTCTTTCCTACATGAATGCCCACCATGTGAGTGTCTTCAAACATTTGTCTTTTCCAATCCCTCAACACCAACTGATCTGTGGTACCACCCCCAACACATGCCCAAATTTCCCTCTGAACTCCCTAGAACCAAATCACAGTAAGAACCTCCACCTACATCCCATCTTTGAGGGCTCTCTTTACTACCTTGCTTTACCTTTACACTTGGCTCTATCTGCACTGTGTCTAGGGAAGGGTGCTCATCTTCTCTCATTCAGGAATGTCATCTCTCCCCAGCGACACGTCCTAGGCACTTATATGTGCTGGTGTCTAACACTCTGATGCTCTTTCTGAAACTCTGTGTTATTGTGGATTATTTCATTCATACTTTGCTCTTTTCAGTGTCCACAGAATCACCATTTGTTGAAGACACTATTCCTGATCTTCAGCATGGCCTATTCTGCCTCAAATGTGCCATTCTTTTGAGTACCTTATCACATTACATCTGCTCATTTGTAGTCTATTCATTTCAACAATTTTTTATTGAGTGCCTATATGTGATAAACCCTGGTCTAATACAAAGATGAATAAGACTCTATTTCAAGTCCTAGAGGACATGATTCTTAGAGAACATGCTTTCAAATCCTAGAGGAGCTCCCAGTCTTGTGGGGAGAGAAGTGTGTAATTTAACATAATTTATAGTAATATGAGTTTGCACAGGTCATTATGGGAGACCAGCAGAAGAGCCCTTAGCCTAGCATAGAAGCCTAGCCCATCTCCTCCTGGGGAAATGGGTACCTCTACCAAATTTTGAAGATTGTGTATGAGTTAACCAGGTGATAGAGAAGGCAGGGAAAATTTCCTCTATTGAACTATAAACTCTTTAAGGATATGGGCTTCTGCTCCTAGAGCCTGTCACAATGCCTACCATTCAGTGAATGATAGTAGAAGGAATGAATGGCTGAATCTGGTCCTATCTTCGTGATGGAGATGCTCTTTGTTGGTGTCTTTGAGCATAAAGAGGTCATTGATATAAGTGTTGAAAATAAGATAAAACTGTGTTAAGAATTTTCCTGGTTGATCTTGTCCCTTGACTTGAAAGGAGTTCAGAAGCCCATAATCTACCTTTTCCTCATATCTGTCAAGTATTTCCAGTAGACAATAAGGGCGAGGTTAGAAAACATTTTCCTATTTCAATCTCTAGTTCTGATCTTCTAACTAAATCTTTAATAAAGGGCCTAAAAGTCATCCTCAATAAACCTATTTTCTGGAAAAAACAGAGACTCTTGGGTTAGGTCTTTTTAACTCTCTTGCCATCATTCTTTCATTACAATGTTCACTGCCCCACTAGAGGTCATGATCACAGGAAGTGATGGTACTTATGCCACCATGAAATTCAGAACAACCCAGGTGCAGGTAGTGTTGAGTGTTCTTAAGCCCTCAATCACCTCCCTCTTCCTACATCCAGGAAAAATGGGCTCACAAACTTACCCCCATGCTTCCAGACTTATCAAGAACTAAGCACACAATTCTTTGGCTGATCTTCAGCAATGAGAAGACAGGTGGAGGGGGTGGTTCCACCATAGATGCTGTGTTTTTAAAATCCTCAGAATTGCTGATCACCTCCCATGTGCTTCTGGAATTGCACATTTTGTTTTGTAGGCTTGGAGCCTCTCGGTTATGGTTGTTTTCCTTACAGAATTCAACGACCTAAGGGTTGATAAAATTAAAAAAATTTTTCTACATTATGCCTTTGGAAATCAAGTACAAATCTGAAAAATATTACAAATCTATTCTCCAAGTATGTTGTTTCTTGAATGATATTGACTCAGGAGTCATATAATAGTAAAGTGGATTTTGAGTAGTAAGTAACACTGCTTGAGTCCTTACTATGTACCAGTCAAAGAACTCTATACTAATACATCTAATCTCTCACGTGACCTGCACAGATCTTTTATAAACATGATAACATGTCCTTTGATTATAAATATACAGTCTGAAGCAATGATTGGTATACTTACAGAATCAATCCCTTGCATGAACATTATGGATGCTTTTTCAGTTTGATCTTGATCAGGGAAGAATTGACAATCTTTTTCATACAGTTTTGTCTTAGAATCAATTCTGCATGCTCTGGTTACACAGCTGTCTCCTTGACACGTATGAACTCTATTTATACCAGTAATACCCGTGGAACACCTGAAAGTATGTGACAGTTAGTCTTTGAGGCAACGTAACGATTAAAGTTTTTTGAAAATCTTATGTTTTCATATCATGGTTTTCAATAATGACTTTTATATCAAGGTTTTTATTCTCATTTATGTAGCACACACATCCTGTTTTGACAGCAAAGTTTAAGGGTTCCCACCAGAGCAGTTATCTGTTTTTCAAGAAGAGGCAGAGGGAAATGTTAAGTGGGCTCTCCAGTGTAGGCGATGGCTGAGTTCTCTGCTGGGATTCAAGCTCCTGCTGTCCTGCTCACACTAATGGCTGGAAGCTTCCCTTTTCCAAACACCTGTCTTGGTGGCCTTGTGATGGTAAATACACTGCAGGCATCTAGACAAGGCCACTTGTGAAACAGTTGCTCTTGGTACCACCTTAGCGTAAAGTTCTTTGTAGATTTCTGTTCAAGAAGATATCCCCAAAGAATGGGATGAGGCGTGGCTACAAGTGTTTTGATATTCATTTGTATCCAAAGTGAAATGTGGCTTGAAGGAAAGACTGAGGTACTGCCCAGGAGAGCAGAGTAAAGAATGGTGGAGGTGTTTTATGCGTATGTTTTACTGCATGGTATTGGCCATAGGTGGCACTGATTACAAGTATGCTGGGATGTGAATATATCCCATCTTTTCAATGTTTCTCCAGTTTTAATCCCAGAAGGAATGACTAGATTTTATTCAGTCATTTAGGGAGACTCCTACATATGTGCATGCTTCTATTGCCCCAAACTCAGTGAACATAATGATGTTATCTATATTAACAATCATGATGAATATTCTGCAGTAGAGACTAGACATGTAGGAGGAATACGATGCAAACAAATGTAGTCAATGTAAAACTCTAAAATATGTGTCCTCAAACTTGGTTCGACGGAGTTGAGGAAGAGCCTTCGCTGAAATTGTATATCTTTCAGTTTGTACATTGTTTATAATTCCTCAGCCCCAGCACGCCATCTAAGATTGGCTAAGCTGATGGCACCTAATTTTAGATCAACTCCCCCCAAACATTCTGCTTTCTTGATGTCAGAACCAAGAGGATTGTCTATTATTAATGGTGATGTTAGATTGGTGTTTTAAAATGAACTGTATAAACTCAAGAAATTCCTTTTTAGTTTCTTGAAGCTGGTTGATTTCTCAGCCCACGTTTGCCACTACTTTCAGCATTGTTTTTTTCATTTTTGTGTAGTGTAAATAATTTTGATCTCCTCGCATATAGTACAGGCTTTTTCACAGACAACTTCAGAATGAATGAGTTCTGGAAGCTGTGGTAGAGAGATATACAAATGCGTCAAACAGGCTACCAAATGCTCTTGAAGTTACCTGTATTTTAAATGGACAACCAGCTACTTTAAGGTACATTTTCTAAAAAAGCAGAAAAGCACTGTTTTGTGATATAGTGTCTATTACCTGGATTGGGACAAAAATGAATGACTGGCTCTTGAAAGAAATCAAACTAAGGCAAATAAGAAGCTACAGCCTGAGGTAATTTAAGAAAATTTAAATGGTCATGCCTTGTTGCTTCAATTTTTTTTGATGTGGCGCTGTAGTAAGGCTCATCTTCATTGTACTCGTCAAACACTCCCCAGCGGAGATGGGCCCACTCGTGGACAAACAACCTCCCTGTGGGAAAATATTCCAAATATGTCATCATAATTCAAATGACAAAATTTGCCCTGCAATTATTTTAAGAAACTTTTTTTCAATCAAAAATATTCATATTTAGGTTGTAAATAACTGCCAACATTTATATTTTTGTTTATACAAAAATATTTTACATTCATTGCATTATATTATATTATGTTACATTATGTAATATATAATCTTTTTATTCCACAACATATTAAATCAGCAAAACATTTATGATGTATGTGCTATGGGTGGAATAGACTGGCCTTTGGGTTTTGGTTTTGGGGGCAAAAAGTCTTAGATATTACAATGGCTTTTGGCTCTACAATGTTCACTCCTACTAACAACATAAAGAGATGTATAACATCCATGGCATTAAAATTTCATGAAGATGCAATTAGTTAAAAAGTGTCTGTAAATGCTTCTTAGGAGGTTGACAATGAATAAAAGATTGAAAAACACTGTGATAGACCATAGATAATCTTGTGGGTGTCTAAAAGAACTGATTAATATACAATACTTAGTATATATAAGCATTACTTGTGTGAAAACAATTATTATTAATTAGGTATATTCAGCACTATAGTAGGTACTAGGAAATATAAAGATGAGTAGGATATAGTCCTTGACTAGGATAAGCATAGAGAGAGGGAATCAGAATAAAAGATTTTTTTCCTAAGAATTTTAGAGTGAATGGAAGAATAAAGATAAATCCAAGCTTGAAATGCAGGAAGAAAAAACAAGTGGAATTTTTGTTTTAGCAATATCAGTGAAAACTTCAGAGGAAATCAAATGGAGGAGGAGAGGTTGGAAATATAGCCTATTCTGCTACAACATGTGTTTCTCTAACTCAAATTAACTCATGAGACCTGAAAATAGGGGGGAAATGTCAGTATTACGCAAAAGTCTTTTCTTCTTAAAATCCTTGCTACTCAAAATATGTTCCTTGGACCAGCAGCATCAGCATACCCTGGGAGCTAACAAGATTTGCAGACTCTCAAGCCCACTCTAGATTACTGAGTCAGAATCTTCATATTTACAAGATCCCTAAGTTATTCCTCTACACGTTAAACTTTGAGAACACTGGTTTAAGGTTTCCGAGGCAAATGGAGGCAGATTAGTGAGTATGAAATTATATCCTACAGTAAGGGAGGAAAAAGCCCTCGTGTTAGCTACTGCTCTAGAGTTTGATGAATTTTTAGAAAATTTAAAACTGCCTGCATAAGTGGCTCACTTTTTAGAGAATGTGTTTCCTTCTTAGGTCATGGCAGGTGGTCCTGCCTACAGTACCCACCTCCATTTGCTAAGAGGGTAGATTTCAGGGGCTCTCAGCACACACACACACACACACACACACACACAAAGGTAACTATGTGAGACAATGAAATGTTAATTAGCTTGACTTTAGTAATCATTTCACTACGTATATGTACATCAAATCATCATGATGTAGACCTTATAACCTAAATTTTTGTTAAAAAAAGCAACCCCTCTGACTTAGAATTCCCTTCCCATCTATATCATTGTCTCAGTTCCCACAAACCCTATTCTCATTTATGAAAGCATTTCCTCTGTGTGTGTGTGTGTGTACTTTTAATATCTGCTATGATGGCAGCATCCAGCCACACTGAGCTGCTGCCAAGGGTGGTCCAAATGAGCTTCCTTGGTATCTATTACTATTGTTGTTATCATTTTTATTACAAATTGCATAGATTTTAGGACTGTCTTCTTAATCTTATTTTTCAAAAGCCTTGTTGTTTTTAGGGCATTGTTTTGCATAACGTGAGTTTTTTCAAAAACATATGGGTCCCATTATAGTCAGCTGTGGGCTTGGGTTGAGGTTGAGGGATGGGAAAACAACAAGAGCTCAGGAGGGGACCTTGGCTTTAAAAACTGTAGAACATCCTCCTCTTCTAAGACAGCTGGAGGTGGGGAGAGATGAAGGTGGACACGAGTTTGGAAGTAAAGAGGAAGAAGGTAAGGGCCTTTATTTTCTCAAAGAATCTGTTGATTGATGGGATTGACAAGAGTGACTAGAGATCTTGAGAAAACTGGTAGAAGTTTTGCAACAGCTGCTGTGGGGAATGAGAGAGAGAGCTGAGAAGAGGCAAGTAAAAATATTGTTGAGTAGCTTTGAGTGCTTCCCTGAGCTTGGAAGATGTGTTTTTGTAACGACACCAATTAGTTTTGTAATTTTCTTTTACATCTTGGAAACATATTAACAGGAGCCAAAGGAAACTACCTGGAAACTCAGTGCACAGGACTTGGCAAGTTGAATGAAACATAAGGATAAGAGTGTTGAGCTATTTATACTTGTAGTTGAATTGACTTTCTGGACATGCCAGATAGGAAAGAAAGTATAGCTAGAAGGGCACAAGGCATTAAAAGTGCCAAGGAGAGCAAACATTGTCAGGCTAAAGTGTGGGGAAAACATAAGATTGGGATGGAGTGAGATGACGTAGCTTTCAAGACTGCAGTGGGATGGGGCTGGCCCGGTAGCCCAGTGGTTAAGTTCCCACGTTCCGCTTCTGTGGCCCGGGGTTCGCTGGTTTGGATCCCAGGTGCGAACATGGCACACTAGTCAAGCCATGCTGTGGCAGGCTTCCCACATATAAAGTAGAGGAAGATGGGCACGGATGTTAGCTCAGGGCTAATCTTCCTCAAAAAAAAAAAAAAACAAACATTGCAGTGGGGAACATGTCCAGGCAATGATGAGGACCAGAGCCAGCTGAGTGTTTAACAGAGACAAGAGACTTCATGTGTGCTCGTTGAAGGGCAACAGAAGAGGGAGATTCTGGAGTATGCAGATTCAGGAAGTTTCACTGAGTAGTGACATGTGCATTGGGCCCTCTTTTAACAATGATTTGCATTTTATGTGAAAAATAATATGCTTTAGTTCATTTGAACCAATGATGTTAACTTTTAGATGGAAGTAGATGAAACTGTCAATTTTATAGGTGAAAATGATGACTTAATGACAAGTTCATCTGGTTCAACCAAATAAGTTGAATAAGAGTATCAGCAACTAACAGCCTGTGAGTGTTTTCTCTTGGCCAGAAACTGGCATCTTGGCTCTTTCCAGCTTGCCAGGCATCTGCCTTCCATGGAAGCAGCACGTGATTGATTAATATCTGGCTGTGAAGAACTGGAAAATTAAAATCTAAAAATAGGCCAAAAGAAAACCTTTATTACCATTGCCCTGTGTTCAAATTTCTGTAGACACTGTACTGAGCATAGTTACGTGGATTATCTAATTTAACGTTCACAACAATTGTATAAAGCAGAAACTCCTCTAATCACCATTTTACAGGAAATAGGCACAGAGAGGCTAGGTCACTTGTCCAAGGTCACACACAGCTGATAAGTAGGGGAGTCAGGATTTGAACCGAGGGACTCTGGCTCCAAGGCTTGGACGCTTAAGCTGGATACAAAGCTGCTTGTTGAAAGCACTGCAAAATATGTGTTTTAACCAAAATTCCTACCTGATGGTCCATATTCACTTTCGTTTTTTCCAAGTACAAAGTTGGGGGTGAGATGAATGTATTCTCCTTTCTCTCCACAGGCAGTGAACTGCTTGGTGTATGGTTCATCTCTACCTGGGAGGGTAGGTGGTGCAACTAAAACATCAGCCTGAGAATGTTTAAAAAGATTTTTAAAAGATCAGAAATAGAAATGATAGCATTTAGTCAGAACAACTCTGAAACGATCAGTTTGCTGTAAAACTGAGGAGCAGCAAAAATTATAATTTTTAAGAGAAACTTTTTGACTCACGTGTTCATAGCTTTCACGTTTTGGCCTCTTATATTCAGAGTTTTCCTTCCAATTCTCAGGAATTAATATTGAAACATTTTTGAAAAAGAATCTTTTTTCTGTGGCTTCAAACAGGTAAGTAGAAGCTGCAGTCACCATGTCCTATTGTTAAAGGAAACACATGTGAGGATGGCGAAGTGACAGTGGATTAAATGAGCAAGGGTTCAGCACAAGCATTTCCCAACTTAAGAGTGGATAGAAAAAGCAACTGACTGATGAGCAAGGTCCCTGCCTCACAATTCCAACTCTGCCACCTGTCAATCCAAATTATGGCTTCATCCTGCCCATTAAAGGTTGAATCTTCCATAATCCTTCATCCAAAGGCAAATGCTCGTGTTTGGTGTTAAGAGAAATTGTATAAAATGATAAAGGCATAGACTTTAGCGTCATCTGCTTGGTTCCAATACTGGCATCAGCACTTTCTGACTGATAGGGCTTTGCCAGTTTACGTAACGCTCTGAAGCCCAGTTCCCTCGTCTCTTAAATGGAGTATTGCAATCTATCTTTAAGGTTGGCATAAATATGAAATGAGTTGTATAGTACTCCACACATAGGCAGTCACAAACCGGTTGATGTCATTACTGTTTATAAGTCGTAGTAGAGAATAGCCTTAGCTGATGCAAGCTGAGGAGAACATTCTGTAGGGACTGGTCATAGGAGAGGATTTTCATTATACTCCCACTGCGCAGGAGAGGCAGCTGGGTTGGGATCCTAGAAGGTGGGGTAACGCAAAATTCATAGGAGAGGCAGAGCTTTTTGATCCTAGGCAGAGCTTATTGCTCTGCCAACAAGCTGAAAATAATATCACCTTATACTGTTCCATATCCTGAATCCAAAGATGCAACGATTATTAAGAGAAATAGTCCCTCCCTGGAGCTTACTATCTAGGTGGGGAAATAAATGGGTGAAAAGGTCTTATGGTAGATGATCAAACCCACTGAATATTTGGGGGACCCTGGGTGCTGGATGACGATGTCATCCTCTTCATCTCACTGGCAACGTCCCAGTCAAGAGTGTTGTTTTCTTCAAGGCAGGCTCCAGTCCTCCAGGGTGCTTCCTGACCTAACATAAGCCCATCGTAGAGCTGTTCTATTTCAGGAGTTCCAGAGCTCTCTACCCTGTGTTCTTGAAGAGAGTTCAGTGTGCTGACTGTAATGTACTGAGGAGATCAGCAAACTGATTGGGTTCAGAGCCATGGGATCAATCAGAAGCCAGAGTACAGAGAACTGAAGGCCCAGAGGACTGGCTAGGAGTCAGGGAAAGGCCTTCAGAGAGCTCCTAATCTAGATAGGAGGTTACTTCATCACTGGCCTAGAGCAGATGAAAGAATTCTCTACCTGTTCCCTAAGGATGCCTCTCCCCTTTTTTTTGTTTTGGGATATTTATGTATCAACCGGTTACCTTCTGCTGAAGTGATGGCCCCTTCTGTGGCTATGATATAAAAGCGTATGTGGTTGTTTGAATTGTGCTACTGATTGGAAAATAGTGTGGCTGCACACAATTGTGTGGCTTGTGTTTTGTACAACTCTGAGGTATTCCATTTACTTTGCTGTCTCCATAGCTCTGTACAACCCCCTTAGGTATTAGAATGTCTTCAGATCATGGAGGGATTTCATTGACCCTAAATCAAATGACTGTGATCTCCTAGGATATATTAGGGGGACTACTGACGCTTCTCACAGGCTTTCCAAGCAGAATTCCTGTCATATTCTTTCTAAATTTCTTCTCAGAATTCTTGTAATATCCTAGCTTGATTAAAGAAGATTAAGACGTCAATGTTTCCGAAAATAAGTAGGGACACATGAATAAAAGGAATAAGAAAAGTTGGCAAGTGACATTGCAGGTCATAAATTAATGGTCAATTCAGCATAAACTTATTATGATCAGATAGTACCTCAGGAGTAGGGTTATGTCCAGAAATTTGCTTCCTGGTTAGAAAAATGTGTGATTTCTGTCATCTAATACAAGGCCGAATGCAAACCCACATCTGTCAATCTTGAAAGCCCACATGCTGGAACTCAGTTTTATTGTGCTACTAAATATGACCTTGGAAAAATCATTTAACTTTCCCAACCCCATTTTCCTCTTCTGTATAATACAGATGAGAATGTTTCACAAGATGGCCTAACAATATACAAGCAAGCACTTTGTAGAGGGCTGGGAGAATGTTAGGAGACGTGTAATCTAGGAGTGTCTACTAACAGTTGAATGTTTGCTTGTAGTGTCCCACAGAGGACTGTCCTAGCAGTCACTGTGCCTCTACAAATAATCCTTCCAAATACTGATTTAAGAGGTTCAAAATATTTTGAAATTGATCAGCTGTCCCTGAACACTTAAAAAGCCATCTTTTAGGATCAGCTATATTAACTGCTGTTCAAGCCTGTGTTCCTCGGTAAAGGAAGCTTTGCCTTTCCCTAGGTATCAGTAAGTGAATACCACTGTGCTGCCAGAGTTCACACAGAATGAGTGCTAAATGGCAGCCACAGAAGCACCTGCTCACCACTGAGGTCATGCCCATCAACTTCTGGTGGATAATAACACCCATGAGAGGGCTAAAGCAGTGAGCATAAGGACACAGTAGTGGAGGAATTGAATATAAGGAATTAGTAAATGTCAGGGACAGGGGACCTAATTCACACGTCTGTAACACCAATCTCTTTCTTACATGGAATGTGAGAGGTGGAAGAAACTGTAGAAATCGGAGTCCTTGGTTCAGTCCTGGAGACTCTCTCTTCTCCATCTGCACTTCCTAGTGAACTTTATTCTCATGGCTTCCAATCTCGCCCACACACTGATGACTCCCAAATTTTCATCTCCTCCCAGATTTTCCCCCTGAATCCTGACTCGTGTCTCTATCCACATGGATGTCTAATAACCGTTCTCAAAGTCAAAATGTTCAAAACTAACTGCTGATCTCTCAACTGCCGAATTTTCTTCATATAACAGTGTTTGCCTTCTCAATTACTGAAAATTCCATCCTTCCAAGTGGTCAGACAACCCTTGAAGTTGTCTGTGACTTCTATCTTTCTCTCCTCCCACCTCTACCTCCCGCACATCTAATCCATGAGCAAATTCGTCTATGCTACCCTCCGAATATGCTCAGAATCACCCTCTTTAACGATCTCTACCACAATAGCCCTGTTGCTAGTCACCATCACTTCTGACCTGCAACAGCTTCCTACCCAGTGTCCTTCTGCACCTCTCTGCTGCAACAGAGCTTATATAGGATGAGCAGAAGTGGAAACCCTCTCCAGAGTTTCCTCAACACTGCCTTCAGAGTGATTCCCGAATATGCAGGAGACAGCAGACCCCTCCTCTGCTCAGAATCCTTTCATGGATTCCCATGGCACTCAGAGTAAAAGCCCCAAAAGTCTTTCCAGTGCTCTGGGCCCTGCCACCTCTCCAACTTCAGCCCACTCTGCCCTTCCTCCTGCTCATTCGCAGTTGTGTCCTTGGTCGCATCAAGCATGCTCTCACCTCCATGCCTCTGTGCCTGCCGTTCCCTCCCCGGGGTTTTCAGTGGGCTCTTCCCTCACTCATCTCAGGTCTCTGCTCAGATGTCACAGCAACAGTGAGGCCTTCCCTGAGTACCCGACGTGAAACAGTAACCCACATTCTCCCCTACCCCAGCCCCACCAACACTCCCTATCCCCCTGGGCTGATTTATTTTACTCCACAGCAACTTACTACCGTCTGACCTGCTACACAGTTACATGTTTCTATTATCTACAGCGGCTGAAAAGAGTGTACACTGCACGAGGGCAGGGGCTTTTTGTTCACTCTTGTCTCCCCCTGACATGCTATAAACATTCAATAAATCACTGCTTAAAAATGCACAAGTTCAACTGCTTATATACTGAGGAAGACACTGAGGATCATGGAGGCCCTATTCCCTGTCTTGGGTAGAACCTCATCTAGAACCTGCAATTCCCACTGACATTCTAGCATTGTCTTCACTGCACCACGTGGCTTTTAAGCTCCCTGAACCATTCAGAATTTTCTATAATAATTAACTATTAACTTCTTGTCTTTTCCATAATTTTAACAGAAGTAATCCCATTTCTTCCTTACCTTTATCTGTTCTATTATTCTTCCATCTTCTGGCACAGCAGGGTCTATAGCAATGATAACACCTTCGTAGCCGTTGTTATTCAGCTGAACGAGGGACGTATCAGACCCCTGCAGAAGGTGGAGGACTAAGAGAAAAACCACACTTCTGAATAACCCCATTGTTGCTCTGAATTGTCCTGAGCCCAATGTCGGTTTGTTCAAGAGGCTTTTCTTTCACCACCTCTGTCTCTCTCTATATATACACTCCTAAACGTTATCATTGTCGGCTGCTGTGGGACGTGGAGCGTATAAAGGTCATTGTTATATACACGGAAAACGTTTGACTTTAGTGTACGCAATTGTTTTATTGTATGTTACTGTAAAAGTGACTGAAGCACAGAAGACGTCAGATCTTTTTATAAAATACCTTACACATCTTTACTTGGGAATTCTTTTCTATTCTTTCTAATTTCAGCTAATTTCCTAAAGGTAGACATATTCTTTTATTCTCTGTAGAGCGTAATGTGAAAATTAATAAAATTTCATAATGAAACGAACAGAAACAGTAATGTTAATGTTGTTCTTCAGTATTACAAAGAAATTTAACTATTATTTAGATTATTTACCAAGGGTTTAAATAATGGAAGAGGATGTAAGATTATTAAATATAAGTAACACCAAATTAGATAAGATAGCTTTGAAACCCAAATTAATAATTTTAAATACTTTGATAAAAAAAGATTTGATGAAGTTATTAGAATAAATTTTAAAAAAATCCTGCCCAAATAAGAGTGTTTTTATACATATATGATGCTTGTTTTTATACAAACATATCAAAAATGTCTGGTAGCGTGTTAGTACTGAAGCAGAGTGAATAATATTAATACTTAACATCTATTCAGTGCTTACCAGGGCAAAGATTCTCTCACTTAATCCTCACTGCAACTGTTAAGGTAAGATTGAATATTATCTTCATTTTATGCATGGGGAAACTGAGGCACACGGTTTCAGTAACTTGCCAAGATCACATAGTTAGTAAATGTCAGAGTCAGGATATCAACCCAACATTCTTACTCTGAGCCCACATATTTATGTTTTATGAGGCAAATAGTAAGATTTAAAAGAAAGGAGAACAGGGGCTGGGTGTGGAGTTGTGATGATGAGTCAAGAGTGTCTAGTCCTAAAGCAAAAGGAGCCAGTACCCCAAACCCAAAAAGAGAACTGAAAATAGAATAGCACAACTTGTCACATTCTAAGATAGATGCTTTATCATACGTGCCCAGATTCTGCCCTCTTAGGCTGCCTCGCACACCCTCCTTCCAGCCCTCAAGTAAATTACAGGATAACTGTACATTCATGGAATTAATATATTTTTCAAGATACAGCATGGAGCTGTTACACTGGCAACCCCAGCAGGACCGTGATTACCTGGAGTGGGTGGGCCTGGGTGTTATCAAATGCATCCTAGGCAGTCTTGTCCTGGTTGCCTCGCTGACCTTGCTTCCTATGCCCTCTGCCTCTCCCTAAACTCCAGCTTGGGGGCTTCAAACAAACCAAGAGTGCTCCCATCCCATAGACTTGGTGCTCAGGAAAGTGGTTTTGGCTGAGGGATTGACTGAGTTAGTGAAGATTATCATTTTAAGGACCTATCACAACCCTTAAACAGGAACTTGTCCAAGGCCTTTGAAATGTTGGAGAAACCTGGGGACTCAGATCCTCTCCAGTGTCTGGGGAGTATCTAGGTTATTTTGTGGAGATGCCATTGCTCCCTCAGTAAAATCAGGAAGCTCATGGTTGTGAGGTTAGAAGAGAGATCTTTCCTCTTTGCCAGAGGAGTTAGGAAAAGCTCCCTTCAAGCACTGGGCACATGCAGCCCCATGAAAATAGACGAATATTTATAACAGTCCCCATCTACTTGTTCCTGGGGGCACAGAAAGGAGTGACGCTTCGTGGAGCCTGAAAAAGGACCTTCAGAATTAGTGACAAATGTATGCCCTTGGCTGGTTTTCCATCTATCTCCCTTGCTGAGTGTGTAATACTCTTCCTAAAGAGAGAAGTGGGAGCTGCCATGGTGTCTCAGAGCCATCCCTGTCCATAACTAGTCTGCCTCTTACAAGGACCACTGTCTCCATCACCTCAACCTCAGGTAGACATTCTGGACAGACACTGGCCGGTCACAAATCAGAAAGGACTGTGCTAAGTGGGTCCAAATCGAATCCTGCTCATGGAAACAGGCTCACACACGGCACTCAAAATTATTGGGTTTCCTTGTCTACTACAGAAGGAGGGGCTTTGAAAAAATCCAGCTGTTATCCAACATACCTAACTTATGATTTCACCAATATTACTGTTATAATGATACCACTTTTTTTTTTAATTTTCTCAATGAGTTGATTGAAGATACATAAAGAAAATAGTAGACTAGGTAGATGAACATGGCAACAATCCTGAAGTTGGTGTGTGCATGCATGAGGTTAGGAAATCATGTGTATGGGAGCTCATATAATTATCTAATTCACTTTAAATATTAAATACAAATTAGTAATATGGATTAGCTATAACTTAAGAATTCACTTATTGCTGAACATTCATAGGTATTTCAGTTTCCAGTTGGGGATTTCATAACGTGACAGAAAGTGCTCTCCCATACCTTCACTAGCCCCAGAAATTTTAACATTTAAAAATTAGTTTTGTACCTTTGGTTATTATTTTTGGTGGTGCTCATTATCTTATTACTTCTTCTTTTATCATTAGTCATTACTTTCACTAATTTTTACATTTACACTGTACTTCTTTTCGTAGCTTCTCAAGGAGATTGCTAGCTAAATTATGTTTATTTATTTATTTTGTTGTTTAGGAATAAATGCTAAAACAAGTGCATTGAATACCATTTTGCCCATGTCCCACAAGTTTTACTAAATCATGTTCCAGTCTAGACAATCCATTTTGTTCCATTGATGTATTTGACATTTATTGCCTCATGCTTGGAATTTTAATTTTGATTTTTATTTCCTCTGTAATTGTACACTAGATTGGGGATATTTGTAAAATTTAATGCTGAGCCTGTTTTGCTTAAATCCTCCCAGTGTCCTTAAATATCATAGAGTAATTTCAGATTTGATTATGTTAATCTTTATTTCACTTTTTATAAGATCTCTATGCTAATATATGCAATATTGCAAAACTACTAAATATGTTTTTTCACAAATTAGTATGCATTGTTTCTGCATAAAACCTTATGTACAAAACGTTTATTAAACATCAAAGTTTTTGTTAAGTTTTTTCTTCAGATCATTAACCCCAAAAGCAAAGTAGTTGGTAAAATTTGTTTAGTAATTGATTCCAGTGGGTAACAGGTTCTATTACGTAGTATTCACAGTTTAGGTGGGCATTTAGGATCTTAGGAGAACCTACCTGTTCTCTGTTAATAATTCCTCATCCTCCTCTCTTTCTGTCTCACACAGATATTTTGTTGGCTGTCGTATGTCATGGTGGATTCATATTTGAATGAGTAACACTGTTTTCCAAGAGACATAAAGGGAACAAGTTTGTCCTTTTCCATGTTAAATTTATCATTGGAAGGAGAAGTTCCTTATGTTCCTCACAAGGAGAATGAATATGCCAAGGTAAGAAAATTAGATATTAATTTTATGTTCTTTTTTCCTTTTAACATCACATCCCAGATTTTCCTCTTCTCTGGGAATTTAGCTGAACAACATTGAATTCTCCAGGGAGAGTCAGACTTATGATTACCAGGGCAACAGAGAAGTGTCCTGTCATAGGACTTTTAAATCATGGTCAGTGACATGCTAAGAGAGTAATAGCCAGTTTCTTTCTTTTTGAGAGGTGAATTGGATTATTTTTATAGAGGCAGGCATATGGTCTATAATTTGACTTTTTATTTCCTGGAAGGAATGATCTCTGTAAATGTTTCATTTAAAAAAATGAAAAGAGCTTCTTTATGAATTGCAAGACTGAATTACTCACCCTTATACGATTTTCTGAAAGCAACGCTGAATTTCTGTTATTAGGAGGTATTCACAGAATGTAGGGTATAAAATAGCTTGGAATTCATCATGTGAGACTTAGTTTCTTCTCCTTCTCGTTTGGATCTCTGTCCACAGTGTGTGTGTCCTGTTCTAGATTCCTTGCACTAAGCATACATAGGTCAGGGTCCTGTCCTGCCTTCTAGAGGCAGGTCTGGAAAGCAGTCTCTCTTTCCCTGCTGCTAGTGTCCAATTTGTGTGAGGTTCTGATTCCCTCTGTACTGAGGCAGAAAAGTATCTGCTTTGCAGACTATGTTTTGGGGATGGTGGAGGGAGTATGTTTCTGAGTTCTAGATTTGGAGAGAAGCATCAGAAACCCCAATTGTGGCTTCAGGTCCAGTCATATTTATTAGTCCAACTTCACCATCGATATAGCCGAAATTGATGGTCTGACTCCTACGTCTATTTCCAAGTCAATTCCACACTCTGAATCTAAAATGCCTGTTTTTCCTTGTTTTTGTCATTTTAAAGCCCAGTACATCAAATAGGGACCAATTTGAAATCACGTTCTTGGACATTCTTGGGACATGACACCATCAAGGGGTTCTTTTTGGCCCTTTTTCTAGTGTCCTTTTTGCTTTAAAGAGAAAGTTTGTCCAAAAAAAATTTGGGCTAGGGGCAAGTACGTACAGATTCATCTATTCACGTGATCTCTATAATCCATTCTTCATGAATACAGGGAATCCTACAAGGATTAGGGAGAACTAATATTTACTGAGTCCCCATGTGAGATACTCTGATTGTTACTTCGCTTTAACTCATTTAGTTTTCATGATCACTCTTCAAGACCGGTACTATCATCCCCTGATTATAAATGGTGAAATAGACACCAGAGATGTTAGGTAAATTGTCCAAGTTCACGTTGTCTGGAGAAGGGAGAGTGTAGGATTTGAACCTGTGTCTGTCTCTACATCCTGCTATGGGCGGCTGTGTTTTGCCTGGTTGGTTACACCTTGGGGTATGGGAGTGGACATTCTTGGTGCTCTGCCCCAATCCCCTCCTATCCCTTCTACTCTTCCTGTATGCTCCTTCTCCCTGGGTCAGGGTGCTTTTGCTTCCACTGGCCCACACCAGCAACTTTTCTCTGGAGGATGGCTCACAGGCTACTGGATCTGCTTTGCCCGTTTGTGCAGAGAGCTAGAGGGTGCTTCCATCCTCCCAGGTTGTCCTTAGCCAATGACTGACAGGTGCAGGGATGTGAAATCTCTGTGCCTTTGCTTTGTGTTGAGACAAGTCCCGAGGTGTAAGTTATACACTAGAGATCCCTGTGGGATCAGCCTGATGCCCCCTCTGTGGGACTTTGCCTGTAATCAACACCACACTTGACTCCATTTTCCCTGTCCTGCTTCCCCTCCTCCCATACCTTTTCTCCTTGAGAACTTCGTAGTATACAAATCCTTGTCTCAGGGTCAGCTTGTGGTGAACTCAGCCTGAGATAGTGTGTCATATCTTAACTTCTCAAATAATATTTATTAAACACTTAATATATCCTAAGCACTATGTGACATTCTTTAAACCTATTAACTCATTTAATCCACACAACAACCCTATGAGTAGACACCACTTCTGATTTTACAACTGAGAAAACTGAGCCTTGATAACTTGCTCAAAGTCACACACCAGTAGTGTCAGAAGCAAGCTGAAACCCTGGTCTGACTCCCAAGCCATATTCATAACCCCTATGCCGTACTCCTCAAGGACACATCATTTCCCCTGAGAAGGAAGCCAACTCATAGTAGGTCAAGCCCTCCATCTGTGGAAGAATTCTACAAACAACAGATGAAAATTCCAGTTCAAAAATCAAATTTTCACATATTGTACAATTTTCTTTTTGTAATAAAAATTTCTGTAATTTGGGAGAATGAGAAAGTTTGTCTGGGCATAACATATTATATAACATGTCATATAGTCTTTACAGTGGTCCTTTGAATATTTTATGGAGTATTTACTTTGTGTTAAACTCAGACGATAAAAAGGGCTGGCCCTTAAAAAATCCCCTATTTAGTGAAGGAGACTGACCTATGATGAGTGCTGTAATAAACATATATATGGCAGTAAAGAGTAAGGAGCTAGAAATTCTGAGTCAGGTCTAGAGGTGGAGTTAGGAATCACATTTCAGCTGAGTCTCTAAAGAATGGATAGGATTTTAAGGTTTTACTTTATCTTATTTTAATTTAATTCAGCTATACTTTACTTTTATTTTATTTGTTTATTTATCTTATTTTATTATTTCATGAAGGAAGAGCACATACCAGCGTTATGTTTGAAATAGAGGCCAAAGTCACAGAGGTAGAAAATGATCTTGACTTCTAGTTAAAATTCTGACACAAAGACCTAGATCCTGCTGCGCTTGCTCTGGTGGGCAGGATAGCAGCGCTCCTTTCTCTGATTGATTGGTAGAGTGGGCTGAGTCACTGTTGTCTTTAAATGACAGAGAACTTTTTCCAATTATAATATTCACTTCCAAACAGTGATTGTTTATATTCATAGTTTCGTTAAACACATGACTCTAAAATCGAGGTTTCAATTTTTCAAATGTTTCTAATCTGGAGATGAGAACTTGGAGATGTTAATGGCAGCCCTGGATAAAGGAGAGTGATTTCCAACCTCTGGATTAAATTTCTCCAGAGCACTCAAATTTGTTGAGATGGGCATTCAAATCCATATGCATACACGCATTCCTTTCCAAGTCACAGGTACTAGAGCTCTTATCTTGTGGGGCAGCAATGAGACAAAGTCGTTGAGAATATAAGGGTTTGGAGTTGTGCTGTGTGAGTTCAGACCCCAGCTTTGTCATTAAGTAGGTGAACACGGTTAAGCTACTGAACCTCTCTGTGCTTCAATTTTGTCATTAGTAGAGTGAGGACAATAATAAACTTGCCTCAAAGAATAGTCGTGTATTAAAAGAATTAAATATATGCATACATATGGGACACTAGAACACTGTGTGACACATGGTAAGTGCTCAGTAAATACCAGTTATTATCATGTATGTGAATTGCGAAAGCAGATCATTCACATTTTTTGACAATAATAATAATAATCTTTACTGGATTATTTCTGGAAAAGCTGGGGATCACTAGTCTACAGTAGATCATTGCTTATTGAAAGAAGCTTATCTCAGTGGATTACCTAGGTCCTTAGTTCTTCCTCTCACTCGCTTTCCTGCCAGCTTTTTTGTCCATACTTCATATATTGGTACCTCTAGCCTATATGTATTCATTACAAGTGTTTTCAGTTGTAAAACCGAATTATTTGTGGCCTAACCAAATATGGATTTATTTCCTTACAAGGCAGTCCAGGCATTAAGCAGCAGCTTAATGATGGCATCAAGGACACAGGATCTTTCTATATTTCTTCTCTACTAACCTTAGATTGGTGGCTTTTTACTCCTGATCATACGCAGCTGCTACAGCTAGAGGCCCTGTATCCATGCTGTAAACAGAGGAATGCGGTGGCCCCAACAATCTTTGCTCTTTTATCAGGAGAGCAAAAGTTTTGCCAAGAGCCCCAGAGGTTTCAATTTCCGCCTAATTTGCCAGACCTTCTGATTGTTGACCTCATGCATTCAAAGTGTAGACTTGGACCACCTGCATTGGCCATCTGGTAGCTTGTTAGAAATACTGTCTCAGACCTACTGAATCAGAATCTGCATTTTAACAAGATTCCCAAGGGATGCATATGCACATTAAAATTTGAGAAGGACTAGTGTTCATCATATTGACCATAGTTGACACATTTTGACTGTGTGCGTCTGATGTGGATGCAAATGCATTCTTATTAATCACCTCTCTGAAAAGGTACAATAGGCTTATGATGGCAGCCCTGGCTCCCACATAATCCTTCATGCTTAACCTAGTTTCTTTGCTAGACATTTATGCCTTTGCATCTCCTTGGTAGTCGTGGCCTTGGTTCTTGGTACAAAGTCCACTTGTGCCATTAATGTCTTGTTATGGCTCTCTGAAATTTCTTGTATAACTTGCTCAGATGCTTCTCTTGTTCCTGGCTGATCCTTCTCACCTGGGGTAGGGATGGTTGGGAGCAGAGGTTCCTCTTTCAGTGAACTACTTGCCCAACTAATTGTTGGTTGGGCTGCTTGTTTTTCTTCCTTCTGCCTATATGTGCTTCAAATTAATCAAGTTCAAAGTTATTATTGAGGTTCTTATATAGTGAAATATGTTGCTTTGTGTATTTGGTTTTCCCTCTAGATAGAGTGCAAAAATTTAACTCTTTCCTGCACACAAGAGATATTTTTATTTAGGAGGTTGTCAAAAAACAGATCAATTTTAATTTTCTTTTAGGCAAAGAGTCTCTCACATGAGTCAATAAAAAATCTGTTCCATTCTTTTTTAAGAGAAAATTTGGGGAGGACAGTGATTAAAGGAAATATATCTGTAACTTCATAAAGTTATAATGACAATAGCATAATACAAAATGTTTTAAAATTTGCCCCTAGATTTTAAAAATGCAGTTGGTAAATAGTATGCTTCTTCATTAACATGCTATTGACTCTTGGATAGCGTTGCCTGGAAAGCTGGATAAATGGAATGAAGGTGTAAACAGAATAGGGTCAAAATGAACTATACAATTAAATAGAGAATGAATAAATAAATAAATAGTGAATTTTGCATAGTAACCACAAATCTCCAGTATGTCAGCACCTCCATATCACCATACATAAATGAAGAGAATATTATTCTGTGGGAAGTGTCCCTCATTCATATGATTTCAAAGACATTTTCTTTCAGTTTAGGACTCAGGAGTAGTATGAGATTTAGAGAGGATCTAGAGTGACCAGAAAGATACACGCTGGACAAAAAGCCCAGGAACTTCACAATGAGCTACGACTTCACATGCATTGGGATGGCCATTATCAAAAACACAGAAAATCACTATTGGTGAGGATGTGGAGAAATTGGAACCCTGTGCATTGCTGGTGGGAATGTAAAAGGGTGTAGCTGCTGTTGAAAGCAGTATAGTGGCTTCTGAAAAAAAACAAGCATAGAATTATCATGTGATCCAGCAATTCCACTCCTGGGTGTATACCTCAAGGAACTGAAAGCGGGGACTTGAACAGTATATGTACACCCATGTTCATAACAGCATGATTCACAACAGCCAAAAATGGAAGCAACCCAAGTGTCCACTAACGGAAGAATGGAGAAAGAAAATGTAGTGAATACATAAAACAGAATGAGATTATTCAGCTTTGAAAAGGGAAGAAATTCTGACACATGCTACAACATGGATGAACCTTGAAACAATTATGCTAATTGAAATAAGCCAGTCACAAAAGGACAAATGCAGTACGAGTCCACTTACATGAGGTACCTAGAGTAGCCAAATTCATAGATTCAGGAAGTAAAACAGTGGTTCCATGGGCTGGGAAGAGGGGGAATGGGAATTGTTGTTTAATGGGTATGGAGTTTCAGTTTAGGAAGAACAAAAAGTCCTGGATATGGTTGGCGGTGATAGTTGCACAACAATGTGAATGTGCTTAATAATGGGACTGAATTGTACACCTAAAAGTGGTTAAAATCATAAATTTGCAGTTATGTATATTTTATCAAAATTTTAAAAAATCAGGAACTTAAAAGGTTGAAGGTTTAACGTTTTTCTCTTATCTCAGATGTTTAAGTTAACAAGGTTAGCACTTACCACAGTGTTCTTTTCTTTATTACGTTGCTTGACTGAAGCTGGGGTTGCCAATAGGTCAACGAGTATTTGTTGAGTCCCTGCTGACTATGAACCAGGCACTGTGGTGGGTCTGAGGGATACAAAAACAAATCAAATATAGTCCTTTGGTTTAATGAAGTCACAGATTAGCATGGGAGACAGACAACGATATCGATGATTGCGATTTAGTGCAGTGCAATATATGACAGAAATATATATGACACTGTGGTTAAGAGTGCAGGTTCTGGAACCAGAATTCCTGAATTTGAATGCCGGAATGATCACTTTTACTAGTTGTGTGATCTTAAACAAGTTGCTAAATCTATTTGTGCCTCAGTTTCCTCATCTGTAAAATGGGCATAAAATGGTTCCTACCTCACAGAGGATGGACCCGGCAGGGGCTGGGGGTCCTGTTGCTGGTGCTACCTGGAGGGCAACTAGTGATGAGATTTTGCTCTAATCCAGATAAGAGAGTATAATGCCAGACTAAGGTTGTGTCAGTGGGGACAGAGAAGAAGGATGTGAATTTGAGAGGTAATTACAGAATACGTTCTCTAGAACTTGGTGACTGAGGGTGAAGAAAGAGAGAAAATCAGATGACTCCCACTTTTCTTGCTTGGCTATCTGGGTGGAGAGTTGGGGCTCCCTACTCCCACTCACTCAAGGAAGAAAATAAGAAAGGGAGTGGGATGCAGAAACAAATTCAGTAATGCAGTTTTGCACAAATCGAGTTTGAGGTGTCAAAGGCACATCTAGATAGAAAAGACCTGTAAGGAGCACACACACATACACACACACACAGATAAATAATAAATACGTGTGTGCGTGTGAGAGTATACCTTGGTACTTGAGGAGGGTTCCTAGAGATAGAGTCCTGGGATTAATCAGACTAGAATATGGCACATATTTACTTACAAACAAATACATTTATTAACGTCCTTTGATGAATGAGGCTCTGTGTTCAAAGCTGGGTAGGTAAAATCCTTGCCCTAGATAAGTGTGGCAGCTTGGCCCAGGACTCAAAGTCTGGGTATCCATAAATCAGGATCAAATATGATGAGGAGGGAGACATATCTTAAAAGCAAATCACTCCTGTCCTGCTGTATTAGCTTCACCCCTATTATAACAAATTACCACAAGCTTACTGACTTAAAACCATGTTGTCTTATGCTTCTGGAGGTCAGAAGTCCAAAATGCATCTCACTGGTCTAAGGGGTCGGTGGGGCTGGTTTCTTCTGGAGCCTGTAGGGGAGGATCTCTTTCCTTACTGTTTCCAGCTTCTAGAGGCCACCTGCACTCCTTGGCTCCTGGCCTCTTCCCCATCTTCAAAGCTGAAGGTATAGCATCTTCAAGTCTCTCTCTGTCTCTGTTTCTGAGTTCTGTTTCCATCACTGCGTCTCCTTCTCTGCCTTCCTGCCTCCCTATTTCCCTTATAAGGACACCTGGGATTACACAGGGCCCACCTGCAAATTCAGGATAACCTCTCCATCTTAAGATCCTCAGTTAATCACAACTGCAAAGTCCCTTGTGCCATGTAGGATGAAACATTCACAGTTGTGGGGATTAGAACATGGGCATCTTTGGGAGGCCATTATTCTGTCTTCCACTTTCACTTTCATTTGCAGAGTTCAAATTCATTTTGAATCGATTCACTTTTAGAATTTAGATGCCTCTTTAACTTGTCATGATGGTTGCTTACTTAGCTCTCCAAACTTGATCTGGTCTTTGTCCCACCTCAAGTAAGGCCATAACATCTTCCTTGACCTCTGGTCCAAAATATCTCTGTGCTCTGAACTCCTACAATGCTTCTACCTGTCCCATTTATTTGCATTAATCACTCACTTGTGTCAACTTTCGGTTCCAATAAATAGAAATTTACCTCAAATTGGCTTAGGGAATTAAGTGGAAGTTATTGACTCAGGGAATCCAAAAAAGGACTGAACTAGGATTGTGGGAAAGTCAAGATGTAGCTAGTTTTCAGAAGCAGCCAAAACCAGGGAATTAAGCATTCTCTCTCCTTCCTTTGTTTCTACTTCTCAGAGTCCCTTCCATTCTCTCCTCTGAAGGCTGACCTTGTCCATATCACAAGGAACAGAGCCAAGAAAAAAACTAAGTTTTACACTTTAAAGCTTCTCTCACCAGAAACACAGTCCGGAATAGACTAAAGGGAAGAAATGGTGCTTCAATTCCCCTCGAGAGTTCCGGAAAAGAAATAGAATGCTTCCACTGCACGTGTAAGAACCTCTTGTTTGCTGTAGGAAGATGGTTTTGTTCTTTGGCCTAATCTAAAGGGGTTTCCAATAATACTGGTCTTCTGTTAACTCACCTAACACCTTGTCTGTGAGCCAAAGTCCTTGATTCCTACTTCACCAAGAAAATAGAAGCTACTGGAAGTGAAATCCCTCCAAGGCCAGCCTTTGCATCTGCAAATATTTCTTTGTCTGGACTGTCCTTCCCTCCAGCCTCAGAGAACACTGATAATGACCTTTTAAAGGCTAATCTCCACGCACTAGTGCTCTTTATCTTCCAGGTTCCTTCAGTACCTTAATGACGGTTTGCGTGACACATTCCTGATGACGTTGCAAATCTCTGGCTGTTCCTTCTCAATCTAGTTCACAATGCCTCTTTCTTTATCCCCCTTTAAATGTTGTATTTTCTCACGAATTCATTCTTGGCTCCCTTCTTTTCTCTCTGTCCTTGTTGCAGTTGTTCATATCAGCCCCACTATTGGCTTCCCTTGTCCTCTGTGTGCCTATGATGACATATCTAGCCCAGACTTCAACAGCAACTCCTGGTGCAAGAAGCAATGGAATATTAATTTCAAAGGATTGAAGAAAGAAATTAAGCCTAATATGTTAAATTGTCCCTTACATATTACAGTCAGTAAAAATAATGTTAGAAATAGTCGGACTTAGATCACCTGACACATACACTAAAAAAACTCTTGGAAGAAATTCTCCAGCAAGAAGGAAAACAAAGAAGAATTAATTAGATATGGGAACTAATATTAGTAAATAATTTTGTAAAGTTTCTTATCTAAACAGACAGTGACAAGAATCTGTCAATTCATGATTTAAACTGTAGGAAATACCAACATGAGGGAGGTTAGTGTTGCCGTCCAGAGAGAGACAAGAGCCTGATAAGACATTTCTGTTGGAAGTGAAGGGGATAAGGGACCATAGATATTGACAAGCTTTTGACTTCTATTACTGTAGGAAATAAATACATGAATAATAAATGTAAGAATGAGTCTTAATAAGTTGAGATAATTACCAGAAGGCTAAAATCGTAATGTGAGGTTTTCAAAACAGCAGAGTAAAATTCAGTCTATCTGTGGAAGTTAGGAAAGGAGAGGAACAGAATAAACAGAAGGAGATATGTGAAATAGAAAATATGAAAGAAGATGGTCAAAATAGTTTCTAGCAAATAACACTACGTGAATGTGTTAGACTCACTTTTAGCAAGGTGGGGACGCTTAGCTTAGATTTTGAAAAGATGCAATAACATGCTGTCCTTAGAGACACATTTAAAATGATAATGTGATAACAATTCCAATATTATCTATGTGTAAAAGAAGATGTAAGAAAGATGGGATATTTGTAACAGATAATGAAAAAGACGAAATCAGTTGACCCTGAAAGGTTTTATTTTACCTCGTTAAAACCTTGAGCAGTAACTCGCTAGCTCAAAGATCGCAATCTCCGTCCTAACAGAGCTCCTTGTCTCTGTCCTGATTGCTCCCACTAGAACCCGCAGCATGATCTTTCTACTAACAGCTGATCTTGCCCCGCTGCAGCTTTTTACTGCCATTCCCCCATTGCCTACAGGATAAAGTCCAGGGTCTCTGGCATTTTATTCAAGGCCTTCCTTGGTTTGTAGCTTAGTGCTTCCTCATCACCTCCCTGCTCCTCAGCCTCCTGCCCTTTCCTCTTCCTGCTTTGGGCATACAGAAACGTTTACATTTTTCCAAATGGAACATTCATCTCTCATTTCTATGCCTTTGCGTATTCGGCTCTTTCTGACTGGAATTTCCTTCTTCCCTTTCTATTTGTGCTTCAAGACTCATATGAGGTGCCACCTCCTCCATGATGCTTTCTCCTTTGTGCTCCTGTGAGTATGTGATGTCTTATCACATCACATTGAATTACTTTGTCTGTCTCTGACTAAACCATAAGTTACTGGAAGAGCAGCAACCATGTATCCCAGCCTCCAGCACGGTGCCTGCAATATAGTACAAACTGTGCTCAATGAATAAATGGATCCAAGGCAGCAAAGATTATGTTCCAGGTGCTGGATGGTGCTAGATTCAGACCAGTAGACAGAAACAAAAATTTAGGAAATAGGTTCTGTGTATAAAGGTTACAATGATTGGTTTCTTCAGCTCAAAAAAAGGATGCAAGATAAAGAAGTCATTTTCAGAAATATTAATTGTATTGTGCGAGTATTTTAAGCAGCACTCTGGTTGCACGTGACAGAAAAGTGACTCCAATAAGTTAGTTATATATATATATATATATGTTTATATATTGGAAGCACATTGGGCATGTCTCCCATAGTGCTGCAAAGTGAGGTAGCCCCTAGAACTCAGGTTCGGTGGGAACTGGGGAAGCTAGGGATGTGAATGTAACCAGGGTTTTGCCCATCTCTTGGCCTATTGGCCTCATCATCTCATATCAGCTTCCCTGTTTAAGCAGGAAAATTCGACAGAGACTCGTCCTGAGCCTCATAACACACAGCTTTGCTGTCGGAGAGACATTGATCATCTTCCCTGGTTGTGATTCAAAAAGTCCTGGAGAAAAGCTCTGATAAGCTTGTTCTGAGTCAGGTGCCCACCCCGAATGAATCAGCTGAGGAAAGGGAGTGACAAAAGCTCATTTACTTGGCATCTCCTCTGAGTGTTTCATGGGCTTGTCCCTCTGTGACGTCTTCTATTTAATGTTAGAATTAGTTTAGCCTCAAACTCTGGATCACCATTCTGTACATCAACTTTTGGGGTGTCCTCTGGAGACCAATACAATGTTCTTGGAAACTTGCTCATGTCTGTAGAGGTGTGTGGTGTCCCATGTGCCTTTAGCATGGGACGGTGGCCCCTGAAGGCACTGCTGACGTCTTGTGCTTATGTTGTACAGCCGTATATTCTCCATTTCCCTCATTTCTGGTTCTTTTCTACCTTCCCAGTGCCCATTCTTTGTTGCCATTTTGAATTTCTGGCATCACCCTTCTCTTTTCTGTTTCTCAACATGTTTTGGCTTTTGTACTATGTAGATTGTTTTCTTTTTATATGTAAACATCTCTTCTGATTATAAATAACACGTTTGTAGTAAAAAAAATTTGAAAATGTTACAATGTTTAAAGAAGGAGTTTTTTTTAGGGTGAGCTATTAAGTTTTTATTTTATTTTTTATCATTTATAATGATTCAATATTTGTATATCTTGTGAAATGATCATCACAATAAGTCTAGTTAACTTCTGTCACCATACATCGTTACAAATTTTTTTCTTGTGTTGAGAACTTTTAAGATGTATTTTCTTAGCAACTTTCAAATATGCAATACAGTATTATTAACTATAGTTGCCATGCTGTACCTTACATCTCTCAAAAAAGAAATTTTAATTACTTGCATATATAAATATATATAAAAAGATACATTTTTCTTAAACCGTTAAGACCATATGTGTATTCAATTTTGTAAACATTTAAAAACTGGACATATTATAAGCATTTTATGAAAAGACTGTTTTGGAAAGAGGATGAACATGATGGAGGTGATGAGATAATTAACATTGACTTAGTGATTCCTCTGTGCCAGACACTGTTCTAACCACTCTGCTTATGTTCATTCAATTAATCTTCACATCAATCCTATGATGATGTAGGACTCTTATTCCCACGTTACAGATAAAGAAGCTGTAGGAGAGAGATAAGAAACTTTACCAATGTTCCGTAACTAGTAAGTAGGTATATATATTTTAAAGCATTTTCATACATCAACAAAATATTTCGTAAATTCCACTTTAAATGATTGAGTAGAATTTCATTACATGAAAACACCATAATTTGCAATTATTGTTAAATATTGAGATTGTTTCCATTTTGAGTATCTTCAAATAATGCTGCTATGAGCCTCTTTGTGGGCAATTTTAATTATTTCCTCATGATAGGTATCTGGACATAAACTGATGTGTCAAAGGGTGGAGATTTTTATGGAGTTACATTGCTGATTGCTTTCCAGAAAGACAGTGCCCAAAGCAAAAATAGTGCTCTCTCTATATTTTTAATTTAGTGACATGGATTTTATTGTTGTTGTTGTTGCCAATCAATGGAATTGCTCCTAGCATACAGAAAATTAGGGCTAGAAGGTACTTCCATTCTCAGATGAGGAAACTGAATGAACTAATCAATCCTAGTACTTAGGGTCTTCTTTGTTTTTCTTGGCAACCTTTGTCACTATTTGTTATTCATGACAGTTGATCCAGTGACAGATGTGTGTATTTTATACATTAGTTTCTACATAGATCCAATCCTATCTAGTAGTGAAACAGAGCAGCAAAATAAACTAACTAGACAACTAGGTCATGTTCTACAGTAATCTTTCCTTATCTGTGAGAAATACTTTCCAAGAACCCCATAGGATGCCTGAAACCATGGATAGTACTGAACCTTATATATACTATGTTTTTTCCTATACATACATACCTATGATAAAGTTTAATTTATAAATTAGACATAGTAAGAGATTAACAAGACAAAATAGAACAATTATAACAATATATTGTAATGAAAGTTACCATAGATGTTAGCAACCTCAGCATACGATTTGTTTTTTTCCTTATCAAATTGAGAACTTTCACCTTTTCACTTAAAGGAAGCACTTTATGGCTCTCTGTGGCATATCTGAATTGCCAGCATCGGTACTCTTGCATTTTAGGGGTCATTATTAAGTAAAATAAGGGTTAGTTGAACAGCAGCACTATGATACTGTGACAGTGGATCTGATACCAAGATGGCTACTAAGTGACTAAATGGCAGTGGTGTGTACAGAGTGGATACAAAGGGATCCGCTGAACAAAGGGATGATTCATGTCTGGGAGGGATGAAGTGAGGGCAGTGTGAGATTTCTTCCTGCTGCTCAGAATGGCACACAATTTAACTCTTAGGAATTATTTATTTCTGGAATTTTCCATTAATATTTTTAGACCTCAGTTGACTGCAGGTGACTGAAACCGAAGAAAGTAAGTAAACAGGAAGTAAATAAGAGGATAGGGGGAAGTACTGCATTAGCAAAGTTGATCCACGTTATGTGACATTAAAACAGAAAAACAAAACATACAAGCAAGGTAGGCAATTAACTCTGTTGGTTAGGTTAGCAAATTTGATTGACACTCAATTCTAAAGTTAAGAGCATGTTGAGAACAGCCCCTTGTTACAGGTCTTCTGGGACTTAGCAGGGTTTTCTTCTTTCCTGGTTCCTGGATGTACTGTAAGTGTAGATAAGAAAGGTGCACTGGACATTGAATTAAGTATAAAATGTTTCCTGCACATGGGAACTTGGCTACATGATAAAAAATCAGGTCTATCATGGGAGCGTGTAAAAATTTGACTTTGAACTGTTTCTAGAGCTGCATTTTCAGTCTTGCAAAGATTTATAGGATAAGGAGAGTTGCTTCTAATTCCTTAAAGGATTGAGTTGTAGCCTGGATGATACCAAAGGACTGACACTTCCATCCACCTATGCTGGAATGTTTTTCTTTCCCTCTGGGTACATTTAGCTTAGAAGAGAAAGTCTAAAAACAATTCCTCTCAGGCTCTGAATATCAGCTTCCCTTTTGGCCAAATTTCTGATCATAAAGTTATTAAATTCTTTCAAATATCCTGTCAGGTTTTGGACAGGACAAACAGTAAATATTTCTGGCAGTATTAAACAACACCATGACCTGAGAGGCTTCTTCAAGGAGAGTGCAAGAGAGATTATCTTCACAAGGTCTACAGCCACTCTTAAGATCAATAACCCATGGCCTGGATTTGGAAAGGAAGGGACAACAGGAAATTTTATTTTTCTCTCTCTGCTGGGTACTACACACAGATATCTGGGAGTGCTGACTCTGGTAAGAATTCTCACCTTTAGCCAGCTTCTGCCAGTTTTTCCCAGGATCCCATCTGCGGGCTTGGAGTGACATTTTGGCCAGTTTTTTCATTAATTTAAATTTTGGTTTTCCGTTTGCTGTTCCTTGTTGTTTTTTTGTTTTTTAAATCTAATGGAATCCATTTTCCTGCCTTATCTTTTTTTTTTTTTTGGTGCTTTTTTGTGGGGGGTGAGGAAGATTTGCCCTTAGCTAGCATCTGTTGCCAGTCTTCCTCTTTTTTCTCCCCAAAGCCCCAGAACATAGTTGTATATCCTAGTTGTACATCCTTCTAGTTCTTCTATGTGGGACGCCACCTCAGCATGACTTGATGAGCGGTGTGTAGGTCCGTGCTCAGGATCTGAACTAGTGAACCCCAAGCCTGAAAAGCAGAGCACGGGAACTTAACGACTATGCCACTGGGCCAGCTCCTCCCTTCGCCGTTTTAAGGGAATTACTGGTAGCAGTTTACTGGAGAATCCCTTGGAGTTCCATCAATCTAGGAGGGGCCCATATTGGGGCCCTCCTTTGTGGGTAGATATGAGGGCATTCGAGTCGATGTTGAAAAATTTACATAGGCCCTTTGAGGACAATCTCTTTTCCAGTGTCCTAGTTGATTACAACTGAGACATGGACTGCTGGGTCAGCATTTTGATGATAGACCCCTAGGAGGGCGCAAGGCAGTTGGCCCAGGTATTCTTTATGTCTCTGACCTTGGAGCTCTTGTAGCTGTAAGGCCAGTGGTTAGGCAGGCTTTTGTTTACAATCACGCGTCTTTAAATTTTCATTAACCTTTTGTAACAAGTTTTTTAATGAAGCTATTTTGGAATTTTGAAGCCTTTTGGAAGCTTCTGTATGAAAGTAGATATCCCATCTGGTTTGTTTGATTTGGGAACCCTTGCTTTCAAGTGCATTTCTTTCTTTCTTTCTTTCTTTTTTTTTTTTTGAGGAAGATTAGCCCTGAGCTAACATCTGCTGCCACCTGCATCACCACCTTCTAAAATAAATTTGACTGGACTGATCTATTACCAGCACTAAGAAATGTGTTCAGTGAGATGAAACAATTTACCACTTAGCTTCTGGACTATGAAACTAAGAGTTTCAAAGGACTGTGAAACTTAAAAGTTTAAAAGGTGGGACTGTGGGGGACTGGATATGTCCCTTGGGCATGAGGATTATTTTGGGCTGATTATTTTTAAAGAATTTTATTTTAATTTTATTTATTTATTTATTTATTTTGAGGAAGATCAGCCCTGAGCTAACTACTGCCAATCCTCCTCTTTTTGCTGAGGAAGACTGGCCCTGAGCTAACATCCATGCTCATCTTCCTCTACTTTATACATGGGACTCCTACCACAGCATGGCTTTTGCCAATCAGTGCCATGTCTGCACCCAGGATCCAAATTGGCGCACCCCGGGCTGCCGAAAAGAAGAATGTATGAACTTAACTGCTGCGCCACTGGGCCAGCCCCTTGGGCTGGTTACTTTTAAAAACTGCAGACATGGGGGCTGGCCCCGTGGCCGAGTGGTTAAGTTCACTCGCTCCGCTGCAGGCGGCCCAGTGTTTCGTTGGTTCGAATCCTGGGTGCAGACATGGCACTGCTCGTCAAACCATGCTGAGGCAGCGTCCCACATGCCACAACTAGAAGGACCCGTAATGAAGAATATGCAACTATGTACTGGGGGGGCTTGGGGAGAAAAAGGAAAAAAATAAAATCTTTAAAAAAAACTGCAAACATGAAAGAAACTCTGAAAATTAGAAGTTATCCTTTCTTAAGAGACATTTACATTTGTAAAAGAAATCTCCATGTTTAAATGTGTTTTTCTCTCTGTACCAGGAAGGGGGAGATGACCCTATCTCTAGAAACTCTCATCAATGCAGAAGGCAAGGACTTAAAGCTGCATAATAACCTTACTCTTGTTTACTGTGTTTTTCTGGTAATCTCCCATAACTGGCTTCCCTCACTCCCCAAATCCTCCTTTGTCTTTAGATGAGGATGGTATTTAAGGTGAGAGCTTCTGCCATTTTGGTGAGTTACTCAGTTTTTCTGGGTCTCTCCCATGTATACATGTTAGAAAGCTTTGTTTAATTTTCTCCTGTTATTGCCTCATGTGAATTTAATTCATTGTCTGGCCAGAAGGACTCAGAGTGGGTAGAGGAAATGTCTTCCTCCCCTACAACAGCCTAGGGGGCTGCAGGTGGGAATGGAATTAGCATTACCCATTGTTTCAGAATTTAGACATGGCCGGTCAAAAGATATTTATGCTGCAGCTAGAACCAGATCTCAAAACCAAACCAAACCAAGCCAAGCCAAGAGCACTTCTGTGAGTGGATCCCTTAATTCTTCCTTATTATTCAGTGTCTCTGAAACCAAGACCCTCACAATGAAGGCCAGATCAACGCTTCCTTTTTCTGAAGTTGCGGAGGGCATCCCCTGCCAAACCAAGGCTTCTTTTCGGAAGTCAGACTTAAAGGAAGAAGAAATAAGAATGCAGTTACTTGTACCGAAGTTATTCACCAAAAAGACATCTTCTGAACCGAGAAACTCTCTCTCTGCTGCAAAGCGAAAATATGTGCCAAGGAGTCGCCAGCACCAAGTCAGGAAAGAATCCTGAGAACAGTCCCAGGAGAAACGCTCCCGGCAGCTGCTGGACTCGTCCACAGGTTCTCCACACTGGCAAAGGGCTAACGAATCTCAGGCAAAAAGATCCACCGGGACTTAGCTCCTGGCTGGCTTGCCATTTGTTACCAAACCAGGTTGGTTTTTGCCCACCGCCCAGAAGGCCAAACACTGAGACAATGAGATTGCAGCAGAGAGAGAGGTAACTCACAAGGCAGTGATGCGAGGAAACGAGAGCATGAGCCTCAAATTTGCTTCCCCAAAAATAGGGGCTCAGGGATATTTAGGGATAGGGGACAAGGTAGTCTGAAATGTGGAGAGAGGTGATTGGAGGTGATGGGAGGTGAGGTATTGATGATCTGCGCAAGCATCGTCAAACATCATGCCTCTTCATAGGACCCATGTTCACAAAATGGCAATGTTAGCGTGATCTGAGGGTGGAGTTTTCAGCCTTTTGACGTCAAAAGGTCGCCTATAGGACATCTCCACGGGCCCAGTTGATGAGTTGGTGGTCTCAACTGGCCTGAAGTAGACAAAGAGTTCTAATTCCTGAAAAACAGCTCAGACACCCATTACTATGGTGAGCCAGGCTCCAGGAAGATATCTATAGGAGCATAGTGGAAGTCAGATAGCATATCGCCTAAGCAGCACAGTTAACAATGGGTGGGTTAAATAGCTAAAAGCTATAATTAGTAATTGCAAAAAGGAAAAAAACATTAGTTCCTAGCTACTTAATCATCAATGGCTAACTCGCTGTTGTTTTCAGGAGTGGAAAGACAAGTAGGGAGTTAGGTGCACAGTGAGTGGGTCTATATATCAGTAGGTTTGTCACCATAAATTTGCGCAGTGATACTGTCGAGTGTCATTGCTGTGAGACCCGTTGATTGGGCAGTTTCAAGTCATTGGAATACAAACATGAAAAAACAATGTTTTCCAGTAGTTATAATGAGCTGTGCTCTGTTGAGTTCCCCTATCTTACTGGGTAGCAATTTTTCTTAATGATGTCTCAGCCAATTCCATTACTGTTGTCACTCCTGGGTTTTAAAATTATCTTGGTTTGATGGTTAGGACCCAGTCCTGTGCATTTTCAAACTTGTATCTTTTACTTGATCTGAAGCTTTCCTCTTTCCCTTCCTCTAACTCAGGCCAGACTGTGTCGCCTGTGGCTTCAAATGGCAGATGCCGGTTGTATGGCCTCAGTCTCAATTAACTGGTTCTCCCTTTTCCCAGGGTTGTTCTACTTGGGTCTTTGGGAGCAGGGAGAGGAGACGCCAGTTGCTCCCCAGGAGCCTGTCCTGCTGTGGAGTGGTTTCCTACCTCTCTCAGAGAGGTAGGTGCCTGAAAGCAGGTTCTCCACTACATTCTTAGATGCTCCTGTAAGGCTCTTCTCTCTGCACAATCTGTTGGCATGGGAGATTTTAAGTGGATTAAACCCAACCACTTTCTAATGTTTTATTCAATCAATTATAAACTTTATACTTACTGTAACAAACATGCATGATATCCTTAATGCATAAAGGTGGTCCCCCTGGCAAATCTGTCTTCCTCACCTTCTCTCTCTTGCCCATTTCTTCAATCTCAGCAGCACCAAACTCTGCCCATGCAGCGGTTCTGCCATGTTGGTGCAAGAGAATTACCATCTCTTGACTTATGTGGCTTCCTGAGATTTACACTTTACTGTATCGCACTAAAGATTGGACTGAGATTTATACTTCACTCTATTGTACTTGAGCATCAGGGTGGGTAATAACCAGGCTGGTGGGCCCTGCCTCCAGAGCTTTGGGGTGGGTGTGTGGGAAGGAAACATGGAAAGTCTGGCTGTTGTGTGTTATTTCTGTGGCCAACACAGAATTTCAGGCTTTCATTTCCCTCTTGGTAAAAGGCCAAGTGTCCTACACTTACTCCTTTCCTACATTTTCCCCATATTCCCCTGTACATCCGTAGCCATGAGCACTGGCTGAGCTGGTGCCTGCCCACTAGAGGAACAGACCTTCTGTTTCAACAGCGCAGTCTTCAGACGCCATATTGCACAGCTCACTTTCCGATGAATGCTGAGAGTAAATCAAACCTTCCCAGCAGTCAGTGGTCTCCACTTATTTCCTCCTCCCTTGCTTCTTCACAATTTCCTGTTTAAACTGCAAAGCCCTTTTTGTCAACCCTGCTAATCGTGCAAAATTAGTTATGCCAGGTCAAAAAGTCTGGTCTATGTTTAAAGATTGTTAAAAATTACTCCTGGACTCAGTTTATGTGGCTTTCAGTTTGGATTACTTCCAAATCAGCAAATAATTCCTGCCAAGGCTGCAGGAGATGAGGATGCCGTGATGGATGCTGATCTTCAGAGCCTCTCCTGTTTCTCAGGGAGCTGAATTATGCTATAAAACTCCCTGTGCAAAGAGAGAAAACCACCAGTTGGAGGAACGACGTCATCATATGCTTATAAACTTGGACTTCAAAGTCTCCCTACTCTCATGAGTGGAAGTTCCTGTGGCACCTGGTAGTGCATAGTTACACGCTCTGTGTTCCATTCTCTTTGCTTCAGTGGGGTCTCTGGCAGGTCTTGCCGTGACCTACCATGTGAACCTGCTCTTCCCAGCCTACATTCTCTCTTTAATTGACCCCATTCAGTACTATGGTTGAGACTTTTAGGCTGTGACTCTGAGCGATAATTAAAATATTGTATTTTTAAAGTTTTAGTTTTCTTTCTGTATCTGAAAACAAGGGTAATGGATAGGAGCTTCAGTAATTCTTTCCTTCAATGAAGGAAAATGTTCACAGGCCGATTTGTGTTTTAAGTGAAAAGATATATGTATATATGATTATATTGAACTGAAATAAGGAAAATCTGTGGTTTGACAGGTGGTAACTGATTTTTTTGCTAGTATCTTCCCTATCAATGAATTGCAATAATCATGACCTTATTCGTGTTGTATATAGTGGTATATAGTTGGCAACTTTGGGTGAATACAGCAGCATCAATCTATAGCTGAAAGTACCAAGACAAAATTCATTTTTTCTCAAATATTATTTGCTTTCTTACACTTGTATTTTGATTACTCAAATAGGCAATTTTAACTATTTGATGAAATTTGAATTATAATTCTAGAAAGCTTTTGTATCAGATAATAGAAATACGTATCAACATGAAAAAGGATCTTTATTCATCACTTTTTATGATAAACAAAATAATGTGTAAATAAAATGTAACATTGATTTATAATTTTTCAAATACTCCTGGATGTTTATATTTCATCAAAGTATACTTCTTAGAATTCTTAAAATTATTTTGATGAGTTCGTGATCACACAGGATGAATTCAAATTCAGAAATATCTTTCACTTTTGTTGTTTTTAAAAATGTTGCTCTGGGTCTGCTTGAATTTTTTTTCTTGTTTAATAAAAAATGGTGGCACTTGAAATAATACTAACAATTGCCACAGACCCAGACACCAACAACACAAATGGAGAAACGTTAGCTCCAGAACCAGTGGAATTTTCCTCGGGACTGGAATCTGCTTCAGGAATAAACAAAGCTACTTGCGCGATGTTGGATACTTTTGATGCCAAATTGCTTTTATCCACACTTTGAATGGCAATGAATATGTGGGTTGCATTTCCTTCTGAGATGTGTCCTGGTGTAAATGCAAAGGTTTCCTCGGAGTTGGCCTCCTTTGGTAAGAGATCAGTAGTGTTTACTTGCAGAGCGTCATCAAAATTGTCTCTTAGATCCAGGAGACTTCCACTTATTCTTATGATGTACTGTTGAGCTAAGGAAAAAAGTTACATGTAGTTTAGAAACCAGAGCATACCCTATTAAATTCCTTTTTAGTCATTCTCCTCAAAATGTTGTTTAGTTAGGCAAAGCTTATATTCATAGCCAAAGTCTTACTAATTTTTCAATAAAAGCTGAATTCTGATTTTTAAACTCTGCCAAATACTACTTCTTTGTATGAAAGGTGGGGCCAGTTAAAAAGTGTCCTGTTTGATTGATTCAAAACTATCAGATTATAAAATTAATGCTTTGCTGAGCAGCTGTCAGTTAAAAATTGTTCCCCTCCAACCCCCCCTTACACTCTTGCTTTTGTAACCAGCACCTCTAAGTTAATCAACACCACCTGACACCTCATCCTTACCTTTTCCAACATCAAAGTCATCTCCTGGTGCTGTCCATGTTAGACTGATATTGTCCCCATCACGGGTGGCCTCAAGGTCTGTGATTTGACTTGGTGGGTACAGGTCAGGCAAGGGAAGATTTGAAACATTTGAAACCACGAATGCACCTCCGGATGCTGTTCTGCTGAAACTCTCCAAGGGTGTCTGAGTATCCGCATCAATTTCAGGTCTTGATGGATTCCCTTCAATTTTCCCTGCGTTAGAAATTTCCTGGTATTTAGTGGGGAAATCCCTACTAGCATTTTCAGAACTCGGTGAAGTGAACTCCTGTCCCACATCTTTCACTCCCTTTTTTTTCCATATACAGTCACATTTTACTGTTTGTTGACAAAGTCGTAAGCATCCAGTTAACTGGTGGGGGAATTCTTTCTTTTATGTCCTGACCAGGATATTGGGGGATAGAATCAGATAATGAATTTCTGTGGAATTAAGGCTGCAGTGAGTGTGAATAATGTTATACAAATCAATAGATGCCTTTGTGATAAAAAATAATTGCTAATCTCTGAAATTCTCTCCAGACTGGGAGTAAACCTAGGGAGTTCCCTTCCTTCTACTTGCCCTAGATCACCTCCTCCTTCCTGGCTGCAAGTGTTAAGGAGTAATACTTTGGATTTATTCCAGTTGCTGACAGAAAGCCCCTAAAAGTCACAAGATAAGAGGCAAGAGAAAGGAAAGTTAACAAAGAATGCCTTCTTAATCCTTTTCCTCAACTTACTCTACTTTATTGTTTTTCTTCTGATTTAATAAAAACATTTAAAATAAATGTTTACTCATTTGTGTATCTTTTACAGAGTACATCAGCTGAAGGATAAGTTCTGCCACTGGTTTATACTTAGGTACATAAATATATTAGCCTGTTTCTGTCATTCTGAGCCGAAACTTGGCATATTGCTGTTGATATAGGTAAAATACTTCAACGTAACATAGTAATGGCTGACATTTATTGAGTGCTTACTGGATGCTAGACACTGTGCCAAAGCTTAGGTTAATTTGGAGGCAAATCCCAGGATGACTGAGAACTTCATTCCAGAAATGGGGAAAGTTATGTTTTGAGTTAAAATGTTTGAAGGCTTAATCGTATCAACTCCCAATTAGTCAAGCCAGCACTGGATTTCAGATGCCACGAGTTACTCACCATCCACTACCCAGCCTGGTATATATGCGGCTCTATTGAGTGGACGCCTTAAGCTTCGTGTGGCAGCATTTGTTCCTCCATGAGCCCGTACTTTTAAGCTGTATCTGCCATTTTCTGAATAAGCTGTAAAATATCTGGAGTAGACCCCATCATTCTTGAAAGAATCAGCACCTTGTTATAGAAATGAAGGAATAAATGATTATTGTAAAGAAAAAGAGAAATTTATTCATTTTCAAAGCCAAGCATATGGCCTTTATAAGCATATCCTCTTGATTGGGCTCTATAGGTTTGGATTGACCCCTTGGGAATATTTCCATTATGCTCAGCCAGCCAGTATCTTGTTGAATTGATCTTTTGAGTTATTTTATATACATATAAATATCACATTACATATATGTATAATGTTATATATTATTTTATAATTTCTATATAGAGGTATAATCTTTATTTAGGTGTAGATTATATACACATATACACACACTGGTATCTATATATGTATAATGAATACCTTCACCTTATGAACTTATATGCAGATTATTTTGGTGCTCTTCTTCTAGAATGTGTAATCATTGTGTTCAAATCAAAAGGATCATCAGTGAGGAAAAAGCATCTTTGCATAGGATTTAATTCTCACCATAGTCACATACAGATTACTTATTTTGACTTATCTTCAACCACTCTTTTTTTTAATCCTCAGCTCTTGCTCTATGATTCATTACCTCCCTGGTCTGACAGGGGGAAACCCCATCTACTATTAGTATAAACATTGGGGAACTCAGGAATCCTATATTATATTTCTTGATATCAGTTGCAGTGGAGTCATTCGTTAAATTGCAAACACAATTCTCAGGGAGTCCAACACACTAAGACAGACGTTTTTAAAGTGAGGTTTTTGGACCAGAGGTATCTGCATCTCTCTGGATCCTATTAGGAATGTAATTCTCAGACCTCCCAGGGGAGAGCCCAGCATTCTGTGTTATAACAAGCCCTCCCGGTGATTCCTTTGCATGCTAAAGTTTGAGAACCCCTGCTCCAAGTCATTGTTAGTCACCAATACCTTCTTAGGTAAAGGCATTCCAAATTAGCTAAGCAGTCGTCTGGTAAAACCTTGAGAAATGATGCACGTTGTAGGTAAGATTTAATGTGGTATGGAAAGGGTTCAGAATGGGGAGGAGGAAGGGATAGTTACGGAAAATACTGGCATATCAGGTGAAGGCGTTGAGGTGTACCGAAGAAAGATTTCACCTTCTACATTTTTACAGGGCCAAAAATAGTGAGGAAGGGATTATAAATTGACTGAATCAATTACACTGCAAAATATATGAATGGAAAACCTGCTAACTCAGGTGGTTATCAAAAGAAAGTTCAGATCTGCAAAGATCCAGAGTCAGGAGAAAGGTCTTATAGCACCACTCACCCAAACGGACAAGGAGACAGAGTAAGGCCAACACTGTATCTTGTTTCCTGCCAGTCAGACCTGGTGTCTGATGCTCCAGTGATGTCCCCTCCTCTCTCGTGGCAGTTCTGCCTGCCCTTGGGCCTCAGTTCCCAGGACTACGTGTGCACTTTGTTCCAGCTGTTGGAAAGTACTCTTGCCTGTCCCCTCTTCCCTGCCAGGGACCTGAACTCTACCTCTTAACCCCATATGGTTGCTTGTCTTTCACCCTTTTTGGCCAGACTTTCTTGATGATGGCCCCCTAGGACTGACTTGTTCAGAATTCTTGATGCTGTCCTCAGCCTTCTGAATGAGACCTTCCTACCTGGTGACAGACATTGGTTGTCTGGATGACAAACAATAATGATAGTAAATACCAGGTATTGACTGCTTACCACGTGCAAGACACTTGCTAAGCACCTTGTAGGTTTTACCTGCATAGAATTTTCTGCTGGTCCTGGTGTTCATGCATAATCTGCATCACTTCTTCTGGTGCCTGTTCTACTGCCCCACACTGCCCCAGAGACCCATAACATATCCTGAGTTATGAAAATATAGGCTTATTCATAAAAACCTGTGAATTACCTGCACCGTTATCCAAAAGTTGTAAAACTTCTGTTTTTCCACTATTTGATTCAATGAAAGCAGTCACATTGGCTCCAAGAATGGGTACAAAGCCTTGTAGAATTTCTGCATAAACAATCATTGGGCTGGGGAAGCTGTTTGTGTCTTTATTCATCTTAGCATTCACTGTGATTGGAGGCACGGAAGGATTTGCTGCCCGAGAGTTTACTGTTATCGTTAATATTTCTGAGTTTTGTTTGGCTTGAAGACTGTAAGTCCAAACACCCACCTACAAATTCAATGGAAATTTAGTAAGGATCCAAGATCAAGTTATTTTTTGTGTTTCCATTATCCAACACTAAAATGAATCTTACAACTCTGTTGCATAAAAAACAAGCTTTTGTGGTTTTTGATGGTAAAAGGATGAGAGTTGAGACCATTCCGACATTGCATCCTGGCTATTGCCATGCTTTGTGTCCAAACTTTGCGAAATCTCCGCTTGGAAAAGTAAGTTTTGGATAGTTTGCCTTGGTCTAGGCCTTTTCTTTGACCTCGAAGTCCACAGATTCTATGATCTGGTAGTGCTAATTAGGAATGAGTCTATAGGTATCTACGCACAATGTTGCCCAGACTCTCCCTACATTGCCTCTTCAAAGTTATTCTTAGACTAGTTAATTTTTTCCCTTCTCTTCCTTCCTCCTAATGCATAGGTTCTTTTTTCCACCATCATAATTCTTAGGACCATACAGGCATAGAAAGTTCATTCTATTTTATCTTAGTTTTGAAGATGATACAAGTATTGACACCACATAGATGATATTAAAAAATATATTTTCAGCTGTAAAACAAATTTGCGAGGAGATCTAAAAGCCAAAGGCTTACCTTTGCAGTTCCTGGAATACTGAGATAGGCCATTTTGGAAAGAGTGTCCACCGTGAAATTTTCCATCTGTGTTCCATTGGGATCCCAGAGAGAAATGTTGGGAAACTCTTTCTCCCATGTGAATTGAAAGAATGTGTCCTTTCCCACGGTGCTATCAATTATTACAGTGCCATTCATCCAGAGGTTATTGTTGAGTGTTAATCCCTTACTTTCAAGCTGTTTAAATATATTTAAAATTAGTGACTGGAGAAGAGAGTAATTTTATTCTTTTCTCTTTTTTCACATAGTTTTTAACTTCTGGCCTGAGAACAAGCTTATATAGGGCTTGCCGTCTTAGCTTGTGATCTCTCTGACAGCTGATTGGGATGTGACCGTTGTCAGTGTGGAAGTATAGGGTCTGAGGAAAGGACAGGGTATAATAAAAGCATTAGAGCAGAAGAATGGGTTTTATGGTTGGAGATATGGCCACATTATTTTTTCCCAGTTGTCTTGGCAAACAGCCACTCTGGGCTTTAGCGTGAAAGGGTGTTACAACTTCAGTGAAGAATTAGCTGTAAGAGGCGTGTGTGTGTGTGTGTGTGTGTGTGTGTGTGTGGCTGGAGTATTTGAGGAGAAACACCCTAACGGGGGCCTCGAGAGAAAATCAGGACTAGGCAATACTGAGACAAACACTCATGGATGTTTTCCTGATGTGAAATCTTGAAATAATGTTTCACACAGGATAGTGAGTAGCACCAGACAGTAATCATGTCCAACAAGAGTGGAAAGAGGGCAAACTGATGTCCATGAAGGTTGGAATCCTGAGAAGAGAGGAAGTAAAAGAGAGGACCCTTCTCTGAGAGGAGCTTCAAAGAAAGTTTTTCAAGTCCTTGTGGCTAGCTCCTACTCAAGGAGAGACAGCTTCTCCACTGACCCAGAAGGTGCGTCCTGCAGAGGTGTCATTTCAGGAATGATGGGAAATCCCACTTCTACTCCAACCCAGTCCTGAAACAAAACTACCTCACTGCAGTGCTGATAGAAGGGAGTGATTCTACCATTGAAACATCATTGCCATGACAAAAATCTCAGTCGTAGGTTAAGTGGATATGTCTTTGAGTGAACAAAGTATTATGATCAAGTTAAATCAGAATGTGAGTGACATTTTTAGACTTCTTATCAGGAAAGTTAAAGTTAGAAGGCTTTGGCTACATGGTAGTACTAGGGGAAAACAACTGAGTAAAGAGTGGGATGCAGCCTTTCCTCTGTATTCCAGCTGCCACCATCCAAATCTGAGTTCCCATTTACTCAGATTATTGGAACATACCTCTAACATGTCAGTATCCTCTCCCAAGACCTACCCATCATGTACATGAATCCACATTAATCTTTCACAAATGTGCTTGCTTTTTGTTATTTCTCTATTCAAGAACCTATAAGGCCTTTAAGTGAGAGGAAGAAAACTTTCTTCCTGCCCCTTCCACACCATCTAAAAAGTCCATTCTCGAAACTTTGAGCAACTCCTGCAGTCAGATGTCTCCTTTCTAGCTGATTTCCCGTGTTCTGCTCTTATATTTTGAATTCTTTTGGAATATTCCATTTTCATGTCTCACTAGCCACTAAAAATTACCAAAGTTAAAAGGAAACACAAGATAATATCCTCAAAACCATTTCTCCTTCTTACGTGTCAATTTTAGACAGTAGCATCATCATTCTCCCAGTCAACCCGATTAAAAACCTCAAAAGTGAGCTTTATTATCCTTCAGTTTATTCTCCATACACTGCCAAGCTAGATCTTGGACCAATTTTTAATCTGTTTGCAGGGTAAATCTACAGACCAGATCTTCAAAGCGATCTGCCTGTGTTATCCTAACCCTGCATTCTGTAACTTCTGTGCTCCTTGTTATTGGACAGTAGAAGAAAATAGGTTTATTTAGGTGATCATGGTAAGTTTTAATGTAATGCAAATTTTAGTGATTTGTGAACTGGAAAATAGCAGATGAAAGTTTTGGCATAACTTGACGTGATATAGCCTTGGTGGGAATGGATATGGACAGAAATAGAATTTTCTAAAAATATTTTGAAGGAAACAGGCTGTTTTGGCATTTTATGTAGAATCAACCAAGAAGAATCAAAGTGTACTCAAAGTTTTTGAATCTAAGTAATCAAAAATGGTGTTGCTAGTGAAACACAGATGAGAAAAGGAGGTGAGTTCATAAGAGATGTAATAAAATAGAAATCTAGTGAAAAAAGTTGCTGAAGAAATAAGAGAAGCCCTAGGCTTGTAGATATGCAATGATCATTCACTTTCTTTCTCCTGATAAATTTATTTCCAAGTTACATTTCTTCCATTTTTAAACCAGGTACTTGAGTTCATTTGTCTACTTTAAATCAATTTCACAGCAGCGAAGGGTGAGAAAATCTTGGAAGCATGAGTTTTTTTTTTTTTAATACATTCATAGAAAGAGGGATGCTATTATTGGACAAAATGTATTTTTGGTGGATAATTTAACATTTTTAAGTTTTGATGTTATCCCTCAACCAAACTCTATGGGAAAAGAGAAAGAAAAAATATGTTTGCTATTTCACTATTTCATTTGGTAATATCTAAAGAATAATTTGTGTTTCAGACTGAAGTTTTGATTTTAATTAAAAATTTACTTCGCAAAAAATATAGAACTGAAGACTTAGAACAACCAAATCATTTCCTTGGTTATGGCTCAGTGGAAACTTGAAAACCTGAGGAGTGGGAGCTCTGACCTGAAGAGACTGCTGGGAGAGATCGGCGTTTCCTGACACAAGGGCCGCGAAAGCATCAATGAGGCCGTTGTTCGCAGCTTCATCCGAAGCATATTTGTGCTTTCCTCCTAAAATGTAAATGCATTAACTAGGTTGCTTTCTAGATAACAAGTACTTATCACATTTTAGTGATTAATAGGATAACAGAATAACAAAATCAAAGTTGCAGTATAGATTATTAAAATAGACTAAAACCAGATAGGTGTAAAGATTAACTCTGAAATGTTAACTTCAACATTTCCTAACTAGAAAGTGTAAGTGACCTTTCCACCTCACTTACAGAAACGTTAGCTGGCTGAAACTCATCAAATAACCATAGAATATTAAAAATGATGTTATAAGTTGTACTAAAGCTCACAGACTTCACACAGCCCTTTAGGGGAATTAATCACTTGTATGTGAGAAATAGTTTTAACAGCATTGGCTTTCCGGTTTTCCAGCCAAAGTAGATCAGAATCAGAAAATCAGAAAGGTTAAATGCTCCTATATTGAGTTATCCTGACAATAGCTGGCAGTGAGGAGACAGAAAAATGGTAAGTAAGAGAGACAAGTTCAAAAGAGCAGTACTTTTGGGGGGGATACTTGTGATAAAAATAAATTCTACACTGGCTATGAAAGCAGTTTGAAATGATGAGAGTTTGTACATCTAAGCATTAAAAAGCGGGTATATATTTGGTAACATTAGAACCAACCCAACACAATCATTGATGTTCATAATTTATAAATTATGTATTTTCTATGTTTAAGAAGGCACTGAAAACATATAGTTCTTTTTCATCTCACGTCTGTGTATCTAAGATGACAGCTAGCAGAGTAAATGTTTATCTAGAAACTTTGTTGTTATTTAGACCTTTTCAGTTTGAGCTTCTGTTAATCCCGTGCCCCCGCCCCACAGCCTCTGCTCTGGTCTCATGGGTTTCCCACTATCCCTCCACGTGCCTGGCATTATCGTTCCAACATGGTCTTTTTGTTCATGACCTGATCATCTCTCACCCCTTTTCCTTCCAGAGAAATTCAACACCTTGCACAGGGCCCAGCTCAGAAGTCGCCTCGTCTCTCATGCCTCCTTCCTGACACTGTAAAACCCTGCGAGAATTAATGGCTTCCTCTGCTCACATCTTGCTTTATTCCTGTATATTCCTTTTGTCGTGGAGGATGGTTATCTGCTTATGCTATCTGATTAATAGTTTTATTTGTCTTTCCAGCCAGCTGGACTGTGAGCCCCTTGAGAACAGACATCAGGTCTGGTTTAACTCTGGTCCCAGGCTCCAGGCACAGTGCCTGCAGAGCAAGAGCTTGAGAGAAGTTGCTGATCGTCAGCCTCTACACTTGTGCATTGCTATCAAAGGACTAGAATATATGGGTCACCTTTTACCTGTTATGGTGCTCATCTCTATGACTGCTTGATCAGCAGATGGTCCCAAAGCAATGAAATGAATGATGGCCCCACTTTGTTTCACTTCATCCAGGCAACTGCCTGCAGTGTTATCCTCCCCATCGGTCAGCAGCACTATTTCAGATCCATCTATTTGGGAGTACATGTCTGTAATTACCTGAAAATATAATCAGAGCATAATTACAAGTGTTCCTAGATCAAAGACTTATGGGAGATTAGAAAAAATGTACAGAGAAAACAAAAATGTGCAGAAAGGAAGAAATAGCTTCTGTTTTAAAACCATAGAATCTGCAATCAGCAGTCCCTGGGGGAACGTAAACATGACTCTCTATTTTGTCCACCTGCTGCAGGGAATTTCTGTTCAAATGAAGCTATATGGGAGCAGGGCTTTGGAACATCCCACCTGGGCTAAGTGACAATGACTTCCCATTCTGGGGATCTCAGGTCAACCAGGCATGAAAAATATAATTGTAGAATGTGGCATTAAATATTTTTCTGCTCTTTGACCACACTACCCTCTGACAAGCGTTCTGTATTCTACGGTTCAAGAGAAACAGCCAAATATTACAGTGCCACCATTTACTGAATACTTCCTCCAGGTTACATGTGTTTTATTCTCTGTATAATTTAACTCAAGGCCCAATTCTGAACACATCCCTAGATCACAACCGCACTACCACTCTGCTCCCTACAGTTTATTTCCTGTGGGGCAACCAGAGTCAACTTCATAAATGGTAAATTGAATCTCAGTCTCTGATGCTTAAAGCCCTTCGGTAGCTTTCTGTGGCGCTTAAAATAAAATACAAACTTCTTATCATATGTTTAGAAGCTTTGAAAGATGTAGCTACTGTCTACCTGCCAATCACATTTCGTACCCCCTCATTTGTCAGACTCCAGTGTCACTAGCTTCTGTCATTTCTTGGAATAATCCAGTTCTTTTCCACCTCTTTCCCAAGGGACTTTGCACTTTCCTTTCTGCCTGAACCACTGACTCCTCATCTTTGATATCTTATCTTAAATGTCACTCTTCGGAGAGAGCCCCAGTGGCATCTCTACCTAAGGTAGCCAGTGCCCAGTTACTCTATGACTTCACTCTGCTTGGTTCCTTCACAACACTGTCTCCACAATCTTCATTCTTGTTTTAAATTGATTAATTGTTTGATGGACGGTTGGATGTATAACATATTCCCCGCTGAGACAGAGTGCACCACCAGGGCAGAGAACCTTTACTTGGCACATACATATATGTTGAATAAGTTAAATTACGTGTTTTCCCCCACTCCCTACAATAAACGTATATTGAATAAATTAAAACATGAACAGTCCTATGTGCTAGCTTTCACTGCCCCATTCTACCAATGAGGTAATAGAGGACTAGAGAGGTGAAGAGTCATGCTTAGGGTCACAAAGCTAGTATGTGATAATGGAGTTTGAACCCAGGACTTCATGTTAGAAAGCTACAGTGAAATGCCATGCAATTCATAAAAGGGGGCGATTCAACAGGGGTGAGAGTAGCAGGAAAAGCTGCACAAAGGAGCAAGGAGGTTGAAGAATAGGTAGAATTTTAACATGCAAAGATGGAAAGAAGGAAATGTTTTAGGCAGGGGAATTGCATGGAGAAAGGTCCAGAGGCTGCTAGTACATCGTGGGCTTGGAGAGTGATGTGAGCAGTAAATTGGTTGACACACAGAGCCTCAGGAGGGGAGAACTGAAAAGAAAGGCTGGCAAGAGAGCTGAGGACAATTTTATCGAGGGGACAGGAGACTCAAATAACATGGGACTGAGGAATTCAGATTCAATTTTATAGACCCTGAGGGGACAGTGAAGATTCCTTAGCAGGAAAAGGATGCAAATGACATTAATTACAAGCTCAAGGTGACCATTCGGATAATAATAAAATTCATAATAATAGTTATTGTGAATTATATATTTAGTATAAATAGATATTGTTCTGAGTATGTAAATGTATCATTTCATTTGCTCCTCATAATAGTCCTGTGAAGTAGCATTCTTGTTTTCCTCTATTTTATAGCTAAGGCCCTGAGAGTCCAAAGAGACTGAAACGTTGTCTAAGGTCACATAGCTAGTACGTAGTAGAGCCAGCTCTCTGAGGTCAAAACTCATGTTCTGACCAGTCTTCCTTACCCAACTTTGACTAACAGTCCCTGCCACATCTGCTTTAAGAGATAAACATCACTTTTCTGTAACCAGATGTCACAGACACTGAAATGAGAATTGACCCAAAGTGGAATCATACACTTAGCTTGCTTCGTTGCATTAAATGTTGATGACTTTTGCTGCCCAAGTACACCTATTTAACTAACCTTTATTGGGCACTGACTATTGCATGGTAACAAGACAAAGTCCCGACCCCATTGGGCTTGTACTTTAGGGGCATTTTAATAGTCATTTATTCACTCACCAGTTTATATGTTGACTTAGTGATCCATTAAAAAATCATCTAGTGAATTTCTCTATGGGCTTAGTCCTGTGTTTCTTAGGATTAATTATGCGAAAAATAGGGAGCAAATTAGTGCAGTGGCATTTAACATACAAATGTCCTAGAAGAATAAACTGTATTTGTAGTATGATTTTCACCTCAAATGCTGATTTAATTCCAGCGCAGATGGAAGTTCCTCCAACAGCTTCTGTAGGTAAACTCTCCAAGAGCTTGTTTCTTTCATTGCTGCTTATTATTTGAGTTAAATTACTTATAACAAGGGCAGTACTATCAAAGTGCACCATTCCTACCCAGGATCCGTTTTCAATGGTCTGAAGCAGGAAATGTTTTGCTGCTTGATTCATTCGATTTAGGCGATTAAAACTCTGAATAAGAAAGGACAAGAAAAACAACCAAGTGGTTTTCAACTGGAAAATAACAGCAGATCACATAAAATGAGTGAATAGAATTTAAGAATTTTCTATAAATAGTAATTGGTGTTATTAAAGAAAACAATTATTATTATTATTGAGGAAGATTAGCCCTAAGCTAACATCTGCTGCCAATCCTCCTCTTTTTGCTGAGGAAGACTGCCCCTGAGCTAACATCTATGCCCATCTTCCTCTATTTTATTTGGGACACCTGCCACAGCATGGCTTGACAAGCAATGCTTAGGTCTGTGCCCGGGATCCAAACCAGTGAACCCCGGGCTGCCAAAGCGGAACGTGCGAACACAACTGCTGTGCCACCAGGCTGGCACCAACAATTAATTTTTTTAATTCATAAAATAAAAAAGTATAGTTATGTGTACTATGGAAAACATATAGATAGTAAAGAAAACAAGCTTTAGGGTAGAGCTGATTGTTGACTGCTAAGCACCCAAATTAGAGGTGGAGAGTAGTGTGGGGGCTGGATTGAATTGGAGGGTGATGACTCACATCTTAGACTCTGCCTGATTACTTCTGGGAACCTCTGTTAGTTGCGTTGAGATGAAACCACTCCCCAGATCCTACAGTGTCTAACCAGACTATCAGGGACTCCAGCTAGAGACTAAAATCTCCCCATCACCAGGGACTAGACTAGCCAAAAGATGAACTTACTCAAGCGGCAGCTATGTTCTTAGAGGCCCAGTCCCTACCTTCCCCATTTCCTCTTCTCCCACGTCTTCCCACCATTTCCCCACCAATGGATTAATTGGAATTGGTTCTTTGATAACTTATTAAGACTCACATCTCTCTTTCCTACATGAATGCCCACCATGTGAGTGTCTTCATACATTTGTCTTTTCCAGTCCCTCAATACTAGTTGATCTGTGGTACCTTCCCCCAACACATGCCCAAATTTCCCTCTGAACTCCCTAGAACCAAATCACAGTGAGAACCTCCTCCTACATCCCATCTTTGAGGGCTCTCTTTACTACCTTGCTTTACCTTTACACTTGGCTCTATCTGCACCCTGACGTGGGAGGCTGCTCATCTTCTCCCAGTCAGGAATGTCATCTCTCCCCAGCGACACGTCCTAGACACTTCTATGTGCTGGTTTCTAGCACTCTGAAACTCTATGCTATTGTGGATTATCTCATTCATCCTTTGCCCTTTTCAGTAACCACCCAATCCCCCATTTGTTAAAGACATTATTCCTGATATTCAGCATGGTCTGTTCTACCTCAAATGTGCCATTCTTTTGAGTACCTTATCACATTACATCTGCTTGTTTGTAGTCCATTCATTTCTACAATTATTTACCGAGTGCCTATATGTGATAAACCCTATTCTAGGCAAAAAGGATACAAAGATGAATAAGACACTATTTCAAGTCCTAGAGGACATGATTCCTAGAGAACATGCTTCCAAGTCCTAGAGGAGCTCCCAGTCTTGTGGAGAGAAATGTGTAATTTCAATATCATTTATAGTAATATGAGTTTGCACAGGTCATGGTGGGAGACCAGCAGAAGAGACCTTAGCCCAGCATAGAAACATAGCCCATCTCCTCCAGGGAACTGGGTGCCTCTACCAAATTTTAAAGATTGTGTATGAGTTAACCAGCTGATGGGGAAGGCAGAGAAAATTTTCTCTATTGAACTATAAACTCTTTAAGGATATGGGCTTCTATTCCTAGAGCCTAGCACAATGCCTACCATTCAGTGAATGGTAGTAGAAGGAATAAATGGCTGAATCTGGTCATATCTTCATTATGGTGATGCTCTTTGTCTGTGTCTTTGAGCATAAAGAGGTCATTTATATAGATGATGAAAATAAGGTAAACCCATGTTAAGAGTTCTTGTGATTGATCTTGTCCCTTGACTTTAAATGGAGTTCAGAAGCCCTGAATCTACTTTCTCCTCATGTCTGTCAAGTATCTCCAATAGACAACAAGGGCAAGGTTAGAAAACATTTTCATCTTTCAACCTCTAGTTCTGATCTTCTAACTAAAGCTTTACTAAAGGGCCAAAAAGTCTTCCTCAATAAACTTTCTATTTTCTGGAAAAGACAGAGACTCTTGGGTTAGGTCTTTTAAACTCTATTCCCATCATTCTTTCATTACAATGTTCACTGCCCTGCTTGAGGTCATGATCACAGGAATTGTTGGTACTTATGTCACCATGCAATTCAGAACAATCCAGGTGCAGATAGCATTCAGAGTGTTCTTAGGCCCTCAATCACCTCCCTGTTCCTACATCCAGGAAAAATCGGATCAGAAACTTACCGCCATGCTTCCAGACTTGTCAAGAACTAAGCACACAATTCTTTGACTGATCTTCAGCAATGAGAAGACAGGTGGAGGGGGTGGTGCCACCATAGATGTTGTGTTTTTAAAATCCTCAGAATTGCTGATCACCTCCCATGTGCTTCTGAAATCGCACATTTTGTTTTGTAGGCTTGGAGCCTCTCGGTTATGGTTGTTTTCCTTACAGAATTCAACGACCTAAGGGGTTGATAAAATTAAAAAAATTTTTCTATATGATGCCTTCAGAAATCAAGTACAAATCTGAAAAAAGTTAAAAATCTATTCTCCAAATATGTTGTTTAGTGAATGAAATTGATTCACCGAGGAGTCATATAATAGTAAAGTGGATTTTCAATAATAAGTAATGCTACTTGAGTGCTTACTATGTACTAGTCAGCGTTCAAAGAACTCTATACTAACACATCTAATTTCTCACATCACCTGCACAGATCTTTTATAAACATGATAACATGTCCTTTGATTATAAATATACAGTCTGAAGCAATGATTGGTATACTTACAGAATCAATCCCTTGCATGAACATTATGGATGCTTTTTCAGTTTGATCTTGATCAGGGAAGAATTGACAATCTTTTTCATACAGTTTTGTCTTAGAATCAATTCTGCATGCTCTGGTTACACAGCTGTCTCCTTGACACGTATGAACTCTATTTATACCAGTAATACCCGTGGAACACCTGAAAGTATGTGACAGTTAGTCTTTGAGGCAACCTAACAATTCAAATTTTTTAAAATATCTTGTGTCTTTATATCAAGGTTTTTTAATAATGACTTTTATATCAAGGTTTTTATTCTTATTTATGTAGCACACACATCCTGTTTTGACAGCAAAGTTTCAGGGTTCCTACCAGAGCAGTTATCTGTTTTTCAAGAAGTGGCAGAGGGAAATGTTAAGTGGGATCTCCGGTGTAGGCAATGGCTGAGTTCCCTGCTGGGATTCAAGCTCCTGCTGTCCTGCTCACACTAATGGCTGGAGGCTCCCCTTTTCCAAACACCTGTCCTGGTGGCCTTGTGATGGTAAATGCACTGCAGGAGTCTGGACAAGGTGACTTGTGAAACAGTTACTCTTGGTACCACCTTAGCTTAAGGTTCTTTGTAGATTTCTGTTCAAGAAGATATCCCCAAAGAATGGGATGAGGCATGACTACAAGTGTTTGATTATTCAAGGAGCATTTGTATCCAAGGTGAAATGTGGCTTGAAGGAATGACTGAGGTACTGCCCAGGAGAGCAGAGTAAAGAATGGTGGAGGCATTTTATGTGTATGTTTTACTGCATGGAATTGGCCACAGTGGCAGTGATTACAACAAGTATGCTGGGATGTGAATATATCCCATCTTTTCAATGTTTCTCCAGTTTTAATCCCAGAAGGAATGACTAGATTTTATTCAGTCATTTAGGGAGACTCCTACATATGTGTATGCTTCTATTGCCCCAAACTCAGTGAACATAACGATGTTATCTATTAACAATCGTGTGAATATGCTGCAGCAGAGACTAGACATTTAGGAAGAGTATGATGTGAACAAATGTAGTCAGAAGCGCCTTTGCTGAAATTATATATTTTTCAGTTTGTACAATTTTTTCTTTTAAAGATTAGCCCTGAGCTAACATCTGCAGCCAGTTTTTTTTTCTTTTTCTCTCCAAAGCCCCCCAGTACATATTCTGGTTGTAGATCCTTCTAGTTCTGCTATGTGGGAGGCCACCTCAGCGTGGCTTGATGAGGGGTGCAAGGTCCGCACCATGGATCCGAACCAGCAAAACCCTGGGCCACCGAAGCAGGGCACACGAACTTAACCACTTGGCTGGGGGGCCAGCCCCCAGTTTGTACATTTTTGATAAGTCCTCAGCCCCGGCAAGGCAGCTCAGAATGACTAAGCTGAAGGTACCTAATTTTAGATCAACTCTTTCCAAACATTCTGCTTTCTTTATCTCAGAAGCAAAAGGATTGTCTATTATTAAATGTGATGTTAGGTTGGTATTTTAAGTGATCTTTATAAATCCCAAGAAATTCCTGTTTGGTCCCTTGAAGCTGATTGATTTCTTACTTAGCCCACATTTACCGCTACTTCTAACCATTGTTTTTTTCATTCTTGTGTAGTGTAAATAATTTTGATCTGCTCTTATAGTACAAGCTTTTACACAGAGAACAACTTCGGTGTGAATGAGTCTGGAAGCTGTCGTAGAGAGAGATAAAAACATGTCAAATTGGCAACCAAATGCTCTTGACCTTATCTGTATTTTAAAAGGGCAATTAGCTAATTTAAGGTACATTTTCTAAAAAAAAGCACTGTTTTGTGATATAGCATCCACTACCTGCATTGGGACAAAAATGAATGACTGGCTTTTGAAAGAAATCAAACTAAGGAAAATAAGAAGTTACAGCCTGAGGTAATTTAAGAAAATTTAAATGGTCATGCCTTGTTGCTTCAATTTTTTTTGATGTGGCGCTGTAGTAAGGCTCATCTTCGTTGTACTCGTCAAACACTCCCCAGCGGAGATGGGCCCACTCGTGGACAAACAACCTCCCTGTGGGAAAATATTCCAAATATGTCATCATAATTCAAGTGACAAACTTTGCCCTGCAATTATTTTAAGAAACTTTTTTCCAATCAAAAATATTCATATTTAGGTTGTAAATAACTGCCAACATTTATATTTTTCTTTATACAAAAGTATATTTCATTACTTTGTATTATATTATGTTACATGATATAGTATATAATCTTTTTATTCCACAGCATGTTAAATCAGCAAAATATTTATGACGTATACGCTATGGGCAGAATAGACTGGGCTTTGGCTTTTCATTCTTGGGAGGCAAAAACTCTTAGATATTACAGTAGTTTTTGGCTTTTTGGCTCTACAGTGTTCACTCCTACCAACAACATAAACAGATGTGTAACAAATCTGTGGCATTAAAACTTCATGAGGATGTGATTAGTTAAAAAGTGTCTATAAAATGCTCCCTAGGAGGTTGATAACGAAAAAAAGATTGAAAAACACTGTGATAGACTGTACATAATCTTGTGGGTGTCTAAGTGAACTGATTAATGTATAGTACTTAGCATATATAAGCATTAATTATATGAAAAAATTTTTATTGATTATACATATTCAGCACTGTAGTAGGTATTGGAAATATAAAGATGAGTAAGATATAGTCCTTGACTAGGATAAGCATGGAGATAAAGAATCAGAATAAAAAGATTTTCCTAAGAATTTTAGAGTGAATGTAAGAATAAAGGTAAATCCAAGCTTGATATGCGGGAAGAAAAAACAAATGGAATTTTTGTTTTAGGAATATTAGTAAAAACTTCAGAGGAAATAGAAGTGGAGGAGAAGTTGGAAATATGGCCTATTCTGCTACAATGTGTGTTTCTCTAACTCAGATTAACTCATGAGACCTGAAAAATGGGGGAAAATTCAGTCTTATGCAAAAGTCACGTTTCTTCTTCAAATCCCTGCTTCTCAAAGTGTGTTCCTGGGACCAGCAGCATCAGCATCCCCTGGGAGCTAACAAGATCTGCAGAATCTTGAGCCCACTCTAGATTACTGAGTCAGAATTTGCTTATTTACAAGATCCCTAAGTTATTCCTCTACACTTTAAACTTTAGGAACTCTGGTTTCAGGCTTCCTAGGCAAATGGAGGCAGATTAGTGAGCCTGGAAACCTTCAGTATGGGAGGAAAAAGCCCTCATATTAGCTATTGCTATAGAATTTGGCGAATTTTTAGAAAACTTAAAACTGCCTACACAAGTGGCTCACTTTTTACAGAGCTGTGCTTCCTTCTTAGGTCATGGCAGTTTGTCCTGCCCCCAGTGCCCACCTTGCTAAAGGGGTAGATTTCAGGATCTCTCACCACACACACATACACAAAGGTAACTATGTAAGGCGATGAAATGTTAATTAGCTTGACGTTAGCAATCATTTCACTACGTAGATGAATATAAATCATCGTGATGTAGACCTTACAGCTCTACAGTTTTTGTTAAAAACAAAGCAGCCCCTCTGACTTAGAATTCCATTCCCATGTATATCGTCTCAGTTCCCACAAATCCTATTTTCATTTCTAAAAGCATTTCCTTCGTGCGTGTGTGTGTGTGCGCATGTGTGTGTACTTTTAATATCTGCTATGATGGCCGCATCTGGCCAGGCTGAGCTGTTGCCCAGGGTGATCTAAATGATCTTCCCAGGTATCTATTATTATTATTGTTATCATTTTTATTACAAATTGCATAGATTTTAGAACTGTCTTCTTAACCTTAATTTACCAAAAGCCTTGTTGTTATTAGGGCATTGTTTTGCAGAATGTGAGTTTTTTCAAAAACACATGGATCCCATTATGGCAGAAAGACCTGTGTAAGAGGGAAGGGTGAAACTGTCAGTTATGGGCTTGGGTTGAGGTTGAGGGATATGGGAAAACAACAAGAGCTCAGGAGGGGACCTTGGCTTTAAAAACTGTAGAACATCCTCCTCTTCTAAGACAGCTGGAGGTGGGGAGAGATGAAGGTGGACACGAGTTTGGAAGTAAAGAGGAAGAAGGTAAGGGCCTTTATTTTCTCAAAGAATCTGTTGATTGATGGGATTGACAAGAGTGACTAGAGATCTTGAGAAAACTGGTAGAAGTTTTACAACAGCTGCTGTGGGGAATGAGAGAGCGAGCTGAGAAGAGGCAAGTAAAAATACTGTTGAGTACCTTTGAGTGCTTCCCTGAGCTTGGAAGATGTGTTTTTGTAATGATACCAATTAGTTTTGTAATTTTGTTTTACATGTTTGAAACATATTAACAGGAGCCAAAGGAAACTAGCCGGAAACTCAGTGCAGAGAACTTGGCAAGTCAAATGAAACTTAAGGAAAAGAGTGTTGAGCTATTTATACTTGTAGTTGAATTGACTTTCTGGACATGCCAGATAGGAAAGAAAGTATAGCTAGAAGGGCACAAGGCATTAGAGGTGCCAAGGAGAACAAACATGGTCAGGCTAAAGTGTGGGGGAAATGTAAGATTGGGATGGGGTGACATGATGTAGCTTTCAAGATTGCAGTGGGGAACAGGCCCAGGTAATGATGAGGACCAGGGCCAGCTGAGTGTTTAACAGAGACAAGAGACTTCATGTGTGCTCGTTGAAGGGCAACAGAAGAGGGAGATTCTGGAGTATGCAGATTCAGGAAGTTTCACTGAGTAGTGACATGTGCGTTGGGCCCTCGTTTAACAATGATTTGCATTTTAAATGAAAAATAATATGCTTTAGTTCATTTGAACCAATGATGTTAACTTTTAGATGGAAGTAGATGAAACTGTCACTTTTATAGGTGAAAATGATGACTTAATGACAAGTTCATCTGGTTCAACCAAATAAGTTGAATAAGAGTATCAGCAACTAACAGCCTGTGAGTGTTTTCTCTTGGCCAGAAACTGGCATCTTGGCTCTTTCCAGCTTGCCAGGCATCTGCCTTCCATGGAAGCAGCACGTGATTGATTAATATCTGGCTGTGAAGAACTGGAAAATTAAAATCTAAAAATAGGCCAAAAGAAAACCTTTATTACCATTGCCCTGTGTTCAAATTTCTGTAGACACTGTACTGAGCATAGTTACGTGGATTATCTAATTTAACGTTCACAACAATTGTATAAAGCAGAAACTCCTCTAATCACCATTTTACAGGAAATAGGCACAGAGAGGCCAGGTCACTTGTCCAAGGTCACACACAGCTGATAAGTAGGGGAGTCAGGATTTGAACCGAGGGACTCTGGCTCCAAGGCTTGGACACTTAAGCTGGATACAAAGCTGCTTGTTGGAAGCACTGCAAAATATGTGTTTTAACCAAAATTCCTACCTGATGGTCCATATTCACTTTCGTTTTTTCCAAGTACAAAGTCGGGGGTGAGATGAATGTATTCTCCTTTCTCTCCACAGGCAGTGAACTGCTTGGTGTATGGTTCATCTCTACCTGGGAGGGTAGGTGGTGCAACTAAAACATCAGCCTGAGAATGTTTAAAAAGATTTTTAAAAGATCAGAAATAGAAATGACAGCATTTAGTCAGAACAAGTCTGAAACGATCGGTTTGCTGTAAAACTGAGGAGCAGCAAAAACTAATTTTTAAGAGAAACTTTTTGACTCACGTGTTCATAGCTTTCATGTTTCAGCCTCTTATATTCAGAGTTTTCTTTCCAATTCTCAGGAATTAATATTGAAACATTTTTGAAAAAGAATCTTTTTTCTGTGGCTTCAAACAGGTAAGTAGAAGCTGTAGTCACCATGTCCTATTGTTAAAGGAAGCACATGTGAGGATGGCGAAGTGACAGTGGATTAAATGAGCAAGGGTTCAGCACAAGCATTTCCCAACTTAAGAGTGGATAGAGGGGTTGGCTCCATGGCCGGTGGTTAAGTTCACGCGCTCTGCTGTGGCGGCCCAGGGTTCGGATCCTGAGCGCAAACATGGCACCGCTTGTCAGGCCACGTTGAGGTGGCGCCCCACATCCCACAACCAGAAGGACATGCAACTAAGATATACAACTGTGTATGGGGTGGGTTGGGGAGATAACGCAGAAAAAAAAAAAAAATTGGCAACAGTTGTTAGCCCAGGTGTGAATCTTTAAAAAAAAAAGAAAAAAGAAAAGGACCTTTAACCCAGTGTTGATGATGGTTATCATTAAAAAAAAAAAGAGTGGATAGAAAAAACAACTTACTGATGAGCAGGGTCTCTGCCTCACAATTCCAACTCTACCACCTGTCAATCCAAATTATAGCTTCATCCTGCCCATTAAAGGTTGAATCTTCCATAATCCTTCATCAAAAGGCAAATGCTTGTGTTTGGTGTTAAGAGAAATTGTATAAAATGGTAAAGGCATAGACCTTAGCATCATCTGCTTGGTTCCAATACTGGCATCAGCACTTTCTGGTTGATAGGGCTTCGCCAGTTTACGTAACGCTCTGAAGCCCGGTTCCCTCATCTCTTAAATGGAGTATTGCAATCTATCTTTAAGGTTGGCATAAATATGAAATGAGTTGTATAGTACTCCACACATAGGCAGTCACAAACTGGTTGATATCATTACTGTTTATAAGTCATAGTAGAGAACAGCCTTAGCTGATGCAAGCTGAGGAGAACATTCTGTAGGGACTGGTCATATACTCCCACTGCACAGGAGAGGCAGCTGGGTTGGGATCCTAGAAGGTGGGGGTGACGGAAAATTCATAGGAGAGGCAAAGCTTTTTGATCCTAGGCAGAGCTTATTGCTCTGCCAACAAGCTGAAAATAATATCACCTTATACTGTTCCATATCCTGAATCCAAAGATGCAACGATTATTAAGAGAAATAGTCCTTCCCTAGAGCTTACTATGTAGTGGGAGAAATAAATGGGTGAAAAAGTCCTATGGTAGATGATCAAACCCACTGAATATTTGGGGGATCCTGGATGCTAGATGACGGTGTTATCCTCTTCATCTCACTGGCAACGTCCCAGTCAAGAGTGTTGTTTTCTTCAAGGCAGGCTCCAGTCCTCCAGGGTGCTTCTTGACCGAATATAAGCCCATCATAGAGCTGTTCTATTTCAGGAGTTCCAGAGCTCTCTACCCTGTGTTCTTGAAGAGAGTTCAGCGTGCTGACTGTAATGTACTGAGGAGATCAGCAAACTGATTGGGTTCAGAGCCATGGGATCAATCAGAAGCCAGAGTGCAGAGAACTGAAGGCCCAGAGGACTGGCTAGGAGTCAGGAAAAGGCCTTCAGAGAGCTCCTAATCTAGATAGGAGGTTACTTCATCACTGGCCTAGAGCAGATGAAAGAATTCTCTACCTGTTCCCTAAGGAGGCCTCTCTCCTTTATTGTTGTGGGATATTTAGGTCTCAACCAGTTACCTTCTGCTTGAAGTGATGGCTCTCTCTGTGGTTATGATATGAAAGCATATGTGGTGGTTTGAATTGTGCTACTGATTGGAAAATAGTGTTGCTGCATACAGTTGTGTTGTACATTGTACAACTCCAAGGGATTCCATTTTCTTTGTAGTCTCCATAGCTCTGTGCAACTCCCTTGGTTAATGGAATGTTCTCGGTTCAAGGAGGGATTTCAAGACCCTATATCACATGGCCGATACCCTGGGATATACTAAGGGGCCTAATAAGGGTTCTCACAGTCTTTCTCAGCAGAATTCCTGTAACATTCCTTCGAAATTCCTTCCCAGAATTCCTCTAATATCCTAGTTGGATCAAAGAAGATTAAGACATCAATGTTTCCGTAAACAAGTACTCTCAAACCAAAAAGACATTAATAGAGTGAATAATGAAAGTTGACAATTGACATCTTAGGTCATGAATTATGAGTCAATTCAACAAAAATTCTTATTATGGTCAGAGAGTATCCCAACAGTAAGGTTATCTCCACAAGTTGGTCCACCAGTTACAAAATACAGTGATTTTCGTCACATTATATAAGCCAGAACTCAAACCCAGGTCTGTCAGCCTTCAAAGTCGCTATGTTGGATCACAGCTCTGACTGTGCTATTTAATGGAACATTGGGAAAATTATTTACTTCTTCAAATACCAATTTTCTCCTCTGTATAATGTGGATGAGAGTATTTCACAAGGTTGCCTGAAGATATAAATGCAAGGACGTTGCAGAGGGCTAGGAGACTGTCAGGAAACTTTGTGTAATCTAGGCATTTCCACTAAAAATCAATCTTTTACTTGTAGTGTTCAAGAGAGGATCATTTCACAAATTTTTGCCCCTACAAATAATTCTTCCAAATATTAATTTCAGAGGTTCAGAAAAGTTTGAATCTGATTGGCTGTCCCTGGATACTAAGAAACCCATCAATCAGAATCAGCTATATTAATTGCTATTCAAGCCTGTGTTTTTCAGTATAGGGAATCTTTATCTTCCCCTGGAATTCAAAAGGTATCAATAAATGAACCCTGTTATGCTGCCAGAGTTTATATAGAATGAGTGACAAATGGTAGCCACAGAATCACCTGCTCACCACTGAGGTCATGCCCATCAGCTTCTGGTGGATAATAACACCCATGAGAGGGCTAAAGCAGTGAGTATAAGGACACAGTAGTGGAGGAATTGAATATAAGGAAGTAGTAAATGTCAGGGACGGGGGACCTAATTCACATGTCTGTAACACCAATCTCTTTCTTACATGGAATGTGAGAGGTGGAAGAAACTGCAGAAATGGAGTCCTTGGTTCAGTCCTGGAGACTCTCTCTTCTCCATCTGCACTTCCTAGTGAACTTTATTCTCATGGCTTCCAATCTCGCCCACACACTGATGACTCCCAAATTTTCATCTCCCCCCAGATTTTCCCCCTGAATTCTGATTCCTGTCTCTATCCACATGGGTGTCTAATAAGCATCTCAAATTCAAAATGTCCAAAAGTAACTGCTGATCTCTCAACTGCCAAATTTTCTCCTCTTCTCAATTGCTGATAATTCCATCCTTACAAGTGTTCAGGCCAAAACCCTTGAAATCTTCTGTGACTTCTATCTTTCCCTCCTTCCACCTCTACCCCCCGCACATCTAAACCATCAGCAAATTCGTCTATGCTACCCTCAGAATATGCTCAGAATCACCCTCTTTAATGATCTCTACCACAATAGCCCTGTTGCTAGTCACCATCACTTCTGACCTGCGACAGCTTCCTACCCAGTGTCCTTCTGCACCTCTCTGCTGCAACAGATCCTATACAGGATGAGCAGAAGTGGAAACCCTCTCCTGAGTTTCCTCAACACTGCCTTCAGAGTGATCCCCGAATATGCAGGAGACAGCACACCCCTCCTCTGCTCAGAATCCTTTCATGGATTCCAATGGCACTCAGAGTAAAAGCCCCAAAAGTCTTTCCAGTGCTCTGGGCCCTGCCACCTCTCCAACTTCAGCCCACTCCGCCCTTCCTCCTGCTCATTCGCAGTTGTGTCCTTGGTCGCATCAAGCATGCTCTCACCTCCATGCCTCTGCGCCTGCCGTTCCCTCCCCGGGGTTTTCAGTGGGCTCTTCCCTCACTCATCTCAGGTCTCTGCTCAGATGTCACAGCAACAGTGAGGCCTTCCCTGAGTACCCGACGTGAAACAGTAACCCACATTCTCCCCTACCCCAGCCCCACCAACACTCCCTATCCCCCTGGGCTGATTTATTTTACTCCACAGCAACTTACTACCGTCTGACCTGCTACACAGTTACATGTTTCTATTATCTACAGCGGCTGAAAAGAGTGTACACTGCACGAGGGCAGGGGCTTTTTATTCACTCTTGTCTCCCCCTGACATGCTATAAACATTCAATAAATAATTGCTTAAAAATGGACAAGTCCAACTGCTTATTTACTGATAAAGACACTGAGGATCAGAGAGGCCCTGTGACTTGTCTTTGGGTTATGCTGAGACAGGGTAGAACCCCATCTAGAACCTTCAATTCCCACTGACATTGTAGCATTGTCTTCACTGCAGCCCACTGCTTTTAAGCCCCCTGAACCATTCAGAACTTTCTATAATAATTAACTTTTAACTTCTTGTCTTTTCCACAGTTTTAACGGAAGTAATCCCATTTCTTCCTTACCTTTATCTGTTCTATTATTTTTCCATCTTCTGGCACAGCAGGGTCTATAGCAATGATAACACCTTCGTAGCCATTGTTATTCAGCTGAACGAGGGAAGTATCGGACCCCTGCAGAAGGTGCAGCACTAAGAGGAAGAGAAAACTTCTGAATACCCTCATCGTTCCTCTGAGTTGTCCTGAGCCCAATGTCGGTTTGTTCCAGAGGCTTTTCTTTCACCACCTCTCTCTCTATATATATATATGTACACTCCTAACCATTATCTTTGTTTACTACTGTGGGATGTTGAGTGTATAAAGGTCAATGTTACATGTATGGGAAAATATTTGACTTTAGTTTACAGAACGGTTTTATTGTATGTTACTGTGAAAGTGGATAAAATATAGAAGATATGAGATCCTTTTATAAAATACATTGCACGTTTTTATTTGGGAATTCTTTTCTATTCTTGCTAATTTCCTAAAGGTAGACATCTTCTTTTATTTTCTATAGAGTGTAAAGTGAAAATTAATAAAATTTCATAGTGAAACTAACAGAAACAGTAATGTTAATGTTGTTCTTCAGTATTACAAAGAAATTTAACTATTATTTAGATTATTTACCAAGGATTTAAATAATAGAAGAGGATGTAAGATTATTAAATATAAGTAACACCGAATTAGGTAAGATGGCTTTGAAACCTAAATTAAAATTTTAAATACTTTGAGAAAAGAAGATTTCATAAAGTTATTAGAGTAAATTAAAAAAAGTCCTGCCCAATAAAGAATGTTTTTATACATATATGCTGCTTGTTTTTATACAAACATATCAAAAATGTCTGGGAGTATGTTGGTTACTATTGAGGCAGAGTGAATAATATTAATAGTGAACATTTACTCAGTGCTTACCAGGGCAAAGATTCTCTCACTTAATCCTCACTGCAACTGTTAAGGTAAGATTGAATAGTATCTTCATTTTATGCATGGGGAAACTGAGGCACACAGTTTCAGTATCTTGTCAAGATCACATAGTTAGTAAAAGTCAGAGTGAGGATATGAACCCTACTTCTTACCCTGAGCCCACGTATTTACGTGGGAGTGGGAGTATTGTTTCAAAAGGCAAATAATATAATAATATTTAAAAGAAAAGAGAACAGGGGCTGGGTTAGGAGTTTTGATGAGCCCACGTATTTACGTGGGAGTGGGAGTATTGTTTTAAAAGGCAAATAATGTAATAATATTTAAAAGAAAAGAGAACAGGGGCTGGGTTAGGAGTTTTGATGATAAATCAAGAGTGTCTAGTCCTAAAGCAAAAGGAGCCAGTACCCAAAATCCCAAAAAAGAACTGAAAATAGAATAGAACAACTTGTCCCATTCTAAGATAGAGGCTTTATGATACCTGCCCAGACTCTGCCTTCTTAGGCTGCATCCCACACCTTCCTTCCAGCCCTCAAGTACATTATGGGATAATTGTACATTCATGGAATTAATATGTTTTTAAAGATACCGGATGGAGCTGTTACACTGGCAAACCCAGCAGGACTGTGATTACCTGGAGTGGGTGGGCATGGGTATTATCAAATACATCCTGGGCAGTCTTGTCCTGGTTGCCTCGCTGACCTTGCTTCCTATGCCCTCTGCCTCTCCCTAAATTCCAGCTTGGGGGCTTCAAGCAAACCAAGAGTGCTCCCATCCCATAGACTTGGTGCTCAGGAAAGTGGTTTTGACTGAGGGACTGACTGAGTTAGCGAATGATTATCATTTTAACGACCTATCACAACCCCTAAACAGAAACTTGTCCAAGGCCTTTGAAATGTTGGAGAAACCTGGGGACTCAGATCCTCTCCATTGCCTGGGGGGTATCTAGGTTATTTTGAGGAGATGCCATTGCTCCCTCAGTAAAATCAGGAAGCTCATGGTTGTGAGGTTAGAAGAGAGATCTTTCCTCTTTGCCAGAGGAGTTAGAAAAAGCTCCCTTCAAGCACTGGGCACATGCAGCCCCATGAAAATAGACGAATATTTATAACAGTCCCCATCTACTTGTTCCTGGGGGCACAGAAAGGAGTGATGCTTCGTGGAACCTGAAAAAGGACCTTTGGAATTGGTGACAAATGTATGCCCTTGGCTGGTTTTCCATCTATCTCCCTTGCTGAGTGTGTAATACTCTTCCTAAAGGGAGAAGTGGGAGCTGCCGTGGTGTCTCAGAGCCATCCCTGTCCATAACTAGTCTGCCTCTTACAAGGACCACTGTCTCCATCACCTCAACCTCAGGTAGACATTCTGGACAGACACTGGCTGGTCACAAATCAGAAAGGACTGTGCTAAGTGGGTCTAAATCGAATCCTGCTCATGGAAACAGGCTCATGCAGCGCACTCAAAACCCAACTGTAGGTTGTTTTTTGGGACAAGGGACAAGGAGGGGCTTTGAAAAAATTTAGTTGTTATCCAACATATCAAACTTATGATTTCACTAATGTTACTGTTATAACGATACCACGGTTGTTTTTTCTTTTTTCAATGAGTTGAGTTAAGATATATAAAGAAAATAGTAGACTGAGTCGATGAACATGGCAACAATCCTGAAGTTGGTATGTGCATGCATGAGGTTAGGAAATCATGTGTATGGTAGCTCATATAATTATCCAATTCACCTTAAATAGTAAATATAATTTTATAATATAGATTAACAATAATTTAAGAGTTCCCAAATTGATGAACATTTATAAGTATTTAGATTTCCAGTTTGGGGATTTCACAATGTAAGACAAAGTGTACTCCCTATACCTTCACTAGCCCTGGAAATTAGACATTTAAAACTTATTTCTGCTGCTTTGGGTTATTCTTGTTGGTGGTGCTCATTATTTCATTACTTCTTCTCTTATCATTAGTCATTGCTTTCATTACTTTTAGATTTATAATGTAACTCTTTTTCTAGCTTCTCAAGTTGATTTATAGCTAATTTATTTTATTTTATTGTTGTTTAAGAATAAATGCTCAAACAAGTGCACTGAGTACTGTTTTGGCCATGTCCTGTAAGTTTTACTAAATCATGTTCCAGTCCTGACAGTCTGTGTTGTTCCACTGATGTGTTTGACATTTATTACCTCATACTTGTAATTTTAATTTTGATATATATATATTTTTTTTTGGCGAGGAAGATTTGCCCTGAGCTAACATCTGTTGCCAATCTTCCTCTTCTCTTGCTTGAGAAAGGTCAACCCTGAGCTAATATCTGTGCCAGTCTTCCTCCATTTTGCGTGAGGGTCGCTGGCTCAGCATGGCTGATGACTGATGTAGGTCTGCGCCCAGGATCTGAACCTGTGAACCTGGGTCGCTGAGGCAGAGTGCGCCAAACTCAATCAATATGCCACTGGGTCTGCCCCTGAGTTTTGATTTTGATTTCCTCTTTATTTGTACACCAGATTGGGGATATCTGGAACATTTAATGCTGAACCTGTTTTCTTAAATTCTCCCAATGTCCTTAAATATCTTACAGTAATTTCAGATTTGATTGTTAATTTTTATTTCACTTCTTATAAGATCTCTATGTTGATGTATGCAATATTACAAGATTGGAAAATATATTTTTTTTGCAAATAAAATTACTATGCACTGTTTCTGTATGAAACATTTATTATGTACACAAACCTTTATTCAACTTAAAGTACAGTTTTTGTTAAGTTTAGTTTTCAGATCATAACCCCAAAAGGAAAATAGTTGGTAAATTTGATTAGTAATTGATTCCAGCGGGTCACAGGCTCTGTTATGTAGTATTCGCAGTTTAGGTGGGCATTTAGGATTTTAGGAGAACCTACCTGTACTTTGTTAATAATTCCCTACCCTCCTCTCTTTCTATCTCACACAGATATTTTATTGGCTGTCATATGCCATGGTGGATTCACATTTGAATGAGTAACACTGTTTTCCAAGAGCCATAAAAGAAACATAAAAGCCGTAAAAGAAATTTATCAAATTACTGGGAGAATGAATATGGCAAGTTAAGAAAATAGGATATTAATTATATGTTCTTTTTTTCTTTTTAACATCACCTCCCAGATTCTCCTCTTCTCTGGGAATTTAGCTGAACAACACTGAACTCTCCAGGGAGAGTCAGACTTCTGATTACCATGGTGACAGAGAGGTGTCCTGTTATAGGACTTTTCAATCATGAGTCAGTTACATACCAAGAGAATAATTGCTGGGTTTTTTTTTTTTTTATGAGAAGTGGCTTTGGATTATTTTTACAGAGGCAGGCATACAGTCTATGATCTCACTTTTGATTTCCTGGAAGGAATGGTATCTGTCAATTTTTCATTTAAAAAAATCAAAAGAACATCTTTTTGAACTGCAAGGCTGAGTTAACCTTATGTAATTTTCTGAAGGCAACGCTGAATTTCTGTTATTATGAGTTATTCACTATGAACACAGAATCTGGGGTATAGTAGGTTGGAATTCATCATGTGAGACTTAGTTTCTTCCTCCTTCTTGTTTGGATCTCCCTGTCCACAGTGTGTGTGTCCTGTTCTAGATTCCTCGCACTAAGCAGACATAGGTCAGGGTCCCGTCCTGCTTTCTAGAGGGAGGTCTGGAAAGCAGTCTCTCTTTCCCTGCTGCTAGTGTCCAATCTGTGTGAGGTTCTGATTCCCTCTGTACCAAGGCAGAAAAGTATCTGCTTTGCAGACTATCTTTTGGGGATGGTGGAGGGAGTATCTTTCTGAGTTCCAGACTTGGAGAGAAGCATTAGAAATCTCAGTTGTGATATTTATTAATCCACCTTCACCATTGATATAGCCAATATTTTGATGATCTGACTCCTATGTCTATTTCCAAGTCAGTTCCAAACTCTGCAAGGAAAATACCTTTTTTTGTTATTTTTATTTTGTCATTGTAAATCCCAGTATATTACATAGGGAACAATGTGAAATCACATGTTCTTGTATATTTTTGGGACATCCGACCATTAAGGGGTTCTTTTTGGCCCTTTTGCTTTAAACAGAAAGTTTGTCTGAAGAATTTTGGCCCAGGAGTGAGTACGTACAGATTCATCTATTCACGTGATCTCTATAATCCATTCTTCATGAATACAGGGAATCCTATAAGGATTAGGGAGAACTAATATTTACTGAGTCCCCATGTGAGATACTCTGATTGTAACTTTGCTTTAACTCATTTAGTTTTCATAATCACTCTTCAAGACAGGTACTATCATCCCCTGACTATAAATGGTGAAATAGACACCAGAGATGTTAGGTAAATTGTCCAAGTTCACGTTGTCTGGAGAAGGGAGAGTGTAGGATTTGAACCTGTGTCTGTCTCTACATCCTGCCATGGGCGGCCGTGTTTTGCCTGGTTGGTTACACCTTGGTAGTGGACATTCTTGGTGCTCTGCCCCAATCCCCTCCTATCCCTTCTACTCTTCCTGTATGCTCCTTCTCCCCAGGTCAGGGTGCTTTTGCTTCCAATGGCCCACACCAGCAACTCTTCTCTGAAGGATGGCTCACAGGCTACTGGAACTGCTTTGCCCATTTGTGCAGAGAGCTAGAGGGTGCTTCCGTCCTCCCAGGTGGTCCTTAGCCAATGACTGACAGGTACAGGGTTATGAAATCTCTGTGCCTTTGCTTTGTGTTGAGACAAGTCCCGAGGTGTAAGTTACATACTAGAGATCCCTGTGGGATCAGCCTGATGCCCCCTCCGTGGGACTTTGCCTGTAATCAACACCACACTTGACTTCATTTTCCCTGTCCTGCTTCACCTCCTCCTGTACCTTTTTCCCTTGAGAACTTCCTTAGTAAATTTCTTGGAGGACACAAATCCTTGTCTCAGGGTCTGCTTCTGGACCCCAGCCTAAGATATGGTGTCATATCTTAACTTCTCAAATAATAATATTTATTAGGCACTTACTATATGCCAAGCATGTGACATTTTTTAAATCTATCAACTCATTTAATCCACACAATACCCCTATGAATAGATACCATTTCTGATTTTACTATTGAAAAATCTGAGCCTTAATAATTTGCTCAAAGTCACACAGCCAGAAGATGTCAGAACCAAACTAAAACCCTAGTCTGAATCTCAAGCTGTATTTATAACCCCTATGCTGTAATCCTTGAGGACACATCATTTCTGCTGAGAAGGAGGCCGAGTGGGTCAAGCCCTCCATCTGTGGAAGAATAGTAAAAACAACTGAAGAAAATTCCAGTGCAGAAATCAAATTCTCACATATTTTACAATTTTCTTTACCTAATCCAGAAGACCTAGATTTCTGTAAGTGGGAAGAACAAGAAATCTCGTCTGGGCATAGCATATTATGAACATATCGTATAGTCTTTACAGAAGTCCCTTGAATATTTATGGAGTATTTGCTTTGTGATAAACTTAGGAGATAAAAAAGGGCTTGCCCTTAAATAATCCCCAGTTTAGGAGAAGAGTATGACATATGAAGATCTATTATACAATTTGAGGAATGCTGTAATAAAAATATATGACAGCAAGGAGGAAGGAGCGTAGAATTCTGAATCAGATGGTGGAGTTAGGAATGATATTTAAACTGGGTCTTAAAGAATGGATAGGATTATAACATTTTTCTTTTATTTCATTTTAATCTAGTTGTATTTTACTTCTATTTTAATTAATTAACTTAATTTGTTATTTATGAAGGAAGAGCACATACCAGAATTATGTTTGAAATAGAGGCCAAAATCACAGAGGTAGAAAATGATCACGACTTGTAGTTAAAATTCTGACACAAAGACCTAGATCCTGCTGCGCTTGCTCTGGTGGGCAGGATAGCAGCGCTCCTTTCTCTGATTGATCTGTAGAGTGGGCTGAGTCACTGTTGTCTTTAAATAACCCAGAATTGTTTTCCAATTAGAATTTCGCTTCCAAACAGTGATCATTTATATTCATAGCTATATTCAACATGTGACTCTAAAATCGAGGTTTCGGTTTTTCAAATGTTTCTAATCTGGACATGAGAACTTTGAGATGTTAATGGCAGCCCTGGATAAAGGAGACTGATTTCCAACCTGTGGATTAAGTTTTTCTGGGGGACTCAAGTTTATTGAGATGGACATTCAAATCCACATGCATACACGCATTCCTTTCCAAGTCACAGATATTAGAGCTCTTATCTTGTGGGGCAGCAATGAGACAAAGTGGTTGAGCATATGAGTTTGGAGTTGTGCTGTCTGAGTTCAGACCCCAGCTTTGTCATTAAGTGGGTGAACATGGTTAAGCTACTGAAACTCTCTGTGCTTCAATTTTATCATTAGTAGAGTGAGGATAATAATAAATGTGCCTCAAAGAATAGTTATAAGTTGGGGCCAGCCCGGTGGCACAGCGGTTAAGTGCACACATTCTGCTTCAGTGGCCCAGAGTTCGCCGGGTCGGATCCCAGGTGGGGACATGGCACCGCTTGGCAAGCCATGCTGTGGTAGGCTTCCCACATATAAAGTAGAGGAAGATGGGCACAGGTGTTAGCTCAGGGCCAGTCTTCTTCAGCAAAAAGAGGAGGATTGGCAGCAGATGTCAGCTCAGGGCTAAGCTTCCTCAAAAAAAAAAAAGAATACTTATAAGTCTTAAATGAATTAAATATATATACATATGGGACACTAGAACACTGCCTGACACATGATAAATGCTCAATAAATATCAGTTATTGTTATGTATGTGAATTGGGAAAGCAGATCACTCACATTCTTTTGACATTAATAATAATAATAATCCTTTCTGGATTATTTCTGAAAAAGCTAGGGATCACTAGTCGACAGTAGATCATTGCTTATTGAAAGAAGCTTATCTCAGTAGATTACCCAGATCCTTAGCTCCTCCTCCCACTCCCTTTCCTGATAGTTTTTTTGTCCATACTTCATATATTGGTACCTCCAGCCTATATGTATTCATTACAAGTGTTTTCAGTTGTAAAACCGAATTATTTGTGGCCTGACCAAATATGGATTTATTTCCTTACAAGGCAGTCCAGGCATTAAGCAGCAGATTAATGATGGCAGCAAGAACACAGGATCTTTCTATATTTCTTCTCCACCAACCTTAGATTGGTGGCTTTTTACTCCTGATCATAAGCAGCTGCTGCAGCTACAGGCCCCATATCCATGCTGTAAACAGAGGAATGTGGTGGCCCCAACAATCTTTGCTCTTTTATCAGGAGAGCAAAAGATTTGCCAAGAGCCCCAGAGATTTCAATTTCCGCCTAATTTGCCAGACCTTCTGATTGTTTAAATCATGCACTAAAAGTGTGGGCTATGGACCACTTGCGTTGGCACCACCTGGGGGCTTGTTCTCCCACCACCTGGGCGAATCTACGGTCACTATCCCAGAGCTTCTGAATCAGAATCTCCATTTTAACAAGATTCCCAGGTAACACATACGCACATTAAATTTTGAGAAGCACTGGGGTTCATCGTATTGACCATAGTTGACACATTTTTACTTTGTGCGTCTGATGTGGATGCAAATGCATTTTTATTAATCACCTCTCTGAAAAGGTAAAATAGGCTTATGGTGGCAGCCCTGGCACCCACATAATCCTTCATGCTTAACCTAGTTTCTTTGCTAAACATTTACACCTTTGCATTTCCTGTAGCTGTGGACTTGATCTTGGTACAGAGTCAGTTTGCACCATTAATGTCTTATCATGACTCTAAAAATTCCTGTAAAACCTGCTCTGAGGCTTGTCTTGTCCTGGTTGCTCCTTGCCACCTGGGGTAGGGATGGTTGGGAGCTGAGGTTCCTCTTTCAGTGAACTACTTGCCCAACTAATTGTTGGTTGGGCTGCTTGTTTTTCTTCTTTCTACCTATATGTGCTTCAAATTAATCAAGTTCAAAGTTATTATTGGGGTCCTTATTTAGTGAAATATATTACTTTGTGCATTGGATTCTCCGTCTAGATAGAACACAAAAATTTAACTTGTTTCCTGCACACATGAGATAGGAGGTTGTCAAAAAACAGATCAATTTTAATTTTCTTTTAGGCAAAGAGCCTCTCACACATGAGTCAATAAAAATTTGTTCCATTCCTTTTTAAGAGTAAAGTTGGGAAGGGACAGCGATTAAAGGAAATATATCTGTGACTTCATAAAGTTATAATGACAATAGCGTAATATAAAGTGTTTTAAAATTTGCCCCGAGATTTTTAAAAATGAAGTTGGCAAGTAATATGTTTCTTTATTAACATGCTGGTGACTCTTGGATAGCGTTGCTTGGAGAACTGGATGAACAGAATGAAAGTATAAACAGAATAGGGTCAAAATGAACTATACAATTAAATAGAGAACAGAGACTAATTTTAGGCAAACACAGTAGGAAAAGCTGTGAATTTTGCATAGTAACCACAAATCTCCAGTATGTCAGCACCTCCATATCACCATGCATAAATGAAGAGAATATTATCCTGTGGGAAGTATCCCTCATTCATATGATTTCAAGAACATTTTCTTTCAGTTTAGGACTCAGGAATAGTATGAGATTTAGAGAGGATCTAGAGTGACCAGAAAGATACACACTGGACAAAAAGCCCAGGAACTTCACAATGAGCTACGACTTCACACGCATTGGGATGGCCATTATCAAAAACACAGAAAATCACTATTGGTGAGGATGTGGAGAAATTGGAACCCTGTGCATTGCTGGTGGGAATGTAAAAGGGTGTAGCTGCTGTTGAAAACAGTATAGTAGCTTCTGAAAAAATTAAGCCATAGAATTATCACGTGATCCAGAAATTCCACTTCTGGGTGTATACCCCAAGGAACTGAAAGCAGGGACTTGAACAGTATATGTACACCCATGTTCATAACAGCATGATTCACAACAGCCAAAAATGGAAGCAACCCAAGTGTCCACTAACGGAAGAATGGAGAAAGAAAATGTAGTGAATACATACAATGGATTAATATTATTAGGCTTTAAAAAGGAAAGAAATTCTGACATATCCTACAACATGGATGAACCTTGAAACAATTATGCTCAGTGAAATAAGCCAGTCACAAAAGGACAAATACTGTATGAGTCCACTTACATGAGTTACCTAGAGTAGTCAAATTCATAGATACAGGAAGGAGAATGGTGGTTCCAGGGGCTGGGAGGAGGGGGGAATGGGGAATTGTTTAATGGCTATGGAGTTTCAGTGTGGGAAGATGAAAAAGTGCTGGATATTGATGGCGGTGATAGTTGAACAACAATGTGAATGTGCTTAATAATGGGACTGAAGTGGATATCTATAAGTGGTTAAAATAGTAAATTCTGTTTCTCTATATTTTTCCACAATAAAAAAATCAGAAAGGATGAATGAAAATCAGAAACTTAAAAGGATGAAGGTTTAACATTTTTCTCTTTTCTCACATGTTTAAGTTAATAAGTTTAGCACTAACCACAGTGTTCTTTCCTTTATTATGTAGCTTGACTGAAGCTGGGGTTGCCAATAGGTCAACGAGTATTTGTTGAGTCCCTACTGACTATGAACCAGGCACTGTGGTAGGGCTGAGGGATACAAAAACAAATCAAATATAGTCCTTTGGTTTAATGAAGTCACAGATTAGCATGGGAGACAGACAACGAGATCGATGATTGCGATTTACTGCAGTGCAATATACGACAGAAATATATATGACACTGTGGTTGAGGGTGCAGGCTCTGGAACCAGAATGCCTGAATTTGAATGCTGGAATGATCACTTTTGTCAGTCGTCTGATCTTAAGTTGCTAAATCTATTTGTGCGTCAGTTTCATATCTGTAAAATGGTTCCTACCAAACAGGGTTATTATGAGAATTAAGGGAGGTTCATATTCTAAAGTACTTAAAATAGGGCCTGGAACACAGCAAACTCTTTCAATCTAGCCAGGACCGGCATCATGCATACGGCAGTCATAGTAGTGGAATATAAGGTAGAGATTTTGTCTTTTTTATTCACTGCTGACCTCCAGTGCCCAGCAGACACCTGACACAGAGTAAGTGCTTAAGAAACGCTTTCATTTTACTGATGAGGAAAGTGAGGCTCAGAACAAGTACAGAGAAGAGAGTTTGAGGCCAGTGGGATAAGTTGTTAGAGAAAACTTCAAGAGGAGGTGATGCTTCAACAGGATTTTGACAGATGCCTATGTTTTCCTTCTGACACTGAGGGGCAGGCATTGCTGGCAGAGGGAACAGTACTGCAGTCATGCAGGTGAAATAGCATCAACCGTCTGGGGAACAATGATCAGTTTGATCTTGTTAGATTGTAAAGGATAAGATGAGGAATGGCCTGAGAGGAGGCTGGAGAGATAGAGAAGTTTATTTTTTAAAAATTCTTTAGTAATTGCTATATGCCTGATACTATGCCAGGTGTCAGGATAGCAGTAGTGACCCTGACACCGTTGTAGTCCTCAGGAGCTTATAGGAAAGACCTGAACAATGATTTGATTTTAAAAGATATGTCTCCTTCCTCATTGTATTTAATCCTGATTTATGGATGTCCAGACTGTGAGACCTGGGCCAAGATGCCACACATCTCCAGTGACACTAATTTCACCTACGCAGCTTTGAACACAGAGCCTGGTTTATCAAAGGACGTTAATAAACGTATTTGTTGGTAAGTAAATGTGTGCCACATTCTAGTTTGTGCAACAAGATTAGAATTTATAGAGTCAACCATGGAGTTGAGGAAGAACCTTGAAAAGCTTTTAGGAAAAGCTGTGACCTGGTTAGAGTGTGCAGAGGGATAGAACTCTGGCAGCAGAAGGAGAATGGACCTGGCAGGGGCTGGGGGTCCTGTTGCTGGTGCTGCCTGGAGGGCAACTAGTGATGAGATTTTGCTCTAATCCAGATAAGAGAGTGTAATGCCAGACTAAGGTGGTGTCAGTGGGGACAGAGAGGAGGGATGTGAATTTGAGAGGTAATTACAGAATACGTTCTCTAGAACTTGGTGACTGAGGGTGAAGAGAGAGAAAATCATGACTCCCACTTTTCTTGCTTGGCTATCTGGGTGGAGAGTTGGGACTCCCTACTCCCACTCACTCAAGGAAGAAAATAAGAAAGGGAGAGGGTTAGGGAGTGGGATGCAGAAACCAATTCAGTAATGCAGTTTTGGACAAATTGAGTGTGAGGTGTCAAAGGCACATCTAGATAGAAAAGACCTGTAAGGAGAACACTCACACACACACACACACACACACACAGGTAAATAAATACGTGTGTGTGTGTGAGAGTATATCTAGGTACTTGGGGGGATTCCTAGAGACAGAGTCCTGGGATTAATCAGACTAGAATACAGCACACATTTACTTATTAACAAACATTTATTAACGTCCTTTGATAAACCTGGCTCTGTGTTCAAAGCTGGGTAGGTGAAATCCTTGCCCTGGATAAGTGTGGCATCTTGGCCCAGGTCTCAAAGTCTGGACATTCACAAATCAGGATGAAATATGAGGAGGTGGAAGGCATATCTTAAAAGCAAATCACTCCTGTCCCGCTGTATTAGCTTCACCCCTATTATAACAAATTACCACAAGCTTACTGACTTAAAACCATGTTGTCTTATGCTTCTGGAGGTCAGAAGTCCAAAATGCATCTCACTGGACTAAGGAGTCGGTGGGGCTGGTTTCTTCTGGAGCCTCTAGGGGAGGATCTCTTTCCTTACTGTTCCAGCTTCTAGAGGCCACCTGCACTCCTTGGCTCCTGGCCTCTTCCCCATCTTCAAAGCCGAAAGTATAGCATCTTCAAGTCTCTCTCTGTCTCTGTTTCTGAGTTCTGTGTCCATCATCACACCTCCTTCTCTGTTTTCCTGCCTCCCTATTTCCCTTATAAGGACCCCTGTGATTACATTGGGCCCACCTGCAAATTCAGGATAACCTCCCCATCTTAAGATCCTCAGTTTAATCACGACTGCACAGTCCCTTGTACCATGTAGGGTGAAACATTCACAGTTGTGGGGATTAGGACATGGACATCTTTGGGAGGCCATTTTTCTGCCTTTCAATTTCACTTTTATTTGCAGAGCTCAAATTCACTTTGAATGGATTCACTTTTAGAATTTAGATGCCTCTCTAACTTGTCATGATGGTTGCTTACCTAGTTCTCCAAACTTGATCCGGTCTTTGTCCCACCTCAAGTAAGGCCATAACATCTTCCTTGACCTCCGGTCCAAAATATCTCTGTGCTTTGAACTCCTACAATGCTTCTACCTGTCCCATTTATTTGCATTAATCATTCACTTGTGTCAACTTTCAGTTCCAACAGATAGAAATTTACCTCAAATTGGCTTAGGGAATTAAGTGGAAGTTATTGACTCAGGGAATCCAAAAAAGGACTGAACTAGGAATGTGGGAAAGTTAAAATATAGCTAGTTTTCAGAAGCAACCAAAACCAGGGACTTAAACATTCTCTCTCCTTCCTTTGTTTCGACTTCTCAGAGTCGCTTCCATTCTCTCCTCTGAAGGCTGACCTTGTCCATATGACAAGAAACAGAGCCAAGAAAAAAACTAAGTTTTACACTTTAAAGCTTCTCTCACCAGAAACACAACCCAGAAGAGACTAAAGGGAAGAAATGGTGCTTCAATTCCCCTCAAGAGTTACAGAAAAGAAATATAATGCTTCCACTGCACGTGTAAGAACCTCTTGTTTGCTGTAGGAAGGTGGTTTTGTTCTTTGGCCTGATCTAAAGGGGTTTCCAATAATACTGGTCTTCTGTTAACTCACCTAATGCCTTGTGTGTGAGCCAAAGTCCTTGATTCCTACTTCAGCAGGAAAATAGAAGCTACTGGAGGTGAAATCCCTCCAAGGCCAGACTTCGCATCTGCAAATATTTCTTTATCTGGACTGTCCCTTCCCCCCAGCCTCAGAGAACACTGATAATGACCTTTTAAAAGCTAATCTCCACACACTAGTGCTCTTTATCCTCCAGGCTATCTTCGGCACCTTAAAGATGCATCATTTGTGCCCTCTCTTTCCTGTTTCTCCCTCCCTATTGGCTTTCTCCTCCTCTCTACTCCCTCTCAGCAGCATTGGAAAGTGATAGAAAACTTTCTCATCTTAAAAAAGAAAACTCGGTGATTTGGATGTATTCTTTCATGCAGTGGACATTTTGGAGTACTTAAACTTACTTGACCTCTCTGTAGTATTTGATGTTGTTGATCATTCCTTCTTTTTTGAAACTGCCTCCTTTCTTGGTCTTCATTACACATTCCTGATGACATTTACAAATCTCTGGCTGTTCCTTCTCAATCTAGTTCACAATGCCTTTTTCTATTTGTTTTTTTGCTCAGGAAGATTTGCTCTGAGCTGACATCAGCACCAGTTTTCATCTATTTTGTATGTGGGTCACTGCCACAGCATGGCCACTGACAAGTATTTTAATTTCGTCCCTGGGAACCAAACCTGGGCCACCAAAACAGAGTGTGCCAAACCAGTAGGCCATGGGGCCAGCCCCCACAATGCCTCTTTCTTTATCCCCCCATAAATGTTGGATTTTCTCAGGAGTTTGTTCTTGGCTCCCTTCCCTTCTCCCTCTCAATGTTCCAGTTGGTGATATCACCCCTACAATCAGCTTCCATTGTCCTCTGACCAAGTACACATCTAGTCCAACTTCTCCACAGCAACCCTAGCTACAAGAAGCAATAGAAAACTATTTTCGAAAGATTTATGCAAAAACTATTAAACCTAATATGTTAAATTATCACTTACATATTAGAGTGAAATAAAAGTAGTGTTGGAAATACTAGACCTCAGATCACCTGATACATACTCTAAAAAATCTCTTTGAGGAAATTCGCCAGCAAGAAGCAAAATAAATAAAGAGGAATCAATTAGATATGGGAACTAAATATTAATAAATAATTTAGTAAAATTTCTTATCTAAACAAACAACAACAAAAATCTGTCAATTCATAATTTAAACTCCAGAAAATACCAACATCAGGAAAGTTGGTGTTGCCGTCCAGAGAGAGACAAGAGCCGGATAAGACATTTCTGTTGGGAGTGAAGGGGATAGGAGACCAGAGATATTGATAAGCTTTTGACTTCTGTTACTATAGGAAATAAATACATGAATAATAAATATAAGAATGGATCTTCTTTGTTATTTTAAGATTGGCACCTTAGCTAATATTTGTTGCCAATCTTCCTTTCTTTTTCTTCTTCTCCCCAAAGCCCTTCAGTACATAGTTGTATATTCTAGTTGTGGGTCCTCCTGGTTGTGCAATGTGGGACACCGCCTCATCGTGGCCTGATGAGTGGTGCCATGTTCACACCCAGGATCCGAACCTGTGAAACCTGGGCCACTGGAGTGGAGCACGCAAAGTTAACCACTCAGCCATGGGCCAGCCGCTAAGAATGGGTCTTAATAAGTTGAGATAACCACCAGAAGACCAAAATTGTAATGTGGGATTTTCAAATCAGCAGAGTAAAATTAATTTATCTAATGGAAGTTAGGAAAGGTGGGCAACAGAAGAAACAAAAAGAAGATATGTGAAATAGAACATATGAAAGAAGATGGCTGAAATAGTCTCTAACAAATAAACCTATGTGAATGTGTTAGACTCACTTTTAGTAAGGTGGGAACAGCCTAGATTTTGGTAAAATGCAACAATATGCTGTCTATAGAGAAACATTTAAAATGATAATGTTATAACAATTCCAATATTATCTATGTGTAAAAGAAGATGTAAGAAAGATGGGATATTTGCAATAGCAAATGAAAAAGACGAAATCAGTTGACCCTGAAAGGTTTTATTTTGCCTCGTTAAAATCTTGAACAGTAACTCACTAGCTCAAAGATCACAATCTCTGTCCTAACAGAGCTCCTTGTCTCTGTCCTGATTCCTCCCACTATAATCCGCAGCATGATCTTTCTACTAACAGCTGATCTTGCCCCGCTGCAGCTTTTTACTGCCATTCCCCCATTGCCTACAGGATAAAGTCCAGGGTCTCTGGCATTTTATTCAAGGCCTTCCTTGGTTTGTAGCTTAGTGCTTCCTCATCACCTCCCTGCTCCTCAGCCTCCTGCCCTTTCCTCTTCCTGCTTTGGGCATACAGAAACGTTTACATTTTTCCAAATGGAACATTCATCTCTCATTTCTATGCCTTTGCGTATTCGGCTCTTTCTGACTGGAATTTCCTTCTTCCCTTTCTATTTGTGCTTCAGGACTCATATGAGGTGCCACCTCCTCCATGATGCTTTCTCCTTTGTGCTCCTGTGAGTATGTGATGTCTTATCACATCACATTGAATTACTTTGTCTGTCCCTCCATAAGTTACTGGAAGAGCAGCAACCATGTATCCCAGCCTCCAGCACAGTGCCTGCAACATAGTACAAACTGTGCTCAATGAATAAATGGATCCAAGGCAGCAAAGATTATGTTCCAGGTCCTGGATGGGGCTAGATTCAGATCAGTAGACAGAAACAAAAATTTAGGAAATAGGTTCTGTTTAGAAAGGTTACAATGGATGGTTCCTTCAGCTCAAAAAAAGATGCGAGATAAAGAAGTCATTTTCAGAAATATTAATTGTATTGGATGACTGTTTGAGGAAGCACTCTGGTTGTATGTGAGAGAAAAACCAACTCAAATAAGTTAGTTCAACATATTTATATTTATATTTGTATATTGGATGGGTATTGGGCATTTCTCACATAGCACTGCAAAGGTTCGGTGGGAACTGGGGAAGCTAGGGATGTGAATGTAGCCAGGCTTTTGCCCACCTCTTGGTCTATTGGCTTCATCATCCCATACCAGGTTCCCCCTTTCATTAGGGAAAACAGACAGACTAGTCCTGATCCTCCTCACACATAGCTTTGCTGCCAGAGAGACATTGATCATCTTCCTTGGTTCTAGTTCAGAAGTCCTGGAGAAGATCACTGATAGCTTGTTCTGAGTCAGGTGCCCACCCTGAATGAGTCAGCTGTAGTCCAGAGAAGACTCTGATCTGCCTGAGTCAGGTGTCCACCCTGGGTGAATCAATGATAGCTAAGAGGGCAAGGTCAGATAGAAAAAATATGATAAATCTGGGCAGTCTTGATCCTTGCCACTCAAAGTGAGGTCTTCTGGCATCATCTGGAGGTTGTTAGAAATGACGAATCTTGGTTTCACTCATAAGTGGAGGATAAAAATAACAACAACAACAAACAAACACATAGATACAGAGATTAGACTGGTGGTTGCCAGAGGGGAAGGGGGCAATGGGGCTAAAAGGGGTGATAGGGCACTTATGTATGGCGATAGATAGTAATTAGTCTTTGAGTGGTGAACATGATGTAGTCTACACAGAAATCAAAATATAATGATATGCACCTGAAATTTATGTAATGTTGTAAACTAATGTTACATCAATAATACACAAAAAAATTCTGATCAGAAAAAAAAAAGAAATGAAGACACTTGGGCCCCTGAACCTACTGCGACAAATCTGCATTTTAACCAGCTACTCCAGTGATTTGTATACACACTCAAATTTGAGAAGCTCAGGACACATTAACTGGAAAGGACTGTTCTCTATTTCTTCTGAGGCTGGGAAAATTAGCACTGGTTTTAATTTGTAGCAGAAAGAATTTCAAGGAAATGTTTGCAAGATCATCCTAAGTGTTTAAAACATAAAATACGATGTTTTGAAAAGTTTGGGAATTTTCTTTTGGAGGAAATTTTACAGAGAAATTTTATTCCCTATTTTCCTCTGGGAGTTTGTCACGTGTGTAAAGAAACAGACATTTCAAATTCTTTTACTGTCGTATCATTTTTATAATCTCACAGCCCAAAGACTAATAACTGGCTCCTAGAAATCCCCATTTCTATACCAGTGACCTGTTTCCTCAGCCCCCACTCTCACTATGTTTTTCACAGTTGGTCTTGATTAAACATTTGGACATTGACCACGGTAACTTCTAGAGTGGTCCTGTGGTGGTATCGATATATTTTCTGGGCTTATTGTTATCTGACTCTGCAATCTCACTGACCTGGACTATTTTAGCTGTACAGTAATTTTAAGGAATATGGTTTGTCATGTCTATGTTGAAGCATTTCTCTTTCATTTTCTGAACACATGGTCGTACTGTTTCAAAGCAGCACTTATCCATTTGAATTGTGATGAAACTAGAGTAGCCAAAGGCCCTCTCCATCCGGTCCAAAGATTTACTGGAGGCAGCTGACTTGTTTTTCCTTTGGGAAGTCCCCGAGAGAACGCGGAACCAGCTCTACAGCAGATTATTCAGGAACTGATACAGAATCAGTTTGCGGACAACTTGTTCTATCTGTATCAGAATCTGAAACTATCTGGGGGATGATTTCCTAAAGTCTGAGATGGTCTCAGGTGAAAACACCCTGGTTGGCAGATGCATTAGGCTACTATGTAGGCTGTTCTGGGAGAAGCAGTCTTAGCTAATTTGATATTTCTCACTATTCTTTGTATGGGTTTATGGTAGCCTTGATTGTCTGGCATCAGTCAGGAATAAATAATATCATTGAACTTTCCAGATAACTGAAGCCTAACTCATTTAGTTTGAAAACTTAATTTGAAGTATTTTCATGCCTGTCTTTCTAAAAGAGGATATATTGACTAGCATATATTGACAATAACTTGGGTGATGTAATGGGACCTGAGAGTGAGCGTAAGTGGCAGGAGTGTTTATGAATGCCCTCCAGGAGGCACCAGAATTGTATAATCCAAATCGTTATCCAAAGGGATGAATTTTCATTGAAGCACACAAATGTTTTCACAAAGGAAAGTGTCAGATTTTCTAATTTTTTAGTAATCAATTCCAAATATATCCATATAGTAATCAGTTATGGGGAAAGAAAGTGGAGAAAACCCATTTACTTGGCATCTTCTCTGAGTGTTTCTTGGGCTTGCCCTTCTGTGGCATCTTCTATTTAATGTTAGAATTAGTTTAGCTGCAAACTCTGGATCACCGTTCTGTACATCAACTTTTGGGGTCTCCTCTGGAGAGCAATACAATGTTCTTGGAAATTTGCTCATGTCTGTAGAGGTGTGTGATGTCCCATGTGCCTTTAGCATGGGACAGTGGTCCCTGAAGACACTGGATACATGTTGTCCTTATGTTGTAGAGCTGTATATTCTCCATTTCCCTCATTTCTGGTTCTTTTCTACCTTCCCAGTGTCTATTCTTTGTTAACATTTTGAATTTCTGGCATCACCCTTCTGTTTTCTGTTTCTCAATATGTTTTGCCTTTTGTACTATGTAGATTTTCTTTTTGTATGTAAGACTCTTTGTTCTGATTATAAGTAATACATGTGTATAATAAAAAATTTTAAATTTCAGATTTACAACATAATGATTCTGTATTTGTATACATTGCGAAATGATCATCGCAATAAGTCTAGTAACTTCCGTTACCACACATAGTTACAAATTTTTTTCTTATGATGAGAATTTTTAAGATTTACTATTTTAGCAACTTTCAAATATGCAATAAAATATTATTAACTATAGTTACTATGCTGTACATTACATCTCCAAAAGAAGGAAATTTTAGTTTCCTATTGTTTTATAAATATATATATACATATGTGTATATATGTGTATTTTTTTCTTAAACCATTAAGACAAAATATGTATTCAATTTGTAAACATCTGAAGACTGGCCATATTATAAGCATTCTACCAGAGGCCAGTTTTGAATGAGGATATAGATGATGATGGAGGTGATGAGATAATAAATATTGACTTAGTGATTCCTCTGTGCCAGACACTGTTCTAACCTCTCTGCTTATATTCGTTCAATTAATCTTCGCTTCAATCCTATGGTGATGCAGGACTGTTATTCCCACATTACAGATAAAGAAGCTGTAGAACAGAGAGATATGGAACTTGCCCAATGTTCCATAACTAGTGAGTAGATGTATATTTTTAAAACATTTTATGTCAATAAGATATTTCATAAATCCCATTTTAAACGATTGAGTAGAATTTTATCATATAAATATATGATAATTTAGTAGTATTGTTAAATACTGATATTGTTCCCAATTAGAATATCTTTCAAATAATGCTGCCATGAACCTCTTTCTTGACAACTTTAGTTATTTCCTCATAATTGAAATCTGGACACAAGCTAATGTATCAAGGGGGGAAGATATTTATGGACTCTACATTGCCAATTGCTTTCTAGAAAGACAGTGCCTATTTATAGTTCAAGAGATAGTATATGAGAGTATGCACTTCATTTCACTTTATCAGTATTAACATTTAAAGATATCTTTGTTGGTTTGCAAAGTAAAGTGTTCTAAAAATATTTTTAATTTAATAACATGGATTTTATTGTTGTTGTTGCTTATCAATGGTATGCTTATAGCATACAGAAAATTAGGGCTAGAAGATACTTTCATTCTCAGATGAGGAAATTGAATGAACTGATCAATCCTAGTACTTAGGATCTTCCCTTTGTCATTCTTGGTGACCTCTGTCACTACTTGTTTTTCAGGCCTGCTGACTCATTAACAGGTGTGAGTATTTGTTTGTGTTTTTATTATTTTACTTTTTTCATTTCTTATTTCAGTAATATTAGTTTATAACATTATATAAATTTCAGGTGTAGATCATTATATTTCTATTCCTGTGTAGAATACATCATGTTCACCACCCAAAAACTAATTACAATCCATCACCACACACATGTGCCTAGTCACCCCTTTTGCTCTCCTCCCTCCCTGCCTCCCCTCTGATAACCACCAATCCAGTCTCTGTTTCTGTGTGATTGCTGTTTTTTATCTTCTACTTATGAGTGAGATCATATGGTATTTGACTTTCTCCCTCTGACTTATTTTGCTTAACATAATACCCTCAAGGTCCATCCATGTTATCACAAAAGCCAGATTTCATTGTTTCTTATGTCTGATTAGTATTCCATTGTGTATATGTAGCACATCATCTTTACCCATTTGTCCCTTGATGGGCACTTAGGTTGCTTCCAAGTCTTGGCTATTGTATATAATGCTGCAGTGAACATAGGAGTGCATGTATCTTCACGCATTCCTGTTTTCACGCTCTTTGGGTAAATATCCAGCAGTGGAATAGCTGGATCTTATGGTATTTCTATTCTTAATTTTTTGAGGAATTTCCATACTTTTTTCCATAGTGGCTGCTCCAGTTTGCACTCCCACCAACAGTGTATGAGAGTCCCCTTCTCTCCACATCCTCTCCAACACTTGTTGTTTCCTGTCTTGTTAATTATAGCCATTCTGATGGGAGTGAGGTGATATCTCATTGTAGTTTTGATTTGCATTTCTCTAATAGTTAAGGTGGTAAACATCCTCTCATGGGCCTCTTGGCCATCTGTATATCTTCATTGGAGAAATGTCTGTTCAGATCTTTTGCCCATTTTTCAATTGGGCTGTTAGTTTTTTTGTTCTTGAGATGTTTGAGTTCTTTGTATATTTTGAATATTAACCTCTTATCAGATATATGGTTTGCAAATATCTTCTCCTTGTTAGGTTGTATTTTCGTTTTGTTGATAGTTTCCTTTGCTGTGCAGAAGATTTTTAGTTTGATGTAGTTCCATTTGTTTATTCTTTCTATTATTTCCCTTGCCCAGTCAGACATGGGACTTGAAAATATGCTGCTAAGACCCATGTCGAAGAGTGTACTGCCTATGTTTTCTTCTGGAAGTTTCATGGTTTCAGGTCTTAGATTCAAGTCTTTAAAACATTTTGAGTTACTTTCATGTATAGTGTAAGATAATGATCTACTTTCATTCTTTTGCATGTTGCTGTCCAGTTTTCCCAACACCATTTATTGAAGAGACTTTCCTTTCTCCATTGTGTGTTCTTGGCTCCCTTGTCGAAAATTAGCTGTTCATAGATGTCTGGGTTTATTTCTGGGCTCTTGATTCTGTTCCATTGATCTGTGTGTCTATTTTTGTGCCAGTACCATGCTGTTTTGGTTACTATAGCTTTGTAGTATATTTTGAAATAAGGGAGGGTGATGCCTACAGCTTTGTTCTTTTTTCTCAGGGTTCCTTTAGCTATTTGGTGTCTTTTGTTGTTGCATCTGAATTTTAGGACTCTTTGTTCTATTTCTGTGAAAAGTATTGTTGGAACTTTGATAGGGATTTCAGTGAATCTGTAGTTTGCTATAGGAAGTATGCACATTTTAATTATGTTGATTCTTCCAATCCAAGAGCATGGAATATCTTTCCAGTTCTTTGCATCTTCTTCAGTTTCTTTCAACAATGTTTTATAGTTTTCAGTGTACAGATCTTTCAGCTCTTTGATTAAGTTTATTCCTAGGTATTTTATTCTTTTTGTTGCAATGTAAATGGGATTGTATTCTTATTTTCTCTTTCAGCTACTTTGTTCTCAGTGTATAGAAACACACTGATTTTTCTATGTTGATTTTGTATCCTGCAAATTTATTATATTCATGTATTATTTCTAAAAGCTTTTTGGTAGATTCTTGACTATTTCTAAAAGTCTTTGGTGGACACATATAAAATCATGTCATCTGCAAATAGTAACAGTTTCGCTTCTTTCTTTCCAATTTGGATCCCTTTTATTTCTTTTTCTTGCCTGGTTGCTCTGGCTAGGACTTCCAATACTATGTTAAATAAGAGCAGTGAAAGTGGGCATCCTTGTCTGGTTCCTGTTCTTGGAGGGATAGCTTTCAGTTTTTCTCCCTTGAGAATGATATTAGTTGTGGGTTTGTCATATATGGGCTTTATGATGTTGAGGTACTTTTCTTCTGTGCCCATTTTATTAAGTTTTTATCATAAATGGATGCTGTATCTTGTCAAATGCTTTCTCTGCATCTATTGATATGATCATGTGACTTTTATTCTTCATATTGTTAACGTAGTGTATCACATTGATTGATTTGATGATGTTGAACCATCCCTGCATCTCTGGAATAAATCCCACGTGATCATGGTGTATGATCTTTTTAATATATTGTATTCAGTTTGCTAGTATTTTGTTGAGGACTTTTGTATCAATGTTCATCAGTGATATTGGCCTGTAATTTTCTTTTTTTGTGTTGTTCTTGTCTTGTTTTGGTATCAGAGTAATGTTGGCTTTATAGAATGAGTTATGAAGCCTCCCCTCCTCTTCAATTTTTTGAAACAATTTGAGAAGGATAGGTATTAAGTCTTTGAATGTTTGGTAGAATTCACCAGGGAAGCTGGCTGCTCCTGGACTTTTATGTTTTGGAAGATCTTTAATTACTGTTTCAATCTCCTTACTGGTGATTGGTCTATTAAAATTCTCTACTTCTTCTTGATTCAGGTTTGGAAGGTTGTATGATTCTAAGAATTTATCCATTTCTTCTAGATTATCCAATTTTTTGGTGTGTAGCTTTTCATAGTATTCTCTTATAATCTTTTGTATTACTGAAGTGTCTATTGTAATTTCTCCTCTTTCACCTCTGATTTTATTTATTTGAGTGCTCTCTCTTTTTTTCTTGGTGAGTCTAGCTAAAGGTTTGTCAATTTTGTTTATCTTTTCAGAGAACCAGCTCTTGGTTTTATTGATTTTTTTCTATTGTGTTTTTAGTCTCTATTTCATTTATTTCTGCTCTGATTTTCACTATTTCCTTCCTTCTTCTGATTTGGGGCTTTGTTTGTTCTTCTTTATCCAGTTCCTTTAGGTGCATTGTTAGATTGTTTATTTGAGATTTTTCTTGTTTGTTGAGGTAGGCCTGTATTGCTATAAACTTCCCTCTTAGAACTGACTTTGCTGTATCCCATAAATCTTGGTATGTTGTATTTTCATTTTCATTTGTCTACAGGCATTTTTTAATTTCTCCTCTGATTTCTTCATTGACCCAATCATTGTTCAGTAGCATTTTGCTTAATCTCTACATTTTTGCAGCTTTTCTGATTTTCTTCCTGTGGTTGATTTCTAATTTAATATCTTTGTGATCAGAAAAGATGCTTGGTATTATTTCAATCCTCTTAAATTTATTGAGACTTGTTTTGTGGCCTAATATGTTATGAATCCTGGAGAATGTTCCATGTGCATTTGAAAAGAACATGTGTTCTGTGGTTTTTGGATGGAATGTTAGGTATGCGTATTTGATACATGAGTTTCCACATAGAACCAATCCTATCTAGTAGCAAAACAAAACAAATTAACTAGACAACTAGGTTATGTTATAGAGTAGTCCCCCCTTATCTGCGGGGGATGTGTTCCAAGATCCCCAGTGGATGCCTGAAACCGTGGATAGTACGGAACCCTATATGTACTATCTGTTGTACACACATACCTGTGGTAAAGTTTAACTTATAAAGTAGGAACAGTAATAGATTAACAACACAAATTAATAATGAAATAGAACAATTATAACAATAAACTGTGATAAAAGTTACCATAGATCTTAGCAACCTCAGCATATGATTTTTTTCATTCTTTATTAATTCAAGAACTTTCTCCTTTTCACTTAGAGGAAGCCCTTTTCAGCATCTCTTTGGCATATCTGAATTGTCAGCATCATTACTCTTGCACTTTGGGGACCTTAATAAGTAAAATAAGGGTTACTTGAACACAAGCACTGTGATACTGTGACAGTGAAACTGGTAACCTAGCTACAAAGTGACTCACAGGCAGGTGACAGTGTGGATATGCTGGACGAAGGGATGATTCACAGCCTGGGCAGGGCGGAGTGAGAAGGCACGAGATTTCATCACGCTACTCAGAATGGTGTGCAATTTAAATTTTACGAATTGTTTATTTCTGGAATTTTCCATTTACTATTTCCTGATGTGGTTGTACAAGCATGAATAAAGGGAGACTATTAGCTTGGTTCATAGGTTATCCAGCATTAAAACAGAAAAACAAAACAAACAAGCAAGCTAGGCAGTTAACTCCGTAGGTTAACAAATTTGATTGACACTCAATTCTAAAGTTAATAGCTATGTCGAGAACAGTCCCTTGTTACGGTTCTTCTGTGAGTCAGCAGGGTTTTCTTCTTTCCTGGTTCCTGGATGTACCATAAGTGTAGAGAAGGAAGGTACACAGGACATTGAATTAAATATAAAATGTTTCCTGCCTATGGAACCTTGGCTAGGTGATAAAAAAAACATTGGGTCTATAACAGGAGCATTTAACTATTCTTTTCTGAAATGTAAAATGCAGGAAAAACTGGTTAATGTGAGGTTTTAGTTAGTTATGGCAGGTAAACTAAAATGCTATTAAACTTCCCTGTACTATTATTCTAGAAATATTTACTGGTCATCTTGTGGGTCAGTTGGCTTAGTTCCACTTGGCTGCAAGTAGACCTCACTAATATAGGGATGGGTCTATGTATAGAGAGAGATGGTTCAAAGGAGCAGAACTGCCTGAGTTCCAGAGCTGATTTTGTCATTAATCAGCTGTGTGATCTCACTCAATTTGTTGGCCTACTCTTTGCCTCAGCTTTCTCATTCGAAAACTGTGAATGATAATACTACCAACTTTATGGAGTTTCTCTGAAAAGAAAGAGATAATATAGCAGAAGGTTTTAGAGTGGTACCTGTCACATAGTAAGTGCTAAATAAATATTAGCTATTCTTATTATTACTATGAAATAATAAGTATTCTTCTTATTATTATTCTAAGTATTCCAGTTATGACTACTAAGAGCAGTAGCTTGCCTCTTCTCTCTTCGTCAAGCTAATGTTTTATGAATAGCATTAGGATAATAGTTTCTGGAGCCAGCCTGCCAAAGAATCAACCTGGAAGTGCTTGTTGGCTATGGGGAAAAGAACACCTGAGAATTTGAGGCTTGCATGGTGTTAGCCCAGTTCATAAAACTGGGCTTCTCTTTCCAAGTGGGAGTATAGTAAACTGATTCAAGAGATTGGTCTCTGGATTTTGACCGACTTCAGTTTAAATAATGCTTAAGTAACTTGCCAATTGAAATTGTAGGTGGATTATATAAGTCTGAGCTTTAGTTACCCATCCATACAGTCTTTTGATATGACATCCCTCCCCTTTAGAGGGCCCTGCACTGGCCCTTTGCTAGCTGGTACATGCAGGAACCAGGAAAGAAGAAAACCCTGCTGACTCACAGAAGAACTGTAACAAGGGACTGTTCTCAACATAGCTATTAACTTTAGAATTGAGTAACAATCAAATTTGCTAACTTAACCCACAGAGTTAACTGCCTAGCTTGCTTGTTTGTTTTGCTTTTCTGTTTTAATGCTGTTTCTCTCAGGGCTAGCTTCACCGGTGTGAGACCTGTGTGGTCACATATAGCCCTGAATTCAGAAAGGCCCTGTGCTTAATTTAATGCTCTGCTATAGATGTCTTGAAATTCTCAATAATTTTGTCTTTGGAGTTAGGTCTTATAAGTGAAGTCTGATGGGACAATGGATCATGTATTTAAGTAAAGGAGATGCATGCAACATATGTGTTCATTGTTCCTTGCTACACTGTTTGCATATAGCATTCATGATGTCCTGTGAACACAGAATTCAGGTGCACCCACAATGCATTGGAGTTCAGAGAGATTCAAAGTAAGCACAAGGTAAAATTTTTACGTCTGTGACTGAGTAAGCTGTACCCTGACAGTCCTGAGAGGCTGTGCTTTCAGTTTGACCCAGAGCTTTCTTTGAATGCAGAGAGAAGACAATGACATTCTGAGAAACACAAAAGACCAAGAAACTGTATTGGATCCTTTGTTATAATGTTATTTCTCTTTGTTAGCCAACTACTTACATTGAAAAGGATGACGTAGAAGGAAAGAGGGAAATAGGGCTACCCATAGTTCCTTTTCCTTTTAGTCCTTCCTTACTCAGTGGTGAGCCAAAAGTAGAGGGCATATATACCAAGACTGAAGTAAAAACACTTGACTCAGTTTTGTGCAATATTCTCGTTGTTCTGGCAAAAACCAAATACGTATGCATGTATGAGCTACAAAATACATATTGTGTATTCCACATACAAGTTAAATGTTTTTTTTTCTTCTTCTCCCCACAACCCCCCAGTACATAGTTGTAGGTCCTTCTAGTTCTGCTATGTGAGACAGCGGCTCAGTATGGCTTGATGAGCAGTGCTAGGTCCACATCCATGATCCAAACCAGTGAAACTCTGGGCCACTGAAGCAGAGCACGCGAACTTGACCACTTGGCCATGGACCAGCCCCATTAAATGTTATTATATTTGCATTTAGAACTGGTATTGTACGATATAAAGATGAATGGTAAAGTTCATATGAGTGCTTTAAAATTGTAATTTTTCTGTATTTAGAGCAGCTTTAAATAACAAATAAGGAACACCATGACAAGCTGAGAAAGACTATGGAAGAGAGGAAAAAGGGCCCGGCCCAGTGATGTAGTGGTTAAGTTTCCCTCCACTTGGGCGGCCAGGGACTCACAGGTTTGGATTCTGTGCATGGACCTACACAGTGCTCATCATGCCATGCTGTGGTGGCATCCCACATACAAAATGGAGGAGGATGGGCACCAATGTTAGCTCAGGACCAATCTTCCTCACCAACAAAAAAAAAAAAAGGAAAAAGCTTTATGTGTTAGTAGCTTTAACAACATTGTTTTTACTGCTACTTGAACAGGGGTCTTGCTTTTCATTTTGCACTGGGTCCCCTGAATTACGTAGCTGGCCCTATCCTCTTTCTATGGGGTGAGCAGTCCACAGGGCCAAGGGATTGTGCCCATGCACTGAGTGCCTGCTCCCTCTCCCCACCTTTTAGAACACACTTCACATGGCTGAAGGCTGAAATTCCCTGATAAATAACTGATCCTACTTCCATGGCCTGCATGGGCCAGAACTGACTTGGGTGCTGGGGTTAGTAGTTCCTAGTGTGGATTGCATCGAATGTGTGCACACTTTCAGGCTGGAGAGATAGATAAAAGGGCACTGTTGATGTGGTGTGTGGGCTGAAGGGGCCACACCTGTGAACATGAGGCCCCGCAGAATGAGGACTGGAGTCAGGGAGGGTAGGAAGAAAAAAGAGCGCACCATGGACATCTGTTCCTGAGCTGTCATGTCCCAGCATGATATTGAGAGGGGTCCAACAATTTTAAATTTGGACCTGGATTTCCAAGTCATTAAGAAGGTGTATTTTTTCAAGATAGAGGAGCAACACATTTCAACAGCTTGTTAGCCTGATTCATTATGTTTGCATATTTAGACACGTAGTATGTGGATCTCCACTTGTACTTTTGCTCCAGACCTCAAGAAGAGGACCTAGTTGTGAGCATGTAAAGAACTTAGTGCTTGGCACTTAATGAAAACTCAGTGTATAGTGGCTATCATCATATTTTATATAACAAATAATGATGGTAATAATATAACCTGAATAATGTGACTCTCTTCTTTGCCAAGGCCCTGAAACCCTGCTCACTTCTCCCTCCCCTTACAGCTCTCCATCACCCCTTAGTAGATGGAGCGATGGTGGTAACGGTAGTATTCTGCTTTCCAACTCCCAGATACTAAGGCCTTGCTCTAAATAGACTGGTTGCCTAGACCCTTGAAATGCTGCCCTGGGTCCCACAGCCACGCCCTACGAGTGGGATTAACTACGGTCCTGTGCCTGCCTGAATCTTGCATGAGCTTGTTCTGCTCTCTGCAGTCTGAACTGTGCTGTCCATTCTGCAGTTCATCACATATTTTTTTGTTTTTGTTTTTTTCCTAATGGATTTGGAATTACTTTTGAAATTTAGAAAAAAATATTCATCTCCAGTTACAGTTAAAATAGGCTAAGAAGAACCATTTAACATGTTTCCATTTTTGCATTTGGGTGCCAGGAACTGGGTGAAATAGATTTTTCTCAATTACAGTAACTATCATTGCTTAGGCTTTCTAATTCAATAAATTTTCCTGTCTCATTATTTAATTCTTACCTGGATTGTCATGTTTGACTGTTTCTGTGGAATTTTACTGTAGGCCTGCTTGAACACTGTTTTGTTGATTTGTCTTTTCTTTGTTTTAATGAATCTCTCACAAACATGCGTAGAAAGCATGTTCTTTGGAAAGAGTTTGGCACTTCTTCAAAAGTCTGAGACCACGTGAAATTATTTGGGGGTGGGTAGAATGCACTGAGGCCAGATGTCAGGTCATTTTTTAAAGGATAATTTTAAAAACATAGTTCTTATGTTCTTTCTCTTTCTCTTATTCTTTTGCTGGTGTTGATATCACTGGATTATCCTCAAGTGAGTGAAAAGAATTGGATCCCTAGAGTCACTGCAGAGCGCATCTGGCAGTAGATTTTGCCCAACATGCCAGATGTAGTAATATTTGGAATGGAGATTTGATTAGAGTAATTTTGCTTCTTTTTGTTCTCTTAGTTTTCCCTCTTTATTTTATACTTATAGCCAGACATCAAGAAAATGCAAGCATCACTTCTTCTGACAGTCACTGCATGTGGATTAGATATCATACCATGGGTTCTGAAAATAGATGCTTCCCCTAAAATAGTGCCTACAACTGTGCATTGTTAATTGTCTGCTTGCTTATTTATATGTTGGCTGGGTATAAACTCCTTTAGAGTAGAGACCCTACCTGCCTTGTTTACCCATTGTTTCCCTGGCATCTAACACAGCACTTGGGATACCCTGTGGGTACCTAAAAATATTTAGTGAATGAATAAATGTATGCCTGAAGCACACAGACAATATACTTAATGCAAAGCTAGGGATTCTCAGGGCAGTTGTGATAAGAAGCTAAAGAGATACAGGAGTTGAAGGAGTTGTCAAAAGAGGACATCAAGTGACACACCAAGACACGTATGGGATGTTTAGAGAAGGAAATAATGGACTGGGTAAAAAAAAAAAAAACGGCAATCAAATGATGAGAGGTCATTGTGAAATTACAAAGCCAGTTCAGTGGGAGTAGTAAGTGAAGAACTCAGAGGAGGTTGTGGCCAGAATCAGATATTAGATTTTAAGATTTCATAGGTGGAACTATTCTAGTCATTACTATGTCTAGACTGTGGCCTTGGAAGTATTAGGTCAAACCCATATTCCTCCTTTTTTTTTAATTTATAAAAAGACACTTTCATGATCCAATCCAATAGTTTGCTAATGTTTAGTGGTGATGGGATGAAGATCAAGGAATTTTGAGTATAAGATATGTATTGCTTCATTCATGTAGATTCCCATACCAGGCAGAGTGATTTTAGAAGGTAAGAGAGGAGGAGTCTTATGACTCAGGTGCCTGTCTTGAGTGGGATTGGTAGATGACAGTGAAGAGAAGGAATGAAGGATGGCTTAGATCAATGGCACAGGATGGAGGCTTAAAAAAAACCAGACATGAGACTAGGAGTAATGGTCTAGTTGGAAGTTGCAAATGGGAGCTTGGAGAATATTTCTCCCCACCAACCCTTGGCACTTGGGTACTGGCAGAAGGAGCAGCCTCTTCTAGGGAAAGGGAGCCTTTCAATAAGAATTCAGGCTCAGTTAAGTAAAAAGGCACAGAAGACATTCACAGAGGAAGCAGAATAAAGCTGTGGTTCCAGATGAGAAAACCTGGGTAGGATGTAGACCTTTATTTGAAAGTCCTAAATTACCAATGTCTAGGATATATTCACCAGATTTACCCAATCACTTAATCGGCCTATCAGAAACTAAAAGAACTAAGGTTATTGTGGAGTAGTGGTGGCATAAAGCAAAATTTTGGCTTATTTTATCACATATGACAATCCCAGTCCATTTTGCAGCAAGCTGCCTTATAACCCAGAGTACGTAAGAATGTTTTCCTGTGCTGTTCTCTACTTTGTGTCTTGTTTCCATGATGACATTTACCTCTTTTCTCTGAAGTAACATCACACATTCCTATGCAGTTGCCAACAATATTCCCTAGTACATTCCATTGAGTTCACCCAAATGGGATATTAAAATCTCAGTGAGTGACTACTTAGAAATTTTCTGGGCTAAACCCATGGCAGTTATGTTCTATGTGAATGAGATAGAGGCCTCAGACTCATTTGTCCACATGGGGCATGTTAGCAGCCTTCTCATCAAGCATGTGCCCTAGTTTGGTTTTGTAATTTCAGAAGAAGACTTCAATCTGACCTTCTGTCTATTTGATTGGCAAAACACCTGGATGTGCCCTGAAAAACTGGTCATAGAAAATAGCCTAAAGGACAGGCAATCTCTTCACTCCAAATTTTATCTTTGGAGCAAACTCAAGAGGTACTTGCTAGACTTGCATTGTTTGGACCCCTGTGTAATTGCTTTTCCTGAACAATGCTGGGGTGTTACTCCATTGTAACACCACTGTGAAGTGTGATTACAGTGAAGGATGTTGTGATCAGCACTACATCAAACTAGGTGTGATTATTATATGTATGTTGATGAGGCCGCAGCCCTTGACATCACAGTATCCTAACTTATTGAGGATTCATAGGTGAAACTTCACTTGGGTCTCAACTGGGAAAAGCCATGCTCCTCTTGAGCGTTTGGTTTGTTTTGCATTTTAGACTCTATTAATTTTGTTGATCTATATGTCTGCTTTGTTCTGCCTGCTTGGAAGCTCAAAATGAAATGTGTGACCTGACTGTAGCAATTGTACAGAACATTATATCAGGCATTGCATGTGCTAAACTTTCCTCTAGTTTTTATTCTATGTCCACTACAACCCATTTCTTTATTTTCTATATTTTTAAAATTATGTTTGTTGTATGTATCTCTAAGATGCCTCAAATTCTGCTTTGAAATAAGTCTATAAATAAAGAAACAAGTTTGGAGTCTATGTGGAAACAATCTCCTAGATATTTTGTTTTCAGTAAGAAAGCCACCCATATCTTGAACTCATTATGCTAATGAACTGAGAACTTGAAACACCTTTCACAAGAATACTTTCCCTTGGAGGCACTGGAGTCTGTGATTAGTCCTTGATGGGGACCACCACACTGTCAAGTCTATTTGGCTCCTTTCATCTTCTTCCCCTTTCATCTGTCGTGCTCCTAGCCTCTTCCACCTTTATTCAGTGCTTCACATGGTCCTCAAAGGCCCACTTCTCAAGCACAGCTCTGATTATATCTGCCTCCAGATTTATTAAAAAAAAAAAATCCTCAGATCTTCTTCATTGCCTTCAGGAAAAGGCCAAATCTTACACTTGTTCTTGGATAATCTAGTATAGGCCTGGAATATAGTAGGCAGCTGATGAACATTTGTTAAATGAACTGAATTGCATTACAGGAGATAATGCATACAAGGCAGAGCACTTGGCACAAAGTACACAATAAATGTTTATTTCTTAATCACTCTCCCTTCACACCTGGCCTGAACCTACCTTTCCTACCTCATCTACCACCACTGTGGCTTTAATCATGACTGACCCTTGTAATTTCATCCAGATGACAGACATTCCTATGCCTATGGAGCCTTCACCACACTGTTATTTCTTTCTACAGCAATCTCTTCCCTAAATGCATAATCTTTGCCCAAACCTAGAGAAAAGAATACATCTTCCTGGTGATGTTGGTCAAAATCTCCTCTAACAAGCCATGCCTTCTATATTTATACAGTTTGACCTGATTGGGCATTTCTGGCATCTTTCACATACAATTACATGTTCTTTTTTAATGAGCAAAGATCCTTAACATAAATTAAAACATAATTCCATTTGTTGATACGCGCACCCCTTCTTTTTGGTATTCAAAATCATTAAGAAATGACTGAGCGACGATTAAATTTTAGATTTGAATGGATAGTTTTAATACATACGTATCCAGTTGTTTAGCACTTTATTTCATTCTATTACCCCCTACAAGAAATCAAAAATACATTTTAGAAAATTTTATAATCAAAAGAAGGATGGGTGATTTATTTATCTCATGAAAACTCAGCCCAAGGCTACTGACAGCTGCAATTCCCCTAGCCACTTCCACATAACTTTTAAAATATGAATGCCAGGAATGGTGCTGGTGATATTACTATCAGGACAAGGAAGAGAAGGACTAGGTGTCTCTGGAGGAGTCTGTGGGGGAAGAAACAATGATACTTGTGCAATGTTGGAGATTTCTGACTCCAGGTCGACTTCATCAACAGCCTGAATAGCAATGAAAAGATCCGTGCCATTTTCAAAAGCAATGTTTTCTGGTTTGAAGACAAAGACTTCCTCAGAGGTGGCCTCCTTTGGGATGAGATCAGTAGTGTTCACTTGAAGCGAATCATTGAACTTGTCTCTGAGATCAAGAATATTTGTACTTATTCTAATGATGTACCTGTCAGCTAAAAAAAAAAAAAAAAAAAAAAAGAGAGAAGGACATGGCTTGTAATTCTTAAGTCTTAAAGAAGTTTTAAAAGTCTGTTAGAAACTATATCACCATCCCATAAATTTCCAATGAATAAATGTAATCGATGGTCCGTATTTATAAGCATTCGTATCCTTTTTACACTCTTGTTTGTGCATCTCAACACAGGGATAAATGTAGAACTGGATCGGGCTTGACTGAAAGCCTTGGGCGGAATTTCTGGGCATAATGCCTGGCTGAGAGAGGATGCTGTTTAATTACTGCTTATCACTTTATTATTTATAGAGCAGTTTTCAGTACCAGTGCTTCTCAAACTTTAATGTGTATACGAATCACCCAGGGATCGTAAAATACAGAGTCTGGTTCAGTAGGTCTGGGGTGGGACCTGAGGCCCTACGTTTCTAAGAAGCATTCATGTGATTCCCATGCTGCAGTCTACAGACCATACTTTGAGAGCTTTCTTCCAAAGGACAGCTCTGCTCCACAGATATCTATGCTCTATTCCCAATCCTCTCCAGGAGTCATTACTAAAAATGGAGTTTATTAAAGGACAGTTTGGCAAGATTTCAGAAAAAGGCTGAGGATTGCCTTTTCCTGGTTGGAACCTCTTACACCTAAAGTATACTAGTTTTTCAGATTCTAAACCTCTCATATTAAAAACTTTCATTTCAGAGGAAGTTCGAGATCCCTCTTGCCTTCTGCTCTCCACATGCATCACAATGTGCCTGCCGGCCTCACTCCCTTCTGCACTTCTGCTTGGCTGCTAAACTCCTTTAGAGAGAGTTTACACCACGTTCAGCTTACCCCTTCCATGATCGTAATCGTCCCCAGGAGCTGTCCAAGTCAGATTAATGAGACTGTCTCCTTGGATTTTTGCCTTCAGGTCGGTGATTTGACAAGGTGGGAAGAGATCAGGAATGGGAGCGTTTGGGACGTTGGAGGCCACAAATGAACCTCCCGAGGATGTTCTGCTGAAATGCACTTGCTTGCTCAGAAGGTCATCGATATTGATTTTAGGTCTCGGTGGATTCCATATTATTTCACCTGCGTTAAAAAATTCCTCAATATGTGGTAAGCAACACCACCAAATGTCTGTACTTCCCTCCGTTTTGTTACCGGGTTACCCTCTTCCTACTCTTCCTTTCCCCTTCATTCCTCCCACACACAAAATGCATTTCAACTGTTTGGTGTAAAGATCCCAAATCAAGTTGAATCAGAGTGAAAAAAATCAAAGAGAGAATCACAGTTAGCTCACAGGCATTTCCTGGATATTTAGTGGAATAACGTTCATAATTTCTTTTCATGATGTTTTTCCTGGAATTGTTTCTTTCTCCATCTTTTTGCCTATTCTTACCCTTTTTTTACCCTTTCTCTTTTTGCCTGATCTTACCCTTCTAAAACGTCAGTTTCAATACCATCTCAGTTCCAAACCTTGTCAGAATGCCTCAAGAAATCTCTTCCACTCAGATAATACTACAGGTTTCATTATCTTTCTTATTTATTCAGAATTAATCATCTGGCCCTTCAAGAATTTCATTCATTATTTATTCTGTGCATTTTTCCTTCTCTTTCCCCACGTTTGTGTTTTATCTTTCTTATTCGATTGCTATTTCTCATGAAATGCTTTATGTTATGGGTTCTAAAATTTTACGCTTTTGAAAAACTTCTGATTTTGTCAATGAAATAACGGGAACCTAGTTCTTGTAGCAATACCAATTTCCTTCACCTTCTTGCTGAAATATTGTGTAAAAGTAATCTTGGAATTCAAAAATACCCTGAACTCCTCAATCAGTGGAGTTCTCAGACTCTCTTTTCAATAAAAATATTCCATAATACCCTAACATAGCATTACTTAGAATTTGTTTTCTCATAAACTCTACGTCTTTAGCCCTTGAAATTTTTGCTGTAAAGACAAATTGATCTCCATACCATTAATCTGGTCTTGGGCAAATATGAAGTGAATTCTTTAGCAAGATCAGGGTTAGTATTCAATTCAACAATAGAGACCATCTCTGTTGGTATTAAGGCTCATCAAGGGATAGAGGGAGGAACATGGCTTCCTAATGCCAAGCCAGGTACTATTGTATTAGTTATGAGGACCAATAATCCCTCTAGCCTCTGTTTCCCCATCTGTAAAATGGGACGACTAGGAGAATGAGATGTACTAATGTAAATAAACCACTGAGCATAAGGCTGGATATAGCCCCCAAACCAGTCCCCTCCTGCCTTCTTCCCCTAACCCAAAAAAAAGGAAAAATGAGTGAAATATTTGAAAGAGCTTTGGAAGCAACACTGTCTTTTAAAGCATTTTTTCCCTATAAGCACTTTGGCATGAGGAGACACCTCTTGCCTCCCAGTCCTCTCTTTATCGAGCACACACCTAAGTAAAGAGAACAATGGGAAGCTTCTTGAAGGAGCTGTTTTTATTACACATCAGTGCTGGGAGAAGACCCGCCCGGACGGAGTGGAGACTGATGGGAGACAAGTCCTGGAAGCCATCAGGACCCAGTCTCTGTCCCAGTTCCGGCTCTAGTCCAGGGCAAGTGTTTATCACCAAGAGTGGTGTGGGACTGTCTGTTTCCTGAAGCATAATTTTCCCGCCTGCTTACACGTGGGCTCAGTGTGCTGGCAGGTGTTAGTTTTGTCTACTATTCTCCCTGGTCTAAGCAGGAGGAGAGAGGAGAAAAAGGAGACAGTGGGTTTATGGTGATATTGAGGTAGTTGACAAGCCCTAAATTGTTATTTTTTATTCTATGGAAAAACCTATATCAGTGAAAAGAGCTTCATTACAAAATGTTTTAAAGTTAATTAAATAACAAACATTTATTGAACACTATTTACTATTTACCAGCAATAGCTTACTAGATGTATTTCCTTGTTTATTCCTCATAACTATCCTATGAGGTAGTTACTATTATTATCCTTATTTTATAAGTGAGGAAAGTGAAGCACAAAGAGATCACCTAAAATACTTTAATTAGTAGAGGCCAGGGCTTTGAACCAAGGCAATCAAAACTATGTTCAATCTAGTTGTTTTCAACTGAGGGTTATTTTGCCCCCTAGAGGACAGTGGACAATATCCGAAGACATTTTTGATTGTCATGACTGGGGGCCTACTTCTGATATCTAGTGGGTAGAGGCCAAGGATGCTGCTAAACACCCTACAGTGCACAGGATAGCCCTCCACAACAAAGAATTACATTGCCCAAAACGTCAATAGTGCCAAGGCTGCGAAACCCTGATTTAAGCCTGCACCATTCTCCCCATAGGCTTAATGGTTTTCTCTTGATCCTAAGCCTCTTACTCAAGCCAGGGGTGTTATTACAGATTACTTACCATTCTTCATCCTCCCAGCTCTGTACATGGCTCCATTCTGCTGGGATATCCCCATTTGTCTGGCTGCGTTCACTCCTCCAAGAGCCCACACTTTTATACTGTATCTACCATTCGTATTGTAAGCCGTAAAATACCTTGAATAGATACCGTCATCCTTAGTAGCATCAGCACCTTGACACGGAAATGAAGGAATTAATGAATATCCTAAAGGTAACTTGGGATTTGTATATTTCCAAGTCATACGTGGGTAAAAAAAGCAAATTTTCGAAGCAAAGATAATCCAGCATTATCTTCAAGACAGTTTAGGATTTGATTATGTTAAGGATGAGATCTACTTCTTCTTTTACCAGTGTGTGGGGGGTGTGTGTATGTATAGTTTCATATATGTACATTTTGTCTTCCTGACTTGTCTTTCTTTGTGAAATCAGAGATCACGTCATATGTCTCTGTTACATCCAATATAGCACAATGTAACTACTCAATAAGTATCTATTGAACTGAATTGAATTGCTGTACATTACTGGAGAGAAAAAAAAATGTTATATGATTATTTTTAAAAATCCATGACTTCCCAAGGTAGATTTAGGTAGGAAATTCATTTACAGAATTTGTTCTAATGAGATTACTTGCATCACAGTAAGCAGTCAAGTTCCTTCTAAAGAAAAATGTAGAATTCTCTTTCTCTCCCTCCCTCTTAGATTTCCTAAGTCCAAAGATAATGGGCAGGATTTTCATTTTGGGGGCAAGATAATAAAGAATCCATATGGATATAAGAGTCCCATGGGACTGTACTTGACTCCCCCTGTCCTGCTTTCTACATGTGAAAGCCTCAGTTTCTTCATCTGTAGTGCAGGGATAATAATATCTCAGACGTGTGTGGTGAAGATAAAAATGAAGATATGTATCTACATATATCTTCATACAAAACACTTAACACAAAATAGCTATTAATTTTCCTCTTTCCCTTCTGGGGGAGTGTAGAATACCCTCTGACAGCTCTCAGAGTCTCTGAGCCTACGGAGCTTGAGCCACTAACGTGTGTGGGCTTTGCAGAAGCTAAAGGTAGGCTCGTCTTCACGTTTTCCAACATTTTGAAATATAGGAATTGTGGGGAAGTAGAGAGCTCTCCCAACCAAATGCCCCAGTGCTGGACTCCTTGCTTCTAACTGTCCTCACCAGACCATGCCCTCTTGCTGTCCCATGGTTGCTTCTTGAAAAAGAAAGATGTATTTTCCAATTTCTTGGGTGGTTACCTGCTCCATTGTCCAATAATTCCAAGGTAACTGTTTTTCCATCCACTGATTCTATCAGGGCTGTGACAGTGGCCCTGAGAATTGGTAAGCCTCCTTGGTGAATCTTTGCATAAACCACCACAGGGCTAGGGAATTTGCCTGTGTCTTTGTTCACTTTTGAGGTCACTGTAACTGGAGGCAAGGTAGCACTTGATGCACGGGAGGTGACAGTCAGAGTCAGGGTTTGGGAGCTTGCTTGCAGACTGTAAGTCCAGGTACCAACCTAACCAAAACAAATGGAGACATTTCCAGTTAGTAACTATAGGTGACACAGATCTGACTTCAATGCCATCTATAGGAACAGCCCATCTGATACAAGCACTTTACAAGCATATCTAAGAAGACCTTTGATACGCTGTCAGCCAAGGGAAACTTTGGTATGTTTGGACTAACTACATTGTTCTTATCATCACGAAAGTCCTAGTTGGGGAAAATGAGGTCTGAAAGCCATGTCTTTCTCTCCGTCTTGGTTTCTCAAGAGCAGGATCAAATTGATGGGTTCCTGAGGTAGAGAAAACAGTTTTCATGATCCCAAAGCTTCAAGGATCATTTTGCATCTTGACTACTACATAATTTGAAGGTTCTCCTTTTAATACCTGGAGAAAATAATACCAATTTCCTTTCTTTTGACTCGCTGTTATACTGAGTGATTTCTGTTGGATGGAGATTTTTCCTTGTTCTCTCTTTCATTCAACATAGACTCTCCTTTTGGCAACCACCCACATTTAAAAAGCTATAATTATTCAATAAAAACTTTATTTTATCTTGTCAAATAGTGGCAAGGAAGAAACCTGACCCCATACCTTGGCAGTGCCTGGGACCTGGAGGTAGGCCATTTTGGTATTTGTGTCTACTACAAAGCCATCTTGTTTCTTTCCACTGGGATCCCAGAGAAGGATTTGAGGAGGTTGTGATGTCCAGGTGATGAGAAACAGAGTGTCATTTCCCACAGTGCTATCCACAATCACTGTTCCGTTCATCCACTGACTGTTCTGGAGGGTTGATCCCCTACTCACAAGCTGGTAAAAAAACACAACTCTTTACTTTCTGGAGAATACAGCTTTCATCACATAGTCTCTTCCATTCTGCCCCCAACTCTGAGTTGCGCCATTAGAAATCCTCCAGTGATGCCTGAGTCCTTGGTTTGGTATTTAGGACCTATTATGATCTAATTCCAAATTACCTTTCCAGCCTTAGTTTCTACAATGTTGATTTCTACACCCAAACCAGACTCTCTCCCCAAATGATCCTTTGACTCTATGACTTTAACATACTCTCTGCTTTTCCTGTAAGTCCGTAGATTCATCTTCATTTGTCTAAGCCTCACCCGTCCTTCAAAATTCAGTAGGAAAATCGCTTTCTCCATGAATCTTTCTCTGATGTCCATCTCACTTACCAGCTGAAAATGATCTCTCCCTCCTGTGAGCTACCATAGAATCTTACTTCTATCAGTCCTTTGACATCCTCACATTGTGTTTTGCTTTATACCTACTAGTGTACACAGTTCATCTCATTTACTGGACTATACACCCTTAAGGGGGCTGACTAGGACTTATTTTCACCCACATATGGTTTTTCTGAATTGCAAATAACTAATTGCTAAGTCAAGTATCACTGCAGTCTCTGTGATGACAAATGAAAGAAGTCAATGGCCAAGGCTGATTTGTTTGGAGTAGAATGAAGGAGCTGTGGAGCAGGGATTGAGGTGGCAAAGGGGTAACAAGACTTGTAGAAAGTGTGATTTTTGAGGATTATCTCCTAGATAATTATTTATTATCCTTAAATTGATATTTATTAGAAGACAAGGTGGCCTGTCATGGGGCCAGACTTTCTAGTTTCATAGGTAGATTATGATCTTGGATGTGGAGAAAGTGAAGCCTCTTAGATCTCATTCTTATGGCAGGTGAGTAAATGAGTCCTGCTTATTTTTCTCTCTTTCTCTCCCTGTTAGGTTTCTTAAATACAAAAATAATGGTCAGAAACTGCCTGACTGTGAACTTGTCCTTTCATCAAAAGTTTATTACTTTTCTAAGATGCATTTCTCTCATTTCCAAATCAGGCTGAAGAGTTTAGTTTTCCAAATCTGAAGTAGGATAACCCAAATGAGTGTAATTGCTGTCTCCTTTGATTGAATAAATACTACATTGATAGGCCAGAAAGCTTATTGTTTTGAAATCTATTATTTGGCTTTGATATTATGTTATTCCTTTACTTTTATCCAAACTTTCGCAATAAAAGTTACAATTCACACATGTGAGTACTGATTGTTCACTCTCTCTGGTTTAAAAGCTCATGTGAGTAATTTTTGCAAATGTTAGACATGAGCATTTTAAAATACACCTGTCCTTTTTTTTAAATAATCTCAAGACATTTAAAAGAAAATTTGGATTTCTTGAAATTTTGGAACCAGAAGGCCCCATAAAAGTTTTATGGTTCATATCTGGCTGAGAAACTGTGGCCTAGAGAGGTGAAGCTCTTTGCCCAGGGTCACAGAGTTAATGGCAGACCCAGGACCAGGATCCAGCTGTCTGGACTGACACCATGGGCTTTTCATAGTACAAAGAACTTCCTATCCATTATATGAAAATCTTGGCAAATATTTCAGGGAGTTGAGGTAATGGGAAAATAGAGCAAGTAATCCCTGAACATATGTCCCAGAAAATTTGTGTCAAGATGATCTACTTTGGAGAAAATTTCGAGTCAATTATATTGCTATGGGTGCTTGTTAACAGATGTTAAAAAATAATTCTTGGACTCATTATATTTTATGTTGCAGATTTTTATGAGGCAGTTATTTAGTATTGTTTCCAAACAAGTAAACACTAGTTGCCTTGTTTGAATGAGCATTATTGCATTTTAGGAATGTCATCTAATATCAGGCTAAAACTTCTATTCTAATTTTAATTCACTACTAGAAGAATGTAGAACCTAAAACTTTTAGCCATCCAACTCTCCATCTTTGCTATGATATTTATGAACACAAAAAACCAAGGAGGAGCTCTGACCTGGATGGAGCGCTGAGAGACAGCTCCGTTTCCTGACGAAAGGGCTCCGAAAGCATCAATGAGGCCATTGTTCTGAGCCTGATCCGAAGCATATGTCTGTAACCCTCCTAAGATGCAATTACATTACCAGAAGTTATTTTCTAGAAAGCAAGTATTTAAAACATTTTAGCTGTTGTTAAGGTAGCATAATACATGAAATAAATACTGTTGTGTTAGTAAAGTCTTAATAGACCAACATCAAATATGTGTCCAGATTAACTCAGAAGTTGACACTAATTTTTTAATTCTACTGAATAATAGCTTCAGCAACATCTCAGTCGTCTGGCTACTTCAACTATCTGCAAAGCAGCCATGAATCTCTGATAGGCCAAAATTAATGTCAGAAAATTCATGTTTTAAAGATCATGCAACTTCATATGAGAGACTCCATTAAGCCTTACTCCAAGCCTATTGATTTATCCTTATTTTAAACATAATCCTAACAAGCTTGACTTTTGAGTTTCTCCTAAATTAGAAAAAATGTGTATGTGACAACAGCAAGAAATAACAGCTGACGTGGCACAGTTATAGAAAAGTAAAATATATAGTAAAAATGAGATTATACAACAGGACCAGCAATCCTGAGCTATTTAGAACAGATGCAACTAAGATAGTTGATGTGAAAGAACATTTAACTATTAATGCCATCTGAAGTCTAAGGAAGGTATTTCAATAATGCTGCTGGTGCCCTACCCAGATCCCCTTATCTGTGCAAGTGCTTCTCTCCCCAGCTGCTTTAAGTGTTAGCTGCTGATGGCACATAGCTACCTCTTTTCCAGAGAAGTGCCTTACCCAAAGGGGCCACCCTAGTGACAGAAATAGCATGGCCTCTCACCTCTGCCCTGCCCTGACAATCCACAGCTACTGACTGATGGACATGGTGGTACAAAAGGCCAGCTCTCTTGCTTCAAGATTGGACCAACTCTGTGATGCCATTCCTAATCCAGAGCCCTCATGGGGTCAAGCTTCAGCTAGACTGTGCACTCGTTTTCCTGTCCCAGCCTGCTTCCCTCCCTCCCTTTTTCCTGAGAGCTCTCCGATACAAATCACAGATACGCAAATTCCTGTCCCAGCCTCTGCTTCCAGGAAGCCCCGCCTGAGACAGGCAGTATTAGGAGCAAACAGTTCTGCCGGTTAGCTGCCTCAGGAGGCAACTCGGCATAATAACTGATATCCATCATGCTGGCCCTGAGGAAAAAAAAGAGAAAAATATGTCCACTATTCTGCTACAGAAGCCAGGGACACATGGGATCTATTTAACCATCTGACTGTGTATGAGAGTTAGAAGCACAATATATCAATGTTTGAGAGAGAAACTGTACTGTATTCTACATTCTCGGAGTGACCCGTGAGGCTCCGCAGGCCCTTCTCCCTTCTCCTGCTACTCCTTGTTAAACTCCCAACTCAGATGCATCTTCCGGGACCCTTCTCCTTCCCCACACACAGTTAAGGGCTCCCGACTTTGTGCCTCATTGTACTTTCTGTTGCTAATAGAGCACTTGTATTGTGGTAGTATGTGGTTAGTCGCTTGTCATCTGTGGTCCCTGGGTCTCTTGGCCAGCTGCCCACTGGAAGTGAGTGGTTAACCTATTAGATTCTTTCCAGTCCTTATAAAGTGTCTGGGAAGAGAGCCCCAAGTTCTCACTGGAGTGCTATGCTGGTCCCATCTTCACCAGACTGCCCTAATCCTAGAACCAAGGCCTTAAAATAAATGGGTGGAGTCACTTCTAATGGTCATTTGGGGTGAGGGCAGGTAGATGGCCCATAAGATTACCCTTGTCTCTCCCCATCACACCCTTCCTCTGCTCCACAGTTCGCTGGAGCTCACAGTTCTGTGGAAAAGACAATACAGTGGAACCCAGCAGACCATCCCTCACCTGTCATTTTAGACAGCTCCTCTAGTTCTGCTGCTGCAGAGGGCCCCAGGGCCACTGTGTGGATGATGGCTCCACTTTGCTTCACCTCGTTAAAGCATGCGCTTATAGTGTTGTCCTCTCCATCAGTCAAGAGCACGATTTCAGATCCATCTGTTTTGTATTTCTTCCTAATTACCTGAGGACATAATTCAGGCCATGAGTTATCAGACTCAGGGTGGCCAAGGTGTTTGGGAAAACCACACTTAAAGGGAATGAGAAGAAAAATTCCAGAGGGAATAAACAAAAGTGTCTGGGAATGGTCAAACATCTCTTTGTCTTGAAATGATACAGTTTTAAATCAGCAGTGTTCATGGAACCTGAGGCTGGTCTTTTTTCTTGGTTAGCCTGCTGCAGAGAGGGCTCTATAAAGAGGATGCAGGGCAGTTCCAGGGAGGGACAGGCCTGGAAGAGCAGCATAGAAGGTCTTTCTAGTTTCCTTCAAATGATCCCTCCTTGGCAGACTTTTAGAGGTTCCCAGATGCCTTCAGAAACCACTGTCATTTAAAGGTGATAATATTTGTGGGATATTAGACTCAGGGCAGATGTTAGCTTGTATGATGTTCCCCAGTCTGACCATGCCAGCTGTTTGTGGTTGGCATTGTTTCTGATTGGTCAGTACCCAGGTCACATGAGTTATTAAAATTTTTAATATCCTCTTTGATTAAACGGAAATATTTGTTCTTATTAACCCCCAGTTCCTAACTATCTTATGATAGCTATGTCTCAACTATTCCTAATAGATACAGATTACAGTTTTTTACATGGTGTAGAGAAGATGGTCCTTCTGCCAATGTTGGATAAGATTATGATAGAAGGAAAATTAGGTAAAAGAATAATGTTATCCATTTAAGAAGAGGAAGGCAGGAGCCAGCCTGGTGGTGAAGCTGTTAAGTTCCCGCGCTCCGCTTTGGGGTCCTGGGTTTTGCCAGTTTGGATCCTAGACGCAGAGCTCACACCACTTATCAAGCTATGCTGTGGCAGGTATCCCACATATAAAGTAGAGGAAGATGGGCACGGATGTTAGCTTAGGGCTAAGCTTCCTCAAAAAAAAAAAGAAGAGGAAGGCAGACATCCACTCTTCACCTAAAAAGAGTGGAAGGAGACACTCGGAAGTAGGAGAAATAAGCAGTCAAGCCTAAGTAACCTCCCCTCTCTGGACCAGACCTTCAGAAAGGGAAGACATCTTAAGTAGGTTGAACTGAAAGCTGAGAGCAGAGGAGACTCCCACTCCACTCTGTTTGAACTCTGAGAAAGGGCTGCCACACAAGGGAAGAGAGAAGAACTGTGACTGCTACTGTGTGAAGGGGACCAGAGCCCAAAGCCTGTCAGGTGTGGCCATGGCCTCAGACTGACCAAGCTGAAGGGCCTGGGAGGCCTGAGAAATGGCTCAATTTGGATTCACTTGCCCCTCTCCCCATCACTGCTACATGTCCTGGAAAACATGCAGAAGTTCCCACATATCCCAGAGGGAAGACAGAAGGCAGCTGACTTGAGAGTTGGCAGGCAAGAGAACAGATTGTCTTGCCATGGGGATTGAGGGATGTACAGCCTGTCCGGGGGCTGCATGGAGGACATGGGTTTGCTCATGGCACTGCTCCAGCAGTGAGAGCTGAAGTGGGACTGAGTCAGCCCAGGAGGACCACTGGGTCCTGCTCAAGCCAAGAAAACAAGCAAAGTCTAGTGGTCACACCTCCTCAGACATCACTGCCAGGAGCCCAGGACAGACCTGACCAGGGAGGGTCCTGCAGCACGGATCAGTGGGGGTCTTGAGGACAGTGTAGGATCCAAGACCATTTACCTCATCACCCTGAAGTCACACACAGGCTCCTCCCACCCCACACCTGGACTCCATTGGGCAGGAGGAGCTTCTAAATTTCACAAGTATCCCTCACACCCTCTCTCACTCATCTGAGTAAAAAATGCAAGACCAGAAGCTCCCTCTTCACCACCAGGTCATCTGGCATTAGGCATCTCCCCTCGGGTTTTGCATAGCAGGAATTTAGTATGACACATTCAGTGATTTCATTGTCAGTTTCCCTCCCTCATTTGCTTCTTTAGTCAAAGCTTGGATGAGTGGCAGAAGCAAAAGAATCCAGATGCACACAGGCATCCAGAGAGGGGTTTTGCAGCTGAGTGTGTACATGCTGGAAACCACTTTTAGGGAACTGACCTTCAACGTGGAATAGAAGGGTCAGAGGAACAGATTGCATTTGAGGAAATGGTTGAGTCTGTTGTCCACGTGAAACAGTGTGAGCTGGAAACAAAATGTTCCTGCCGCTGCTTGGGAGTCTGCAACAACCCCATTCATGTGTTGTGATCCACAGCAGGCAGAGAGCAGACCTGCCCAAGACGCAGTGGAGATTCTGAGACCCTAGGCCAGCCAGCCTCTTTCAGCCTCCTGTTCTTTGTTTCACGGAGCTAACTAGCCTCTAAATACATATATAATATTGTATTCTACATTTGGAGCAATTAAGCATCAGCTGCATCAAATAACTCAATTCACTTTTATTTATTGAGAACCTGTGTAAAAGTTATTGTGCCAGCAGCCTGGAAGGTAAAAAGATAAGTCCTATCTCTAACGAAATTTTGCTTGAGTGAAGCACGTGATTAGAAAACAAGACAGAAGAGCCTAGAAGTCACAAGAGATACCAAAAAAAAACCCACCAAAAAAAGATCATAGGATTCAGAGAGAGAGATATTCTATACACTTGAAAGGATCAGGAAAAATGTTGAGAAGTAGGTGGTGTCTGTGATGGATCTTTGAAGAATGTGTGCGATCTGACGCACAATGGAAGCAGGAGAAAGTACTCTAAGTGGGGAGCTAGCTTGGCAAAGGTGTGGAAACTCTCAATGTCAGTATCCAATTTGCTTAAATATAGGCTACCTGGAAGAGAGTCCCTGGTACTTAAGCCTGGAAAGGAGCTATATTATGAAAGAACTTAAATGCTAGATACAGAAATTTTTACTTAATTTTGTTGAAAATGGGCAGCCATTGATATCTAAGTAGAGGAATGATGGAATTGGATGGTCAGGTGGGATCTTTGGATACACCACCAATACAATTACATTTACAATTCCTAAGGGCTCCTGCTTCAATAAATAAACCATTTTCTTGCCCAAAAGGAAGTCGTATGTACCCTAAGTTTGGAGTGTTATGCTGTCTCAAAGTTTAACCATACTCCTGAGCTCATTCTTTTTCCTCTTGGAAGATACTCTCTTATATCCCTGTGGACCTTTCCTTCATAGCACTCATTACACTTTGTGAGTATACACTTATTTGTGTGACTACGTGGTTAACGTATCTCCCCCAATAAGATTATAAGCTCTGCGACAGGAGGTGTGGTGTCTGTTTGGCCCTCCTGATGTACTTAATGCCTAGCACAGAAGGCACACCATGAATATTTTTACTGTAGGCATGCATGCAGAAGAGCATGAATGCACAGATGCAGCAAAAGCACAAAAGCACAAGTGAATGAATTAACAATAGCTTTGGGGCCCTGTGTCTTTGCATCATTTGAACCATTGCTCTGCCCTTGGTTGTCTAATTCAATTAGATACCAGCCACGTATGGAAACACTGGAAAGGGGAATTTCTTAGGAAGCATAAATTGTAAACATTGGCAAACTACGATAGGGGAACTTATCTCACAGTAAAGGCTGATCGAAGCCCGGAGCAGATGGACGTTCCTCCTGAGGCCACTGTGGGTAAGCTTTTGGTGAGCGCGTCCCTATCAGTGCCACCTTTTATCTGTCTGAGTGCACTTTGTACATAGGCAGCACTGTCAAACGTCACCATTCCAACCCAGGACCCTTGCTCAACCGTCTGCAGCAGGAAAAGCTTGCCTGCTTGATTCAGTCGTTTAAGGCGGTCACCAATCTGAATGGAGAATCAGAAAATAATTAGTCGGCTTGGGTTAAAATAGGCAGAAGTAATAATGAAACAGGCTAGAGGGAATTTGGAAGTGGCTGCCTCAATATAGAGTAAAGTACAACAAGCTTTCTCAAGGCATATCCTTCTATGGGGGAAATTTTCTTCTTTATATTTAGTAGCATCTCTGGGTAGAATTTTAGGGTCTTTGTGTAAATAGCCTTAAAAAATAAAGCCAGATTAGGCTTTACTTTAATTATTGGTTCCATGCTTTAGTAATAGTTCCATAGACATACATATTGTCAGTGAAACTTAAAAAATGTTAAGGCTAAGTGATTCATCAATCTTTGCTCATAAATTGAAAGCTAATTTGTCAAATGAGACACTTGATGCTGAATTTTTGTTGAAGAAAGTTGAGATATGCAATTCTGACGGCAACGTTATCATAACTGTTGTGACCTTTGGGACTGTATTTCTTCCTAGCCAGTTCCCCGTTGTGGTGCAGATCATATGGCGCACAAATGTGAGACCAGCATCCAGAAGACCAAAACTCATTGAACGTACCGCCATGCTTCCGGATTTATCAAGGACTAAACACACAATTCTTTGTCCAATCTGCAGCAGTGAGAAAGTGGGCTGGGGTGGCTGTGCCGTCATAGGAGTGGTTTTCTTAAAGTCCTCAGAATCACGAATCACTTCCCATGTACTTCGGAGATTGCATCTCTGGTTTTGCATGTTTGGGGCTTCTCTATTGTGGTTTTCTTCTGTACAGAATTCAACCACCTGAAATTGTCAGTTGATAGAAAATGATAGAGATAGCAGTAAACTACTTACGAAAATCTTTAATAATTTGAATCTACATCTAGCATTTGGGGGATGAAAAAATGAGGCACAGTATACAAAGAAGTTCCTCCTCTCAGTGACCTTACAGTATTGTCATTCAATGAAAAATCCCAGATATTTGGGATGCTGGTAATTTAGAAAGTGATCATTAGCTGTAAAATGCTTATTTTTGTCTTTATTTGCATTTTTCAGGTTGTTTTGGTAGTGTTCCATATTATCAGTACGGCTCCTTTTGAGCAAGGAAACCTGAAAAACTTTTGTGTAAACCCCAGGCAGAGGTTCCCAAACCCAACTGTGCATCAGATTTAACTCTGTGGTTAATTTAAAACACATAATCTGGGCCGCCTCTTGGAAGCTTGGAAGCTTCTGAGTAAGTCTGGGAACAGATTGCAAAGCCAGGCTGAAGGTTGGGCCTCGTGAACCACAGTACATCACACTTTAAAAACTTACACCCTTTAAAAACTTACACCATATTGTTATTGACAGACTATTGCAAGATACTTCACCCTTTATTCCAAAAGAAACACGTAATTCTATGTAAGAGACTGGGTGATGGGAGGGGCTCGCCGCTAAAGTCAGTTGCCTGGTGCATTTGATCTCAGTTTGTGCAAATCTGCTGAAGTATATATTTAGCACTAATATAGATAATTAGTCAACTTCATTTTATGACCAGTTACTCATTTAAAAAAATTAAGTATTTTAAAACTATTTAAAGCTATTAAAACTATGTACAAACTCCCTAAAGGCACCAAGACTCTTAAAAAGATAGAAAATTTCAGTTAACAACCAAAAGCCAATTTGCAGGCTGGAAAGAGATCCCTAAAAGCTAAATTAAAGGCTAGTGATCACGTCCTTATTAACTAACAAAGAGAAGTGCCTGATGCCCATGGGTAAATTTCTTATTTAACTAAGAATTTTTGTGCTTGTCTGCCTTTAAGGACACTTGAAGTAATTCTAAGCACTTCAACTAAGGGCTAGTGGAAGGGAGGTAACAGAGAAGCAAGACTGGATCTATGGAAGGGGTGAGGGAAGATGAGACTTCATCCCTGATTCCATACTCCCAGCTTGTCCCCCAGAGAATCAGCTGCTCATTGATTTCCTGAGATTTATCCTCTCTTGCAGCTTCTGGGATAAAAACCTCACTAAATTCATAAGTGCCAAGAAAAAAAAAAAAAAAAGAACAAGGTACTTACAGAATCAATACTTTGTGAAAACATTATGGAAGCCTTCTCAGTCTGCTGTTCATCAGGTATGAACTCACATTCTTGCGCGTACAGCCCTGTTACTCTGTCGCGTCTGCATGGTTTGGTGGCACAGCTGCCTCCCTGACAGTGGTTTACCACATTTTTACCAGCAATATCTGCTGAACATCTGAAAATACATGAAGGTTAGATGTTTAGGTGATGTAATCATTTCAAAAGGTTAGACTCTGTGATCAATTTCTGACAGATGGCCTTGTCTCTGATCTCCTCTCATAATCCAAGAAACAAATACATCCCCTTACAGAGCAAAATTAATCAATTCTCATCAGAGTCATTTCTGTTTGCCAGACAGTTATCTGAGGGGTTCCCAAAATGGTATCAGAATTTGTTTCTACGCAGCTGGAAAGCTAAGTCTGGTTTATGGTTGCTGTTAGAATGAATACGGATCGACGTCCTGAGGCACCCCCTAATCGAGTCCCCTCATTCCTGGAACGTCAGGAGCCCTCTTTTATTTCCCTCAAAAGGCTTGCTCACATTCTCTGATTTGTTTTTTTCTAATTAGTTCATGTCATACATTTTTTGCACAGTTCTTGTATGTTCATAGGTATTTTGGATTTTTCTTTATGTTACATGCTTAAGACTTTTGTTGCTGTTATAATAATGCTTTTTGCTTACATCTTACTTTTTTGAATATATAAACAATATATGAACACCATAGAAAATTTGGAAAATAGTAAAGAAGTGTAAAGAAGAAAAGAAAAACAATCATGTCCCATGATCAGAAATAAACAACTGACAGGTTGAAGCATTTCCTTCTCTCTCTATGCACCAGCGTACCTTTGCACATGCAGCTGTGCTTCCTGCTTTTAAAAACTTAGTATGCTAGTATATTTAAAAATTTAATACATTATTATAGTTCATAATATTCTTTCAAAACACGATTTTAATAATTTCATGTTTAGATACGATAATATGAATTTAGCCTAATTTGTTTAATTTGGTTTCCTCCCAATTTGTCAGATCTAAGAATAAAACTCCAATGAATAAATAAAATTTCGTATAAAGTTTTGGCTCTATTTCCACATTTGCTGCATGATTGATTCCCAGAGTAAATTATCAGAACCACAAGTGTGAGTGGTTTAAAGTCTGTTGCTACAGTTGGTTCCATCATTTCCCTTAAAATGGATTTTCAAACACGAAATAGGAATCAAGGATCAAGAAATAGGAAAAATTTTAGAGATTAGATATGTGTCACAAAATTGCTTCCCAGGGAAGTTGTGCTAATTTATGCTTCTCACAACCATCTGTGAAAGCGCTCATCCCGCTGAGAGTAACTGAAAGGCAACCAATAATTCTCATCTTTGTCCAATTTGCACCTCTTTCATTACTAGCAAGTATGAACACTTTTTATATGTTTACTGGCTGTTTTTACTTATTCTTTGGTGAATTATTTATTATTCTCCTGTGTCTATTTTTCTATTAGGGTGTTATTATTTTCCTACTGGTTTTTAAAGGTTCCTTATATGTTACAATACTAAGCTTTTAAAAGCCTCGTTTTCTAATTTTTGAAAATATCTTTTTCTGCTTTTTATCTTTTTGTTTAGTTTATGTTTGATTTGTGTGCAACAAAATTTTTGGTTTATATTTAGTCAAATGTATTATTCTTTTAGTTACGTCTTTTTCCAATTCTTGAATGCATAGGAAGATGTTCACCATATAGGATTTTAATATTTATTAATATTCTAATTGTTGTTACGATTTTGTTTTTTATATTTAATGAGTCAATCTCATTGGAAGAGGGTCTGTTAATTTTTTCCCCAAACACAGTTAAAAATTGTCCTGATATCTTAAGAAATTCTGCCTTTCCTCATAGATTTGTAATTCTAGTTATATTAAAAAGTAAGTTTTTATGTATGTCTGTCAGACCACATTGTTTTAATTAATGTAGCTTTATAGTATATTTAAAATTCAATAAGTAAATGTTCCCTCTGTTACTACTCTTTTTCAAAAATGTCCTTAGCTATTATCTACTGAATGAACTCACAGATTTTAAAAATGTGGTAAAAATGGATGTACTTTTGACTAGAGTTTCATAAAACCTGTATTAATTTGGGTTGAATTTACAGCTTCCGTGAATTGAAAGTCTCTCAATATATCTTGATTTCCTTTTAAATCTTTTAGAAGAATTTTGTAGTTTTCTTAAAAAATGACTTCCACATTTCTTAGTTTTCCCTACACCTTTAATTGCTATCTTGAATGAAGTATTTTTTCCATTATATTTTTGAACCTGTTACTGTTCATATATGGGAAGGCAATTTGAACATTCATTTTATATCTCCTCACCCTATTGACTTTCCTTATCAATTCTAACTTCTATTTGTTCTCTTGGGTTTTCTAAGTGAACCACATATCATCTGCCTAAAAGCAATTTTCTCTCTTCTTTTCTAGTGGCTCCTTTTTTTTACCTCTTCAGTTTCATGTGTTATTGCATTGGCTACAACTTTCTAAATAAGGTTAGATAACTGTGCTAATAGTGGCCATCCTTTTCTTATTCCTGAGTATGTCTCTAATGTTTCCCTGTTAAATATGATGTAGGCTATTGGCTTTTAATTAATGTTCTATATCATATGAAGGAAGTAACCTTCTATTGTGGGCGGTGCTGTCATTTTTGTGATTGCTTCTAGGCCTTAAAAATAATCAAAAAAATTTGGACAAGGAGCAATATTATTAATATGTTATAATAAAATTTCTTTTAAGAGGGCATGGTCATCATGTCAACTTTCCTAATGTTATCCATGAAATAAGCAACATGCTGTATATGTAGATATTTCTAAAATATCTCTAGAAAGGAATATGTACTGATCAGCTTTTCTCTTGAGGGAGTATGCAGTGTCTAACTGTCTGGAAGCATAGACAAGAGTAGTGGGAAAGGTAGACATCAGGTTTGAAATGGCATCTTGGCTGAGATTTGGAAGGTCCATCCAACATATGATCACATTGGGGAAGTGACCCTAAGGTGTGGTCTATGTAGTGCAGAGGGAACAAGCTAAAGGAATCTGGTATTCATGGCTCCAGGAGGCATTTAGTGTCTACTTATGCCTGAAATGATGTAACAATCAGGGAAAATATAATGGAAGTGAACCAGGCTGACAGACTTTGAATGTACTAAAGAAAGGGAAAAGTGGAGAGTAGTAATGTTCCTGTGGGAGAAATGGGAAGCCAAAGCTGAGCTCTGAGCCCAGCACAGCTCCCCTTGGAAACAATTGTACCAAGTAAAGACAAGAACAGAACCAAAGCTGAGTGCATCTCCTTAAAGAGTCATCAGGCAAGCAGAACTGAAAGCAGAAGTGGAGGGGCATTGTACCAACTTCTAGTCTTTACAAAGAGATTGCTATTTTTTAACTAGGCATAAATGTGCAAGGTTATCCAATTCCTTTTGAGAATCTATTAGAATAATCATTTATTTTTCTTCTTTACTCAATGCCCTATATTAATTACTTACCTAATACCATAGTGTTTTCGGATTTCTGGGAGACTTCTTACTTGACCTTAGCATGTTTGTTATTCTCTTAATTCTACGAGATATAATTTACTATGCTATTATTTAAAATCTTCTTAGAAAGCTGTATCTACAGAATTCTTTTTCATGCCATCTGTCAGATTTTAGTATCTGAGTGATGTTAGCTCTCTAAAATAAATTAGGATGTTCCCTATCTTTTATGTTTGTACTAAAGCAATTTGTATTCACTGAAACTGTTGGTTGCAAGAACTCGCTCATAAAATCATTGCAGACAAGAGCATTTTCCAAGGATTCGATCTGCTTTCTACTGACACTGTACAGGGTTTAATTCAAATTGGGAGATGTTTTCTGTTTTGTTTTAATATTTAGATTGTCTTTCAGGTAAGTTCCACAATCTCTCCCAGGTCCATTCATACTGACAAAGTCCACATAGACATCATTCTGCCCCCAAGGCATGGAAGAGCCCACTAGCTTTGTTTATGTCACAGATTCTGATAGAGGAAGATAGAGACACTGAACATACCCCTGTGGATTTCTTATGGTTGTACACACACAAAAAGAGGCAAAAGATTTGTAGCTACAGAGTAAAGAATTCAACTGAAGCACTTGTAAAGTGAGCAAAAGTGGTAGTTTTGTGGGAATCTGAAAAAGAAGGCGCTAAGAGAGAATGAGAGAGAGAAAATAAGACAAAAGACTGATTTTTTTTTATTGTGGTAACATTGGCTTATAACATGTATAAATTTCAAGTGTACATCATTACATTTTGACTTCTGTATATCGTATGGTAATGGATGGAAACTAGACTTTTGGTGGTGAACATGATTCAATGTATACAGAAGTTGAAATACAAGGATGTACACCTGAAAGACTGATACTTTTGAAGTAATCAATTCAGGAAAAAATTGCTTGCAATTTAAAATAGTTTGGCAAAAGTTAAAACAAAATATAATACATACTTTACTGCTTTGATTTCTTTATTGGATAAGTAGAATTTCTGGTCATCATTGTACTCATTAAATAGTCCCCATCGTAGATGAGCCCATTCGTGGACAAATACCCTTCCTGTGAGAAAATATTTTAAACACCTGATTACAATAAGAATGGCAAAATTAGCTTCTCACACTGGGAGAAAGCAGTTCTTCTGAACATTATTATGCTTTGCTATGTTAATTTTTTTAGTTGAAGGTTTGAAAAGTTAAAGGTTCCTTAGAAAGAAAAATCTAATATGACAACGGCACACTTCTGTAAAATGTAACTACTTGTGTTGGCTCATCCAATGTTAAGTAGGCACCAAGTAAGCACCAGACAGCTGTTCATACAAAGATGAAACAGCTGCCCTGTTCTGACATAGCTCATGATCTAGCAGATGACACACGTGATCAGATAACTAAAATCCCTAATGATGCAGGTGTAATCGTGAAGGTCACTATGGACCTCTTATAGGAGCCAGAGCACTCACAGGGCAGCCAGGGCAGCATCCCCAATAGGTCTTCTCTCGTATGGCTCATATCTGGTCAAACCTCGAGGCCTGCCTACTCTACCTCTGCGTTTGCTTTGACCTATTCTCATCTTTCCAGTCTCATTGCCACTTACTCCTGAATTACTGCAATAGCCACCCACCTGGCCTCCATGTCTTCAGTTATCAATGGCTCCCCTATGGTGCTCAGGGTTAAGTCCAACTTCTCAACATGGTACACAAGGTCCCTGATGATACAGGCCCTGCTCCTCTTTGCAGCCAGATTTCTTGCAGTTTTCCACCCAGTTCCAAAACTCTATAATGAATTCCTGAATTTCTTTTACTTTCTAAAGCCACACCATGCTTTTGCTTATCTCTGGTCTTTTTATATATTTTTTCTTTGCTTGGAATACTCTCTCCCCATCTCTGCCTGGACAACTCTTACTCTTCTTTCAAAATCAAGCTTATATCTACCCAGAAGCCTTCTCTGACATCCCCAAACCAGTCCAGGTCACCCTCCTTTGCACTTTCATTATATTCCATTATGGCACTTGTCACATTATACTGTCATTACTGCTTACTTGCCAGTCTCTCACACTAGACACTTGTCTCCATGAGGACAGGCACCATGACTTCATTGTCATGTCTGGGCACATAGTGTCTAGAATGTAATAGGCACTCAATGAGTATTTGTTAAATTTGGATGAATCTTAGTGACTTATGCTCAGTTTTTCTGGAAGGTAAATTCCTGGGTAGGCTGAATTTGGAGGGTTATGTGAGGGGTTACATAGTAAGGAGGCCCTAGTATCTCACACTAAGGCTTTGGACTTTATTCTGTAGGTGCTGGGGAACACCCAGTGGCCTCTTAAAGCAAAGGCAAGATTGTGAGAGAGCAGATGTGGATTACAGTACAGAAAGGAGAGATTAGAAAGGAATGACATTATATATGATGACCACGATGCCCAGGAGTGGGATGGGGCAGTTAGGTAAATCAATTCAACACATATTTATTGAGCCATACATTGGGAGTTTTCTGTTCCCGTCATGGAGGTGAAATGGAGTGTTGTGGAAGAACGATAAAGAAGTATGTTTGGCAAGGCTTTATCTTTCTGATAAGGTCTGTAAGGATTTGGGGGTGAGGTCAGAAGGCGCAGGGCTCTTTCGTTTGCTTGTTTCTTTCCTCTGCTTTGACTATTTAAATGAAGTAAATCAAACTAGTTCCAACCTGTCTAAGATAGTAAAGAAACCTACTACTAGTTATCACTTAACCTTATTAGTTAATATTAATCACATTTGATTCAACTTGGAAAGTATATATTATATATACTCCATTGCTTGTTTGTTTTCCAAAGATTGCTCTGTATAGCTCATATGGGAATGAAAAAGAGTTCATTTTGTGAAGGAAAATTGGACTTTTTTTCCTTAGTTATAGGTTTTGAGAGCTGAACTCCAAGGATGTTCTTTCTGCTACTCAAAATGTGGTCCATCGTTGAGTATTATCAGCATCACTTGGGAGCTTGTTAAAAATGCAGATTCTTGAGTCCCACCCCTCACCTGCTGAATCAGAATCTGCATTTTTAACAATCCGTTCATAAATATGAATGCACATAAAAGTCTGAGAGCACTGTGCATCTGTGTCTGTCATCTAGTGGCTACAACCTGAATTTCAGGCAGGAAGTTTAATTTGTTCAGATGAGTTTCCCCACAGATTCATAGAAACCTGATACTACAAATTAACTTATTTTACAATTAATTTCTGATACTAATACTATCTGATAATAATTTCTAAAGATTAAAAATGCCATATTTACACAAGTATGCAGAATATGAAGAAATTACATTTTTAACAGAAATGCACCCTTCTGAATCCCTGTTTTAAGTGAAAACACATGCCAAAATAGTTTATTTGGCTTATATGTGCTTACTCAGAAAGATAATGCTAATTTTGATCTACTTGGAACATAAAATTATTCAATTATGAGAAACACAACAGAATATTTCACCCCTACCCATACCTTGTGGTCCATATTCATCCAACCTTTTTCCTGCTAAGAAGTCAGGAGTGAAATAAATTCTTTCGCCCTTTTCTCCGCATTTTCCCATCTGTTCAGTGTAGGGTTGATCATTGCCTGGAGGATTAGGTTCAGCAACTAGAACATCAGCCTAAAATTTAAGAAAAAGCTTTTATCATTACAAAATTTCAGTAAATGAATTGACCTTATTCACACTGGAATATTTTGAATCAATTTCATTTGCTTCTAGAACATTTTGATTGAAAAAATCTGAATCACAAAAGCAAATTGAATTTGAAAAAGGAACTTGATGTTCTCACATTTTTGTAGGTCTCGAGTTTTGGTCTCTCATACTCAGGTTTTGTCTTCCAATTTTCAGGAATCAAAATGGCAACATTTTTGAAATAGAATCTTTTTTCTGTAGCTTCAAAGAGATATGGAGATGCCTGGGTCACCATGTCCTGGGACAAAAGAAAACATACATAAAAAGCACAGTTGTGACTGAAAACAGACAAACTTACCAATCATTCAAATTTACATCTCTATTTTGCATTGTGTTTTGCATCAGAATGGGAGGGGAAAATGTGGAAATACCTTTCATTGATAATAATAACTAACCTTTTTTTAGCATTTGCCACACACTCTGTGTCACAGTATAATGGTTGACAATGCAGATTCCTGAGGCTGACACTAATTCTGGCTCCACCACTTACTGTGGGACATCAGGCGATTTCCTTGAGCCCTCTTGAGCATCAGTTTCCCCATTTATAAAATGGAAAATATTACAGTGACTAACTCATAAGTTTGTTGTGGGATCGAATGAAGTCAAAAAAGCATTTGGAACCGTGTTTACTTAGCACAAGTGTTTCTGAAATGTAAGCTATTAGTTTCATCTCGTTTGATCCTTTGAGGATCAATAAACCTTTAGACAGAAACTGAGAATTAGAAAGTATAAGTCTCAAGGTCTCACACCAAGTAGTACCGGGAGAGAAATTCAAATGAAAATGAATATGACTTCAATACCCTCTGACTCCTGGAATAATTTAGGGGCTAACCAAATGTTAGGATAGTATTTATTTTTCGTTTAGTACTAAGTGTCAGATATGAGGAAGTGCCAAAATTATGTAATTTCTTTTTAAATTACACCTAACTTCATTTCTCTACAATGAAAGAGCTGAGATGCATCATGACAAGATAGTAGAGAGAGAATTAAAAGATATTTATTATTGAAAGGGGCATTGGGTCCATTAGAAGTGAAACCACTGGCCTCAAAAGCAAGGGTAGACAGAGGAAGAAGAGGACTGAAGACTGAGTGCCAGGAGCCACCAGCTTTTAGAGGTGGGCAGACATGGAGCCAGCAAAGGAGACTCGGAAGGAGCAGCTGATGCATGGGAAGGAAATCAGAAGGCATGGGGTGAGAGTATTTCCAGGAGGAGAGAGTGATCATCGGTGTCAAATGCTGCTAAGCAATCGAGTAAGATGAGGACTAAGAACTGACCGATAGATTTGACGCCCTGCATGAGCCACTTAGTGGAATGGAGATGACAGCTCCACATGAGTGAATTCAAGAGAGGGGAAGGTGAGTAAGTGGAGGCAGTGAATACAGACAAGAGGTCAGGAAGTTTTTCTTTAAAGTAAAGGAGAATGGAGGAATGAAGCAGTCGCTGAAGGAGGACTTCAGGACGAGGGAGTTTTGTTTGGTTTGGTTCTTTAAAAAACGAGAACTATTATAGCATATGTATATGCTAATGGAAAAATCCCCAATAATCCAAGAGGAAAAAGGGATGTTGCAGGAGGAAAGTCCTTCCTGGAGCAGACCAGAGTGATTAGACTCCAGTGCCTAGTGGGGTCGGCCTTAGGGGCAGAGACAGTTCATCATTATGTGGGGAAGCAGGACTCAGGTGTTGATGCAGAGGTGAACCCTGCTGTGCCACTTCCTAACGGGATAAACTTGGGGGATTTATTTTGTCTCTCTGAGCCTCAGTTTCCCTCTTTTCCAGTAGTGATAATAATGGTTGCCTTGCTAGTTTTATAAAAGTTCTCATATTGATTTGCATGTTCTTCTTCCAAAAAGCCAGATTTTTAACAATCACTAGGCGAATTTAACATTGTATCATTTTGAAAAATAAAAACACTGAATCAGCATCACCAAAAAGTTGAAAAGTAGATATAAAACTTCCTATGTTGGAGTATCATATTACAATTTGGCTTGTGAAATGTGAATTTTCAGTGCCTCCCAGGAGGGAGACTAAGCAGCAAGGAATGCTCTTGTCTTCCGTGTTTCAATGGAAACATTAACTAGGGATCTTTGCTTTGGCATCTGTTCCAGATTTTGAGAGTGACCTCATATTCAAATAGACATTTATACTCGAGGCTGAGAGAAGGTTGAATATGACAGTTTATGGGATAGGCTGGAGATTCCTTAAGAATAGGGTTAGTATATTGTTCACCACTAGATTCCTGCTACCTGACATAATGTAGATGTTCTGTAAATACCTGTTGGATGAACGAACAAATCAACGAATGAAGCAATTATGACGCTTGGTGAACTGTCCGGGAGTGCCAAGACAGGAGGTACCTGGGCTCACACGAATTGAGGAGACCCCAGACTACTCCCACTGTGTGTCTTGTGTGTGTGTGTGTTTGTGTGCACGACAGAGAGAGAGCCTGTTTCTCCCTGACCCTCACTCCCTCATCTTATGAAGTGTGCTTTCACTGCTTCAACTAAACCTGACAGGAGCGCAGGTGCAGCGGACGGAACTGCTGCAGCGCCATCTGCTGGACTTGTAGGTGGAGAAACATTGAGGATTGTGCTGCCGAAGGAAGTATTTAAGAGCTGACTTAGAGACTTCTGTCCCCATAAGGGCACCAGGGGGAGAGTCTCCCCTCAGAAAGAAGGTTGTTGGAGCAGACAGTGAGGAATGGCCAGGCAAGGTAGCAAAGCCCAAGATGAGATCCCTTAATTCTGCAGATCTGGAACATCAAAGAGGGAGGAACTCACTTTGATGAACTACTCTCTTAGGGACTCTGACCACACTACTGCCCGTGAACGTGTTCCAGTTACAGAGAAGCAAGTGTGGAAACCAACTTATCTCATACCATGCTCATTTAGGACTCAAACCAGGAAGCCAACTTAATAGTTGTAGTGAGAAGTAGATTTCTCAGAAGGAAATCCCCAGAAATAATAGGGTGAAAGCACTTTGAAAGCTCTAAAGCACCATATAAATACAAATTGGCATTGTCATTAGAGATAAGGCATCTCTCTTCTCCTTCTGATATGTTCCTGAGCCCCACTGACTGTCTAGCCAGAGACAGAAACTTGCTAGCCACATTTTTCTCCCACATTTTCCGTGTCTGTTGCTCCAAGTGGCTCCTTCATTTTTGCTGATGCCATTTCTAAGTTTAGAAGCAATCAAAAACTCACCCAACGTTTCTGATTGTTAAGAAATTTCAAAAAGTATGAATTTTCCTTTTACCGATGGCAGTAATATCTGACAGTCTTCGAGTTAAACGATTAAACTTTCCCTCACCCCGCGACTACTGCAATTCTCCACCGCTAACCTCCTCTTGGTGGCTTCTCTCCAAACTGCATTTTTCTGGGTTTGCTCCTGCTCAGAGCAAGGAACCTTTGGGGCAACCCTTGGGGGTCCTTGCAGTCTTAACTTCCAAGTTCACACTTGGAAATTTTGCCCAGAAACAAGGCTCAGTCCCTTCGGCTTGGTTAGGACGGATGAGCCCTTTCCATCTAGAAGGATTAAAAGGGGGACTGATGACTGATTTCTGTGCCCACCATTTACTGAGCTCTTACTGTGTACCAGGCTCTGTGCGCGCATTTTTATAGTCTTTTTTTAAATTTTTGAGATAATTTTAGACTTACAGAAGATCTACAGAAATTGTACTGAATTCCCATATATCCTTCACCCAGCTTCCCGTATATGCGTGCACTATTAAATTTAATCCTCACAAAGTCCTACGAGGAAGGTACTTGTGTTTACCCCCATTTTACAGACAGTACTTTTGCTTATTACACGATACTGCCTCTGACATGCTACTGATCAGTGATAGTCTACTGATACGCTACAGTCAGACCCCAGGGTGTCTTTTATAAGGCATCTCCCTCTTATTCTTAACTGTTCAGTGTTGTACACGACCTCTCTAATCCCTCCACCTTATAACAGTTAGACACCCCTGCCAGGACAGGAAGAGCCTTCTTCCCTGGATTTCCTTCCCCCACAGAAGAAGTAACAAGCGAGATGAGGCCGCTCAGCACCCCTGAGAGGATCCTTGCATTAGGGCTGGTCAAATGCAGGGTTTCTTCCCACTGGAAGGGTCAGGGTTATTATTAAGTCGCAGATATTATCCTTGGCTTCTTTATTAGGATCACAGAGAAGGGGGTTACAATTAGGAGAATAAAAGGAGAATTTGATATGAGCCAACGGTAAAACCAGGCAAAGGAGTGTATCCTCTGCCCATCTTACAATATCTGGCAAATGTTGTAGGCTCTGCCTTAGTGCTGAACAAAATAATTTTCAGTGAAATCATCCACAGCCAATAAATGTAGACATCATTTTAAGTGCCAACCATGTATCAAACTCTAAGTTACAAACGTTGCCTTTATTTTCTCTTCTCTCAAAGAATCCTAATGGTCAAGTATTATTAACATTTTATAGCTGAAGAAACAGACTCAGACATGAAAATAACTCACCAGTGTCACACAGCTGGAGTTGAGAACTCATGTTCACTCTATCATAACGTTATGCTTAATTTTTTTTTTTTTTTAAATCATGGGTAACTGCCATTTTGAACTTACCTTTATTTGTTGAATGAGTGTTTCATCTTCTGGCACATTAGGGTCAATTGCAATGACAATGCCTTCATAACCATTATTGTTCAGCTGAATGAGTGAATTGCTCAGGGCCCCTTCCAGAAGGTGAAGGACCAAGATGAAAACAGAACTCTTAAATGACCCCATTGCTTGGATTTCTCTCCTTGGAAAACGTTGGTTTTGGAGGCATCCTTCTATACCCCTATTTATATGAATTTATTGACATACGTTCTTCCAAGTTATCAGAGGTAGTTTATCAAAGGACTTTAACCTCTTAGCCAAAATTGTTTCACTATTGTGTTTATCTCCGATATGAGGAATGATAGCTTAGTCTCAAATTCTGTGTACTTTTAAATATTCCATTTTAAACGGATCATTTACTTTGACTTCACCTGTGCCAGAATGAGGGTGGGGAGCCCACATCCGGTTCCTTGGAAGGACTCACAGGTGATAAGCAGCTTGGCTATGGAAAGATGTTTGCTTCTTACAAATGTTTGCCCATCCTGGGACACTGACTTGCCCAATGCCACCTCCAGCCCCCACCTGCCCAGTGGAGGCCTGATTGTTCTGCATATTCAGTGAGCATTCGTCAAGTGTAAATCATATCCAGTTATCCCTCATGGTGGTCTTTGTTTTTATCCTCGTTGATGTTGACATTACCTCAGCACCTCTGGTGCGCCCCTTAGACAATCCACTTGCACCAAAAGCATTAGCAAGCAACATAGAGTGGAAGTACTCAATTATAAAGCGGTTGTCCAGATGATCCAAATATGCTTTTATATGAAGATAATTTATTCAATGCTTACTGACTAAATGTATGCATTTATTGTACATGTGACATAAAAAATTTAGATTCTAAAATATCTCAGACCCCCAACTATATGTATCTTTCCTGGGTTCCCTAGAAAACAGAACCGTGAGAGTGAGGAAAGGGGGGAATGAGTCAGGGATGGCTGGGAAGTAGTGAAAGGTGAAGTGTTACTAAGCTGGCCACTGTGGAACAATGAAGAGAACCAGCAAGCCACCCTGCAAGTGCACCTGCCCTGCCACCCAGGATGTCTCCTAATGGGTTGCAAAGAAACCATGCCTTGGAACAGTCCATTGGAGGGAGGAAGGGAAAATGTTTGGCTCCTTCTCATCTCCTATAGGTGATCAACTCCACTGAACTTCCTGGTTGTGTCAACGAGCTCCTTCAGCAGTTGCTTGGAAAGAGGGATACCATGCCCTATGTATGTATGAGGTGTATGAGGAGCTAAGGCTGCCAAGCTGTCTGCTTGACCTCTGGCAGTGGAACCACTTGGCCCTGCAAGGAGTGGGTAGTGACTGAGGAGGAGCAATTGACCGAGGGTCCAGTAGACTGGTGGGACTAAGAAAATCTAAGGAAGTCAATAAGATGAGTCCAATACAATTAACCCCTTGAACTGCTCACATCCACTCATGTTCTTTCACACTATCTAGCTCCAATATTATAATGTAGAGTTTGCATTTTTTTGTGAGCACACACTCTCTCCCTTTTTCCCTGAGAGAAAGTACAAGTCCAATCATTCATAGAATCTCCTTCGAAGTGGTGGTCAATTGCAATCTCCTAAAATACTTAAAGCAAGAGAGTTGTTGAAATAAATTACAGTGTCTGCTGCTAGAGCTCAAGGCAAATAGATATTTCTTATCTCCTTCCTTCATCACCAATCTCCCTTACTTTTAGCCAGTATTTTGGCTCATCTGTGGTGTTTGTTTGCCTGTCGGTGTAACCCAACCCTTTGTTCCTGAGGGGTCTGAGCCCTTAGCTGCCCTGCCCTTGTTGGTTTGTGGCTGCTGCATTTGCCTATGACGGGAGTCATCTGGCGTGAGGGACCCAGTTTAGGCGCCTCCCCAGAATTGCTTGGCATTCCCAGCTGGCTGGGCCTTGGCTGCTTGCTCAATGGAGTCCATACTGCTGCCACAGTTGCCTCATCTCCTAACACCACCGGCTTTTCTCTGCTTTCCCAGGGAGAGGGCCCAGTTTAGCATGGCCTCCACTGGGCTGGAGTGGCAGTTCCACTCTGTCTGGTGCCCAAGTCCAGCCTAAACAGATTCACAGAGGCTTTGGCTCACATAAAGCATTGCCCTGTGGCAGCTGGGGTCTGGGTTTGTCAGAGGCAGCCTAGATGGGCCAGATGACACAACCCAGAGCTTCAGGTAGTTAATACCCTGAGAGACAAGCTTTCACCAAAGGTGTAAGGTATTTCCAGCAGGGTACGTAGGATAAGTCTCTTTTGTGCTTCCTTCTAGTCAAAAACCCCCAAATGGTAATTGCTATTCTGACCTCCATTGCACGTAGATTAATTTTACCTATTTTTGAACTTCATATAAACAAAAATATACAGTACAGTGTCTGTCTGGCTACTTTCACGTAACATTTTCTGCATGAAATTCAGCCATGCATATGCATATATGAAATTCAGCCATGCATATATATGCATATAAAGTAATATGTTCTTTTTCTATTGCATTCCATTGTAAGAATATACCACGATTTACTTACCAACTGCTGTTGATGAACACTTGGATTATTTCCTGTTTGGGACTGTTGTAAATAAAACTTCCATAGACATAAGCACTCGTTTCGGTTGCATCTATACCAAGAATGGAACTGCTACATCACAGGATATACATAGGCATAGCTTTAGTTGATCTTCCAAACACTTCTCAAAGTGGTTGTACCTGTAGCTCCACATTTCTGCCAGTACTGGGTACTGTCAGTCTTTATAATTTTAGCTACTCTGGTGGGAACGTAATCACACTGTACTGTGGTTTTCATTTGCGTGTTCCCTGATGACTAATGTTGTTAAGCACCTTTTCATATCCTTTTGGTCATTTGGATATCCTCTGTTGTGAAGGGCCTGTTCAAGTCTTTTTGCCCAATTTTTGATTACATTGTCTTTTTCTTATTAGTTTATAGGAGTTCTTTAAACGTTCTGGGTGTTGAGTGCTTTGTTGGATATACATATTGCAAATATCTTTTTCCAATTTGTGGCTTACCTTAATGGTTCCCTTAGATGAACAGAGGTTCCTAATTTTATTGGAGTCCAATTTAATCTTTTCTTTTATGGGTAATATTTTTGGGTCATATTTAAGATGGCTTTTCCAAGTTCATGAAAATATTATACAATATTCTTTTCTAAAAGCCTTATTGCTTTACATTTCACATTTAGCTCTGTGATCTATCTCAAATTATTTTTTTGTGTAGAGTGTGTGGTGAGATTCAAGATTTTTGTTTTGTTTTCTTTTATGGATAGCCAATAGCCCAGACCGTTTATTAAAAGGACCATACTGTCCCCCACTGAATTGCAGTTGTGCTTTTGTTGTGAATGAGGTGACTGCAAATGTGCAGGTCTGTTTCTGGATTCTCTTTTCTGTTCCACTGGTCTATATGACTACCCTAACCTCAGGAGCATATTGTCTTAACTACTGCTGTGTTGTAAGTCTTGATATCTGATAGTATAAACGTTCCAGATTTGTTTTTCTTCAAGATCATTTCGGTTAAGTCCTTTGCATTTCAATATAAAATTTAGGATGAGTTTGTCAATTCCACCAAAAAAAATCTGCTGAGTTTTATAAGATTGCATTGAATTTATATATCAGTTTTGGGAAAATTGGCATTTTTATAATATCAAGTATTTCAATTCATGAACATGGCATATCTCTTCATTTTAAGTTTTATTTAATTGATTTCAACCATGTTTTGTAGTTTTCAGGGCAGAGGGCTTGTGCATTTTTCACTAGATTTACTTCTAAGTTTTTTGGGGGGTGCTATTGTAAATGGTATTTCTATAAATTTTCATTTTCTAATTGTTTAGTGCTGGTATATGGAAATATAATAGATTTTTGTGTTTTGACCTTATATTTAATAAGTTTCCTAAAAATTCCAGCAAGGTTTTATAGAAACTGACAAGTTTATTCTAAACTATGTATGGAAATACATCTATATCTAGAATAGCCAAATACTCTTGAAAAAGCAAAGTTAGAGAGCTTATTACTTGATTTAGTGATTTACTATAAAGCTACAATAATTAAGATGTGTGGTATTGATGTAAGGATAGATAAATAGATCAATGGAATAGAATATAGGTCCAAAATAGACCTGCACATATATAGTCAATAGATTTTCTACAAAGGTATGTGTAAAATAATGGCAGAGGGCAGCTCAATGCATAGAAGAGAGCTCTTTTCAATAAATGATATTGGAACAACCAGACATATGTTTTGGAAAATAATTTTACTCCTACCTTATAAAAATGTGATCTCGTGATGGGTCATAAATATAAATATTAGTTAAGGTATACACTTCTGGAAAAAATGCAAGATAATATCTTCACAACTATAGTGTATAAAAATTTCTTAGAACAGAGAAAACACTAAGGATAGAAAAAGATGTAATTTATATAATTTATAATTTCTTTATCATATTTACAGTAGTTATTGTAAACTCATTGTCTGCTAATTCCAAGTCTGGATCATTTTGGATTTTCTTTTATGGACAGATTTTTATTCTTATTAATTAAAGGACACAATTCCTACCTGTTGACATTTCTAGTAATTTTTTTTATTATATACTGGATGAAATGTTGCAGAGACTCTGTATTATGTTATCCTCCTTTGAGTTATGTTCCAGCAGGAGTTGAATTATTGGTGCATCATCTTGATTCTATGGACACTTGGTTTTAGGCTTTGTCAGAGCAGATCCATTTCAGTTTAGCCCTTGTTTCTAGAGAATAACTCTTAGTCCGGGGACATGGTCCTTACCCCGACTGTGACCCCTCTAGAGTTTCACTGGAAACACAAGGTGCTTACCAAGCCCCTGTAACTTGGGTGGGGTTGAACCTTAAACTTTTTCTTTCCAGAACTGGCAGTTGCTGAAATCTCTGTTCTGCTCTTTTAGCCTCCAAGCTTTTGTTTTCTATTAGATTCCTTTGCAGCTTAAGACTCACCCCAAAATTGAAAGGATGAAGATACTTTGTGGTTCTTTCTAGGGTTTTCTTTCTCAATTTCCAACTGCTTTGGCACCTCCAAACTCTTACTTCCGGCTTGTCAATCCAGTAAGACTGCTGCTTTCTGCCTGGGTTCTCTTGGGATGTCCTGAGCAAACTGGGAATGCCTTCCAGGGGAAAAGCTGGCTCAATGTGGATCTCACCTAGATTGCTTCCTTTCTTTTAAGGGTCACATCTCCTCCAGTTTCTACCTGCTTTGTCAGTGTCCAATGCCTTCAAAGAGTTTTGTTTTAATTTTTTTCCAGAGTTACAATTGTTGTCAGCGAGAGAATTAGTTTGATATTAACAACTCTGCCATTAGTGCAATTGGATCTGTCACATTAAGTTTTAAAGAAATAATATATCTAGGGGTCAACCCTTCTAAGAATAATTACGTTATAGCAGAAGGCAAAGCCTAAGCAAATAAAATGAATTTTGGGTAGACTTTCTAGTACTAACATGCAAGTGCAAAGGCACTTTTGCGGCAGTCAACAGTGCACGCATAAATAGCAACTTGCTCAGTGCATAGGCTGTATCAACTCGTGCCCTCAAAATCTCCTATCTCTTGCTTCTCTCTCTCATTCAGACTTAACCTTCTTTTACTATCCATAAGAGAATAAGGCAAAAAACGGAGGGGATATTCTCCTTAATTTCCAGAACAAATTTCTGTTTACTGCATAACAACCACCATTCTGGCATTTGAAGATAATAATAATACCTGCATATATCACCTTCATTCCCTAGCCTTCTCTCCCCTCTCCCAGGTAACTGAGCATCTGACTAACATTTGTCCTCCTCTTGCAGTCTTGGATCAAATCTTCAATGATGTCATTATTTGTGTGATATTCCACCAGTGACCAATGCCTCACAGTTCCTTGTTCTCTTTGGCCCAACTCTTGTCTGTTTCTATTCTTTACCATTTGTTCAGGATCAATGTCAGCTCCTTTACAGTGGCCCTGTTGTATTGATGCTTGCTGGGATCTCTAAATCAATATCTTCCCACATTTATATCTTTCTTGTTGTCTGCTGCTTCACTCTCTCACAACCACTGAACATTGTTTCCTCTATCCATTTGATGAGATTGCCCTTTCTACCCTGCTATAATATATTTCATTTTGTCACTTTAACATCCTTAATCTGTCTCAGTTTTGCCTCTTCTAATTCACTAATTTCTGGACTTAACTCCATTTGTTTGTTCTTGCACCCACAAGATGGAAAAAATACAACACCACAGTGACATAAAGCTAGACTTGTTCTCCTGATAATGGATCTTGAAAGAGTTAAATATTTCTAGGCATAATCCCCAGCATCTTCCACATCTTAAATAGACAGGAGTGAAGGGACAGTAACGAACCTGGCTCTCCTCCTATATGGCTCTGCCATTCACCAGCACAGTGCTTTGAATTACTCCTTTAACTTCCATTTTTCTGTCTGTAAAATGAGGAAAATATTTGAGGAATTAAAATTCACTACACTCCATCTCAGTATTTTACCATCCCATTGAAGCTACAGAGAGACAAATCCCAGGCTAGCGTGTGTAATGTCAATAGACGGAGAAAGGACTGACTGCCAAGTAGGGACCTGAAGCTCCTACCTGTGAAAATTTAGGCGCCACGAGACAGAGTAAAACAGACCAGGTCTGGGATGTAGTGTGAACTGCAAGGAGGCAGCCTAGGCAGAGAGATTTGCTGATTGGTTTCCTCCCCAGCACTGTTCTAAGTCTCTTACTCAAGAATTCACGTTTTCTGCCTCCTTTTTTCTTGTCCCAGTTCTCTACAATTCCCTCCCACCCCCCAAAACTTAATCTAATTTTCATTTTTAATTGGTCCTGGTTATAAAACAGATCTGTTCCATATTATTGTTTGTATTTATCCAATAATGTTTTAAGTTCTTTAATACACAAAGCAAATGGTGTTATGGCTCAATAATCTTTTTAAAAAATAGGAAAAGTAAGGTTAGATGAAAGATTTTTATTTCCTTGTGACCTCCGGTTCCCTCTCTCTATTCATCCCCACCCTGGGTAGGTAAATAGCCCTTGATGGGGAAAGGATTCTTAGAGTCTTATTTAAACAAAAAAGGCATAATCAGTTAGTCATTTCCAAAGGTCAGTCTCTCCCATGTGACCTGTTCTGTGGTTGAAAATGAATAAAACTATTCCTCAAGCTTTATAAGAGCTATAACCATTTCCATTGAATAACACCCAAGGCAATAATTTGGAAAGCTGATGCAATGAGAGCAGAAACTTATAAACAATAAATTCAATAGAGTGCTGCTACAAAACGGTTGTCAGGGGACAAGGATAACACCCACATTTTTTTTAATTGCAGTAACGTTGGTTTATAACATAGAAATTTCAGGTGTACATCATCATGTGTCGATTCCTGTGTAGGTTCACCACCCAAAGATTAATTACAATCCATCACCACACACATCTGTGTAGGCATCCCTCTGGCCCGCCTCCCTCCCCATGTCCCCTCTGGTAACCACCAATCTAATCTCTGTCTCTAGGTGATTGCTCATTATTGTTTTTATCTTCTACTTATGAGTGAGATCATACGGTATTTGACTTTCTCCCTCTGACTTATTTCGCTTAGCATAATACCCTCAAGGTCTATCCACGTTGTCACAAATGGCCAGATTTCACTGTTTCTTATGGCTGAGTAGTATCCTACTGTGTATATTTACCGCATCTTCTTTACCTAGTCGTTCCTTGATGGGCACCTAGGTTGCTTCCAAGACTTTGCTATTGTGAGTAATGCTACAATGAACGTAGGGGTGCATGTATCTTCACACATTCGTGTTTTCATGTTCTTTGGATAAATACCCAGCAGTGGGATAGCTGGATCATATGGTAGTTCTATTCTTAATTTTTTGAGGAATCTCTATACTGTTGTCCATAGTGGCTGCTCCAGTTTGCACTCCCACCAACAGTGTATGAGAGTCCCCTTCTCTCCACATCCTCTCCAACACTTGTTGTTTCCTGTCTTGTTAATTATAGCCATTCTGACTGGAATGAGGTGATATCTCGTAGTTTTGATTTGCATTTCTGTGATAGTAAATGATGGTGAACATCCTTTCATGTGCCTTTTGGCCATCTGTATATCTTCTTTGGAGAAGTATCTGTTCAGATCTTTTGCCCATTTTTCAATTGGGTTGTTAGTTTTTTTGTTCTTGAGATGTATGAGTTTTTTATATATTTTGGATATAAACCCCTCATCAGACGTATGGTTTGCAAATATCTTCTTCCAATTGTTAGGTTGTCTTTTCATTTTGTTGATGGTTTCCTTTGCTGTGCAGAAGCTTTTTAGTTTGATGTAGTTGCATTTGTTTATTCTTTCTATTATTTCCCTTGCCCAGTCAGACATGGGACTTGAAAATATGCTGCTAAAACTGATGTCAAAGAGTGTACTGCCTATGTTTTCTTCTGGAAGTTTCATGGTTTCAGGTATTACATTCAAGACTTTAATCCATTTTGAATTAATTTTTGTGTATTGTGTAAGATAATGGTCTACTTTCATTCTTTTGCATGTCACTTTCCAGTTTTCCCAACACTATTTATTGAAGAGACTTTCCTTTCTCCTTTGTGTGTTCCTGGCTCCCTTGTTGAAAATTATCTGTCTATATATGTATGGGTTTATTTCTGGGCTCTCAGGTCTGTTCCATTAATCTGTGTGTCTGTTTTTGTGCCAGTACCATGCTGTTTTGTTTACTACAGCTTTGTAGTATATTTTAAAATCAGGAAGTGTGATACTTCCAGCTTTGTTCTTTTTTCTCAGGAATCTTTTGGCTATTCAGGGTCTTTTGTTGTTCCATATAAATTTTGGGAATCTTTGTTCTATTTCTGTGAAAAATGTTGTTGGAACTTTGAGAGGGATTGTGTTGGATCTATAGATTGTGTTAGGAAGTATAGACATTTTAACTATGTTTATTCTTCCAATCCAAGAGCACGGCATATCTTTCCATTTCTTTGTGTCTTCTTAGATTTCTTTCAACAGTTTTATAGTTTTCGTTGTGCAGATCTTTCACTTCTTTGGTTAAGTTTATTCCTAGGTATTTTATTCTTCTTATGCAATTGTAAAAGGGATTGTATTCTTAATTTCTCTTTCTGCTACTTCATTGTTAGTGTATGGAAACGCAACTGATTTTTGTGTGTTGATTTTGTATCCAGAGACTTGACTGTATTCATTTATTGTTTCTAGAAGTTTTTTAGTGGATTCTTTGGGGGTTTCTATATATAAAATCATGTTATCTGCAAAGAGTGACAGTTTCATTTCTTCTTTTCCAATATGGATCCCTTTTATTTCTTTTTCTTCCCTGATTGCTCTGGCTAGGACTTCCAACTATGTTAAATAAGAATGGTGAAAGTGGGCATCCTTGTCTGGTTCCTGTTCTAAGAGGGATAGCTTTCAGTTTTTCTCCATTGAGAATGATATTTGCTCTGGGTTTGTCATATATGGCCTTTATTGTGTTGAGGTATTTTCCTTCTATACCCATTTTATTTAGAGTTTTTATCATAAATGGATGCTGTATCTTGTCAAATGCTTTCTCTGCATCTATTGAGATGATCGTGTGATTTTTATTCTTCATTTTGTTAATGTAGTGTATCGCGTTGATAGATTTGCAGATGTTGAACCATCCTTGCACCCCTGGAATGAAACCCACTTGATCATGATGTATGATCTTTTTGATGTATTGGTGTATTCGATTTGCTAGTATTTTGTTGAGGATTTTTGCATCGATGTTCATCAGTGATATTGGCCTGTAATTTTCTTTTTTAGTGTTGTCCTTGTCTGGTTTTGGTATCAGGATAATGTTGGCTTCGTAGAATGAGTTAGGAAGCCTCCTCTCCTCTTCAATTTTTGGAAGCGTTTGAGAAGGACAGGTATTAAGGCTTCTTTGAATGTTTGGTAGATTTCACCAGGGAAGCCACCTGGTCCTGGACTTTTATTTTTTGGGAGGTTTTTGATTGCTGTTTCAATCTCCTTACTGGTGATTGGTCTATTCAAATTCTCTACTTCTTCTTGGTTCAGTTTTGGAAAGTTGTATGTTTCTAAGAATTTATCCATTTCTTCTAGATTGTCCAATTTGTTGGCATATACCTTTTCATAGTATTCTCTTACTATTTTTTTTGTATTTCTGAGATGTCCGTTGTAATTTTTGCTCTTTCATTTCTGATTTTACTTATTTGAGCCTTCTCTCTTTTTTTCTTGTTGAGTCTAGCTAAGGGTTTGTCAATTTTGTTTATCTTTTCAAAGAATCAGCTGTTGGTTTCATTAATTTTCTCTATTGTTTTTTTAGTCTCTATTTCATTTATTTCTGCTCTGATTTTTATTATTTCCTTCCTTCTGCTGATTTTGGGCTTTGTTTATTGTTCTTTTTCCAGTACCTTTAGATGTGCTTTTAGATTGTTTATTTGGGATTTTTCTTCTTTGTTGAGGTAGCCTGAATTGCTATAAAACTTCCCTCTTAGAACCGCTTTTGCTGTATCCCATAGATTTTAGCATGTTGTGTTTTCATTTTCATTTGTCTCCAGGAATTTTTTGATTTCTTCATTGACCCAGTAGTTGTTCAGTAGCATTTTGTTTAATCTCCACATTTTTGTGTCTTTTCTGCTTTTCTTCTTGTAGTTGATTTCTAGTTTCATACCTTTGTCGTCAGAAAAGATGCATGATATTATTTTGATCTTCTTAAATTTTTTGAGACTTGTTTTGTGGCCTAATATGTTATGAATCCTGGAGAATGTTCCATGTGCATTTGAAAAATGTGTATTCTGTGGTTTTTGAATGGAATGTTCTATATATATCTACTAAGTCCACCTGGTCTAATGTGTCCTTTAAGGCCAGTGTTTCCTTATTGATCTTCTGTTTGCATGATCTATCCATTGGTGTAAGTGGAGTGTTAGAGTCCCCTACTATTCTTGTGTTATTGTCTATTTCTCCTTTTATGACTGTTAATAATTGCTTTATATATTTAGGTGCTCCTATGTTGGGTGCATAGATATTTACCAGTGTTATATTCTCTTGTTGGATTGTTCCCTTTATCATTATGTAGTGCCCATCTTTGTCTCTTGTTACAGTTTTGTTTTAAAGTCTATTGTGTCTAATATAAGTATCTCTACCCCCACTTTCTTTTCTTTGCCATTTTCACTGAATATCTTTTTCCATCCTTTCACTTTCAGTTTGTGAGTGTCTTTAGGTGTGAAGTGTGTCTCTTGTATGCAGCATATACATGGGTCTTGTTTTTTTATCCAATTAGCCACCCTATGCCTTTTGATTGGAGCATTTAGTCTGTTGACATTTAAAGTAGTTATTGATAAATAAGTATTTATTGCCATTTTGTCACTTTTTTCCTGGGTGATTTAGTAGTTCTTCTCTGTTCCTTTCTTTTTCTCTTGCTCTCTTCCCTTGTGGTTTGATGGCTTTCTTTAGTAATATGTTTGGTTTCTTTTGTCTTACTTATTTGCTTACTTATTATAGGTTTCTGATTTGTGATTATCATGAGGATCCTATAAAATATTCTATGTATATAACAGTTTATATTGAGTTGATAGACTCTTTAGCTTGACCTCTTTCTAAAAGCTCTACTTTCTCACTCCCCTCCTCCCAAATTTTATGTTTTTGAAATCATATATAATCTCTTGTTTAGTGTGTGTCAATCCATTACCCTCTTATCATCAGAATAGGTAATTTTAGTACATTTGTCTTTTAACCTTTGTATTATTTTCACAGGTAGTTGATCTTCTACCTTTACTTTTACCTATACTTTTACCTTAACCGGTGATTTTATTGCCTGGTGCGGTGTTTTTTTGATAATTTTTTTATCCCTATTTGTGGTCATCAATTTCCCACTTAAATAAGTCCCTTCAACATTTCTTGTAGAACTTGTTTCTTGGTGATAAACTCCTTTAATTTTTGCTTGTCTGTGAAGCTCTTTATCTCTCCTTCCATTCTGAATGATAAACTTGATGGATAGAGTATTCTTGGCTGTAGGTTTTTTCCTTTTAGCACTTTAAATACGTCATGCCATTCTCTTCTCCTCTGGAGGGTTTCAGCTGCAAAGTCTGCTGATAGCCTTATGGGCTTTCCTTTGTATGTCACTTGTTACCTTTCTCTTACTGCTTTTAGGATTCTCTCTTAATCTTTAATTTTGGGCATTTTAATTATAATATGTCTTGGTGTGGGTCTCTTTGGGTTTATCTTGTTTGGAGCTCTCTGTGCTTCCTGTACTTGGATGTCTCTTTCCTTTCTTAGGTTAGGAAAATTTTCATCTATTATTTCTTCAAATAAATTTTCTACCCCTTTGTCTCTCTCTTCTCCTTCTGGAACACCTGTAATATGAATGTTAGCATGCTTGATATTGTCCCAGATTTCCCTCAGACTGTTCTCATTCTGTCTAATTCTTTTTTCTTTTATCTGTTCAGCTTGGGTGATTTCCTCTAGTCTTTCATCTAGCTCACTGATCCATTCTTCTGTATCCTCTACTCTGCTATTGAGTCCCTCTACTGAATTTTTCATTTCCAGTATTGTATTCTTCATTTCTGATTGGTTCTTTTTTATATTTTTCCAGTTCTTTGCTAATGAGTTCCCTGTGTACATCCATTCTTCTCCCAATATCTGTGACCATCCGTATGAGATTTTGTTTGAACTCTTTTTTGGGTAGGTTGCTTATTTCTGTTTCACTTAGTCCTTTTCCTGGGGTTTTGTCCTCTTCCCTTGCTTGGAATGTATTCCTTTGTCTCCTCATTGTGTCTCTTTCTCTGTGCTTATTTCTATGTATTAAGTGAGTCGGCTATGTCTCCTGATCTTGGAGAAGTGGGCTTATGTAAGAGATGCCTTATGAGGCCCAGAAGTGTGCTTCCCTCTTGTCACCAGTCCAAATGATCCAGGAGTGACCCCTTTGTGGACTACTTGCTGTGGCAGGGTTGCTCTTACTTCAGGTACCCAGGAAGTCTAGTCTTTCCTTCCCTGGCCAGCTGTTTGTAAATCCAGTTTGGAGAGGTTCAGCTTCACCGTTGGCTACAGAGTCTGACAGCACACTCCTGTTGCAGTTTTCCTCTTAATTGGGTAGGTACCCAGTGTAGCTGTTTTCTAGGCTCAGGGGCTTACAGTTGCTATAGGCCTCAGGCCTACAAGGCTGTTGTCAGTTCTCTGAGGAGTGCAGCTGAGTGGGGCTGGCCTTAGGCAAGAGAACACTCAATTGTTTCAGGCTTTGGAAGGTAAGGCTGATCCTCTTTATGGCTATTTGTGAAGCATAGGTCTTCTGCTGCTGATAAGCCTCACCTTCCACACACACCAGCAACACAGTCCTGGTCTATGCACACTTCCCAACCCCCTGGAGCGTACCCCGATGCCCCACTGCAGAGGCCCTCACCTCTCCACCAATGCCTCCCACAGTTCACCTGGTCCTCACATAGGCCCTGCCCTAAAGAGGTGGATACACTCGCCTGCCAGTAGAGGATCAAGACACCCAGTCAATGTAGGCCAACAAGTAGCCTGAGGGCTTGCTGTTGGGCAGGGATGGTCTCTAGGGCAGGCTGCCTGCCCTGGCTGAATTGGATTAAATCTGTGCTCTAGTGGGTGTGGCTGGCCCCTGGGCTAACAGGCCAAGGGAAGAACCTTAATGGCATCCACTGGGGCCAGTGTCAGCATGCCTGGACCAGGTCAGAACAATGGCCCCCACCAATGTCTCAGTCTCCAGAGTGGTCCTTCCTCTCACTGAGATGTCCCCAGAGCCCACCAGGTGAGTCTCTTTTCATCAAAGGACTGTTAGTTTTCTCTCTGGTGATTTCAGGTTGCTGAGACTGGTGAGTTTGTCTGTGGGCCCTTTAAGACACTGGTCTTTTCAGCTTTCTTCCGATAGCTTTTCTAGAGGTATCCCTGCTACAGTTAATAGCCAGCAATGCCAGATAATAAGACCCTCGTCTCAGTTGTGCTGAGTCTGAAGGATGCTTATAGCAGTATTGACCCTCACTCCAGAACTCATTCCTCCAGGGAGGGCTGGTCTACCTTAGGGTGGCTCCTGCCTGGCCAGCTGAAAAACTCCCCAGCTCCTGAAGGTGGCTTTTTTTTTCCTCTCCAGCAGGAATTTCTGCCTCTTCTGCCTTAGTCAGGACTGTCCCTTGTTTTGGGGGTTCTTTTTATCCAGTTTTCAGTTTTCCATCCAGGGTAATTTTTCCAGTAATAGTTGTAACTTGGTTGTGCTCATGGGAGGAGATGAGTTCAGAGTCTGCTTACGCCACCATCCTGATGAGATCTCTAGGATTTCTATATACAAAATCACATCATCTGCAAATAGTGACAGTTTCACTTCTTCCTTTCCAATTTGGATCCCTTTTATTTCTTTTTCTTGCCTGATTGCTCTGGCTAGGACTTCCAATACTATGCTAAATAAGAGTGGTGAAAGTCAGCATCTTTGTCTGGTTCCTTTTCTTAGGGGGATAGCTTTCACCTTTCTCCCTTGATAATGATTATTAGTTGTGGGTTTATCATATATGGCCTTTATGATGTTGAGGTACTTTCCTTCTATACCCATTTTATTTGGAGTTTTTATCATAAGTGGATGCTTATCTTGTCAAATGCTTTTTCTGCATCTATTGATATGGTCATGTGATTTTTATTCTTCATTTCGTTAATGTGGTGTATCACATTGATTGATTTTCAGATGTTGAACCATCCTTGCATCCCTGGAATAAATCCCACTTGATCATGGTATATGATCTTTCTAATGTATTGCATTCAATTTGCTAGTAATACCCACATTTTAAGGTTAACTTTTACAATGCATAAAGGCATCTTTGAGCATTAGTGGTAGAATTTGATCAGTGGTATAGTTAACCAAATGGCAGGAGGTAAAGAACTTTACAATAGGAGCTTCAGATATAAAATTCAGCTTGATCTTTAGTCATAACCAAGCAACCTGTTCTGAACAGATAAGGGGAAATTAAAAATTAAAGTAACTAAACAACTGCATCATACAGACAGTTGTACGAAATAATTCAGATGGAACTTCCTTTTCTCTACTTGGGGCTATTTTTCCTGTTCAGTAAAACAAGCTTTTCTTGACTCTTTGATTCAACTTTGCCCTTGCCTTTAAAGACATTACCTTGGGGAATAATTTTCATTATTTTGTCCGTAGCCAAACTTAAGTGTTTTCTAATTTCTCCCCAAAAATGAATGTTCTTAAAGACGTTTTTGTCTATTTACCATGTAAAAATATGATCTGTAGTATACAAAAACTGAAAGCATTTTCAATAGTTTTGAGGTTAATTTGACTTTATTGGTATGTTTTTATAAAGTACAAAGGCCATGGGTCTTATATCTAAGAAGGAAAGAACTCTGTTCATAATAATGTGTTCCATTTATTCAAATTACTTTTTGTTCATAATAATTTCATTCCATTCTCTTTGTTGTCTGCTGTCTTTTTCTTGTTTAAAATACAATGTGTTACAACTATAGTGAGGCAAATAATTCCTATCAAACCCATTGCTGTCAAAATTCCTTTCAATATAAGACGATCTCTAGCAAGTACAGGAGCAGAATTTGGGGGAATAAACAGAGATGCCTGGGCAATGTTAGATACAGCAGATTTTAAGGAGTTCCTATCTATTGCTCGTATTGCCACATAAATTCTGTGGTTTTCTTGTGCCTCTCCCTCAGGCTGATATTTAGGTCCCTTTGTGAAAAGCTTTGGTGAGAATGTAAATATCTCCTTGGTGCCAGCTTGCTGAGGAGTTAGCTTTGATGTATTCACTAAAATGGCATTGTTAAAGTCATCTTGAATATTCTGTAGACTTTTACTCATTCTTATTTCATAGCTGTTAGCTGAAATTAAAAAATATAAATGGGTGGGTTAAGTCACTTTGAGTAAGTATTCTAGTTTATTAGAAATGACTAATGAGAATAGCAACAAAAAAGTCCAAATACCTAGGAATAAGCATAACAAGAAATACACTTATGAACAAAACTTTAGAACACTACATAGGAACTCATTAAAAACTGGAACAAGAAGAAGGACATTATATTTTTGGGATAGCAAGATTTAACATAATAAAGATGTTATTTTTCCTTAAGTTATTTCATGTGATTCTATTCAAAGTGTCTCTAGCTTCTATTTTAACAAGCTTATTGTAAAGTTTAAATGGAAAATAAATAATCAAGATTGGCCACAGAAAGTCTAAAAAATAGCAATGTGGAAGGCCTAACCCTATCAGATATAAAAACACTGTAACGCTTCAATAACAAGAAAAAAAGTTAAGTAATATTTCATGAATAAATTTATTCTAAAAATAGGCCAAAATACATTCCAGGACTTAGCATATGATAGAGGTAAAATTCAACTTAATGGCAGAAAATACAAATGTCTTAATAAATGGTATTGTGAAAGTTGGGTAAAAAGCTGGAAAAAAATAAAATTGGACCTGTACCACAAACCTTTTTTTCAGGATAAACTCAAAAGTGGTCAAAAAGTTTGATGTAAAAAAATAAAAATATTAAGTATTTAGTAGGAAACGATAGATGAATTCCAGTATAATCTTGAAATGGGTAAAGCCCTTCTGTAAGACTCAAAATTCAGAAGCCATAAACAAAAAATTGACAAATAGAATACATAAAATGAAAAACTTCTACATGAGAAAAAACTTCCCAAACAAAATACAAACATAAATGTTAGGTGACAAAAATATTTGTAAACTTAAGTCAAAGGTAAGTTTATTGCTGGTAAATGGCTGAGTGCCTTCTATTGGACTAATTCTCCAGCAGATAATAGGTATAAACTCTAAAGAAAGCAAAAAAAAAAAAAAACCCTACAAAAAAAAAAAAAAAAAAAAACCACTGAAGCCCTGGATTCAGATAAAAAAAACAGGCAGAAACCAGAGCAGATCCAATCCTTAGAAGAAGGGAACCAGACCAAGAATGATTCGTGTTTTTACACGTGCATTCCCCTGAAGACACTTCTCACTCCAATACAGATAGCTGGAACAGGAAACTACTATCTTCTTGGTCTGAGAAGCCAGCAGACCGAATGTAGGATTGCCAGAGTGGCTGAAAATTGAGGGAGCCAGAGAGAGATTGGCTCAAAATCCATGTATTAACTTATCTCAAATCTGAAAGACCTCTGAATTGAGCATGTGTGGGTGAAAGATCAAGAAATCAAAGGAAAAAGACAAAAAAAGCTAGAAAGCTGAAGAACTGAGCAGAGTTGTATGCTAATGCTCACCACAGGGAAGATAGAGAATTTGGAGTGTGAGTCTTGCCACCTTAGAGGAGTTTGATATGTACCTTGAGATGTCCATTAAAACAGTAGAAAAGCAATGCTTTAGAAATAAAGATTGTGTTCCAGAATTAAGGGATATGCCCTGGGATTAGGAGCAAAACTGAAATAGACAATCCCTAGTCAAAAGTAAAACCAAGCCTCCTCAAATTCAAGGTGATTCAAGATATCCACTAGAAAAATTTGAAAACTCTCCAGGGGAAAATAACAGATTCTAGTCTTTAATTTACTACCACACATCCAGTATACAATAAAAAATCACTAGACATACAAAGAAACAGGAAATGTTATATATGGTCAAGAAAAATATCAGCAAATAAAAAAAGAGTCACAAATATCTGAGATTTGAAATCAATAGATTATTAAAATAATCATTGGGGAAATGCAAATCAAAACCACAATGATATATCATCTCACACCTAGTAGAATAGCAATTATCAAAAAGACAAGAAACAGCACGTGTTGGTGAGGATGTGGAGAAAAGGGAGCCCTTAGGCACTCTTAGTGGGAATATAAACTGGTACAGCCACTATGGAAAACAGTAGAGAGGTTCCTAAAAAAATTAAAATAGAACTACCATGTGATGCAGCAATTCCAATTCTGGATATTTATAAGAAGGAAACAAAAAACACTAACTCAAAAAGATATCTGCATCTCCATGTTCATTGCAACATTATTTACAATAGCCAAGATATGGGAGCAATCTAAGTGCCTATCAATGGATGAATGAATAAAGAAGTTGCAGTATATATATATACAATGGAATATCATTCAGCCACAAAAAAGAATGAAATCTTGCCTTGTACGACAATATGGATAGAACTTGAGGGCGTTATACTAAGTGAAATAAGTGGGACAGAGAAAGACAAATACCATATGGTCTCACTTATATGTGGAATCTAAAAACAACCAAACAAACAAGCTCACAGATACAGAGAGCAGATTGGTGATTGCCAGAGGCAGTAGGTGGAAGGTGGGGGTGAATGGAGTCAAAAGGTGCAAACTTTCAGTGATAAAATAAATAAGTCACGAGGACGTGATGCACACCATGGTGACCATAGTAAATAATTCTGTGTTGCATATTTGATAGTTGTTGAGAGAGTAGATCTTAAAAGTACTCATCACAAGAAACAAAAACTTTGTAATTATATATGGTGACAAATGCTAACTAGACTTACTGGGGTGATTATTTTGCAATATATACAAATACTGAATCATTATGTTGAATAGTGAAATTAATATAATGTTATATGTCAATTATATCTCAATAAAAAATTCGCTTCATGAAATCCTTATAATACTTTAATAAAGTAAAAATAAAATAATCATGATGAATACGTTAAAGGTCTGCAGGAGAGGTTGGACATAGGGAATGAAGACATGGGAAATTTGAGGAGAGATACAGAAACTAAAAAGGAAGCAAATAGAAATCCTAGAATTGGAAAGAATACAATGAATGAAAAACTTTAATGGAGAAGATTAATAGCAGATTGGACCCAACAGAAGAATCAGTAAAATTAAACATAGATCCACGAAAATCATCCAAACTAAAGCACTCAGAAGAAGAAGATAGAAAAACTGAACCGAATCTCAATGATCTTTGAGATCCACTGACATATCCATTTAGTGTGAGTGTATATAATAAAATAAATATAATTAAGATAATATAATACAAATATTATCCAAGAAGGAAAGAAGAAAGAGAATACAGAAGAAATTTTCTGAAGATATATTAGCTGAAAATATTCCAAATTTGATCAAGAAGAACACTCCAGAGATCTAGGGAGCTCTCCAATTCTAAACAGAATACGTTATCGTGAAAATCACACCAGGACACCTCATGATCAACCAACTGAACACCAAAGATAAAGACAAATAATTTGGAGCAGCTGGAGGAAAAAAGGACACTCTATACTCAGGAAAACAATGGTAAGAATGATAGCTGACTTCTCATCAGAAAAAAATTGGGGCCAGAAGACAATGAAATGACATATTTAAAGTGCTGAAATAAAAACCTGCTGTCCTAGAATTCTACATTTAGTAGAAAATGTCATTTAAAAATTAAAGTGAAATGAACACATTTTTAGATAAACAAACAGAGAATTTGTCACCCAAGACCTGAACTACAAGGCAAATGATGCTAGGGAAAAATCAGATCTGCAGGAAGGAAGAGGACCAGAAATGGTGACTATGAGGTAACTAAAAAGGATCATCTCTTCAAAATGTCTTAGAAAGACAACTGATTGTTTCAAATAGAAGCCATAGCAATGCACTGTGGGGTTTATAACAAATGTGGAAGTAAAATATATGACAGCAAGAGCACAAAGTGTGGAAGAGAGGTACATGGAATTATACTTTTGAAAGATTCTCACATTATATGTGAAGTGCTATAATATTAGTTCAAGGAAGACTGATAAGTTAAGAAAATTGCATGTGATAGGGCCAGTCCTAGTGGCCTAGTGGTTAAGTTCGGTGCACTCTGCTCTCGTGGTCCAGGTTCAGTTCCTGGGCGTGGACCTATGCCGGTCATCTATCAGTCACCATGTGTGACAGCAGCTCAAATACAAAATAGAGGACAACTGGCAACAGATATTAGCTCAGGGTGAATCTTCTTAAGCGAAAAAGAGGAAGAGTGGCAACAGATGTTAGCTCAGGGTGAAACTTCCTAAGCGAAAAAGAGGAAGAGTGGCAACAGATGTTAGCTCAGGGTGAAACTTCCTAAGCATCAAAGAGGAAGAGTGGCAACAGATGTTAGCTCAGGGTGAATCTTCCTCAGGAAAAAAAAAAAAAAAAGCCTGTCATAGAACAGCTAAATTTGGAGTGGATGAGGGTAGGAATTTTATTGTTTTGATTTTCCTTATATTGTTTTGAGTTTTCAAGGTTGTAGTAAACTACAGATAACATAAAACTTACCATCTTAAACATATTCTAAGTGTACATTTCAGTAGTGTTAAGTACATTTGTATTGTGATGCTGTTTTGATTTTCAAACCATGTGAATGTATTGTCAATTCAAAAATAAAATTATCAATAACAAATAATTACTAGATGCAAGAAAGAAAGCCACTTGTGTCACTAACCTACTCTAATAATATCATAATTATTATCTAAAATGGCTAAAAATATATTTAACAATGAACAGAGCAACTTCAAAAAGGGATTTTGTTCTGAGGAATAAAAGCCATAGGACACTCTAAGTTCTAATTAAAAAATAGAAATATTTTGGTGACTATGTTTTGAACAGTTTTCAAATTTATAATAACGTTTTTTAAAGATTTTACTTTTTCCTTTTCTCCCCAAAGCCCCCCAGTACATAGTTGTATATTCTTCATTGTGGGTCCCTCTAGTTGTGGCATGTGGGACGCTGCCTCAGCATGGTTTGATGAGCAATGCCATGTCCGCACCCAGGATTCTAACCAACAAAACACTGGGCTGCCTGCAGCGGAGCGCACGAACTTAACCACTCGGCCAAGGGGCCAGCCCTATAATAATTTTTAATAATGAGACTATTTCTATCCTGAGTAGTAATTAAACTAAAACACTCTTAAAGAAGGCTGTCAAAACAAAATAACCTTCATATTCAAATTTATCAATCAGCCAGTTTCCTCTGAATGAACCCACTTGGAGCTGAGTTGCTTTTTTACTGTGGTTCAGATACAATGGGACAGATACGGCTGAGAAGCTAGGCTGATCGTCTTCTCTACACTGACAGTGGAACACGTCCTTTACTATGGAGAAAGCCCTCCTCAGGGGGCTCTCCCAGAGTCTTCTCCTAGATAATGAAACAAGCAGTATTTCATAAACCTTAGCACTTACAAAGATTTCCCACATACACAGCTCTCCCTCTGTGATGCTGATCATCCCATTTTAAAAGAAAAAAGACTGCGACTCAGAAGGTTAAATGCGATACCCATGGTTAACAATTAGGAAGTCATAGTGCTAGAAATGAACTCATTTCTCGTAATTCTAAATTCCGTGTTTCTACTATGAGCAACTATTAAAAATGATGCAGGACAGCTGCACAACTGCAAAGACTCAAAACTAATTCAGCTCACACATTCGTGGAGGGTCTCCTTCCATTTGCTATAGTTGTTGTCTTCCTCCTTCATGTGAAAAGAGAACCGGGCTGGTTCTGCATGTTGGACCTCTTAGCTATGTATCTCTAGGTTTGGTCTCTAACTCTACTCTCACAGTATATTTCAGCCTTTGAAATTAGCTATAGGGCTAAGGACAAGACACTTAACTTCTCAGGGCCATTCCCTTACATTTAAAACAAGGGGGTCGTACTAGTGCATTTTTAAGAACTTTTCTGGTTCCAAAATATCATAAATATTATTTTGATATTTAGTGAGTACTTAGTATGGACCAGGCACTGTTTCAAGCTCTCTCTGTGCCTTATCTCATTCAGTTCTCTCAACCACTCTCTGAGATGGGTACTCTTACTAACTGCTTCTGCAGATCAGAAACCAGAAGCTTAGAGAAATTAAGTAACTTGCCCAAAGTTACACAGGTAAATGTGGTCTTTCTGATTCCTACACCTCAACACTATGCAATGCAGCTTCTGTTTGTCTCTTTGAACATAGCACTTCTGAGGCAGTGAGGAAAGAGGGAAAATACCAGACAGCAGACACCACTCTTAGCTTTAAATAGAGACAGGAGCGAGTGACTCCTGACTTATGGCTCCTGACTCCAAATGAGAAGCTAGAGAAGTCTCTAGCAATGCAAACCAGGAGCCCAGGAAACTTACTGGGCATACTTACTCTTCCCTCTCTGATTTTATTTGCGTCATATCACTTCTTCTTTATAATATCTTATGAAGTTGGTAGTCTTAGTCCTGTTTTCCATATTAGGAAACTGAGGCCAATACAGTTTAAGCAAACTGCCAAAGATCCAGCTAAACTTAAAGCCAGAGGGAACAGTTTTCTTTCTAATGTCTAAGTAAAGCTGTTTCCACTATACAAGCAACATGTCCATCCCACAGTCTCAATCATTTCGCATCTCCAAACTTTAAATAAGGAGAATTCTTAATTTAGAATGTAAAGTATTTCACTTCCTTTTTCTCTGGCAAGAGTAGATAGATTTTGATAAAAGAATTTGAAGACAAAGCTAGAATATTGACTGTTTTTCAGCAGCACAGAATTGTTTGTAATTGAGCCCTCTTCTGGTGAGAGTAGTGAACAGAGAATTATAAGCCAAAGAAAGATGATCTGAGTTGGAAGCAAGACTGGCAAAGGCTCAAAGTGACCACTATGATTGATTGATACCAACAAGATCAGCTCTCAATAGAAAAGGTTTGTTTCTACAGAAATGTGAATCAGAGGCACCAGAAAATAAACCACGTAATGTGTAGTCAATGATAACCATGTTTTGGTGTTGGCAAAGATGTTGGAAAGGTTATTCTTTGAGAAAAGTTATTCTGTTGAGTTGCTATGAGGATCAAGAAATGATAGAAGACTGAAGCCTGGCATAGGCCTTAGAAAAAGTAAAGAAGGAACTTATCAATGTTCACTCAAGCAAGGGAAAGAAAGCCTGAATCAGGGAACTGGTCCCCGTCTCCCTAGCAAAAATGATTGCCAGAAGTCGGAGAGGAAAATGCACCAAGTTTTACATGACTTGTGGAATTATTCCTCTAAACCTGACTCGTAAATCTTTGAATAAATATTCACTATCCAACCTTCCAACAATTAAGTACTTCCAAGTATTTAGAAGTCCATGCTCTGTAACGCAGAACCTATTTCTGCTGACTAGAGCACTGTTACCTGTGGTATTCATGTTTCCAGTCAAGGTTTCTGTATGATTACTGTCAGTCAGTCCCTAGGGCCTCTCCAATCCTGGGGGAGCTGACGCACTCTCATTCCTGGACTCCAGGATATATGGCCTTATCAGCAACTCAGAGATTTTCATGACAACCCTCTGCAGCTTTGTCAGCTCTAAGCCCTCAAAACTAATTTTACCTGATTAACCCCGATATAGTTATTTGAAATACCACCTTGTAACAAAATAGGTAATGAAACCAACAAACCTACCCTGGCCCTCATCGAAGTCTTCTCCAGGTGCTGTCCAAGATAAAGTCACCTGGTCTTCCACTTTCACAGCTTCCAGGTCAATTATTTTGCATGGTGGAAACACATCAGCGTGGGGGCCAGCTGGAACTCCCAGCACGGAAAAGGAGCCCCCCGAGCTTATTCGGCTAAAGCCCCACTTCTGCTCCTCCTCACTCCTTCCCACTGATGTTCTTGGGGCATTCATCTGAATATTACCTGGGACACCAGAGAAAAGAATAGCAAGATGACAAATTACAATCTCCTCCATAGCTTGTTTTTGACAGATTACTGTGAGACATTTTCAAACCTTTTTTCCTTTACTACGTTTTTAGAAGAACTGAGTTTGTTTATTAAACAATTCATTCATTCATTCTTCCATTCCTTCACTCAGTATTTTGAAGTCATATGCTGTGCCAGTAATCATGGACAAAACAGTAGCCCTCATGGAATTTATAATCATATTAATAAACATAAATATTTACAAATTGTGATAAAGGAGGAGGAATAATGTAAGGATAATGTAAGGAGGGGAAAAGGCAAGGTACTATGAAAGAAAATAACACAGGTACCTATTTAGAGTGGTATCAAGGAAGTAACGTTTAAAGTTTTCCTAGAGGATGTAGGAGTGAGCCAGGTAAACAGTGGTGGTAAGATTATCCCAGCAGTGGGAACTGGTTGTGTAAAAACCCTGAGGTGCGGAAGGGCTTTGCAAATTAGAAAAGCTTAATTAAAGCCTAAAGCCAGGAGGAGAGTAGTTTGAGATGAGACAAGAGAGAGAAGTTCATGTGGGACCTCATGGACCCTTGTAGTAGTTTTAGTGTTTATCTTACACGCTCTGGGGAAGCAGGGCAGTGACCTGATCACGTTTGCTCTCTAAAAGGTCACTCTGGCTGCTCCAGGTGGAGGACAGATTCTAGCACAGCAAGCAATGAGGCCACTGAGACAGCCATTGCAATAGTCCAGGTGAGAGAGGATGGCAGCTCAGGCTGGGGGAGAGCAGGGGAGAGGAGGCAAGAAGTAGGCATTTTGAGATGTATTTTGGAGATGAAATCAGCAAAAGCTGGTGATGGATTTGAATATGGAATGATGAAGGCAAAAAAGTTGGTGGAAAAAAAAAAAGGACATAGCTCCCAGGTTTCTAAAATGAGCAACTTGGAGGAAAAGCAGGCTAAGAGGAAGTAGACTAAAAATGTAAGTTATGAGATTTGTAATTCCTGCAAAATATCTAATTGAAGATGCCAAGGAGCCAGTTAGATATGGAACTTAAGCTCAAAAAAGAGGTTTTAGTTAGATTTAATAATTTTGAACTTATGAATTTGGAAATTAGAGGCATACAGATATTATTAAGTCTATATAAATTAATGAGATTACCTAATAAGAATCTCAACTATAAGAATAAATAACATTTATTGAGTGCCTGGCTTACCACGTGTCAGGCACTTTTCTGTCTTATGTGTACCAGCTATTTAATTTTCCCAGCAGTGCTACAAGAAGCCTACAGTTATTGCCCCTATTTTTCAAGATGATGAAACTGAGCACACAGAAGCTAAGTAACTTGTCAAATTCACACATTTAGTAAATGGAAGAGGTAGGTTTGAAACCAAGACAGTACGGTTCCAGATGGTATTGTGGGAAGGTTAGGATTGAGCTCTGAGATTGCCAATATTCAGTGGCTTGGTAGAAAAGGAGGAGCTGGAAAAAGAGCCTGATAAAAAATTCCAGAGCTTAAGAGGTATTCAGGAGAGCATAGTATCATAGCAGCCAGGAAATGACACAGGAGAAATCAATTGCTGTGTCAGAGACTGCTGGGTTCAGGTAAAAGGAGGACTGAAATGTGTCCTTTGGATTTAACAGCAGAGTGGTCATTGGTGACTAGGGCCAGAGCAATTCCAGTGGAGTGATTTGGGTGGACGTGAGATTGTCGTGAGCAGAGCAGTAAATTGGAGGTCAGAAGCTACAGTCAGCAGATTTAGATTAATTTCAAGGAACCGGACAAGAGGGAATAGAGAGGTGGACAGTAGCTGAAGGGGGACCCACAAAAATTTTGTTTTTAATATGGGAAGTAATAAACAATGCTTGAATGCTATTCAGAGGGCTCAGTAGTGTCAGGACAAGCAAGGGAGAGCTCTCCAGGCCCACGGATGGGCAGGCTGGGTAGGATCCAGAGCAGATCCAGTGGAGACACTGGCCTTTGGGGAGGAGGGAAAGGGAGCAGATGCTGCTGTGTCTGGAGATTTCATGGTGTGAAAATAGAGCCGGTCCCATTTTTCAATGAAGTGTCTGCTCAAGGCCATCACCTGAAAATGAGCTGATGAAGTGAATGTTATGTACCATCGGCATGCCTAGGGAAACCTAACTTTTTCTTTCTATGCTATTCAGGGCCTATATGAAGTACAAAGATAAAAGCACAGTTGAATATTACTTTTCTAATCTCACTGTACTCTAGATGCTGATATTTTCATCCTTTAAACTCATGAGTTTAAAAAGATACTAGACCAGTCAGTAGGCTGCAAGGTCCTTGATGGGAATCAAGTCTTATTCCACCCGCTATCTCAAGTTCCTAGGACTAAGCCTGTCACCTAGCAAGCCTTCAAAAATGTTTGATATATAAATGAAAAAGGCAATATCTATTTAGAAATGAAATATTATATCTAGATACAAAGTCATATCTATGCAATAAAACCATGTTTACTTTGCAAATTGATTTATACTGGTTTTGAAGTAATCCAAATTATTTTAAGTACAAGTAAGAGTAAATTGTGTTCTAGACAACACTAAAAATATTAGAAGATACAAATCCACTGTAGCATCTTATTTTCTACTGAAAAGTACATATGGAACAAACATGTAGAATTATGTTATGGAATAGTCCAAATAATTAGTGATAGCTGCTAAAACACAGAAAATGTCTTCATAAAGATTCTGTAGTTTTGCAAATAAGAATGCTTGGAATTTTCTTTGAGATTATCCTAAAAGACTATAGCATATTTCTGTTTGTCTGTTAGACCGTAATCCACGCTTCCCATCAAGACCTAAAGTAATGATGTTTAAAAAAGAGGTGTGTCTTCTATTTACTCGTCACTTTTATCTTGAAGGAAGACAGAATATCTTCAGGAAGCACTCAAGTTGTCTGTAATATCCAAACTCATATTTTTTCAGGAACTCATTTCCTGTGTGGATTGTTTGGGCTATTTTCTTCCTTCTTTCAACTGCTAACAACTTTTGCCTGTTTCTCTTGCCTAAACCTCTGTAGAAGAAATACAGGAGCTGGAACTGAGAAAACTCAATGAGTCTCTTTGTTAGTAATTCTGATGAAACAGTGACAAGAAAGAGGTCAAAATAATGACTAAAATGAAGGTAGGAGAAATCCATGGGAATTACCTCTTGACTTCCTGTTGTCTACTGCTGTGAATCCTTGAGGATTGAAGAGATAGTCAACAAATTATGCACTGACTTAAGTATAAAGAGTTTTGAAATTCCATCTCTCTCTCTCTCTCTAATACACACACACATACACTCATCAGAGATATATACATTAAATGCTGTCACTCCGATAACAGTGCTAATGATTCTTACCGTTTGCTATGTAACCTGGGACGTACATAGCATGGCTCCCTGGAACAGAATGGGTTAGGGCACTCATGCTGGGAGAGTGACGGACATGCACTTTCAAGCTATATCTACCATTTACAGCAAAGGAGAAAAAATATCTCGAGTAAATTCCATCATTTTTTATAACATCAGCACCTGTATATATAAAAAAACTCAGTGTCAAAATGTCATCACTGTTGATTACTAATGTTTAATTAAATCATTAAAAATAAGATTTAGTCCCCTTATTCTTCCCATTCTAGCATATGCTGTCATGGTCATAACTAATTTGATATTATCAGGTGATTAAAAATCCAATGACTCCATAATTTCTCCCTGTCATTCCGTAACCTCTGAGAAATTATTTTCTAATACTGAAGGAGTTGTAGCTGCTTCAGAGCATTTAATAATGACCTGTAGAGCTCTCCTTCCTATCACTGAAAATAAAACTAGTTTTTCACAGAAACCAAGTACATTCTCAAGCTTGTTTATAGTCACAGGCCCTTTTGAGATAAAAGTTATTCTGTTCCCAGGAAATAAATATATATGTACATATACACATTTCATACATTTCAAGGGGTTTATGTATTCCTTGAAGCCCTAATGAAAAAAACCCACTTTGAAAAAATCTTTAGTAGTTGATAAAATAGGGTGAAATTATTTAATTGCCTCATTAGAGAGCCCATGGAACTGTTATTCTAGATTCAGTGGGGCTGGCTGACTTGGAGTTTGATAAGCATTGGTTCTGTCCAACGTGCCTTGATTCAGGAGGCATTCTGAGAGCTTGACCAGTGCTAGACATGTTTCCTTTTGCATTGATCCTCAGAGAGCAGTTTAGTTTCAAACAAAGTCCATGGCTGAATGGCAGGAAGGCGTAGGCTCCCGGGCAGCAGTGGGAGGTAGGGCTTAGCCCAAGTGCAGATCACATTCACTGTTCACGTGCCCGTGGCCACAGTGGGCAAGCAGCTTGTCCTATTCTAGACTCTGTTTCAGTCTTACACCACACACCCCACTGCACTCCGGCAGTGTATCGTCACTGGAGTGCTCTAGAATCCCCACTACAGAGCCAGGATTGCTCCTTAACAGCAGAAGAAGAGGAGTATATTTAATTAAAATAAAAAGTGCTAAGCGACTTATGATCATAGTGGGTTTAGAAAATTCTTTTTTTCTACTGGAAAGAAATCAGATCTGCCACTTAGTAGTTGCGAAACAATCTCTCTGAGCCTCAGTTTTCTCATCTATAAAATAGAGATAACTTATCTCACAGGGTTATTGTGATGATCATTTGACAATGTTCATGAGAGTGAACTGATGAAGCATTTTACTGATAAAGCATTTTAACTGATAAAGCATTTTACAAGTATAGTTTTTTTTTTCTTTTTTTGCGGGGAAAGATTTGCCCTGAGCTAACAACATCTATTGCCAATCTTCCTCTTTTTTTTTTAACTCCTCAAAGCCCCAGTGCATGGTTGTATATCATGTTGTAAGTTGTTCTAGTTCTTCTATGTGAGCCGCCGCCACAGCATGGCAACTGACTGACGAGTGATGCGGTTCTGCAACTGGGTAAGAACCTGGGCTGCCGAAGTGGTGAGAGCAACAAACTTTAACCATTAGGCCATTGGGGCTGGCTCATAAATTTTATTTTTGTTCACTAATTTTATTTAGAAGATAAGTACTACTTCATTATAAAAATAAGCATTAGACAACTATGTACATGTGTGTTAAGTATTGGGGAAAAAAATCTAAATTTACACTTTGATGCCTAAACTATCTTTTTTATTGTTTCCTTCATTAGAGCATAAATTTAAACATCAAATAAATGAAGTGGTTCCAGGGAACAAATATAAAAGCCTATTGAGCCTCCTGGAGTGATCGTTCCTAAGATAGCTGTATCTGTCCTCCAGGCCATCCCACAGGCTGGGGCAAGGGAGGAACATTATGCAAAGGGCACTTTTGGACTGCACACAGAAAATGAAAAGTGTGGCCATGGATAAGCAGCGCATGAGAAGTTCATTAGGATCTAGTCCAACAGGCAAAACAAGAGGACTTCTCTGGTATGCCTCTGAGGTGGACTTGAACTAAAATCCTTTCAATAAACTTTTGTTTCAGAAATGTCATACAAGATTGTCATGACAAGATACTAATGGGTGGCCAAACTTAAGACTCCTGAAAAGAATTTATCTTTGAAACAAGAGAGGAAAGGAATATGATTTTATTAGTGGATCAAATACTTAGGACTGCCAACATAAACTTTGAGGTCTAGTGTCCTTCTGGGAATTTAGCTTAAGAAAAGAATAGATCAGGAAAGATAAAACGACAGAGGAGTTTGTTTTTAAAAGTCAATAAAGTTAGTCAGAAAGAGCCTAGGTGCTGCTGTTTGCCCAGCTTGGTGCTGTGCTGTCTGTCATGTATGATGGATGATGAAGCTCTGAGCGACATGTGCAGACTGAGCGCTCTGAGGTAGGGCTTTGTTTTACTTTGTTTTCCCAGTGGTGGAAAATCTCTATCCTGATTCCACTAGGCCTGTTGGCCTGGTCTTCCAGTGACCAAATCACACACGTAAAAGGCACTGGCTGTGCCCTTTTATCAATCCAGCTGCTTGGCTAAAGAATAGTCTAGGGTCATCTCAGGGGTCACAAGTTCAATTTCCAATTTTCTCTTCACAACTGGGTCCAAGGAGAAAAAATGGATTAACTGTCATGCCTCCCCCTTCTTGGGTTTTTATTTGCTATTTCAATTGTCCAATCTGATTATTTCAGTGAATAAGAAAGCTGGTGAATCTGAGAGGAATATGGGCATGTCACAAAGACATATAAGCCTGTTCTGTGTGACCTCACTGAGTGTGGCCAGTGTCATCGGACAAATGGAAGCGAAGACCTAGGTGTCAAGTGACTTCCTTCCATCATTTGGCTCATGCCCAGCCACTCTGAGGAGCCTCATGAAGACTCTCTTTTCTCAAGTTCACATGTGCTTTCCTTGTGCAGATGCAACCTTTAGCTACTCAGGAGGTCAGTGATTCTATGAGAATTTGAGAATCTCATAAGATTGAATGAGAAAAATAGTGGAATTGAAAGAATTTTAAAGATAAGCTTAATATTCATACTGCAGCATCGCACCAGCTCTTGAGAACATGAAAAATGACATGACATTACTTGTTACCTGCTCCATCATCAAAAAGCTTTAGCATAACAGGATCTCCAGTCTCGGGCTCAATGGTAGCAGTTACTGTGGCATTGAGAATGGGATAAAACCCTTTTCTCACATTTGCATAAATCATCATGGGATGGGGAAAACGGGTACTGTCTCTTTCCACAAAGGCTTCCACAGTGGCAGGGGGCACAGCTGAGCGAGAGGCGCGAGAGGTCACTGTCACTTTCAAGGCTTGAAGAGAATCGTGGGTATTGTTCAGTGTGTACATCCAGAGTCCAGGCTGCAAAACAAAGGCTTATGTTTTGTCAAGTGTGAAGAAAAAGATCAATCTGTAATTTTGAAGCGTAAATCTAAGCTCCTAGAGTTTTTTGTTCTTGTTTTGTTGATGTTGCGTTTTCTAAAATACCACAAAAGAATGATAGGAATAGTAATATTGATTAAAAGATACTTAAATTCAGTATTTACGAGGCTTTCGCAGCACAACCCACTTTAATTGTTAAGGTAACTCTTTAGGGAATTATACCCTGAATTTATTTGTGGGGAGGGACACATCTTGATTCACATTTTTAGAAGACAATGATAACAGTGTCCAGCTTCAAAGTACTTTGCAAATATTAATCTGAGCCCCTTCACCCAAAGGAGGTTCAGCACTTTTATTCCTTTTATATAACAGAGAAAATTATAATAAATTAAGTCGACAACTGTGATTCATATGGATAATCTGGACTGAAAGTCAACAGCATCCTTCCTTCCCTCCACTTCCCCCACCCCCCACCCTGGATGCCCAGAAATGTCAAGCAACAAAACCCACATATGCGATTAGGGACCAAGAAAAGGGCAACTATTATCTAATAAGTCAGGATTCTACAGTGTCTATGTTGAGTAATTTATAGAAATATTGCTAAATACCATTCTCTTTTGCCTATCTAGCCTTCCAGAGGGAAACCTGCAAAACGATATCTGAAAGAAAAAAGCTTGAACTACAATGGAGCAGAATTTGCTCCTTTGGTTAAACCGTGCATAAATATTTCTTTTTCCCTCATTCCTGATGCTGCTCCTTCTTAAACCTTGGAAGTAACAGGAGGCACACAATCGAGCAGGAGGAAGAAGAAAGAAAACAACGGGTTAAGGTGTGACTCTCTGTGGAAAGTTAAGATGCCCCCACACCCTACCTAGCCTTCTTCCCTGGGATTTGTGTGCTTTACCATTTTCCAGTGAAGTCATAACTCAGGTATCAAGATCATCTATCTATTTATTTGTTTGTTTTGTAATCATAACATCAGTAACAGACACATGGCAGGAACCTCCACGTGAAAAACTTCCCTTTGGGTGTAATAATTGTTTTGATACAGGGCACCTAATTTAGATGAAGAGGTCAAGCAAAGGCAGCACGAATTAGGTAAAGTATTCCTGGCCCTTGTGCACAGGATTGAAGAGAACATGATGAGTTTGGAGAAAAGTTAGGTAGGAGCACACCATAAGGTGTTTGGGAGCAGGGTTGAGATAAGCTTGGGCGGAAGACAGAACAAGAAGGGCTTGGTATATAATAGAACCACATGGATTTTATTCTGACAGCAACAAAGAGTTCTGAATAGGAGGCAGGTTTGATCAGATTTGTGCTTCAGAAGGATCACTCTGATAGAAGTGACAAATGGATAGGAGGGATGTGAGCCCAGAGGCAGGGAGGCTGAGCAGAGGCTGCCAACAGCAGTCTGGGGAGAGGGAGGGACCACATTCAGGCAGTGCCAGAGTGGATCTGGTCAGTTCACCACCCTGCCTAGAGCCTTTAGTCATTCCCTCTACCTTTAGGATTCAAACTCTTACTCCCTTTGCTGGCATACGGAGCCCTTGCTGACATGGCTCCTGGTTATCTGTCTAGCCTCTTCATTTCCTCCCTTTTCCTAAATCTCCACCTTACATGCTACTCTGTAGTTCATCCATATTAAACTACTTGTAGTTCTATGAGGAGCCCTATTCTTTTTCTCTGATCCTTTCCATGTGCTGTTTCCTCTGCCCAGCATGTCATTCACACCTCTGATCCCTTTATCCTCCATATTTCCATTTTTGATATCTTCACTTCCAGGAAGCATTCTCCTTCCCCCCCCAGCCTGAGCATCCCTCCTGTGTGCTCTGAGTACCTTGTTCTTACTCCTATCATGGCATTTTATTGTAAACACCTAGAACAAGACCCAGCACATAGTAGGTGCTCAAAAACAGACATATTGCATGTATGCATATTATAAATTCTAAGTAGAGGTTTTTCGGTAAGCATATAGATGAGTATGTCTACATGGATTTTGTAAGGAAGGAAGGAAGCAAGAAAAATTATTTATACTACATAAAGACTAATTTCCTCTGTTGAAGTGAGCAGCATTTGGTATCCATCAGTATTTAAAATTTTGAACATACCTTTGTTGTTCCTCTTAAATTTTTAACATTCACAAAATGCCCTAATAAATTTAAAGTAAAATTTTGATATAGCAGAATAGGATTCCCTTTACACTATGCATTAAATTATGTGGTTCAGTTGAAAGTCATGTACTTGACTAAGTGTTTTCCTTATGAATCAGCTCGCAACACCCACCTTCGCAGTTCCTGGAATCCTGAGGCGAGCAGTCTGCAAAGTTAGATTGGTGACAAAATCATCTGTGTAGTATTTTCTTCCACTGGGATCAGCTAATACAATCTCAGGGGGACCGCTGGTCTGCCATGTGACTAGAAAGGCAGTGTCGTTGCCCACACTGTTATCCATAGTCATGGTGTTTTTCAGTTGATAGTGAGGTTGAACATTTTCACCTGTACTTTCTAGCTGTTCAAGAGAATAGGTATGTGAAAGTTTCCAGTGTATGCATAAGCACGCCATCTTCTTCCTTACTTTTATGACAAATAAAAATGAAAAAATGAACTGGCAAAAATACAAATCATTTAATTCTGGTATGTACTATATTTACATAAATTATTTTTCATATAAAAATATTTTGCTGAAGCAAAACATTGTATATTAAATAAGTACAGTAGATATAAAATATTTGTTATGGCTAACAAGTGTCACTTCATTATTCTTTATCAGGAGATTTTAGCTGTTCTCATACTTATCTCTTATCCAAATCAACATGAGCCTCAGATCAGCAATTAAATAGGCGTTTTGATTTTTGTCTGTGAATGTGCTTAAATTGTTTAATTTGTGTATAATCTGTCCATATACTGCTATGTATTCTAATAAAAAATAAAACACTAGGTTTCAGGTGGTTTGGGTACATTAAAAAAAATCATTGAATCATTCACAATAAGCTGTGTGCACACTCGTGTGTGTGTATGTGCATGTATGTGTAACATGTACCGATGCCTGGCACTGTGCTAAATGCTTTGCATATATTATCTCATTTTCAATCCTTATGAAACCCCTCTAAGGCGAGTGCTAGTGTCATCCACATTTTACAGATGAGAAGACTGAGGCTCAGAGAAGTAATTGGTCCAATGTCACACAGCAAGGGGATGGAACTGGGAGAGAGCACAGGCGGGCTGACACGAGAGCCCCTGCATTTAATTATTGTGTATTCACTATGGATACAAGTCTGTAAATAACTTCGAAAAATTATATTTATTAAATAAACACAGTAACACTTTGTAAAATTGCTCAGACTTGGAAAGGATATAAAATTTTGTTGGTGGATGACAGCAAAGACATTGTAGATTATTTGTTCAAATCAATTTAACAAGTGTTTTCGGACTGCTGACTCCTGAGCCACGTTCTCTGTGGGGCCCTGAGCTTCTGAAGGTGCTTAAATGTTGTTTCTGCCCCTGTCTATTGGCACTAATGACATAAACAACTGGGGAGAGGTGGCTGAGTTTGGGAACATCAGGGTAGTTTGAACCAAATGAATAATATTTTGTTAATGCTTTCCTTTTAATTTTTTAAACATTTGTTTTTATTTCATATTATTAAAGAGGAAATCACGGGGTAGAAATATTATTTAGAAAAATCCATTGTAGTCTAATCTGTAATACATATTGTCATTTATAATTCACCTTTTTTCACTTCTAGTGATGGAATTGTGGTTATTGCCTTTACTTTGTACTTATGATCTTCATGTTATATATTCCAAATAATAATTTACTGATTTCCTTGTTTACATAAAGCCACTAACTTAGCAGGTTCACTTACCATCTGTGAGGAAACAGCAGATGAAATTTTGTTCAAAACATTATTGTTATGTTCGAAATATCTTTAAAGAACTTAGAAAGAAAAATAATTGACCCTTTTAAAAAATGACTTGATTAGAGGAAGCTTTTGTGAACACAATCAAGTAAACCATGGTAGTTTAAGAGATATTTAGGAATTTTTAGAATTTAATGAAATAGTTGGTACTTTTTATATAAGGGAGGAGCTTCAGAGACATTTTTAAGGAAGCAAAAGTAAAATGGATTCTGACTGATGGAAAGTTATTATGGAACTAAAACTAAATGCACGGTTTCTTATTTTTCTTCTGGGCCTTGCTTCCACCCCACCCCCAACCCCTATTTTGAGCCATGAGGAAGGAGCAAGCTCTGCTCATAGACCCCGAAAAGCTGAAGTAGCAATTACAGAAAATAACTCCTGGGGCTGAGAAGTACAGACACTAGGTAAAAAAGAATAAGTACAGACATCAGTAACGATGAAGCCAGGCTCTGGTGATGTCAAGAACTCCTCGTAAGCCTTCCACACAAGGACCGTTACATATTCAAATATAGTTAATGAGGAAGTTAGCACAATTCGTCTATTTTCCTTGCTTCCTTCCCCCTCTCCCAGACCCCATCTGTAAGTATAACATTGAAGAAATTCTGACCTGAATATGTTGTTGAAAAATGTCTCCGGTTCCAGAGGAAATTCTACTGAAAGCATCGATCATGCTACTGGAGTTTGATTTATCTGGAACAAAGAACTTTAAACCTCCTGAAATACACGATTGGGATGTTAGCTATTAAAACATATAAACTAAAACAAAAAGTAAAATGATAGGCCTTTAACAAACTTTTTTTGCATAAGAGGGTTAGTTTTGGGGAAGTAGGAGCTGTGCATGGCATCCAACACAACCATATGGTGAGCAGCACGTGGCAGGCGTTTTGTCTGCACTGTTCATGGCTGTAATGTTTGCGTCTGGAACTCTACCCGATACATCATAAAAAACTCAATAAATATTTATCAAATAGTCTTGTAGTAAAGATAAGCCCCAGACAATCTAGGTTAATTGCTACCTATTTACACTGTTATATATTTACATTTACATTCTGAGAACAATTATTTTCAAAAGTAATTCAGGGGGCTGGCCCAGGGGTGTAGTGGTCAACTTCCTACGCTCTGCTTTGCCAGCCCGGGGTTCATGGATTCAGATCCTGGGTGCGGACCTACCCACCACTCATCAAGCCATGCTTTGGCGGCATCCCACATACAAAATAGAGGAAGATTGGCACAAATTTAGCTCAGGGACAATCTTCCTCAGCAAAAATAATAATAATAATAACAATTCAGTAAAATCTAACTTTCAAATTTTAAAGCAGCATACCATTTTTTATTGAATATAAGGAGTATAAGATAAAATTATTTTGTGCCTCATTTAGAACAAAAACGATGTGTATCTTATAATACTATATGTGTCCTTAACATAGAAGTTAGTGCATTTAATCTTAAACACATTTTTCAGCTCCATGATTATACATGCTCAGCCTGGTTTAACAAAATATTATAAAAATAGTATTTTCATTGGATGTATGTAATTGGCACATTCTAAGGAAAATGTAAAAAAGTCAGCAAAACTTTGGCAGATTTCAGCAATGATTTTTGTGTTTTTTTCTTAAGAAAGCTTCCTATTTTTTTCAATTAAGTCCTGTATTCTGTTGACATAATCTGAGTTTCATGGTTGTGCTTTGAATATTCAAATTGATAGGAAATGCTCTAAAATATAAGTTTTTAGAAATGTATTTACCTGTAAGATGTGATAATTCCTCCAGGTTTTCGACTGCAGAGGAACCCAGGGCAATGGTATGAATGGTTGAACCACTGCTCTGCACAGTGAGTAAGCAATTGGCGACATGCTCATCGTCTCCACTCGTCACTAAGACCATCACAGAGCCATGGGCTTTCCCATTCAGCTTTTCAACCACCTGAAAATAGAGTATCAGTCATTTGGAAGGAAATGTGATTCAGATTTTCTTATTGAGCAGAATTCACTCTCATTTCAAATTTCCCACCAATGGGGTATATGTCTCTTCCAGGTCCTCTGTAGCTCCCTGCACTCCATGCTCATCCCCATTCAGTCCTTACCTCACCCCATCACAGCACTTGTCACCCTCCACGCCATGCTGGCTTATTTGTGGACAGGGACTCTTCCTGTTTGAATCACCATTATGTGCCCTGAGTTTGGAATAGTGTCCATCATAGAGGATGTGGAGAAACATTATTGTGTGAGGTCCTTGCTCCTGAGATCCAGTGAGTGACCAATAAGAGGCCCTAGAGCAGTGGTTCTCAACCTTGGCTACACATTGAATCAGATGGGGAGCTTTAAAGGTTTTTAACGGCCAGGCTATACCCCAGATCAATTAAATCAGAATATCTAGTGGCGAGACCCAGGCATCAGAACTTTTTAATCCCCAGGTGATTTCATTGGGCAGCCAAGGTTGAGAAACTCTTGCCCAGAGGCATCAACAATTGCAGTTGATATGTCTTCCTTGCTACCAGATGTTTGACACATGGCTGCATCTTATATTTTGAATCCAAACTTACACTGATCTACGTGAACTCTATTCTATTATTCTTGAAACATACCTCTGGCCTTAATTGATTCTCATGTGTGAGGGCTAGTATGACTATAGGCAGGAGCCAGAAATACTGATTTTGACCAGAAAACCCAAGGGTGACAATGGCCACAGATGGACAGTTCCAGAATGGATAGGGACAGTGTTAGAAATTGTCCAGATGATTCTACAGTCCCCCAGCATTGGCCATTATATTCACTTATTTACTCACTCCTTCAACAAGCACTTATTAAGCAACTATTACATGCCAGGGACTCTGCTAGGCACAGGGGGTTCAATGGTGAACAAGACGTGGTTCCTGACCTTAAAGATAATCCATCATTACAATCCCATAGTTGAAGCTGTATGACCACACTATAACAGATTGCCCAAAATCAGAAGCAACCTCAGATACAAAATGGGGGAAAGGAAAGTGATGGTGATCCGAGGCTTGGGTGCTCTACTGTACCTCAAATCCCTTCTTAAGTCCTGAGCAGATGCTGGTTTCTGCTTCGGCTGACACGGTGGCAGGCAGATATGAAACCAGCAGCTTTCGGTCATCATCATTGTTAATTTGGTGTAGCTGGGCTCTGATCTCTCCTTTGCTATTGAAACTGGCAATGCCCACAAAGGTATGAATTTCAACAATCTGCATCAAGTAAAATTCTGCTGCTTGTTGCAGTCGAAGGAGTCTGTCAGCCTATGTCCCAAAAAGGAAAAAAGAAAGGTAACAACATGTGTCTGGTAGGCGAAAGTGTGACTAAATAACTCAATTAGCAAATATCTCTGCTAATTCTTTAGAGATGTCGGATTGTAACTTTTTGAGTTGTAAAGAGTGACACAATACCAGAATATTGTTCAGCTAATTGCAGGCTCAAAAATGAATGCTTTTCGGGGAGGGTGGTGTGGTTTAGAACTCTGCCCCCAACAAGCTATTCATAATTGACAACTCTCTAAGAACGCATGTCCCCACTATTTCTCTCCAACCCAGAATTCAAAGATCGATGGAGCCAATTGAGACTAGATTTGTAACTACTGCTTTTAAAATTCAGTCTGGATAAGATGGAACATTGCAAAGAGGCCTTATGGAAGAGAGGAATAGCAGTTAGAGGTATCTATCCAGGCACTATCCTCTGTTATCATGGTCATCTGAGGCTGGGCATTTCATCTGTAAAGTGGGGACAATAATGCCTTTCTTACTTATTAAAATAGAATTGCTGTGAGGATCAACTGAGATATGTATATGACAGTATACAGTTATACCTTGAAGTACTAAGTATGAAGTAATATTAGTGACCAGGTTTGGGCAGGTGATGCTACTGATGAACTCTCTAGGGTCACCTGTTTTGAAGGCTATGGGAGCAGCAAGCTCAGCTTCAGTGACCCCTCCCCCCCATCAGTGATGACTGTGGTCTCTATCTCCTCCTTAACATCTGGACCTGCATTTCCCACTGCATAGGAACATCACCAACTTAATGTCCCACAAGTATCTCAAATTCTACACACTTTGAATTCATTGCCTTCCTTCCCAAATAATTGTTTCTTTTACAATATGGGGAGGTAAATTGGGAGAGTGGTTGAAACAGGAACTTTGAATCCTGCCTTCAACTTTTGCTAATTATGTGCCCATAGAGAAATTACTTATCTTTTTTAGCTTCAGGTTTCTCATCTGAAAAATGGATACATAGTAAGCACTTAGTAGCTATTGCTAAGATCAGGATCTTGAAATCATCATTCTCAATCATGACCTCTACCCGCAAATGGTTAAGCCAGAAACCTGGAACTCTCTTTTATTACTCCTCAGTTACCAGGCCTCATATCCTTGAACAGGTCCTATCAAGTTAATGTCTTAAGTTTCTCTCAAATTCGTGCCATCTCTCCGTCTTATCTGCCACTTCCTTAGACCTACCCAATGTTAGTTACAGCCATACCAGTTAATGCACTTCCCCTGAACAAATCCTTCTAATTTTGCCTCTCAGCCACTGAGAGGAAGTGGGAAAGTGGGAAGAGGAAGGGGGAAGGCATACTCTTCCCTTCCCCGGAAAGTCCTCCCTCACCTCACTCAACCTCGCAGATACCTACTCGTCCTTCAAGACTTTTTGTTCTCCTTGCAGAGACAGTACGGGCTGGTAGACAAGCTGAGACTATGAGGGTTTGACAGGTGGAGGGAGCTGGTTTTCTGGCAGAGAAGAGAGTGGGATCAAAACCAATTGTGAAAGGACACAGGCTTCTGAGGTGTTGTCTGCGGACAGGGGTTTTGGGAAGGAGGGTTGCGCAGTGGAGAGGAGACGGAACAATGGAGGCCTAGGTGTGGAGGACTCTGAGACCAACGTACTGGAGCTGGAGGCCAGGGGGAATCATCAGAGTTCAAGTCCACCCTGTCAGTGAAGTTTTCCTCAGTCGCTTTCTCCTACAGCACTAGATGCTGCCTGTCAATGCTTCCACAGCAACTCACAGCTCTGTGGAGCTTTGTCAGATTCTGTTTATTCACTGTGCGTGTTATATCTCCCTCATTAGACCGAGAGCATTTCAAAGCAGAGACTCTGTTCTTTCCTCTCTGTATCCCCCACGCCAGCACACTGTAGGCACCTGATAAATGAAAGAATGGCCCTGATGACTCAGTGACAGTATTGACAGGAAAAGGGAGGCAAGTTTGCTTTGTCATGAGTTTGTTACTTTATGCTTATTTCTCTACTACTTCTTTCAGGTCTTCTCTCAAGTTCAACTGTCTTTCCCTTTCACTCCATCTGTTCTTGCTCAACAGAGGCAGACGGCCACTATAAATTGAGACAATATGTGAGAAGATTGTGCCCTAGTCAACCGCAGGTAAGCAACATTACAAAATTATCTAGATTCTGAATGTATTAGTAGCATTCCTAATATTTTAGAGACAAGACAAAACAGGCAAATTTTCCAGGACTACTGATCCAGACAATAAAAGAGGATAAACTCTCCCTTAGGACCAAGTACTATAATAAAACAATTGCTCCCACTGATGAACCAAAGACTTCATATTCATTACCTCATTTATTCCCCCTCAATAACTCTGTGAAGTAGATAGTGGTGTGCTGGTAAGTGTTTAAAAACTGGCTTTCTGGTAAAAAAGGAGAGAGAGAACCCTAATTTGTTACAATTTCTGTGGGGTAGAAACTCCCACCACAGCTGGTTTAAGCTGCCAATGTGAAGTCATTGAACGCAGAGATGTGTCGTAGCAGACCCACAGAGATACGATGGACCAGAAAGAACCTCGAGAGCATTGGTCAGGGATCAGCAGACATTTTCTGTAAAGGACCAGACAGTAAATATTTTAGGCTTGGCGGGTCACATGTTCTTTGTTGCAACTACTCAGCTCTGCTATTTTAGCACTAAAGTGGCAATAGATAACATGTAAATAAATGAGTGTCACTGTACTCCAATAAAACTATTTATGGACACTGAAAATAGAACTTCATAGAATTTTCATACATCATGAAATATTATTATTCTCTTGCTTTTTCCCTAAACCCATTCTTAGCTTATGGGCTATGTAAAAACAGGTAGTGGGCCAAACTTGGCCCATGGACTGTAGTTTACTGAGTCTGGGCATAGATAATAGTGAAAATTAGTAGAAAAATAATTATGAAGTGATGAAGTTTGAGCAGTTATTATGTTTGTTTTAATTATAACTCTACATAGTTTAATTTTGAATAATGGCTGTGTTTAACAACTGGCTTGCAAATTTCCTAAAAATTTAGCAATTGACTCTTGTGAGCCAGTATGCGATGGTTCCGTCACAACACTGAAAGAAGGTATTATTATCCCTATTTTATAGATGAGAAAATTGAGCCTCAGGGAAGTTATTTTGCTCTTGATTACACAGACAGTAAGTGAAGGAGCTGGGACTTAAAGCACATCTGCCTGATTCCAGAGATGAAAGCTTTACCCACTGTCTAGAGTTCTGGAGCTTTTGAGTGCGGGTTTCTGGAAAGCTGCCAGATTGCTAGATGACTGAGATATGGTTTTCTATACACACTGACATAGAAAATATACACATAATAGATATGCACACTCATTGCAAACTCAGTCTCTTGCCTCGGCCAGGGGTGTTTACCAGTAAGTAGAATGTGGCCAGACAGGAAACTTTCATCACATGTAAGAGTTTTCGAAAAGGGTTTTGGTTGGAAAAGGTTGCAATTAGTAACAAAAATGAGGCTTATGAATTCTCTGTGGATTTGATTTATCTGCATTATCTCAATTTCTTCTGGGCCACATTCTGAATTCATTCCTCTTGTCCCCAAGAAAAGACGATGACCATGACGATTCCAAACCTTTGGCCTCTTCCTTCTCTGCCCTGACCCTCTGAAAATAAAAAGAATTTAAAACTGATAGAAAAAAATGATGAATGGTTGGCAACCATTTTGGTTCAAAATGTTACCTCTGCCATCTTGCTGGATACATCTAGAACTAAACAGACCACTTTGTCACCAGCCTGTAGAAGTGAGAAGGTGGGAGGCGGTGGAAGCTTAGTCTCGCTCATGGGAGAGCTGTGACGAAAGTCTGCAGAGTCTGTGATTACATCCCATGCACTTCTGAGGCTGCACATTTGGTTCTGTAGGTTTGGAGCTTCTGGGTTGTGGGTACTTGCATTACAGAATTCAACCACCTGGAAAAATAAAAAGCCTATCAGAGAATAAAGTCACTCCTCTTATACTAGACACACTTCTCATTCTCAAGCAACTAAAGGTAAAAGAAAAGGTGAGCTGGAACATGGGAAATCAGAAGTGCCACAGCAGTGTCCTTTCCTTCAGGAATGATGTTGAATTTACAAAGAAGCACCATCCTTTGCTTGATACCCTCGTGGTACTGAGATCAACCTCTACGAAAGTTATTTGCACTTGGATAACAGAGAACAGACTATGTAAATATATTTTAGTTTTAAAAAAACAAGATCATCACCTACCTTCCTTAGCATGCTATTGTGTTAAACAAAACAGGAGATCTTATTTATCTTGGTCAGCCTATTTCTTGGAATCATATGTAATAACCACTGCACCTTTATTTATTGACCATTCAATATATATTGATCCAACTCAAATATTGATCTCTGTAAGAACAGGATATGGAGAAAACCAACATAAATCTACTTCCTGATCTTTCTCCCCATTTGGAAATTTGGATATAATTTATTTGCTAATGCTAAACCTATGTCAGCATCCCTTTTAAAGGTATGGCTTGCATTGCAAAGTAATATGTTACCATCTATTTCCTAGTGGCTATAATCCTACAAAGAGTAAGTAGGTGCTTCCTGCTAACAGAGCCTTGGGAGCTTAGAGCTAGAAGAAACCTTGTAGACTCTCTGGTCTCAACTATGTTTTCTTAGAAAAGGAAGCTGAGCTTCAAAAAGTTAATAATTACTTAAGCATGTGAGTTTCTTAGTAGGATGGGGAGATAGTAGTAGAACCTGTTTTGTTGTTGTTACTTGTTTGTTTTTAACTCTTTTCATTATGCTTCATAACTATGGTTCGGGGATCATGAAACTTTTCTGACCAGATACTATTGATGAGTAGGCCTTTCAAAGGATCACAAAGACAGTACCCAGTCACAAACAATGTGGATGAATTACGTGGAATTAGGTTGGCTTCAGATATTAAGGGTATAAATTTAAAACATAATGGATCAGACAAGAAATATGAAAAATCACCTCAAAGTTACGGAATGATTCCTAGCCTTGACTAAAACCAGACTGAAGAAAAAAATTATGTAAAAAAAGAATGTGTCAATCCAAGGGGCATTGGTCAGCATGGAAACAGAAAACCTCAGAGGCACGTGCCCACAGTATTTGCAGCCCCATGAAGAGGAGATGACCTACATGTGTGACAAAGATGGATAAATATATCAGGTCATGAAGCCTGATGCCACTGAATCTCTGCACCACTTCACTCCCTCCTCTCTGATTCCATGCTCTCAGAGCAGGCTTCTGGTGAGAATTTGGCTGTTCCATGCCACTTCCTTCAGAGAGAAGATGAACTGGCCAGAGGATTCAGGTTTCAGACCTCATGGCAGTTGGGATACTCTTTTGAAATAATAATTTTAAAAATGGTGTTCTGGATTCATACACTAGTCTCTTGTCTTTTAGTGTGGAATACCGACAAGGTAGAGTTTCTGAACCTGCAAAGCTAAGGGTTAGTTGGCTTCCCTTGGTAACACCTGACTTTTCTTTTTAGGTTCTAGATTATGCAGAACAAGGGAAAGAGAATTAGGAAATTCAGTTAAAATAAGAGTGGTTTGCTACCTCAAATGCAAGAAATATAATCCTGTGTTACATTGCTCTCTTTCCTATGAAGGGATACAGGAGCACTACCACATGAGCAATTTCTTTTACAGTCTCCAGGGCTTCCTTTGTTAAATCACCTTCCCTGGAAAGCAAATAATCATTTTTCTAAATGAATCTATTTTTGGTGATCCCCTTGCAGGGAGGCCTCCTTTTTTTTTCAATCTGTAAAATAAAAACTAAATGAACTCTAAGATCCCTCAAGTTCTAAATGTAGTGAATCTTAATTGTCTTTTTATTTAAATACTTAAAACATATCAGTCTATCTTGGGAAGAGATGAAATCTGGTAGGAGTTTGTCATTCCAAGGCCATACTTACAGAAGATAAGCTTTGCATGAACATTATTGATGCAGTTGCATTTTGGGTGCTATTGTATATAAACATGCATCCTTCTTTGAAAAGCTTACTAATAATACAGTTTTCTTGAGGGCAAGGGCCTTTTTCACACACGAAAATGCCTGTGATGTCAGATGAACACCTAAAATAGAAACAGAAATTGGCTCTATTTTAGAAATACGTATGTTTCTTCTTCATTGGCTCATATAATAATTTTTTTTCGAGGGTTGTAGATTGCTAGATACACATAAAATATTTTAAAAATTGCTCTGTTAAGAAAGATCGTTAATTTAGAAATGCACTCCACTTTATTTTAAAGCATTTGATCTTGATGAGAGGGTCTGTATTGCCAAGGGCTTTACCAACTAAACAGGATCAAAGTAAAAGACACCAGGAAATCAACATGAACTTTTGGAGGTCCAAGGAAGACAATGAGCGGCAGTTTCCTGAGTCAGGGCTCCTTTGAGCCCATTGCTGTTGGACGTCAGAGGAAGAAGAGAATGAACACGTAATGATGATATTTAAAAGAATGTATTTCTAAATAAGTAATCTCAAATGCTGTCAATGGGACTGAAAAACAATACAAACTTTAGGAGAAGAATCAGTCAATATCTACAAAAATTAAAGCTAAAGATACCCTTTGACCCAGCAATTCTTGGAAACTATTCAATAGATACACAGATCTGCCTGCCTAAATGAGAAATGACATATCTATACCATCATGACCTGTAGTATTATTAGTAATAACAAAAGATTGGGAACAACCTACTTGTCCAACAATAGGGGACTGGTTAAAAAATTATGATACATACACACAAAGGAAATCTATGCAATGATAAAAAAAGAAGAGTGAGAAAAAATATATATTCTTATTTATTGGAATTTTCCTGAAGAAATACTGAAAAAATAAATAAGAAACTAATAAAAATGGTTATCTAGAGGGGAGGAGAGAACACAGAGTGAAGAGAGTGGTGGGGCAACATATCTAAGAGCATAACTTTTTGCATTGTTTTTATATTTGAACCACATAAATATTTATCAATTTTTTTAAAATGCAATAAAATTAAAAAACTAAAAATTGCCAACTAAGTTTTAGATGCCATTGTAAACTCAATTTTAGAGTCAAAAAATAAACAATGAATTTTAAACATGAGAAAAATTACTCACCTTGTTACTTTAATTTGATTTTGCCCATTTATGTAGAAAGGTTTCTCATTGTTGTATTCATCAAACACACCCCAACGGAGATGGGCCCATTCATGGACAAACACTTTGCCTATGGAAGAGAGAGCTTTTGTTCTGAGTTCCTAAAATCTCAGTGATGGACCTTGTTAATCAGTGCAGATGTGACGTCACTTGACTATATATATTCATCTGAAGGATTGAAATGCAATTCTCTCTTCCACTTTCCTCTTTCCCACCCCATTTCCATCTCTTTCTGCTTTACTCCCTACTATCATAAAAGAGACAATGTGAAAATATGTTTAGTCCTATAAATGAAAACCAGTGACTTACTTGTTGCACATCTATTTGAAACTAGTGAGGAGTCCCACATCCTCTCACTTCCCTAATGAAGCTGCCTAACAGGTTTCTATTTAGCTTCACATAAGCCTATAATTTCAGGATTCGGGAAAGGGAAAGCAGCATATCTAAGCTCAATTGACTGAATGTTTATGTGCCCCCAAAATTCATATGTTGAGATTCTAACCCTCAACGTGATAGTATTAGGAAGTGGGAGCTTTGGCAGGTGCTTAGGTCTTGAAGGTGGAGCCCTCATGAATAGGATTAATGCCCTTATAGAAGAGACCCCAGAGAGCTCCCTTCCTCTTTCTGCCATGTGAGGACACAGCAAGAAGATGGCTTTCTATGAACCAGGAAGTGGGTCCTCACCAGACAACAAATCTGTTAGTGCCTTAATGGACTTCCAGCCTCCAAAACTGTGAGAAATAAATTTCTGTTGTTTATAAGCTCCCAGTCTATGGTATTCTGTTAATGGACTAGGACACCAAACAAGCAAATAAAGCTTTCCTATTCTTCAGTCTGTGTTATCCAAGCACACATGCCTTTTTCTTGTAAGTAATTCTCCAATCTACAGCAATGACTGAAACCTGGGGGCCAGGGAGGGAGGAAGGAGCAAAAAAGATCTTAAACCTCCTCTCCAGCTTGCATGGTCCATTCTCTTTTATTTTATCCCTGATTCTCCATGTTTTTATCTCCAACTCTTAGCTCATGGAAACCCCCATCCTCATCAAATCCTTTATAACTTTTTCTACTTCTCTAAATCTTGCGTTGCCTTCAACATTCAGGTCAAAACTGACTTCTCCCTGATAGAAGCTTTCTAGATAAACTCTCCTCCCAAAGTGCACTTTTTTTTTTTTCTGAATTGTTTTACGTTCTGAGGATCCAGGAAGCATTTGCTGAGTTGACTTGCGCTGTGGCATGTTATGCAATTTTTGGACCTTGGGACAAAGGAAGGGAGGGGAACACCCCTTGAAGGTATTAAGGAAAAGTTTGTGCCTACTCATGGAATTTAGAAGTGCTGGGGAAGGCATATATTTGTGCAGAAGTTATCAGCACCTCATAGTTACCAGGAAAAAAACATTTCTATAAGGTTTTATAAAGTGTGTTTTATGGAGTGTGTCACTCCACTTCTTGCTAGCTATATGGAGGATAACAAAATCTATTTAGATTTAAATGGGGGTAAAAATGAAAACATCATTTGAAGCGTACTACTATATGTTAAAATCAAAAACAAAAAATCAAGAATGGGATAGTTAGCCCTTGACCTGCTGATCTTTTCTCTCTACCGTTTCTCTCTCACATCTCATCCACTAAATGTCAGTCTCCAAACCTGTGACCCTGACTTCTCTTCCAAACTCCAGCCATCCCCATCCGTATCCAGCCACAGGCTGGGCCTTTCTATCAGGACAGTCTGGTGTTCCTCCCAAGCAATTTGCCTAAATCCAGATTTGTGGATTTCACCTTTAATCTGGTCCCTTCTCCTTTCCACGAAAACTTGGTATGTTCCTTAATGCCACCTACACACACACCCTCCTTGCATTTCACTCTGTAGCAGTTCACACCTTTATTTCTTTATTATTCCTTCTAGAACAGCTCTTATCACTTAGAGTTGTTAGAATTAAATAAGATAACATTTGAAAAGCAAACAGCACAGCACCTGGCACATAAAAAATTCTCTTTCTGGGGCTGGCCCGTGACCAAGTAGTTAAGCTCGTGCGCTCCACTGCAGCGGCCATGGTTTCGCCAGTTCGAGTCCTGGGCGTGGACATGCTGCCGCTCATCTGGCCACACTGAGGCAGCTTCCCACATGCCACAACTAGAAGGACCCACAACTAAAGATACACAACTATGTACCGGAGGGCTTTGGGAGAGAAAGGAAAAATAAAATCTTTAAAAAGAAAAATTCTCTTTCTGAATTGTTCTTGGTAATTACTATCCTTCTTGTCCTCATCTCACTGCCTCCATGCATATTCAAGTCTCACGGCCTCCTACCTGGACTTCTGGTATCTGGTTTCTCTCTCACTGATTTGAGGGAGCCAGATTATCCACACAGCGAGAGTCATCCTCTTAAATACTGCTTGATGGTGTCACTCCAGTGTTTATAAACCTTCATGTGTCTCACTAATTTGAGTCTTGGAGGCCCCACATCACCTAGCCCCCACATGCATTTCAGCATTTTCTCCCACTACTTCGCTACCCACAGTCTGTCTGCACATCAGTGGGGTCTACTGTTCCCGTCTCTCAAACATACCCTGGGTTCTTCTGCTGCCACAGTTTTGTCCATACTCTTCCCACTGTTCTCTCCCTTCTTTCAATTTTCAGAATGATATTCAACCTTGATGACTCTCTCTTTTGTGGGCCTCTCTCCCCATTCAAATGGTAAGTCCTTGGTAGGTTTCAGGTTTTCTGAGTCCCTTTCAGCACCAAGCCCAGAAATACTGTAAATAGTACTATCCAATGTCTATTCCCTGATTGGGAACACTTACCTCGTGATCCATAGCCAGCTGTTAAGTCATCATTTAGTAAAAAGTCAGGTGTGAAATGAATGTATTTTCCTTCTTTTCCACACCGTCTGTATTGCAGGGTGTATGGGTCATCTCCATGTGCCCCATACCAGTCAGTCACTATGACATTTGCCTAAATTTAAAGAAATGCTTGTAATACATTATATCCTGACTGTGGTGTTGGTAACACAATCATACGTTTGTTAAAACATTTTGAACTGTATAGTTAAGATCTGTGCATTTGATGAATGAATTATATTTCAATTTAATAGCAGATTTTAAAAAGAAGAAATGCCTTATAAATGAAGTTTAACATTCATTCACAACCAAATATCAACAAAATTATTTGGCACTTTCAAAAACACTTTTATTTTAAAAGCTTAGCAAATTTCCATGGAGCTCTGTTACTTCCATTTGACCTTCCCATTTTCCAGATTAAAATTTTCTCAAAAGTCAACACTGTAAAATTCTGACATTACAAAATACCATAAAATGTAATAAAAATATGTGAAGAACATTTACGTATCATTCAGAAACACGCTTTAAGATGTTACAGCCTTTTGTGAACAACTTTCTGTGTGTTCATCAGTGCACAACAATAGGTTGTGTTTCTTTTAACCCTTGTCCTTTCATTCCCATAACCAATTAGATCAGCAAACAATCACTCTAATGAAGTTACATTTCATCTTGTACCCTGACAATTTCAATTACTAGTGCTAAAACACAACATTTTAAGTCCAAAAGTTAAAGTAAATAGCTATTCAAACAAACATCTAGACAGCGTGATTTTTAAATACAACATTGTTTCTTTTATTTTTAGGAAGAAAGGTAACATGTTGTCTCAGGACTTGCCCTTAGAAGTTAACTACGTATGTTTATGTTAAATTTTCTTTAAAAAAGCTGATTTTGAAAAAATAGATCTAATATGATCCTATAAATATGTACATAGTTATCACTATATGTACTCTATGTGTAGTGTGTGTGTGTGTGTGTGTGTGTACACACCACTGAGGAGTAGAGGAAGGTAATATTTTCATGTTTATTTCCCATTATTTCTACATTGTTTTATTTTTTTTGCAATGAGTACGAATACCTTTAATAAAATTAATATTTATTTTTAGAAAGATAATTCAAGCCAAGGGCTTTGCAGAGTAACTCCCACAAAAAGGGCTACAGATGTCATGCCCTTGGATAGTCTTCAGTTCGGCAAAACCTCATTACTGTGTCTGGAAATTTGTCCTGAAGCAACAAGGAAAGAGTGCCCTGCATGGGTCAGGGTACTCAGAGGCTGTTTGGGGTTACGTTCTACTTTATAGACTGTAGTAATACAGTTCTTACTTACTCTCACTAACCCTTCCTCCCCTTCCCTGCATCCTACCTACATTAGACTGTAGATTCAAAAGGACAGGAACTACCTTACTTGTCCTGGTGTCTTCTGCTGTGCCTAGTATGGCCCCTATACATAATGATCATTCACCAACTATTAGCTTAATTGGCATTATGAGGTTAAAGGAATTGGTATCCAATAGACATATGAACAGACTTCAAGCTGTCATATCAAACATTCTTTCCTTTAATCTTTCTGTTCAGTCATATTCTCATTTTTCCTTTAGCTATTTGTTTCTCTCCTTTCCGTTAGGATCAGGACTACTACCTGGTTGTGGTGTTGGTCATCTCCGATACTTCCTTGTTGCATTGAAGGCCAAATTGATCAATGCAATCTATATAGATAGCTAGAGACAGCATAGCTGAGTGCAAAGAATATGTGTTTTAGAATCAAACAGACATGAGTTCAAATTGTGACTCTGTGATTTACTGATTATTTGACTTGGGACAAAATCCTTACCTTATTTGAGTCTCAGTTTCCTAATTTGTGATAACAGCAACTAATTTTAGGATGTGTGAGAATTGAACAATATATGTAGAATGCCTGGCACTTAGTTGCAGCTTGGAAACACTAGCTGTCTTCCCAGTTTCTCCCAGTTCCTCTCTCTCTCCTATCTCCGTGCCCAAGCATTGTCAAATGCTTTCCATCTGGTCATAAATGCTTTTAAGAGCCTCTTTAGCTTTTTGCAGGACAGTGGGGTGTTATCTAGATTGCTTTATCATTCAATTACTGAGAGAGTGACTTCAAAGGAGAGCTAAGAATTAGAACAATCTTAGGGTATTTCATACCAAATGACACAAATAAGGAAAACAGGAAACTGGATCACATGTTCCAGGCCTTGTGTTTGAGCTGTAGTTACAGTTCTCAAACCCACTCCATCGCTGAAGCCCTGAGCTAAGTTCTCCATGCCTCTGCTCCTGCCCCTTCTGGTAGCTGCCAGGACTCTTGTTCACAGTAACTTCAGTCATTTGCCACATTTAGTTAACATTTATTTATAGTGTGCATACCAGCATGTGCCAGACAGCATGAGGGATGCTTAACTATGATCTACAGCTTATGAGAGTCCTTCAAAGCTCAAGTTCTTTTTTGGTTGGAAAAGGAAATGTAGCCACTCCTCCCCTCCTCTCTTTCTGCCTGCCTTCTTAGCAACATACTCCTTGACATCAGTATCCTAGAGTTGGGCCAATGTGAAATTCCGCTAATTCACACTCTAGCACGAGAAGACAGTCATATTTTTATATGCTTGAGTAGCTTGTTTCTGTCTGGGCACGCATGTTTACTGCCCCTGAGAGGATGGGAAATGAAGATAGTCATAATTGGAATTGTTCCCTTCAAAACTCCTACTCTGTGGGATAAAACTAGTTTGTGGTTCTTAACCCAAAATTTCAGAAAGGACCCTGTAAGTTACAAAGTAAAGAGGTCTTCTGAGAGGCTACTATGGAAATGGCATTTTGCTTATTTTTCACTCCATAATTTGCACTCATTTATTATATTTCCATATATTTTGTAGATAACAATCTTTTCAATAACATTATTTGTGAATTAATGTCAGTGATTTTTTCCGGCTTAAGTTCTCACTTTTAAATTTCGAACACAGTATACTTTGTTTTTTCCCCCTTAACTAGAGTTAAGCTCATTAAATGAAATCCTGAATTCTTACCTTTTCATATGATTCTTGTTTTGCTTTGCTGTAATTATTAGCTTTCCATGTGGCAGGTATTAAAATCTTTATATTTCTGAAAAACACTCTCCTCTTGGTAGCATTGAATAGGTAAAAAGAAGCTTCAGTTATCATTTTCTATAGCAAATAAAAGAAAAACTTATTTTATCACTTGTAAATCCTTTCTGTTTTGGTTTTCTGGTTACACATGAATACATAGCAATAAAAAATAATGAAAATATTTTGAAGGAGCCCATTTCTTTTAGAGACAGCTTTAGACTTTGGGCAAACCCAGGAGCAAAATAAACTTCAAATGGTTATCTGGGAGAGATTGTGGGACACTAATTGTGTGTCTGGACTTGCCTATGTAATTTTCCCAATTTTGTGAAAGGCTTTTAAGATTTCACAGAACAAATCCTTTTCACGTCACACCTGTGGGCATGTTCAAGACCACACCTTACGAGGATACTGATTTCACAAAGCAATTCCAAAAGGAGGCTCTTAAGCAATGGAACCAGGATCCTCCCTTATCATGTTAAAGTGAAAATGTTTACAGAACATTCTGGTGAAAATAAAGAAGTTTGCTCTTTGGCATTCCATCCAGACTCTCACTCTTCCTGTCTGAGAATTCTCATTCTCGGGATGGAATCCAACAACATGATTTTAATAAGCACACTCATGCTTATTCATCAGTCAAGCGTCTGGTCTTTGTTGCCACAGTGGGTGATTTTTTAAGTTGCTACCCCAAAAACAGTCATGCAGGAAAACAAAAAAGCTAAAATTACTAGCAACCAACAACAAATAAAAGAGGACTGGATCAACACTCTGTGAGCTGAGACTACACAAAATTAGCTAAACAAACTGGCTTGGCCATAATTGCAATTTATGATGTGATCTTTAAGAAATGCTGCTCTCTTTACTGCTCAAATACAAACCAGGCAGAATTGTTAGCTCCTTAAAGAAGGCTACAGGTCTATTCTAATGAGATAATGGTTTTGACTTCATACTCGCCACTCACCTTAATGTTTGGGATGAGGTTCTGATCCTCAGATACCTGAGGATTGATTGCAACGAGTAATCCATCATACCCATTGTCTTGAAGCTGCACTCCGGCTCCCAGGGATAGGAGTTCTGGACTTAGGGCCACCAGGAGAATCAAAAACTTCAGGCTGTAAACAAGACCTTCATTGTCCCTGTGGGTCATGTTGTAGAGAGGCCTCTGGTTTATTCACACTGGTCCTGCTGGGTACATTGTTCCAGGTTGTCTATAGGGAAGCAGATAGTTTCTTCCTGAACTTGAAAGGTCCTAGAACTTGTGATGAAGGAGGTGCCTTCTTTGCAAAATCTGGGGTGGATCGCTCTGAGACCTGCCTCTACAAGTCTTTCTTCTCTAGGCAAAGCTGCACTTGCCTGTTCTGTGGCTGAGCTTCCTCTTGAATCATGGTTGGGCAAGAAATCTTCCACCCCTTACTCACTTTATATCTTCTCAGAAGGAGGAGGGAAATAAGACAAAAGGAGCTTGAAAGAGGGAGGTCTGGCTGTCTGGGCTGGAAATCTGAGAATCTGGATTGTTCAATCCGTTTTCAGTAGAAACACAGAAATCTACAGTGATTTTTCTCTCTCCATCCTTGACAACCTCCTCCATTGGTCGCCACAACTACTTCCCTACTACGGTCAAGTCATTTTTTGTTTGTTGTAAGATTCTCTTTTCTGCTTATTTTGAAGCTTTGGAAATCCATCCTGCAGCCCTGTCCCTAGGGCCCTTGGGTAAGGTAGTCTGGGCGAGCTCTCAGCTGATGCCTGGGGAAAGGTGTCAGATATCCCCCAGGGAGGGCCAAGTGCCAGGAATTGGGAAACCTGTGCAGGCCACAGAGGCCCTTCCCTCTGTGCTCACTGCCTTTTCTCCCAGGACAAGGGGAAAGAATGAATTTCTCTTTCAGCAACTCTCTCTTGAGGACAAGACTCTACCTCAACCTTCCATTTCTCCAGTACCTATCACAGGATCTGGTATATAGCAGGCTTCACAAATATTTCATGACTGATGAATAATACCTAATAATTCTATAGTGCTTTAGAGTTTACAGATGAACCCACTTAAATGTCAATTCCCTGATGCAGGTATAATTTGTACTTCTGTTTTTCAATGAAGACACTGAGTCTCAAAAAGATTATGAAAATCAGCCAATGGGGGAAGGAACTAACACTTATGGAGTGATGGGTTTTATCGTGCCTATTTTATGGGTAAAAAACTAAGGCTCAGAAAATCTAAGTAACCTGTTCAAGGTCATGTAAGCATTACCACAGTGCTAGAATGAGGCCAACTGACCTCAAATTCCATTGTTTTCCATTATATCAGGTCCTCTCTCAGATATTGGTTATCTAGGAACCCTCTTCCTCTCCTATCTTCATGTATAAGAACCCCACACACAGGGAAAGATGTTGTAAAATTATGTCTGAAGTAAAGGAAAAGGTGTATTCACTGGTCAGGGGTCCACAGCAAGCAAACCTTGAGACTTGTGTCCACCTGCACACCCTCCCTGCCTTGGGCCCACCTCTGAAGGCTGCTGGGGAGGGGAGCCTGCAGGCAGAGAAGGGTCTGTCCCCACTCCCAACACTAAGTCTCACCAACACTAAGTCTCTTTTCTGCTTTACTGGCCATCTTCAGGGTCAGGCTAATGTCACTCTTCCTCCCCCAAATGTTGGAGTCTTCGGAACCAGCACTTTGGGCCCTGTCTGTCCTGGCAAACAATCATAATACCAGGCAGTATTTAACCAGCACCCAACGTGCAGGCAGGCACTTTGCTTATTTGCTATAATCCTCATTTTATGAGGCAGGTATCACTACGATCTTCATTTTACAGATGAGGAATTGGGGCTTAAACCAGTTCAGTAAAATGGGGGAAGGAATATCCACCTCATAGATTTATTGAGAGAATTGTTAGCTGATATAGTGCTTAGAACAGTACCTAGCATAGCTTAAGTGACATCTAAATATTAGCTAACATTATTATCATTACCATAGCTGGCTTACAGAACCCTTCCCTTCTTTCTTCCTTCCTCAGATATTTCTTGCTCATTAATTCACTGCGCTGTGGTAGGCATTGGGAAAGTCAGTAAACAAGGTTTAGTTCCTGCCCCCAAGGAGCTTCCCACCTCACAGGGAAGACGGGCAAACAGATGACAGGTTATGTAAGCATTAAGCACTGGAGAAATTTTGACCCGTTGGGGAGCATCTAAAACCTAGGCTTGAGAGGGGGCTGCAGGGAAGATTTCCCAGAAGAAGTGACATCTAAGCTGAGTCAAAAATGATGAGCAGGAGTTAAGCAAGAGAAAAAGGGAGAGAGTGGGGAGGAGGTTTATTAGCAAGCACCTGGAGGTGAAAGACTGAGTGGGAGAATTCGAGAAACTCAAATGAAGTGTAAGAGCTACAGAGACATGATGAAGGGAATTTTTCTCTTGCTGTCCTTCTGCTTGGAACCTCCTCTCACCAGCTTTTCCTTCAAATTCCAATTTTGGCCGGAAGCCTGGCCTGAGCTCCCTCATTAGGTCAAATCCCCTCTGTCATGCTTTCACTGCATCCGATACCTCTCCTTTGAAGCATGATCCTGGTTACAGTGTCATAATCACATTGTGTAATTGATTGCTGCTTCCAGCTGAAGGGCATATAAGAGAAGGGACCCTGTCTGTTTTTACCTCCACCTCCTCAGCACCTAGCTCAGAAAACTGTCAATAAGTGTTGGTTCAATGAATGAATCGAGTCAGGAGAAGTACATAAAAGCCAGATCACAAAGGAGCTCTGGATCATAGTGTGAAAATGCCCTGCCTCCCCTTGAATGTCTCTCTTCAAGGAGATGTCTCCTCTATTCTGGGGCACTTTCCCTCTTGCTCCCTCTGGCAAATGACGCTTGGGTACTGGTGCTCCCTCGGGTGTGTAGGAGAATGGAATGTCACTGGTCACCATGTGGTTGCCGAAGTTGCTTACCCTATAGCTCAGAGGTCAGCTTAGCTGTCTTATCTTCTGGGGCTGATTCCCAGATGTGGCTTTTTCCACTCACTCACTCACTCTATGTCTACGGAGGGGAAGCTCAGGGGTGTGGCACCTCTGAAGGCTTTGCCTGTAACTGTGACTCATTACACAGCACAAGGCAGTTTATTTTCAGCTTTCCTCGGCAGTTTATTTTCTTATGCCAATCTCTTGTGATTTGAAGTAAAACATTATGCCCATCAGCAGAGCAATATGCTCAAAAATGAAATTCATAAGCCACACCATTACCACATAACCACACAGTTACCAAAAGAGAGTAACTTTTCACCAACAAGCGGGGAAGCATTTCTTCTTTCTACCATGAACACTTAATATAGGTCATTCACTGGCTGAGAGGGCATTGAGGGCGGACACCCAGCTCTTTCTCCACTTGTTCTTATCAGCAGCTACACAGGCTCTCTTAGAATGTGGGGATGGAGAATGCATGCGGCTTTATAAAGAACAGCCATAAGTGAACAGCTTGTCCAACTTCACCTGGGTTAAAACCTAAACAAGCACACTCATTGCTCACCCCAGGCTGAGTCCAGGCATGACATCCATTCCTGTCTGTCTGCTTTTTGCTTCCTTGGGTCTGGAATCCAATCTCCAGTTCTGGCCACTTGACTGGATTCCACTTTCATCATCTGTTCCCTACAAGATTCCTTGTCACTGACCCATTCTCTGACGGTGTCACATGCAGTCCTCAAAGCCTCTTCCCACCACCTCTGGTCTGACCTACCCTCAGAACCCTTTTTGGTCTAAGCGACTCAGGCTTGGGGCCAGGCCAGTTGAAGATCTCTTACTGCCTTCTCCACTGCCCAGGCTGACCCCACAGGAGATAAAACTAAAAAGCTGGCGAAAACTGACTTGACTAAATGAATTAAAAGTCATTCCTGAGCAGAGAGTCTCCTTCTCATAAAGTGTGACTTTGTCAACAAAAAGAACAGTTTCTCCTTTTCATTCAAAAAAATATTCACTTCTCATGTCTATAGATTTTTTGATATCTGAGATTTGGAATATACCCGAAGTGAATAAAAACGGGAATACAATGTTCAAGCATTTATTTCAATGTTATATAAATTCTAGGAATATGCTCTGCTTTTATCCGCATTCAAGAAAATAAGAGTTATTCAATTTCAGTAACTGAAGAATCTAAAGCACATCTTTGTTCATTGTCTGAATCTGCAGTTTAACCTGGCCCCAGAAGGCCTCCCTGTTTCTTTTCACAGAGTCTGCGGGTAGAGCCCCACAGTCGAAGCGAGTAAAACACGCAGTTGGTGTCAGGAAGTCAAGAGATCTGGCATCTCGAGGAGTCCAGGAAAGTTTTGGATTATTTCCTCTCGGGCTTTTCTTTCAGCTCTTCAGCAATCTCATTTAGAAGAGGGAAGTATAGTCCACTGCGTGGCTGGGCTACAAAGATTATGCGCCACTTTGGCTTTGCAATATTTATGAAATAGATCAAGATAAAAAAGCGAGACAAATTGTAAAGACTAAGAATTTGAATAAAACACAGAGTTTGCCAAGGACCCAGATGGCACATTTCATACGTCCCTTATCCCATTTTCTTCACAGTTAGACTTATTTTCAAAGCAAAGGAGTGAAGCGGATGGTCCAGATAGGGTCTGGGAAGTCATCCGTGTTGGTTGTCACCACCGTGCCAAAGCCCGGGGCGCTTCACTTCATTTCTAGTTTCCTGAATTCTCCCCATGCAGTCTTTCACCTCTGGGCTTTTGCTGTTAAGCCTCTCCCCTACCCTCACTGTGGCAAGAACTCTGCAGATGACCTTATACACAGAATCTCCCAAAATGAATGGAAAACGAGAACTACTTTTAATGATAACCGAATAAAGAAAATAGGAGAAAAGGTATGAAATATTCCTCATTTGCAAAACAGACACAAAATGGCCTTCTATAAAGTATTTTTATATCTATCATACTCCAGATACTATATAGCATCATGTGGATATAAGATATTATCATTGTTACTTATTTACATTATTACTTATTATACATTATTTTCCAGAGAAGGAAAAAAAAGAGAAAGAGAAAGCAGAAATGTAGGGGAAATTTTTTAAAGAGAAGAAAAATAACCAAGGAGGCTCAGAGAACGATAAATGGAAGTAGAAGCACAAAATCTTGACCCTGTTCTTCCCTGGTCTCCCCTGTTTCCTTCCCACTCTGATTCTGTCCGCAGTACGTCTCGGATGCTCCCGGGCTCCTCCAGATTCTCCCGCGGCTCCTGCTCTGCTAACAAGGGGGGCAGCTCTGTTGGATTTCCTTCCGCTCCTTCTGCGGCTTCTAAGACTCTATTTCACCCAGCAGACCTGCAAAGAACAGGAAGCAACTCCAACCAGTTGAAAGATCTGGCATTTGGGGGATTAGGGCTCCCCCTTCTGTTCTCAGGGTGCAGGTACCTGGGGCTCCGAATTTCCTCAGACAGAATTCTCCGCAGACAGAATCCACCGGCACACACCTCCCTTTCAGAGTCACCAAAAGCTATTTAGAGTAGTGCTTTTCAAACTTTAATGTGCCTAAGAATCACCTGTTCGAATACAGATTCTGACTCTGTAGGTCAAGTTGAGGCCAATATTCTGCACGTTTACCAAGCTCCCAGGTGATGCTGAGGCTGCTGGTCCTTGGGCCACCCTTGCAGTAGCCCGCATCAGAAGAGCTCCCGGGAGTGTCCGGGGATTTACTTCATGACTACAGCCCTTACACCAGAAAAGAGGCAGTCTACCTAGTCTTTAAACATATTTTTTTTACCTTCTTATGGGAAAAGCCTGTGTTTTCTTCAGAACTCAGGAGAAAAACATTGCATTAATTGTGCATTTTTAAGGTGACACCATTGTTTAAATATACCTTGTAAAGAAATAACTACAGAGTACAGAGTTCAAAAAAAAAAAAAAAAAAAAACCAACACACAGAAATGTAGGTTTTAGATTCTTAAAAGTCATAGTCTCCTCTCTATTATTAAAGGCCCTGCCTCAAATTCAATCTCTATTTTTTCACTGATCATTATGGGTGCCATGGTAAGATTTCTTTAATGATCTCTAATATATAGCTTCAAGCAAGTAATTCCCAAGGATGTACCTTATTCAAACAGGGACTGCTTCATTAACTTTTACTCTTTTTTCACTTACTCATTCATTTATTTACTCATTCAAGAATAAAATTGTGGCAAATATACCTCAATAAAGCTGTTAAAAATCTAAAACTGTGTTCCTACTGGATGCCAGGCAGTGGTCTAAGTGCTGGGCATGAGTGAATGACACAGGATCACATCCCTGTGCTGACAGAGTTGACATTCTTGAGAAGGGAGAGAGACAACAGACAAATATAATGGGGTATCTAGTGAGAGTGGTATGGAGACTAAGAAATCAGGGAAGGGAGAGAGGCAACAAGAGGGTGGAGGTTGGGGTTTGCTATTTTGCATCAGTGATCGGGGAAGGTCTCACAGATAAGATTATCAGGAGCGAGGGAAATGCAAATACCTGAGAAAGAAATAGTGCAGGCAGAGAGAAGAGCATGTGGGAAGCCCTTGAGGCTGGAGGGTGCCTGGAGTGGAGTGAGCACAGGAGAGAGTGGTCAGAGAGGCCATGGAGAGTCCCTGGACAGGAAGCAGCTGTGGCGTGGAGGCCTTGTCTAGCGCACAGATCACATAAGGCTTGCAGCTCATGGCAAAGGCTGTAGTTTACTTGTGAAATGGGAAACCAATGGTGGATGTGGAGGAGTGACACGTTCTGACTTTCAGACTTCTTTATTGTGAGGAGGCCACGGGTGGAAGCAGGGATCAGTGAGGGAGTTCTTGCTGAATGCAGGTGAAACAGTGGAGATGGACAGATCTCAGACAGCAGTTTTGACTATCTTCTTTTAGCCTTCTTTCAGCTTTCTAGGGGTTTCCATTCCTCTCTCTATCAAACATTTTTTCTGCGAGGGTGAAATAAAAGCCCTTCGGCTTGTAAGCTTATTAAAAGAGGAATCAAGGAATACTTCCTCACCTTCCCAGAAGTGCCTAGCACAATGCTGACTGACAACAGAAGAGAGAAAGTGAGAAACAATGACATGAAAATAATTTGAGATCTGTAGTTGTCTGTCGTCAAATAATGCAAAAATATAGTCCAAGTTTAAGTTTATAAGATAAGGCCATGGTTCTCTGTGCCTCTGTAACTGGTCCAAAAATGGTAGCTATAGTCATTATTATTAATATAATTATCAGTTATTGTCATCTGGGACCCTTATTCCTCAGAGATCTACATATAATTGGCTTTTTTCTATGTCAATTCCATCGCCTATGGAAGACCAAGCCCTCCTTCTAGATTTCTGCAACTAGCTGGACACTGGTCCAGTATATATATATACTGGAGAGGAAGATTGTCCCTGAGCTAACATCTGTGCCAATCTTCCTCTACTTTGTATGTGGGACGCCACCACAGCATCACGTGACGAGTGGTGTGTAGGTCCTGCGCCTGGGGTTCCAAACCTGCAAACCCCGGGCCGCCAGAGCAGAACAAAGAACTTAACCACTGCATCACCGGGCGGGCCCCAACACTGGACATCTTAAAACTCCTCTTTCCTAGATCCACATGTGCTGCTTCTGTGCTGAGACTATACTGTCTCATATGTAGTGTTTTGAGTGTTTTGAGTTTTCCAAAGAAACACGTACATATTGTGTTTGTGAACAATTTAGGCTTCATTGAAGAGTTCATAGAGGTAGCTAAAGAGGTATGAGTCACAGAAAAAATAAAACAAAACTTTTACCAGTCACTGAAGGCATTAGCATTCTTTAAATAATTTCCCACAAAATGTGGAGCTCCCTTGGTCCCCAAGTTCCCTCAGCCTCTTTCTATTTTGAGAAATCTTCACCTCACTTCTTTTCTCTCTTTTCCTAACTTTCAAGAACAAAATTAACCCACTAAGCAACAACAACAAAAATCCCTGCCTGGCCTCAGACAGAGCCAGTGCCCTGCTCCTCTGAGTCCTTGGCACCCCCAGAAACCAGGCAGGGTTAGAAGGGCTCCCCTCCAGCCTCAGACGTTTATTTAGGAAGTGTTCCCCCTGACAGAAATTCTGACCAGTAAGAGATTTTAAACACTCCTCTGGCTTAGGTGCTCGTCTTCCTGGCTGGCTTCAAAAGCCATGCCAGCTCATTTCTGTTTCTCCTCCTCTAAATTCAAAGACAAAATATTTATTTTTCTCCCATTCCTTTTCTTGTGACAGTCGTGGCTATTTCCTAAAGTTGCTATTTCTCCTTTAACTGGCTGGGCACAGCCAAGGTTCCAGAGTTCTTCCCGTATCCTACAGAGCCTAACACCCTGCCTGGATCCCAGTTTTCTTGAATAACCTCCTATTGTGACTATTTCAAGAGTTTTAGCTGTGGCCTGCTCAAAAGTCCCAATGAAGGCCCTGCTTAAACTGAGACCGTCTTTGATCTCTTTCTTTTTCCTTGTTACCAATTCTTTCTGTGTCTCCCATATGTCTATTTTCTCCTCTTTAAAACAAATTATTAGTATGTATCTTTTAATACATAGCTGTTTTTATTTTTTTCTCTATTAGAAAGTAATGGGATGATTTTTGAGTAGGGATTCTTTAGAGTTACATAATCAGGGAAAAGGAAAAATAAATCAATTCTTTAATATAATGCTATAATTGGTTACTAAAAATATAATATTTTAAAAACAAAAAATGTACAATGGATGACACATTTTAGCAAGGTCAAATATTCATATTATAAAAATATTAAGAGTATTTTAAAAGCAATGGTTATGAGCAACTAACAAATTTTTTAAAAGAAACTTTTCAGGGAGCATTTTTGCCTTTTTCAACCAAGAATAAAGGAATGAACATTTTCTATTTAACGTGTCATAATTTATCCTAAATGTCATTATATCACATACATGTTTTATCTCTACTTGGATGAGTTATCATTATGTAGATTACGGCAATGTAGATTACAGCAATGAAGATTACAGCAATGTAGATTACGGCAATTACACACATTGTAGATTACTTAAGAATGGACTAAAGTCAAAATTTTAAAATTCCAGAGTCTAAGAATATGTTAAAATTTTCTGCCACTTCTATTTTCAATTATATAATTTTTTATTGGCATTCACCTTTAACCCTGCCTTGCAATAATCACGCAGAAGCAGTGGTTTAAATGGTTAAGTGACCGGACTTTGAAGTCAGACTGCCTGGATTGGAATCCCAGCTCTGCCTCTTACTGGCTGCAGGGCCTTAGGTAAGTTATTAAACATCTCTATGCCTCAGTTTCTACATCTGTAAAATCGGTGTAAAATTAAAATAGTATATGAAACTATTAATAAACAGTGATTAAAACCATGTCTACGTCAGAGTAAGAGTTTAATAAATATTAATCCATATTAATTATGACCTTTCTGTGGTGCGTGTGGCACCTGCTTCGGCACTGTTAGTTGCCTACCCAATAGTCAGCCTACTGCTCTTCCTTGCTGGCAGAACCCATCTTCCATGACAGAGGTCAAAAATGCTGTTTTGATTATCACTTTTCCATGCCCCCCTCATGTTAGGGCACAAGTATGCGACCTGATCGCAGCCAATAATCTAAGGAGTAGTCCACAGGCAGGAGGGAGGCGGAGGAGAAGCAGGTGGGGGTGTTGAGCTGGTTTATAGAAAAGATTTTCCTCCTTGGAAAAAAGAGAAATGTCTAGGACAACCCTACTCTTTCCTCCTACTATAATGCCAGGAGCTGAAGGAGCCTCTGTGGCCATCAGGTGAACAGTGAGGAGGGCAGCCAAAAAGTGCTTTCAGCTTCTGGCTACAACTTGGGCTAAATTTGACAGTGTTTATTTAACTGGTCAAACATTCTAGACTTTTGCAGGTTATGGTAATTACTGGAATCATTTGTGGTTTAGAGGGAAAAGTAGATTCATATATGCTATTACTCTATTTAAAAAAGCTCCTGTCTGCAGACTACAACTTCTGTGGAAAATATATAGATGAAAAAAGATAATCAGATCCAGCAATCCCTCTCCCTAGTATTCACCCAGACCTGAAAACTTATGTCCACATAAAAACCTGCACATGGATGTTCATAGCAGTTTTATTCGTAATTGCCAAGGCTTGGAAATAACTGAGATGTCCTTCAGTAGGTGAATGGATAAACAAGCTGTGGAACATCCAGACAATGGAATATCATTCAACATTCAAAAGAAAGGAGCTATCGAGCCATGAAAAAACATGGAGGAACCTTGACTGCATATTACTAAGTGAAAGAAGCTAATCTGAAAAGGCTACATACTGTATGATTCCAACTATATGACATGCTGGAAAAGGCAAAACTATGGAGACAGTAAAAAGATCAGTGGTTGCTAGGAGTTTGGGAGGAGTGAGAGATGAAATAGACAAAACATAGAGGATTTTTAGGGCAGTGAAAGTACTCTGCAAGGTACCACAATGGTGACTCCATGTCATTATATATTTGTCCAAACCTGTCAAATGCACAACACTAAGAGTGAACCCTGATGTAAATAATGGACTCTGGGTGATCATGATGTGTCAATCTAGGTTCATCAACTGTAACAAATGTTCCATCTGGTGGGAGATGTTGATAATGGAGGAGGCTATGCATGTGTGGGGATAGGCATATATGGTATATCTCTGTACGTTCCCCTCAATTTTGCTGTGAACCTAAAAATGTTTCTTAAAAAAATGTCAAAAAGAAAAGAGAGAGATAATCATTCTTGATTTTATGTCATATGTTTTGAACCTTAAAACAATCATTGTTTACTAATACCTACCACTGATAAGGCACTTAAAATTTATCAGAGACAGGGCTCTGTGTTCTACAAATATGAAGCTGATCATCACAACAATTCTATCAGATAGGTAGAATTCTTCTTCTTTTTTTAAAAAAGAGAAACAAGGCTTAGAGAAGTAAAGTAACTTGCCCAAGACTTGTAGCTAGAAAACATGAATACAGGTTGGTACAGTTCCACAGCCCTTGCTGCTAATCACTACGTTATTGTAACAATCCATTTCAACCTCACCCAATGCCTATGCCCAGCCCAATTTCCAATGGTTTAGTTAGTTAGTGCAGAACTGGGATAGCTGCCTTTCTGGGTGGTTTCTGGTAAGCACCTCCTTTCAACAACAGGTGGCATGTTGCCCACGGCTATAGACTAAATGTCTGTGTTCTCTCAAACTTCATGTTAAAACCCTAATCCTCAGTGTGATGGTATTTGGAGATGAGGCCTTTGGGAGGCAGTTCGGTCATGAGGGTGGAGCCCCTATTATGGGATTAGTGCCTTCATGAGAAGAGACGTGAGAGAGCTTGCTTCCTGCCTCTCTCTCCTATGTGAGGATACAGCAAAAAAGGCATTCGTTCATCTGCAAACCAGGAAGAGGGCCCTCACCAGGCATATTGATCTTGGACTTGCCAGCCTCTGGAACTGTGAACAATAACTTTCTCTTGTTTAAGACACCCAGTCTATAGTATTTTTGTTATAGCAGCCCGAACTGACTAAGATACCTGCTAACACTATCTAGTAAAAGTAATGCCTGTCTGTTCCCTAAGACTTTGCTCAGTCCTTGTATGACTTAACCTGTGGACAACCATCCTTGTTGGTAAACAGAGTCCACCTAATTTTAAGACTTATACAAAACTACAGAAATTGAGAGAATGTAAAGGTGGCATATGTTTAGATTGTAGGTTATTAGAATAGAATGGAAAGTCGAGAAGTATACCCACACAAATACAGTCTAATCATTTTTAATAAAAGCACTAAGTTAATTCAATGTGGAAAAGAAAGTCCTTTAAATAAAAGGTGGAACAATTGGATATCTGTATACAACAAAGTAAAACTTAACCCCTACTTCATTCCTGACAAAAAATGAATTCAAGATGGATCGTACATTTAAATATAAAAGCTTAGAATTGTAAAACTTCTAGAAGAAAACATACAATATCTTCACAAATGTGGAATTGTGAAGCACAAAACTATAAAAGGAAAAATATTGATGAATTGGATTGTATCAACATTAAAATTTTTGCTCATCAAAAGACATCATTAAGAAAATGAATAGGCAAGATATAAACTGGGAGAAAATACCCATTAAACACATTCGACAAAAAGCTTTTTCTGAAAATATAAAGAACTTTATATAAAGAAAAATACAAATCAATAATAAAAAGACAACACAAAAATGGGCAAAAGACTTGAACAGCACTTCATAAAAGATAGACATATGGTCAATATGTATATTGCTCAACATCATTAGCTATCAGAGAAATGTAAATTAAAATCACAGTGAGATGCCACCTTACAACCACTGGCACTGTCATACATTGCTGGTATGAATGTATGGAAGTAGCATTTTCTTATAAAGTCAAGGATGTGTATATCCCGTGACCCAGCAATTCAACTTATAGGTAAGAAAATGAAAATATATGTGCAGGGCTGGCCCAGTGGCATAGTGGTTAAGTTTGAATGCTCTGCTTCAGTGCCTCGGGTTCGCAGGTTCAGATCCTGGGCACAGACCTACACATCATTCATCAACCAATGCTGTGGCAGCATCCCACATGCAAAATAGAGAATGATTGGCACAGATGTTAGCTCAGGGACAATCTTCCTCACCAAAAAAAAAAAAGAATGTTCATAGCAGCCTTATTCACAATAACCAAAACCTGCAAACAACCTAAATGTCTATCAACAGAACTGATAAACAAATTACAGTATATTTATACAACTGAATACTACTCAGCAACAAAAAGAATAAACTACTGACATATGCAACAACATGAAGAAATCTAAAAATACATATACTGAGTGAAAGGAGCCAGCCACAAAATATATATTGTATAGTTTATAGGAATTCCATTTATAGGAAGATCAAGAATAGGTAAAATTAGCCTCAAGTGACAAATTAGAAAGTGATTGCCTTGGTGTGTGTATGCGTGTGTGTGTGAGGGTGGTGAAGATAGTTTTGCTTAATGGACTGGAAAGGAATACAAATAAACTTTCTGGGTTCGTGTAAATGTTCTAGATCTTGTTTTAGGTAGTGGCTTCTTGGCTGTATATAGTCGTCAAAACTCATATTCTGAACATTTAATATCTGTGCACTTTATTGAATGTAAATTATACCTTGATTTAAAAATGGCCTGTAGTCATCAGGGATTAAGTATGTAGTTTGGGAGGCAAGCCTTTGATGAGAATGGCAGAAGTGAAGAATACAGGAATTGTGGGGTGGGTTTGCTATTTTTAACTGCACTAAGATGCTTAAAGAAAAATGTAATAAGCTCAGAGGTCCAGAGAGCTTCTATATTGCCTTAAAAAGGTATCTCTATGGTTTGCAAGGATGATATATCCAATCAACTATTAATCCTGTGCACAGCTGAATTACAAAGAAACCTGAATAAACAGACTCACCAGGTCTTTTAGGTGAACAATTAATGCACTGACTGAGAAGGAGTTGGATCTTGAGAATTATAATGGAGCTGTTTGGGTGGACTAGGATAATTGTATCATCTTGATAGACAGACCCTACAGAGCTTTTTGCTTTCTGAAGAACTCCTTCCTTGTCTTTTAAGGCTGGTCTTGTCTTCTCTGAAAATTCTGAAATAACTTCATCTCCTTACTCCTTGTAAGGAGTTGCTGATTCTTCTTATAATTCACTATTACTTCTGTATACCTCTAGACCAGCACCACCCAGTGGAAATACAATGTGAGCCACAAACGTAATTCAAAATTTTCTAGTAGCCACATTCAAAAGAGTAAAAAGAAATAGGCAAGATTAAATTTTATTAATATATCTTAACTCAATATATCCAAAGTATTATCATTTCAACATGTAATCATTATAAAAATTAAGACATTTTACATTCTTTTTCATATGCAAAATCGGTGTATATTCTGCACTTCCAACAAATCTCAATTCAGACTAGTCACATTTTAAACGTCCAAGAGACCTACTGGGTCTCCTGAGGCCAGGTCTGGAACTGGTCTAAGATCACTTTCACCATATTTATCGTTCAAATCCAAGAGGAGGAGAAATAGGCTCCACTTTCGATGTGTGTACAGCGATGAGAATTGTTTGGAGGCCATCTTTGGAAACAGTTAACCATGACACCAAACCATTTTTTAAATTGCTTTTTTATTTTGCTAAGTACTATTTGTATTCATCGGGTAACTTTAACCTATTATTTCATTGTTTGCTATTTTTACATTATAAGACATATTTGTCACCATGAGGAAGGGAAACACAATTTCCATCCAATACTGTATCGTGGCATCCTACAGACAAATGTACCACTAATGAATTCAATGTTTATTAGGCGCTTGATATTTTAAATGATTTATATCAGGGTCTGCACACTATGTCCTGTGGCCTCACCAATCCTGCTACCTATTGAGTTTTATTGGAGCACAGCCAAGCTCATGTGTTCACGTATCCTCCACGGCATCTTTTGTACAATAATGGCAGAGTTAAGTAGCTGTATGACAGAGACTGCACAGCCCACAAAATCTAAAATATTTACTATGTGGCCCTTTACAGAAAAAGTATGCTGGCCCCTGCTTTAAATTATGCAGAAATCTTTGGTGGATTGTTTCATAGGTGGTCAAATGTTTAATAATATTTGGAGAACTGGGGGTTTGGGGTTGGGCTGGAATGCATTATTTTTTCTCCTTTAAATAATAATGGAATAACGGATTTTTCTATCCAAAACTTGACTATCCAACCAGATTTCAGGAACAGTTAGATTCAGAGGATGAGGGATGCCATATTTACTTTACCTGGACAAGTCGGTTAAAATGGTCAACATGAGAATCATATATAATTATTTTCAAGAAGTCTGGCTTTGAGATTTTGTGAATGTTTCCTCTTGAATGTCTTATAAAGGTGGTTACACCTAATACCAATGCAATTTAATCAAACTAAGTATTTTTCCTAAAAGGAGCCTAACGTCCGTGTACAATTATTTCTAATTATGATAAGTTAGCAAGGTTAACTGGGATCCTAGGTTAGTGCTGGAAAAGGTCCTCAGAATTATGTTCCTTGCCCCAACTCCACCTGTCCCTTAACCAGCCAACACACCCCCAGCCCCACGCCTGGACCCACTATGAGAAGACTGGCCCAGAGAAGTTAGTTAGCCTGCTAGAGGTCATAATCCCTCATCAGTGCGAGTAGGTACTTAAATCCTCAGTCCCCTGGGCTTTTTAGCATTTGCATATATAGAACAGTTGAATGAATTTTTAACCCTCCGGAATTTTTTGCTGGACAATCACAGTTCTGGGCTGGAAAAAGCATTGCTGGACTCATCACTGGAAACTATTCCTTAGTAAAATCAATCAGGAGGTACACCATGGTTAACTGCTCGGTTGATAGTTGCTCTATCTGTGAACTTGATACGATGGCGTACGATTCTTAACATGAACATTAAGTTGAGGCGTTGGATAAAGTTTTTTACTTTTCCGAATAAAAATCTCGTCTTGTTCAGGAGTTTATAAACCATACAAGCTGGCTATAGCACAGATCCAAAGAATTTGAGACCCGAAAGGCGATCACCCTCAGGCTCCCTCACTTAACAGGAGCAAAGAGAGGCCCAGGGGAGGATCTCAGCTGAAGAGCAATCCCATACACCTAAAACGAGGTTTCTTGCAGTTGCCTTCGCCTTTTCAAATCTCCCCTTTAAAAAGCAAAGCCAGGGCTCTTCCAGGCGAAGTGTCAAAAAATTCGGAATCTATCTGCCTTATTTCCCTTTCTGGTTGAGCACAAGTAAGATTCTTGTTAACTACATACAGGCACTGCCCATTTCGTAAAACAAAAGGTTTGCAGAAGGAAAGTTTATCCGTAGAAGCAAGAGACAAAGCGCCTCTCCCAGGCCCCGCCCCCTCACTCCCGCCAATAGCAACAGGCGCCGGCGCTCACTTTCCCGACCCGGCCAATCGCCGCGCCGGAAGGGGCGGGGCGCCCGTTGCCAGAGAAGCCGCTCGCAGGTTACCAGCTCTGCTTTTGTTCCCGGTGCACTTTAGCGCGCCCCCTTCCACCGCAAGCAGGTCCAGGAATCCGCCTTCCTTCCTAGCTCTGCCCCCTGCACTGCCCCCCGCGTCCCGCTCCCTCCCGACCGACCAGGGCTGGAGAGCACAGGTACGCCCTCCGGGCTTTCGGCTAACGTTTGCGAAGCCTCAGCCCTTTCGGCCCCTCGGACCCCTTTCATAGCGGAGCGGCGGCGGGCTGACGTCACGGCGCCGTGCTGATGCAGCGGCGGGGGCGTAGGCGCGCCTTAGGCCGGGGGCGCGGTCTGTGTGGGAAGCTTGGGCTGCCCTTGGCCGGTTACGGGGGCGCCCCGCGGAGGCCCGGGGCGGGGCGTGGGTCCCGGAAGTGGAAGCCCTTCGCGCAGGCCCGGAGTACACCTCAGCCCCGCTCTGCCCACACCTTCCCCTTCCCCCACACCGACGGCCTGCTCTAGAACGAGGCCGCGGCGCCCGGACTCTTAGGAAGGGGGTGGTCCCTGGGGCGCAGGGCGGATCTTAGCCGAGGTGGGCTTGTTCAGAACCGAGCCCTGACCGAGCCGGCCCGGCGCCTGGCGGCATTCCTTTCCAAAGTAGCGAAATCGTGCTCTCGTACTCGGCCCACCACCTAATATCCTAGAGTGTGGTAGGCCCTGGGGCTCCATGTTTGAAGAATACTCCATAAAACCTCAGGAAATAACTCCTCCGGGCTCCTTCTAGGTTCCAGCCTCTATAGGAGACCCCTTCAGTCCTTGGCGGGAGGCCGACTTGGGTTCAGTCTTGGCTCTGCCAGTGAACCAGCTGTGTGGCCTTGGGCAGGTCACTTAACCTTGGCTTCAGTTCTGTAAAATGAGGACGATAATAGTCTCTTTGGAGAGGTTGTAATAAAAGAGATTAAGTAAACGCAGTGCTAGGTTTTGCGGATGGGTGGTCAGTTAAGCGGTGCTTGTTCACTGAGACGACCAAAGCCGGACTGGCTGATGTTGGGGTTGAAGTATTGCGGCGACAGGCATGGTCAGGTTCGGGTGTTAGTCAGTGAATGAGGTTCTTGGAATGGTTTTAAGCCCCGCTTGGTTAGTTGTGGTTAAAGGAACAAACCACAGAAAGGCTCTCTGCTTTTAGAATTAGTTTGATACCTTTCTGCTTGCAATAAGAATGTCATGCTCATGTTCGTAATAACAGCTGGATATCCATTTTTTGCTTCTCTTTCTCTCCTATTTTCACAATTGGTGTGTATTAATAACATAGTTTTTGTATCCCAGACCCCCAAAGGTATGAGCAAATGGCTTTGTTTCTATTGCTCTTATTCACTGTGCTTGGTCTGTGCAAATGAATGAGACCCAAGGAGTTGGGCATAGCTATAAGGTTGAAATAACATTTACCCACTGGGCACACTTCTGTTGGAGGTCAATGATTGTTTTCCCCTGGGCTTTGGTTTAGTAGTACTATCAATTTATGACTACGCTGAAGATGCTTTGTAACAATTCTGCAAAGAATATCTCTTGAAAGTGTTGTTTTGAAGATGAGAGTTGGTTCTATACGAATAACTCAGGTCTGCAGGTAATTTCAGGAATGGTGATTGACTCAAGATTTTTTTTTTTTTTTTAAAGAAATGAAAAATTTTAAAGAGAAGACCTGGTCGGAAAGCAGCCCCAATAGAGTGAGCCATAGGGGCCCTAAATTAAAAAAAATAAATAAACAAAAAACCCCACCTGTAAGTGCTTCTACTTCTTTCTGTTGAAACCTCACCACAGCTTTGGCTTGCAAAAATTATTCTCATTTTGTAGAAGAGAAAACCTAGGCTCCTTGTGGCTAAGGGTTGTCCATGTCAGGTGACTCATAAAGACTAAGAATGGATGAGTCTGGCCCAATATTCTTTCGTTTTAATATGCTGCCTCTGGATCATCAAGGTATGGTTAAATTATCTTCAGTCTGTCTATGCTCTGATTAAGAAGGAAGGAAGAAATATTTTTAAAAGGTTTTTTTCAAACTGGTCTAAGTTAATATTGGTACTTAAACGAATAAACTATTGTTATGTGGAATTTATATGGGGAGCAATCCATTCATATGGTCATGGGTAAATGAGGTGTTATATTTGATCACTTCTTTCAGTACTGATCTCTTTTTATTCTGGCATTTTATTTCTAATTCCTTCATTGTTTTTATCACCAGTGGAAACAGCATTTATTTGATTCCTTCAAAATTTTTTATAGGAAAAGAATGTTGAAATTTCATCTCTCTGGGACCCTAGTAACCAGTTTCGCTGCTTCTACCCTTCTCCTCTCCATATTCCTAGCCCATTCTCCAAACTAGCACTGGATTTATCTTTTAAAAATGCACTTCTGAGCTGTTATTCCTCTGCTTAACATTATTTAATGGTCTATCTTAACCTTTGGGAGAAAATTCAAGCTCTTGAGCTTGGCAGACAGTGACAGCTTTGAGAGTGTCCAGTCTCATCTTTTGCCTCTTGCACTTGCAAGTCATGTTCTTTCACAGTTCCTTGCTCTTGCTGGTCCTGTACCTCTACCTGGAGCGCCTTTTCCGGTTCCCTTTTGCCAAGCTCAAACTTGTTCTGCAAGACTCTACTGAGGTTCCACGTCCTCTGGGAAGTCTCCCAGAATCCTGCCAGTTGGCATTAGGTATGCTCTCCTGGTACCCCATGAGTCCCCTGTCACAGCCCCTTAGCACACTGAATTTTAGTGGTCTGTTCACCGTCTGCTCTCTTTAGAATAGTAGTCTGTGCCTTCAAGGAGCTCAGTCTTATTCATCCTCCATTTCCTTGCACAGAACAATTTTCATTTTTGGAATATAAATGGAATCTGTAAGAGTGTTGTTAAAACCTGACTGAATTGAAGCAAGTTTGTATGTTGTGTAGATTCTTATATTTATTTATATTTTAATATCTGATGACTTTTGGTTCAAAACTGAGTTTCACCACTTCCTTACTTGTAATCATGGGCAAGCTGCTTGACCTTTCTAAGACTTGGTTTCCCCATCCGTAGCTTTTAGATGTTAATAACAAACTCATAAGGCTTTTTGTGAGATGATGTTTATAAGGTCATTCCGTGCTCTCTTAATAAATGGCAGTTGTTGTCCTCATGTTGAAGGAAAGGACAATGCTTTATGTTTACGTGGTAAAGGATACTGACTGTGTGATTAGGCAATATTCTGAATGTCTTTGGTCCAGTCTTCTTCTGGGTGATTGTCCCAGTTTAAACAATAAATTATTTGGTCACCCTAAGTTGTCTGTTAGAACCGAACCTATGCCCTCACTGTGTTCGCTGAGTTTTGAGGGCAAAGGATGATGGGTATGATATTTGCCCCCACAGATTTAGTAGCAAGTTGACAAGAAAACTAAAATATGAGCATTTATGGAGTAATTAAATTCTCAACTGTGTGATGCTGAAAATACTATTAGATGTTTGGGGTTCTTGGTGCGCTGGAGCAATCAGGGGACTATTTTGGGCAGGAGGGGAACTTGGGCCTTGAAGTAGATATCCTGTATTTACGTATCAGTCACTTGCTGTCGACTTTTTTCTCCATATTATCCAATCTGCAACCGGCTTTTAAATTTAAATTTCTTTTTCTCTGTATTCATTGGAGAGAAGCTTTAGCTAATTATTTATCTAAGTTAACCTCTCTATATCAGAACATGTTTTTTCCAATTTTGGTAATTTTTACTTGTGAGATCTATTTTCCACCTGTGTTTTTTTTTTACTTTTTACCTATTTCCAAATTTTCTGTACAATTTTTTCATTTTGGAGTCTCAAAAGCCATACAGTTATTTCTCTAGTGAATTTTTGACTAGTGTCTGGAATAGTGAGAGGAGCGTGCAGCATTACTGCATCTGCTTTGTGTTCCTTGCTGAATATTTCATGATGAATTTCTCAGTAGAACTCTGTGCTTTTGTTTGAAGCCATAGGGAGCTAATTTTCCAAGAATTAGTGTTTGGCAAAACAAATTGAAACCTGTGAGATTCATATGCTTTTCTCTTCAGAGAGATTAATTTTAGATACATATTTGTCTGCAGCTGGTTAGTTTACTTAGAACAATCTAGGTGCTAAGGAGGGTCATGGACTGTGATCTTTCTTTTCTCTGACCATGGCCAGCATCATGGTCCCTGAACAGCCATCCCCCAAACGCTTGTTGTGGGCCAAAGTTGAACATAGTTTAGTGAGTGTAACGGGATCAGCATAAGCCCATGACCACTCTTGGAAGAAGCTTTAAGTACGTGCCTCTTGGGGAGGGAACTGGTAAAGTCATCTCTGTATAGGAAATTTAATTCTTTAAACATTTAAAGTATTTTAAAATTGGTCATCTTGGATTTGATCATTAAGTATGTGTGCGGAAAATGTGTCTTCGTTTCACCACTAGCAAGTTGTACAAAAATGTAATACATTTGTCAACTGGCAGTTTATTCTACATAATTGAAAACATTTTCTTGTGAAATATCTGCTTTTCCATACAAGAATACATTTTGCTGACTAAAATATAGCATTTTTTATAAAGGCAGGATTTTTTTAAGCTAAAGAAAATTATTACATTGTTCAGCACACATATGCTTTTGATTATAGTATTGTCACAACACGAAAATAGTACAGTGCCTTGAAACTTCTGAACAATCTTTATCATGGAAAATATTTCTAGATTGTAAGAATATGATTGCTAATAATTTCTATGGAAATATCTGAAACTTGATTTATATAGTGCTCTGCTTCGTGTTTTGAAGAATCACTAAAATCCCTGTTTTTCCACTTTGTTAATTTTATTTGTTTACCCTTTAAGATAAGACACAGTTACTTATTTTGGGTGATGAAGCAGAAAAATGTTGTATGATTTTATCTTGTGACAAACTTTTTAGAAGAATTGTATATGTAGCTGGCAGTAGTCCACAAAGGCAAGTTAGAACTGATTTAAAATACTGATACCAAATTGAGTCTTATCTCATAAAATATTTTCTACAAATTGAGGATCCTTATCCTCTCACAATGATTTTTGAGCTTTTATTCCAAATATAGGAGCCATTTTTCTTCTAATGATGAATCAAGGGATGACTAAAAAGCAGCAGTGTACATTCATCATATTCGTTAGCTGCTCTAAGCCTTGAGTCCTCTCCTTCAGGTATTGCTTAGCTCTTACAAGGCTTATAGGTGCTGAGGATTCAAATATCAGTAAGACATTCTTTATTGAGATTCTAGTGTACAGAAAGACAAATATTTAAACAACTGAATGGATGAAAGATAAATACCTGTCCCTCTCTGAGCGGGGTGGCTACTGCAGCTGAACCAATCAGTTCTCTCAATTGCAGTGACTTATCCAGACATCTTCTTTTTCACCCTTAGTTTTCCATTTGATTTTGTGTATCTGTATATTTTTAATTTTTCTAGACTACAGATAGCTCAAAATGTTATGTCCAAATAACGGATGTTACATGTTTGTAGTATTCAAGAAGATCATCCTAGATTATCTGTAGGTTATTCAGCAGTTCCTTTTGGACATGAGTTGCTGGTATTTCAAAAATATGAGCATACTTTTCATTGGCCTATATCCTAAATATTTGTCTCTGTAGTATATAGAACCTTCAGACAAAAATAAACACATTTTTACAGACACTTTGGAAGGTTTCTGAATTGCTAATTAAATGTTGTAAATAATTTTCAGCATCTACCTAAAGTATTGAAAATTCTTAAACATATGTATTTTATAATACAGAAATATGAAAATAAATTACAAAGAGGTAAAATAGCTCTGAAAAAAATGCCGGAAACTTTAAATATAACATTTAGTTTTGTAGAAACATGAAGTCAGGGAGACACATTACCATGTATTAGATTTGTGAAATACAGTCTTAATGATCGCTAAAGCTCTAATTCATTACTTAAAATGAAACAGTTTTGAAGAAATTCATAAACATTCATATTTTTTAAGTGACATCTCTAAGTTTGAGTGAAAACAATTAGATTATTTAGTAAAATTTAGAAGTAATATCATCTGTCTATTCATTATCACCAAAGACTATCCCAGATTGAGCTCAGAAATAGGAATAAGTGAATTTAAGTTTGAAAGGTTTACTTTCAAAAGAATATCCTATTTTCTTAGGGCTGGCCCCGTGGCCGAGTGGTTAAGTTCGCGCTCTCCGCTGCAGGCGGCCCAGTGCTTCGTTAGTTCGAATCCTGGGCGCGGACATGGCACTGCTCATCAGACCACGCTGAGGCAGCGTCCCACATGCCACAACTAGAAGAACCCACAACGAAGAATACACAACTATGTACCGGGGGGCTTTGGGGAGAAAAAGGAAAAAATAAAATCTTAAAAAAAAAAAAAAAAAAAAAGAATATCCTATTTTCTTTGTAGCTACTTTTGCCAGATATTTCCAAAAGTATGTTAAATTTCTACTGTTCTAGGCATAAGTAATGTACGTTTCCTATTGGATGGATCTATTGAAACTGAGGACCATAATCAACCCATAGTTTTAATATCCATTTTCTAGTCTGATTGGATTAAGGTAATACTATAATACTTCAAGAAATAGACTGATAATGGGGCTGGCCTAATGGCATAGTGGTTAAGTTTGCATGCTCTGCTTCAGTAGCCTGGGTTCGCGGGTTCGGATCCTGAGCTCAGACCTAGCACCACTCATCAAGCCACGCTGTGGTGGCATCCCACATAAAATAGAGGAAGACTGGCAGCAATCTTCCTTAAGCAAAAAAAGGACAAAAAAAAAAAAAACAAGAAATAGACTAATAAAAATTTCTACATTCTTGTGGTTATGTAGAAAATAGTGGGTCTTTTGTAAACTGTGTTTGGAAATTGTTGAATGGGTGTGCTATGCAATTTTGATACTAGTTTGCATTAATATCACAATGAATAGCAGTTATAATTTCAATTTTGTCTGTGAAATATTCTTTTAGACATCTTTAGGATCTTTATTTATAATGACAGAAAAAAAGAATCTTTACTGAAATAATGTTTAATTACTAAAATATTTCCTAGCTTTCAGCTTATGTGGAGAAGTTGTGGAAGCCACCTATGAATCCATTTGCTGAATTTATGGAGAAGCCCTCAAATGATGGAAGTCATTCAGAAGAACTGTTTTCCCATTTTAAAAGTAGACGAGAGAAAGAACATTTACCACAGCACGCCAGTGAAAGTCAAGTCTGCTGGTATTCTCAACAATAACAGGGGATATCTCATTTTCTGATTTCAGAGTTTCATGTTTTGTCCATATTGTAAATTGTTTGAATCAAATACAGCATTCTTTTGAGAATATCTTCTTCAAAGCTAATAATTCATATATTCATTTAATCTGATTACAAATATACTCGCTTAGCAGAATTTGACTAGTTTTTTTGAATCTTAATGAAAGCAATTAAAAATGAAAACCTTACCTATTAAGAATTTGTAATGTATAAAGGTTTTTACGGTAAATTAAACTATAAATACTTTGGAATATTGGAAATGTAGTTAATAAGTGATCAGTCACTGTCCTTTGGTGTATTGCTGTATAACAAATACCTATCATATTTTGCTTCTTTAGTATGGAGAATAACACTTGTTATTTATATGACTCATTGCCCCCAAAAATGCCAATCTTAAAATACCATTATTGTCAGTATGGATGGTGTAGTCCAGCTTCTGATTTAGCTTGTTATAAATGAAAATGATATTTTGTCATCTATAATCATTTTTGATGTTCTGCCCTTGGCTTTTAGTAATGGACTGGTGTCATTTATAGTCAATATTTTCTTAGGCCCATCACTTTAAGTCGGTGGTGTTTAAGAACCAAATCTAGTATTTGACATAACCACTCAGACGCCATCAATTGTTGATGAGCCATTATGTTCCATAAAGAAAGAAAAGAGCTGCCAATTAAAGACAAAATTATATCTTATCACTTGAAATTTTATTTATAAATCTTGAAAAAGCTCCTTCAAACATAATTACACATAGATTTTTAATCCAAATAACTCTGTACTTATATAAAAATAAAATGTGAGTGAAATAAATTAGTTAAGGTATTCTCAAAACTTCTTTATACTCAAAGTCCAACTCTTTGGAGTCATTCTTTGACTCAGAGTTGTCCTTGCTATTGAGTATTGGTGAGATGGCATTTCTCAGGAGCATCTTTAAATGAAATAAAACTTATCTATGCTGAGCTCTTAATTACAACATACAGCAAGCCTACATTGGAGTCTTGCTTCTGGAATGTTGCTAAACATTCCTACTTCACCAACTCCCTCAACCCCTCTCTAGGAGCCTTCGTTCCCAGGGCTTAGGAAGGTGCTGCTCCCTAGCCCTGGGATATCCTCCACAGCGTTGGATGACCATTCTGTGTGTTTTGGTTTTGTGCAGGAAAGACACGTCAGGACTGCCTCCTGACTGACAAAGATTGTAAGAAGCATCCTGATTTCAGGATGTAAAAATGTGGGCAAAAAAAAGAAATGTATCTTACAGTGTTACACAGTAGTGTCTAGGTAAAACGTAATCAAGAAGGCAAATACCAGTTTTGTTCTGAATGATAACGTATCCTAAAGTCGAATGTAAAGGACTTTTAGACACCTGGAGAGCTTTAGGTTTTTTTTGTTCCATTTGTTTAGCTTATTCGTTCTTCTAGAGGAAATTTTTTTGTGAAAAACAGTTAAGTTTCAAGAAAGGATTTGAGACTAAGATTTAGAAAAACAAATCTTTTCGGTTTGGAGTAAGGAAGAAGGAAGGAAAGAAAAAAATGCATATACACATTCAAACAAATCGTTTACCAACCAGACAAGGGATATTGAATAATTGTCAAATAGCATGTGAAACACTGCTATTGGGTTTGTGTTTTACATATTTTAAAATTTTAAAAACTGTTTTTCCATGTATAATAAGTGTAGAAAAAATGTGGATGTATGGAAAAAAATTCATACAGTTTCAGTGACAATTTACTGTTACATTTTGCACAACAGTTTATGGAACTGTAATATTTAGTCAAAGTATGCTATATTTGCATAAAAAGTATAACTAGTTTATATGTCAGATTTAACTTAAATTTTATTTGTGCATATGTAATTAGCCTAAAGCAGGACATCCTAAATGAAAAGACTGAATTGGAAGCAACATTTAAGGAAGCTGAGTTGGCAACCTTTTCTGTAGAATTACTTTTGCCGTTATTTAAGGACACTATTGAAGAGGTGAGTTTTGAAAATGTGAGTATTTGACTTGTGAACATCTGATAAAATGAAAAGCTTTTATAATACCCGGAATGCATTAACTGAGGTCTCATATCTTAAAGTAGTTAAGGCGGTACTGGTATTTTATACCGAAAAATGCAGATTTATCACTGTTCCTTAGTTCTGTGTCATTAACTGCAATTCTTTTCCTCAAAGGTGGTCTCAGGCAGGCACCTGATAAGAGGCTGAGCTGGAAACTGTGTACCTTGGTACTTGACTTATCTGGAGTTGAACTAGAGAGTCAACTTTTCTCGAGTGAATTTAAAACTAAAATATTCTGAGAAATGAAAATATCTATTTTCTGTAGTGTTATGCAGAATAGAAAACTGTATTCTAAAGTTTCATTGTACCAAAGTTTGAGTTGGGGACAAAAAATAGATTATATTCTATTCGTTTTATTAAAATAAGTGTCCAAAAAACATTGTAGGGTTTAAGCCCTTATTTTGATTTCATTTTACTTTAATGGACTATGTAACAGGTCCTCTTTACTATTGATAAACTTGGTAAAATTTACTATTTGCAAAAGAATGATTTTGTTACTAGGAAAAAGTATTCTTTGATAATAATAATATTATATTTTAGAGTGTCAATGCTATGTCTTACAATGTGTATGTGGTTCTTATGTTTTGTCAGGCTAATCTTTCTGCAGCCAATTTGAAGAAGTTTTCTAAACAGAAGAAAACATTAACGACAGAATTAGACACTTTTAAACATGTGAAACAAGCTTTAGAACATCTTCTTAGGAAGACAGAATACCAACACATAAGGAACACTAAGCACTAATTTAATAGTGATATTTGTCACTTGGAGGGTGTATTATTTCTCAAATTATAGAAGTTAAAATACTGGTAGATTTGAAATGGAAATAATTCTTGAATTTTTGTTTGAAATGACAATCTTAAACTAATCTCTACTTTTTAAATGTTTCATAAATAGTTCTACATGAGAACAGCATGTTTTTAATAGAAAATGTATTTTTATTCTCTATCTCAAAAACTTTCACTGTTTGTCATACTTCATTCAGCTGATTACAGTAGAATACTCTTAGAATTTAAGCTCTTGTGTACATTGTATTTATACATTCATATATTCTTTTTTGTAACAGTTTTATTGATTATAAACACATACTGTGCAATTCACCCATTTATAGTAGGCAATTCAGTCATTTTTAGAGTATTCATAGAATTCTGCAGCCATCACCACAATAAATTTTAGAGCATTTCCATCAGTACAAAAAGAAACACCACACCCTTTAGAAGTTCACCTCCCCTCCCCCCCCACCCTTCCTTTGCCCATTATCTACTTTCTGTCTCTATGGATTTCCCTATTCTGTACATTTCATATAAATGGAATCATATAGTATGTGGTTATTCATAACTTCCTTCTTTCATTTAGCATAATGTTTTCAAGATTCATCTGTGTTGTAGCACATAACAGTACCTCATTCCTCTTTATTACTGAACAATATTTTATTGTATGGGTATAACCGTTTATTTATCCATTCTTCAGTTGATGAACATTTCAGTTGCTTCTCCTTTTTGGCTATTATGAAAAAAGCTGCTGTGAACATTCATTTATAAGATGTATATACCCAAGAGAAATGAAAACATATATGTATGCCAAGTGATTCTGCTGTGTACCCTTACAGAGTCCAAGGATGGGTTTCGTGAAGTCCATGAGCCCTCTGAAATTGTGTGTACAATTTTGCATTATATGTACATGCATGTATGCTTTGGAGTGAAAGGAATTCTTAGCTTTTTCACATTCTCAAGCAGGAGTATGACCGTCAAAATGAATAAACGTTCTTCTGTGTTCTCATTTAAAATGTCAGAATGCTGTTATTGATTTGCTGTAATTCTTTAAAAAATTTCATATTACAAAATTTAGGTTGTTTTTAGTTTTTACCTATTTATAAACACTGTGAGCTTCCTTTGTATACAGTATTTTTGTGATTTTTATGTCATTAGCTTGTACTTTCTGAGGCATTTTTTAGAGATTAATTTAGTAAATTAAGTAATTTTGTAAATCATGGACAAAAAATGATTTGGAACACTTCGGCAAAAATCCTTCTGATGGTACACTTTATAAAAAATCTGAACTGTGCATAGTAGTTGTCCATATTAATTAATTTTTTTTTTTAAGATTGGCACCTGAGCTAACAACTGTTGCCAATCTTCTTCTTCTTTTTCTTTTCTTCTTCTTCTTCTCCCCAAAGCCCCCCCAGTACACAGTTGTATTCTTGTTGTGAGTGTGCCTCTGGTTGTGCTATGTGGGACGCCACCCCAGCATGGCCTGATGAGCAGTGCCTTGTCTGCGCCCAAGATCCGAACCGGTGAAACCCTGGGCCACCAAAGCAGAGTGTTCGAACTTAACCACTCTGCCATGGGGCTGGCCCCCATATTAATTTCTTAAGTGATGATTATTCCACTTCCTACTTTATGTAGAGAAATAAAATTTGTGAACACTGATTTGTAATATCTTTTTTTCACAGAGAGGGGACAGTTTATCCAGCATGTTAGAAAAGCTAACTGATAATGAAAGTGAGAACACTGTAAGTCTTTTCAAACTTTGTGTCTGTTCTTCTGACATTTTTTGTTTGTATGTTGCTTGGTTTTATAAAATTAGCCAGTATATCTAAGTTTGATATTTCTAAATTTTACATTATATTTGCTGAAGGATCTTAAGAACAAGATACTTGAAAAGGAGACCTATATCCAAGAACTTTCTTGTCTGTTTCAGAATGAAAAGGTAAGCAAGTTTTGAGCTTAATTCACCATATTTTCTTAATATTGACTCCCTTTTCCCCTTCTTTCCATCCTGGCCCCCATATCCTCAGAAATACAAACAGAAAGGTTTTTAGATTATTTGGATATTTTGCAAGTCTTCTGTATCAAACATCTAATTTTTTAAAGTTTTTTTTTTAAGAGTTTTATGGTGTTTCACTCAGCGTACTTGGCATAGATCACTATATATTAGGAACTGTGTAAATTTGTATCGTATTTTAATTTTAGTATAAATTGAGGAATTTCAGTGTTCGTAGGAGCATTTTAGACATACCCATAATATTACTTATGAGGATAATGAGGATAGATGGGACTTTTAAAAAGATAATTATCAGGAGCCATTAAATGAAAGGAGGGAGGAGAAAACATCCTGATAGTTTTATATAAAATACATTTGTAATGGGGGGGTAGTGGTTTATATAAAGTGGTACTTCGCTTTTTATCAGCTTTTTAGTCCGTGTCTAAATATGGGTAAAGTTAAAGATTGTGGAGAAATACATGAAATAACACTTTTTTGTTTTCTCTGTTTTAGGAAAATGCTTTGAAAGCAAACCGTTTTTCACAATCAGTAAAAGTAGTGCATGAACGACTACAGCTCCAAATTCATAAAAAGGAAGCAGAGAATGATAAATTAAAAGAACACATAAAGGTTGTAAAAATCCATCCATTTTAATACTTGAAGTGATAAAATTAATGAACAACTATAAAGCCTTTCCTTAATTCTGGAATTTGGTGGTTTTGAAAGAATTCAGTTTGAGTGTTGCCATGGGAAATACATATTTGAGGCAAATCTTAATTTTAAGATTTCTAGCCCATCTGAAGATTTGTCTCCAAATCCCAATATAAAAATGCTGTGTCTTTTTTTGTGCCAATCTAGGAAGGATTTGTAGAGCTTGAATTACTTAAAAAATCTTTCCCATTATATCGTTAATTTATGTTTATTGTGGAAAATTTGTAAAATATAAAAGAGAAAATTAAAATAACTTAAAAACACCGAAACCATTGTTAACATTTTGGTAGATAGTATTCCAGTCTTTTTTTTACATTCATACATACATATAAGTATTCTCACACATATTTAGTAAGCAGTCAATAAATGTTTATTATTTTTGTGTTTGTTACTAATGGTAACAACTTTAAAATCGGTTAACCTAGGGTTTTAGGTTAGTGTTTAGATAATCGAGTAATCTCTATGCTATACAGTTTTTTAGCAGTATAATTAAGAGGAATTTTTTGATTTAAATTGAGTGGTTTAAATATTCTTTTGGAAGTCTCACAGTCACTTTGGGAAAAGAATTTGAGGATGCTATGATATGACATAGGCTAATTGGACCCACTGTCATTTTTGCCAAAGGAAAAGAAGCATCGTTCCCATCTTTAGAAGATAAGTGTACAAAGACAAACCCCACTGTGTGTGAGGACTTCTGTGCTAAATTCTGTTTGCTTTTACACTCCTGGGTCATAGCAGATGTCTGCAACCTGCGGCACATGTTTCAAGACTGCACTTGGGGTGTTTTTTTTTTTCCCTTCAGTGACAAGAAACCCATCAAAGGGACGTTAAGCAGGCTTATGAGGGGGTGTAAATTTTGTCCTGTGTCCTCAACATGTGCTTCTAAGCACTTTCCCCCAGAGATTCCCTGTGTCCTTTGCATAGGTGTCCTGGGGCACAGCAGATAAATCAGAGTTGGTACTGCATTGCTCTGTTCTGTTAAAAGCAGGAGAATTCATGTGATTTAACATCTCAGATAATCATCTACTTACACAAGTACATCTTACTTACACAATTTTTAGTTATATCCTCAAACAGCAGTTAGGGAAGTTTTTGAAAAGAGTCTCCTCAATTTAAAAATGAAATATTAAATGATTTTTTAAAATTAAGTTTAACAGTTACTTTCTATATCCATGATAATTTGGAGAAAGAATATAAGGCTAAAATCCTAGGATTTTGTGATGACATTCTCCTGTCTAGTACTTTGAGTTGACATTCCTTTACAAAAATTCAACTGTTTATAAACGATTAAAAGAATTTGCATTAGGTTACTGATATTTTTCTACATTCCCTCTAACATACACCCTTTGGAATTTAAGGCATTAAGTAATTGGGGGTCAGAATTTAGTTCTTTGATTTAGGTTTAACAAGTTATTTTTTAGAGTACAAACACAATGAACTCAGTTTGGCAACATAAATCCAGTTTTTTAATATTGTTGAGTCAGTGCATTATATTGGGTCTTGTAAAAATTTAAATTACATTAGGATTCTCTGAGAACTATTCCCAAGATACTTTGAACCACTTTTTCTCTCTTTATAATATATTCTCTCTTTATAATATAGCAATCATAATTAGAATATTTTCACATTTTAGAAGATATAGAGAATACTTATCTTCTAACATGCAGCGTATATAGTTCTTTGTAAATAGGAAAAGGCAAATAGTTGACTTTAAATAGGTGCCCATTCATTTGGCAAATGACTGTGAGGGATTAATTATTTTGAAACTTTAAAAATAATTTGATAGTTTCAGTACACTCCCTAATAGTCCTAAAGTGTGGGATTTGATAAATCTAGTGAGAAAGTGTTACTAGAACCTTGTTCAGAAAAATTTACTTCACCTTTGGTGTTTAAAAAGGTTTTTTTAAGGTGTAGCAGTCATTCACTGTGTGATGGTGACACCCTGTGGTTGTGTGGAGGAATGACAGCTGTATTTCCTGTGGGTCTTCATTTCTCTTAAGTAGGATTACTGTACTGCTCTTATTTGGTTTTCCCCAACTACTTATTAAAGTGTTTCCTGGGATATTTTTAGTTAGGATAGGTTTTTAAAGACAATTTAAGAATGTTTTGCTTCTTTTCCTAGTCTACCTAATCACTTTTCAAAGAGATCAAGTCTTTAAATCTTATTTAAGATGTACTTCTTAATCTCAATTTTAGTGGAAGTTAAGTTGCATAGTTTTTGTTCATCATAGAATTAAGTAGAAAAGCACCCTATCTTTTACTGTGACTTCTTTGACTTTTTTCTTAATTAAAATGGTTGTTCAGTGAATGGGAGACTAAAACCTAAATTCTGTAGTAATTTTACGTTCTTTTCAGTATATACACAACTTTCAAAAAAATGTAAAAGCATTAAAATCTTAAATCTTTAAGTTCTTAGATACTTAATAGTCAAATATTTTAATTACAAAGTCTTAAAATAATTTGAAATAAAAACATGAGAGTTATCACACTAAATCATGTCTGTCATCTACCCATCCTAATATTCTGTCTCTTGTTATGTCACCAAGAGACAAGTCAAGGAAACAGTCATGCCAATGAACACCATGAAACACAGTTGGTACAAATATGCCCTCAAACATCTTTTTACCCTTACTCACTCTTATGGATGAGGGAGTCATTCATTTATCTAAACCTGTTTGGTCTTAGAATAACAACTTCTACAAACTTACTACTCATTGGGTAAATCAGTATTTTTTATTTTATTTTATTTTTAATTTTATTTTTTTGAGGAAGATTAGCCCTGAGCTAACATCTGTGCCCATCTTTCTCTACTTTATATGTGGGACGCCTGCCACAGCATGGCTTGATAAGCCGTGCATACATCCGCATCCATGGTCCGAACCAGCAAACCCTGGGCTGCAGAAGCAGAGCGTGCAAACTTAACTGCTGCGCCACTGGGCCAGCCCCTAAAGCAGTATTTTTATTGTCCTTGATGTAACTCTTTCAAGTGTCAAGGCGTGTCTCTTAATTCTAGTAAATTAAAATTTGGTAAATAAGTCTATGTTTCTCTCATCTATACCCTTCATGATCTATAGTTTTATGCTACCTCCTTTAAGCCTTTATCATTCAAACTAGAGTCCTAATATTTTTGAGGTGCAACCGACTCCTTTGAGCTTTGTGTACCTGTTGTTTGAATTGTCTGGCTAAGTTATGGTTTTTTGATTTGCAATACTAGTACTATATAATATTCTAGATCTGAAATTTGTGTAAGTCCTAGTTAATCACAAAAGTTTTAGGGAAGTTAGTGTTTGTACCATAATGACCAACATCTATAATACAAGTAGCATTAGTTTTATGTAGGCTTATATATTTTAAATTTGTGTTCTATAACTGGTTACAGATAAACAATGGTGAAATCATCTGTCATCACTGTTTTGCTTTTTAGTAATCTTATGATTACTCCTTTTGATAAAATCTGTGTTAAACCTTATTTACATATCTTTACAATGTTTACATAAACATTGGAGTTCTAAAATAATTTAATTGCTGCCGATATTTTTTTAGAGCTTAGAAACCAAGATAGCTGAATGGAACTTGCAATTGAGAAAAAGTAAGCATGAGACTGTAGCAATGAAAGATTCAAGTAAGCAAAAAGCAGTAGCTCTAAAAAGAGCATCTAAAATTTACAAACAAAGGCTTGACCATTTTACTGGAGACATTGAAAACCTTACTTCCCAGATTAGAGATCAGGTAAGTATATACATTCTTTCTTAAATGACTATTTTATGTATTTACTTTGTGTAGTTTATGTCATGATGCTTAATGTAATAGTTTTATTCTTCTCTTAATACTATTAATACTAGAAAAACTTTACTCATACTTTTTGTTTTAGTCTTTATTTTGAAAGATTACATAAAATGTCAAATTTGCATATTGAATTATATCAACATTTCCTTGGGAACTTCACTTAAAGGTTATGTGAAGTGTGTCACAAAGCTTCTGTGGCCAAGGGTAACAGTGTACACAGATTCCCCTTGGAAGTTTACAGTGCGCATTAGCATGTGAAGGGCCCTGAGAGGGCCTTCAGTAGAGCAGTATAATGAAGGGTATTGAACTCGGAGTTTCCCACCACTTATTTAACCACAGAACTCTTCTTTCACCCACAAAGCAACTCTTGGAACTGGTTCTGAGCAACACTGAAATGCTGATTTATGTTATTGGGTCATATGCCTTCATTCAGTAATTCATTTCATTAAACTCTGTAACGCATTTAAAACCATACGATGACGTAAACACACCATGTGAAAGTTATCTTCGAGTGTAGTACAAAGTTGGAAAATGGACTTAGTGCTTTGTTGTTGTTGACAAATTATTATATTTATTCAATTAGCAATTAGTAAAATATTTACTGTTTTTAATGTCTCATTGGTATCCCACCTCTTAAGAACCAGTGTTCAGGCTTATAGAATTATTAGAGGCTTTTAGAAGTGAAAACAGACTTGCATAAACACTTGTGTAAACAAAACAACTTAATATTTTATAAGCTCCTGTTAACATTTTAAGGCCTTAATATTTAACCTACGTTCAGAAGAATTTAACTAGATAAAAGAATTGAAGACTAAGTTCAAAATCTAGAAGGTTGTGTACCTAGGTTATAGCACTACGCCTGAAAATAGTCTTGAGTGGTAAAAACTAATCGAGTCAGCATTCTTGGGATTTTCCTCTTTAAATAGTGTCATGTCATCCATGCCCCAGATCATGGTCTGGGAAGGCTCCTCCACTTGTTTACCTCGTGACATTGGGTAAGGTACTTAACCTCTCTAAGTGTCAGTTTCCTTGTCTAATAATAGGTGATAATAATATTGTCTATCTTATATGACTGTAGGCAGGAATAATTGAGAAAATATATGTCAAAGCACAGTGCCTGGCCATACTACATTTTTCCTATATTGGCCTCCTTTCTATTCCTCTGATCCATGGAGTTTGTTTTCATTGTTTTGTTTGCTGTTGCCTCTGACTGCGATGTTCTTCTCAGCTCACAATAGCTGGTTCTTTTTTAAATCATTCAGATGTCTTTTTAATTGATACCTCTTCCTAGTGGCCTTCCTTGACCAGTCCTTTTGAAGTAGTCCCACAACAATTAATTATATCAGTGTATCAAGTTTTCTTCATAGCATCCACTTTATAGGTAAAATTTATTTTCTTCCACTTTTTCTCTAATTTTATTGAGATATTCATAAAATTTCTAAATATCTTAATTTATATTAGAATTGCACAACTTACACTTCATAGTGTATATTAGAATTCATTTACATAAAATATGAAAACAGAATACTAGTCTTCGATATATCAAAAATGTTACTGTGGAAAAAATGTAAACAGAAAATGTCTTGCACATAGTAATACTCAATAAATGCTTGATCAGTGAGTGTCTGAATGATGAAGGAAAGAAGGAGGCACCCAGTGAGTGTTAAGTGTTGTCATTACTACTTCTGGGTCTTCTGGTTAGTGATTATGGGCACTGTTGCCATTCCAGTGAGTCTAATTTTTGGTAGAATGTAGATAGGGGACATAATGGCCACAGCTCACCAGGTGGATTTGCAAAGAGTAGATTCATTTCACAATTAGTTATTTATTGAGTGTCTGCTTTATGCCAGGCATTATTCAAGGCCCTAGTAATGAACAAACCAGATAAAAATCTCTGCCTCTTGGAGCTCACATTCAAAGTGGATAAGCAACCACTACCACTTTCATCTCTTTGCTGACAGAAACAGTGTTTGAAGGCCGACAGGGTGACCTCTACAAAACAGGTTGACATCATTAAAACAAAGATAAATAAGGCTGCATTATTAGATGCTGTGGAAGTGTGGAATTGCAGGTGGCTTCTATGTATGCCATAGAGGGCTTCTTTCTCCTCTGATGCTTATGTCGTTGCTAGCATCTTCTATATAGAGAATGCAAAATGAAAAGTTCAGTAAATAGGGAATTATCTTCATTAATTATGAAACATTGTTTGAAAATAGTTACTTCAACATCCTTAAAATGTTAAGTTGGAACTGCCACTATGTGCCTATAAAATGAGTAATATAAATATGTTGTTATTAAAGTTTGCTTTAAAACTTCCATATATTCAGAACTGTACACTGAAGTTTTCTTTAACAAAAGTTCCATACTTTGTAGGATGAGTGTTTCCTTGTTTATATTGTATTTGTGTTTAGGGCCCTGAACAAAGCCGAAGTGTTACTCAATTATAAGATGAGTACTTGATGTATTTTTTAGGAAGCCAAGTTGTCTGAAACAATCTCAGCTTCCAATGCCTGGAAAAGTCATTATGAGAAAATTGTAGTAGAAAAAACTGAATTGGAAGTTCAGATCGAAACAGTGAAAAAGTAAGAAAAAAATTTAAAATCCTTTTACTGTTTACTAAGAAGTGTTTTCAGTTCTTTCCTCTTCGAGTGGTTTGTATTTTGGTTCTTCCGATTACATGTGGTAAAGGTATTGTCTATATGATTTGACATTTTTAATTCTATAAACTTTTCTTACTCTAAAAATACAATAAAAATGATTACCAGTTGAAAGTACTCACATTCTGAAATTTTGGACTTTTAGGTTAGTATTTGGTATGAGTATGTGTCATCTATTTACAGTAAATGTTAATAACTTTGTCTTAAAATGGAAGTGATATTTCTCTACTGAACAAGAATGTCTAAGTAAGAATATATAACATAGTTTAGAATAAAAGCGTAAATGTTTTCAAAATCCTTAAAGTTATTGTTCCTTAAAGTGCCTTAAATACATAACAAAGAAAATCAATGAGTAAAAATACATATACTTTACGCTTTGAAATTTATTAATAATAAGCTAATAATAATGAAACCTGAATATTTGCTTTTAAATGTTTTATCTTCTGTATATTCTCTTCAGTTTTATTATTGAAAACTAGCATATACAATTTGCTTCTAAGATTAGTTATTGTCTCACTTGATCCTTTTATTTAACCTTGTTCCTGAAATTGTGCATATGTTTGTGCACATGTGTGAATGAGAGACAGACAGACATCCCTGTGGATGAGAGACAGACAGACAGACATACCTGTGGATGAGTTTAGATGTTTTATTGAATAGCAAAGAGAATGTTGTGTAAATTTTCATTGGCATCATCAATGAGTAATTATTTCTAATCAAAGTTACTCAAGTAACCGTATAGATTACTGCTTCCTATTTCACTTGTTCTATGAGTTCTATTAACTTTTGAAACAGTGCACCCTAACAAAATAATTTCAGAAACACACTTAAAATGTGTAAGTTGAATGAAAACTTCTATGACTTTTATAAAATATATCGTTTCTTTTATAAAGGCAAATCAGTACTCTTTTGGAAGACCTGAAGAAAATGGAAGACGATGGAAAAAATTCATGTGAAGAAATTCTTAGAAAACTTCAGTCAATTGAAGATGAAAATGAAACTCTGAATCTTGAGAATACAAAATTAAAGGTACTTTGTGTCTGCATGTGTGTGCATGATTGTGTAATGACAACCTAGTACTTAGTAAAAGTAGCTTCAAATAACAGCATGTTTAGAAAAGTGCTCTTATATCATTTTGTCTTTTATGTTTCTCAGAGTATTAGAGTATCATTATAACAGGTAACTTCTAAAACTTTATATGTACATGCCTGTGTATGCACATGAATACACACATTTGTAACTAGATTTTTAAATGTTTATAGTTGTATACACAGATACATTTTCAAATTACTTTCAGCAGCATTAAGTAAGATTTATGAAGTTGAACAACTGTACCTCAATGCAAAAAAAATTATTGACTCCAATTTTAGCAGTTAAGTGAATCATCCACAGTTACATTAACTTTAATGCATGAGATTATTTCTAGGTGTCATCGTTACAATAGAATATAACCTCAGGCCTGATCTGTTTGAAACCAGAAAGTATGTTCTTGGCTGCTTCATAACCAGAAAGAATTTTCCAATTTAGCCAAATCCAAGGGGTGATTGGTTTGTATGTGTACCAGAGAAAAGATGGGGGAGAGACTTTCATACTTTCTGAGAAAAAAGATAAATTTGAGTTTTCAATCAGCGATACAAGTAACCAGGTGAGACTTTACTAAAGTCTCATGGCATCATTTTCAGTCCCATAATACTCTTTTTGGCAGATAGTAAATAGAAGACGGAAAAGAATCTGTTTATGTAAAAGATGGCCAGAGTCGACAGTTCAAAGCTGATAGGGCATCACAGAACCTAGCCTCTTTTTACCTCTCTACTCTGCCATTCCTAGGTTGTGACCCCCATCCTCATGATCCAAAATGGCTGCTGGAGCTCTCGCCAATAATAGTCAAGTTTCAAGCAACAAGATGGAGGGGAAAAAAGATGGATTATCTCCCTCTTTTTTTCCATCTCCTCTCTTTTAGGGAAACTTCTGAAAATTCCATACCACTCGATTCTTCTACTTGTGACGCATGTGGCCCCAGCTTGCTGCAAGGGAGACTAGGGAATATAGTCTTCTAGTTATCCTGAGCTCTAGCCAAATATGAGTGTTCATTATTTCCTGCATTTTGTTCATGTTTTCCTCTATCTATTCCTATAATTTTACTATTCTTACGGTGTAGAATGCTATTTTTCTCAGTATCTAAATCCTTTTTCTTTAAAGTTCAGCTCAAATGCTGCTTCCCCACAAAGTCTTCTCAAATAGGGTGAGTCTCTCCTTATAAACTCCCATCTTTGTAGGCACAGGATGCCAGGGAAGGTGTGACATACATTTAGCTCTCAATGAATATTTATTGACTGAATCCTTAAAATGTTTTATCCAGGAAGAGGAAGCAATTTTATTTATTATGTTTATTTTCTTAATTTCCTTGATATCCTTCAAAGAGAAAAGATTAGAAGGATATCTTATTAATTATAAGTCTAGTTTTTAATCACATGTTAATGGAATTATTTTAAATCACATAGATATAAAAATCATTGAGTTAAAGTTTACATCTTATCATGTTGTATTAATTCAGAAACATGTATTTTTAATGCATTATTCTATGGATTTTGTTTAAGGAAAAAATCTAGATATGTTTTGCATATGTTATTTACAATGTAAAATTGCCTAGATGGTCTAATTTGTTACTTTTAATTACTTTAGATTAATTTTAGATTTTAAAGTTACAGATGAAAAAAAAACTAGCTGATATTGCTTCCAAGGCCCAGTGACCTCCTTTATTAAAACGAAAAAAGTTTATTTGGAGGGTTATAAAGTTCTATTTGTTGATTATAGAAAGTTGGAGAAACAGAAAATCACAAAGGAAAAGTAAAAAATCACCTGTAACTTCACAACTGAAAGATAACTAAAGTGACTATTTTAGCATATATATAACTTTTGGGATTTTGGACTACTTCCAATTTTTGCTAATAAAGAAAAATGTGAATAGTTTCTTTGAGTCTTCTTGCATATCTGAGGATAAACTTCTAGAAGTAGAATTATATGGTCAAAAAGGAGACCCATTCTTAATGTTGCTGGTATATATTTCCAAATTACCTATCATAAATGGGTCCCTATACTTTTTCCCATACTAGGCAATTTTGAAACAAATCTCTCCACATTTGATAGTTGACCTCATCTAATGTTGGGCTTTAAATATCATCTGTACCCTGTGGGCTCTCAAATTTCTGTCTCTTAGCCTAGACGTTGCCCTGAATTCCAGACATATATTTTACTGCCTACTTGGATATTTAATAGGTGTCTCAAAGTTACCATGTCCAAAATAGAGCTCCTGTATGCCCCCACATGGTTCATGCTACAGTTTCCTCATCTCAGTTAATGGCAGTCATCCTTTCTATTACTTGATGTCATCCTTCACTCCTTTCTCTTACACACTCTTCCAGTCTGTCAGCAAATCGCCTTCAAATATATCCAGAAGTTGACCACCTCTCTCCAGGACCACTGCCGTTACATTACCCTGGTTCAAGCCACCATCTCTCGTCGTCACAGTGACTTTTGAACTCTTCCCTTTGCTTCTGCCCTTGCCCCTGCAGTTAGCGTTCAGTTTAGCACCAGAGTAGTTCCTATAAAAATGTTAGTCAGACGTGTCACTGCTCTGCTCAACCCCCCAGTGATATCTTAGTTAATAGAGTAAACATCTCCAAGGCATTGCACCATCTGGCTTTCCTTTTCCTCTCTGACCTCACCTTGCGCTCTCCCCTTTGTTTTCTCCCTTCTGCCACACAGGCCTTCTTGCTGTTTTCTCCTAATGGCTGGGCCTTCCCCACCATTGCCTTTGTCTACAGGAATTCTCTCCTCTCAAAGAGCCATGCTTCCTTTCGCTGTTTGCTCCAAAGTCTCTTTCTCAGGAGGCCTCCCTGGCCCAGCCCCAGCTTGTCATTCCTAGCCTGCTTTCATGTATGATATATTTTATTTCTTATTCTTGTTTTTTGTCCATCTATCCCTTGTTTTTTCTGCCTATGCATGAAGTATGTAAGCTCCATGAAGGAAGGAATTTTTGCTCTTTTCTCACTACTAGAAAATATCCAGTGCCTAGAGCATTTTTTAATAACTAGTAAATATATTTCTTTATGTATTCATTGATCCTTTACATTTCTGCCTTTTTTAATTACTTACTAATTATCTTTTGTATGTCTGTTTTCTTAATATATAAGAACTTGCTGTATATTATATTTTGTCATAATTTGTTACTTTTTTCACATTTTGATTGCTTCAGACTTTCTGAGGGGGCTATGAAATTTTTGACATATTTTTTTTCTTTTATGGCATCTGTTGGGAGTCTCTCACATTTTTGCACATCTTGCAAGCAGAGGCACTGACTGCCTATAAGCCAGACTGTCTTTTCAAGGGTGTTTCTATAATGAACATCCTTGGAAGGTAGCAATGCTTCATTCTACTGCAGGATAGGTGTGCTTTGCCGGCTGTTTTAAGAGATCTGGGTTCCCTAAACTCAGGGTTGCTCTTCTGTAATCTATCTGACTGCATGTACAGGTATCATCTGGCCCTCTTTGTGTTGCCCTGTGGGAACTGGGGCTTAGGAGACTAACACACATTCTGACATCTGGCTACTGCTATTGCAGTGAGTAATAAAGTCCTGTGTCTCTGACCCAGAAGTCTCATATCTTCTGCTAGCATCCAAGAAACTGCGCTAGGCTAACATAAACTTGGAGAGTAAAATCTCAGACACGTACAGTTCTTGGTATCTTCTTTTGGCTTTATGCCTAATAGGGTTTTTGCTATCCTAAACTCAAATAAAATTTTACCTGGATCTTCTGTGAAAATTTTTAAAGCTTTATTTTTTATATTTAACAAATATAAAAAAATAATGTTGGGTAGAGGCAAATAATCTATTTTTTGCCTAGTAAACAGTTGTCTTATTACCATTATTTACTGATCCATATTCTCCCCATTGATTTAAAAATCCAACCCTTGTCATATACTAAATATAATTTTAGTGTGTGTATTTTTCTTTTTCTGTTCCATCGATCTCTGTATTCTTATTTAGTATTTTAATAATTTTAGTTCTTTATACATTTTAATATATAATACATACTGAGATTCTCCATTTAGTATTCTTTTCAAATTTTTATTAATCTTTTCTATTTATTTTTCCATATGAATTTTAAATTAATTTTGTCATATTCCCTCTTCCTCCAACTGTTATCTTTTGGTTGAAATTGCATTAAAGTTTTATTGATTTAGAAAAAAATCTTATCTGTCAATAGTATTGAGTCTTCCCATCCAGAAACATGGTCTTCCTATTTTCCAAGTCTTTTTTCTTTTCTTTTTTTTTTTTGGTGAGGAAGATCGTCCCTGAGCTAACATCTATGCCAGTCTTCCTCTATTTTGTGTGGGGGATGCCACCACAGCATGGCTTGATAAGCAGTGTGTAGGTCCATGCCTGGGATCAGAACCCACAGACCCTGGGCCACTGGAGCGGAGTGCACAAACTTAACCACTACACCACCGGGCCAGCCCCCCAACTCTTTTTTTGTCAGTAAATTTTAAAAGTTTCAAAAACACATTTCTTGAATAATTCTTATTAACGTTGTTCATAGGTATTACTTTTTGAAATTCTTTTTTTAGATTAGTAATTGTATACAGTCAAAAAAAGTATTTTATGATTTTGTTGATAAATGAGTTATGTTTTCATAATCCTATAGCAAGAAGTACAAATGAGTTCTAATGATTTATAAAATCTATTTATATATTCTTTGCTAGACTACACTTGCTGCTTTGAAGGACGAGATCGTTTCTGTTGAAAATGAACTCGTAGAATTGCAAGAAGTAGAAAAACAACAGAAAACTCTTATTGAAGTGTATAAAACTCAGGTGACCATTGCATTTGTTTTAACATTTGTTAAATTTAGTAGACAATTTAAAATACCACATTTGTTTATGATCTAAATAAACAGAAATAAAGAAAAGTAGAGCTATTATTTTGTGATAGACTGTGATATGTCCCAAATATTTCTTAATGTTCCAAATACTTTTATAAATAGATGATTCTGCTGTTCCTTGATTCAAACATTGTCTGTGTATGTATTGGATATTCCTAAAAGTAGATCTAAAATTAATTATGTAGGTGTAATGTAAACCTTATGCATAATCTCATTAATCTTGGTTAAAGTTGTTATCTTCTATATTTAATGGTATTGTTTTGGAACAGTGACTCCCTTCTAGGGTCATTAAAGCCCCATGTGCCCTATTTCCCAATAAATAAGGAAAGTATAATTCAGATTTACTCACATGAAAGACCTGAAAAAGAACATATGACAATACAGATGGAATAGAACATGTGTTCAATGTTAATTTATAGAAAAGCTTATATTTTGGAAATATAGTGTTCAAGAAAAACTTCATGAGAAAGATGAGACTCTTGCAGGTCCTTAAATGATGGGTAACAAACTAGTCAATAAAGAGCTAGTCAATAAACTAGTCAATAAATAAAACTTTATTGGGAGAGAGTGTTTGAATTACAGAATAATGAACTAAAGGTAAAAACATAAGGTGGGCATAGTGTAGGTAAATAGGAAGGGGCTGCATCTGGATGGTTTAGATGGGAAAATGGAGTTGAGACCTCCAGTTGGAATATTGCAGTCATCAGGAGGTAAGAATGGAGACTGTGGTGGACTGTGGGACGTGTTAACGAGAACGTTATCTGGGTGTTCCAGCTGGTCGTTTGGGTTTAATCCTTTGGCAAGAATTCTGTGGATGAGTTACCATATTATAGGCTCTGGGCCTTGTATAAAGTGCTCTGTCAGATATTTTTTGAGCAGATTTTGATATGGAAGATAAAATAATTGCTATAGGAGCTAGTTTGGTATGGGAGTCTGATTCTTTAAAGTGACATTGACCTGCAAATGAAGATCTCTAATATTCAGAGTTCCAGTGAAGAGTCTAGAAGTATTGATGGGAAAAGACAGGTTAATCATAAAAGGATTGTGGATTAGCATAGAGCATTGAGTGATTCCCATATTTAAAGAAGGGATAACGTTATATAAACATAAGGAAGGTATTGATAGAGAACTAATTATTTGTTTAAAATTGAAAATTCAAATTTTTGGCTTTTTATTTCGTTATGGTCCTAATAATGAAATAATACATCTTACTCTAATAATATATTTTATTTTCAGATACAAAAGTTGCAAGAAGCAGCTGAAATGGTGAAAAGCAGATGTGAAAATTTACTACATGAAAATAAGCTAATAACAAAAAACAAAAGTAAAAAATTAGAGAAGGTGAGTTTGACGTTTAAATAATAGTATTTTGTTTATATGTTTTGTATTTTATGCATATTACACAAATTCTTTCATTTTTGTCAGTTTATCTCATTTAGAACTAGGAATTATCTGTTGTCAATCTCTGTAGGAGGTTGTTTTCTGAGGAAATAATGTTTCTTCCAGGCTTGAAATGTTGTTTGTTTGTGTGAATGTTTTTTACTTTTTTTCTTAATATTTGGAAAATAGCATAAATGTTTAATTTTTGTGATACAAGAGCAGAGTTAAATAACCATAAGTATGCAAACTTGAGTACCTGTCATTTTTAATCTCACCTTTTTTCCTAGTAGTAAATCTTTTGTGTCTAAAAAACCAAGTATTCTCTGCTAAATGTTTTTGTGGAAGAAAAATAGCATCATTTAAAAAAACCCAGTATCGTTTCCTTTTTTCACCCTATTGCAACAGAATGAGGGGAAGGCCAGTATTGGCAGGTTATGATGTTTTTGTGAATATTTTTAAGTTTTTAAATGAAACCGTATCCTTTTTTGGGTCTTTTCATGTTTTGGTAAGGAAGCAGTGAAAGTCGTCGGATGCTAACTCCCGGCCGGAGAGGTCAGGGGATGTCACTGGACAGTTCTGACTGAGTGTAATGAGGTGGCTGTCTCTGGGTCGTCCTCGTGTCTTGGGGTTAAGAAGTCCAAGTGAGGCACCAGCGAAGAAGAGATCGGCGGGAGCAGGCGTTCTGCTGGTTAAACAAAGCTAAAGAGCCCATCAAACATGCAACTTACTGCTTTCTGAGAATTTCTCTTCACCTCTTCTTAGCAGACCAGAGGAGGCATCATTTCATGCCTCTTGATCCCTTTTTCTCAGAAGACATACCAGTGCAAATGTCCCTTTTCTGCTAGGCAGCACTGTAAATAAAAGCCTATTAAGAGACCTGTTGAAAGCAGATGGGGCAGGAGCCTGTGTTTTTTAAATACTTTGAGGTCACAATATTTTCTTACTGATTTTAAACCAGAAAGGTCATTTTTTAAAATGAAGCCTTCCTCTCCTTTTTCCGCTCCTTTAAGTCCTGGTTTTCTCGCAGGTTCTTAGGTGCTGGGAGACTCAGAGGGATGCTTTGTCCTAGTTGTGTCTTTGGGATCAAGAATGCCAGATGTTGCACAGTAGCTCTAGGTGTTAGAGTCTAGCTCTCGTTTTTCCTCTCCATGAGCATGCTGAATGCCATATGTCTGGTAATTTTTTAATTAACAGCACAAGCATTTCTTAGTGTTGTTTCTTGTCACATCTCCACAAAAGTGCCACGTTGAGAAACTGCAGCAACCAAAGAGATTAATATAGATAAAATTAGAGAGATTTGTTCATAGTAACATTAATGATCAAATTACATCTATTGATGCCTGATGATATTAGCCGTCTTGAAATAATATACAGTAAACCCCACTGATTTGGTCTAAGATGAGTGTAGCAAGGCTACTGTAATTGAAATACCTGAGTTACAAGGTTGAATGATAAAAAGGGACAATTACTTTAGAATGATGGCTGGACAGTAGAAAACTGCCATACCAGCTTTATTAGTAACATCTATGCTTGAATATAAAAGACAGGATTCAAAAAGTTTGCTTTCCTGGGGCCGGCCCAGTGGCATAATGATTAAGTTCGTGCTCTCTGCTCCAGTGACCTAGCGTTCACTGGTTCGGATCCTGGGCATTGACCTGTGCACAGCTCATTGAGCCAGGCTTTGACAGGTGTCGCACATATAAAATAGAGGAAGATGGGCACAGATGTTAGTTCAGGGCCACTCTTCCTCAGCAAAAAAAGGAGGATTGGCAGCGGATGTTAGCTCAGGGCTAATCTTCCTCAAAAAAAGAAGAAAAAAAGTTTGCTTTCCTCAGTAGGTTAAACATTCTCCCTGCAAGCTAATATTACTATATTCATTTGCTTAACACACTTTTTGAAAACTGAAGTTCACCCCACTTTTGAGTTATATGTTCTTATTTAGCAGAGTCTAATTTAATGTTTATTCATATTTATTTAGTTGAATCTTTTTGTTTAAAAACATTATACCTAAAATACTTATTATATTACAGTCATATCTAGTGTTTAAGATAGTAGAAATGTTAATGCTGAATGTGTGATCTTGCACTTGTTTCCTTAATGCCACAACTCAGATGAGAGGCCAGATGGAGTCTCATCTGAAGGAGTTAGAGTGCATCCGCGATTCCTTGACGACGGCGGAGCAGAGGCTTCGGGAGTGTCAGGAGAGTCTGCAGCACTACCAGGGGAGATGTGCAGACCAGGCCCACACCGTTAGGGAGCTGCAGGGCCAGGTGTCCAGCTGTCGTTCTGATTTTTGCTAGAGGTGGTAAAGAAATGTTTAGGAATGATTTCACCAGTTGAGGGCACTCATGTCAGGGGTTGATTTTTTTACTCTCATCTAAATCAGTTGATAAAATAGCAGTTTCATGCAGATACTCTAATAATATTTTGCAATCTAGTATTTTATGGTGAAAAACTGGTAAATAAAATCGCTGGTTTAGTTTCTCCATACAAATCTATATTTAGAGACTTGAGGACAGGGCAATAGCATGAAAGAAGTGATACTGTGTTTACATATGTATTTTTTTATGTCAAGATAAGGTAAATTAATATAATTTACCTTACAAAAATTAGAATTTATTTTGATTAGAATTGTGCCATCAAGTTTATTTGGATTATTATTTGAACAAAAATTACGTTTTTCAACATAACACTTTTTTACTTCATCAAAATAGGGATCCTGGGTGCCCTGTTAGTCACCACATAGCCATCTCCTAATTCAATGCCTAGCACATAGTAAGCACTGAATAAGTACTTTTTTAGTTAATTACTTTTTCCCAAAGAAGCGCGCCCAAGGATGGTAGTCAGTCTTTTTGTTCATTTACAAAACAATTTAAGGACTGATTCCGTGTCGCTTACAAAACATACTCTGGATTTTAATTTGGAATTATATCCTGTTTTTAAAAACATGGAAATAAAATTTTACTGAATTTAAATTCCTGAGAAGAGATTTTTCTAGGAAAATGTCAAATTACATAGATAACCTAAATTACTAATTGAAATTATGAGAAAAAATTTTTTTATTTTCAAAGATGTTTAAAAACTATTTATGTATAGCTTTTGAAGCAATGGGAAGAATATTGTCTCAGTATGGACAAGTGTGTCTTTGGTTGATTTACTTGTTTATTTTATTTTGCTTCTCACAAATATGGTTTTTACTCATAGTTACAACTTCACCGATATTCAATTATCAATCCCTATCTTTAGGTGAAACGGAAAACTATAAGAGAAACCCTAATAAGTATCTAACAATAGGAGATTAATATTGTTTAAAACCTTCACATTGACTTACTAAATCCCCTTTTTCAATAAAACATTGTTCAGAATGTTTTAATTGCCATCTTTCGTCTTTCAAAAAAAATTTTAGTAGATGATTTTCCATGAGGCAACATAGTTTTTTCAACTTAACCAAGAATTTAAGAACTTATGCCTTAACAATGTAATATTTCTTGGTGTCTCTCTGTGTAGGAGTAATAATAATAATATTTATATTCTCTTGTTTTTTAACAACATATATAGATTTCTTTGAAAGTTGATTATAAAGAAAACAACCAAGGAAACCTTTTTTTTCTCTTTTAGGTTGATGGAAATCACAATCTTCTGACAAAGCTTTCTCTGGAAGAGGAAAATTATCTTATTCAGTTGAAGTGTGAAAATCTTAAACAGTAAGTATTAAAGTGACTTAAAATTGGTGTTACACTTTTCTCTATATGCACAATAATTTTAAAATATATGTTTTTTGTGAAAAGAAAATTAGAACAGATGGATGCGGAAAATAAAGAGCTTGAAAAGAAGCTGGCAAACCAAGAAGAATGTCTAAAGCAAAGCAATCTTAAGTTTAAAGAGAAATCTGCAGAATATACAGCATTGGCCAGACAGCTGGAAGCTGCTTTAGAAGAAGGAAGACAAAAGGTACAGATGGCCTTTATTTAGAAACTTTTTAATTAGTTTACCGAAGAGTCATCTTTTTAAACAGACAATATCTCATCTTGCGAAACCTACAGTTATTGTTTTTATCCTGATGACAGGGTGAAGGGAGCAATTACATTTTTGTTTTTTTACCTACTTTTCCCTTTTGGAGCTAAATAGATATATTACTGGTCCAGAGTTACTTCACCAGATAAATGATGATGTGTCAGGGTAAAGGGCAGAGATGGAAAACACTTTAAAGGAGTTCCCCCCTCTTTTATAAAAACAAAGTGAATGTGCAAGTTATTGAACCTTTTGGCTTTGATCAGGATCTGGTGAGCTGTAAAGCTCAGCTCCCTTTTCTTTTGGCAAATACTATTGCTTGAATAAATATTTGCAAGAATTAAATTCCAGTTAAATCCATTTGGTTAGCATTTAATAAATATCTCACTGTGTGTCAGGCACTCTGCTAGTGCTTGAGACGCAAAGACGAGTAAGCCCTGGCCTCAGTTCTCAGGACACTCACAGTTCAGTAGGGAGATAACATGCGGACAGACGTCATCCAGCACGTCGGTGCTACAGTAGAGGGAGGGTACAGGGTACACCAGAGGGCATGGTTAGTTCAACCTGGGGGTGAGGGGAAATGATTCAGGAAGATCTCAAAGAAGAGGTAAATTTGTCAAATGATTTGAAAATGTAATCTTGACGTGAGGTGGGCTTTGGAGTCCAACAGGAACTGGATTTGAATTACGGCTCTGACACATTATACCCTGACCCAGGACAAATTACTTCTCTAAACTTTAGTTTCTTAATTGGAAAATGGGGATGATGAGTCTTCTCATAGGATTGATGATGCTAAAAAGAGATCATCTATCCCCTGATGACTGTTAGGTGTGTGTCTCCACCCCAGACTTTTCTCTCCCCTGAAATCTAGACTCATATATTCTCCTGCTTACTTGACATCTCCACTTAACATAGGCATCTCAAACTTAACATGTCCAACACCCAACTCTGAATCTTTTCCTCTAAACTCTCTTTCACCTATGGTCTTTCCCATGCCTGTTAATGGCAATTTCACAAGAGTCAGATAAAATCTGATACCTTGAAATGTGCCTCCTTACATCACAAGTGTCATATGTGTATATTTTGATTTTTTTAACTCTGGGAAACCAATTTAAATAGACTTTCAAAGACACATCATTGAATAAAAGCTAAGTAGTAAAATACACTGCCAGTGGTAGAAATGTAATCCAGATTTCTCAGCTCCACAAACCTTTGGGAGGAAAATAAGAGTGACTTTACCCCGACTTCAGCCTAAGTGGACTTTGGAAATGCTAAGTGCTCTCAGATTTCCTCTTGAAAGTGTTTGGAGTCCCCAGAGATGTGTCTGCCCTCTCCTTTCTCTCCTGCTACAGTGGAATTTTAGTTCCCACCACATGAGGAGTGCCGTCACTACACTGTCACCACTGTCCACACTGAGGGACATTGACATGGGCACGGGTATTTGTCCCGAGGGCTCTTTCTCCCACAGTTTCAGATCCTGCTAACATCTCTCACTCACAATCGCCCTTGGAATTTGTGCACAAGAAATCTCTGTAAATCACTTTAGAATAACTTAGAACTGAGTCCAAAGAAGTTAGAAGACAATCCTTCCCACTAGCTCCTTGTTGCCTCCACTCTTGTTCTTGTGGCTCCAACCCAGCATTCCTACAGATAGGCTCACACACATCTGAATCTTTGGAGGAGCATGGCTGAGCCAGACTTTCTGCTAAACAAAGCAGTCAGAAAAATATGAAAACTCGAATTCAGTCCACTTTGGAGGTGAATGAATGAAAAACCAATCTCTTTTGTGTGTGTGTATGTGAAGCGTATATATCACCTGCCCTGCCCCCAAGTCTTTCCATCCAAGTCTATAATCAGCATTGAATGAGAACTTTGTATTTTCTGCCACTGCTTTAGACACCATGGTGAATATAAATACTGTAAAACATGGCAATTGGTCTCAGTGGGATATAAAAATATAGTATTGGAGAAGACACCTACCTGGCACAGAGCAGTGCAAATGCGTACATCTCTTCCATCTCAAGCTAGTTTTGCAGCTACTTATACTCCAAAGAGAAGTATCCGTACTTCTATGTGCTTCCTCAAGATGGAGCATCTTTAAACATTTTCTAATTAAATTATCTAATATCCAATTAATGTGTGTTTGGAAAAAAGAGGCCCAGTATAACTATGTCAAGTCTTTAAATCATACTTTAAAGAAAGCACATTTAGTTATTTTACTCTTTTAATGAAAATTACAGGTTTCTGAAGAAATAGAGAAAATGTCATCTAGAGAGAGGGCTTTACAAATTAAAATATTAGATCTGGAAACTGAGCTTAGAAAGAAAAATGAAGAACAAAAACAACTTGTTTGCAAAATGAACAGTGTAAGTATTAGTATGGCTTAATGTGTTTTCATAAAAAATAAGTTAGCATTTAACATTCTTACCATGTAGTTTAGTTAAACAGTTAAAATACGAAGTGAGGGGAATCAGAGCTATTGCTTTACTCATAGTATTAAAAATAGCAAATAATATAAATCATAAAAAATAAAAATGTCAGGATTATGTCAAAGAATTATCCTGCATCCTTGATTGCTTCTGTTACATTTCCCCCAAAGTCTTGTCAGGCCCTTCCCCTGCATATTACTTTTGCATGACAGCTGCTTAATGAAAATTACAGATATAATCTACTTATTTTCTTTCTCTTATGAACTTTTCAATTTTGAAGATAAACACAATTTAAACTATTATTATGAGTTAGATTTTGATATCTCTCTGGAATAATGAATATTATATTTTAGGAAGTAGTAAGTTGGTATTAAGTAAATACTCAGTATTATTATATCTGCATATGAGATGGATGCTTTGGTCCATTCAGCCATGAAATGAGAATACCAAATTGGCTGTGTTTAATTAGTCTTCTAATGTTTTTTCCTAAATATTCATGAAATAGTCAATTGGCATAAGATACAATGAAATCCAGCACTAGTTGTGACTAAATTACTTAAAACTATCTACTTAACAGTGACGTAGAATATAATTATACTTTATTTTTTCCAGGAGCCAGAGATTCCATGAAAACTATTTTTTTCATTCCTAAGTGTCTTAAAAGTTGAAAACCAGGTTCAAAAGTTAAATGATTTTTGGCGTGCAACATTAGTTTAATATTTACCATCAAAAGATCCATGGCAGTTTAATCAGAACAAAACATTTCTCACTTTTAATTTAGCACAGGCCTTCCCTTTATTTCTAAACTTTTTTTTTTTTACTCACCATCACAGTTTCTCATGTTGTAAAGTATGTGTGATGTTCTTTGTGTAATTAAGCCTCTGAAAAAATAAAATAAATTTACTAAGATCACGTGGGTTTTGCTATAGTGTTACCAGTACTTTGCCAAAGCTACCAAAATATGTAGGTTTCAGATTTGGTGTTTTATTAAACCTGATAATTTTTACAATAGTAAAAATCTAGAATTCTAAGCATAGATTTAGGCATTGCTGGAAAATGAGTTCATGTGTTCTGTCCATTCCAGGGAACAGCTAGCTCAGTGAGCAGTTCAGTATTTATTTTGTATACATGCCTTAGCCCAGTTGTGCGATAAGCACTCTGAGGGCCTGTCTCATAGCTGATTGTAGCCTGGTGTCTGCCCACAGTAGCAGGCCTCTTCAGATTTTCTGCCCAGGTGCCCCAGTGGGGGCCAGAGTGGATGCACAGACCCAAGAGTGACCTCAGCAGCTTAACCCAGGCCAGCCTTCCTGAAGCCTGAAATGTCTTTGGAGTCATGTATTATGCTAAAGTCCATATAGGTTTTGCATTCTGCCCTACAATATGTGTGTTTGATTAATATTTTTCCCTCCAAATTGTTGAGTAAAATTGATGTTTCACAGAGATTCACTATATTAATTCTGTGACTGTGTGTAGCCCGGCCTAGCACATTGCTTCATACCACCCCCTTCCCCCGAGGGGCATCACTCAGTTTCAGAACCTATCAGGTATCACTCAACACCTGAGAGAAGGAAATAAGGTGCCTACATTTCATTTGGAAGCCAGATGATATTTTCAGCCTGTCTTTATCTAAAGTATGATTTTCAGTGAACAGATCTACTTGGGAATTTAAATGCAACTGAATATTTTAAAAAATATATTAAGTTTTTACTTTTTCCTCGAATGAAGAACACCTTTAATATTGAGTTCTTTTTATTTTTCTAAGAATTCTTTCTTAGAATTTTATAATTCTAAGAATTCTAAAAATAAAATGTTCATATTATCAAAACTAGAAGTCTGTCCATTTTTAAAACAGGGAAGTCATTTTTATGGTATAGAATATGAATTTTTAGGCAGAGGAAATGGCAAAAACTAGTATTAAAATGTCTTGTTAAATAGTGGAAACTATGACAGTTTAAAATAAACACATTTGTTAAGTTAATCATGTTAAATATGTAATAATTTGGGGCTAAGTGAATGTGCATTACCACAGACTAGATCACGTGTCTGTCACTAAATAGATCACTAGGTAGCCGTGGATGCACTTTAGTTTTGTGGGTTTAAAGACAAGTGAACTGTAAGATAAGTTAATGAACACATCAGATGTCAGGATTCTTTGAAAAAATTAAAAATCATGTATTAAATTATTTTATATATAAGGGGGCTGGCCCCGTGGCCGAGTGGTTAAGTTCGCGCGCTCCGCTGCAGGCGGCCCAGTGTTTCGTTGGTTCGAATCCTGGGCGCGGACATGGCACTGCTCGTCAGACCACGCTGAGGCAGCGTCCCATGTGCCACAACTAGAAGAACCCACAACGAAGAATATACAACTATGTACCGGGGGGCTTTGGGGAGAAAAAGGAAATAATAAAAAAAAAAAATCTTTAAAAAAAAAAAAATTATTTTATATATAAATTTTATATTATGACTCTGTTCTTTGCTAGAATGTCATTACTGATTATCTTTATTTCTTTTTTTTATTTAGAAAGCACAACATCAGGAAGTATGTTTGAAAGAAATAGAACAGACTCTTGAAAAGTCGGAGAATCAAAATGAGAGTATTAAGAATTATTTACAGTTTCTTAAAACTTCTTATGTAACAATGTTTGGATAAATTGTTGAACTTATTTTCTATAAGCAATGAGTTTTTACTATGAGTCTAAAAAGTGATCAGGTAAAAAATAAACAAGTATACTATCTGTTGTTACACTTGATGATTTATGAGTGGTAGTGTTAGAGTTTTTATATAAAGATTTTGAAACATACTTTATTATCCACTGGAAACTTTAAAACAAGATAGATGTTAGTATTCCTTTTTGCTGGATAATTTTCACTTGGCTCTGGTTTAATTCCTATTTAAATTATTTTGGTTTTTAGAATATTTTTCACATACACACAAAAGAAGCCCGAATCATTCTTTGTGACTGTCTGCAGCCACCATTCAAATGAATTTGTAATAAATCTAGGCCAATTATGACCCAAATACACGATCGTAAATAATGTATATAATTGTTTTTCATTGTGGTGCTATATAGATATAATAAAGGCAAATATTCTGGATATTAATTTTTAATAATGGTATAATTACATACTTTATAAAGATACCAAATGTCTCAATGTACTTACTCTTGTTTCAAGTATATGCTAAGATGCCATTATAATTTCTGTGAGGTTTTAAATATAGAATTTGAAGTCATAGCTATTAAATGCCAACTGATGGTGACAGATGAAAATATATTGGCATGCATTGTTTCTTTATAAAGGATAGGCATTCACACTCTCCTGTGAATTCATAGTATCTTTGTTCTTCATTTTATATTAGTGATTATCTGATGTAATTAGTGTAGATGTTCTAAAGCTCCTGAGTTAACTAAAAGCTTAAGGGGGAACACCTGGTCCCAGCCCTTCCACGGCCAACTCATATGAGATGATCAAAATAAGCACTCCTAATACCAAGAAGCTTTAGGATAAGGTCTTTATTATTGGGATGATATAGATAGAGAAGATACCATGAACTTGTTCCCTGTAATCTCCCATCCTATGCTGTGTGCCAAGGCAGGATACCCTAGAAGGCAATGGATGTAGTTGATAAGGGGTCAAGTAATAGTGACTCCTCTTGGACAATGGCTGAGAGCTGTTTATTCAAAGGAACACTCAGGTCTCAAAAGATTGTTCAAGAGAGAAGTTGTGTACTACACAGTCCAGCCTATGAACAAAACCCAGTCTCCCCAAGATGTTTGATCCTCTTCTCCGATCAAAAATGGGGGCCTGCTTTTCTCTGGTTCCCTCACTGTGAAGACTGCTATATCATCTGTAGGGGCCTACTTTCCAATGACCCATGTGCTTCATAGTATTTTTCTTAAAATAGCAAAATAATAATGTAAGGAACTGGCCACATTTTTTTTCTGCCCAATGATTGCTAGCTAACAATATTAGTGTTACTGTGGTTTTTGTTTTTAAATCATAGTACTTGTAGTACTGAAACACATACATTCTTGACCCTTGTGGTCCTTTCTTCATCTCCTAAGGCGAAAGGAGCCTTAACAAATACTCACGTGACAGGAAACAGGTTCCTGAGTATTGCTTACTAGACTGTGAGCTCCTTGAGGACAGAACTGTGTCTGACTCATATTTCTATCTCAGCCCCTACACAATACCTGGTATATAGTAGGGACTCAATTGATGTTTGGGGATAAATGAATAGAAGTTGAAAGATGCAGGTATTCGTATTCTTGTTTTAGATAGGAAAAAATGTAAGCACAGAGGGATTAACTACCATGGCTATGGTATAGAAGTCGGCATTTGGAAGGCAACTGTGCTCACACTGTACCACCAGTGCTGCACTAAAGTGGGCATTTGAACTCATGCCTTCTGACTCCAAAATGAAAGTTCTGTGTACCAGGCTGTTTTCTTGTTGCAAGCAGTGGCAGCAGCAGCCCAGCAGCAACATTGCTGTTGTTTATTGAGTCCTCGCTACTTGCCAGACAAAGTTCTGAGGATGGTACATGTATTAACCCATGTAGTCTTTACACTTGATGAGACAGCTGCTATTAATTCCATTTACTTTTCAGGAAACCAAAACACAGCCCAAGGTCACACAGCTAGTAAGTGGCAGTCGTCCAGAGCCTCTGCTCTTAACTCTGACCATACTACTTTCATATATGTTTCATAAATAAAGATATTGGTTACTTTTAACAATCATGCATTTACCTCATCTACGAATACTTTCTCTTTTTTAATATTTTTAATGTTTATTGCAGTAATTTGTGTATATGGCATTTAAAAATTGGAACTTGCAATGTTTTAGATAGACTGTGGAAAGAAAAGGCTATCACAAAGTCCCTAAGGTTGGCACTGAGATGCTAGAGACATGGGACAACAAAGGGAGTTTGCTAGACCCTAGAAGAACTTTAACAGTCCCTGTGCTTACTGTTTCCATGTGGACATTAAGCACAGACGTAGGGCTCTTCTGGGGTGTGAACCAACTCAGCCCAGAGTCAGTGCCCTGGTGTCCCTGAGGAGTGTCTCCATTTCCAGCTTTCCACCATCCCAGAAAGCCCTTGTCCCACAGTACTAAAGTCTGGCAGGATTTTCCTTCTATCCTTGACATTCAGAGCCTCATGACTTTCTTAAGTTCTAAAAGTTTTCTTCCATTATTTATGTGATTATTACTTCTCTACATATTCCTTTCCTTCTCATTTGGTCCCCTGGATCTGACCTCTGTGCAACTTGCCTTTGCCCTCGGGGTGCCTGTCATAGGGTTTCTTGTGAGATATTTCTTCCACCTGACTTTTCTGACCACTAATGTGGTTCTCAAGGGCAGTCATTCTCTTTTTCTGTTGGATATTGAATTTATAATTAAGAAATCATATTTTTTAGTTCCTAAAAGTGTTGGGGTTTGTGGGATTTTTTTGTTTTTGCTTTTTTGGGGGGTTTTATTTTTGAGGAAGATTAGCCCTGAGCTAACTGCTGCCAATCCTCCTCTTTTTGCTGAGGAAGACTGGCCCTGAGCTAACATCCTGCCCATCTTCCTCTACTTTATATGTGGGACGCCTGCCACAGCATGGCTTTTGCCAAGCGGTCCCATCTCCGCACCCGGGATCCGAACCGGCGAACCCCAGGCCAACGAGAAGCGGAACGTGCGCACTTAACTGCTGCGCCACCGGGCTCGTCCTCAATTTTTTTGTCTTTTAGAACTGAAATTCCATTATATTTTCATTAAAATTCTCTTCCATTCTTCTTCCATTGGTTCTGCTTCACTAGGCATCTCCTGTTTCTGTTCTGCTGACAGTCTTTCTTTCCAAACCCCATACGTGAGTGTTGATTTTCCTTCTCTCCCCATGGTCGTGGTTCCCTCACTACCTGCCAGCCGCCTGGCACATTTCTTGGGCAGTAGCAGGCCAAGTGGTGAAAGGTACGAGGGCTTCAGTTCTTGTGCGCCTGGACCTGTTACCCTCTGCTGAAGTGCTTGCTATGAGAACCCACTCTGCTCCCAGACTTTTTCAGTCACAAGCAGCCGCTCTTTTCCAACTACAAAGATTGGAAACACTTCATTCCACTGGAGAACCTGCTTCAAGGTTTTCTGGCATCAGCAAGTTTGTCGTAGCAAAAAACAAGTAAAGTCTCTTTGGAGGGGAACCCAGGGAGCATCTGTACCTTGAATGAGGGGGAGCAGTTTAAAGAATTAGTTCAGTCTGTATCTACTGGCTTGAGATTGTCCATGATGTTTATTTTTAGGTGAAGAAAAGTCACAGAATTTTGTATTTGTTATGGTTCACCTTTTGTAATGAAAACAAGCATCTCTCTATTTGTGTATGTAAGTTCACATATGTTGGTATGATCATGGAGAAAGGGAAGCCTACATACTGTGGTAGGGATGGGGTAAATAGTAAAAACTTCTCAATTATTTTGATGAGTTTCTCTGCTTTCAATTTTTTTTTCTAATCTGATAATAAAAAATGTTAAAAGGTTGGAGGACAGGCATGAGAGGTGTAGGGAGTGGAAGAGTAGGATTGGTGAGAGGTCGTGGTCTGAGAATGAAATATTGGAATTTGATTTTCAGAGGTGGAGTGGTTGCGGACAAGGAAAAAGTCAAGAGAAGTGTGCTGGAGGTAGAGATGGAGGTCACTGGAGTCCAGGAGCTTGAGTCCCTGAGAAGGCTTGGATGTTGAAGCTATCTAGGATGTGGAAGGAATTGGGATAGAGCTGAGGAACAAGCATCCTGGTTAAGTGTGAGCATAGGAGTAGATGAGTGTGATAAGGAATGAAGTTTTGAAACTATCAATGGTTTCTGATTGCATTTAGAGTAAAATCCAAAGTCCTCACCATGACCCTCAAGGCCCTGCGTGTTCTGGCCCTCACATCCATGGCCTCAAGGCCCTGCCCACCTCTTCCCTGCCCTCTCATACCGCTCCCCTCACCCACTATGCCCAGTTGTACCTGGTTTCCTGAGAACGAGTTCATTCCTTTCATTTTTCGCATCTCAAAATGCTCTTTCCCCTACTCATGGCCTAACTAAATCCTACTCATTATCTTGTGTACCTTCCTCTTCTTTTCTTTCATAATTGGCAATTAGTTATTTGTGTGATTATTTGTTTCATGTTTGTCTCGGGAGATTTTAACCCCATGAGGATTTACTGTTCTGGAGCCTGTTAGCTACCACATAGCAGGCATTAAGTACAAATTTATTGGATGGATAGATGGAGGGATGGTGATATTGCCATTAGTTCTGAGCTTCCAAGTAGGGAGAGGGGATTTGCCTAAGAAAGGTAGGGAAATAGAGAGTCTGGGAGAATGAGTAGCTTTCACTCCTGAGGGCTGTGCGGGAAACAGTTTCCTGGGTGAAGGGTTGGGTTTCCTTTCAGGTGGAGTTGGAGACTGAAGAGATGCAGGGTGCAGGGGACCTGTTTATAATCAGCCGGCTTCCAGATGCCACAGTGGGAAACAGGAGGGAGCTGGCTTTGGGAGTGGATCAGGAAGGTAGAATGGGTTACTTTACAGCTGTTGGCTTCAGATGGTTTAAGAGGAATTTCCCTTTTTTTTCTTATCTAAAGAATTAATAAAAATCTCATGTGTTGTCTTCTTTTCGTTTGATCCAGTTGAATTGGGGAAGTTGCTTAAATCCTAAGTGTAACTTAGTGTCTTTGATATATTTCACATTACAACTAGTTGTGGTACTTTCAGACAACACTTCCACAGAAGAAAAAATAAATATTAAAAATAAATAACTTTTCTTCTTACATTTAATTTATGATTTCCTTAAAATTGTAAAGTTTAGACTTTTAAAAATAGCTCAAGTATCTTGCTTGTTTTCTTCTTTGGCATAGTTTGGGGTGGGGTTGGAGGGAGGAAGAACTGTTAGGAGCCCTCTATAGCTAGTTTGTTGTTATTAGATGGAGTTAATATTGACAACAGATTGCAGTTAAAACTATAAAAATTAAACCGGTGATTAACTATCATACAATATTTGATTAGAAACATTTTGATTATACACTGTGACTGCTTTTTGCAAGCTTAAAGTTTATTTTTTGCAACATTTTTGTAAAAAGAAAACATTATTTCCTATCTTTTTTAAAAAAAAGGAGCTCAATTTTTTTTAAAAAAAGAACTAAATGGAAAGGACATCTAAACCCAAGGTGGTAAGACATATGTAAATGATCTTTAAGAAAAAATAATTTCATTTTAAAAATTAATGAAAACTTCTTGAATGTCACCTGAATGTAATACTATCTAAAACTTTATTTTTAAGAGATTTGTTCTTACTTCTACAGACAAGCACAGTTAATTACCTTAAAACTTTATCAATTTTGATTTCTACACTACAAGTCTAACGTGGTTTTTGCTATTTTAACTTGTCTTATTCGACAAATTATATTTTAGCCTTTCTGATAGTGTTCGTGAAGTTGAACGCTATTAGAAGCTGAAGCATTTCAAGAAATAAGAATTTTAATTTCAGGGGCTGGCTCCATGGCTGAGTGGTTAAGTTCGTGCGCTCCGCTGCAGTGGCCCAGGGTTCGGATCCTGGGCAGGGACATGGCACTGCTAGTCAGGCCACGTTGAGGCGGCGTCCCACATCCCACAACTGGAACGACCTGCAACTAGGATATACAGCTATGTACAGGGGGGCGGCGGGGAGGGGAGTTGGGGAGATAAAGCAGGAAAAAAAAAAAAGATTGACAACAGTTGTTAGCTCAGGTGCCAATCTTTGAAAAAAAAAAGAATTTTAATTTCAGATGAGCTGACTCATGTTTAAACACCAAGCATAACACTTGAGAGTACAGTAGACACAAAGATTTCTGTACTTTCTTTCTCCTGCCAACATATAAAGAGCTCTTACAAATTAGTAAAATATGAATGCCCATCAGATAAAATGGCGAAAAGATAAAAACAGGCAACTCAGAAGAATTACTAATGGCTAATAAACATGTTTACAAGATGTTCAGATTAATTAGTAGAGAAATGTAAATGAAAATTAATCTCTTTTTGTTCTTAAACAATTTTAAGAGGTAATTCCTAGTATTGAAAAGATGGGATAAAATGAGAATTCTCACACACTGAATGGGATTCATTGTTCTATTATCTCTGGATACACCATCGTGCATTAATTATTGCTCCACTGTTGGATAGTTAGGTTGTTTCCATATTTTCTGTGTTATAAATTTTTCTGCAGTGAATATCATGCACAATTCCTTGTCTGCATCTAATTATTACTTTAGGATAAATGCATAGATGCGAATTATTATGTCAAATGCCATGAAAAATTTCAAGGTTCTTGAAACACAGACTTGTTCATGCCATTTGCTACAGTAATTTGCAACTTAGGAATTTATCCTAAAGCAATAATTAGATGCTGGCAGGAACTACTTCTGTTATGCCACTCCATTGCTTAGCCAATGCCTGGCACCTAGTAAGAACAATTAAATCTTGTCATTCTACATTCAAATGAATATCAATTTGGTCAAGTCATCTCACAATTTTAGTTATAAGTAACATAGGAATGTGAACATGCTTTAAAATTATAAGGAGTTCTGAAATTGTAAATATTAGTATTTGTTAATAATTTTAAAAGTGCTGTATTTTTATTTCTCATTAATATTTAGTTGATGGTAGTTCAGATAATACCAGAAGCTGATGTTTATTCTCTATTATTTGTAGCTGATGTTACATCTCTATTTATTTGATTATCCATTTGTATTCAATCTCTTATGTTGTTAAGAGTCAGGTCCTAGTTAGTATAGAATGATTTCCGATATTAATCTTTGTTGGAGATAGATATATAAAATATTTTCTACTTCTCTGTGGGTTGCCTTTTCACTTTCTTAATTGTGACTTTTGATGATGAGAGTTCCTAATTTTAATATTGTTTTATAATTCTCCAAAGAAATAGAATAGATATGGTATTGGCTCATGTGATTATGGAGTCTGAGAAGTCCCATGATCTATCTACAGGCTGGAGTCCCAGGAAAGCTGGTGATGTTCTTTGAAGGCCTGAAAGCCAGTGTTATAGATTCTAGTCTGATCTGAAAGCCAGGAGTGCTGAGGGCAGGGGAAGATTGATGTCCCAGCTCAGCAGTCAGGCAGAGAGCCAGTGAATCCTCTCTTCCTCCGCCTATTTTTTTCTTTTTTTTGGTGAGGAAGATGGGCCCTGAGCTAACATCTGTGCCAGTCTTCTTCTGTTTTATATGTGGGATGCCATCACAGCATGGCTTGATGAGCAGTGCTAGGTCTGAGCCTGGGATCCAAACCCATGAGCCCTGGGCCACCAATGCGGAGTGCACGAACTTAACCAGTACACCACTGGGACAGCCCCTTCCTCCACCTTTTCTTGTTCTATTCAGGCCCTCAATGGATTGGATGATGCCCACTCACATTGGGAAGGGCAATCTGCTTTACTTAGTCTACCAGTTCAAATGCTAATCTCTTCTAGAAACACCTTCACAGACACACTCAGAAATAATGTTTAATCAGATATCTGTGCATCCTGTGATCTAGTCAAGTTGGCACATAAAATTAACTTGTAAATACAGTCCATTTTATCAATTGTTTCCTTTCTGATTAGCACCTTTTGTGTCCTATTTCAGAAATCTTTGCCTCCTCCAAGCTGACGAAGAGGGTCTCCTGTGTTTTCTTCTAAAAGCTTTATTGTTTTACCTTTCATATTTCAACCTGCAATCCATCTTGTATAGATTTTGGGAGAAGTTCGAAGTAGGAGATAAGATTTTTTTTTCATATGGCTCTCCAACTGACCTGGCAACATTTATTGAAAATCATTTCATTCATATCAAATTCATTCCCACTGTACTGCAGTGGCACCTTTGTCATGAGGCAGATAAGTCAGATGTCTAAATCAGATGTGTGGTTTCTTTTTGAACTCTATTCTGTTCCATTGTTCAATTTTTTTTTATCTTTTCACCAATACCACTCTGTCCTCTAGCTTTGTTCTTGAAAATTGCTTTAGCTGTTCTTGGTTCTTTTTATTTCAATGTAAATTTTAGATTCGGCTTGTCATTGTCCACCTAATAAGTTAAACCTTGGGGCTTTTGATTGGGATCGTGTTGAACTTAAAGATCTATATAGATCAGTTTGGGAGAGATGACTGACATCTTTACTCTTTGTGAATATTGTGTATCCTTCCATTTATTTAGAATTTTTAGAAAAATTTCAGTAATGTTTTGTAGTTTTCAATGAAATGCTTTGTACATATTTTGTAAGTTCTAGGTTTTGATTTTTTCAATGCTCCTATTAATGGTACTTTTTACATTTCATTTTCTGTGTGTTTGTTGTTATACAGCAATAGAGTTAATTTTTGTATACTCACCTTGTATTCAGATATATTGATGAAATTATTTAATCCTAATAGTTTATATGTTCTTTTGGATTTTCTATGTACACATGTCACTTTCAAATAAAGACACTCTTATTTCTCCTTTTCAATTCTTATGCATTTCTCTTTCTTCCTTATTGCACTGGATAGAACTTCCCGTACAATTTTGAATAGAAATCGCAAGAGCAGATATTGTCTTATTTGAAATCTTAGGGAGAGTTTTCAGTAATTTACTGTTAAATATGATGTTTGCTGTAGGTTGTTGTAGATATTTTACCAGATTAAGCAATGTCCTTCTATTCATACTTTGCTAAGAGTTTTCATAATGAATGGATGCTAGATTTTATGAAATGCTATTTAGCACATCTATCAAAATAATTATGTGATTTTTCCCTCTTTTAGGTAAACAGTGTGAGTTGAGTTAGAATAATTGATTTCAAGTATTAAACCACCTTTAGACTTAAGAAATAAACCCCATTTGGTCATCTATATTATCCTTTGTGTATATTACTGGATTAAACTTGCTAATATTTTGTTTAGGCTTTTTACATCTATGCTCATGTGAGAGATTGGAGTGTAATTTTTTTTTCTTAAAAGTGTCCTTGCCATGTTTTGGTTATTGAGGTTATGCTGATCTCATAAAAAACGTTGAGAAACATTTCCTCTTCTATTCTCTAGAAGGATTTATATAATAATAATGTTATTTCTTACTTAAAGGTTTGGACAAGAATCACTAGAAAGGCCTGGGTTTTTATTTTGTGTGTGTGTTGGGAGGAGGTTTCTTAACAGTTTTCATTTCCTCAATGAATATTGGACTATTCCAATTTTTCATTTTTTCTGTCAGTTTTGGTAGCAGTATTCTTTAAGGAATTTGTCAATTTTGTCTAACTTTTCAAAGTTATTGGCATAAAGTTGTTCAAAATCTCTTGCCTTTTTAACATCTTTAAAATATGTAGTGATGTCCTCCTTTTCTTTCTGGATATTGATAATTTGTGTTTTCTATATTTTTCTTAAGGAATGTATTCATCTTCAAATAACTTTTGATGTTGCTTTTCTCTGTGTTTGAGTGTTATTTCATTTGTTTTAACTCTTATCTTTGATATTCCCTTCTCATTTATTTTGGCCTGGTGTTTTTGTTCTTTTTCTAGCTTCTTAGGTGAAATCTTAGCACACTGATTTTCAGTGTTTTTCCTTTTCTCATATATATGAAATTTCCCCCTATGCAGTGGTTATCCCACAAGGTTTGGTATATCATATCTTCATTATCCTTCAGTTCAAAATATTTTTAGATTTCTGTTTTGATTTAATATTTAATCCATGGATTATTTATGAATGCATTTCTAATTTCCAGGCAGTTGGGTATTTTCTAATTATCTATCTTATTTCCTAACACTTGGAGATTTTTCAGATTTCTTTCTGCTGTTAGTTTCAAGTCTAGTTCTTTTGTGATCAGAGAATATACCTTACATGGTTTAAATCCTTTGAAATTTGTTGATATTTGTTTCAGGTCAAATTAGATGATAGTATTTTTCAAGTCTTCTATATCCTTACTATTTTTTGTCTACTTGTTTCAGTTACTGAAAGAGTAGCATTGAAGACCCCAACTATAATTGGGAATTTTCCTATTTTCCCTTTCAGTTTGATCAGTTTTTGCTTTATATATATATATATATATATATATATATATATTTTTTTTTTTTTTTTTTTAAAGACTGGTACCTGGGCTAACAACTGTTGCCAATCTTTTTTTTTTTTTCTCCTTTATCTCCCCAAACCCCCCCCCCCCCCACCGTACACAGTTGTATATCTTAGTTGCAAGTCCTTCTAGTTGTGGGATGTTGCTTTCGATATTTTTAAACTCTGTTGTTAGGTATATATATAATTAGGATTGTGATGTCTTGGTGAATTGACCCTTCAACATTATATAATGTCTGTCTTTATCTCTGGTACCACTTCTTATTCTGAAGTCTACTTTGTTTCATAGTAATAGAGCCATTCCAGCTTTCTTTTAATTAGTGATTGAATGCTATAAATTTTACTTTTAATACTTTTACTTTAGTCTATCTATGCCTTTATACTTAAAGCAGTTTTTTTTGTAGACAGCAGTCTGACAGTGTCTGAGTTTTAATTGGGGTATTTAGACCCTTCACATTTAATGTAATAATATGGTGTTGAACTTAAATTTACCATCTTGCTAAGTGTTTCCTGATTGTCCCGTTTGTTATTTTATTTTCCTTTTTCCGTCTTTTATGCCATCTTTTTGATTAACTAAATATTGTTTTATTATTTAATTTTTATCTCCACTATTGGCTTGTTAGTTATATTTTCCTTTTGTTTTTATTTTTAGTGTTGCTCTAGGGTTTAAAATATACATCTTCAAGTCATCACAGGCTACCTTCAAGTAATAACACACCACTTCACATACAGTCTAAGAACTTTACAATGCTATAATTTCATTGCCTCTCTCCCATCCTTTTTCCTATTGTTGTTATAACATTTTACTCCTATATGTGCTATAAACCTCAGAATACACTGTTACTATTTTTGCTTTGACAATTATTGACAGTGATTAAAAATGAGAAGAAAAATGTGTTTCACATTTACCCTTATTCTTACCATTTCTCATACTCTTTATTTCCTTTTTAGATACATTTTATCAGTTGGTATCCTACTCCTTATGTTGGAAAAACTTCTTTTAATGTGTTTTTCAGTGTAAGTCTACTGGAAATAAATTCTCCCACTTATGTTTTTTCTGGAAAAACTATTTAGTCTTCATTTTGAAAGATATTTTCACTTAGCATAGAATTTTAGGTTGACTTTTGTTTTTCTTTCATTTCTCTAACATATGTCATTGTCTTCTGATTTCCATAGCTTCTGACAAGAAGTATGATGTCAATCCTATCTTTGTCCCTCTATATTATAGTTTTTCTTTGTTCTCGACACCACCACCACTACCTTCAAGATTTTTTCTTTATCTTTGATTTTCTGCAGTTTAACTGTGATTTAGCTAGGTTTTCCCTTTTTATTTTCTTTATCATCTTTAGAGTTATTTGAGCTTCTTAGATCGTGGAGGTGTTTTGGCTTTCATTAATTCTCCAAGAATTCAGAAAATCCTCAGCCATTTCATTTTCAAGTGTTTCTCCTGCCTTCTTCTCTCTCTCTTCCTTCTGAGACTCTAATTTCATGTATCTTAGACCTTTTGATATTGTCCCACAGCTCTTGGATGCTCTGTTTTCTCTTTTTCATTCTCTGTCTCTGTCTCTCTCCTTGTCTTGCCTATTTCCTTTTTTTCTTTGTTTCAGTCTGGATAATTTCTGTTGATCTAACTTCCAGTTCACTGCTTCTTTCCTTAGTTGGGTCTAATCTATTAATAAACCCATCGAAGAGATTCTTTATCTCTGATATCACACTTTTTATTTCTAACATTTCTATTTAACTTTTTATAGTTTCCATTTGTCTGAAATGCCCATTTGTTAATGCATATTGTGAACATTTTGTAACTAGTTCCTTTAACAAATTAATCATAGTTAATTTTATGTCCGATAATGCCAACATCTAGGTCATCACTGGATCTAGTTTTGTTGCATTATCTCTTGACAATGAATTGTTTTTAGTCTTGCTTTTTTGCACATCTTATAATTTTTGAATGAATGATGTATGTTATGGATAGACAAATAGTAGACATATCCATAGTATTTATGCCATAATTGGGTACAACTCTTCTGTCAGGCCATTAGTGTGGAGGGATAAATCAATGTACTCAGTAGTTGAGCTTGGTTTGAGTTTCCTTGCTGTGATAGTTACCTTCAGAGCCCACATATTTCAAATCTCTCCAGCAGTTGCCTTGTTTATTGTGTGATTTGGGGGTGCCAAACAATGTTTCTCAGTATTCTGCTCTCCACTCAATTTTCAGCAGTCCCTACACATCTGAAACATAGAGGAGGTCATTCTCCACTCTCTAGTCCCTCCCCCCACAGGCTATTGTTTGCTATTCAGTGGTAGGCTTGTGATGGAGCAAGAGGCTGTCTCAGTTTTGCTGGTTCTGCCTCAGTTCTTCAGCAGTCCTTTACCTTGGGGCTCACAGTGGAGCAGATTATCAGTGTTCCTTTTCTTCTCTTCACATGGCAGCCAAATTCTGCTTTTTACCTGTGTGTATTGGAGGATAGGGTCCCTAAAGCAGGAGAGCAATTTTCTCTACCTTTCCCAGTAGTATCAAATCTCTGAATAGTAAAAATATGTAAACATATCCCATATTATTGTATATTTTTCTATTTCTCATTTTAATTCTGTCATTTTTCCCTGTATCTATTTTGACCTATGTTATTATGTGTGTACAAATTTAGAATTGTTATATTTTCCTATGGGTTGGCTCCTCTTATCATTATTAAATGTCTTTCTTTATCTCTAATAATGCTTCTTGCCTTAAAATCTATGTTGTCTGATATTAATATAGTCATACCAGCTTTCATTTATTTAGTGTTTACTAGTATATTTTTTCATCCTTTTACTTCCAACCATTCTATGGCTTTATATTTTTTTTTGTAAGCCACAAAATATATTTTGTTTGTTTGCTTATTGCTTTTTCAGTTTAATAATCCTCATCTGAATATTTTAGCTTATTTACATTTACTAGTAATTTCCAATATAGTTGGGTTTATATTGATCTTCTTTTTTTCTATTTGATCCACTTTTTTTATGTTCCTTTTTCTCTCCTTTGATTCCTCTTCTAGACCAAATATTTTATTCCAAATTTCCTTTTATTAAAAAGGCTGTGGAAGCTAAGGATGATTTGTTTTTCACCCGAGAGGCTCTACCCTTTTGCTGTTAAGCAGACTGAATGAGGATGGGCTGGTCGCCTTAATTCAATCAGCTGATTTGAGGCTAGGTTATTATTATTATTATTATTTTTTTTTAAAGATTGACACCTGAGCTAACAACAGTTACCAATCTTCTTTTTTTCCTAAAGATTGGCACCTGAGCTAACAACTGTTGCCAATCTATTTTTTTTTTCTTTCTGCTTTTTCTCCCCAAATTCCCCCAGTACATAGTTGTATATTTTAATTGTGGGTCCTTCTAGTTGTGGCATGTGGGACGCTGCCTCAACGTGACCTGATGAGCGGTGCCATGTCGACGCCCAGGATCTGAACCAGCGAAACCCTGGGCTGCCGCAGCAGAGCACACAAACTTAACCACTCGGCCGTGGGGCCAGCCCCTCGGTTATTATTTTGATAACATTCAGTCCACTTCTGGTCATCCCTTTTCCAATGGCATTTCTCTTTTGGACTTGGAACTGAGGGTCTGATGGATCCTTTTGTCTCCAGCATTGAATAACTACAGGTAATTCTGCTCTGTTCTTCACAGGCTTTTAGGTTAAGATTTTAGCCAATTGCCTCACATGGGCTCTAAAGTTCAAAAAATGGCTTGATGAGGAAACATGCTATATGTTTGAGACCGTTCAGTCTCCAATTTTTTCCTCTGACCACCAAAAAGCTCTACTGGTTTCTCTGACCCCCAGAAGCAGTCTTCTGCCAAAGGCCAAGCTTGAATTCTCAACTACTAGCCATGTCCAGCATTGGTAACTGTCCCCTCAGAAAATGTGGCTGCTAGATGCTGAACATACAAAGATGATTAAGACCTATTTCCTTCCCTTACAACGGTGACTCCTAACCTTTTTAAAACCATGACACAGATAGAAAATAATATTTTTTATGTCAAACTATACCAGGCAGAGGAGGATGCTTATTGCCAGAAGTTTCTGGCCCAGAGCTCTAGTCAACATAGTCTTGACCAGATCACTCCACTTTACAAGTGGAGAAGATCAGTATCTCCACATTTATATCTCATTTGTGGCACTGGTTGGGTGGGACCCTTTGCCTTAAGAAATTCATGCTATGCTGGCATTTCCTCTTATATTTTAGCCTTTCTCTTGTGAAAGATTCTGTGAATATTTTCTCATGCTCTTTGGGGGAGAACTTGTGCTGACTCCAGATGCCTTGAGATCTGAGATGATAGGTAGGTGGGCCAGAATCCCTGTACCCTTTCTCAGTCTGGGTCTCTATTCCGTGACTCATCTAGACTACCCTCAACCTGTTGCATAGAAGCAGAAATTTGTGTCTTGTTAGCCTATTTACCACCTCAGTTTCTCTTCTGTTTTCTCTCTGTGTATTACATAGTTTTTCTTATCAAGAGGAACACATAATTTGCAGTGTAGTTTGGCTTTGAAATAGCTGAGATAAAGTTATCATTTGCAACAAGAAAATGACTGAAGCAAAATGGTATGTATAGTTGAGTTTATGCTTATTTGTAATTTTATTAACTTTTTTTATTCTAAGCCTGAGGGTAACTTTCTTAGTATTTTATAGCTGGTAAATGCATATTCTCTGTACAGTTCTCAGAAAATCTCTTGGTTAATAAAAAGTGTAAACTTATGTCTAGTTCACAAACATATGTTTTATTTAATTTGTAAGTAACTGAACCAATAATAAATTGAGAGTTTACTGTGAGCTCAGGGATGCTGTAGAAGATTATTGGAATATGTTCACATATTAGAGTTTAATTGATTCAACGTGATGTCCTTTTATGGTATGATAAATATGTAGAGAGAGAAATGGCCTATGATTATGGCATTAATTCCTTCTATGATTAGATTATAATTGGACAAGGTAATCACCGTAAATACTCAAGTTGGGGTAACTGGAATGGCCAGGACAGCAAGATTCCCTAAGCTGACTTGCAATCATCAGGTTGCTGCTGGTGGTGGGAGCCTTACAAATGATAGGCTGCTGCACGTATGTTAGTGGTGAGAATTAGGCAAACAGAACTGTTTAATGAGGCTAAGCCATAGGAAATGATAAAGGCTGTGGCCCCCATAATAAAACTTTGTGAGGCTGTAACAACTTCCTAATCCTAAACAGTTCAGAAATGGATTAGCAAATCCCAAATCACTAAAAGCAAAAGGATCCAGTTATGATTCTTTATCCAACAGCTAATAATGAAGTGATTCTGTAATCACATACTTAGTTAATGACTTTGGGATTCCCAATAGAGACATTTTTACTAAAATAAACAAATAATCAAATTACCTATCATATGTTAATGATTAAAAAATTCATAAGAGAATAAAGAATGGGTGTATTGTAAGATAAGTTAAAGCACGTTTAATGTTTAACGATTATTAAGGCAATGGGGAGAGAGTATAAAACAGAGTTCCTTACTCTAGTTCTCAGTTAATTTAAGTATTTGTATCTATCAGTATAAGTTCTATAGTTTTCTTCAAACTGCTAACATATATTTCTTTGTAAAATTATTTCTAAGTATTTTGGATTTTTTGTGTAGCTATCGGGAATTGTTAGCTTCTAACAAGTGATTAATAGTATGTCTGAATGCCATAATTTTTATCTTGTATTTAATCACAATGCTAATTAATTCTGTTAGTTTTCCAATTGATTCTCTTGCCTTTTCTAGATAGGCAGTATAAGATTGTAATTAGCAATATTAATAGTTAACATTGTACTTTTATAAAGTATCATTCATGTTTAAAATGTCTTTTTACAAATGACTTATTCATATCAGGATCCAAACAAGTTCCACGTTGCACTTGGTGGACATGTCTCCTGAAACTATAACTGTTTCCCTTCCTTTATTTTTATGACATTTATTAATGGAATAAACTGGATTGGTTGCCCTATAGAATTTCTACAATCTGTATTTCGGTGATTATATCTTCATAGCATTATTTAACATGTTTCTCCACCTCCTGTGTTTCCTATAAACCAGTAGTTATGTCCAAAATCTTAACTGAATTCGGTTCTAAATCTTTGGCAAGAATACTTCATTAGTGATGGTGTATACTTTCAATTGCATCACATTAGGAGCAATATAATGTCTGGCTGTCCTACTATTAATGTTAAAATGGATCAGTGGATTCAGGTGATGTCAGATTGATTCATTCATTAAAAAGAATAACAGGGCCTGGCCCGGTGGCGTAGTGGTTAAGTTCGCATGCAGTGCTTCAGCGGCCTTGGGTTCGTGGGTTCAGATCCCTCACGTGGACCTACGCACAGCACATCAAGCCATACTGTGGCCATGTCCCACATACAAAATAGAGGAAGACTGGCAACAGATGTTAGCTCAGGCCCAATCTTCCTCGCCAAAAAAAAAAAGAATTATATCAACTTTTTACTAAATGCTTTTAAGCAGTCATTGATGATCATTGTCAAGATCTATTATTTCATTAGGGAATCTCAAAGTAGTGATTTTCTAATTCTATTATTCTTCTGAATTTATTCATTACTACCTTTCTATAAAAAACTTTACTTCATCATCTGTTTAATTATCCTGACATAGCTGAAATGCTTGATTCAATTTTGTGTGTGTGTGTGTGTGAGGAAGATTCTCTCTGAGCCAATCTTCCTCCACTTTGTATATGGGATGCCTCCAAAGTATGGCTGACAAGTGGAGTAGATCTGTGCCCAGGATCCAAACTCTGGGCCGCTGAAGCAGAGTGTGCAGAACTATAACCACTCGACCACGAAGCTAGCGCCTTGATTCATTGTTTGGAATGATGAGTGAGAGCCTAACTGCCTCCAAAAGTGACAAAGAAGGTTTTTTGGGTTTTCTGGTGTATTCTTACAGACACATAGATTATATATATATGTCTATTTTAACCCATTGCAGTAATTTATTTTTATTATGTTTAACTAATGAAAGATTCTAATGCTTTCAATTTATATCTGGCCACTTCCCATAAGAGAGAGCGAGGTGTGTGGGGGTGTGGAGGTGTGTGGTTTGCATTTTTTGGTTTGTATTTTTCTTTCTTTTTTGGCATTCATTATTTCATTTATTTATTTATTGTTAATTTTCATTCTTTTTTATTTATTGCAGTAACATTGGATTGTAACATTATATAACTTTCAGGTGTACATCATAATATATTTTGAATTCTGTGTAGATTATATCATGTTCACCAGCCAAAGAATAATTACAATCCATCACCACACATGTGAGCCTAATCACCCCTTTCACCCTCCTCCCTCCCCCTTCCCCTCTGGTAACCACCAACCCAATCTCTGTTACCATGTGTTTGGTTGTTGTTGTTGTTATCTTCTACTTATGAATGAGGTCATATGGTATTTGACTTTCTCCCTCTGACTTATTTCACTTAGCGTAATCCCCTCAAGGCCCATCCATGTTGTCAGAAATGGCCATATTTCATCATTTCTTATGGCTGAGTAGTATTCCATTGTATATATACCACACCTTCTTTATCCATTCATCCCTTGACGGACACCTAGGTTGCTTCAAAGTCTTGGGTATTGTGAACAAGGCTATGATGAGCATAGGGGTGTGTGTATCTTTATGCATTTGTGTTTTTAAGTTCTTTGGATAAATACCCAGCAGTGGGATAGGTGGATCATATGGTAGATCTATTCTTAATTTCCTGAGGAAACTCCATACTGTTTTCCTGCACCAGTTTGCACTCCCACCAGCAGTGTATGAGAGTTCCCTTCCCTCCACATCCTCTCCAATACTTGTTGTTTCCTGCCTTGTTAATTATAGCCATTCTAACCAGAGTGAGGTGATATCTCACTGTAGTTTTGATTTGCATTTCCCTGATAGTTAATACTGTTGAACATCTTTTCATGTGCCTGTTGGCCATCCGTATATCTTCTTTGGAGAAATCTCTGTTCAGATTTTTTGCCCATTTTTTAATTGTGTTGTTGGCTTTTTGTTATTGAGACATATGAGTTCTTTGTATATTTTGGATATTAACCCCTTATCAGACATATGGTTTGCAAATATCTTCTCCCAGTTGTTAGGTTGTCTTTTCATTTTGTTGATGGTTTCCTTTGCTGTGCAGAAGCTTTTTAGTTTGATGTAGTTGCATTGGTTTATTTTTTTCTTTTGTTTCCCTTGCCTGGTCAGACATGGTACTTGAAAATATGCTGCTAAGACTGATGTCAAAGAGTGTACTGTCTATGTTTTCTTCTAGAAGTTTCATGGTTTCAGGTCTTACATTCAGTTCTTTAATCCATTTTGAGTTGATTTTTGTGCATGATGTAAGATAATGGTCTACTTTCATTCTTTTGCATGTGGCTGTCCAGTTTTCTCAACACCATTTATTGAAGAGACTCTCCTTTCTCCATTGTATGCTCTTCACTCCCTTGTCAAAAGTTAACTGTCCATAGATGTGTGGATTTATTTCTGGGCTCTTGATTCTGTTCCATTGATCTGTATGTTTGTTTTTGTGCTGGTACCATGCTGTTTTGATTACTATAACTTTGTAGTATATTTTGAAATCAGGGAGTGTGATACCTCCAGCTTTGTTCTTTTTCCTCAGGATTCCTTTGGCTATTCAGAATCTTTTGTTGTTCCATATAAATTTTAGGATTCTTTGTCCTATTTCTGTGAAAAATATTGTTGTAACTTTGATAGGGGTTGTACTGAATCTATAGATTGCTTTAGGAAGCATGGATATTTTAACTATGTTCGTTCTTCCAATCCAAGAGCACAGAATATCTTTCCATTTCTTCATGTCTTCTTCAATTTATTTCCACAATGTTTTATAGTTTTAAGTGTGCAGATCTTTCACCTCTTTGGTTAAGTTTATTCATAGGTATTTTATTCCTTTTTTTAATTTTGCAATTGTAAATTGGATTGTATTCTTAATTTCTCTTTGCTGTTAGTGTATAGAAATGCAACTGATTTTTGTATATTGATTTTGCATCCTGCAACTTGACTTTATTATTATTATTTATATTATTTATATTATTAATATATTATTTATATTTCTAAAAGTTTTTTGGTGGATTCTTTAGGGTTTTCTATATATAAAATCATGTCATCTGCAAACAGTGACAGTTTCACTTCCTTTCCAATTTGAGCCCCTTTTATTTATTTTTATTGCCTGATTGCTCTGGCTAAGACTTCTAATACTATGTTAAATAAGAGTGGCAACAGTAGGCATCCTTGTCTTGTTCCTGTTCTCAGAGGGATAGCTCTCAGTTTTCCTCATTGAGAATGATATTTGCTGTGGGTTTGTCATATATGGCCTTTATTATGTTGAAGTATTTTCCTTCTATACCCACTGTATCTAGAGTTTTTAAATAAGGTTAAAAGACAAAAGTACTAAAATTACTTATTTCAATGATGAGGGTAATGGATAGACACACACAAAATAAGAGATCAGGTATGATATCAAAAACATAAAATGTGGGAGGAGAAGAGTAAAAGAATAGAACTTTTAGAAAGATGTCATGCTAAAGAGACTATCCACTCAATATAGATCACTATATATATATATAATATTATATAGGAACCTCATGATAATCACAAACCAGAAACCTATAATAAGTAAACAAATAAGTAAGAGGAAATAAATCAAACATATTACTAAAGAAAGCCATCAAATCACAGGGGAAGAGAGCAAGAGAAGAAGAAAGGAACAGAGAAGAACTACTAAATCATCCAGGGAAAAAAGTGACAAAATGGCAATAAATACATACTTATCATTAGCTACTTTAAATGTCAATAGACTAAATGCTCCAATCAAAAGGCATAGGGTGGCCAATTGGATAAAAAAACAAGACCCATGTATATGCTGCATACAAGAGACACACTTCACACCTAAAGACACTCACAAACTGAAAGTGAAAGGATGGAAAAAGATATTCCATGAAAATGGCAAAGAAAAGAAAGTGGGGGTAGTGATACATTAGGCACAATAGACTTTAAAACAAAAACTGTAACAAGAGACAAAGAAGGGCACTACATAATGCTAAAGGGAACAATCCAACAAGAAGATATAACATGTGTAAATATCTATGCACCTAACATTGGAGCACCTAAATATATAAAGCAGTTATTAACAGACAAAACAAGAGACATAGATAGCAACACAATAATAGTAGGGGACTTTAACACTCCACTTACACCCATGGATAGATCATCCAAACAGAAGATCAATAAGGGAAGACTGGCCTTAAATGACACATTAGACCAGATTGACTTAATAGATATGTACAGAGCATCCCATGCAAAAACTGCAGAATACACATTCTTTTCAAATGCACAAGGAACATTCTCCAGGATTGATCACATATTAGACCACAAAACAAGTCTCAATAAATTTAAGAAGATCAAAATAATACCATGCATCCTTTGTGACCACAAAAGCATGAAACAAAATCAACTACAGGAAGAAAATCAGAAAAGCCACAAAAATGTGGAGTTAAACAAAAGGCTACTGAAGAATGATGGGGTCAATGAAGAAATCAAAAAATACCTGGAGACAAATGAAAATACAACATGCCAAAATTTATGAGAAACAGCAAAAGTGGTTCTAAAAGGGAAGTTCATAGCAATTCAGGCCTACCTCAACAAACAAGAAAAATCCCAAATAAATAAGCTAACCATGCACCTAAAGGAACTGGAAAAAGAAGATGAAACAAAGCTCCAAATCAGCAGAAGGAAGCAAATAATAAAAATCAGAGCAGAAATAAATGAAATAGAGACTAAAAAAAAAATAGAGAAAATTAAGGTAACCAAGAGGTGGTTCTTTCAAAAGATAAACAAAATTGACAAATCTTTAGCTAGATCCACCAAGAGAAAAAGAGAGAAGGCTCACATAAATAAAGTCAGAAATGAAAGAGGAGAAATTACAATAGACACCTCAGAAATACAAAAGATTATAAGAGAATACTAATAAAAGCTATATGCCAACAAATTGGACATCTAGAAGAAATGGATAAATTCTTAGAATCATACAACCTTCCAAAACTGGACCAAGAAGAAGTAGAGAATGAATAGACCAATCACCAGTAAGGAGATCAAAACAGTAATCAAAAACCTCCCAAAAAACAAAAGTCCAGGACCAAATGGCTTCCCTGGTGAAATCTACCAAGCATTCAAAGAAGACTTAATACCTATCTTTCTCAAACTCTTCCAAAAATCTGAAGAGGAGGGGAGGCTTCCTAACTCATTCTATGAGGCCAACATTATCCTGATACCAAAACCAGACAAGGACAACACAAAAAAGGAAAATTACAGGTCAATATCACTGATGAACAAATGCAAAAATCCTCAACAAAATACTAGCAAATTGAATGCAACAATACATTAAAAAGATCGTACATCATGCTCAAGTGGGTTTTATTCCAGGGATTCAGGGGTGGTTCAACATCTGCAAATCAATCAACGTGATACCCCATATTAATAAAATGAAGAATAAAAATCACATGATCATATCAATAGATGCAGAGAAAGCATTTGATAAGAAACAGCATCCATTTATGTTTGTATTTTTCTAATTACATATATGTATTTTTAAATATTTTCTTGCTTTCATTTTTATATTATAGTAAAAATATAGTCTTTGTAATTTCTGCTGTTGGGAATTTATTAAGTATCTTCGTTTATGCCATTATCAATTTTGTAAATCTTCTTTATTTTGTCTGTTTTATCTGTCATAGATTAATGCTGACATATATTAAAGTCTCCCATTGCATGTTTGTTTCTGCCCATTTTCCCTTCTACATGCAATAATTTTATTCTACATAATTTGATGTTATGTAGATATTATCTACTTCTATCAAAAGATGTCTGAGGCCATTCACTTTTTAATCCTTTGTGAGTAGCCACAAAGTTGATGATTTATGTCTTTATCACAAATTATACTACTTAAATAGGCTTCACTGTCTTATCTGATGCTTTTTTGCCTTGAATTATAATCAGATGGTATAAATATTGCCTCCTCCGCATACTTTTTTCTTCATATTTCCTGATAAATTGTGCCTATTTCATTGTTTTTGTTTCAGTGCCTTTCCTTGGAAATAAGGAATTTGCTACTTTCCCATCCTTTCCCCTTCCCAGTCCTTGATAATTTTGTCTGCGATTGTGAATCCCATCATTTATTGGTTTTATCCCCAGCATTATAAGTATTACTTTAAAATAAAAATTAATGTTGTAGCTATATGTAAAATAATCATTTAAATTTATATTTTTATCTTTAACTGATTTCATGGGATCCACACCTATCCTGGGAACCTGAGACTGGTAATAAAAGTATATAAATGAGATTCCAAAATCACTATGAAAAAGATGAGGAAGACGGTCTTTCCTTTTGTTAACAAGTCAAATGATATTTAGTAAGAAGGAATTTGGGGTTTCCTGATTTTTAGGATAGATTTTTTTTTTTAAACCCATACCAAAAGAATATGTAATCATTTCAGTTTTCCTCTTTGGTCTTAAGATGACAATTCTAGATCTAGGTTGGGTCTTACTGTTTTGAAACTTGTTCATATCATACGTGAAGCTACTTTTCAAGTTTCAGTCAAAGTAATTGTTTTTTCAAGACTCATTTTTCAGTTTCTTTACTGATTTTTGGTCTTCTAATGTTTTCAACTGAATTTTATCATTAATAATTTAATTATGAAGGTAATAAATGTGTATTTAAAAACAAATTCAAACAATACCAAAGAATATCATGTGAAAAGTATTGCTTCCACTGCTTCTCACCCCAGATTCCACTCCCCAAAACAGCCACTGGTAATGGCTGCCTGATCGTACTGCCTGACCTTTAAAAGAAAGTGAAATTTTTTAACTTTAAATGATTTAGTCCAAGGAAGTCTGGTTCTTTTGAAAATAATAAGAATTAATTTTCAATACTCTTAAATTTTGGTAACTCACAAAACTAGAGATACTGAATAATATTGAAAATGTGTGTTAATGCTGAATTGGCCACGTAAACATTTTTCTGTAATTTATTTTCCATTGTCTGTTTTGAGTAAGAGCATAAGCTATGCTTTTAAAAAAGATGTTTTCTATATTTCTAATAGGTGTAGCAAGTCTCACTATTCATGTAAAATCAATATACAATCTTAGTGATTCTAATTCTATCTCAAATGACAGTATGGTTTATCAGGCATTTTATATGTTTTTCATCTTAATGCAATCCTTTTGAGGCCGTACATTCCAGCATCCAAGTTTTAAAGTAGTTTGTATACACCCAACATGCAAGGCCATGACTTTAATCATTTCCTCACCAGAACTTCAATTATGCCAAGCACTTTTTAATTATGCTGCAGCCCACAAGTCTATTCTTAGTAAAAGTCTGACTTGTACAGAGGCAGGATATTCCTCTGTGGCAAAATTCAACTCACCACTTTGCAACCCCACCCATAAGAAAGCCCTGTGAATTAAAAGCTACTAAATTAAGTGTGTATTTTTAACAGCTTCAATTTTAAAGTCAATTTTGGCATAAAATTGAAGACATTTTTTTGAAGTACAAAAGTGCTATGTTGGCATTTCATGGTATTTTCAGAATGCAGTTTGTTTGGGGGGTTTTCTCTTTTACAAAGTTAGTTTCTTCTAACATCAGTTTTTTTCCTAAAAGGAATATATTTAATCATCTTGCCCTGTCACTTCTTATTTTTATCTTATTCAAAAAGGAAAATTCTGAATCAAGAACATTGATGGAGAAAGAACGGATGTGTGAGGACAAGGCTTAGGGTATCAGGAAAAGGTCTGGGACACAGAGGGTGGCAGGGGAAGCAGAGAGCTGAAGTGTCCCTGGGCTTAGCATTCATGCACAGCAAAACCTGGAATACAAATCCTGAAATTAAGAGAAAAGGAAACGACATGGAATTATGATGTTGGTTTGCTTCTTTACTTCCTAATAATGGAAAATCTATTTTTTCCCAATGAAGGCAAATAGAATACAAAGTCATTTTAGGGCATGCTTGTATAAGGTTAGTGCTTAGATACTAAACACCTAATGCTGTGTAACATATCAAGAAATAGTTAATGAGAACCTGTTACATGTAAGGCCTGACTTCTTTTATGTTATACCATAGCTCCAATAATTTATTGCTCATAATCCACCTTAGGAAAATGCAGTGTTCGAAATCTGAATTTAGGGAACACAGTTTTCCTTGCCTTCATCTACTTTAGAGGCTGGAATGTCTAAAAACTCAACTCCACAGCTTGCCTTTCAACTAGAAGTTGCACAACGGGATTCTGGCCAGTGAGGTGTAAAGGGAAGGCTGCTGGTGCTGTGTGGTCTCCTTCCGCCAGGGGGCTCTGTATGTGCGGCCATCGTCACTAAGGGCTGTAGAGCCAAAAGCAGAGGAACCTGGGTCCTTGAACGTGTCCTTGACCACCATACCCGCTGTGGACTGCCTACTGTGGGACTTTTTGTGGCATGAAATAAAGAAACCTCTTCCTTGTTTAAATCACCGTTTGCTGGGGTTCCTGTTACTCTCAGCTGCTTGCATTACTACCTGACTCAGAAAAAACTAATTTGGCAGTAAGCATGGCCATGGTCTTCCTATTGCAAACTGTAGTGGCCAGTCTCCAGGATGGCCCACAGTGATCCGCACCTCCTTCACACGCTTGTTAGTGCCCTCCTACACTGCCAGGGTCAGTTCATGTGACCAATAGGATGTGGCTTCTAAAGCCCTGTGACACTGTAAAAATTACAAATTTAGGCAACAAAAGACTCCAAATTGCTAAAGCAATCCTGAGAAAGAAGAACAAAGCTGGAGGCATCACAATCCCTGACTTCAAAACATACTACAAAGCTACAGTAATCAAAACAGCATGGTATTGGTACAAAAACAGGTGCACAGATCAATGGAACAGAATTGAAAGCCCAGAAATAAAACCACACATCTATGGACAGCTAATCTTTGACAGAGGAGCTGAGGGCCTACAATGGAGAAAAGAAAGTCTTTTCAACAAATGGTGCGGGGAAAACTGGAAAGCCACATGTAAAAGAATGAAAATTGACCATTCTTTTTCACCATTCACAAAAATCAACTCAAAATGGATCAAAGACCTAAAGATTACACCTGAAACAATAAGTATTCTAGAAGAGAATATAGGCAGTACACTCTTTGACATCAGTTTCAAAAGGATCTTTTTGGACACCATAACTCCTCAGATGAGGGAAACAATAGAAAGAATAAACAAATGGGACTTCATCAGACTAAAGAGTTTCTTCAAGGCAAGGGAAAACAGGATTGAAACAAAAAAACAACCCACTAGTTGGGAAAAAATATTTACAAGTTATTTATCCTACAAAGGGTTAATCTCCATAATATATAAAGAACTCACACAGCTCAACAACAAAGGATCAAACAACCCAATCAAAAAATAGACAGGGGACATAAACAGACATTTCTCCAAAGAAGATATACGGATGGCCAATAGACACATGAAAAGATGCTCATCATCGCTGATCATCAGGGAAATGCAAATCAAAACTACAGTAAGATATCACCTTACACCTGTTAGAATGGCAAAAATAACCAAAACAAAAAGTGACAAATGTTGGAGAGGTTGTGGAGAAAAAAGAACCCTAATTCACTGCTGGTGGGAATGCAAACTAGTGCAGCCACTATGGAAAACAGTATGGAGATTTCTCAAAAAATTAAAAATAGAAGTTCCTTATGACCCAGCCATCCCATTACTGGGTATCTATCCAAAGAACTTGAAATCAGCAATTCCAAAAGTCCCATGCACCCCTATGTTCATTGCAGCATTATTTACAATAGCCAAGACGTGGAAGCAACCTAAGTGCCCATCAACTGATGATTGGATAAAGAAGATACGGTATATATATATGTGTGTGTGTGTGTGTGTGTGTATACACACACACACACACACACACACACACACACACTGGAATACTACTCAGCCATAAGAAAGGATAAATTGTCCCATTCACAACAATATGGATGGACCTTGAGGGTATTATGTTAGGTGAAATAAGCCAGATAGAGAAGGACAAACTCTGTATGACTCCACTCATAGCTGGAAGTTAAACATAGAGACACAGAGAACTGATTGGTGGTTACCAGGGGAAAGGGGGGTGGGGGGAGGGCACAAAGGGTGAAGTGGTGCACCTACAACATGATTAACAACAATGTACAGCTGAAATTTCACAAGGTTCTAAACTATCATAATCTTAATAAAAAGATAAAAAATTACAAATTTAACAATAACTTTAAGATAATTTATATTTCCTTTTTAATGGAATGTCCTGTTCTTCTTTTTATATATGATATATTTCCTGGTCAATTATACCATATATCCTTTGTTTGGAAAACAAAGACATATTTAAAAAATGCTAAAAACCACTAAAATAATACTACATACCAGGTTTTCTTCTATATTCATTAACTCGCTTTTTTTCTTCAAATAACTCTTTGAGATATTATTTCAAACCACTTTGCATTTGGAGAAACTGAGGCAGGGGGGTTAAAAATCCTGCCCAAGGCTACACACCTAGGACACGGCAGACCTGAGAGGTTAGGCTGGTTCCAGCATTTGAGATCCTCTCACCACATAAAGGTCACCTGCAATCCAACTGGCCAGAGAGAACTGGCCTCCTTTCTATAGATATGCATACACATTTGTAATTTGTATACTTTTTTCAGCATAACAGTCAATTCCTGCTGGCATTCACAGTTCCTTAAGTGTCATTGCTCCTCGGATTTTTCAGCATATATGAGAATGCTGAATGTCATCCCTATTCTGCTGGTGTAGCCAACTCTATCAGTCAGTGTCCACTCAGGCAATCAGAACCAACAGAGGGAATGCAGTACGGAAAAGCGATTGCAAATATGTTGGAAGGATCGAAGAAGCAAGAAAGGGAAGGTGTGTTTATGTAAAGATTATTAACTGCTGGAAGCCACCGCGACGCCTAAGCCAAGAGGAGCAGAGAGGAAGATGCTGCCGCAGAGACCCCAGGATCACTGCGCTCCCGAGGCTGCTGCAACCCCACTGCAGCTGATTTACAGGGAGCGGGAGTTCCGCAGCACTGGACGGGAAGCTGAGCAGGCTGGACTACATCCTGCAATTCTGCAACGTCTTGCAAAGCATTTTCTTACACTTGCGGAAGCCATCGGGCTTATGTTTCAATCACGATGACTGACAAGCTAACTTCAAAACAACAGCGTCAACTGCCCTTCCACACTTCTTTGGCTGTGTACTTAAAATAGAACCTTTTCTAAGCTGTCCCTTGGCCTGGATGGAAATAAAATAATTAATATTAAAAAAAAAAATCCTGCCTATGTTACAGGAATCCAGGAGCCCTGCTGTCCAAACCACATTGCCTGTCAGGAGCTCAGACTTTGCTGCTGCTGCCACTTTCGTAGGAGCTCCCTCCAGAAGGAGGGAAATCCTCCTCATTTCCAGTCTCCGCCAGAGTCTCCCTTCCATGGATTCTCTCTGAGGACAGCTGGACAGGGAGTGTGGAGAAGACTGGAGTGTGCAGACTCCTGGCTCGCTGCAACAGCAGGGAAGGCAGAGAGGGGTGGAAATGGAGCTGGAAGGGAATGGCCAACGAACAGACCGGTCTTCAAAACACTCACCTTCCCTTGAAATGTTTTCCTTCCCTTAACGTGTTTTCCATGTCGTTAAATATTCTTCCACAATTAATGGCTGCATCACAGTCTCTATTAATTATTAATGCTCTGGTTATTAAGTTTGTTTGCTGTCTTTCTTAGTGTCCATTTTCCTTATTTTCTTTGAAATTTTCGTTAAGGTTTATCTTATGTGAGAGTTTCCATCCTCCTTTCCTCCAAGCCTCCTTGCCTATGAATTTTTCTGTTGCCTCCATCATCGCTCCCTCCACTGTCTCTAGCCCAGGGCATGGTCTTAGTTGGTGGCTTGGGCTCCTGCCCCTTGGTGACTGGAGATATCAGAGATCCAGTCATCGAGCTGGCAAAGGCTAACACTGTCCTTGCTTTCAGTTTAGGAAGGACACCTTGCTCTGTCACCCCACACAAGTCCCACTCTGGACTGCTCGAGGCTTCAGCTCCTGCATGTTGCTACAGGTTATCTATTATCCTGCTTTTGTATATGACTATGACTCTTCTCTCCATATGAAAAAAAATCTATCATTGCTAGGTTTACGGTAGAGAGAGAAATGTAAAGCATGAATGTATAGTGTCATAGTAATGATAAATCTGTCTTAATAAATTTAGTTGATTTGCTTGGGTTTTCTAGGTAAATAATCATATTACCCAAGAATAACAAGAACTGGAGCCACCGTTTAATCAGTACTCACTGAATGGCAGGCACACTCTGCCAAGTGCTTCGTCTACATGTCAGGACTTGGAAATGGGCGAAGAAGATTACGGTGTCTTTCAGTGGAGTGCTGGGCACTGTCCAGGAGACCCTCAGGGGATTATCTGACTCCAGGAATGTGCATGTTTAATTGACCTTCTTTTGACTAGATTATTTTACAGCTCTGTAGGGGTAGCTGTTAAAGTGTGAGAAACAAATAGCAATGCAAATCATTCCTGTTCACACCAATGCAAATGAATTTTGACTGATAGATTATAAAGTTTGTGAGTTAAACTCTCATTTGAACAGGTTGTACCATCTTATTGGTTCCCTCAGTAATTAAAGAGTTGAATAAAATCTTTGACACATGTCCATTTTATATTTGTATAAGAGTCATGATTTTACTTCTTTTGAAAATTATTCTTTAGCACACAAAGTTATCTTCTAATCTTCACAACCCAGGAGGTGTTATTCACACTTAATAGATGAGAAAACTGAGACTCAGATCAAATAGTTTACCCGCGCAACATCAAATTAACTAGTAAATGGCCAAGCTGGGATTTAAACACCAAATTTTGCTGTCTTTAAGATCTATGCTCTGGGGGCCAGCCTGGTGGCTGAGTAGTTAAGTTCACGTGCTCTGCTTTGGCAGCCCAGGGTTCACTGGTTTGGATTCTGGGCGTGGGCCTGCACAATGCTCATCATGCCATGCTGTGGTGGCGTCCCACACAGAAGAACTAGAGGGACTTATAAGTAGGATATACAACTATGTACTGGGGCTTTGGGGAGGAAAAAAAAAACTATGTCCTTATATATTATTGCCCACCTCGCAGAAACTCCATTTGCTCACAAATACAATGATATTTTTCAGCAAAGCATAATAACTAATATGCAATGTGTTTACAATGTGTCATGCACCAAACTAAGTGTCTAAATGGATTAACTCATTTAATTAACAGGCGAGAAAACTGAGCTTAAAGATGTTCAATAACTTGCTCAAGGCTTTCCATGCTATTTCCAGATTTTTCCCTTCTTTCTCCTAACGTAGTAGTTCTCAGCTGAGCTGTACACTAGAATTATCTAGAGAGCTCTTAAAAATTAGCTTGTCAGGATTTCTTAAAAGCTCCGTAGGTGATTCTCATATGTAGAATCATTGTGCAAGTGAGACCATTTCCGTCTTGCTCCCCTGGCTGGTACTTAGGAGAATCAGACTGTTTTGTTTTTCCTGATATTGGAAAGGGAATATTGGGGTGGAGATCTGTGCTATCCTGAAGTCTGAGTGTCTAGAACTGTTCAGAGTTTAAGTAAAAGCATTTGAAAAATCGAGCTTACTGAAGGTCGACTCATCACAGGAGCGTAGCATATTGAGAAACCATCTCAGTGGTAAGTAAATTACTTTACATTGACTCAGTAAGATCTGCCTTGTTGCATCAAACAATAATACTTATAAAAGTCAGTATTTCAGGGGTTGGCCCCGTGGCTGAGTGATTAAGTTTGCACGCTCCGCTGCAGGCAGCCCCGTGTTTCGTTGGTTCAAATCCTGGGCGCGGACATGGCACTGCTCATCAAACCACGCTGAGGCAGTGTCCCACGTGCCACAACTAGAAGGACCCACAACAAAGAATATACAACTATGTACCGGGGGGCTTTGGGGAGAAAAAGGAATAAAATAAAAAATCTTTAAAAAAAAAAAAGTCAGTATTTCAAAAGAAATGTTTTCTTTCTGTGATTTAGAAAATTATTTTGATGGCCTCTTAAAATTTTTTATAAACTTCCTCATCCCCTTGGCCACAGAGGCAGGGACGGTGGCTTAAAAGCCACTCACAATCTTTTCCTCTTGCCTTTTTCTATGTATAGTAGCTTGAAAGCTAAAATATTCCCCCCCCCTTTTTTTTTTTTTTGAGGAAGATTAGCCCTGAGCTAACATCTGCTGCCAATCCTCTTTTTGCTGAGGAAGACTGGCCCTGAGCTAACATCCGTGCCCATCTTCCTCCACTTTATATGTGGGACGCCTGCCACAGCATAGCTTGGTAAGTGGTGCTAGGTCCACACCAAGGATTCAAACCAGAGAACCCCGGGCCGCCAAAGCGGTGCATGGGAACTTAAGCAGTACGCCACTGGGCTGGCCCCAAAAACATTCCCCTTTCTAACAATCTTTCCACTGGAGGTGACCATGTGATCCAATTCTAGACAGTAATATGTAAGTCATTGGAAGAAACTTTGAAACAGCTTTTTTTTAAAGGATAAACTTAACTGCCCTGACCACGAAGGGAGATAAGTCCTGAGGTGGTACAACAGCCATTTCATGACCATGTGGAGAAAAGCCACATGCCAAGGATGGTGGAACAGAAAGGTAGGAGAGCTGGCCTGGGTTCTGGATGCTATCATGGAACTCATGTACCAGCACTTGACAGCATTACTTAAAACATTTAATTACATAAAAGACTTAGCCCCTTAATTATTTAATCTACTTTTAGCTGTTTTTTTTTAGCAGCTGAAGGAGACCCTGATACATTTGCCAAAACATGGAAATAATAATGTATTTTTTGTTATTTTATTTGAAAAACCATAGGTAAACAAATTTAAAGTTTCTGAAAGCAAAGTAATGTTCAGTCAATTTAATTAAATCCAATAGGGAATCTACATAAAATCTTCTAAGTCAGCTCTATTTTATTTTTTTCAGGCTAGTCATGTGTGGTGTTGTCTCTGTACCCTAATTAGTTTCCATTCTTATCTCAAATTAACTAAGTTCTTACTAAAAATATCTATTGTTAAATTACAGTCACGTCCAGCATAACGTCTCAGTCAATGACAGACTGTATGTACAATGGTGGTCCCATAAGATTAGTATCACATAGCCTAGGTGTGTGGTAGGTTATACCATCCAGGTTTGTGTAAGTACACTCTGTGATGTTCGCACAACAATGAAATGGCCTAACGATGCATTTCTCAGAACCTACGCTGTAGACAAGTGACATGACTATAATTAAACAAGCAGGCAATTAGACTGAGGTTGGTCTAAGACCTTAGCAGCCTATTGCAAGCAAACTAAAACCTAAACCTATAAATGCCTCAAGATTAAGAAATCAAAACCTAAAGACAACCAATCAAGAACAGCCAACTAGGTTTTTCCAAATAAAGCAAATACTTAGGTTACAGTCAATCAAATAATTTCCCCAATTTGCTTCTACATAAAAGTCTTTCCCTCAGTTCCCGTTAGTGGAGAACTCCAAACAACTTCCAGTCTGGTGCCACCCACTTAGAATCAACTTTAGCTCAAATAAACTCTTAAAAGTCTCACCATGCCTCAGTTTATCTTTTAAGAATACGCAGAACTTAACTAAATACAACTCCTCTTTCTTCCTCTTTTTTTTTTTTTCTGTTGTTGTTGTTGAGGAAGTTTCACCCTGAGCTAACATTTGTTGCCAATCTTTCTAGGTTTTTTTGCTTGAGGAAGATTAGCCCTGAGCTAACATCTGTGCCAGTCTTCCTCTATTTTGTTTGTGGGTTGCCACCGCAGCTTGGCTGATAAGTGGTGTAGGTCTGTGCCCAGCAAACCCAGGCCACTGAAGTGAAGCAAGCTGAACTTAACCACAACGCCACGGGGCTGGCCCCTTTTCCTCTTTAATAATAAAATATTACAAACCCTAGTCTTTCCTACACAATAGAGCTTACTTTGTTTTTGAGAGATCAAATTTGGGGGTGGGCAGGTGAGAAGGATGCATGCCAATCATTTGACTTTATCTTTTTTTCTCAGTTTTATTTGAGGTATAACTGACAAATAAAATTGTAAGATATTTAAAGTGTACATCATGACAATGATATACATATACATTGAGAAAGGACTCCTCCCATCCAGTTAATTAACACATCCATCATCTCACACATTTATCTTTTTTGGGGGGCATGGGGAGAACATTTAAGTTCTACTCTTTTAGCAAATTTTGATTATATGGTACAACGTTACCAACTATAATCACCATGTTATACATTAGATCCTCTGACCTTATTCATCTTATAGCTGAAAGCCTGAGAAAATTTTCTTTTATAGTTGTTATAAGTGAACAATTTCAGCCTTTTCATAAGAAGAGAGAATTTGCTTCTCAAAACTGAGTAAATTGGTATATAAAAGTCATTTTGAGTGATGCAAGTAAGCCATTCTTTCCTATACGGATTGTCCTTATTATCTTTATTATTAATGGAGAGAAACACAACCATTACAATTTTCTCAAAGGAGATGGGTGAGCTGTGAGCAGGTGTTCTGGAATGAACATGTCATTTCAGCATAAAAGCTTTATGGAACATGTTCACTATTGTCCTGCATTAGCGGAATTTTATATCTGTCAGAATCCATGATCCCCACTCAGTCTATGTGAAATAGAGGTCGGCAATATCAATGCTGCCCGAGGGGACAGTCCATAGGATTTCACTCCACCCTCTACAGAAATGTTTTCCTTGACAATGGAGCTGGGGAATTCCTTTGGCATCATCTCACAGTGAGAGGTTTGCATGTACAGTTAGCCATCTGTTACAAAGTTCCTTGATAAAGAGATCAATTCTCGTGGATTATTTTAAACATTTGAGTGAATATAACTGCCATTTTAAGAGTTCAGGTATGCTCAGGTCTCAGGAAAACACAGGCACAAAGCATTATGTTGTACTGAACACCTTTTGGTCAGCAGGAGCAGTGATCCACATAAAGAGCCTGACGTGGGAGTAGGCAGACAGGACCAGGACAAGGTCCAACAGGAGTAAGAGTCTCAGCCTTGATTCCAGTAAAATTTGGACGTAAGTATTCAGTCAGATGAGTGGGATGCGGCGTTTGGGGAACCTACTTCACAGAGAAAACAGAAGAATGAGATGAGAGCTCTCCAGCTTTCTTCCATTTCACCTATGAGCTTATGCATCCAGCTCATCCGTCCTCCCATCGCTCTTGTCACACTGGAACCACTGTCCCTACCCGTGTCAGAACCTAATCCCTTCACTGTGCCCTGAATCCTAGTCCTTTGGTGCATGCTCAGATCTTGCTCAGGAAATCATCTCTCCCCTCCCCTATATCTTAAACTTCTCATTCTCTACAGTATTTACATGTATTTAAGGTTTCTCAACCCCATATCTTGCCTCTTATTACCAGCCTCTCTCCCCTTTCTAAAGCTAGGCTTCTTTAAGCAGTTCTGAATATTTGTCTCCACTTCTGTACCTCCCGTGTGCTCTTCCACCCACTAAGCCTGCCTTCTGCCCTCATGGCTCCACTGCAACTGCTCAAGCCACTCCGGCTTCAGCAGCAATCTCCTCCTGCAGCCTGGCATCCCATGTGATCCGGCCCCTCTCCTGCTCAGCCTCACCTCCTGCACTCTCCCTCTCACTCCCAGTCATCCGGCTCTGCCTGCCTCCTTTCCAGTCTCCAAATCCCCAAACCCTTCCCCATTTCCAGGCCTTTGTACTTGGTCTTCCCATAGCCTCGGATTCTCTCCCCCAGCTCTCACAGGGCACTTCGTTCTCATTCCTCAGGTCTTGGCTCAGATACCCATTCTCAGAGAGGCCTCTCCTGAACCATGCATGGTGTGTGGCCTTGGGAATGTCACTTAACCTCTCTGTGGTTCAGCTTCTCATCTATAACTGAGGAAATAATTGTACCTATCTCCAAGGGTTGTTGTAAGGAGTAAATGAAATTATACACATGTAGAATTTAGAACAAGACTTGATGTATAGCAGTAATTTAGGATTAATTATAGACAACTGCTTACTATTATAGGCAACATCTCATCATCTCATCTCCCTGTTTTCTTCCCTTGTCCTACATGTGAGCTGTGATTACATTGTTTATTTATTCACTTACTGTGTGTAGCATGGTAGCATGCAAGGCCCAAAGGGACACGGAGCTCCTCTCTCTTGTCGGTTTCTCTGCCCCTTGCACCTTGCTTGAGCCTGGAGCATGGTAGGGCTCAATTCACCAGAAACTTCAGCCACTCTCTTACATTTGTCATTGCTGACCACACTGTTCTTCCTGAAAATTTCTCTTTTTTTTCCTTTGCTTCCTTGTCTTCCTCTGCTCATACCTTTAAATGTCAGGATGTGTCTGAGAGAGTACAGGACAGAACAGGGGCATGGGTAGCTGAGATCCGGGTGAGGTGCTGCTGCCCCACAGAGCGAGCTGGGTTCCTCAGAGCTCTGGTAAGAGGAAGGAAGGATGGGTGGAGCTGCTGATCCTAAGTGAAGAGGGGAATCTCAGACTGGGCCGACAGGGGGTGGAGTCAGGAGTGAAGGACTTGGGCTCACTCTTAAGGCTCTAGAATAATTCAGCATGTGTCAAGCACCCCTATGAGTCTGACAGAGCTAGGTATTAGATTAAAAATATGTAAACAAGGATCTCAAATATACAGATGTATAAACAAATACTTGTACTTCACCATAGGAAGTGCTATCCAGAGGCGTGCGCAAGGTACAATCTTGGCAATGAGGAGGGGAGGATCAGCTGTCTGGGCGTGCTGGAAGATTTAAAGAGGAGTAGAAATATGAAATGGAACTTAAACTTATCAAATCAACCAGGAAAAGAAATTCCAAGCTGAGGAAAGAGCACCTGCAAAGGCACAGAAAGATTTCTCACTGATATCCAATATGGCGGATGGAGTTGACATCCACTACTCCCTGTCTCCCTCCCCTCCCACACATGCAGAAGCCTTAGGATGGCTGTGATTGTTATGAAGTTGATGCAACTTTTTGAGGAGAAAGTTTTATATGGCTTTTAAACTAATTTTGTTTTGGAGTAAATCCCTTCTCTAATTCATGGCTTGCTGTGATAGATAACTATGAGGCAATCTTGAGGCTTCTGAATATTGAATTCCCACTCTTATGACAGTGTCAGTTTTAGAAGGGAGAGAGGATGAACGGGTGGGTGAGAGAGCAGATGGCTGAGTTGACTGGATTGGTAGATGGATAGGTGGGAGGATAAGAGTTAGATGCCAAGGAATTCAACAGAGAATTGGGGTGCTGTTGCTTTATTAAAGTTCTGCTTGGGTGATGTACCAGATGTAGAGGCAAGCTGGGAAAGCCATCCACATGTTCCTATGCATGAACTTCCATTTTATTATCACAGTAACAGTCATCATTGAGTATCAACTGTGTATTAGGTTATTCTATGTTTTTAAAATATCTTATTTCTAACCACCCTAGAGGAATAGTATGAAGAGCCTGAGACTTGGAGAAGTTAATTTACTTACCCAAGGGAACAGAGCACGTAGATCCACTTAAAGCGAAAGCTCATGTTTTTCCTACCATATCATGAAGACAATTCCTACTTCTTTCTGAGCAAGGATACGACTTACTTCTACTCCCCTCTTTCAAACCTAATCACTGCTCTGCTTCAACAACCCTCTCCAACTCTCCTAATATGAAGGGCAGTGAAGAATGACACAGCTATTCCATTTTTATGATGCCTCTCCTTTAGTATAACTGGTTTCTCTTCTAGCGCTGAATGGCCTTCTGCAATATGAAATGCTTTCTTTTGAGTCTGAACCACCACAGTCAGTTTACTCCCTGGATCTCCCTATTTCATGCCTCTCCAGAGAGAATCCTACTCCTGTACCTACTGTGGTTTCTGTTGTTTGCAACTGAACCCTTCTGATTGGGCTAAGGGAATTATTGTCAGCTATTAGATGGTTCACAAAATTATAAAAAGGGCTATAAGAGCAGATTTTAGGCTAAGCTTCTAGGAACAACTCCCAATTTCCAAAATCACACAGCTTCTGCATCCCAGAACCTCACAGTCTGTTCCCAACATTTTTGTGGGAAACTGATGACAAGAGAACCTCGACGCCCTTGCTACAATCCGCAGGCAGAAAATAAAGCTTCCCACCTTTCTCTCCACTCAGGACCCACTTCGTGGGCAGAGAACCTGTGTAGTCAGGCAAGGTCCCATGTTGAGAAGGGCACCGCTCTTGGAGTCTAGCAGTCTGCGGTTGCCATATTGAAATTTTTAATAATTTATCTTTAAATTCAGATTTTGTAAGTGAAATCCTTTGGGACAGTGAATTTTGCACTGGGAGCATGGAGCCTCAGTTGCCTCCTCCTGCCACCTCCCTGTGACAAGTTCTTGGCCAACGTGTCCCCTACGTCCTGGCACCCCAGACCTCCCTTCCCTGTCACCACCCTGCGACCACAGCCTCCCAGACCCCAGCCTGGGGCCTGGGGGAGAGGAGGACTGGGATTGGTTGGAGTCAGGCGCATGAGCCCTGGGGCATCCACGGGCAAGGAACTTTAGGCGTTGAGGGAGGAAGGAGTGGAGGGGGATGGGGGAAGGAGGGGTGGGAAGAGGATGGGGAGCCTCCTACCCGGATCAATCCAGGTGCTGAGAGCGCCTGTGCATGGAGATGGCAGTCTTCTCCGGGTTCGCCCATCTTCTGTGGGTTGAGGTGGCAGACCTTGGGGAAGAGAGATGCCTGACTGGACTTCTGGATGCTTCGGTCCTGCAATAGATGGGAGGGGAAACCCAGCAGTCACCAGGCCGCACCTATGCTGAGTCTTGGGCAGGGCCCCTGGGCGCCGCTGAGGGTCTGTGCTCATATCCGAGTGTCCCCGCGTTCTGAGAGTGCAACATTAAATAGCAAACAAAAAAGAAAAAAAAAAAATCCATCCTGACAAGTTGAGGGAAAAACCACAGACGGGAGGAAAAAGAGTTTGTTCTTCGTTTTTGTATGGGGGGGCCTCACATTTTCTTTTTGTACTGGGTCCCATAAATTCTGCAGCTAGGCCAGTCTCCACTTAATTTAGTTTGAATACAGGTCTTTGCTAAGTGCACCTGATCAGTGGAATCCAAATCACATCCTAAGCTCTGGTTATTAGGGAATCTGGGAGAATAGTTTTTAGCTTTCCAATGTGAGCAAGGTGACAGAAGGGCACTGGCAGGACAGGAAGGAGGTTGGAACCGATGTTGAGTAAGACAGCCGCTTTATCTGCCACAATCACCTACATTGTGAGTCTGCCAAGAGTGGTGCCTTGTCTGTACACCAGGCTCCACAGGCAGGGGCTGGATCTGGCTCAGTCACTCCTGTATCCCCAGTTCAGGATACAGGGCCTGTCACACAGAAAGGTCACAATATTTGTAGAACTGAATCGCTAATCGCCTGTTTTTATATGCTCTAGTTATTAGCCTATACATATAATGGTATATTCTTTCTTACCATAGTCCATGTTAACTGGAGATCTTCATTACTAGCAACAAATTCATATTAAAATGCAGTGAGTTGGTTAAAAAAAAAGAATAGGTATATGGATTATACTAAGTGATTTCTCTTTGTGCAGTGGGAATAGCTAACACAAACATGGTACTGCATGTCCGATTAAATCACTTACTATGCCATTATGAAAACATTAATAATGTTTACCCAGCCACAGAAACCACCGATATGAAATTACATTCCTTCTAGTCTTCACCTTTTGAATTTCACAAGCTGGAATTAATTTCAAAGGGAACATGTCTGGCTGAAGTGTATTAAGAGTGGCAAATCACAGAATATTCTGTGAAAAAATTACTTAGATTTACAACAGGAATGCCCTGAGCAAAATCAGACTTTTAATATACTTCTCACCATCTCCAAAATGGAAAGTAAGAGTATTTCCACCAAAAAGTTTTAATTAAAAAGGCTTTTGACATATGTGTGCATAAAAATGTCTCAACTACAAAGATATAAAGTTGAAGCTTTTCCCTGAGAGTTAATTAACAGTCTAAATTGTGGAGCTATGGGTTAGATGATGGTGAGAACAGCGAGTAGGTTGATCGGATCATCCACAGCAATTCGGGAAGCTGCACCTCCTGGAACTTATCTGGCTGTCTGAGAAGTGGTGTGGGGTGCAGGGCTTAGTCCAAAAATTCTTTAAATTAATAGGATAAAAGAGGTCTTGGGACTCTCCATCCTTAGAGGACTGCATCACGGAGATCTGGCCTGGCAGCCTGACAGTCCTGAATGAGATCTGGCTATAACTCAGAGCACCTGGGTTACTTAGTTGGCCTCAGTGAGGCAATTGTGTGAGTAACTGGTTGTGGTAGCCTGAAAGCGCAGTCTGACCCTTGAGCCAAAGTGGGGAATGAGGGAATCCTGGTTTGTTCAGGAAAGCTGGAGCAGAGGCTGCTGACTTTCACTATCCGGGTAACCTTGTCTTTCACATCAATTTGACTGCAGGATTTATCCTAATCCATTTTCCCTCTAAATTAAATAGTTTCATTGACAAAGTGTAACTATAATACATCTATAAATTGTAACAATAAAGGTTTATCCAGGATAATCCGGGTAATCCAGGGTAATCTTCCCATCTCAAAACCCTTAACTTAATTACATCTGCAAGGTCCTTTTTGGCCACGTAAGGCAACATTCGGAGCTCCCAGGGATTGGGACAGGAATAGCTCTGCGGGTAGGGGGACATTATTCAGCCTAATGGGTAAGCAGTCTGAAAATTTGCTGAAACTCAGACCTAGTTCCTACCTACTACCCCCGAGCAGAACATCTAAGGCTGGAGATTCCGAAGACCTACTTTCTTTTTGACTAGCAATTATAAACCTAGGGATCTAAAGAAGTTTATTTTAAAAGAGGGTTGTTTGGGGGAACATCTGACAACACAAATCTGCTTTTAAACATCCAGACTAATTTAGAGATAGTCTTCAAACATCCTGAGGGTCAGATTTGAGTTAAATTTTAGTGTGATCATTTTGTCTATGTTATTGAACGTCCTCAATTTTCATGTGTTTCTGCATATTTTTGATCAGCCATGTGGAAGCTATAAGACCTTAAATCTGGAAGGACTCAACACTGATAGTTTTTATCACCCTGGGTCTGAGAGGTTACACTTCGAATCAGATTGTAGCTGAATTAATACATTCTTTTCAATGAATTTACCCCTAACAGATCATTTAACACATCCTAACTGACTTGGAGCATAGTTATTAAATTATTATTGCTGAAGTTTAAATGAAATGGCAGGTACCTTGTTTCAGGCTCCAAACTTTAAATACAAGGGCCATTCCATCTTTTTTACTTGTCATGACATTCTGAATACCGTGGGTCTCACTAAACGATTTTGTTTGTCCTTTTTTTGTTAAATATTTTGGGGAATTAGAAAATGTAGCCTCAGAGCCACCTCATAAACTCTCTTGGCCTTAAATTATTTTCTGCTGTTGTTGTAAATGTTAGCTTTAACACTTGTGGTTCTAGTTTTTCTCATGGCAACGTGCCTGTAAGAGACTTAGCACTTCTAGGGAGCACAGACCCCGTGCCAAGCACAATGCACAGGGCCAGGTGAATAGAAACACGTCTAAGATTTGGTCTGCCTCCTCAGACTGGGATCTCTGAACTGGGACCTGGACTGGGACTTAATTTTAATCTCCAGCATCTATTTTACTCTCTAGCACATAGTCAGCTCACAGTAAATGTCAGTGTTTTATTTAGAAATTTTTTTATTGAGGTATAATTGACGTATAACATTATATTAGTTTCAGGTGTACAACATGGTGATTTGGTATTTTTATATACTGCAAAATGATCACCGCAATAAGTCTGGTTAGCATTCATCACCATACATCATTACAAAATGTTTTTTATTGTGATGAGAACTTTTAAGATCTACTTACTTTCTTAGCAGCTTCCAAAATGCAATACAGTATTACTAACTATAGTCACCATGCTGTACATTACATCCCCATGACATTTATTCGATAGCTGGAGTTTGTACCTTTTCACCCCCTTCACCCATTTTGCCCCCCTCCCCACAAATGTCTGTTTAACGAAGACATTTTTGTTTATTAAGTAGTTGTTAAAGGGATAAACAGTCTAGAAATTGGGCTACTTATGAAGTCAAGTAACTAAGATAGAATGCTTCTATTTTCACGTCACTTCTAAGCAATGTAATAGAGGTGTGAACAAGGTGTAATGGGACCTGCCAAGGAGAGTCAGAGAAGGCTTTGTAGAAAAGTAGTCATGTGAGCAGGGTCCCAGAGGAAATGAGTCTGATTCACTGCATAGCCGCTTCTATGAATTTACTATTTCTCGTCACTACTTAGTTCTAATGGGCTAGTTTTCATTTGGTCTCTGTAATAGCATTCGAAGGAGCATTGGGTTTGTCTCTACCCCAGCTCCTTGCTAGGGTGCTGGAGGGAGCAGGGATGAATGACTACTTGGGAAGAGACAGGGAGCAGGGTAAGCATGCAGCACAGCCCTCCCAGCGAGGAAGGAGACTACAGAGAAGAGAAGAAATGGGGCAAAATGTGTGGGGAACAAAGGAGGAAGCTGGGGGTAGCTTCTTATTTATAAGAAGAATGTATTTATAAAAAGGTCGTTTTCCTTGAGAATATATTCTTTGTGAATATGTGTTCTATGAATGTGCCCTTTTTCTTATGACCACATCTTGCCTCTCTCTGGGCAGCAATGTTTGCTGACCCTCCTCTTCGTCTTGCCCCTAGCAGAATCCTCTTTCTCTGTCCCGGCCTTTTCCAACTGCAAGAGCAGGAATCTGGGTAGAGACAAATTAAACATTCCTTAAAATGCTGTTGTGAAAACAAAAGGAGAACTAGTCAACTAAATGTTTACATAAATTTTAAAAGCCATTAAAACTATCCCATCCAATGTGAATTGTTGTAAACTTTATAAATAGTTCAAAGGAACAAGAAAATTTGGCAAATTGGCCTTATGGAAAGTTGGCTTTCTGTGGTTGATTTTTGGCAAATTGACCCAGAACCAGTCTTGAATTAACATGCATTTACTAAGCAAAAATGGACAAGGGCATTCCAGGTACAGAGACAAAAACAGGAGAAATAATTTTGGCAGGAAGAGGAACATTTATTCACTCACCAAATGTTTTAGAGCACACAACCTGCCCGTGGGGAGTGGACAGTCCTGCCCCCATGAAGCTTATGTTGTTTCTTTTGTGTAAATGTCTGCCAAATTGTTGGTTTTAAAACACACATACACACTCCAGAGAGAAAATTTTTAGATGTTGGATACGAGTTGTGACAGTTAGTAAAACAGTAGAGCGAGAGCATAGAAAAATTGTAATTGAAATGAAACAAATTAAGATTTGTCTGAAGAAGCTGCAAAAGATCCAGGAAATTGAATAAAATTATAATAGGAGGATAAAAAGCAGAAATTAATTAAAAGACAATAAAGCAAACAAAAATTAATAAGTAATATCAAGAGCCAATTTTTATAGAAGTCCAATAAAACGATAAATATTTGGCAAGCTCTAGCCAATAAAAAAACACAAATGCAAGTATTATGAATGATAAAGGCTACAGAACCATAGCTAGAGATAAAAAATATAATGAAAAAGACCAGGCACAACTTTGTCATTAAAAAAAGCTAGATTAAATAGATTGTTTAAGCTATCTAAAACCAAGTTAAGATGAAAAATCTGAACAAACCAATAACCATAGAAGAAATTTAAAAGGTTTAAAAATTTACTTCCAGAATCAGTAATTTTCTTCTTTTTGAGGAACATTAGATTTGAGCTAACGTCCATCACTGATTCTCCTCTTTTTCCTGAGGAAGATTGGCCCTGAGCTCACACCAGTGCCCATCTTCCTCTATTTTATATGTGGGATGCCACCACAGCATGGCTTCATAAGTGGTGCATAGGTCTGTACCCGGGACCTGAACTGGCGAACCCTGGGGCTGCCAAAGTGGAGTGTGCAGACTTACTGGGCCTTTGCACCACGGGGCCAGCCCTCCAAATCAGTAATTTTCACTGGTGAGTTCTATAGGTCATCAACAAAGATGGCACCAAAACATTAAACTATGTAGCCCAATCTCAGATATGATAGCAAAAAAGTTCAAAATAAACTGTTGAAATATATCAAATCCAGAGCATTTAAACAAAATAATAGGCTATAATAATAAACTCTGATTTAGTATTTTACCCTTGCAATGCAAGAATAGTCTAAAGTAGGAAATTCATTAATACAATAAACTGTAATAATTACTTAAAGGGGGAAAAAACATAAGTGCTTATTTCTATAGATATTAAAAGATTAAATTTCACATTCCTCTCTGATAAAAACTCATGGTAAACTTGTAGTAAAAGAAAACTTGCCCAATATGATAGAAAGAATTTTGCACAAGTCAACAGCAGCTACAAAAACAAAAATCATGCCTAGTTTGACAATCTAGAGGCATTCTCATGAAAGTGAGGAATAAGACAAGGAAACAGTTATGAAGGCTATTCAGAATATTTCATTTCTTTTCCTTCCAGACCTCTGATAGGATTGCACTGTTCTCAACCCTCTTGACATTAACATTTGGTGTGGCTTCTTTTAGCCGGTGGGTCGTGGCCAGAGGTCATGAGGCTTCTTCAAGGTCAGACTAATTATTTCCAGCTGGAGACCTCTGCTTCGCCCTGCTGTGGTGATTGTGGAAGCGTATGTTGAAATGCAGTCTCCATCAATCTGGGTCCCTGAGCAACCACGATGAGCAAGCACCCATCAATCTGTGTTGGACAGTAGAGGAGGGAGAAATGTACACTTGTTGTATCAAGGCATTTACACACTGAGTGTTACTGTGTTGTCTGTGTTACTGCAGCACAACTTAGCCCACCCTGACTGACACAGGAGCCTATTACTCCTGTGTTCTACATTCCTTTTAGTACTATTCCTATATTTACCTTAATTTTTAAAAATTTATGAATTATATTTTTGTGTGTGTGAGGTATAACAATTTTTCTTAATGTGTAGTCAATTGTCTACAAATAATTACTTAATTAATTTAAGTGTCATCTTTATCATACAGTAAAATCCCATAGATATGGTTGTTTTGTTTTGAACTCTCCTCTGTTCTGCTCTTCCTTTTTTATGTATGCCAAAACTATGCTGATAGTGTTTGTGATGGTGCCTTTGGAGTTAGACTGTCTAGTCTAGAATTCCATTTACATTATTTATTAGCTAGTAAATTTTGGGCAAGTTTATCCTTTCGGGTCTCAGTTTTCTCCTCTAAGTATTGGATATTGAGAATGCTGTCTACTTCCTAGGGCTTGGGGGAGAATTAAATGAGATGAGGGACATAGCACACTTAGCACAGAGTCTGGCACACACTGGGCCTTGTGCTTCTTGGAGAATGTTTGAGCATTCTAAACAAAATTTGAAACTTCTTCTTAGTTTAAAACTTTTCCTCTTCACTCATTTCAAATCACTGGTGAAGGGGTAGCAAATAGGTTTCTACTAATGAGCCAACACAATCTGGTGGCCATAACAAATTAGTCGGAGTTGGCACATAAGGAGAGGAAGTATTTATTATCCAGTTCTGATTCAGTCATTCTCCTTTATTTTTAACATTGTTTGTTACAGATGGAAAAGGAACCCTGCGTTGGTTAGAAACAGAAGACACAGTTCCTGACTGACATAATACAAGAAAAAGAAGTGAATTAGAGTAGCTGACTTTTGACTAAAAGGTTTTGATGCATGACATAATTTTTTAAAAATTGCATTACCTATATTACCTTGAGGTTACAAAACAGTGGTCAGAAAAGATTGTGGGAACTTCCACTCCCGACCAAGATAAAGTAACAGGGACTATAATCTCCTTCTACCAATAACAACCCCCAAAATGGATAAAATATAGGAAGCAATGGTTTTCAAGACACCGGAGGGCAGTCAACAAAGGATAGTGATCCCTAAGAGACAGGAAATAAGCCAGACGAATCCTCTGAGTAACCCTGCTTCCCATCTTGGAGAGTTTCCAGGCCACAGTGCTGGGAGGGGGAGCTCAGTAGAGTGCCAGGGACTCTGGGAGTTGAGATAAAGTTGAGAGTCCAGGGGACTGTCATGGCTGGAGTTCACAGGACAGAGTGCTGGAGAGGAGAGAGCTGCACAGAGAGAACTTGAGAGGCCTGCAAAGGGTTCCCCTCAAGTATTCGGCTGAGTACTAATTAGTACCTGTCTGTGAGGAAATTACCTGAAGCTGCGGAAAGAAACCCCTAAATATATTAGGGGTAGCAGGATCTGGTGCTCACACAGAGCTGAGAATATTTGCCCTTCTCACCAGCCAGACTGGAAAACCCCATGATTCACAGGACATTAGGTAAGTACACAGACGGGTCTTGTCTCAGTGGTGGGGAATAAATAGGTCTAGACTGAGTATTGTTTTGGGCCAGTCTAACGAGATGTGAAAGGATAACACTGTTTTCAAGTAACTTAACTGCATTCTAGAGCAAAGCTCTAGAATATTTATAGGAACACAGAAAGATGCAGCTCCCAACCAAGATAAAATTTACAATATCTGCTAATCAGTAAAAAGTTACAAGTCATACAAAGAAGAAGGAAAATATGAACCAAAGTTAGAAAACAAATCAATTAATTGAAACTGACAATAGATTTAATGCAATCTCAATCGTAATCTCAGCAGACTCTTTTGTAGAAATTGATAAACCAATTCTAAAATTCCTATTGAAATGCAAGGGACCTAAAATAGCCAAAACAACTGAAAAACAACAAAGTTGCAGGACTAACACTGCTGGATTTCAAAGTTTACTGTAATGTTATAGTAACGAAGACAGTGTGACCCTAGTGTAAAGATGCAGAAATATATCAATGGAACAAACTAGAATCCAGAAGTAGACCCACAGGTTTATGGACAACTGATTTTCAATAGTCTTTGTAACAAATGGTCAGAAAAAAAGGAACCTCAATCCATACCTTACACCATTTCCAAAAATTCACTCAAAATGGATCATAGACCTAAATGTAAATCCTAAACAATAGAACTTCTAGAAGGAAACATAGGAGAGAAAATCTTTGCTGCCTTGGATTAAGCAAAGATTTCTTAGATATGACACTGAAAGCAAGATATATAAAAGAAAAAAGTGATATATTGGACTTCATCAAAATTAATAATTTAGGTTCCTCAAAAGAAAGAAAATGCAAGCCACAGAATAAAATACTTGTAAATCATATTTCTGATATATTTGGATAAACTTATATCTAAAACAGATAAAGAATTCTCAAAACTCAATAAAAAGAAAACAAATGACCTAATTAAAATGGTCAAAAGATTTAGCCAGACACTTCACCAAAGAAGGTAATATGAATGGAAAGTAAACACATAAAAAGATAGTCAACATCATCAGTCATTAGGGACATGCAATCAAAAGCACAATGAGTTAGCACTACACATTAGTAGAATCACTAAGTTTTAAAAGACTGACCTTACTAATGTGAAGGAACCGGAATTCTCAGGTTCTGCTGGTAAGCATGTAACGTGGTACAACGACTCTGAAAAACAGTGTCTCAGTTTACAAAAAAGCCTTTTACTTTTCCCTTAAAAATGATTAAACATTACCATATGATCCGTCATTCCACTCCTAGGTATTTACTCGAGAGAAATGGAAGTATATGCCCACATGTACTGGTTTGCTAGGGCAGCAATAACAAAATAGCACAGACTAGGTAGCTTAAACAACAAATTAATTTTCTCACAGTTCTGGAGGCTGTAAGTCCAAGACTAAGGTGCTGGAAGGGTTGATTTCCTCTGAGGCCTCTTTGGGTGCCTTCTCACTGTGCCCTCACATGGTCTTTTCTCTGTGTATGCCCATCCTTGGGGTCTCTCTGTGTGTCCTAATCACCTCTTCTTATAAGGACACCAGCCATACTGGATTAGAGTTTACCCTAATGGTCTCATTTTAACTTAATCGCCTCTTTAAAGGCTCTATCTGAAATATAATGTGGTATTCTGAGGTACTGGGGGTTAGGACTTCAACATATGAATTTTAGGGGAACACAGTTCAGCCCATAACACTGTACAAACACTTGTACATAAAAGTTCATAGCAGCTTTATTAGTAATAGCTAAAAACTGAAAACAACACAGATGTCTATAAATAGATGAATAGGTGAACAAACTGTGGTGTATCCATATAATACACTACTACTCAGCAATAAAAAGGCTTCTAGTGGAATGCAAACTGGTGCAGCCACTGTGGAAAACAGTATGGAGATTTCTCAAAAAACTAAAAATAGAAATACCATATGATCCAGCTATCCCACTACTGGGTATTTATCCAAAGAACATGAAATCAACAATTCAAAGAGACTTATGCACCCCTATGTTCATCACAGAATTGTTCACAATAGGCAAGACATGGAAGCAACCCAAGTGCCCAACAACTGATGATTGGATAAAGAAGATGTGTATATATATACAGTGGAAGACCACTTAGCCATGAAAAAGACAAAATCATGCCATTTGCGAAAACATGGATGGACCTTGAGGGTATTGTGCTAAGCAAAATAAGTCAGACAGAGAAAGACAAATACTGTTTGATTTCACGCATACGTGGAAGATAAACAAACAAACACATAGTTAAGGAGAACGGATTAGTGTTTTTCAAAGTAAAAGGAAGTGGGGGAGGGGCACATGTGTATGGTGACACATAAAAACTAGACTATTGGTAGTGAACACAATGCAATCTATACAAATACTGAAATAGGGGGCTGGCCTGGTGGCATACTGGTTAAGTTTGCATGCTCCACTTCAGCAGCTAAGGGTTCGCCAGTTCGGATCCCAGGCATAGACCTACACACCACTCATCAAGCCATGCTGTGGTGGCATCCCACATACAAAAATAGAGGAAGGTTGATACAGATGTTAGTTCAGCGGCAATCTTCCTCACCAGAAACAAAACAAAACAAAAACACACAAAAAAACAAAAAACTGAAATATAATATTGTACACTTCAAATTTACACAATGTTAAAAGCCAATATGACCTCAATAAAATTTTTTTAAAAAGCTAAGATTAGAAGGAAACTATCTCAACATAATAAAGGCCACACGTGACAGAAGTGTTGACTAATGCTATGGTGGTAATCATATTGCAATAAAAAAAGGAATGAATTATTGATATATGGTACAGCACAGAGGAATCTCAAAATAATTATGCTGAGTGAAAAAAAATGGCCAAAAAAGAATATATACTGTAATGATTACATTTATTTTAAATTCTAGAAAATGCAAACTAATCTATAGTGGCATAAAGGAGATCAGTGATTTCCTGGGGATATGGGTTTTAGGATTACACAAGGGACTGAGGAAACTTTATGGAGCGATAGACGTATTCATTATCTTGATTGTGATGATGGTTTCATGGGTGTGTGTGTATGTCAAAACTTATAAAACTGTACACTTTAAATATATGTAGTTTTCTGCATGTCAGTTATACTCCTTATACCTCCGTAAAGCTGTTTTTAAAAAAGATTGTATCTAAAAGCTTAGCAAAACCACTCTCTTTTGAGGGTCAGATTTCTCTAATCCTCAAGTCTCTGGTGCATAGATATTCACTCAGAAAATTTTTTAAAGCATGATGAAATGGCTTTGACAAAGCCACAGCACTCCTGATAAATTTCTAACTTCCTAGTGAACTTATAAAACCTTCATTCAGAGCCTGATTGATTTTACTTAACAGACAACTTCATTTAATCTTGATAGTTGTAAAGATACATTTGAAAAGAGAAGATGACATCAATATATTTGATGGTGTCCCCGTGAAGAGTGGTTGCCAATACTACAGGAAGAGAAAAGAACTTTGAAAAGTAGGTAGAATTTCACTCCGCAAAGCATTGTTTAGTGGTGAGTATTCACTGAGATAAGTGAAGACAGTATCTTCGGTTTAATAAGGCAGGTAAGGATATAATCGGCTATAGAAAGATTTCTGACAAAAATAAAATGAAAAGTGTTTTAAATACTGAAAAGGTAATTTTCAGTTACATCAAAATCTATGAAGGTGCCATATCTAATGACTGACCGTGAAGCACCTTTGAAGAGAGTCATTAAAAATATGGAAATCATTGTGTTCAAACTAAGCAAAACATTGCAAAGAATGTGCAAGAAGATCCCAGCATTAAAAGTAAAAAAGACAGGTTCACTCCAATCTTTTTCCTTTACAGATGTTCATATTTCTTTGGTTTCCTAAAGTGCTTTTGGTGTTTAAATTGACAGAAAGGAAAGAACAAGTGTTAATGTTTATGGTTCCAAGATCTGGTTTCCGGTCAGTTCACATACAGCTCTGAGTGTTAATAATCGAAAGTTGATCTGTTTTGACTACTTGCCAACTTTATGACTTAAACTCATTCTTTGACCATAAATCTTGTCCTTTCAGGGACGATTCTGGAATTAGGCTCAGAATTGTGACAGGATGACTCTTCTGTTACTGAAAATTACATCCACTGTTTAAAGCATTTTGGTATGCTAAACCCATAATGAAAAATTTTGAAAGATAATGTTTCTAAGAACCCCTAAAGAAGAAACAGGCCATTCAGTGACATCACTCAGAGAACACGAAAGGACCAGCACTCCAACAGATTGAAACAAATGCTTCTTTACAGGAGACATTAATGCCAGAAAGGAAAGGGAGCTAAGAAGATCAATATATTACAGTCAGAGCCCATCCTGGCATAGCCCAGAGAGACAGACAGGGCTCAGTTGAGCTCTCTGGGCAGCTCCCATGCTCATTTCTCAGGGTTCAACAGGTCAGCATAGAACCCAAGGAAATGGATGACATTGGTGGGGTGCTCTGTATAAGGTGCTGGCAACAGTGAGATTTCCTCTGGAATAAGTCTATAGTGAGTTGGAAGTTTCTTCTGGCTAGAATGCTCTTGACAGCGTATAATCCAAGATTGTTTCCTTGGCCTTCCAAAAAGTTCCATAAGCTACTTAAGGGGCTGCAATAAATCTCTTCCTTTTTAAACTAGCTTGAGTGGATTTTGTTCTCTGCAAAACAGATCCTGCAACTAAGAACCCCGCCAGTCATTGTTGCCATTATTTGGGAATAAACTAAACCACTGTAAAACAGTAACTCCAAGTACAGTGGAATGTTTTAGAAGCTTCTTTGTCTCTTACATCACAGCTCAAGATGGGTAATCGGGCTGTGCTCCACAAACTCAGCTAGAGACCCAGGCTGGTGGGGTGACGCTGCCATCTGCTCCACTTGGCTTTTCTCTCTGGCTCTAAGGTGTCCGCTGCAGTTGTCTTCAGCTGCACTGCACTGTATCCACATTCAAGCCCATGGGAAGGAAAAGGAGAAAACGTGGAGGGAAAACAACTTCATATTGAAGGACGTGAAGCAGACATTGTTGCTAAAACCTACTAGCTAAAACCAAGACTCACAGCATCACCAAGATCCAAGAGAAGATGGAAAATGTAATCTCTAACTGGAGTGGCCATTAGTCTAGCCAAAACTTGGGTGTGAGGAGTTCTTCTAGTAAAAGAAGAAGAGGGGAATGGATATGGGGAAAATTCCAAAATTTTTTAAAAGAGCACATATCAAGCTTTTGAAACCTCAGAGGTCCCCTGCAAATGGGCTTTTCCTCTAACCCTTTCTCCCAAAGCAAGGATACCTGCAAGAAGCAGCACAGCGGTGGGGATGTCACAAAGCATCTTTCTCAACCCCTCTGTCTAGGTGGCAATGGACAGTGAAATAATGAGATGTCTGTGGTTATTTTGACTCTGAATAAAATAGAAAAACGTAACAATGCCTTCATTTAACATAGTGAATACCTGCTATGTGTCAACACTATAAGATACAGAAGTAAACAAGACAGTCCTGGTCCTGGCTGCTGCCCTCGTGATGCTTACCTTACAGAATGGAAGACATTCACTGAACAATTTATTATGAGTTGATCATTTAATTACAATAAGTGTTCTAAGGAAGCACAGTGTGTATATGAGTATGTGTTTGTTGTTAGTGCTGTCAAGTGGATTCCAACTCCTAGTGACCATGTGTACAATTGAGTGGAACCTACACACAGACACCACAGTAGGTCAATCGACAGACAGGTGGTGTGGTTCCTTGACCAGAAAGGGAACCCGAGCCATGGTGGTGAGAGTGCAAATCTTAACCACTAGACCACCAGGGCTGGCCGTGTGAGTGTATAACACGGGAATTTGGCCTAGGCTGCAGAGATCAGAAATGCAGTTTCTGCTTAAAGTAGTATTTATTTACAAAAAAAAAAATACGGACAGATTTACTATTAAAATAAATTTATCTCTGTTAGTTGGCAAATTGTTTACAGACCTTCCTATTTTACCATTTAACTATAATCAGATTAGGACTTTTGTTATTTAAAAATATGTGTTTACATCTTTTTGAGTAAGTATTCATTTATGTGATTTAAACATCAAAAAGTGTAAAATGTATACAGCCAAAATTCTCCCTCACATCCTTGACCTCAGCCAAGTGATTCCTATAGAACACCAATGGATGACCACTTGTATTGCTTTCTTGTTTATCCTTGATAAGAATTTTTACTTATATACAAGCCAATACAAATATATATTATTTTTTTCTTCTCTTTTTAAAGTACAGATAATAGCATACTATACACATTTTATAGCTTCAAGGTCTTTTGATATAATATATTGATATAAAAAATTTTTTTAATAAAATCATAGTATTTCATTTTATAGATATGTTATTAAGGTATTTAACTAGTCCCCAACTGGTGAGTATTTAGATTGTTGCCAATATGCTGTTTCAACGCTTCAATGAATAATTTTAAAAATCATTTTATTCCTACGTGTTTGCATCTATAGGATAAGTTCCTAGCCCATTTGGGTTTATCTTGTGTTATGATATAAGGTATAGCTCAAGCCATATTTGTTCTTCACGTGACTTCCTTAGTTGTTCCCAGATGGTTCATCGACAGCACTTCTTTTTCTCACTGATTTGAGATATCACTTTTATTATATACTAAAGTTCCATATGTTTTTAGGCCTGTTTATGACTATATATTCTGTTACATTTGTCTGTTTGCCTATTCATGTCTCAGTAGTATACTTTATTAATCACTGAGTCTTTATGTGACAAGGAAAATTCCTCTTTAGTGTTCTCGTTTTGCAGAGATTTCCTGACTTTTTTGTTTACATTTCCATATAAATTTTAAAATCACTTGGTCTAGTTCTGAAAAAAAAAAAAACCTAGATTTTATTTTTATTGAAATCACCTTAAACTTACAAGTTAACTTAGGGAGTGTCGACATGTTTATGATGTTGAGGTTTCCTATCCAAAATGCCTTTTCATTTGTTCAAGACTTCCTTCTGTCTTTCAAAGAATATTTTAGTAATTTTTTCTTTAGATTACCAGGACTTGAACATTTCTTTTAGACTTTTAACCTAGAAATGAGATCTTCTCTTGCATTATGTTTTCAATTAATATTGATGGTGAACATGAAAATTTTTGTATATTAGTTTTGCACCTTCTAATTTACCGAACTTTTTGTTTGTTTGTAGTAGTGTTTCAGTTGACTTCCTTGGCTTTTCTACGTATGTTATCATACCATCTGCATATGTGATAGTTTTGGCTCTTTTTTAGTTTTCACATCTCTAATTTCTTTCTCTTGTGTAATTAGATTGGCTAGTACTTCTGGTACAGTATCGAAAAATGGTGGTCACAGGACAGTTCTTGCCTTGTTCGTGAGTGGATATGCTCTTGTGTTTCCCCCTTAAGCAAAATACTGATTTGGGGCTGAAATTAAAATATTGTAATATTTAAAGAATATTAATTGATAAATGCTTTCTTAAGAATTTCACCAACAATGGATCTTGAATTTGGTCAGATGCCTTTTTTAGCATATATGAAGATGATCATACGATTCTTTTTATACCTACTAATTGATAGATTATATCTAGAGCTTAATAGATTTTCTAATATTGAACCTCCCTTGCAGATTTGTAATAAATTCTACTTGGAAGTGATGCATTATTTTTTAATGTGCTCCTGGACTTATTTAGGCGTTTTCTTCAATATTTCTGCATGAGATTGGAGATAGTTTTCTCTTTTATGTGCTTTGTCAGATTTTACCATCAGTGTCCTGCTTACTTAAAAACATAATCTGAAATTCTTTTTCTAGACTCTAAAACAGTTTAAATAGCATTGGAAATACCTGGGTTTTTTTGAAGGTCTGGTAGAATTCCCCTGGGAACTCATTTCTACCTCATGTTTTGGCTGGGGAAATGGGCGAGAGGTGGCAGTAGTTCTTTGATGAATTTCTCTGTTTTTTCTGTGGAAATTGTGCTGTTTAGATTTTATGTCTTTTCTAGGGTCAGTTTTGGTATTTTCTTTCTTGAGAAAATAGCCCAATTGATAAAGATTGTCTTTTTTTCATTTATGTGGTTATTTCTCCCTTTTCACTTACTTTTTTAGCACATTTTTCATTTTTTTTCATGAATAAGTTAGGCTGAAGTTTATCTACTTAACTGACTTTTTTCAAAGCACCAGCTTTCAGTTTTCATTCTCCAACTTCCTAAATTCTGCTTCTATCTTTATTGATTCCTTCCTTTGGCTTTCCGCCATTTTGTTTTGTCTCTTTTCTAACTTCTTAAGCTGAATGCCTAATTTATTTCTTTTTAGTCTTTCATGTTTATTATTAAGTACTTAAGGCTATGATTTTCCTCTCAGCATTGCTTTAGCAATGTGTAGTTTTCTTATTTTTTTTAGGATGTTCTGAAATTTTAGTTTTGAATCTTCCTCATATTCAAGAGTTAAGTGAAATTTTTTTTTAATTCCAGGAGATATTGGCTTTTTGTTTTCTGATTTTATTGTTAATTTCTAGTATAGCATAGGGATCAGAGAATGTTGTCCATACCATTTCTACTTTTTGTAATGTGTTGAGATTTTCTTTGGATCTCAGTGTACCATCAAGTTCTGTGTGTTTCATAGGCACTTAAACCGAAGGTGTAATCTCTTTTTTTCAGAATACAGAGTGTGATATTTATAATCAGACTGGTGTAATTAATTGTATTATCTAAGTTGTCTATATCATATCCTTAATTTTTTTCTTCATGTTCTGTCATGGCCTGAGAGAGGTGAATTCAGTTTCCTGTTATTAGTAGGTTTTTGTTTCTCCTTGTATATTCCCTAGTTACTTGGTGCATAAATAGCCATAAATGTTATATCTTTATTGTTTACCCTTGGTATTTTAAACTTCCCTTCTGTGCCTCATTTATTGCTTTTCAACCTGACTTCTACCTTTTCTGTTTTAGATTGTAATCTTTGCTTTCTTTTCTTTTCTTATTTGTCTAGTATACCACTCTTCTGCTGTTAGCCACTCTGAATTATTTTATTTTAGCTACTCCTCTTAAAGACAGTATAGAGTGGGTTTAATAATCTAATCTGAGGTCCACTTACATTTATCAGTATGATAGATGTATTTGAACTTAGTTTTGTTTTGTATTTCCTGAATTTATGGATTGGTTTTAGGTCTTTGACTTTGAGTCCCGTTTTCTGTTTTCTTTGTTTTGATTTCTGTGTGTGATTCAACTGATATTAGGAAAGGTTTTCAGTTTTGTTCTCACCATTACTTTTGTAATTAGAGCCTTATTTAATATCCCTGGTTCTCCATAAATCTGAATTTGTTAGGGTTTTCCAGAGAAACAGAGCCAATAAAGTATGTATTTATTATGAGGAATTGGCTCATGTAATTATGAGGCTGAGAAGTCCCAAGATCTGCAGTCGGCAAGCTGGAGACCCAGGACAGCCGATGGTGTAGTTCCAGCCCAAGTCCAAAGGCCTGAGAAGTAAGAGAGCTGATGGTATAAGTTCCAGTCTAAGTCCCAAGGCCTGAAAACAGAGAGCTGGTGGGGTAAGTTCCGGTCTGAGGCTGAGCCCCAAGGCATGGGAGACCAGTGTCCTAACTTGAAGACAGTAAGGCAGAGGAGAGCAGATTCTCCCTACTCATCCTATTTTTATTCTATTCAGGCCTTCAATACATGAGGTGAGGCCCACTCACACTGGCGAGGGCAGTCTGCTTTACTCAGTCTACCAATTCAACTGTTAATCTCGTCCAGAAACACCCTCACAGACACACCCAGAATACTGTTTAACCAAGTATCTGGGCACCCCATGGTCCAGTCGAGTCAAACTGACACATTAAATTAACCATCACAAATCCACCCCTTGTGAATTTGGCACCCATATGAATCTCCTTAAACCACACTTAATCTCTAAATAAGGACAATAACAAGGTCATAATTCTGCCTAATATGATAGAACTCTCCTGAGCACAACCAAAAAATGCGCTAACCCCTTCCCCAGAAGAAGAGTAAAGTCCTTTAGTGATATTTATGCTTTTCCTTGATATCTTGAAACTTAAATACTAGGATGTAAAATTTAAAATATTTAAATACTTTAATATTAAGTCAATACATCTTATGTTACATGATAAAGGAATAAGAGAGGGAAGAAAACAAAGATATTTGCTATACATACAGATACAAACATTCATAACAAAATAAAGAGGAAATACTCATGACAATTACAGTCTTTGTTTCTGTAAGTGGTCACATGGTCATAGCTAGTATTTATAACTAACTTCTTCCACCACTCATTTGTATTCCCTTTGCCTTCAGCAAGCACCTCAGCTGGTCATGGTTCTTTGCCTGGTGAAGTGACCCAAACCTTTATTCCTGAAGGATCTGGGCCATTAGTGGTCCTGCCTGGATTGGGTTCTTATGGTTTTCCATCGCTCTTAGTCACAGGGCATGGTAATACTAAGAAATGCCCTAAAGGATCCCCTGTATTCCAGGCATACTCTTCCTTACCTCCATTGTGGAGTAGCAGTGCAATTTCCCCTTGTAGTCAGGATCAGTCACTCCAGCCAGCACAGTAACTCCCCTCTTCGCCTGTTATTTCAGAGACACAAGGAGTCCACCATGGTTGGGCAGCAGTTTTAACTTCCAGTTCAGTGAAATCATTCCTCCCCTTGGAACTCAGACCTCTAGACCAGTAGAGCATAAGATAGGAATAGGAATAGGATAGGAATAGGAAAGGAATAGGAAGATTTTGTTAGTGCGTCACTAGGGTTAATAGTGAGTGGTGTCACTCCCATTTCCACCCCTTGAATCCTGGACCCTTGATTCCTAGATATGGGAGAAACAGCACCATTTGTTCAATGCTGATTCAGAGCATATACCACCTTCTGGAGAACCTCCCCCTAGCCCTGCAATGTTGCCACCTAGATGGTGCTATAACTGAGTCTTCAAAAGGCAAGTTCACCATTCTACCAAGCCACCTGCTTTAGGATGGTGGGGAACATGGTAAGACCAGTGAATTCCATAAGCATGAGTCCATTGCCTCACTGCTTTTGATGTGAAGTGAGTTCCTTCATCAGAAGCAATGCTGTGCACAGTACCATGCTGGTAGATAAGGCATTCTCTAAATTCATGGACTGTAGTTTTGGAAGAAGTATTGTGTGCAGGAAAGGCAAATTCATATCTAGAGGAAATATCTATACCAGTAAGAAGATAACAATGTCCCTTCCATAATGATTGCCATACAATGTAATCAGCCTGCCATCAGGTAGTTGGCTGATCACACCAGGAGATGGTGCCATATTGGGTACTCAGTTTTAGTCTCTGCTGCTGGCAGATTGGGTACTCAGCATTGGCCATAGCCATGTTGGCCTTGGTGAGTGGAAGTCCATGATGCTGAACCTATGCATAACCTCCAACCATGCCACCATGGCCACTTTGTTCAAGAGCCCACTGGGCAATGACATGGGTAGCTGGGGGGAGACTGATTGGTATCTATAGAGTGGGTCATCCTATCCACTTGATTATTAAAATCCTCCTCTGCTGAGGTCACCCTTTGATGAGTAGTCTCATAGAACACAAATATCTTAACATATTTTACCCATTCAGAGAGGTTTATCCACATACCTCTTCCCCAAATTTCCTTGTTGCCAGTTTCCCAATCATGTTCCTTCTAAATTCCTACCCATCCAGCAAACCATTGGCCACATCCCATGAATTGCACATCTGTCCACTTCTCCTTCCAAGCAAAGTGAACAACCAGGTACACTGCTTAAAGTTCTGCCCACTACGGGGATTTCTCTTCACCACTGTCCTTCAGAGATGTCCCAGAAAGGGGCTGTAGTGCCGCCACTGTCCACTGTCGGGTGGTACCTGCATATTGTGCAGAACCATCTGTAAACCATGCCCAGGTCTTCTCTTCCTCTGTCAACTGATTGTAGGAAAGCACAGGTGCAGGCTGGGAGGGAGAAGGCAGTGTAGCGTAAGGCCTGTTGTCGGTTTTCTTCATTTTGCTTTCTGTATGTGATTCTACTGATATTAAGAAAGGTCTGGAAGTTTGTTCTCATTGTTACTTCTGTGATTATAGCTTCATTTAATGTTCTTAGTTCTTCATATCTTTAGACACTGTCTATGAGTTCCCTTATTTGAGCAATGGTAAAATTAAAATCTTTCCTATTTTTCTTCCTTTTTCTACCTTGTCTCCACCACCTAGCTTTAGAATTTACCTTTGTATTATTATTTACACAGATGTTACTTAACATGTTATCTTTAAATGATATCTTTTTACTCCAGATACTACACATAAGGAAATCTGTAGTTTCCCTCCCACTTCCTTTCCCATTTTTCTTCCAGTTTTTGTTGATGGTATAATTTTTACTTTGTTAGGACATAAAATATTTTTATTCTCTCACGTCACTCTAATCTCCATATTTGTTTTAGTCTTTTTTTTTTTTTTTTTAAAGATTGGCACCTCGCCTAACAACTGTTGCCAATCTTTTTTTTTTTTCTGCTTTATGTCCCCAAAGCCCCCCCGGCCCCGTACACAGTTCTATATCTCAGTTGCAGGTCCTTCTAGTTGTGGGATGTGGGACGCCGCCTCAACGTGGCCTGACGAGCGGTGCCATGTCCGCACCCAGGATCCGAACCCCGGGTCGCCGCAGCGGAGCGCGCGAACTTAACCACTCGGCCACAGAGCCGGCCCCTGTTTTAGTCTTAATTCTACAGTTAAGTGTATTAAAGCTCATTGCCAGTCCTTTGTCTCCAGAAGTTTGCACAAGAAGGGATGGGAACAATATTCCCTAAATCCTTGAACCTGGTAATCTGTTGTGTGTAGCCTGTAAATTTAAAGCCTGGTTTGGCTTGATGTTAAATTCTCAGTTCTTGCTTTCTTTCTTTGAGTATTTTCTAGATTGTGTTATATTCTCTGGTGGTAAGTGTTGCTCTGGAGAAATCCAAGATCGCCCTGATTATTTCCTTCTTTATAACATACTTCATCTTTTTGCTTGATTGCCCATAGGGTTTTTTCTTTATCTTTGAAGACAGAAAGTATGCTAGATTATGTCTCTATGTAGATTATTTTGGGTAAATTCACCATGGCACACTCTGTGGCCTTTCATTACATAGAGCTTATTTGAATTATGTCTTTAAATATTTGTTCTGTACCATTGTTTAGATTTTAATAGGGATTCCAGTTATGTATATGTTGGGTCTCCTATACCTATCATCTGCAGCTCTCATTTTCTCTGCAATCCTTTTTAGTTCTCTCTTTATTTTTATTGTATTTGCTGTTCTCATTTTATCTTCCATATCCTTTTCATATTTTCCATAATGTGTTATGCTTGAGCTTCTTTTAGTCTTATTCTAATTTCTGTGATGGCTTTATTTTATTCCTCTGCCTTCCTTGGTTCTTATAGCTCATGCTTTACCTTCTCTGTTTCAACATTTCCTTCTTAAGATCTTGCATTTCTGCTTTGCGGCTTTTTCTTATAGAGGAGCTTCTTTTTCATTCACAACTTTATATGCTCTGTGGCAGGGCTGCTCTGGTGAGAGATCTTCATCTGTTAGTAAGGTGTCCAGCTTTAGTCCTTGTTTTTATAACATCTTTGTATTGATGCTGTGCTACTTCAAAACATTCAAAGTTTTGTATCAAACAAAGATACATTCCTCATTGAATGTATTGAATTCTCCTATATCAGCTCTTTGCAAAAGTTTCCCAAGGGGGCAAGAGGCCAGGATGATCTTCCACACTAGATAGTTTTCACAAAACAAAGACTCTCCTCTTCTTAGCTGACAATAGGCTTCCTGCAAATATGGCTTATCTATGTGGTTTTTAGCTATCCTTGATTCCTCTATTTTCCTGAATGAACAAGGTTCAGGATGGCTTCTGGCATTCAACTCATCACCATTTTTGCACCCTCTGGTTTAGACAAGGGTTGTAGCTTCTGCCCCTCAGAATGTGTCTCTGAACTTCAAAAGTGTATTTCTTTGTTCTTTAATTTCTGGTATTTGCCACTGCTGGACTCCTTCTCTTCTGTGCTTCATTCTACTTCTTACTATGGGACTCCTGTGCAAATTCAGTTGCTTTTGGCAGAGTTTACAAATATTTTGGAGTCTGAGCTCTTGGGTCCACCAAATACAGGTTTGAATTTTTGTTTCCTGTTCTCCCTGCTCCCTTTGGATGTGTTGCAAGAATAGTGAGGGACTACCAAGTGTATGCAGCCCTGTTCCTACTGGATCTCAGGATTTTTTTTTTCTATTGTTCAGGAGTGTAACGATTCTGACATTGATGGGACATTTTATATATAAACCTATGTTCCTATTTTGTATTAAGTCACTTATGGATGAGGTTATGAGAATAATTTGCAGGCATCCAGCTATATGTGCTTTAAGCAAAATTAAGTAAAAACATGAGGAAATTATAAACTCAATAAAACTAGATTGAGCTCATGAATCCAATGTTTTCAAAAGAAAGATGAACTAAAACATTTTCCATCAATAATTCTTTTCATTTGGTCTTTTGTGTTCTCTTTCCAACATGAAAAAAAAATCAACCAAGAAATCAAAAAGTAGCTATACAGTATCATCAAATCTATGTTAAATCCACATATGGTTTGGAATATTTGAGACCTAGCCATGTATAAGCAAAGGCAGATGCTAAACTTCTTTTTTTACTTGATAGTACCAGCATTATTAACTCTGTTGGATGATATTAGAAGTACTCTCAGTTCCACCCACTAGAATACACCATTGTAATTTAACATAATACCCCAGAATTGATATCAGCTCTTTATTTCAGGTCCCAAGAGCCAGTCCAGAGTCCACTGGTCTTGACAAGAGAAGTTGGCTTCTGGGGCCCATTCCAACCTAAATCTTGTTCTTTTGTACCTCTGGAGTTGGTCTGGCCAGCAGTGGTGTAAGCCAAAGGTCTCCAGATGTTTGATAAGTCCTAGAGTGGTCCTGATTTTTTTGGTGCTCTGACAGTTTGGGCTCTTCAAGAGGAAGTTCTGGTTTTATTTTTTGTCTCTGTATTTTTGCTAGGTCACTTCACCTTTCTTAGCTCTTAAAGTGTGAATAGTAATGCTTTCCTTGCTGGTTTCACAAATTCCATTCTGTGCAGATGTGAGAGTTAAATGAGCAATGCATGTGAAAATAGTGTATAAGCTGTACAATACTAAACAAAGAGAATGGTAGCACTATTTAATTTTGTTTGACGGCAGGTAGAGGGGAGGAGATACTACAAAACCACTTATCCTGTAGCATCAGCAATAGAAACCAGTGAAAGAGAGCACGTGGTAAGCTTCTAAAACTGCGTTGAATTTTTTTGATTCTGTTTCATAGCGCCAAGTGCTAAATGTCCAAGTCTCTATTAATTATACATCAGAACTGGCAGTGTAGCCTGACATTTGACCTTCATACCTGGTCTGAAGAGAATGTCAATGGACTTGCTTTCCTGAATGACATTTTTATCAACACATTGGCACCAGCTGTGGCTGTAGAAATATTCAAGGCAGCCATATTTAAATGCTTTAAATCTAGTGAATAGGGTTTTTATTGGACCTAACGAAACTATTGCCAAATGGGCACACAGTAGCAAGGCAAACTTTTGAACAAATTTTTAAATACAATGGTGTGTAAAAGTAGATTTTTTTTTATTTTGTGAATTTTGGTAGTTTGACTCTAATCATTGTGTCTTTGAAACCTTGATTCTGATTTTCAGAACCAACTGGATTATAATTCAAATAGGCCTAACACTTGGGTGACATTTTTCTATTGCACCGGACTTGGGCTACTCTGATTTGGCTTTGAATGTCCATTAAGTTTCTGAGACGTGCCCTCCAGTAGACATGCCTCTCCTCCATTAAAGGTACTCGGCACCCATGTTTTAGAAACAGGGTTAACGTACACAAACTGTGTCACAAGCTTTGGATAGGAATTGCTAATAAAAACTGGGAGTCCTACAAAATCCTAGCCTTTTAAATTTCTCTTGAGATCATTCAGGTGGTGAGGTGAGAGTGAGTCAAGAAGTCTAGTTTCCAAGACTTTGAAGGCCTTGAACTACTAGTCCCAGAAATCCTCCTGAACCACACATGAAGGTGACAAAGACAACTTAGACTGGGTATTCTGTCATTCATTTTCTATAATTAAAATCATTGATAAGACTATTTTGATAACACTGCATTTACTATTGTAAGTCAAGCAGTGTACTATGTATTTGGCATATGTTATTTCATATAATCTCCTAACCACCCCATAAGCGTAAGTATAATTACCCCACTTCACAGATCAGGTAACAGAGATACAGAAAGCTTAAGTGACTATTAAGGTCTATCCACAGAGCTTGTGTTCTTAATCATGATGTCCCCAAATTCTTTCAACTAAGCATGTTATCTATTTTATTAATTTAGGCTTTGTAATATTGTGGCATGGCAGAACTTAATCACTTTTCCTTCAAAAATTTAAGAAAGATAAAGATTTGAGTAAATACCTATGGACAATGTGGACATTTGGAGAGCAAATACTGACTTTCAGACTTCATATTTGTATTTGACTTGAAGAATTCTTCTGATATGTATGTATGTATGTATGTATATTGCATTAGGCCAAAGTTGAGTCCTCATAACTCCCAGTGGATGACGACATTTCACAAACATCCATTCAACACACAAACATGTTGAACTTAGGATAATATCTAAGATGAAAAATGTGGAAAAAGAACCACCCAAGTTTTTGCTGACCCAAGGCAGTTGTTTATTGGCATACCATCCAACCAAACACACTCCTCCTGGAAATGCAATCAATTCTTTAGGTGAAAAGACTTTCAAAATCCTGTATTTGCACACCAGCAGCCTCTCAGAGGATAGGAATCTCAATTTGCTCACAACTCATGCAGTGTGATTTCAATCTCTGATTAGGCTTACTCACTTCCAATCTTGGTATATGGAAGGTAACGAGTTTAAAAAGTAATATCAGGGGCTGGCCTTGTGGCATAGTGGTTAAGTGTGTGCTTCAGCGGGCTGGGGTTCGCAGGCCCAGATCCTGGGCATGGACCTACATACCACTTATCAAGCCATGCTTGTGTCCCTCATACAAAAAAAATAGAGGAAGATTGGCACAGATGTTAGCTTGGGGCTAATCTTCCTCACTGAAAAGAAAAAGTAATATCAGTTTTACTAATTTTGTATTTGACAGGAACATGAGTTGGTAATAAATATTTTATTAATGTTTTAATCTTACAGAGTTTATCTGTTCCTTCATGTAATCTGATTGCCTTGAAATAAAATTTCTCATAGGTATTTAATTTGATTTGATATACTATGTATTTTCAGTTAAATATAGACATCTGTTGAAGTTCACTGGTCACATAGATATATGCAGACATGTTGCTGCCTAAAGCTGAGCATATATAAAACTCAGACAGTGGCTCAATAAACTACGGTCCGTGCACTCAGATAATTTCTTTCTTGAAGTCGATATGAGAGAGCATTTCTGTGTTCCACTACCATATGCGTGTTAAATGTAAGGCTTGTACAATCTATATCCAGGCATGGAGATTACAAAGTTTCTCTAATGATTAAAATGTGATTACTTTTCTATGGGTATTTTCTATTCTATTTGTGATAAATAGTATTCTTTGTTATCCATTTGCTAGGCAGGTCATCTTGCCCTCATAATTGACTTTGGGAATGTAAGGGATTCTGCCATTTAAAAAAAAATACGAAGGAATACCTAAATTCCCATACATTTAAAAAGTTACAGTATTTTTAAGTTTTAGGCAAAACATATACTATTTCTGGCAATATGCAATGACTATATATGCCAAAAGCAATACATTAAATCAGGATTTTTGTTGCTGTTAAAAGGGTATGTGTTAAGAGACTTGTCCTAATAAATTATTAATTTCTGCAACCTTTCCTGTATTCCATCCCCTTCTCAGAGGACCAAGAGGTGTGGGGAATTAGGAGGTAGAGCTGTAAGAAGGAAGCTGGCTCCTTCCTGGAAATCTTTGGCATTGTAAGGAGTCTTGGTGCCAAATACTGGCACCTTCTGTTGAGATGATCCTGCCAACAGGGTGTTCCTCCTGGGCAAGAGGAGGATGAGCTAAAAGTACATAAGCCCCACAGACCAGGCTTCTGCCACTCTACATGTTTCACAGAAGAATTCCAGCTCAGGTCAAGAGTTGTTGCTGGGAAAAACCTTTCTGAGCCTCAATAACTGTGCGAAGTATTAGAGGAGAAGAGCTTGGTCTCTCCTGGCTGATTTAGAGCAACTAAATTAAGCTTTCTAAGCCTAAGCTTCCTCTTACCGAAAAATGGAGTTAATGATATATATTTGCCGTGGGGCTGTTTGAGAGTTGAGTAAAATGAAGCATGAAAACACTTAACACAGTGCCTAACACATACTAAGCCTTCACTAAATGACAACTATTCTTTATATCTTTAATAAAGACATACTATGGCTTAGCCATGGTTTGGCATGTGAAATTCTTATTCTTGCCAGAAGCAGTCAAGCTGGGAATAATAATTTATTTGGTTGGGTATGTGTCAAATTTGCTGTGGGGAAAGTTTCAGAACAATGTACTGGTGCATCAACAACAACAAACCCAAAGAAGCAAAATGCACAAAATTTTCATCATCGCATCCATAACCAACCTTGGAAAGCTTTTCCTCATGGGGCATATCTTCACTGTTAGTTGAATTAATGAGTCATCTGTGCTGGAAAAAAAATCACTTATTTGCTATCAATAAACACTCTGTGATTTATCTCACCTTTCATTGCCTTTTCTCTGGAGAGTAGTTTCAGAAAAATGTTTTTTCGTTAAAGTTCATTTTCAATTTACATGCTAAAGAGGAAAGAATGAAACAGTGAAAATCCACAGACCTTCTCAATGTATTTGGATAAAGGAAATAACTGGGCACTTGGTAGATGTAGTGATCACGGGGGACTGTGAAGTGTGTTTCTATTTGCTGAAAGTCCAGAGAGTGTGAAGAAGCCAATAGTGCTGTTCTTTTTTACCTAATATTCTCTAAGTTTTCAAGGAAGACCTGGCGCATTACATTTATACCAGGAGATCTGTAGTCCTTTGAGAAAATATGGTTCCTAATTTCAAAGCACTCATTTCTATGCATAATAAAGAGACACATTATACACTGACTATCTATGAAGCACACGCTAGACTGCAGTTACTGAAAGAAATTGGAAGCATCCTTGTCCTATAAAGTTTTATTATCTAGTTGTAAGAATGGGACATCTGTAAGTTCAAAACTGAGTTCTTTGAGAACAAAACTGTATTTTATCATAGCCTGGCTGTAGGGTAAGGATGTAAAATATCATCAAAGTATTTGGATCAGCCCCTACCTGTTGGATCACTGCAGTCATTGTTGTACTCAAGCTTTCATGTGCATTTCAATCACCCAGGGATCTTGTTAAAAAGCAGATTCTGAATCAGTGCGTCTGGGCTGGGGCCTGAGATTCTCGATATCTAACAAGGTTTCAGGTGATGCTGATACTGCTCCACAAACCACAGTGAGAAACAAGTCTCTAGCACAGTGGTTCTCAAATTGGCTCCATATGAGAATTGCTTGGGGAATTTTAAAAAATCTTGATGCCTCCAACTGTCTCTACGGGTGGAAAATTCTCCTCCCCACCCCACACAAGAATTTTGGAGTTTTTAATCCCTCCTCAGGCTTCCTGGCCTCAATCGATAGGGGTCAAGAGGGAGCCCCACATGCTTAGAGTAGGACCGCTCCTCTCCAGGCCAGGGGATTTCACATGTTGCCTGGAAAGATGATGAAAGTCAAGAATCCATGTGTCATCAGATTCATGCAGCCACTCCAAAAATGTTCCATGTAGCTCTCCAAGTCACATAATAGACCAAGGTTCTGTGGTATTTTCTAAGTATTTTTGAACTACAGCTTAAAAGAAATTGCATTTGTCTGAGTTTTCCATATTGGACCATCGTATCTATCTATAACAGTCTCTTCCTGGTACATTGGTGGGTCTTGATTAATGTTAGGGATTATCTTCACCTTAGGATAAATATTAGATGGCAATGTAGGAACATGAAAGCACTGTAATGACTTGTGTGTCAGCTCCTAAGATACAAGATATAAAGGCAGGTAATTTTCTGTAATCACATTTCTTCTCTTAAATTTTTATTTTGAGAAATTATAATCCTTCAGAAAAGTTCAAAAATTAGTACAATGGAACCCATACACGCTTTGCATACAGTTGCCACTTTTAAATATTTTGCTATATTCTTACCTTTTGTTGTTGTCTTTGAACCACTTGAAAGAAGTAGATATTATGGCCTTTCACCCCAAAATACTTCAGTCTGTGTCTCTAAGAACAAAAGCATTCTCCTACATAACTGTAATAGCATTGTCGCGATCAAGAAATTTAATATACAAGTCATATTCAAATTTTCACTATTGAAATCAAAAGCTCTTTTATAACTCTCTGTTCTATCTTGACATAGATTTTAAAAGAGGCTCCTGTTTAGTTGTAAGGATAGATTTCTTCATTCAAACTAAATATCAATAAGCCATGTAAGCTCACAATTCTTAAAGAATTGTATTTCTCTCGTTTGCTGTGTGGAGTTAAAACCTTTGCGCTTTTTCCCCAAATTTACCAAAAATAATGCTACAGTTTAGATATGGTAACATTGTCTTGGATCAAGCAGTATTTATTTAGGGATTTCTTATCTTGGGCCAATTTATCAGACTCATAGGAGACAGGAAATTACATATGTGGAGTATCGAGTAGTTAATATGTAGTGTTTGTCTTCTCCCGAATTGGTCACTTAGTTGCTTCTAACTTTAACTGAAGATACTGAAATTGTGTGAGGATGTGACTGCTGAGGTCAGATAAGATGGATGTCTCTCTTTTTTCTAAGCAGAGTTTTCTTTCGTGATTAATTAATTCATCTATCTTCCCAGCTACATGTGAAATCTTTTTAATGCTACTCCACCAACTCTTTTCAACAGCTTCTGTTAGCTTGATTAAAGACCTTTTAAGGGTAGTAAAATTATATTTAAAAATGTAATCTTAGAAAGTGAGGCTTTTCTTTTTTTATTTTCATTAGGAAATATTTTAGGCTGATAAAATATGTTGCTGCCTACCAAGACATTTTCTTTCAGAACACTGATTTGAACCAATCTTTCACCAGCCACTGCGCTCCCAAATCCTTCCACTGTGTCTTTGGAACACATAGTCCATCATGTTTTGTTGAATGATGAACTTATAATAACTACCTCATGGGGTTGTTAGAAGGACTTAATGAGACGATGCATACAACATGCTAACACAGTGCCTGGAACATATTCCTTCCTCGTAGATGGCAGCCGTTATTTTATTACTATTATCACCAGTATTATTATTTTGCTTAAGTGTTCGAGGAATAACATATACAAGATGGTGGGAGTGATAAAGCCAGCAGGGTGAGTTTAAGGAGAGTATACACAGAGTGATTCAGGACTGGATGCTCATCCAGATTCAATCCTGGCTTCACCACTCCTTGCTGTATGACACTAGAAAGTCTGTTTCCTCATTTTTAAAATGGGGATAATAATAGTATCTACCTTATGGTGATATTGTGGGGATTAAATGAGAATATAACGCAAAAGGGCCTAGCCCAATACCTGACACATACTCAGTTTTCAATAAGTTTTAGCTAAGATAAGACCAATAGGTCAGGAAGCCTTTGAACTTTCCTAGTGATAACTGCCATCTTCTGAACAAAATTTGGCTTCTCCATTTCATCTTAGCAACACTCTATAGTATTCACCCAGGTAAGGTCTCCTGGTCTGATCCAAGGATTTCCTACTCAGACGCTGTGGAGTGCTTCCACCTAACTTGTCTCAGCAGTAAGAGAGCAGTTAGATCATGGACATCTTGATATTATTCTTACATGTTTGTTGCAAATTATAGTTCCCATTGATCTTTTTATAGGTTTAAATTCATTTTTCAATAAATATATCTATGGTTGGCACTGTACATATCAGGTTTTAAGATTACAGTTATGTTCTCTAAAGTGAATTGGAGAGTGTACTAACTTTTTCTATGGCTTGGAATAACACAAACAATATAGGAATTACCTGTTTTTAAGGGTTAAGTAGAACCCAATTACAAACTATCTGGCCCTGGTGCATGCTTCTGTGGCATATCTTTTTTTCTTATGGGAGATCTTTAATTATCTTTCCAATCTAATATATAGTTATGAGTCTGTTCAGGTTTTTTGTCACCTTTTCTTGGATGATTTTGGCACTTTATTTTTTTTTATAGAAAATCATATAGGTCTTCCAGATTTTCAAAGTGATTATCATATAGTCCCACATAACATTCTCTTATAGTTCTTTTAATCTATTCAGTATCTATGATATCTTTCTCATTGCTAATCTGATATGTTCTTGTTTTGTCTTCTTTTTAATGAGATTTACTGGGTTTTATCAATTTTTAATTTTTTTCCACCTTTTTTGTTAGTTTCTATTTCTTTCATTATTTTAATATTTTGTCTTTATTAATTCATGTCTCCTGCTTTCTATTAGTTTATTTTGATATTCTTTAGTTAATGTTTAAGGTTAAATCATTTAATTTGTCTTTAATTATAAAAGTATTGAAGGAATAAATTTGAATCTGAATTTAGCCTTAGCTATATTTCATCTGTTTTAATATGAAGTGGTCTTTTATTACTTTCTGAATAGTTTGCTTTTACTTTGGTTTAGAACTAGAGTGTTTTTTTAATTTCCAGTAGTTAAGTTTTTACCTTTCTTTTTATTATTGATTTCTAATTTTATTTAATTATAATCAGAAAATACGTCCTGGAAAAGTTTCTGTTTTCTATAATGTATTAGGGTTATTTCTGGCAAGTACACAATCAAATATCACAATTGGAGGAATATAAATTCTTTGTATAGTACATATTTCTCTGTGTTTATCAGATATATAAAATATATTATATTTCTAAAGTTGTCTTTATTTTCAATATTGTAATTGAGTAGCTTGGCACAAAAACATTGTATCTTCTTTGTGAATGATACCTTTTGTGATTTCATAATATCCTCTTTCTCCTTGAATATTTGTTTAGTCTAATATTAATAATGTAGCTATGTTTTGTCTGTGTGTGTTTTCCTGGTGTATTTTTAATAATCACTTATGGTTGCCTTTTCCTTTCCCTTTTCTTTTTTGCTGAGGAAGATTTGCCCTGAGCTAACGTCTATGCCAATCTTCCTCTATTTTTTAGTATGTGGGCTGCCAGCACAGCATGGCTGCTAACTGAGCCATGTAGGTCGCACCTGGGAACTGAACCCAAGCTGCCAAAGTGGAGCTCACTGAACTTAACCACGAGGCCACCAGGGCTGACTGCCTTGCCCTTTTCTTTTAGATGTGCTTCTTATCAATAACACTGAGTAGTTATGGAGTAGATGTGTCTCTCCTGGGGAACCTGCTGGTGACCACTGGCCTAGTATTTGCACCAAGTCAGAGCAGCCATAGTCTCTGTCTTAGGCTTCAGCAAGGGCAAGTGTTCCCTGTGGCTGGTCCTTCTGCTCTCACCTGAATCCACAGAGAATGAACTGAACCTGATAAGTCCATGGAGATATCTGGGAAATGCAAAGTCTGAGACCCACTCCCCAGGAATTGCTGGCGTGTTCACAGAGGTTCTCTTTCATTCATTGCCACAAGGAGCAAAGTAGGGTCATGAGATATGTGCCAAGGTCAACAACTTCTTATATATTTAATAAGTATTTGCATTTCAGGTGTATCTTCTTTTTAAAAGTAGCTTAAGTATATGATAAAAAATATCTACCAAATAAACAAGGTTTCCTGGGAGGTCACATGATGTTTTGTAAGGAGCAAGACTTTATTCAAATTGAGACTCTGCCACTAATTTAACTAGCTGTGTAAACTTGGTCAGGTTAATTAATGTCTCTGAGGCTGAGGTTCCTCATCTATAAACTGGAGATAATAATCCTTCACAAGGTTGTTGTGGGGATTAGATGAGATAACACATCTAACAGCACCCAGAGTGTAATAGGCATTCACTGTTCCTTTTCACTCCTCAGGAAAATTTGATTGGACGACGGTAAGAACTCTGTTTCTAGGGACCCAGGGTCTTCAGAAGTCTTCTAGACCAGAGAGCATATCACAAAGCTGTAGCCTAACTTCATTGTGGTGCTGTCATCCTAATGTTTTTACAGAGTTTCTAATGGCTTGAAACAGAAGAAAATATGGCAAAGACTCTCTTTCAGAAGCCTGTAGCCATCCAGCCAAGGGATGTTGCTACTGGTAGTCAGACTTTCTGATTTCTGAAGTTTCTTATTGCCTTAAGTCCCGTGAGTCCATAAATGGGCTCCAGTGTGCCTCTCCTCTTTCCTTTGAGTTGGATTCACTTTCACTGGCTCCTGAGTTCTGCACATCTGATGTTTACTGCAGACTTCAGACACACTAGACACCTGAATTATATTATGCAAGTCATTTGAAGAAGCAGCGTATCGACTGTCTTGGGGGGGTTTCCTTGTAAACCTGTTTCTAATTTATCCACTATTTTACTTCTATCCAATTGGTGCCTATATCCTACTATAGGTTCTTTGGAAATAAAGGACATAAAAGGCATATCTACAGCTATTTTGGTAAAATTAACATTTTTGAAATATTCTTTGTAAAATAAAATTCCTTTGTTCTCTCAGAACTTCAGTTCGGAAGAATCATTCTCTAAGAATTATTCTATCAGGCAGCATGATAGATCACTAATCTTAAAACAACAGGAACCTTTTGCTTACAGATGACTCTGCGGTTATTCACATTAGATAAAATAGGACTTGCTCCTAATCTGACCTGTGCAATCCCTTGAATAGAATATGACTTCATTTTCTTTTTTGGTCTATAAATGTTTTGATTTAAATGTTTAATGGGCTGTGGTTGAGGATTTTTTTGTTTTCTTCTTTCAGGGAATCATTAAGACCTTACATCAAAGATATCGTCTCAGATAAAAGTTTTGTTTTATTTTTAACTGAACCACATGGAAAGAACAAATGCGAATTAAGGTAGATAGCATTAGACTAAATTAAAAGTACAATGGAGAGCTGACTCTCTTGGAAATTTTTCTAAACTGCATGATTTAGTCAAACAAAATCATCAGCTCTCTTTTTTCAAAGTCAACAATCTCTACATATAAATTAAACTGAGCAATGTCTGTGATCATGAAGCCTAAACGGCATTTGGATGGTATGTACCATGGCACTCACCAATAGCCATATACAAACGCAGGGTGCTTCTCAAGGCTCTTTCATTTAGCAGTTGGAAATTGGGACCTGGCAAGGGTGGTAAATATTGGAATTAAGGTCTTGATAGCAGAGCATGTAGAACATTCAATCTACTTAGGATTTGAAATGCAGCCAAACTGATTCACGTTTCACTCTCCAAGTTGATGTGGACTCTCTGCTGTTGTGTGTTGTGCCACCGAAGCGGAAGTAGCAGCAGCCTCACGGTCACCTTCATGGGGAAGGCAACACACTGTGGCAATTTTGTGCTGGCGAAGGGCAGTTCAGTGCAGCTGTTGGCTTGACCCTGGGAAGTGCAGGTTTGGTGTGATATCTCATGTGCATGAGCAACACCAAAAAGGAGCTGGGTTTATGAATGAAAATAATTTATATCAAAGTGCCTTCTAGGAACAACATTATTCTCATGAGTGTTTGGCTTCTGATTTCAGCTTCTTTCATTCACTTCAAAGAACTTTAAAAAAAAATGTGTCTCAGATTTGTACTTACCATAGTACCCAGAGGCTGACAAGCCACAAAGACCAAATCTATGGAAGGCACAAGCCTGGTGCCAGGCATGTGGAGGCACTCAATAATAGTAGCCATTATATTATGGGAGAAAAGGGCAGCTGTAGAAGCAATCTCTAGACTTGGTGCCAAGCTAACATTTTTCATTTCATACTAGAATTAGTTTTGCAAACTGAATTCTTGTGGATAGAGGTGAAATCTGCACACTTGCCTGGATTCCACAATCAAGTCTATCGGAAATATCAGCTGTTCACCTCTCTGGGCGTCAGTCTCTCCAATGTTTATAAAAACTTTGCCACACAGTGGTCCTCTCTGATTCTTTTTCTCTCTGCCTTCCACAGCATCCAGCGCTAATTGTTTCCACTTCCTCACCATTCAGTCTGGCCTGTGCTCCACCTCCACTGCCCTTGCCTGTGTCTAACTATTTGTCGAACTTTTATCTTCCTTGATCTGTTCACAGCAGTTGACACAGTGAATACTCCCTCCAACTTGAAACTCTTTCTATCTTGGTTTCCAGGACAGCACATGACGACTCTAACTCCTCTAAAGGTTCCTCCCCCTCCTCTTCAGCCTTAAATGACTGTCCTCAGCTCTCTTCTCATTCTACACTTTCTCTTAGAAATCTTGTCCATTTCCATGACTGCAACTACCACATTCACGCTAACAGTTCACAAGTCTCTTTCTTTGGCAGCAAAAGAACTCCAAATCTTCACATCTAAACTCTTATTCAACATCTCTACTTGATATATTGTAGACCTCAAGCTTACATGTTCAAAATAGAGATCATCATCTCACCCAAACTCACTCCTCTTCCACCCCATACAAGCCCCATAGTACATTGCATATTATTCTATTAAAACTTTTATTATGCTGCATTGTCATTATTTTTCTTATCTTTCTTACCTAGGAGACTCTTTTATCATTGTTTCCATAAGACTTAGCACAATGCCCATCACAGAAGAAATCATTAAATGACCTCAGAACACAGGATTTCTAGAAAATATTCCAAACTACCTGGGTTGTATTCAGTTTAAATTGAAACACCCAAAATACCCACTTGAAGTGTAAAATCATGTTTAAGTTCATGATTGTAACTTTAATGATTGAATTGTCTGATTTAGCTCTTCATGTGGGTTATAGATTTCTTTGTATTTAATCTTTCTTAGGTAACAAACATTGAAAATCTTTTTTTAAAAAATTCAGTTTTGCTGAAATATCATTTAAATCTAATAAAAAATCCCCACTTTAAGTGTGCAAATATTCACACCCATTGCCCTAATCAAGACACAGAATATTTCCATCACTCTAAATAGTTCACTCTTTGTAGCCAATTCTTCTCCCTCTCTCCCATGCACACTTGACCCTAGATAACTACTGATCTTCTTTCTGTCCCTAGGAATTAGTTTTGCCTGTTCAGGAATATATAAATGGAATCAAACAGTATATATTCATTGATATCTGGCTTTTTTGGCTCAGCATAATTTTTTCAAGATTAATCCACGTTGTCACATGTATCAGTTGATTCATTCTTTTGTATTGCTGAGCAGTATTCCATTATAGGGATATACCACACTCTATCCATTCACCTGTTGACAGACATTTGGATTGATTCCAGTTTTGCACTATTATGAATAAAGCTACTATGAACATTAATGGAGAAATCTTTACATGTGTGAACATATGCTTTTCCTTTCTTCTGATTAGTAATCTAATATTAGAATTATAGGGCTGTGTGGAAGTGCCTGTTTAACTTTGTAACAAACTACCAACTGTTTTCCAAAGTGGTTACACCACTTACTTTCCCACTAGCAATGTATGAAAATTTCAGATGCTCCACATCCCCTCCAACATTTAGTATTATTAATCTTTTTAATTTTAGCCATTCTAGTGGGTATTTAGTGATATCTAATTTGCATTTCCCTCATGGTTAAGGAAGTTGAGGATAGCCTTTTATTATAATGTTTGATATTATTCATTGGTTAATATTAAACTTAAACATTATATTCGATGTTACTTACTGATGAGCTAAACTTTAGCTAGAGCATAAATCTTTTGTAAAACAGTAATAATATCATGGCCTTGAAGTCAAAGTTGAGTTTAGACATTGATTGCCACTTACTAGCTATGACCTTGGACAAGTTATTCTTAGCTTTACAAATGGGGCTGATGATACTTATCCTCTAGGATTGTCTTGTGATTTTAAATAATCGTGAAGCCCCTAGCACAGTGCCTACTAGTAAGAGTTCAGTAAGTGATGATAATTAAAACTTAATTATATGAATATAATTAATTTACCTCCACTCATACCTATAATTAAAAGAGGTGAACATTTTTTCTACATACTATCTGGCAAATTATAAGATCTGAGTAAATGATCTATGCTAATCAAAATAAAAACACCAGATGTAGTTGATTTCTAGCTGTATATTGCTAGATTTTCACAATTCATCTGACAGTAGTGTTTTGAGCATTTTATATAAAGACCCGGGAGAATCTCAAATGAATTAGCAAACTCTATTTGTAAAGAATACAACCCAAGAATTTGTATGTACATTTGGCATTCACTTTGATAAAACATCATTTCTTGGACTATAGTGACATCAGTGCCTCCAGGCTCCTTGTGATTGTCTCGGAGGCCCCTGCTCTGATCTCTAAAAAAGTAGTTCAGCCTGCCCCCCAGTCCCATTATCTTACTGTCTTCAAGCACAAAACTACATTTGATATTTCTTTAGTATTAAATATTAAATGCATTAAAATATCAAATTATTTATAAAAATATTTTATTGTCTGGCTCTTCACTTCTGGAATGTAAATTTCAGGAGAGCTAGTACCTATCCTATCTTGTTCATTGCTGTGTCTTTATTTTTGAGGAAGATTTCCCCTGAGCTAATATCTGTGCCAGTCTTCCTCTACTTTATATGTGAGACACTGCCACAGCATGGCTTGATGAGTGGTGTAGGTCCATGCCTGGGAACTGAACTGGGGCCATGGAAGCAGAGTGTGCCACACTTAACCATGAAGCAATGGGGCTGGCCCCATCATTGCTGTGCCTTTGACATTCAAAAAATTGTTGGTGCTGAGGCCACAGACATGTGTAGGTGATCAATAAATATCTGATGAATGAGTAATTAATCCATAAATCAGTTAATGAAGACAACAGGCACTAAGTCACTGAGATACAAAATAATATAGCCTATTCCAGGAACTGCAGGTTATTTCACGTAAGGGCTATGTGCTGAGGTCTATATACAATGATAATAGCATTCATTAACGCTTCTTCTGCATCTGGCACTACCTAAGACTTTTTACTTAACGTTTTCTCATTGAACCCCCATGACAACCCTTGAGATCAGTACCATTATTATCCTCATTTCATGGATGATGAGGCTGAGGCTAAGAGACATTTAGGGCAAATACCAGTCAATGACAGAACCCAGATGGATAGATTCCTTCAACGTCAAAGGCTCTTCTGCAAGGAGCTTGTGGTCAATCACAGGACATTGAAGATTATCAGGCAAAAGCTGATGTGTATTTTAGGAAGATCATTATGGGACAGTATAGAGAATAAAATGGAAGAGGACAAAAGGAAAGTCAGGGAGCTCAGTGAGGAGGCTGTTAAACACTCCTAGCAAGAGACCATGGTGGTGACTCCAAGAAAGGCAAGAGGGGTTGATTTAAAAGATTTCCTAGGAGGCAGATAGAATTTAGCAACCCAGTGGCTATGGATGTAGAAGAGGGAGGTGCTGAGCATGCCTCAGGGATGGATGTATGATTTAGGTGTCTGTTATCTTGCATCCTTCATGTACTCCCAATCCCAATGTTTGTCATAGGATTCTCAAAGCCACATTACTCACACCTGCAGTTCCTCTGTGAACTGGGAAGGCATGAGAGTCAGCACATGAAGTCTTTGGTCTTTTGGTGGTTACCAAGATCACGCTACATGAGGAATATGAAGCACTAACATGGAAATAATTCAGGAACCAATAGCTTCCTCCCATCATAGTTCCATGTTGCAAACTTAGTCATGTTTTCACTGATGCTTCGGAAGTAGCATTTCAAGTCTTAGTCCTCTCCTGTATAACCAAGACGGAGGTTAGGTTGTGTGTGTGTGTGTGTGTGTGCATTGTTTTATTTTATTTTTCACAGAGTTTTGTTGGTAGATTTTTAAAAGTTGCAATAAATGTTCAACTAGTTCCTTATTCCTTCATGACTTACTCATTCTACACAGCCTGTCTTTCACACAGTCAACCTCTGAGAAGGAACTGAGCCCTTTCAAGGGTCTCTGTTGTGTGTTAACAATGTAGTTCTGGCAGCTCCGAGATGGAATCAGAGCTCATCTCCTCACAGCTGTTGCCTCTCTTTCACGCCACATAAAGCAACACTCTTGCCTCCACTGAAGACTTTCTTGAAGATACTTCTGAGGCTCTGCTCAGCCCCAGAGATGCTCCTGGTTCTTAAACAGGAATCAAGGCAGACTCCTACCAGCAAACCAGACTATCCTACAACAGAGAGCTCGCAATACACATTCTGGGCAAGTAGACCCTGAAATTGAACTCTTCGCTAAGTTGTTTTTATTGTCTCCAGCCAGCCAGTTAGATGGTTGAAGGGAAATGCTAACCAACAAATAATGGTTTTCAAAGGAAACCTCCCAGTTCAATGAAAGAGTGCGTCTTTTTTATTATGGGAGATGCCGCGTCACACGTGGGTGTTTTTTTTGCTCAGTTGAATAAAAAAAAAATAGGTCCATCTTAAAAACTGTTAATGATAGAACACATGGCATAAATTATACCGTAAACTCCAAACAACTCTGAAATTATAAACATTGCTTAGTCAAGGCTTTTCTTTTAACAATGCCCTGATGTTGCTGGCATAGCTCAATGATTTTGGTCAGTGTTATTTTACTTGAAAGGAGGAATTTCTTTTCCAAAAAAAGTCTCTCTAAGAAAAACTGTCTTCCTGGACATCTTCATGAAACATCTTGCTCCAATGGCCTGTGTCATGTCTTGCCTGGGGCCAGGGCCAGGCAGTATGAGATAGAGGAGAAGGTTAGAGAAAGGAGTCATGTGATGAGGAGAAACTGCAGGCTTGGTCCTGACATGGGCAGGAGGCTGACTCAAGTCAGTGGGAACTATGACTAAATAGACTGTCATGTCAGCCTCTGAGCCAACATCCTTGAGACCTGGTGCAGAGTAAGCATTTAATTCAGAAGGCCTTCCTTTGTTTGCCTATTAGAACAGCTCCCAGGGGTGGGTAAGCAGAGAGGTGTCTTCAAAAGGATAAGAATAATATTTACATCATTTACAACTGTCTTTTCTTAAGCAATTATTACAGGTCAGGCACTTGGCAAATACTTTATGTACATTGTCTTATTTAATCTTAACAACCCTTGAGATAGGTGCTATCATTATTTCTTCACTACAGAAGGTAACTGGGGCTCAGAGAGGTTCAACTTTGCCCAAGGTCACATAGCAAGTACATGGAAGCCAGGGTTCTAACCCAGGTCAATCTGACTCGAAACCTATGCAATAAACTATTAACAGCCATGTTCTATTTCCTCCATGAGGATTAATGAAGAAAATGTGTGTAAAAGTGTTTTGGAAGCAGCAAATGCTATTGAAGTGCTAGTGACGGGCTCTGGAGTCAGAAGAGCAGACTCATTCCACCAGTTAATAGCTCTCAGTGTAAGCTTTGTCAAGAAGATACTTGTATTCCAATCTTACTCACAGTACTGGGGAACCAAGTTGGAGACCCAAGACCAGCTCATCTTTGTTCATGGTTTGAGAGCCTTTTCTTTCAATGCTAATCTGTAACAAGTGTTCCACCTTCCTTGAGCCACTAGCTAGAGCTTCATCTTAGTCTTTTCTCACATGCTGACTCCAGATTACACTTTTTTTCCAGGGTTGTCAACATGTAAATACACAACTGATTAGCAGGGGAAAGGTGAGAGACCGTGAGTGGTTTGATCCAGCACATCCCCACTGTTGGAACAGGAGTGCTTGCCTGCCCTCTAGTTAATGCAAAGGTAGCACCACATTTATAAACACAGGCTCTATGTGACATGAAAAAGAAAATTTAAATGAACAGGAATATAATTTTTCTAACTCAAGAACAATATTTTCTCCTGGCCAGAAATGGATTAGACAATTGATCTAGCTAGCATACCTCTCCAATCTGAAAGATCCCTGCCACATGGGGATGCTTTAGTGCAAATGTTCCATGAGTCTCTGAGTTCATTCATATGGCAAATTTCCCTATATGATACTCATTCAATTGATGTTCATTAAGCCTGTACTCTGTGCCAGGTGCTGTGCTGTTTAGACAATAAACAGTCCTAGCGTCAGAAGGGGTCACAATATAGTGGGGAATTACAGTATAAACAAAAAATCATAATAAAACATGGAATATGTTATGAGAAAATTCTGAATAAAGTGCAAAGGCGATGCAGGAAAGGGAGCTTGTAACTGCCTCTAACTCAGGGAAAATAGAGTAGAGCCAGGGTAGGTCTTCTCTATGTTAGTCCAGCAGCAGGCCTCAGAAAAAAAAGAAATTGGTTCCTAATTTCTCATTTTTAGTTTTGTTTTTTTATTGCAGCAACATTCGTTTATAATATTATATAAATTTCAGGTGTACATTGTTACATGTCAATTCCTGGGAAGATTACATCGTGTCCATCACCAAAAGACTAATTACATCTGTCACCACACACATGTGCCTGATCACTCCTTTCACCCTCCTACCTCTCCCCTTCCCATCTGGTAACCACCAATCCAACCTCTGTCTCTGTATGATTGTTTGTTGTTTTTATCTTCTACTTATGAGTGAGATTATATGGTATTTGACTTTCTCCCTCTGACTTATTTCGCTTAGCATAATACCCTCAAGTTTCATCCATGTTGTCACAAATGGCCAGATTGCATCATTTCTTACAGCTGAGTAGTATTCCATTGTGTATATATACCACATCACATCTTCTTTATCCATTCATCCCTTGATGGGCACCTAGATTGCTTTCAGTTCTTGGCTATTGTGAATAATGCTGCAATGCACATAGCGTTGCATGTATCTTTACGCATTCATGTTTTCGTGTTCTTTGGATAAATACCTAGCAGTTGAATAGCTGGATTGTATGATAAATCTATTCTTAATTTTTTGAGGAATCTCCATACAGTTTTCCATAGTGGCTGCACTAGTTTGCACTCCCATCAGAGAGTTCCCTTCTCTCCACATCCTCTCCAACACTGGTTGTTTCCTGTCTTGTTAATTATAGCCATTCTGATGGGAGTAAGGTAATATCTCCTTTGAGTTTTGCTTTGCATTTCCCTGATGGATGAGAAGCATCATTTCATGTGCTTTTTGGCCACTGTATATCTTCTTTGGAGAAATATCTGTGCAGATCTTTTGCCCGTTTTTTAAATTGTGTTGTTAGGTTTTTTTGTTGTTGAGATGCATGAGTTCTTTATATATTTTGGATATTAACCCCTTATCAGATATATGGCTTGCAAATGTCTTCTCCCAATTGTTAGGTTGTCTTTTCATTTTGTTGATGGTTTTCTTCACTGTGCAGAAGCTTTTTAGTTTGATGTAGTCCCATTTGTTTATTTTTTCTATTGTTTCCCTTGCCCAGTCAGACATGGTATTTGAAAATATGCTGCTAAGACCAATGTCGAAGAATGTACTGCTTATATTTTCTTTGAGAAGTTTCATGGTTTCAGGTCTTACATGCAAGTCTTTAATCCATTTTGAGTTAATTTTTGTGTATGGTGTAAGATAATGGTCTACTTTTATTCTTTTGCATGTGGCTGTCCAGTTTTCCCAACACCATTTATTGAAGAGACTTTTCTTTCTCCATTGTATGTTCTTGGCTCCCTTGTCGAAAATTAGCTGTCCGTAGATGTTCTAGATTCTTGTCCACTGATCTCTGTGTCTGTTTTTCTGCCAGTACTATGCTGTTTTGGTTACTGTAGCTTTGCAGTATATTTTAAATCAGGGATGTGACATGTCCAGCTTTGTTCTTTATTTTATCAGAGTTCCTTTAGCTATTTGGGGTCTTTTGTTGTTCCTTATAAATTTTAGGATTCTTTGTTTTATTTCTGTGAAAAATATTGTTGGAACTTTAATAGGAATTACATCGACTCTGTAGACTGCTTTAGGAAGTATGGACATTTTAACTATATTAATTCTTCTAATCCAAGAGCACAGTATATCTTTCCAGTTCTTCGCGTCTTCTCCAATTTCTTTCAACAATGTTTTATAGTTTTTGGTGTACAGATCTTTCACCTCTTTGGTTAAGTTTATTCTTAGGTATTTTATTCTTTTTGTTGCAGTTGTAAATAGGATTGTATTCTTAATTTCTCTTTCTGCAACTTTGTTGTTAGTGTATAGAAATGCAACCTACTTTTGTATGTTGATTTTGTATCCTGCAACTTCACTGTATTCATTTATTATTTCTAAAAGTTTTTTGGTGGATTCTTTAGAGTTTTCTATATATAAAATCATATCATCTGCAAACAGTGACAGCTCCACTTCTTTCTTTCCAATTTGGGTCCCTTTGTTTCTTTTTCTTGCCTGACTGCTCTGGCTAGGACTTAGAATACTATGTTAAATAGTGCCGAAAGGGAGCATCCTTGTCTGGTTCCTGTTCTTAGAGGGACAGCTTTCAGTTTTTCTCCCTTGAGAATGATATTAGCTGTGGGTTTGTCATATATGACCTTTATTATGTTGAGGTACCTTCCGTCTATGCCCATTTTATTCACAGTTTTTATCATAAATGGATGCTGTATCTTGTCAAATGCTTTCTCTGCATCTATTGAGAAGATCATTTGATTTTTATTCTTCATTTTGTAATGTGGTGTATCACGTTGATTGATTTGTAGATGTTGAACCATCCCTGCATCCCTGTAATAAATTTCACTTGATCATGGTGTATGATCTTTTTAATGTATTGTTGTATTCAACTTGCCAGTATTTTGTTCAGGATTTTTGCATTGATGTTCATCAGTGATATTGGCCTGTAATTTCCTTTTTTTTGTGTTGTCCTTGTCTGGTTTTGGTATCAGGGTAATGCTGGCTTTGTAGAAAGAGTTAGGAAGCTTCCCCTTCTCTTCGATTTTTTGAGAGAGTTTGAGAAAGATAGGTATTAAGTCTTCTTTGAATGTTTGGTAGAATTCACCAGGGAAGCTGTCTGGTCCTGGACTTTTATTTTTTGGGAGATTTTTGATTACTGTTTTGATCTCCTTACTGGTGATTGGTCTATTCAAATTCTCTATTTCTTCTCAATTCAGTTTTTGAAAGTTGCATGATTCTAAGAATTTTCCCTGTCTTCTAGATTATCCAGTGTGTTGGCATGTAGCTTTTCATAGTATTCTCTTATAATCTTGTGTATTTCTGGGGTGTCTGCTATAATGTCACCTCTTTCATTTCTGATTTTATTTATTTGAGCCAACTCTCCTTTTTTCTTGGTTAAGTCTAGCTAAAGGTTTTTCAAGTTTGTTTATCTTTTCAAAGAACCAGCTTTTTGTTTCACTGATTTTTTTCTATTGGTTTTTAGTCTCTGTTTCATTTATTTCTGCTCTGATTTTTATTGTTTCCTTACTTCTACTGATTTTGAGCTTTGTTTGTTCTTCTTTTTCCAGTTCCTTTAGGTGCACTGTTAGATTATTTGAGATTTTTCTTGTTTATTGAGGTAGGCCTGTATTGCTATAAACTTCCTTCTTAGAACCACTTTTGTTGTAACCCATAAATTTTGGTAGGTTGTATTTTCATTTTCATTTGTGTCCAGGTATTTTTTGATTTCTCCTTTGATTTCTTCATTGACTCAATCATTGTTCAGTAGCATTTTGTCTAATCTCCACATATTTGTGGCTTTCCTAATTTTCTTCCTGTATTGATTTCTAGTTTCATACCTGTGTGGTATGAAAAGATGCTTGGTATTATTTCAGTCTTCTTAAATTTACTGGGACTTTTTTTGTGGCCTAATATGTGATAAATCCTGGAGAATGTTCCGTGTGCATTAGAAAAGAATGTGTATTCTGCAGTTTTTGGATGGAATGTTCTGTATATCTAAGTCCATCTGATCTAATGTGTTATTTAAGGCCAATGTTTCATGCTGATCTTCTGTATGATCTATCAATTGGTGTAAGTGGAGGGTTAAAGTCCCCTGCTATTTTTGTGTTACTGTCTATTTCTCCCTTTATGTCTATTAATAATTGCTTTATATATTTAGGTGCTCCTATGTTGGTGCATATTTACCAGTGTTATCTCCTCTTGTTGGATTGTTCCCTTTATCATTATGTAGTGTCTCTTGTTACAGTTTTTTTTAATGTAATGTCTTTGTCTCTTGTTACAGTTTTTTTAAGTATATTTTGTTTGATATAAATATTGCTACTCCAGCCTTCTTTTCACTGCCATTTTCAAGGAGTATCTTTTTCCATCCTGTCACTTTCAGTTTGTGAGTGTCTTTAGGTCTGAAGTGTGTCTCTTGTATGCAGCATATATATGGGTCTTGTGTTTTTACCCAAGCAGCCACCCTATGCCTTTTCATTGGAGCTTTTTAGTCCATTGATATTTTAAGTAGCTATTGATAAGTATGTATTTATTGCCATTTTGTTATCTTTTTTTCTGGATATTTTAGTAGTTCTTCTCTGTTGCTTTCTTATTTTCTTGCTTTCTTCTCTTATGGCTTGATGGCTTTCTTTAGTATTATGTTTGGGTTTCTTTCTCTTAATTTTTTGTGTATTTATTATAGATTTCTGGTTTGTGATTACCATGAGGTTCATATATAATAACCTATGTATATGTCAGTCTATATAAATTATGATCTGTTCAGTTTGACCTCTTTCTGAAAGTTCTACTCTTTTACTCCTCTCCTCCCACATTTTATGCTTTTGCTATCATATCTGAACTCTTTTTTTGTGTATTTGTTAACCTCTTATCATTGAAATAGGTAATTTTAGTACTTTTGTCTTTGGATATTCATATTAGCTTCATAGGTGGTTGATCTGCTACCCTCACTGTGTTTTTAACTTTACCAATGATTTTATTGACTTTTTCTTTTATAACTTTCTTACTCCTACTTGCACTCTCTTCTTCTCCACTTAAATAAGTCACTTTAACATTTCTTGCAAGGCTGGTTTATTGGTGATAAACTCCTTTAGTTTTTGCTTGTCTGGGAAACTCTTTATCTCTCCTTCCATTCTGAATGATAACCTTGCTGGTTAGAGTAGTTTGGGCTGTAGATTTTTCCTTTCAGCACTTTAAATATATCATGGCCACTTTGGGTTCATCTTGTTTAGTGATCTCTATGCTTCCTGTACTTGGATATCTATTTCCTTCCTTAGGTTAGGAAAATTTTCAGCTATTATTTCTTCAAATAGATTCTCTGTGTCTTTGTGTCTCTCTTCTCCTTCTGAGACACCTATAATATGAACATTAGTGAACTTGACATTGTCCCAGAGTTCCCTTAGACTGTTCTCATTTTTAAAAATTTTTTTCTTTTATCTGTTCAGTTTTGGTTATTTCCTCTACTCTTTTTAACAGCTTGCTGATCCATTCTCTGTATCATGTACTTTGCTTTTGAGTCTCTCTCATGAAGTTTTCCTTTCCTGTATTGAATTCTTCATTTCTGATTGGTCCTTTTTCATATTTTCCAATTCTTTGTTGAAGTTCTCACTGAGTTATCCATTCTTCTCCCAAGATCAGTGAGCATCCTCATGACTTTTTGTTTGAACTCTTTGTCAGGTAGATTGTTTATTTCTGTTTCATTTAGTTCTTTTTCTGAGGTTTAGTCCTGTTCCCTTACTTGGAACATGTCTGTTTGCCTCCTCATTTTGCCTCTTTCTCTGTGCTTATATCTATGTATTAGGTGGGTCAGCTACATCTTCTGCTCTTGGAGCAGTGACCTCATTTAAGAGATGCTGTATGAGGCCCAGGACTGTGCTTCTTTTTTGTCACCAGTTCTAAGTTCCAGATGTTCCAGGAGTGACACCTGTGTGGGTTGTGTGTCTCCTTCTGTTATGGCAGGGTTGCTGTTGCTGCAGGTGCCCAGGGAGGCTAGGCTGTCACCCTGGCCAGCTGGCTGTAATTCTCAGCTGCATGTGGCTGCTATGGACCCTTCTGTCACTTTATCATGTTTGGGAAGCCCCAGTACAGTTGGCTGCAAGGTCTAATAGCTCATTCCTGTTGGAGTTTTTCTGTTAAGTAAGTGGGCACCCAGCATAGCTTGCTGCTAGGCCCAGGGGTTTACAATTGCTCTAGGCCTCAGGCCTGCGAGGCTGATGTCAGCTCTCTAAGGATTGCAGCTGAGTGGGGTTTGCCCCAGGCACAAGAGCACTCATTTGTTTCAGGCTTTGGAAGGTGGGGCCAATCCCCTATGTGACTTTCTGAGAAGCAAAAGTCTTCTGTAGCTGATAAGTCCCATGTCTCACAGGGCCACAAACACCCCCAACAGAGTCCTGGCCCATGGACGTGTCCTGGCTCCGAGAAGTGGACCAGTCTCCCACTGCAGAGGCCACACACACTCCACCAAGGCCTACACACTTCACCTGCTCCTCACGTACATCCTGCCCTGCAGAGGCAGATCCACTTGCCTAGCTGCAGAGGACCCAAGCACCCAGCCTATGCAGGTCTACAAGTTGCCCGAGGGCTTGCTGTTGGGTGGGGCCACTCCCTAGGGTAGGCTCTCTACCCTAGCTAAGCTGAATTAAGTCAGTGCTCTAGTGAGTGGGGCAGACTCTGGGCTAACAGGCTAGGGGAAGAACTCCAATGGTGTCTGCCAGCATCTGTGTCAGCACGCCTGTACTAGGTCACAATAATCACTGCCCCAATGTCTCAGTCCCTGAAGAGGTCTACCTCTTACCAAGATGCACCCAGAGCCTATCAATTGAGTCTCTTTTCACCAAAGGACTGAACACCTTTATTTCTGGTGATTTTAGGTTGCTTTCTGAAATGGGTGAATTTGTGTGTGGGCCCTTTAAGAGCTGGCTTTTTTTCTCTTATTTCCCATAGCTTTTCTAGGGATATTCCCCATGGTTGTTATTAGCCTGCAAAGCCAGATATTATGAGACTCATCTCAGTTGTGCTGAGTCCAAAGGATGCTTGTGGTGGTAATGCTCCCCCACTCAGATCCCTCACTCTTCCAGGAAAGGCTGCATACCTTAGGATTGCTCCTGGCTGTCCAAGTAGTGCCATGGCTTGTGAAGGCGTCTTTTTTTCTCTCCAGAAAGGAATTTCTGCCTCTTCTACCTCAGTCAGGACTGTCCATTGTTGCAGGAGTTCTTTTTATCCAGTTTTAATTTCTCTCTCAGGGGTAATTGTTCCTAGAGTAGTCGTAAATTGGTTGTGTCCATAGGAGGAGGTGAGTTCAGCGTCCACCTAACGCTCTCCTCAGCATTTGCAATTCCCTAATTTCTGATTCACTTCTCATTCTCAAAAACTAGAGAAATAGATGTTTAGGTAAAATCCAATATTTTCACCCTTTTGAATTTCAGAGAATGGTAAGCTGACAGTCACAGAGTGCATCCCAGGAGTTGTGACATGAAAGGAAATACCTGCATTCCACCATATGGGTGGTACCAAATCCAGCACTGAGCAAATTCGAGAGTTTTAATTCCAATGACACTGCACATTCACATAACTAATAAGAAGTTTTCTATTTTCTAAAGAGTTATTTGTGAGCAGCACTGAGGTGTCAAGAATCTAGCTCATGCTTCTGAGTCAGTTCCATCCCTTCATAGCTATGGGAACAGCAGAGCAAGGTGCTTTGCTTTGCTGAGCCTCAGTTTCCCCATATGTTACAGGGATAATAAAAGCCACTTCATAAGAGGTTTAACTGCGGCATAAATAGGAAAAGTGGGGTGGCCCAGTGGCACAGTAGTTAAGTTCACACGTTCCGCTTCTCAGCAGCCTGGGGTTCACTGGCTCGGATCCCGGGTGCAGGCATGACACTGCTTGACAAAAGCCATGCTGTGGTAGGTGTCCCACGTATAAAGTAGAGGAAGATAGGCATGGATGTTAGCTCAGGGCCAGTCTTCCTCAGCAAAAAGAGGAAGATTGGCAGTAGTTAGCTCAGGGCTAATCTTCCTCAAAAAATAAATAAATAAATAGGAAAAGTACTTTTCAAACTTTAAAATGTTATACCAACAATGATACTTAATATTTCCTTTAGCTAGTAATCACAGGTTATGTTCCCAAGAGCCTTTCATACACAGAATCCCACGGACACCAATGATGGACAGTTTGGTCACTAGAAGATGTTTTGGAAGAGTACTCACAACATAGATGCTCTAATCTGTGAGTTCCTCTTCTATCCATATCAGATTTCCTACAGTTTCCAGAAGACTAGTTCCTGATGACATTCCAATAGTTGATCTGTGCTATTTAGAACAATGATCTTTGAAAAAAGATGCTTATGACCATCACCAAAACTAATTTATAATTATTTGGACCTGTGACTTTTTTCTTCTTTCTACATAAAACTTGAAAACTTAAAAAAAAAAAAGCTCTTGTGGAGAAGAATTTTTTTTTCCTTTTGAATATAAGAATTGTGACCCAAAATTCAATCCAAACCAAATTTCAAATGTGGAATTATAACCCCTACCTCTGAATGGAAACCATGGAGCCCCTTAGCCAGAGTGGCAATTGGCAGTTCTACCTTGGTCTCCTAGGACACATGCAGTGGGATACCAACCAAGAAAAAGAACAGGGAAGGAACATGAGGGAAAATGCTAAAACCATCTGTACAGAGTTGGGTTTTATACACTGTTGGTACAACAGGGTCCTTCTTGTTATCTTCGCTGGCATTCAGTCTCCCTCCCATGACAGCATTGAAAAGAAGAGACAATAAACCTCTCTTACCCTATTGATTTCAGAGAGTTGGTGTTGTTCAACGGAGGGAACATCAGAGTGGGGGGTGAGGAGACAGGGTTCTAGCCTGGCTCCACCATCAATGAACTAAACGCTTTGCAGCAGACCCCTTATCCTTTCTGAGACTCAGAGGCATCATCTGTAAATGTGGATATTAACGGTTACATCCACTTCAGAGGTCATGGTGAGGAAAGCACACTGACATGTGTGTAGTATTACTTTAGGCTTTCTGTACTAGAAGGAGAGACCCAGGCCCAGCCCCTCTACATACTCAGACTCTGGGGTGCTGGTGAAGAGAGAACACAATTGTTCTGGAGCCCACATTATGACCCATCCTCCATTCCTCTTTTTCTGGGCCGTGTCTAGAGTAGGTGAGAATTATCTTGCAATGTGGGCACTAACATAATTCTCCTGTTGTCTGTGCCAACCACCCCTGCCTTCAGATGGGCCAGACAATGCCAGAAAGACAAACCTGTCACTGCCTCAGTCACCCTTCCTACTCCAGGAGCTGTGGTGCTGGGGGCATGGCCTTGTGCCTACAGGCTGAATGCCCTTTGCCACTGCCAACCTGTGGTCTTAGTCATGGACCAACTCCTATAAGTCTGGTCCACAGTCGCAGTGGGTTATTTTTATCTTCCAACAACAGTCGACCTTGCTCATTTTGAAATTCCCATTCTCTGAAACAGAGAAATTGTCCCTTTGAGTGGCCATCAATATGCCTTTTTACAGGGCAGGGCTCACCACATAGTAGTCTTAGCTGAAGATATGCTTTAGCAACAACTGCTCAGTGAGATGGCTTAGATTTCTTCTTATGCCATCCTCTAGTTATGGCTTCTTTCTTCTTATCTTTCTTCCAAAACGCATTTATGCTTAATGTGTATGTGTAGTCCTCAAAAGAGCCTAACTTATAACCAGCGCAGGCATAGATACAAATAGAAACTGCCTTCGTATTTACTTGGGGATTATTTTCTACATTTTTTCCATCTCTAAATCCTCCCAATAGACCAATTTTCTTGGTAACAGAGAATATATTTCTCTTTAAGTTTGTAAAAGGAGCTACATAAAATTCTCCAGACACATGTTTAAAATGTGTGGTCAAATTGGCATCTGTACTTGGAAATGGCCAGTGGTGGAGAATTTTTAAGTTTGTCTGACGATACCTCAAAGAGACTTTTTTAAAAATGGAACATTAGGCCCTCAATTATGAATTGTTCCCACATTTTGGATCTGCCCAGTGGACCTTTCAACTTTATGCTGTTTTTGTTATTTAGTGAAAAAATCCTTTATTCGTTTATGAAGCCTGGTTCTTCTTAGTGTTTTGACTTTAGAGAAGGGTTTAATTTAGAAAGTTAACCTGTGGAATAAACTATGTCTCCCGTGAACCCATTTAGAGACAAATGTGTTTTTATAATGTGCACTGTGAGATCAATTTATATTTCTCCAAAGAGTTGCCATATTCATTGGACTCAAAAGGCCTCCTGTTATTGCAAAATTTAAGCTATGGAAAACTTGCTTTTCCAAACACTAAGAAAGAATTTCCCCTCATAGCCTGGAGTCCTCTGCTTTGTTGCTCCAAGATGTCAGGCAGTACTGCAGTTACCTGATGCGAGTAAAGATTAAAACACAGCTGAAACAGAGCTGAAGACCGAAAAACACTGAAGCACAGTAACTGACGGGAGAGTGGATGGCCCAGGCAGGAAGGAGGAAAATAAACTCACGTGTCTGTAAAGATATTAAAGGAAGGAATTGTAGGAAGTTGGGTAGTCTATTTCACATATCAAACAAAGCAGAATTATCTTGCTTAGAAGTCTACAGACGGACACCAGGGTGCAGTGATTAAGAGCCTGGGCCTTGCTACCATGCAAACGTGGGCTCAGATCCCTGCTACCCTTCAGATTACTAGCTGAGTGACCCTCGATTTTTGCTTATTTTTTCTGTGGCTGTTTCCTCATATGTAAAATGGGAAAATAATTCCAACCTTAGAGTTATTGTGATAACTAAATAAAAACAATCTTCATAAAGTTCTTAACGCAGCACCTGACACTTACTTAGTGCTCAGCAAATAGAAGTCCAAAAAATTTCATTTTTGTTATAGCTAAGAACTGAAGAACAATTTGCCCTTTACTCTTGTTTTAAACAGTGTTATTGAGACATTATTTCATACCACAAAATTCACCTACTATTTAGGTGTATAATTCAATGATTTTTTGGTAAACTTATAGAGTTGTGCAACCATCACTGCAATCCAAATCCAATTTTAGAACATTTTCATCACCACAAAAAAATTCCTGCATGTCTCTTTGATCTCTGCCTAGGAAACCACCAATCTGCTTCCTATCCCTGTGTATTTGCCTTTGATGAACAATTTATATAAATGCAGTCATACAATACGTCATTTGCATCTGGGTTCTTTCACCTAACATAGTATTTTTGAGATTCATTCATATTGTAGCACATATCAGTTCCTTATTCCTTTTTGTTGCTGAATAGAATTCCATTGTATGGATATATCACATTTTGTGCATCCATTCATCAGCTGTTGGATTGTTTTCAGTCGATTTGGATTGTTCCCAGTTTTTGGCTATTACGAATAATGCTTCTACGTACATTTCACATACGTGTCTTTGTGTGGACATATATTTTCATTTCTCTTGGGTAGATTCTTAGGAATGGAGTTTCTGGGTTATATGATAAGTTTATATTTATTTTATTAAACTGCCAAACGGCTCTATTTTACACTCCTACCAGCCATGGAAGAAGGTTCTAGTGTCTTACTCCTTCACCAATTCTTGGAATTGTCTGTCTTTTTGATTATGGTCATTCTAGTAGGTATGTAGTAGTATTTCACTGTGGTTTAATTTGTGTTTCCCTAATGAGTAATGATGTAGAGTATCTTTTCATGTACGTAGCAGTCTATACATCTTTGCTGGTAAAATATCTTTTTAAATGTTTTAAATCTTTTTAAATCTTTTAAATCTTTTTAAATCTTCGTTGTTTGTATTATTGAGTTGTAAGATTTCTTTATACACACTGCATACACATCCTTTATCAGAAGATATATGAATTCAAATACTTTCTCCTAGTCTGTGGCTTACCTTTTGCACTTAAAAAGACACCATTAATGGGCCAGCCCGTTGGCACAGCGGTTAAGTTTGCATGTTCCGCTTTGGTGGCCCAGGGTTCGAAGGTTCAGATCCTGGGTGTGGATCAAGCCATGCTGTGGCAGGCATCTCACATATAAAATAGAGGAAGATGAACACAGATGTTAGCTCAGGGCCAATCTACCTCAGTCAAAAGAGGAAGATTGGCAGCAGATGTTAGCTTGGAGCTAATCTTCCTCCAAAAAAAAAAGATGCCATTAATAAAATGAAAAGTTTTAAATTTTAAAATGAAAATTTAAAATTTGTCTAATTTTATCAATTTTAGTGGATTTAATGGATTATGCTTTTGGTGTCATATCTAAGAATTCTTTGTCTAATCCAAGGCCACAAGATTTTCTCCTATTATTTTCTCGGAAGTTTTTTACTTCTAGTGCTTAAATTTAGTTCTATGATCCATTTTGAGATAATTTTTCTATAAGGTATGAGGTAAGGATCTCAATTCATATTTTTGCACGTGGCTATCCAATTGTCCCTACAGTTATTTGTTGAAAAGACTATCCTTTTCCCCATTGAATTATCTGGCACCTTTGCCAAAAGTCAAATGACCATACATATAAGAGTATATTTCTAGACTTTCAATTTTGTTCCATTGATCTATATGCCTATCCTCACAAGTGTCTTGTAACTGTGCGGAGAGTGCCCTCTTATATCAATACCACAGGGTCTTGATTACTGTGTATTTAAAATAAGTTTTGAGATCACATAGTAAGGCAGTATAAATCTTTTAACTTTAAAAAAATATTGTTATGATCAATGTATGCCCTTTGCATTTCCACATAAATTTTAAGAGCAACAAATCAAATTTTATGAAAATTTCAAATGAGATTTTGATAGGAATTACTTTGAATCTATAGATCAATCTGGAAAGAATTGTCATCCTGACAATATAGAGTCTCACACTTTATGAATATAGGATGTCTCTCCATTTATTTACATTTTCTTTAATTTCTCTCAGCAATGGTTTGCAGTTTTCAGTGTACACATCCCTCATTTATTTTGTTAAATTTAGTTCTAAGTATTTTATTCTTTTCGATGATGTTGTGAATGGAATTGTTCTCAATTTTATTTTTGGATTGTTTGTTGCTAGTATAGAAATACAACAGATTTTTGTATATTGACCTTGCATTATGTGAATTTACTAACTTATTAATGCTAATAGAATTTTACTTGGATTTCTTGGTATTTTCTACACATAGCATCATGTCTTCTGTGAATAATGACAGTTCTAAGTCTTCCTTTCTAATATAGACTCCTAATGTTTTCTCTCTTATTTCACTCACCAGAACTCCAGTACAATGTTGAGTAGAAGTGGTGAGAGCAGACCTCCTAGCCCTGTTTCTGATCTTAGGGAGAAAGTATTCTGTCTTTCAATGTTAAGTATGATGTTAGCTGTGGATTTTTTCAGATGTCCTTTATCAGGTTGAGAATACGTCCCCATAGTCTTATTGTTGAGAGTTTTTATCATGAAAGGGTGTTGGATTTTTTTCAAGTGCTTTTCTGCATCTACTGAGATTATCATTTGGTTTTTGTCCTTTATTCTATCAATAGGGTACATTACATTAATTGATATGTTAAACCAATCTTGTATTTCTGGCATGAATCCCATTTGGTCATGGTGTATCATCCTTTTTATATGATGCTGTTGCTCGATTCAGTTTGATACATTTTGTATCTATGTTCATGTGGCACATTTGTCTGTAATTTTCTTTTCTTCAGAAATTTTCTGGCTTTGGTATCAAAATACTATGGGCCTCGTAGAATGAATTGGGAAGTATTCTCTTCTCCTCTATTTTCTGAGAGTTTATAAATTATTGGTATTATATACTCTTTAGATATTTGATAGAATTCACCAATGAAGCCACAGGAACCAGGCTTTTCTTTGTGGGAAGGTTATTAATTGCTAATATAATTTATTTACTTGTTATAGGTCTATTTATATTTTCTATTTTTCTTGAGTCAGCATGGTAAATTGTGTCTTTCTAGGAATTTGTCTACTTCATCTAAGTTGTCTAATATGTTAGCAGGAAGTCATTCCTTTTCATTTCTGTAAGGTCAGTAGTGATGTCCCTTTCACACTTGATTTTGTTAATTTCTGTCTTCTCTTTCTTTCACTTGGTCAGTCCAGCTCAAGGTTTGTAAATTTTGCTGATCTTTTCAAAGAACAAACCGCTGCTTTCAATGATTGTCTCTCTTTTTTTTTTGTTTGTTTTCTATTTAATTTTCTTATGCTCAAATCCCTCAGAAACCAACGTGATATTCCAGAGTTTCACCTTGCCCTTTACGCTGATAAACTACAATTCTGATCCATTCAGATTTTTTTTACTATAAATAGTTACTGAAATTGAACCAAGGAGAATCTTGAAATATGGTGTTGGTCTTTGAGGATATAAAGATGTCTCCAGGCTTTCTCCAAGTGGCTTTTTAAATCCCTTAACCTCCAAATTACTCTCCTGCCAAATGCAAAGCTTTCTAGTCATTTAACCTCTATACTCAACCCAATTGCTCAAACAACCTCTCCCAAATCTATTTACCATAAATAGCCCATACATGTCTCCTCTTACAATTCTGTTTGGGGGAAGTTCTTTCCTTAGCAAGAGAATGTGTGAAAGAATAATCTGGCAAAGGTAAACATGATATGTAATCTACAAAATAAAAGATTTTTATCTTCAGTTCATTTTTCTACCACCTCATAAATTCACTCAAAACAGAAAAATAAATGGAAGTCATCTTGCCCCTTGGTATACAAACATCTGGAGGAAGCCTATGTTTTGTTCTTTTTCAGCTGTTCTGAGGGTCTGTTGAGAGTTGCTAATGACATCCATTTCTATCAAGGGCTTCTGCTTGAGGTTGAAGAAGAGAGAAAGGGACTGGTACTTTTTAAAGTGTAACAACTTCACAACTGGTACCAGAAATGTGGCAAGATAAATAGGGTGATTCCGTGTCTGCAGGTTGTGAGTATAGTTTTTTCAGGTCAGGCAGCCTTCCAAATGGTCAAGTTTTTCCAAGGAAAACACAAAAGAAAGGAAGTAAACCAAAACTACTTAGGAAAGTTTCAAAATCATAGACCCAGACTGCCCTCTGGAAAAATAGCTCCTTGTAAACTGAAAAATTTTGGTTAAGTTAGTTAAATGCTTGATGTCCACTCTGGCTAATTTCTCCTCCTTTCTTTAGCCTTAATAATTTCTTAATGATCTTGATGCATTTACGATTTGATCAATAATGCAAAAATAGCTATCAGATCCTACTTGCCCCAGTCCTATCCCATGATGATGGTAAAAGATCTGCATGCTGTGATCCAAGTCTGGCAGGTTACCAGGCGCAACTTCTGGACCTGAAGGAGGGTTCTAGAGTTAATGTGATGTGAATGCATAGGTACCTGGGAGTCTGCTGAACTGTCCTCCATCGTTTATGTGTTCCTGGGTCTCTACTCAGCTTCCTGCTTTATATTCCATCTCTTACCGACCTCACTCCTTCCAGCACCTCTCTCCTAGGAGTTGGCTGAAGCTTCTTGCTTCAACTTGGACACAATGCTTGGTGCCAAGACCCTATTACCCACATGAAGATGAGCCTTACCTCTGCCCAGAGAGTTCTGGAATATCACCACCAGCCTGAATCAGACTGTTGAACCTCCTTGTGATCTGGATTATAAGTGTCCAAACTCTCTCCCTTAACTATCAATGGTTACTCCCATCTCCCTGGCAGCCCACAATTTAGTGTGGAACTTCTTGCTGAGGCCACACAGACTATAACTACATCCAGAGAGAGTTTTAAGAAGCTGTTAAGCAGAGGTCTGCTGACTCTGTAGGGCAAAATGTGCTGGTTTGGGGGTAAGTCAATGGGCTTAGCTGTCCTTGTTTTCTTCCTTCAGGTTTTAGGAGCAAATCAGAGAAGCCCTTCAAGCCGTAATAGAAAATACAAGATTTTAGTTGAGAGGTAGTCATCTTCTTCTCTGCCTAATCAGCCCACAGAATAGAAAGCCAATTCAGGATCCAGCATTCTACTGTGCAATATTAGATTTCAACAGTAGCTACACATGTGTAACCAAGCTAGGCACTGACCCAGCAAATGAATCCCAGAATATAATCAGAGAGGTAGGATTTGCTTGGAGTAGAAGCTGGAAGGAATTAATGACAACTCATGGTAAAGGGGGTAATGCCAGGAAGACTGGAATATAGTGTAGAACAGGGCATCAGGCGCCAGAATGCATACCCTGCTGCTCTTCAACCCTGCCCTGCCCAATGCTTTACTTGTGGAGGTCTGGCACATGATGGAGTCCCTCAGTAGCTTTCAAAATGAAAGAGGCATGGCTGCAATCTGAACTGAAATGTCCATGACAGTAATCATAAAAGGCAAATGCTTAAGAAAAATTTGTGGTGAATTTTCCGAAGAGGAGTTTGTGTGTCTGCCTGTCTCTTAATGAATCTGTCTGCTTCTTTCTTGAGTGCTAACCAAGTGAACTTCTGCATGACAGAAGACCAAAGAAGATTCTTGGTGGAAGCCCTAAAGGAAATGCTGTTAATTGACAGTGTTTTTGCCCTTTTAAAAAATGTCTGGGTGAACAAAGTGTTTGTTTTGGTGGTAGTAAGAGACTCAGCTATACGGACAACATCTCTCTTCCAATAACCGAAGAACTTTCTTGATGTGGGATTCCAAAAGCTGTTTCCATTAGTTCTTGTTGCAGTATTGCAAGCGATGCCATAGCTTGCCTCACACAGAGTCTGTCCCTCTACTCATTCCTGCGTGAGCAACTATGCATTTTGTCATTATTAACATTCACATGCAGGTATGTGAGACAGGTATATTGGTTCTCAGAGTTTATCTCTTTAAACTACTTAATGAAAGTCTCATTTGAAATCAAACAAGTGAGTAATAAATTCTACCCATTTCACAAGGCCAGCATTAGGCAAATACATGTTATGAATTTCTGTCAGATAGGAGACAGAGATGGATAGTTTTGTGCCGTTGTAGAAATATACACAGTTAGGAATTGAAAGGGACCTAGTGGGTCATGTAATCCAGTCCTCGCCATGGAAACTCCATTCTACCTGGCAGAATACCTCCAGCTTAAGTACACAGGGAAAATGCGCTTTGCAGGATTTGAGGTGTTTCAAATCAGCTATGCATGTTTCAAGGAAGGAAAACGTAAGTTTTTCCCCTTCTTTTCCTTGGGAGGCCACCAAACTGAAAGTTTCCATCCAAGCTGGAAGTGCTGTCTCTCTCTCTCTGCTGTACCCCTGCTATAGTCAGTGTATTTAAAACTTATGTGGCATTTATTTTATATGGTGTTAATTGTAGGATTTTACATGTGCATTTGATCCTCCTAATTAATTCAAAAATATAAGTACATTAACTCTGGCTGCATTGGTGCCCAGCGCCCCCCCAACCCTGTCCTTTGGTCAGCTGGTCTATGGAAAGTTCTTAAATGTTATTTTTTACTCTTTGAACAGATCATAATTTTTCCAGATACTTCGGAAGGAATAGGCCCTACAATATCTCATGAAGAGTTATCCACTATCTAACTCTAACCTCAAAGAAACCTTATAAACAGCCTGGGCCTGAGTTTCTTTATCTGCAACGTGAAGATGCGTCTAGATTCGTGTAGTGCTTCTCAAACCTCCTCACTTTGGAACCTTTGATGATAGAAGAAAATGAGTGCCTACTCCCTAAGTTTGAGGCTGCCTGCTGTAAGCCTGAATTTTTTTGTCACATTTTTTTTCTTAAAAATACAAGTAAATTTGCATTATATTCTGTAATGTATCTACTTGTGCAGCAAAATAATTCTTGCTTGAATCTTCAAGTCAAATTAAAACTCGAGAAAGTGTCGTGATGTTTATTCAATGGCTTTATGCACCCCTGGTGCTGAGAACTGTTCTTCAGTTTCAGATGGATGAGTTAATACTCTATGATCTAGTACTTTTTATACCCATTCATTGTAATCCAGCCAATATTGATACAATACCCGCTATATGCAAGTCATATAGCCAGACTCTAGTCCTGGACTAGGCCTGAGGATGATTGTTGGCCATGTTCTTAACACAGCTCCCACACAGAGTGGGATCTCAATAACTACTAATGGATGACCTGGTTTCCTGTTTTTCCATGGGCTATAGAGATGATTTTCAAATCATGTCCTCGACCCTCAGAATTCAGTGGCAGTGCCCTAGGCTGCACATGAACGAAGGGCTGGGGATGGAAAGTTGAACTTTCTCTAGTAAAAACAGCTTTGTTTTTGTCTGTTTTACTTAGTAGATTTTTACTTAAAGCTTTGTTTTTTGTAGATGTCTTTTATCCAGTCAAGAAGTTCCCTCTATTCCTAGATTTCTGTGTTTTGGCCTATAATTGATGTTGGATTTTGGAAAATGCTTTTTCTTCAACTATTGAAATTATCATATGGTTTTTCCTTTTTAGTTTAATAATATGGTGATTTACATAGATTTTTTAAATGTCAAACCAACCTTGTATTCCTGGGACATAAGTATTATCCTTTTTATATATTACTGGCTTCAATTTGCTAAATGTTTTTGTTGTTCATGTAGATTTCCTTTCTTACAATATCTTTGTATCCTTATGACTTTTTAGAATATATTGGTATGTATTCTCTCCTCTTCAATTTTCTGGAAAAGTTTCTGCAGAATTGGTATTATTTCTTCCTTAAATATGTGGTAGAATTTACCAATGAAGCTACCTGGGCTTGGAGTTTATCTAGTGGAAAAGTTTTTCACTACAAAATCAATTTATTTACCAAGTATAGGGCTAACCAAGTTATCTGTTTTTTCTTGAGTAACCTTTGGTAGTTTGTGTCTTCAAAGAAATTTATCAATTTCATCTAAATTGGTAGATTGGCATAAAATTGTCATAACATTTCTTTATTATACTTTTAACATCTGTAGAATCTGTAATGACATCACCTTCTTACTCCTTGATGTTAGTAATTGTGTCTTCTCTCTTTTTTCCTGATCAGTCTAGCTAAAGATATATATTTTTTATTAATGTCAAAAACAAGTACTTGATTTAACTGATTTTTCTCTATTGTTTGCTGTTTTCTATTTTATTGATTTCTGCACTGATTTTTATTATTTTCTTTCTTCTATAATTACCTTGGGTTTAAACTGCCCTTCTTTTTCTGGTCTACTTAGCTAGAAGCTGAGCTCCTGGATTTGAGACTTTTCTTCTTGTCTAATGTAGGCATTTAATGCTATAAATTTCTCTCTTAGTACTGCTTAAATATCATCCTACAAATTTTTATATGTTGTGGCTCCACTTTTGTTCAAACCAAAGTATTTTCTTACACCACCATCAAGTGGGATTTATTCTAGGGATGCAAGGATGGTTTAATATCTGCAAATCCATCAATGTGATACACCACATTAACAAAATAAAGACTAAAAACCACATGATCATCTCAATAGATGCAGAGAAAGCATTTGACAAGGTTCAGCATCAATTAATAATAAAAACCCTGAATAAAATGGATATAGAAAGAAAGTACCTCAACATAATAAAGCCCATATATGACAAACCCCAGCTAACATCATACTCAACAGTGAAAAACTGAAAGCTATCCCTCTAAGAATAGGAACAAGACAAGGATGCCCACTTTCACCACTCTTACACAACATAGTATTGGAAGTTCTAGCCAGAACAATTAGGCAATAAAAAGAAATAAAAGGGACCCAAATTGGAAAGGAAGGAGTAAAACTGTCACTATTCACAGATGACATGATTTTATATATAGAAAACCCTAAAGAATCCACACAAAAGAAAAACCCTATTAGAAATAATAAACAAATACAGTAAAGTTGCAGGGTACAAAATTGACACACAAAAATCAGTTGTGTTTCTATACACTAACAACAAAATAGCAGAAAGAGAAGTCAAGATTAAAATCTCATTTAAAATCACAACAAAAAGAACAAAATACCTAGGAATAAATTTAACCAAAGAGGGAAAAGACCTGTACACTGAAAACTATAAAACACTGTTGAAAGAAATCAAAAAAGACACAAAGAAATGGAAAGATATTCCATGCTCACAGATTGGAAGAATTAACATAGTTAAAATGTCCATGCTACAAAAGCAATCTGCACATTCAGTGCCACCCCTATTAAAGTCCCAAAGACATTTTTGATGGAAATAGAATAAAGAATCCTAAAATTTATATGGAACAACAAAAAACCCTGAATAGCCAAATAAATCCTGAGAAAAAAGGATGAAACTGGAGGCATCACACTCCCTGATTTCAAAGAATACTACAAAGCTGTGGTAATCAAAACAGAGTGGTACTGGCAGAAATATAGACACACAGATCAATGGAACAAATTTGAGAGCCCAGAAATAAACCTACACATTTATGGACAACTAATTATTGAGAAAGGAGCCAAGAACATACAATGGAGAAAAGAAAGTCTCTTCAATAAATGATATGGGGAAAACTGGACAGCCACATGCAAAAGAATGAAAGTAGACCACTATCTTATACCATGCACAGAAATTAACTCAAAGTGGATTAAAGATTTAAATATAAGGCCCAAAACCATATAACTCCTAGAAGAAAACATAGGCAGTACGCTCTTTGACATCAGTCTTAGCAGTGTGTTTTTGACTATGTCTCCTCAGGCAAGGAAAACAAAAGAAAAAATAAACAAATTGGACTATGTCAAACTAAAAAGCTTCTGCACAGCAAAAGAAACCATCAATGAAACGAAAATACAATCTACCAATTGGGAGAAGATATTTTCAATCATATATTCAATAAGGGGTTAATATCCAAAATATATAAAGAATTCATACAACTCAACAACAAAAAAACAAACTGATTAAAAAATGGACAGAGGATCTGAACATTTTTCCAAAGAGCTATACAGATGGCAGACAGGCACATAAAAAGATATTCAACATCACTATTAGAGAAAGAAAATCAAAACCACAATGAGATATCACCTCACGCCCATCAGAATGGCTATTATTAAAAGACAAGGAATAACAAGTGTTGGAGAGGATGTGGAGAAAAGGGAACCCTCATATAAGGCTGGTGAGAATGTAAACTGGTCCAGACACTATGGAAAACAGTACAGAGATTCCTCAAAAAATTAAAGATAGAGTTAGTGTGCGATCCAGCTATTCCACTTCTGGGTATTTATCCAAAGAACACGAAAACACTAATTCAAAAAGATATATGTACCCCTATGTTCATTGCAGCATTACTTACAATGACCAAGACTTGGAAACAACCTAAGTGCCTATCAATGATTGAATAGATAAAGATGTGGGGGGGGGGTGTGTGTGTGTTTGTGTGTGTCTGTGTGTGTGTGTGTGTGTATATATATATATATATATACATATATCAATACTACTCAGCCATAAAAAAGATGAAATCTTGCCATTTGTGACAACATGGATGGACCTTGAAGGTATTATGCTAAGAGAAATAAGTCAGATGGAAAAGGCAAATACTGTGATTTTACTCATATGTAGAAGATAAAACAACAACAATAACAAACACATAGATACAGAGAATAGATTGGTGGTTACCAAAGGGAAAGAGGGCAGGGTGGAGGGCAAAAGAGGTACGTGTGTCCAGTGGAAAATGGCAACTAGACTTTTAGTGGTGAATACGATGTAGTCTACACAGAAGTCAAAGTATAATGATGTATACCTGAAATTTATATGACGTTATAAACCAATGTTACTTCAATAAGAACAATAAATGAAAAAAAAGAAAATAATTTCTAATTTTTTTTTACTTTATCTTTCACCCCTAGGTTACTTCAAAGTGTGTTATTTAGTTTCCAATATTTGAGAATTTGCCAGATATCTTTCTCTTATTGATTTCTTTACATATGTGCACTGATCAGTTATCAGCTGCCTACCCAAGGGGAACCCTCTGCAGATTTGCAGAGTTTCCTCTCTGTGCAGCTGTCTCCTCCTTAGCAGTCTGTCCTCTGAATTCTCACTGCCTTGTCTCCCCAGGCTCTTAGCTACATCTCCTTAACTCAGGATGTCATTTGGGTGCCTCATGGGTTTCCCCTCCCAGTACCACACCCTGGACTCTCAAAGCACAAACCTGTGGTAATTGAAGGGCTCACTTTGGTTTCTTTCGATCTCTCAGAGACCACTATCCTTCATTGCCTGATGCCTAGTGTCTTAAAAACAGTTATTTTATACATCTGTCTGTTTTTCGGCTGTTTAGTTCCTATGACTTCATCTTGCCTTGGAGTGGAAGTCTGGACTGTGTTTTTTAACATTTTTTTTCATCTCTTGCTGTATCTGGTATAGCACCATTTTCAGGAGAAAAACTCCATGTGTACAGATGAAGTGTACAGGAGTAGGAGGCAGAGGCCCAGGTTCTAGTCCCCTGTGCTTGGAATAACTGATTACACGCCCTTGAGCAAACATTTAACCTCTCTGAATGTAGTCATCTGCCCTGGCCAGTCTAAAAAGAGTAAGAATTCACATTTAATGAACCTGTGCCATATGACAGGCACTGTTCTAAGAGCTTTATGTAATTATCTCATTTAATCCTCACAGGACAGTTTAGCAAAGATTATCTCATTTAATCCTCACAGTGTTCCTATGAGGTAAATTTTATTAACCCACATTTCATGACGAGGAAACTTAGCCTTTGGCCAAGTTAAGTATCTTGCTTCAGGTCACTCATCCGGTAAGCTCCGTATCAGTGTTTAAAGAAATTCACAGCCTGTGTCATACTGCCACACACTTGACAGGTTTGTGAAAATTGAGAGCGCATAATGGATACAAACATGACTTACAGAATGTAAAACAGAGAAAAATAGTAGCTATTTGGTAATAATAATTCACTATCAGTGAATTAATCTCATTTCTGACTATTTCTGTAAATACTTCTAAAGAAAAAAAAGTCTTCAAGGACTTTGGGATACTTTATTATTCAACATGTTTATAACTCATCATAGATTATAAGCAAGAAGAATTAGAAGTTTACGTCACAGACTTGCTGAAAATGAAGAATATTTCTATTGCCTCCAAGCAAGTTTGAACAGATACAGGGCCCTGTATCAGTGAGGCCTTTGATTTTCTACACTGTGCTAGTTAGTGAAAGACTCAAATGAAGAGAACGTTTTATCTTGTCATCTGCTTATCAGACACAGCTGGAGCAACACGTCCCCTCTGCCTGCCAAGCCAAACTTCAGGCCAAATTAGGCCTCTGCTCCCTGGGGGGAAAGAATATGATTTGACATGATCCAGGCAATGCACGTTTGCACTGGCTTAAAGACCATTTCACATTTTGTTGTAAACAGTTTAGGCATCTACAGTCTCATCCGAGGTTACTTACGGGAAAAAAGTGTTCCTTTTTTTTTTCTGTTGTTGTTGTTGAATGAATTGTGCAAATAAGAGGAGGGAGTTGGTTGGCCCATTCCTTTCTGTCCACGCAGGAATGCTGACTTTCCATTTTTTTAAGAAAGGGATCTCAGACTTTTCCTTCTTAAGTGGTCCAAGACACACAGTTGGGGTCACTAGAAGCAGAAAACAATTATGGACTTTATAGTATAAACAAATAGAAAAGTATTAGAGGACTGAGTACTTTTTAAGTTTTAAGGCCATGTTCTTAAGTCCAATAGCTGATGGCACAAGTCAATGGAGGGTTTTCAACGTGTTTGTGTAGAAAGCTGATGAAATTCTAAATTCCTCTCATCTGAAAGACTGTAGTGACAAAATAGAATGTCTTTTATTTTTCAGTTTTGGAAATGAGAACCTGCTTGTTTGTTGGTTGGTCTTCCCTTTAGCTTCTAAACCCGTCTGGCATGTAGAATGGATTCCTGTCCATTAACTACCTCTGGTCCTACAAGCTGTCTCATGCTAGGTAGAATTTGTCTCAGGATCTAAAAGTCAGGCAAGCTGAATTATATTTTCCAACCAGAAAATGCCAACATGCAGATTAAGACTCAATGCTGCCACACTTGGCCAATTAACTAAAAATGTTTCTCTTGAAATAACCCAGAGTCATTATATCTTCATTCATTCATTCCACTGTTTTGAAAATAAGTTTTCTCTTCTGCTAAAATGATACAGTTCTTTAAGTAAGCAGCCACTAGAAATTCTGGTCCAAAAACACAATCTTTTCCCAATGAGAAATAGTTTCAGATTTCTGATTTCTGTTTTGAAAGTTTCAGTGGGCATACTGAAGCAGTACAGGAAGAGATGGTTGCAACAGTGTGTTCTTTGGACTGTCCGTGAATCAATGAAAGTGAGACACATCTCATTCATCTTTGTACCCAGGTATCCAGTTCAGCACCTCACACAGAGCAAGTACTCAATAAAGGTTTGTCGCATGAATAAATGATGAAGACTTTCCTTTCTGGCTTCCAGTGGAAGATGTCAAAAGAACCAGGATATTATGTGCATGCTCCTGAGGGAAACTGACCTTTTCGGGATTCAATGATGACTCAGGTTGGATTTCTAAGGTCTCTCCCAGACTTATGATTCTTTAGTTCTTTTCAATATTGAGTTTTCATTTCATTGGATGTGCATTGGAGCATTTCTAAGCCTTTTCACTGAAAAAGCCTTCTTGATCTTGATACTAAACTGCTTATGAGCAAACCCCAGAAAGTTATGGAGAGGTCTTCTCTCATGTTAGGCTTTCATCGACTTAACATTAGCAGAGCCCAACTGCCTGAAACCAAATAAGAAATGTTCTTTGAGTGTGAAGTGATGCCTGCTAAAAACATCTGAACTCTAGAACCTATGTAAAGACAATGTGAATGGTCATAGGAAGTCATTATTTATCACTGGCATGCCTATCCTCATTTTTGAAGCTTTGTCTCCTGGGATTTCTGTCTTGTCAGATTTTATGAGCTTAGTTGGAAAGCTTTAAAAAGGCAATGCTGTGAAATGTAGCACTGATTAATTAAGCTACATATCTTTCTTTTGTATCTTTTCACAGTTCTTTAAAGAAACCATCAAAGATGATGATTGACACATGAGTGGGATGCTTGTAGATAACAAGAGCAGAGAAATAAGCCATGGGATCAGCTGTGCAGATAGTACCCAAATACATCTGTTCTGTGGGCTTGTGATGCCTCTTCATGCTTACCAACATGCTTTTCTCTTTTTTCACTACTCTACTTCTTTCTTTTCATTTTTTATGATTAGGTCAGTGAATGATAAGCACCTGCCTCTTACAAATATTTTAGACCAGTGCTTCTCAAACTTTAATGTGTTTATGTTGCTAAAGTGCAGATTCTCATTTAACAGCCCAGGGGTAGTGGGTAGGGTGGGAATCTGCATTTCTCATGAGCACCCGGATGATGCCAGTGCTGAAGTCTGTACCTTGACTACCCAGCTTTAGGCTAGAGCAGCTGTCCTTAGTTGCACATTTGAGTCACCTGGGGGAGTTTTAAAAATACTGATGCCTAGGCCCCAGACCAATTAAATCAGAATCTTTGAGATAGATCCAAGCAATGGCATGCCGGTAAATGTTTAGCAACAGGGTCTTCTAGGAAGAAACACCCTAATTTGTAGCATTTGCCAATTTCCATGATGTAAATACTCCCATCATTTCAGGTAACAAACATGATGCCACTGAATGCGGAGTTGGGAAGATTTGCTAATATTCAGCCTTTGGGCCAGTACTAGCTGGCTTCAGCGCCTCAGTGGACTGAGGCATTTGCATTTTTTTTATAGCTCCCCAAGTGGGTAAGTGGTAAATGTGATTCCAATGTGAGGCCAAAATCTGCTATTTTAAAGTTACTCATCTCTATTATTTAAAATACATAATGTTTCTGTTTCTTCATTTAGTGCCTTATTGCCTTAGTGCCCTGAACTTTTCTGTCTGCTCTCTACTCTCCTACCTCATCAGCCCACTTTCATTCTTAAAACTATCTTAGAACCTGCCCAATGTCACACCACCTCTAGCCCAATATTTAGTTAAGTACTTACGAGTTCCCATTTAACCTCACTCCTAGAGGATGCTTCGGCTTAGTCCCACTCCACCCAGCCTGAGTGTTACTCCACTCAGTCGTACCTGCTTTTTTATAAGACAGTAGAATGCCTGCAGCCCTGTTGTTTTAAAATCCAAATTGAAAATTTTTCCGGAGTCAAAGTCAAGTCCCCAGGAATGGTGGCAGCAATCTTCTTCCAAGTTTAACGTTCGGCAACACCATTCACCTCATTCAAGTAACACGGAGATCAGGGAATGAAAATCCTGAGGATTCACCTTCTGGCTCTGCTACTGATTGTTCAGTGACTCCAGGCAAGTCAATCATCCTATTTGAGCCTCAGTTTCCTCATTAGCAAAATGCAGATAATAATAGAACTTACTTCATAGGATTGTTGTCTGAATTAAATTAGGCATATAAAGACACAGTCACAGTACCTGGCACAGAGTGGGCGTTCAGTAGATGTTAATTATCACTACAACTGTTACTACTAGTATAATTCTACTGATGACAATAACTTCATGTTCTAAGAACTCAGGGAACTCCGATATGCATCAACGGAGACATTCAGAAGGAAGGAGATAACCTGGCCAGGGTTCAAGGCTGGCATGAGCTGCTCACCAGTTCAGGGACACCCCAAGTCCTGGAAATACCCACACGTTCCACACAGTATCACATATTTTTGTATTTTATCTAACCTTGGCTCATAACCTCAACTTTCCTTTCTTAACGGCCTCACTCCCCTTTTATGGATTGAGGCAAAATAGAACCTGCCATGCTTCTGTTGGCATTCCCAGTGCAGAAGCCTTTATATGATAATTTTTTATGTGCTAAGGTGAATGAGAATGAGGAAGAAAGAACTAATTTTCGATTCCTTTGTTATAATCAGAAAGAAGTCTTAGTTTCAATGTCCTTTTGTGGCTCCCGGGGTTACTCAGGACACAGTGAGGACTATTTAAAGGACAGACAGACCATTTCTACTCAGGAAGAGGTTAGCTAAATGAAGAATTGATGTTTAGCAGGAAAGAAGTGTGGACAAATGGCAACCTCCCACGTGGAAACTTTTGTCCTAAACGTTCACTCCCTTAAACAGAAAGCCACTTCCTTTGAATTGTAGGCTGTCCCTTTTCTTTTGAAATACATTCTTGCTTCATGATTTATGACTGCTATACATGAGAAAAGGTTTGTTCCACAGAAAAATACAGCGTACTTGTTATAAATGATATAATGCACTGGTGATGGCAGTCCAGTTTTGTGAGGGGTTACATATTTCATTTTGCAAAGAAGCAAAATTCAACCTTTGGCAAATGGCACCCGTTCTATCAAAGAATATAAAATACATCTGATAAGCAAAGGAATTTTCTCTTTCAAGGCCTGTTTCTATTTCACCTTGTCTAGATTAACTCTCTGACTCCTACCCCCCACCAAAACAAATAAACAAACGAAAATCCTCAAACATGTTTTAGGAATCTATTATGTGCCAGATATTATGCTGAGTTCTCTCACATAAATCACCTCCAGTCAGAACTAATTGCTCTCCTCCATTTTCCCATTAATTTTTTTCCCCTCATTGTTTGGAGTGGGGGTAACCTGGGGAAACGCAGATTGAAAAAAGACACGGCATCAATCCAGGTGAAATATGAGTGTCTGGAGCTAAGGCTGTGGGAGTGGAGAGAAGGGACAGATTAAACAGATGGAATTAGTGAGCCTTCAAGATTGAGTAGATGTGGAGGGAAAGGGGAGGGTGGGATCAAGGATGAGTTCCAGCCCTTCAGCTTGGGTGATTCAAAATTGAGAAGGTAGAGTAGATTGCCGGGGGATGGGGGGCAGGGGCAGGGATCTATGAAACTGCTGACTTCAGGTAAAAATAAAAGAAGCTGATTATTATGCACTAAAATTATAAAAATGACTACTTCAGAGGAAGGATTTATAAACATTGGTGTTTGATTAGTAATCCCCTTCCAATGGCTTCTAGTTAAGCCATCAGCCATCTAGATTGACTCAGGATAGAGAATTAGGTATAGCCGAGTTTGTCCAGAAAGACCATGCCTCAGCCTGAAACTAACATAGGTTCATTCTCTGCATAGTTCTTCAGCACTTACTCTGCACAGATGAATGGGACTCATTGCCTGTCCTGGTGAAGGTCTTCAGTCTGGACAGACAGATGTGCAAATGACTGACTGTGATAAAATATGATAAATCCTATGATAGAAATGCATACTAGGTGGGGGCAAGGCACCCTTACCACCCACTCACCAGCGTAGGCCAGATGGTGCCACACCCACCACTGGACCTATTTATAATACAACAGACCTGATCCTTGACTGTTGCCACCTCCATGCCCCTTTATAGGCAGGTGAGGAAGAGAAACTGAGAGGACTTAAGCTTTGCAGTTAGACGAATCTGGGTTCCAAGCCCAGATCCACGTTTATTACCTGTGTGACCTTGAGCAAGGCAGTCTATCCTTAGAAACCTCTGATTCATCGTCTGTAAAATGGAGATGACTGCTTCATCAGGTTGTTGTGAAAATAAAACTGATTAAGATATATTAAGTGGATGTCATACAGTAGGCATTCAATAAAAGTTAATTCTGAGACTGTATTCCTATTTCTCATTAATGTTTAGATAGTATCATCGAGAAAGAATGAAATTCTATGGATGAATATTTAATCATGCCCTAAAAACTCTTTTCTGTAGGATAAGCTGAAGTGAGTAGAGTCAGAACATTGGTCCTAGCAGTGTGTCTGTCTCCAGTGAGTAATTTAACCTTGAGCAAACCTCTTACACTGTCAGCTGATTTCCTTATTTATCTCCAAGCCTGGAATTTTATCTTTCCAGGCCCCAGAAACTCTCCTGTTAAAAGGAGATACCTTATACTTGCCATAATGTAATATTTCTTTTATTTGACTTGAATTTATTATTGAATGATTTAGTTTTAATTTTTATCTAGGTCGAACATGTAAGTTTAAAAGACTAGTAATTGTATGAGTCTCATAATGGAAAAGTTATAGTCCCTTCTCCATAAGTACCCCCAATTTCAGTCAACCACGTTCAGTACTTTTAACTGTTTCTTTAGGAATTTACTTCCACATACCTAAATAACATCCTTACACTACAATTCTTGATTGTCTTTTAAGTTTTAGTTATTATTTATTGACTTCCCACTATGGGAAAGAAGGACTTAATACTCCTGTTGTAAACAAACACACACAGACACACACACCCCTCCTCTTTCATCCTTCCTAGGTAGTAGAACATAAATTTTGGTTAGATATTCAAATCTTTTTTTTTTTTTTTTAGGAAGATTAGCCCTGAGCTAACATCTGCTGCCAATCCTCCTCTTTTTGCTGCGGAAGACTGGCCCTGAGCTAACATCTGTGCCCATCTTCCTCTACTGTGTATGTGGGACACCTGCCACAGCATGGCTTGCCAAGCGGTGCCATGTCCGCACCCAGGATCCCAACCCATGAACTCCAGGCCACCAAAGCGGAACATGCAAACTTAACTGCTGCGCCACTGGGCCGGCCCCCTGATATTCAAATTTTACATTGTTATTCACAGTTAAGTCAGATCCTGAATGTGACTACAAACAATTGCATTTCTTTCCTTCTACAACTTTTCTGTTTCCCTGAAGGTAAGAATTTCATTGCTTTTCTGTTTGCTTAGTTTTCTTCCTAGTATCATTAATTCATCCCAAAATCTTTACAGAAAGTATAAATATTCTTTAGCTGTGTTTAAACACATCTGTAATCTCTCCATTTATGGAAGACATTTCTCTAGGAGTCCTTCATCCTCTTGTTCCAACTGGACCAGATGCTCCCTAGATCTACTGCGTAGTGGAATTCCTGGGATCTTATCTCCTTTCACCATCCTCCTGGGATGCTCTGCCCCTCACTCTGGTAATGCACTCTCTGTTTCCTGGATTCTACGTCTTCGTTCTACTTGTTTTACTCCCTCATTTTGGAGAAGTACATTCTTCAGGAGTGTTTTCTAAAAAGGGAAGAATGGCTTTTGTTTTTGAGACATTGCATATCTGAAAATCTCTTTATTCCACTCTTACATCTGATTGGTAGTTTGACTTGGTGCAGAGTTACAGATCAGAAATATTTCTTTCCCCAAATTTTAAAGCATTGCTCCATTGTTTTCCAGCTCCTAGTGTCACTGTTACAGTCAGGTGTTACTATGATTTTCAATAATTCCTAGGTGAACTATTTTTTGTTTTATTTCATTTTTTTTAATCATTGTAAACTTGAAATATTTTCTCTTTAACTCTAATGTCTTGAAATTTTATAGTTATATGTCGTGGTGTAGGTCTATTTTCAACCTATGAAAATAGGTTGTCGGTGGACCGTTTCAAACTGTATTCCTAGCTAAATAATATTTTCTAATATGCTGCCCAGTCACAAGTTTAAAAGTCACTTTCAGATTTGTTTTATTTCTTATTAGAATTACTGTTTGACATTATTTTAAGTGGATGAAGAGGCTAGAGTTCAGAGAATAGGAAAGGCATTTCTCAGTAAATATTGAGATATTGAATTTTCTGTGACAAGTTTCTTCAACCTCTTATAAAACAAGGTCTTTACTAGCTATGAGGGATAAAGACAATAAAATTCCCTGGCTTAGGTCATGTAATGGATAAGGGCGATCCTGTTTTCTAACACAGATACATAGAGAGGAAATTCCTTTTCAACTAAACAAAATGGAGGACATGCATGAATAGTTTAAATGTTTCCCAAGTGAGAACAATATGTCCAGTAACAGAGCGTCATGGGATTTATTTCTCAATTCCTTGGTACAATATTCCATTTTAGCAATGAATAGGCATCATTCACTCTAAGACAGAGGAACGGTTAGATTTGCATTTGGAATTGTAAATGTAATTTGGCTGGGGTGTGCATTAACATAACTTTTGGAAAAAATGTTGATATTTACTTTACAAATGACTTTTTAATGCCAGTTTTCATCATTCTTTCTGTCTGGAACTGTAAAAGGAAAAAGTCTTTCTAATATAATGAAAAAGTTGAGTTAAAGATTAGTACATCTAACATACGCTCTCACTAATTATGCTTATGAGGTCAGTTGTTCTATGGAAACTCAACCTCATTTATTGGACATCTTTAGGAAATCATCAGTTCCATGAAGAAATGTATACACACACCTTTAGTTTCATTTTACCTAGTTTTAATTAAAATCTTCCTCAAAGATATTATTTACTTGGCTAACTTAACCCAGAACCACATTTTTAACAGATTTTCCTGAATATTTATTTATTGCTTCATTTACTTAGTCCACAAGTGTTATGTAAATTTTTCTTGGTGGCTCAGGATCATCATCTACATTATTGATTATGTTAAACTTCAAGACGGTTTTGCCCTCAGGCACCGTGGAGCTGCGTAGGACAGTTGGCCCTAAATATAATGCTTTGAGAAAATTATGCTTTGTGAGAAAAAGTTCCTTGTGACTCAGCAAAGAAAAACAAAACAACCAAATAGAAATAAAAATGAATAGGCATTTCACAGAAAAGGAATAATAAATGGCTCATAAACATAGGAAAAGATTCTCAACTTCTTGGTGACCAGAGAATTACAAATTAAAACCACAATGAGTTGCCACCATATACCAGCACTCTAGGAAGCCTGACAAAACCAAACGTTATTGAGGATATGCAGCTACAGAATTCTTTTATACTGCTAGTAGGAGTCTAAATTTGACATTATCCAATGAAGTTGAATATGCACGTCCCTACTACCCAATAATTCCATTCCCAGGTGTGAAATGACTAACAAATTATCCAAAGAGTATTTACACGGGATGGGGGAAAGTAGAGAGTATGATCACACAGGACACAGAGAGGGATTCAAAGGAATGGTAATGTTCTAGTTCTTCAGTCTCATTTCATTTGACCAATGTTTATTAAATGTCTACTTTGTGTCAAGCACTGCTACAAGTACGTCAGGTACAAGAAAAACAAAACAAAGACTCTTGGCCTCATGGAGAATATGTTCTACAAGGAAAGACAAAAAAGTAAACAACAAATGTAACAAATTATTATTGTGTTAGAAGGTGATAAGTTCTATGAAAAAAATAAGAAGGTGAGCAAGTTAAGGCAGATGAGAGTGGATTTATGGGTTGCGGCATTAAATAGGATGATAAGGGTAGGCTTCATTGAGAAGGTGACATTTGAGCCAAGACTTGAAGGGAATAAGGGAGTAGCCACATAGATATCTAGGGGAGTAGTATTTTAAGCAAAGATGCAATGGTCTGAAGATGGCAGTGTGCTTAGTGTCTTTGGGGAGAAATGGAAAGGGCACTGCAGCTGAAAAAGAATAAGAAATATGGTCAGAGAGGTAGAGATGTCAGTAGGGCCTTACAATATAGGGCATTATATGCTGGGTCAGGCATTGGCAAACTTTTTCTGTAAAGGGCAAGATTGTAAATATTTTAGGGTTTATGGGCCATAGGGTCTCCATTGCAAATACTCAACTCTGCTGTTGTAACAGGAAAGCAGCCATGGGTAATATGTTATGAATGGACATGGTTGTGCTCCAATAAAATGTTACAAAAATAGATGGTGAGTGGATTGACCTGCGGGCTGCTGTTTGCCAAGCCTGTGCTAGGCGACATGGGGAGCCATTGTAAGTTTTGAGCAGAAAAGCAGCACGTTCTGACTTAGTCATTTAAAAGGACCATTCTGGCTGTTGTGTTGAGTGTAGATTGTAGAGGGTGCCGAAGAAGAAGGGAGTTCTTCTCTTATAGTAATCAGGCAAGAAATGAGAGTGGCTTGAATCTTGATGGCACAATTGGGGTAGAGAGAAGGGATCCATTTCTCCACTTTTGAAAGTAGAGGTAACTGGATTTGCTGACAGAGTGAGTGGATGTGGGTATGAGAGCCAAGGATGACTGTAAAGCTTTTGCCCTGAGCATCATTTAAAGAGAGGAATGTGTTTTCTGGTTACACATCACTTTCAAAATTGTATATTATATTTTATACACTTTTATTTCTGGTATATTTAACAATTTTTTTAAGAGAACATGTTCCGTCCAAAGTCTGGTGTTTAATTCAGCAGCCCGACTAACCAAATTTTACCTTCTTATCCTATTTCACCAAACAGAAAATTCTGTTTTCCCTCCTTCCTATTGCATTTTTCCCCCAAGGATAAGAGCTGTCCCAAATAGCACAAAATGAGTAGACAGACTTGGGAGAAAAAGAATCAAAATGTCTAGAATAAATGGAAACTGAAGATTCAAGAATAGAAGTCTTTCCTTAGCATTTAGATTTTTTTCCCCCACCATTCTCCTGAAACTAGTCATATGTAAGGGGACATCAGCAGCTACAGGAAAGGAGAGAAGAGAAGGAAAGTTGAAGGAAGGGTGAGAAGGAGAGAGAAAGGGATGAAGAGAAGGAAAATGCAAAGCACTGCTGGCTCTGCTGAGACGACGCCAAAGCAAAAGCTATCATTGATGAGGAGAAATTTTCTGTTAGATAAATTTCATTTCTCCAGTGTTACTAAAAGGGCAAGAGAGAAGCTTAAGAAAGGGAAGAAAAACAAGATCTATCCCTGGGACCCTATGCTGAAGTTCCTGTAGAGTATTCAATTGTGCTTTTGACAATGGTGGTGAATCCATTTATAGTGAAATGATGTCGGAGAGAGAGGAAAAGAATTGGGGTTTTCAATATCATTCAAAAGAAACAGAAGAGAACAATGTGCTTTACGGAAGTTCAAAAGATCTTGGAATTTTAAGGAAAGGAAACCATGGTTAGGAATGAAAATGATTCTTGCCCCCATTGGAATTTATAATTTAGAGGGAGAAGACAAATACATACAAAAGCAAAGAAGCAAAGAGGTGGGTGGGAATATGGTACTACCCAGGCAGTCCGTTCAAATTGGAGCACTGGTGCTCTGGTGTGGGCTGTCTCTAAATTTCAGCACCTCTTGAGGCTCCTGAGGCCGAGGGCAGAGAGAATGTTTACGAACTATTTCTGGTCTAGAGCAGGTCTTCCAGCCTCCTCCCACGTTTCATCTGATAAGTCACCCTCATCCAATCTTAACATCTATAACGTTCTGAGAGTCAAAGCTTGCCCTGGGCTGAGATTCCAGACCAGACCTAGGTCTGAGAGGAAATAAAAATGTCTTTCCCTGACACATCTGAGACAAGGAGAGATGCCAAGGTGGAGGATTCAAACCAAGCCAGAAAACACACGGGGAAACCCAGAGAAGAAAGCCTCCAAGGACATGTGAGTCAGAGTCATAATCTGGGGTACAGGGCAAGTACAGAGAGAGCCAATAGTTCAACACTGGATTGAGGAGAGCAGGCACAATTAGACCAAGATCAAAAGGGAGGTGAGAGTGGGAGCTGAGAGACTGTTGAACATCTGCTAGTATTTGCAGCTTGATTTTATGGTTTCGTGTGGGTGTATTAGCCTGGCTTAAAAGTATCAGGGGTGGGGCAGCCACTTGGCACAGAGTGCAACCACATGGAGCTCCAGTGGTAGAGTTGAGAGATGAGGCCGGAAAAGGACTTATGGGACTACTCACTCCTTGGGACTGTTCACCAGAAGCAGGTGAAGACATTTTAAAACAGAAAATATAAGGAAAAAAGGAGTATTTGGTGTAACTTATGAATGTGGGCCCTGAGGTTGTGTTTGAACTACATAGCTTAATAGTTCCACTTAATAGCTATGTGACTTTGTGCAAATAATGTAAAACTTCTGAGTCTTAAATTCCTCATCTTTAAGGTTGAGCTTACAATACCCAACCTACATTTATTGATATTATTACTTACAATAATAATATTACATATAAGTATATATGAAGTATATATATGAATTATATACATAATTATATATAAATGAATTGACTTGCATGGTACTTGGCGTATAATAGGTGTTCAATAATTGGTAGTTCCCTTCTTTCTCTCTTTTTATTATAATGTTCCTTGACAAATGATTGGATTAGTCAGTAACTGATTATCTATTGAGAGGTATTATTTGCATAAAAATGTAATATAAACTGTGGGCTTCAGTTAATAATAATGTATTAATATTAGTTAATCAATTGTAACAAATGTATCACTAATGCAAGATGTTAATAATAGGAGAAATTGTATGTAGAGGGAATAGGTATATGGGAACTCTCTGTACTTTCCACTCAATTTTTCTGTAAACCTAAAACTTCTATAAAACAATAAAGCCTATTAACTTTTAAAAAATGTATGAGGCAGTACAGGTGAAGATAAAGAAGTAAAAGATATGGTCTCTGGTCTCTAGAATTTTACAATTTAGTTGAAAATACAGATATACAAAAAGGAAGAGCCCATTTATGGGGGCAAGGCATACCTTTTTAAGAGGTTAAACCAGGGTCTTTAAGCAGCAGCACTATTGACACTTTGGACCAGATAATTCTTTGTTGTCAGGGTTGTCTGATGCACTGTAGGAAGTTTATCAACATGTCTCCAGATTTTGCCATGTGTCCCCTGGGAGGTAAAATTGCTCCTGGATGAGAATCACTTAGTTATACAAGAAATCCTCTTTTTCACCCCCACCTCCCATTGATCTGACAGCAAGTCCGATAGTGTCTCACTCTTGCATACCTTGCATCTTATTTTGTACCATAAGATATGCCCTGAGATATGCCCTCTACACCTACAAAGCCACCATCATCTCCTCTCTAGACCACAGCAATCAACAGCTAAACCACCCAACCTGACACCCCTGCTTCTACACCATCTCCTTCAATTCATCCTCCTCACTGGACGCAGTGGTCACTTAAAAACATAAATCCAAAGCATATCACCTCCCTGTTTAAAATGCTCTTGTACAGAGATTCTTGACTAGGTGGCGCATTGGATTCATAAGGAAGCCTAAAAACAAATGCTGATGTCTGTGTGCCAGTCCCCAAAATTCTGATGTAGTTGGGCATCAGGATATTTTTCTGAGTTTTAATCTTGATATTTTACACTGACCTATTTTTCAGTTCCTTAATTCTCTTTTCACCTATATCTAATCTACTATTAAATCATGTATTGAATTTTTAATATCAGTTATAGTATCTTTCAGTTCTAGAGATTCCATTTGATTCTTCTCTATCTTTAATATCTTGAACATATTAATTATAAGATATTAGAGATATTAAAAAGGTACTTTACAATAGGTGAATCACCTATAGATCTGTTTTTATTTTCTTTTGTTTTCTTTTGATTTTTCATAATTGTGTTGCCTTTTTTTGTTTTTACTAAGTGTCAGACATTATGTATTAAAATTACAGAATCTCTGTTTTTAGGCTTTGTTAGGGCTGGTCTATTTTAGTTTTGCTGTCACTCCTGGGTATATCCTTTACCGCTAAAGTGTAGCCCTTCTGTGGCTTAAGAAACTCCAAAGTGTTTACCTCAGTCTCAGCATCTTGGTGGAGAATTCCAACCTCCCTCTCACCAGCACTGTGTGGCTGCTGAAGTTTCTGCTCAGCAATTCAGCCTTCATCTCCTGGTTGCTGAGTTTCTTGGAGCCTTGCCCTGTACATGCAGAGCTTAGCAGTTATCCAATACTTTGAGGGAAAATTGCACAAGACTTTTAGATTTGCTTTCCTGCAGTTCTCACCTCTCTGGGATTTTCCTTTCAAGGAAAAAAGCCAGCATGAATACAGGCCTAGCTTCCCCTCTCTCAGGCATCATAGTCCCTGAAGTCCTACCAGAGTTGGTTGTTCTCCAGTCACTTCACACAGTTGTTTTGTGTACTTTGTTTAGCTTTTAAGGTTATTTTCAATGGAAGAATTACACCAGTGCCAGCTCCTCTATCATGTGTGGCACCAGAAATCTTGGCATTGGGATATTTTTTAAAGCTTTCCAGGGGATTCTAAAGTATAGCCAAGATTGAGAACCACTGCTGGTGGTTTACAATTCTATTTAGATTTAACAATTTATAACAATTTGCCTCAGCCTATAAACTCTGAAAAGCTCAGGGACTTCTCTGCCTTATTCACTGCTATATCCATATCATCTAGAACAGTATCTAGCACATAGTCAGTTTAACTGATCAATCAACAGTATAAATATCAATATAAAAGCTATAACAAAGAAATACCCCCCTAAGGTTATCAGCTGACTCAGAAACCTTACAGGCTAGAAGGGAGTGGCACAATATCTTTAAAGTGCTGAAAAGAAAAAACCTACAGCCAAGAATACTCTACCCAGCAAGGTCATCATTCAGAATAGAAGGAGAGATAAAGAGTTTCTCAGAAAGCAAAAACTAAAGGAGTTTATCACCAATAAACCAGCCTTGCAAGAAATGTTAAAGGGACTTATTTAAGTGGAGAAGAAGAGTCCACAAGAAGGAATAAGAAAACGATTTAAAAAACTAAAATAAAATCACTGGTAAAGGCAAATATACAGTAAAGGTAGCAGATCAAGAATGTATGAAGCTAATATGAAGGTCAAAAGACAAAAGTACTAAACTTATCTATTTCCATGATAAGAGGTAATGGATACCCACATACACAAAAGAGGTAAATAGGATATCAAAATCATAAAACATGGGAGGAAAGGAGTAAAAGAGAAGAGCTTTTAGCAAGAGATCAAATTTAAGAGACCACCAAGTTAATGCAGATTGCTATTTACATAGACTATTATATATGAACCTCATGATAATCAGAAACCAGAAACCTATAATACGTATAGAAGAAGTCAAGAGAAAGGAACCCAAACATAATACTAAAGAAAGCCATCAAACTACAAGCAAAGAGAGCAAGATAAGAAGACAGGAACAGAGAAGAACTACTAAAACATCCCGAAAAAATGTAACAAAATGGCAATAAGCAATACTTACCAATAGCTACTTTAAATTTCAATGGACTAAATGCTACAATCAAAAGACAAGGTGTCTTATTGAATGAAAAATCAAGACCCACACATATGCTGCACACAAGAGACACTTCAGGCCCAAAATCACTCATGAGCTGAAAGTGAAGGGATAGAAAAAGATACTCCAAGCAAATAACAAAGAAAAGAAAGCTGGGGTAGCAATACTTATATCAGACAACAAGCATTTTAAAACAAGAACTGTAACAGGAGACAAAAGAAGGCACTACACAATGATAAAGGGAGCAACCCAACAAGAGGATATAACACTTGCTTATATCTATGCACAAACATAGGAGCACCTAAATATATAAAGCAATTATTAACAGACATAAAAGGAGAAATAGACAGCAACACAATAATAGTAGGGGACTTTAACACTCCACTTACACTAATGAATAGATCATCCAAACAGAAGATCAATAAGGAAAAATTGGCCTTAAATAACACATTAGACCAGATGGACTTAGTAGATATATACAGAACATTCCATCCAAAAACCCAGAATACACATTCTTTTCAAATGCACATGGGACATTCTCCAAGATAGATCACATATTGGGCCACTAAACAAGTGTCAATAAATTTAAGATGATTGAAATAATGCCAAGCATCTTTTCTAACCACAAATGTATGAAACTAGAAATCAACTATGGGAAGAAAACTGGAAAAACCAAAGATTAAACAAAATGCTACTGAACAATTATTGGGTCAATGAAGAAATCAAAGGAGAAGTCAGAAAAATACATGGAGACAAATGAAAATGAAAATATGACATGCTAAAATTTATGGGATACAGAAAAAGCCGCAGCAGTACTAAGAGGCAAGCTTATAGCCCACAGGCCTACCTCAACAAACAAGAAAAATCTCAAATAAACAATCTAACAGTGCACCTAAAGGAAATAGAAAAAGAAAAATGAGCAAAGCCCAAAATCGGTAGAAAAAAGGAAATAGTAAAAATCAGAGTAGAAATAAATGAAATAGTGACTAAAACATCAATAGAAAAAAATCAATGAAATGAAAAGCTGGTTCTTTGAAAAAATGAAGAAAATTGACAAACTTTTAGCTAGATTCACCAAGAAAAAAGAGAAAATTTTCAAATTAGTAAAATCAGAAATGAAAGAGTTGAAATTACAATGGACATCTCAGAAATACAAAAGATTATAAGAGAATACTGTGAAAAGCTATATACCAACAAATTGGATAATCTAGAAGAAATGGATAAATTCTTATACTCATACAACTTTCCAAAACTGAATCATGAAGAAATAGAGAATTTGAATAGACCAATCACCAGTAAGGAGATCAAAACAGTAATCAAAAGCCTCCCAAAAAATAAAAGTCCAGGGCCAGATTCTTCTCCGGTGAATTCTACCAAACATTCAAAGACTTAATACCTATCCTTCTCAAACTCTTCCAAAAAATTGAATAGGAGGAGAATCTTCCTAACTCGTTCTACAAGGCCAACATTACTCTGATAGCAAACCAGACAAGGACAACACAAAAAAGAACATTACAGGCTAATATCACTGATGAACATCAATGCAAAAATCCTCAGCAAAATAACAGCAAATCAAATACAATAATACATTAAAAACAATCATACACTCCATGGGTTTTATTCCAGGAATACAGGGCTGGTTCAACATCTGCAAATCAATCAACATGATACACCATACTAACAAAATGAAGAATAAAAATCACACAATCATCTCAATAGATGCAGAGGAAGCATTTGACAAGACACAGCACCCATTTATGATTAAAACTCTGAATAAAATGGGTATTGAAGGAAAGTACCTCAAAATAGTAAAGGCCATATATGACAAACCCACAGTCAACATCATATTGAGCAGGGAAAAACTGAAAGTCATCCCTGTAAGAACAGGAACCAGACAAGGATGCCCACTGTCACCACTCTTATTTAACATAGTATTGGAAGTCCTAGCCAGAGCAATCAGGTAAGAAAAAGAAATAAAAGGGATCCAAATTGGAAAGGAAGAAGTGAAACTGTCACTCTTTGCAAATGACATGATTTTATATATATAAACCCTAAAGAATCTACCAAAAACTTTTAGAAATAATAAATGAATCCAGTAAAGTTGCAGGATACAAAATCAACATACGAAAATCAGTTGCTTTTCTATACACTAACAATGAAGTAGCAGAAAGAGAAACTAAGAATACAATCCCATTTACCCTTGCAATAAAAAGAATAAAATATCTAGGAATAAATTTAGCCAAATAGTGAAAGACCTGTACACTGAAAGCTATAAAACCTTGTTGAAAGAAATTGAAGAAGACACAAAGAAATGGAAGGATATTCCATGCTCTCGGATTGGAAGAATTAACATAGTTAAAATGTGCATACCTCCTAAAGCAATCTACAGATTCAATGCAATCCCTATTAAAATTCCAATGACATTCTTCACAGAAATAGAAGAAAGAATCCTAAAATTTATATGGAACAACCAAAGACCCTGAATACCTAAAAAAACCCTGAGTAAAAAGAACAAAGTTGGAGGTATCATACTCCCTGATTTCAAAGTATACTATAGTATAGTAACCAAAACAGCATAGCACTGGCACAAAAACAGACACACAGATAAATGGAACAGAATTGAGAGCCCAGAAATAAACCCATATGTCTATGGACAGCTAATTTTCGACAAGGGAGCCAAGAACATACAACGGAGAAAAGAAAGCCTCTTCAATAAGTGGTCTTGGAAAAACTGGTCAGCCACATGCAAAAGAATGAAAATAGACCATTATCTTACACCATGTACAAAAATTAACTCAAAATGGATTAAAGACTTGAATGTAAGACCTGAAACCCTAAAATTCCTAGAAGAAAACATAGGCTCCTCAATATCCAGCTTAGCAGCATATTTACAAATGCCATGTCTGACCTGGCAAGGGAAAAAAAAGAAAAACTAAACAAATGGGACTGCATCAAGCTAAAAACCTTCTGCACAACAAAGGAAACCATCAACAAAATGAAAAGACAACCTAACAATTGGGAGAAGATATTTGCAAACCACATATCAGATAAGGGGTTAATATCCAGAATATATTAAGAACACATGCATCTCAACAATAAAAAACAACCCAATTAAAAAATGGGCAAAAGATCTGATCAGACTTTTTTCCAAAGAAGATATACAGATGGCCAAAGGCACAGCAAAGGATGTTCACCATCATTAACTAGCAGGGAAATGCAAATCAAAACTACAGTGAGATATCACTTCACTCCCATCAGAATGGCTATAATTAACAAGAAAGGAAACAAGTGTGGAAAGGATGTGGCAAGAAGGGAACTCTCACACACTGCTGGTGGGAGTGCAAAGTGGTACAGCCACTATCGAAAACAATGTGGAGATTCCTCAAAAAATTAAGAATAGAGTGACCATATGATCCACCTATTTCACTGCTAGTATTTATCCAAAGATCATGAAAACATGAATGCTTAAAGATATATGCACCCCTATGTTCCTTGCTGCATTATTCACAATAGCCAAGAGTTGGAAGCAATCTAAATGCCCACCAAGGGACAAATAGATAAAGAAGATTTGGTATTTCTACACAATGGAATACTACTCAGCCATAAAAAAAGATGAAACCTTGCCATTTGCAACAACATGGAGGGACCTTGAGGGTATAATGCTAAGTGTAATAAGTCTGACGAGAATGTGAAATACTGTATGATCTCAGTCGTAAATAGAAAATAAAAACAATAATAACAAACATACACATAGATACAGATATTAGATTGGTGGTTACCACAAGGGAATGGGGAGGGAGGAGGGCGAAAGGGCGGTGAGCACATGTGTACAGTGATGGATGGTAATTAGTCTTTGGGTGGTGAACGTGATGTAGTCTGCACAGAAATCAAAATATAATGATATACACCTGAGATTTGTATAATGTTATAAACCAGTGTTATCTGAATGAAAAAAAAAAAGGATAAGTAAAATCAAACAAAAGAACAAATGAGGGACCTAAAGAATGCAAACAGTAATATTTTACAGAAATGAAAAAAGGACTATGGCCTATTAATAAAAAGCTTTCCAATAAAAAAATAACTTAATATCTCATCTCTCTGTATGAGTCTAAGCTTTGGGGTATTTATCTAACTGAACTGGTTTTAAATGGAAACTGAGGTCAATGGAGTATGAAGGATGGCTTTGACGATGTCGTAAAATGTGTGGGTCAGTGTTAAACACTTCACTTCTTTGGTCAATGATCTCAGAGTGACCCTGCAAAAAAATGACTTCAGCTGACGTGAGATAATAGAAAATATACATCGGCATCTACCCTCAGTTCCTGGCACAGAGCTCCTGAAATCACTGTAATTTCCTAAGTGATAAGAGCACTGGAGCATCTTGGTTTGAATATTTGGTCTTTGAGCCCAGTTCCTGACAAAGTGCTCCAGAAACCTCTGTAATTTCCTGAGTGACAGGATGTCTTTTGTCCTAAGGAGGTGACTCTGGATGGGTTCCTGGATGGCTCCTGGGTGAGGGCTGGTCCTCAAAAAGACCAAGCCATGATTAAAAGCTTGGAATTTTTAGCTCCATCCTCCATTCTCTTGAGAAGAGAGAAGGGCTGAAAATCCAGCTAATAATACGTCATGCCTAAATAATAGCACCTCCATACAAATCCCAAAAATATGGGGTTTGGAGAGCTTCCAGGTTGGCGAACACATCCACACCAGGAAGATGACATACTCCAACTCCACAGAGACAGAAGCTCCAGTGCTCGGGACTCTCTCAGACCTTGCCCTATGTATCTCTTCACCTGGTTGTTCATCTGTATCCTTTATCATATCCCTTAATAAACTGATAAACATAATTAGGTGTTTCCCTGAGTTTTGTGAGCCATTCCTAGGAAATTAATCAAACACGAGGAGGGGAGGCCAGCCTCGTGGCCAAGTGGTTATGTTCACCCACTCCCCTTGGGCGGCCTGGGGTTTTGCTGGTTTGGATCCTGGGTGCGGACATGGCACTGCTCATCAGGCCATGCTGAGGGGGCATCCCACATGCCACAACTAGAAGGACCCACAACTAAAATATACAACTATGTAGTGGGGGGCTTTGGGGAGAAAAAGGAAAAATAAAATCTTTTTTTTCTCTTTTTTGAGGAAGATTAGCCCTGAGCTAACTGCTGCCAATCCTCCTCTTTTTTCTGAGGAAGACTGGCCCTGAGCTAACATCTGTGCCCATCTTCCTCTACTTTATATGTGGGGTGCCTACTACAGCATGGCTTGCCACGCTGTGCCATGTCTGCACCTGGCATCCGAACCAGCAAACCCTGGGCCGCCAAAGCAGAATGTGTGCACTTAACCGCTGCACCACCGGGCCGGCCCCAGAAAAATAAAATCTTTAAAAAAAAACCAAAACCAAAACAAAACATAAGGAGGGGGTCATGGGAACCTCTGATGTGTAGCCAAGTCAGACAGAAGTTGTGGGTAACCTGGGGACCTACTACTTGCAATTGGCATCTGAAGTGGGGTGGGAACAGTCTTGTGAGACTGAGCCCTTAACCTGTGGGATCTCACACTCTCTCCAGGTAGATAGTGTTAGAATTTAGTTAAATTGTAGGACACCATCAGCAAGTATTGTGGAGAATTGCTTGATACGGAAAAAACCTCCACGCATTTGGTGACCAGAAGTGTCAGAAGGGAAGTGTTTTGTGTGAAAGTAAAGGAGAAAGACACAGGAGGTAGACTGGACTGAGGTTTTTCCTTCACAGCTAAGAAGAGTCAGAAAACTCCAAAAAACATTGTTGGCAATTTAGAGTTAGAAATATTGCAGATTAGAGGAACTAGCTGGCCCAGCAGTTGAACTTGCTAAAGTGTGAACTCAAATCAAAGCCAGCTGAAATGGTAAGAACAAAACAAAATGGGGGGCTGACCCTGACTGTAGAGGCTAAGTTTGGCACGCTCCACTGTGGCAGCTTGAGTTCGCAGGATCCAATCCCAGGTATGGACGTACACCACTCGTCAGCCATGCTGTGGCAGCAACCCACATATAAAGTGGAGGAAGACTGGCACAGATGTTAGCTCAGGGCTAATCTTCCTCAGAAAAACAAACAAACAAACAAAAAACACACAAAAAAACTTGCTGTGAACATCTTATAGTTTAAAAAGATTAAGAGAAGCCCAGGGCAGCATTCTGCTCTCTTACTGTAGGTTCTGCAACTTACATTAACATTGACCTAAGAAAAAGAGGGAAAGCATATCCATCTCCAGATGTCTGAAGCTTGCGTTAGCCCCATACACTTCTACATCCCTTCTTTGGTTCTTGCTTCTTGTCAACTGGAGGGTTTTTTCAGGTTGCTTCAGAACCTCAAAGTGACTAGTAGCAGGTAAGGCCTGTGAAATGCCTTGGTGGCACCTACTATTTCAGTTAAGGCTGTTCACATTCCTACAATATAAATCTCTCCTCCTTCTCCCTCTTTGAAAATTTTCATGATATCTGGTGTGATCACTAACATACACATAGAAAACAATCTTAAAAGCTAGGATGGGACCGCCTTGCCCCTTGTAGAGCTGGTTATCAACAGCTCAAATGTTAAACATTATAAACAGGAGTAAACACACCTGGCAGGTAACCTAGAATTGACAGTTTTAGTCTCAACTGTGATATGCAGGGATTTAGTAAAATGAATAGTGAGACTATCTCATGTGGAACTCTGTTTTTCTGGGGTCCTTGGAGGGCGAGGAGAGTGAGGAACGAGAAAGGAGATTTCTGGTTGAAGCCCAGGGATGATCCAGCTCCCTATAACCCTCCTCCTTTTATGATGCTGACACTTCAAGACTTCTATCATGGCTATAGTCTATACGGGGTGTATGCCATTAAAACAAGAGCGATAGCCTCAAGAAAACACAATACCACTGAGCTGAACCCATTGCCTCTGACAGAACACTTGCATTAGTTTCCTAGGGCTACCATAACAAAGAACCATAAAGTGAGTGGCTTAAAACAACAGAAATTTGTAGTCTCAAAGTTCTGGAGGCAAGGATTTCCAAAATCAGGTTGTGGGTAGGTCCATGTTCCCTCTCAAACCTGTAGGGGAATCCTTTCTAGCCTCTTCCTAGCTTCTGGTGGTTTGCTGGCATTTTTTGCATTCTTTGGTTTGCAGCTGCTTAATTCCAATATCTGCCTTTATTGTCACATGGCATTCTCCCTGTGTGTCTCTGTCTTCACATGACCATCTTCTTATAAGGACACCAGTCATATTGGATTGGGGCCCACCCTTCTCAAGTATGGCCTCATCTTAACTAATTACATCTCTAATGACCTTATTTCCAAATAGGGTCACATTCTGAGGTACTGGGAGTTAGCACTTCAACATATTTTTTCTGGAGGGACACAATTCAACCCATAAGAACCCTCATGTGGGCAACCACAGTAATCACGCCAGAGATGAGAGGAAAGAAACTATCTCCTCTGTGATGGAACCTAGTTCTATGTTAATAATATTCTACTGGGATGGAGACACGTGGCTACATGAACTGTATCTCACTCATACTCCTCTATTCCCCACAATCGACTCTTCTCCATGTAATGGTGTACAAAAGAGACTACCACCCAATGGTGATAGAGCAAAGCTTTCTCAACTGAAAGAAAGCTTCTATTGATATCTATAGGGAGTTATTGACCCAGACTTAATGTCTGCTACCACTTCCAAGGACTCAGGCTTCAGGATGAAAATCTACTATTCTGAGTGAGCCCAACAGTGGAAATGAGAAAGTATGTCTTTTTTTATCTGCCTTTCCAATTTGTTTGCCAAGGTCGTGTCTCCCTGTGATAAAAGCCATTCACACTTCACATACCAGCCAGTTGACTATGGCTCTGAGGTTATTAGAAAGAGAGATGGGCAAGAAACTGCCAGATGTTTTTTTTCTGACTGTCTGGAAAAAAAGACCACTAAGGCCTTTCTTAGGAAGGAGTGTTTGTCCTCAGAACTCCCTCACACACCTTAGTCATTGGTGAATACTTTAAGTTTGAGGGGATGAGAAACAAACATCCAATTTATGGCACTGCTGTTAACCAGGATTTCTTCAAGGGCAACAGCCAGCTGGGAAAGAAATTGTTAGGAGTGGCGGAAGAGGATATTTACATAACAGTAGTGCCTAATTTGCATATGTCGACTCAAATTATATTGGCTGTTGGAGGGCAGCTTTAGAAGTTAAAACTCTCCTTATTTCTACCCTGAAGCTTGGTAATTCAGCATGATGCAGTAGAAAGAGCATCAGTTCAGGAATCAGAAAGACATACGTTTGAACCTCGGTACCTTGAATTCTGGTTTTCAACTTGGACAACTCCTGAGTCTCAGTTTCCACATTTGTAAAACGTGTAAGTCAAGTTTCTCAGGCTTCAACAGCCGTGCTGTAGAGTTGTTAGGAGAGTGTGCTCTTGAAGCCCACAGTTCCTAATTCTGATTCTCTAGTCACATTCCTTAGGCTCACTAAGTCTCAGTTCCTTCGTCTTTAAAGTGGGGGAGGACAATAGAATCTATCTCATAGGTTGGAAGAGGTTGGAAGAGAAGGTGTTTTAGGCCCTCTATGAGTAAGAAAGTATAAATCATCCTCTTGTTGATATTTGTTCATTGACTAAATGAATTTATTGAAATAATTTTAAGCTGAGTGATAGCTTTGACTCTAAATATGAGTATAGATTTCCTTCATACGTGTAGCGCGCATATAAGGTGTGCTACATAGAGAGCTATCCGTAGGTTAAAAATGCTGTAGAATCATTATATTCCAGGGAGAGAATAGGTGTTTGCTTTCTCTCTGCTTGCCTGCGTTTTGTTTCTAGTTTTCCTGTGTCTCAGAGCTGTTGAATATGGGGCATGTCCTTGGAAGAGAGAACATAGTGACATTCGGAGTCTGTTAAACTCTCTATCCTGCGTAGGATTTTCTGGAGTCTAACCAAATGTCAAACATGACATAAATGATTTATCAGACATGACCAGTCAGTCCTTCCACCTCTCCTTTCCCCCACCCCTTCCCACCTCACCACACCCAATGACCAACCCAAGCTCAGTTTGGAAGGGGAACATGATCTAGATAAAGGCTGGTTTGGTCCTGGAGTTCCAAAGGACTGTTCCATGATCACTTCATCTGAAAGGCTTCCTGGACCATTCACAGGGTACTTAGGGGATGGAGTGAAGTTTTCAAACCCCAGAGTGCCTGTATGGGGTAGAGATGAACCCCTTCACAGGAGACTGTGAACTGAGACAATCCCACCTTGAAGCATTACAGTAAACTGCGCCACACAGCCCTCTTGCCTCTGGACTCCGCCTCCATGTTGGCCATCCATGACTTCCTAGCCTGCCTCCTCTTGCACTGCCTGGCCTGTGTTTCAGCCCTTGTGCTCAGAGGCACAAATGCCTCTTGTATAGAAAGCTGTAAAAAGGCAGCTCGGGTGTCACTTGTCATTATTTTCGCAAGGAGAATTCTGGCTCTCACAGAAGCCATGGGTTTGACAGTTTCCCAGGATTTCTCACAATCACTCTTTCTTCTTCTTGTACAGCTTAAAGCTACTCTGCTTTCTTTTCTGCCTTGCTGTTACACTCATTAGAAACTGTGTTGTCACAGTTGCTTTCTTTATTTTTGATATTTGCTTAAGCTAAAGTATCAGACTTGTTCTGGCATGGAGCTGGCCCAAATTAGAGAGAAAGCAACAGAGTGGTCAGGAATAAAATCCCAAATCTTCAAAACTCTGCTAATTTGCCAAGTTTAATATTTCTGTGGGAGTGAATGAGCAGGCTCCTCACTCACGAGTTTGGGAAGAAAGTTAATTTTCACCTCTGGATCTATGATCAGATTTCATTTGTCTAGTGTGTTTAATTTAAGTAATGCCTACTGAACACCTACTGCACTGTGCCAGGTGCTGGGGATACAGTTAAACAAAGCATCATTCCTATCCTAGGGCTCACTACCCCCCAGACAGTGAGTTGAGAAAATGCCAATTCAACCATGGGAAACCACACTCCCATGCCACGCTCACACTGTCTGATGAGCTGAATCTTCAGCATATGTAACTTAGAATATGCGCCATGTTCAGTCCTCCACAAGGAACTGCTGACCCTTTCAAGGTGGGAGCAAGACCTCCTGGGATTTCCCAGCATCTAGAACTGTACACATAGTGATAAGTCTACTGACACCTGTGTAGCACTTTGGAGTGTATAACATATTCCAATTATCCATAATGCGGTCAGGACAGATGTGATCATCCATCTTACAGATAACAAAATTAAGGCTCAGATCGGTCACATGGTTCTCCCAAGGTCAGGCAACGAGGAAAGAAGTGACAGAGCTAGGACTAGAGCTACGGTTCTGACCATTTCTCCTCTGTTTTCCTTGCTACAACTTATTCGACCCAATAATCTGGTAATGATAATCTAAAGCTATTAATAATATTCTCATAAGTGTTTATGATGGGTAGACAGGGGAAAATACTACTTTAATCAATATCTTGCTACTGGTATACTGAAATAACATCTCTACCTCAAACCCTCTGTTTAGAACAAGGCAAGAAATAAAAGTAAAGAAGAAAAAAGAAAATATAAGATGATATAACTTTATGGTTAAGAATCCACTTTGCTCAAGTGGATGAATTTACTAAACTTCTATTTCTTTACTTGTGAAGTAGGAATGATATTAGTACCCATTTCAACAAATAGTAGGTGTAATTATTACTATCTTCGTTATAATTGCAATTATAAAACAAAGTAAAATCTCAAGCCACTCTGGCTACTTTGGAGGTCCCCCGAGCCTTCTGGAGAACACTAAAGTCAAGCCTGGAGTTTCTCGACCAGGCCCTGTCCTTGGCCCTTTTTGCTTTGGAAAGGTATTGCTTTTGAGGAATTTAGGAAAGAAGAGGAGGGTGGAGGTGAGGAAAGAAAAAGAAAATTAGCAATAGCTTTGCTTGATTGATCGGCTAATTTCCTTTAAAGACACTATCATCTCTAATGATGTCTCAGCACAATGACACGTTTGGATGTTTTCTCTGTGGAAGAAAATGGGTACCTTTCTACAGATTTGGATGCTGAGGTAGAGGCTGCAAACTGGCAGAGCTGGGAACTGCGACTTGATGACAGTGTCAGGAGCTGGGCCAGGAGTTCAAATTCAGTCTGGTCCAAGATCTCCCAGGACATGCGCTGCGAGTGACTCACTGCCTAAAACACAGATGTTAAATGGTAGGATCAGTGATTGACATGGAACATAACTCTTGGACTTCCGTGGAACCCACAGCTTAATAAGCCCATGCATATACCCTAAAGGAAGCTAAAGTTAGACAAAGCTAGATGGAAAGGCGTTCAAATTCATTGCCCTCTGAAATTATTTTGGACTGTGTAACTGAAATGTCAAAACACTGCAGGCCTTTTAAAAAGCAGTTACAAATTGTTTATGAATAGAGTCTGGATAAGTTATTTTGCATAGTTTTTCCCCATTAAGGGATCCAAACAAAGTGGAAGGGTTTTGATTCTTCTGATAAGTGTTTTTGACCTGCCCTGTGCAGAAGGGGTAGGGATACTGTGGTTTTGAAAGGGGCTGACCAAGGGCATTCACTTACATGCCACAGTTATGTTCTGGTTTGGTCCAGCAGTCTTTCCCCAAGGGGCCACCTACATATCAGAGGGTCAAAGTTTATTTTGGATTAAATAAAGATGAGGCATGTGAGAAGCTTACACATGTAAACTTTTTTATGCGGGAACCACAGTCTTTTCCATTTCCTCTTTAAAACTGAAGGCTGGGAAACTCATCAAGAAGACAAAGTCATTCATTTTAAACATGTTATATAACTCAGCATTGTGAGATCAGGAAATGAAATGGAAAAGCCATTTCTGCCATCAGGCTTGTAGCAGGCTGTGGTGGGGTTTTACTACTGACTCTGTGTTGTTGGGGACATTTAGCCTCACGTGGCTTTATATTCAAAACTTTAATTTGACCACTTGTACTTGCTGTGTCATATCTGGATATTAGCAAGGATGTTTCATAATCATTTGTAGAAATTCATAGCCTTAATCAGATTATAAAAATAGTCCAATCACTGATGTACATTATTCAGTGCTTGCAAAGCTATACACTCAATTATGCTAAAATGTTTTCTGAAGGAATCAAGCATATCCTGTTTTCCTGTTTCCTTTTCACTTCTATTACTTACAGAATCTAGAAACTTCCAGAAGTACTTTCATGCCATACAAGGAGATTACTTTTGTGAAGAGGCATCCAGTCCGATTATCCCTAATCCAGTAAATTAGGAAGCTATTTCTTTTGTGCCTTATTATACGTACACTATGGCGCAATGACGGATGCCTCGTTTGTATAACTTGATGTATTCATTAGTTTGGCTTCAATTACATTTTACTGACTAAACTATACAAAAGTCATGCTCTTTCCACTTTTGTTTCTCATGTTTCCTATTGACCCTGCTCTTCCAGCCCCCTTTGTGAGAGATGAAAGTCAAAATGCATACATATAGAATACAACATTGTTCCAATTTGTTTGAAACTTGAGTGAAAACATTCACTCTAGAGTTCACCATAAAGTGAAGCAAAATCCCAAAATAAGCTTTGGCATTGTAGTCATCAGGAAATTCCTATGGAAGAAAGTCTAATATCTGGGCCTATGAATAGGACACAGGCCGTCCCATAGAGGTTGAAGCAAGATTTCTGGAATACAGTAAATGGTCAATATGTGGTTTTATTATATTAAATAATTTTTTCTTTTTGGCAAGAACACTTAACATGAGATCTACCCCGTTAACAAATTTTTAAGTGCACAATACAATATTGTTAACTATAAGCACAATGTTATACAGCAGATCTCGACAATTTATTCATCTTACATAACTGAAACTTTCATTGACCTGAACCATTGGTGTCACCTGGGAGATCTGACTGATTACAACAAAGGAAGCAGGTTTGGGGAAAATAAAATGCCTAAAAAAGAAATGTGGGACATTGTAGCATGTGGATGTTTGGCATCATCCCATGGGTTCACTTTGAAGAAAGGAAAAACAATAATTGAAAGAGAGAATTTCAGAAAGTTTTTCATTTGATAGTGAATGTGGACAAAACATATACAGAGATTTGGGTTGTAAGCATCTTTATCATCTTTCCTTAAAAATATTACATTCTTTCAAGAGTTAGCACATACTACTCCACTCTGAAGTAGATAAATATTATTCTTAGCTCCAAGACGTGTTATTCCCCAAAGTCAAACAGGAAGGAAGCGATCAATATGATAATAAAACTCAAGTTTCACTGCTCCATTTTCCTTGCCTCACTCCAGGAAATCTGTGTCTGGATGGGTCATTTTCAGATTTCTCTAAGTCTCTATCTTTTATGCTTTGCTTATGAAGAATTAGGCAGTACTAGTTAGGAAGAAATTCAGCACATCCAAAAATATAAAGGTTAGATAGTGGTGGTGAAGCAGTATTAATATTAATTAACTAGGTTCTATCTGAGGCTCAGTCCATCCCTTGACACGAATGAAGAAAATGTCTAGAAACTGTAGAGTACGTTCTAGGTCCTTATGGCATAATTTTATAAGTTACTTAGAATTAGACTTTGGGAGAATCTACCTCTGTTGCTAGTGTTTTTGTTTTTAATTAAAGTATAATTTACATATGATAGTGAGGAAAATATAAATGTAGAGCTCAAAGAATCATCACAAAATTAAAAACCATGTAATTAACATTCTGTTCAAGAGATAGAATATCATCATCTTCCCGGAAACCCATCTTGTGCTCTCTCCCAATCACCACCCCCTCTTTCCTCCTCTAAGGTAACCACTATCCTAAATACTAGCACTATGGTTTAGTTTTTCCAGGTTTGAAACTTTACGTAAGTGGAAACACAGAGTCTATGCTATTTTGTGACAGGGTTTTTCACTCAATATTATGGATATAAGATTCATCCATGCTGTTTCATGTAGCTGCATTTTTTTCATTTTCATTGCTATGTCATATTCCACTGTATGAATACAGCAAATTTTTTTATTCTTTCTACTAATGATGGACATTTGGATTGTTTCTAATTTTTGGCTACTATGAAGAGTGCTGCTAATGGCCATCCGTAAACGTTTCATGGTAGACATGTGCATGCATTCTGTTTTGTATATATCTAGGAGTGGAATTGCAAGGTCATGGTGTATACCTATACTCAACATTAGCAGATAATGTTTAAAAGTCTTCTAAAGTGGTGATATCAATTTTTTGTCTTTGCTATTGTGCATAGAAATTTTTAAATTTCCATTTTTCGTTGGTTGCCAGAATACAAAAGTCAATTAAGTTTTCTTTTAAAGATTGGCACCTGAGCTAACATCTGTTGCCAATCTTCTCTTCTTCTCTTCTTCTCCTTCCCCTTCCCCTCCTTCTCCTTCCCCTCCTCCTCCCCATCCCCTTCTTCCTCTTCTTCTTTTCCCTAAAGCCCCCCAGCACATAGCTGTATATTCTAGTTGCAGGTCCTTCTAGTCGTGCTATGTGGGATGCCACCTCAGCATGGCCTGATGAGTGGTGCTAGGTCCGGACCCAGGATCTGAACTGGTGAAACTCTGGTCCACTGAAGCAGAGCATGTGAACTTAACCACTTGACCACAGGGCTGGCCCCAAATCAATTAAAAATTTACTTTGTATCCGATGACCTTGCTAAGCTCACTTATTATTTGTAATAATTTATCTATAATTTTTTTTTACCTTCTATATAAACAATCATATTGTCTTAAGAACAATGAGTTTTGTTTCTTCCTTTTCAATTGTATATTTTTTATTTGGTTTTCCTACTTTGTTGAACTGGTTAGGAATACCTTATGTTCAGTAGTAGTGGAGAGTATACTTGCCTTCTTTGCAATCTCAGAGAAAACAATTTCAACATTTCACCATTAATTGTGATGTTTGCAACAGGTTCCTTTGCAGATAGCCTTTTACCAAATTAAGACAGTTTCTTTCAATTTCTAGGAGTATTTATCATGAATGGATGTTAGATATTATCAAGAGATTTTCTACACATTACAGAGATAATCATGCGGAGGGTTTTTAGCCTTTTATTCTATTAATATGGTGAATGACATCAGTAATATGGTGAATGTTAAATAAATCTTATAATTCTATAAATATAATTTGGTCATGATGTATTATCCTTTTCATAGACTCTTGGATTCTGTATACCTAGCACTTCGTTTAGGATTTTTATCTCTAAGACATGAGTGAGATTGGTCTGTAAGTTTTCTTTCTTGTAATGTCGCCGTCAGGTTTTGGTGGCAAGTTTATGTTGGCCTCCCAGTAGATGGTTCTCATGCTCCATCTGTCTTGAAGAAGTAAGTTATCTTGATGTAAGTGGTTCACATATCAAGGAACAACAGGACGCCTCTAGGAGCTAATGTTGGTGACAAGCTAGAAACTGAAGCTTCAGTCCAGCAGCTGCAAAGAAATGAATTCTACCAACAACCCATGGAAACTTGGGAGTGGATCTTTCCCCAGTCAAACTTCCAGATGAGAACATAGGCCAGATGACACCTCGACTGCAGCCTTGTAAGACCTTGAGCAGAGAACACAGATAAATAGTCCCTGGACAATATCCCACAGAAACTATGAGATAATAAATATGTATTGTTTTAAGCTTCTAAGTTTGTGGTAATTTCTCACATAGCAATAGAAAACTAGTACACTTTCTGTGTTTTTTGACATGTCCTTTCATTATTTGAGCACTTCTTTACTTTGTGGCTCAAGAAGATATTCCAGGCTCAGCTTATACTTTCTCTGAATAAGCCTGGAATTAACCATTTTTCCAAGGATCTCTGGTTCCTTTTAGTGGAAAATGGAATTTAGAAAACAAGACCTGGGGGCCAGCCCGGTGGCACAGCGGTTCAGTGCACACATTCCGCTTTGGCAGCCCGGGGTTTGCCAGTTCGGATCCCGGGTGCAGACATGGCACCGCTTGGCAAGCCATGCTGTGGCAGGCGTCCCACACATAAAGTAGAGGAAGATGGGCATGGATGTTAGCTCAGGGTCAGTCTTCTTCAGCGAAAAGAGGAGGATTGGCAGCAGTTTGCTCAGGGCTAATCTTCCTTAAAAAAACAAACAAACAAACATCAAAAAAAGAAAACAAGACCTGGGTGCTAGGTGTACTCAATATCATTGTGGTGTCTTGTTCCTAGGCCTTCTCACTGTAAAGAACTGGGGAATGTGTGTGTGTGTGTGTGTCCATTCACATTTATAACTATATTTATTTCTGTATCAATCTGCATATATTGGAAAACACAAGTTCACACTGAAAACCTCCCTTCTAATCCAGCACCAGAGGATTTATTCTAGTTTTCTTTCTTTGCATATTTTTAATTATTTTTTCTGACAGAATAAACCTGGTTCCTATCATCTTCAATATGTTTACTTATTGGATAAATTCCTTCTACATGAAAACAATCTCCCATCATCTTCATCATTCTCCCTGACTTCATAGATGCCTTCATCATCCTGCTCAGTCTCCATCAGTCAATGCTAAAGCTATGCCCCATCACCTTCAAAAACACCTACTTTGCTAGGCCCTACCTAATGGATTATGAACTAAATTATCCGAAAAGGAAGAGAGGTCTAGTTATTTTTTATTTCGGTGCCAGACATTGTATATGCAAAATTATAGAAATAATGTGAAGTCCAGGATGCTATTTTATTCCCTCAGAGGGTATTTACACTGTTACAGGCAACTAGGGACGCTAGCAATGCTAGTTCACCTCAATAAAAGCTTGTAATTGAGATGATTTGAAAGTAGGCTTCCAACACTACAAAGACCTGTTTCTAGTTGACCCTTCCTCCTAGTTTCTAACAGAAAGCCTTTCCTTTTGGAACTCCTTGAACTTCAATTTTTATTCTCCTAACTCCATGAGGCTGGCAACAATTCTGCTCAGCTTCTCGCGTTCTCAGCCATCTGTCCAGAATTGGAAGAAACCCCTAGAGGAAGAAGGACCCCAAAGGTCAGGCTTTCTGATTTTATTTCTTCCAGATATTATCCTCATAATTCTTCACTACTATGTTCGCTCTCTGATGTATTCAAGCAACTTTTTAAAGGTATCCTAGTTATTATCACTAGGATGGCTGGTCCAAGTTATCTAGTCTGCCATTAGAGGGAAAAATATCCCCCAGTGGTAGCTTCTTATTTTTAAACTAACATATGGTCAATGCTTACTACATTCTTAGCACCACTTAAGCACTTCATATGCTTCATCTCATTTAATCTTTCCAACTATCTTATGAGTTAGGTACTATTATCATCCCATTTTACAGTTGGAGACCCAAAGTTTAGTGAGGTTCAGTAGCTTGCCCAAGGTCATACAGCAGTAAGCAGAGGTCAACACAGATCTGTCTGATTCCAAAGCCTAGCATTAAAACACTGAGCTGTACTGTTTCTCACATTTATCTTCATAGCCTAGACACAAAGCACCCTATATGGACAGTCTCACTTATTAGTCTATTCAAACAATTTTGAAAGGGAAGAAGAGAACAGAGACATTTTCTTTATTTGCTTAAATGACTGAGACAGGGCCAAAAACAGACTCAAGTGTGGGCCCAAAGTGCCACAATTATCTCTTCCTGTTATCCAAACAAGAACTGTGATGGTCTTAAATTAAAAGACTTAAATAGGGGGGAAAATGCGATCCTAAACTACCTTTATATACTTTGTGGCATAAATTAATTCCCAGTTCAGGAGCTTGAGTTCCTTTCTCCTGTGGTAGGAATCTGTCAGTTCACATAAAATTGTGCACCATGACCGGATGTTATAGAGGCAGACAAGCAAGATGTGTCTCACTGATGCATCTGGACAGGAAACCTTAAATATGGTTTTCTTTTCTTAAAAAAAGAAATCCCAGCCACATATGTTTTTATTTTTCTTCTCAGTGTTTGGCGTATGAAAACATAGGGCATGTTATTGCAGGTAGCATTTCTCAGGAGAGTGGTAGCACTTTTAAAAAGATTTGAGGGGCCCTAAAATTCTTTCAGGGATAAAGATTCAGATATTTTAATCTCAGACGCTTTTCTAAAATATATTTATTTAAGTTGGCTAAATTTCCTTAAAAATTTTGAGAAGTTATTCCTCTTTCAGAAATAGTTCATACTTTCCAATCAGCATAATTTTACTACTGAGGCCATAAAGCTAGTCTTCTGGACTTCCGGTTTCTCTGTGGACGATTAGTTTTATTGTACCTCCTTGACTTTTTAATTGTAACATCTAGTCTTTCTGCAAAGAAGACAGAACTCTTTCTAAGATGATAACCATCCTTCCTTACAAGGTGTTTGTGAAGTTTGTAGGATAAAGGGCTGATGAATGCTCATTGATTCTTCCTTGTAGATTGAGGGATTAAATGCTGCCCAATTATAGCCAAATGCAGAGTAATAGGAAATGTCTCTTGGCATTCCAGGCTCTCTTTGCATTGCCCTTTTATCTATTTGGGCTCTCTCTCCCCCTCTCTCTTTTTATTTTGGCTCCAGCCAGCTGTTAATAATTTTCTAAAGTAGGTTCTCATTTGGTTGGTAACATTTGACCACGATCAAGTTATATTCTATCTAGACTTCAGCACTAGTAAGTAAATGGATGTAGAGGCACTCAACCACACAGTAGGAATCTCTTTTCTTTCTACTGGTTTAGATTCTCCTGGGAGAAGCAGCACCTTAAGTCATCAGCACTCTTGTAGAGCTGCTTTATTCAACTGAGCCTTGGCATATCAGGTCTAGACTGAGACAGGTGGGAGCTCTAGGTAAGACAGTAAGGGAGCACCCCATCAAACTAATATTTTTCAAGTATTTTTTCAATAATTACTTAATGGAGATGGTGAAAAAAATGGTTTCTAATAATGAAAATAGAATACAACTGACTTTATGCTTAAAATAAGGAATTTATAACATACACTTATTACACACAATTTTTTGAACTAGGCAACTTCTTAGGAGGCATGTTAAATTATTTAAAATGTGACTAACATAAATCCCAGTAAATGCATCAAGCTATGAATTACTCAGATTCAGAATTTCAGCTTCAAGTGCCTGAGAGACTGCTGGTCTCAGCTATAACTATACTAAACACTTGCTCGTATGTACCACAAAAGACTAAATTGAATTAGAGATAAAGTGTGGTCCCCCCCCACCCTGATTTTGACCCAAAAGCACAATTTTCTTCAGCAGATTCCCATTTGGTAAGTTTAATTTATGTTTGACCAGATATGTTTGAAGTCATATAAAAATCTGACTCAACTGGCACTGGCTTTCCCATTTATCGAAGACAACGTTTTAATGATCCTTGTAAACTAGCAATCCTGGAAAATGTCTAGCTGGCTGGCTCCCTCCTTCAGCTCTGGGTATGTTATTATCAGTTATACTGAAGCCTGAATAAACTTATTTTGGGGAGGACAATTTTTTAATGATATTAAACTGTGTCATCTTTATAGGGACATAAGAGTAATTCCATTTTAGTTTTAATGCTAAGAATTACTTCTAAGAAACTGGTCAGTTTTTACCTTTGGAACACTATGAATTGGGCAACTGATTAAATTCTCTCTTAGTGCTTGTCACTTCAACATTGAGCAAAATTAACAACCTATTCATAGAAAATTCACAGGCCTTTATGGGTAGAAAGAAATCTTTCTAAAATTAATCTTATCCCTGGCTTCATTTCATGTTCCTACCATTGTTTTTCTTCCCTACTTTTACTTAAGCTATCTTGCTTTATTTTAGGTATCCTCATAAGCTGCCCTTAAGCCTTTCTGGAATGAGAAGAGGTATATATAAGTAAGTCACCATAGTTCCTAACCTGGTAGAGACCTTGTTCATTCCGTTTGCAGAGAGAGAACAGAGTGCTGAGGGAATAGAACATTATTTTGTGTGAGTTGGAGGAAGCCTTCCAGGGGAGGGGGACAATAGTCTGGGCTTCTGCTCAGAGAGGAAGGGGGCTCACTGAGCAGAGGGAGAAGGACTCTGAAATTGAAGCTGACACATCGCAGATGACCACTTGACCTGTTTCACAGTTCTGCAGAGGATGGACCATTGGAGACAAAGAGCCATCAGATACATTATTGCTGGAAATGCTTGTGAAATATTGTTGTATGCCTCAATTCTAGTAGCATCTACCCTTCTATTCATTTCCACTGCTCTCTAAGACATACGCCTGGGGTTAATTATATTGAATTGCCTCTAACATAACTGGCTCATGATCCTCCTTCTCTGATGTTTTCCTTTCCTCTGACAGAGTTGTCACTGCCTGTTCTGTCTCCCTGGTAAAAGCAGACTGAACCCAGTGTGGACCCCTGACCCAGATTCTCTCTCCTATGAGGGTGGAGATGGGACTTGGAGATGCTAGCTATACTCTATTCATTACTTGAGCAAAAATACGTGAGCTGAGAGTCCAGTTCTGCCATAGCTCTGCTTGTCCACAGAGCAGAGAAAAACTGATCTGCAGTGAGAGGCCAGACTAAGCAGGACACACAGAGGAGCAAGCACAGAATACCAGGAGTTCCAGAGCTGGGGCCTTCTCCTTCCCACCCCTCAGGAGGTCCAGCTATTCCTGGCTCGTGTTGCCTTGTTAGCAGTCTCCTCTTTCTGTGGCTGAGGTGGTTCAGGCAGCTGTCCACCACTCCGAGGTGAACCATCCCTCACTGAGGCATCGGGCTTGAAAAAATGTATCCAGTGTAAATCATCAAGGATATGCTTAGAGATTTAAATACAACACTCATCCATTCAACAGATACTTGTTGAGGGCTACTCTGTTTTCCCTCACTTGGAATAAACCATTGAACCAGACATATCAAGTTGCCTACTGTCTAGTAGAGGACAAATCCATAGAGGAGGTTAAACGGCAATGTGGAAAAATGTTTACTGGCAGAGAAGTATGTTCATAATAAATTGTTAAGGGAATTTACAAGTATGCATAATACATTTATAAAACCATATGTGTGTATATATATTCAAATATATGTGTATGTACATATATGTAAATATGTATTTTCTCTCTCAATCTGTACATACATACTTGGTATATTTCCCACACATATATCATGTATGTGTACAGATTGAGAGAGAAAATGAAAATAATGTGAGGACTTGATGGATACCAAAATGTAAAAAGTGGTTGTCACTCTGGTGAGATAATCATGGGTGTTTTTTAATTGCCCTACTTTTCCCTGTCTGCATGTATTATTTTGAACAAACATTATAAATAACCTAGAATGTACTCTGGGAAGTTCTTCAAACATGTAGAATAATATGCATTTCACAAAATCTGCCTACATACATGCATCTTTGTAAACCACAGCAAAAAATAGAATCAATAATTAACATTCAAATCTATATCCAATAAGAGGATGGGTTTTGGGAAACTTTGGAGAAACAGTACTGTAAAAATGCTCTTAAATGTAACATTTTTTCCAACTAAATGGCATCGTTAACAAATATAGATGAATTTTGTTTTGTTGTGTTATTCAACAAATATTGATTGAGTTTTTCCAAGGTGCCAGGCCCTGTTCTAGGCTCTAGAGGTATATCAGTGAATAAAACTGACAAACATCCCCGCTTTTGTGAAACTTACATTCTTTAAGTGGGAACCTTTTTAGAAAATAGAAAGTATCTCCTGAAGCATGGGAGATGCCGCTTTTAAGCATTAGGTCTCCTGCTCCATCCCTGTGTACATTGCTGTGTAAGCATCTCTCTGTCACAGGGAGTATACAGATAAGTAAAGGAGCAAATTCACATGCAGGATAGGGATTCAGACAGGGGACGCAGAGGGGCAATGGGGTGCGTAAAAGGCAGACCCATCCTGGGCTGTACGCTATTTGGGGGTAGGTGATGGCAAGGCAGAATTGTTGCTAGTAGGAGACACTGTCTGAGCAAAGATCTGAAGGCTAAGTGGGAGTTATCCAGGTAAAGAGGCTGGAAGAAGAGCATTTCAGGAAGAGGAAGCAAGGGGAATTGGACAAGTGTCAGGGAATGCAAGTGGCTCAGTATAGCTGGACCTTACTTTGCAGAATTAGAAGTGGCAAGAAATGAGGTAAAAGGGGTAAGCAGAGGACATTTGATGTTTAAGAGGCAATGTTGTGTGGTAGTCAGGTGTGTGGCCTCCAAAGTCAGACTCTGTGACCTTTTAGCTGAATGATTCAGGGAAAATTATCTAACTGCTCTGTGGGTGAATTTCCTCACCTGTAAAATCAGTTAATGATATATAACTCATGGGGCTATTGTAAGGATTTCATAAAATGATATGTATAAAGTGCTTGGAATAGTAGGAGTTCAATAAATGTGAACTGTTGATTATGTCGTGGGGCCTTAGTATGCCATGATAGGAAACTTAATGCTCCTGTGGCATCCATACAGTTTCAAATTCAAGTCAACAGCTAAATAGTACTAGCCAAATAGAAGCCACTCTGAGGCTGGCAAAGCCCTAGGAGAAGGTTATACAAGTAGCCACATCGTGTTTGCCCAAAGTCATCTAAATTTGTGTTTTTATGTAAATAGAGTCAAATGTTCTGGTCTTGTTTCCCCACTGGGAGATAATTTTGTAAAAGTCATACGTATTTTGATAATTGACAACTGGCTAATTCATTGTATCAGTGAATAGTTTGTTGCTTATATAAAATCCTACATCATCTATTATTATGGTTTTGTTCTGAGAGATGAAGTAAACCAACAACTCTGATGTGTCACTGAGATCTGATTGGTAGAAATTACTTGTGGTCCAGTGAGTCCAGGAGTTAGTCAGTCATGTTCCTTGACAAGGATACAGGTTGTACCTAGATGCCCATCAAGGGACGAAATGATGAAAACATGGATGGACCTTGAGGGTATTATGCTAAGTGAAATAAGAGGGAGAAAGTCAAATACCCTATGATCTCACTCATAAATAGCAGATAAAAACAACAGAAACAATCACATAGAGACAGAGATTGGATTGGTGGTTACCAGAGGGGAAGGGGGGAGGAGAAGGGAGAAAGGGGTGATTAGGCACCTGTGTATGGTGATGGATTGTAATTAGTCTCTGGATGGTGAACATGATGTAATCTACACAAAAATCAAAATATATTGATGTACACCTGAAATTTATAGAACATTATAAACCAATGTTACCTCAATAAAACAAAAAAAAGGTCTAGAACAGGATGCTAACAATGACAATGGCACAAGTAATCGAATCCAGGAAAGGCCAAATGATCGTGTTTACACAATGACAATAAATATCCCTTCCTGAGTTTAAAAAAAAAAAAAGAAGAAGAGACAAGAATACAGGTTGTAGTAACTCTCTTTGCAATGAAGTTATGTGCATTTCAAGTGGCTATAATAGCTTTTTTTAATTCTAAATAGATATTTGGCAATGGCCAGTTCAATGTATTTTGCTGATGAAACGTCCTCTTCTTCTAATGAAAGCTGAAAATATCTTAGTACATGCCCTATGACATGGTTTATGCAAACAGCATGTATCTGAATGATGTAGGAACATATCCACATGTAAGAGTGGAGCCATTCTCATCCATGGTCTTGTGAGGCTCCTCTATCTGTGAGGTTCTAGCTGGTTGGCTAGTTTCCTTCATGAGAGAGCCACCTCTCTATTTGCAGCAGGTACTAAATGTTGACCTGCAATATCCACTTTCTCTTTGAGTCTTAGCTGGGCATGTGGTTACTCAGTTAAAGACTATATTTCTCAGCCTCTCTTGCAGCTAAACGTGGCATAGACTTGTGGTGAGCAAGGCCACACCTGGAGAAAATTGGAGAAGCAAAGTTGATCTAGGTACTTTCTCAATTTTCAGTTTTTACATTTCTTGGCTCACCTCCTTCCTAGTCACCTCCAGACTCCTAATACCTTTCTATCACTCATGTACACTGCAGAATTTTCTCATTAGAGTTTCTCAGAACCTTTTTCCATGGTGTCTTCCTTCCCCACATAAGGCCCGAGCTTTCAGATATTTTCAAATCTATTCCCCTAGCATCTGAATTTCACTTTCATCATTCACATTCATCATCATGCTGGCTAGCTAACTACTCAGTTGAAGAAACAAATCAGGGCCATGGGGACAATGACTCATAACAGCCTAAACCCTTCTCACATAATAGGGACCCTAGGGACTTCACGTCAAGAATCTAATGGGGAGGGGAAGAGGGGCTTTTGGGGTTTGCATAAGCAAGTTAAACGTAAGACCAAGTCTGGATGAAGAACTTAAATTTACATACTTTCAGAGAGTTTTCTTCCGTTTGAGCCAACATAGAAAATATGAATGAAGTGCAATTGTGAGGCAGGGGTTGAAGTTTTTTCGCTCTCATGAAAGCTCTAGTTCAACTCTCAGGACAGTTCAAACAAATGTGGGATTCATTTCTGGAAATGCTTTCTACACTCAACTGCTGCCTTTCTTACAAGTCTGGTAACCTGGGGAGTATAATCTAGATGGAAAGCCAAGGTCCCCATTACTTCTCTCTGTCTTAAACCCAGAGAAAATCCCAAGAGATTAGCCTCCCATTCTGCATCTTCCGGACCCTACATGACCCCTCTTAGAGTTCCAGAATCATAAATACTTCCTAAGAGAAAGTACCCCTTATGTCAAACGACAGAGATAGGAAGAGAACACAGAGAGGAGAAAGTGGCACAGGCACTTGTATCAGATTATGTAATAAAGGTGTGGACTTCTTTGAAATAGGGAATTGTAGTACACTTTGATAAATGCCACACTGCATTTACGCATTAATTGCCACTAAGCATAAGGTTTGGATGTTTTCACAGAGATGACTATTTTTCTGGAATTTGAAGGATGAATAGGAGTTTGCCAGTTTAAGCGGTAGGGAAATTCCAGATCCAGGAAAGTACACGAGCAAAAGTCCAGAGGTGTGAGCATGCATGGAGTGTTCAGGAAACAGCACAGAGTGGGGTGGGGCTGGAGCATAGGAAGAAATTAAATAAATAAGAATAAATGGGAGTGCGTCTTGACATGTTGTAGGACCTGGGAAGCACTAGTGCTGTGTGGGAGCCTAATGGGAGCATCCTGGAGTAGCAAGGAAATACAGAGTCTAATCCTGGTTTTGTCTGAAACAAGATTGTTTGGTGGCAGATTCCTCATGAACGATGTAGGAACTAGACCAGGCCATCCAAGTTCCCTCTCTGCATTTCTCTGGTTTTATACATGTCAGAAATAAGCTAACATCATTCTGTAATGATGCCACTATGGCCCCAAAAGGTAGTGAGGGGGACTGTTATGGAGTGACCATTATTGGTCTCTTCCTGAAGCATCTTTACTGTGGGACTATTTTCTTTTCTTTTCTTCTGTAACTCTCCAGGCAGCACTAGCCAAGTCCGAGTCCTATGCCACTTTACCGGAAAGTGCTAACTGTTTTACTGAAGTATATTACCTCAACCCAAAAGCTTTGAGGGAGGGGGATATGCGTGTGTTTGTGTGTGTGTGTGTGTAAAAACCACATTATGTCCTGGAGTCACTCAGAGATTTGAGTTGAAAGTCCTTCTATAGCCTGTCAACAATTGTGACATCTGTATTGGGTAGGACGGGATGAAGAGAGTTGCAATTGGTATTGCCATTAGCAGACACAAGGCAACTAGAGGCATTCGATGTTTATATAGACCACTCTCTTGCTCTTCTGGGATTATAACCAAATCCATCTGTGAGTAGGATACTTTATAGAGCAGTCACTGCCATGTACAGGAAGACTGTGGCAGTCAGACTGACGTGGAAGAGAATCCCAGTTCCTTCCATATTAGCTCTGTGACTTGAGTAAGTTGCTTACATTTTGAGACCTCAGCTTCTTCATGCGTAAGATGATTCTTCACAGGGCTACTATTAAGAAAACATGGTGATCAAGTATGTGAAAGCCCGGCTCATTGCGTAAGTGCTCTGTCAACTGTAGAATTATTTCTTCCTACTGAGTCATAAGTAGCCCCTAATATATCTTGCTTGGTTTTCCTTCTTTAGAACAAATCATCTCAATTCCCTAAACTTTTTGACCAAGTCTTATTTCCCAGCCTCTTATTGTGTCTGTCGTTCTTTATAGACCTTGCCGTTTGGTTCTCCTTTGGTGACACTTGAGAAGAATCCAACCATTTAGGAGCTGACAACCACAGTTACAGGACGCCAGTTTGCCTCATTCTCACCCATCACACTCGTTCCACTTCCAGTATCCTCCCTCCTCCTGGGACGTGGGCCAAGCTGAGGGACTCCGGGCCACCACCCCCACCACTTCCCAAGTGGGGATGATGACTAGTCCTCCCAGCAGCCACTCCCGAGACCAGCGCTTGGGAAGGCTTTGGCTGCTACCGAGATGCAAATCCCATCCCTGCAGCTCCCTCATTTCTGTCATAAAAAGAGAGGGAATGTCTCTCTTTCCCTCTCTGTTGCAAATCCAACTGTAGCATTTTTAACTCAGCAATGGATAGAGTGACTCTATATAAATGATTTGAGGGTCCAGAATTGACACCACTGCCAAACAATCCCTCATTAATGCGTAACTAATGCAAAACCAATGCATGGCTGGACCTCCAATACTGGACGGTTACTTCCACTGGAACCAATCTGAAATACCAATTTCTGTGCTAAATATGACCAACAACTGCTGAACAATGAAAGAATCTGAATAAGTTTTCTCCATTACATAAAAACAATCACATGCTTATTTAATTAATATTTTTTAGAAAACATTCAATTGCCTATTGTGTGTCAGTATGCTACCAATATGTCAAAATGCTATTCTTAAGGACAATATATGTTATCCCATTAAATGAGAATATTTGTGATATTTACAATATAACTAAGTCTGTGTCATTGTTTTCTTAATCTCTCACAATATTATTTACTTTCCACAAATGTTAAAACTGAGGCAGCATCATCTGTGCCCTTGTCTGAAGTAGAATCAGATCCATGAATGGAGTCTTGAGATAAGCCTATTATTTATATTCAGCACCATAGCCTTCATGGTAACTGAATTTCCAGTTAGGCTAATAATCCACTGCCTCTATTGAAAACATTTTAGAATTCCCACCACCACCCAAATTTCATTAATTCTTATTTTTTCAACTTAACGTGTTTGAGTACTAAGAAAGTGCTTGACATCTTATTTTGCTAACTCTTTGTGCCTTTTCAGGATGTTTGTAACATTAAAATGGTGATGTAGTGGTGGTAATGTTAAGATGAGACTCAGAAGTGGAACTTTCCACAATGGAAACCAGAAAAATTCCTGGCTTTTGTGTAGATTCTGACTCTCATAATCATATACCACTAAAATTTGTCATAAAGACTAGCAGGGGACCTACAAACTTGGTTGCTTGGCAAATTTTGATCTTTAAGAAAGAGGTCAAGTCAAATTTTACTTGAAAACTGAATTTGGAAGGTCTTTTTTGAGACAGAGTTATTAATGTGTTTAAATCCCACGCCGAATGTTCAGTTCTCCATTGTTACGCTATTATTATGGTTTTCTTGAGATTACTTTGTGATTTCCCAACGCGATTCAGTTGATAATTGGATTACATTTCAGGTAATGTGTTCCAGAATTATTTTAATGCACATTTTAAGTGCAGGGAACTTTTAAGAAGCTAAAAAATCTAAGTCATACAATATTAGTCTCTTAACTTGAAGTTTTTTAGTACACTCATTTAATTCAAAACTGACATGTCTTTATTCAAATAAATCTTTCAAAGAAAAGAATTCCTGTGCTTTTCTTCCTTACCTTATCCCGAAAGTGGAGCAAAAAATAAGTCTTTAAAATATTTGTTTGACTCAGGGACAAAGGAATGACTCCTCTGAGCTCTATGCAGACACGTGGGGCTAGCATGAGTCATAGCACCATTTGGGGAGGTCATTGCTTCTGCTAAATCTTTCTTGAGGAAACAGCACATGCTCAAGGATGCCCTCTCAGTGTCGATATGATGCACCATCCCAGGATAGGGAGCTGTTATCAAAGAGACCTCTTTGCATTTTCAGAAATGTTGATCGCTGAACTAACCCAGATCATCTCTGGAAGGAAATTTGATTCAAGAACGTCCCTTTCAAATCACTAGCTATTTGGACAGTATAAATGGATTCTCCTGTCTGCTACAGATGCTAACTTGACAAAGACCTTTCCTTTATACTAGTTCTCAAGACCAGAAATTAAATGAAATGTGCCAGCAAGAAGTTACCTCTCACTGTCTCCTTGCTCCCACAGCTTCTCTTTGTTTTTAAAAAAAAGGGTGTTATGATAGTAGCCAAAAACAGAATTTATTTCTTGATATCTTCCCATCTATGTGTTGAACTAGTTAATCTTTTCTGTTTCTACCCAAAGGAGAAGTTCATTACCAATCTTTGCTGAAGCTGTCATGCCAATTAATTGACTGATAACTAAACTGGTTTTCTCCTGACATATTTTGTTTTTTCTCTTCTCTCATAACCACACATTTCAACAAAGTATATTTCCAACTGTTAAAAAGTATAATTCTTATCACAAATGCCACATGACTTCATACATGGAATATGAAAAACATGATCTTTGGTTTTCATATCTTGTGATTTAGCTGAATGTAGGAGGATTTAAATGGCAACGTCTGAAACTCTGAGATAGACCCATACGTGGGCTTGGCCATCAAGTATTCAAGTAGGCCAAGTGAAGGAATTTTGCAGATATATCAGTCAGGGTTCTCCAGAGAGACAGAAACTATGTGTGTGTATATATATATACATATATATATATATATATATATATATATGATACATAAAAAAATACATCCTATATAAATATATATAAATTATACACATCTTTTTTTAAGAAATTGACTCAAGCAATTGTTGGGGCTGACAAGCCCAAAATTTGTAGGGCAGGCCAGCAGCCTGGAAACTCAGGTAGGAGTTAATGCTTTAGTCTTGAGGCAAAATTTCTTTTTCTCTGGGAAACCTCAGTTCTTGCTCTTAAGGCTCTCAACTGATTGAGTGAGGCCCACCTATATTGTCTAAGGTAATCTCCTTTACTTAGTCAACTAATTTTAGGTGTTAAGCACAGCTACAAAATATCTCCACAGAAATGTTGAGATTAGTGTTTGATTAAATAACTGGGTAGTATATCTTAGCCAGGTTGACACATAAAACTAAACACATGGCAGGTATGGTAAAGAACATCATGGACTCAGACCATATTCCTTCATGCCTCTATGCTCCTGTACGAGCTGTAACCACCATCTGGAATGCACCCCCTCACGTTGTCCACTTATTCCTTGAATAAGCCTCCTACTTACTAATTCAGATTTTATCCCCTTCCCCCCCTTACTAAAGTATGGGCCGTGGGAATGGAAAGAAGTTGAAAGATTCAAGAGCTATTCAGGAGGGAAAATCAATAGGACTTTGTGACTGATGGATTTTGAAAGTGAGAGAGGGAAATAAAATGTGGGATAATGGCCAGGTGCCTGCCTTGGGAAAGGTGACTGGTGGTGTTATTTACTGACACAGAAAATGGAGGAGAAAAATATACCTGGCTGAGAAGATGAACATTTAAGTTTGGACACATTGAGTTGCCTGTGAGTCCTGGTGAAAATGTGTGGAGGAAATATAGTGCACAGGACAGAGACCTGAACTAAGCATACAGATCTGGGATGTGTCTTACGTAAAAGAGAGTTGAAACCATGAGAATGGGAGAAGTCACACAGGGAATTACACAGAGTGAGAAGACCAAGGGCAAAATCCTAGAAAAACATCAACACTGAAGAAACAGGCAGAGAGAAGTGCTTCTGAAGGAGACTGAGAACAAATGTCAAAGATGTAGAAGAAAACCAGGAAAATGTGTCACAAAATAGAGACAACCAGTCAGTGTCAGATGGAGCGGAGAAGTCAAATAAGATGGAGTTCAAAATGCTGTCCATTAGAGTTAGCAACAGGTTGTTGGTGATCTCGGAGAAAATATTTTCAGGGAAGTTGTAGGGGTGGAAGCTGGAGTGCCATAGGATGGAGACTGGATGGGACATCAAGGAGTGGAAGCAGCAAAGGCGGACAATCTCCCATTGACCAAGTCCATCCTCTTGGTGTCAATAAAGAGATTGGTTCTTGGGTTCTAGCAGTCTGGATCCATTCAGAAGATTGAACACACAGTGATTTAAACACAGAAGTTTAATACAAAAATTATTAAACTATGATAGTAGAATAACTTTAGGACATAAGAATACTCTTTATGGTATCGTAGGGCAGATGGAGACTGATAAATCTGGAAGGGAACCCTTTCCCCGAGGCTGTGGTTCAAATCTCATTGGACAAATGTGTCTTTGAACCCACTGGATGCCAGAGAAGTTGCCTGATTTACTGGCCAGAGCTGGTCTGCAGTCACAGGATGAGCAGGAACGAACCCTCTGGAGTGCAGGCAGTACTGGCGAGCCACAACTGGTGGCCAGTGCATGGGTGTGCAGTAGCAGTGGGACACGAGGTCTCCTGCAGCTCAAGTGGAGGTCTGGTGTCCCTATGGGGAGGAATGTGAGGTTGGCAGGAGCACAGCATCAAGAGGACTATGAGAGACACACCTGGGGCGGGGGTGAGCACAAACTATCTGGGAGCCAGTGCTGACAGGAGGCCTGGAGCACAGGATGTCTGTATGGTGAGGGCAGCAGGAAAATGACCACCATACCACTCTGGGGCTGTAGTGTCCCTGAGGACATTGCCTTCTGGGTGAATGGCTGAGGCCAAGTACCACCAGATGTCCTCACACCCACACTGCTGTTCCACCATGCTCCAGCCAGAAACCTTGGGAGAGCCCCTTCCTCCCGCAATGTCCCTCCAGCGCTCTCTACTGAGAAAGCTTAACATCATGCTCACTTTAACAGGAGAAACGCTTAAAGCAATTCCATCCATGATCACAGAGCACATATTTGAAGGGTGAATTTGGAGCTGACAATCAGTTGATAGTGGCACAGACTATATGCAGCTTGCTACTTTGTTTACCCAAGACCTTTCTTTCTGTGTCCGGTAAAGGTGAATGAAATGGAATATAGGAAGCACCAAGTTGGGAGATCACAAATTTGTAGCAGCTCCACTTTGCAGAGTTGTTTACTTTTCAGCAGTTTTAGCCACTGCAGTACAAGAATAAAGCATGTGGACATAGTATTGATCCAGATTTGGGTTTTACTTGTAGGGGTAAAGAGGGAGATAGTAAGCCATGTGCCAAAGTCTTCAGTGAAGGAGAGGAAGTCACCAGGAGACAGTAGGTGACATTACCAAGGAGCGATAGAAGTGGAACAGTGGAATAACAGCCTGGGAAGGATAAGCTTTTACTAGAGTGGGAAGGATCAGCGATTTGGATACAACTGAGGAAAGCCAGGAGGCCAAATCCTTCTTTTGGCCCAAAGATTTGAAGATGTAAGGAAGTGAGTTAGTGATGGAATAAAGGATCCAGAGGCCATAGTAAAAGGGAAAGGGGGTGGTCAATAGTAGATAGCCCCTGAGGTGAGGCATTCCATAGCAGTAAGAGCACGACAGGGAAGTTGTGCCTGGCCTTTCAATGGGGAAGTTGAGGAAAATGCCCAGATGACAACCATTGGCCTCAAACGACCTCACTTTGCCACAAGTCTTTCTGGTATTTCAAGTGGTATTTCTGGTCTGAGATGTGATGAGGGCTGCCACAAGGCTTGCAAGAGCACGGGGAGAGTCCCATTCAGGACAACGGATTTCTCAGTGTTCAGAAGCATGGTCAGGGTCCTGGTTGGGAACCAGGATGCTTTTGAATTTTTTATTTAATTATTCATTTTTAACTTAGATATTCTTTCTGTATAAGAATAATGTAACTATACTGTAGAAACTTTGGAAAGTGAGAAAAAAGGAAAAAAAAATTCCTACCCTAATGTAACAATTTAGGAGTGTCTCCTTCTAGGGCTTCTTTCCTGTGTACATTTACAAATATTGTTATTCTCCTAGTGACACACAATTTTATATGTTTTTACTCAACAAATCATAAACATTCTTCATGTGGCTATATGGTCTTCATAGCTGTAATTTTAAAGTTTTGTATAACAGTTCGTTTATCGGATGCATCCTCATTTATTTCTCTGTTCTTGGTCTGATTTTCTCAGAATTGTTAATAAGTTGCTCAGTGAACTTGATTTGTGATCATGACTGTGTATGCTTATCCATTCATTTTTGTGCCAGAGTCATTATTTTTTAAACTCTGGTTTCAAAATCATAGCTATTCATGAAGAGTTTCCTAGGCTACATTTTGAATTCAATACATCTTTGATGACATCATACTGAAATGTCTTTTGTTCAAGAGGGAGGTACATAACTCTTTCTGATGTTTCTTTGACTCAGCATCAAAGGCTTTTATGCATTTTTAGTCTTTTTTAAGTCAGAAGCAAAAGAAGATAAAGGAGCTCAATGTCTTTAGAAATAGCACATTTCTATAGTGGCTATAGATCTGGAGGCTTATTCATTATGAGCATTTCTCACACCACCCCCATGCCTACTTTCCCCAATTCAACTGCAGCTGCCTCTCTCAGTGTTTCAGTCCTCACCTGCAAAACTGGATAAAATGTTAACGTAGAGTAACATGAACACAAAATTGTGTCTTGGGATGGATTTTGGTTACCATATCTGGAAAACCAAGGTTTAAGATTGAGGAGACTGGATATTCTCACTGTAGAACTAAAGAACAGGGCAGGAACGGGGGTGAGAGGAGGCCTTGAGGAATTAGTGCTCAATCAGTGAATCACTGGCTTAGAGACTCTATACTCCCTGAGTCTAGGGACAGAATTAGTCTCAGAATCTGAAATGGTGCCATGCCCTCAGGTTGGGAATAAGTAATCTTATCTGTAAAGGTTAGAGAAATTCAGGGCAACAGAACCAAGTAAGTGGTCCTTTCATTATCACTATAATACCAGAACTTTGTCAGAAGCGTGCTGGAGCTGACTGGCCCAGATCCCAAGAGCTGACTGTTAAGTGTTATGGAATTTGGCTGCTGGTTGACTCACGTTGGTACTTTGAAACCAGCTATCATGGGAGTATTTACACTACAGAAATCAGCACCACAGAATTACACCACAGAAATGCTACAATTCAGGATGTACCCCTCCACCCTCCACCAGAGATCTGGTTGTTAGACATTTACCAGCACATCTCTGATAGTACCTTCACATTTATCAATAGGCAACCTCACATTTTCTCTTTTTGTTGAAAAGTCAACCTCTCTGAGCCTCAGTTTTCTTATCCATAAGATGTGAAACCCAGAATTTAGATCTGACAGAGATTTTAGAAATTATCTAGTTCAACCTTTTTATTTCACTGATGCTCTCAGCTCTGACTAGAAGGTAGTTCATTTTTTCTTCAGAGGCAGAATCCACGGAGGCAGGATAACCAGCATGCTCAACCAATCTGAAGCAGGATTCTTGGCAGTTGAAGCCTGAGGTGTTGTAGAGCTTGTCACATTTAGGGTTTTCATAAATCATGTTGATGGGCGAGGCAGCAGCAGGAAACTGAAGACACGGAGTGAAGGCCTCGACTCAGAGGCCCGGGAAGGCCAGTGGGGTCCCAGGAGAGTCATTCTGTTATTCCGGGAAGAAGCAGCTGGGTTCCTTGGTTTGATGGGTTAGAGTGGTAGCTGATGGATTGATGATAAGGTCTAAACCCAGGCCAAAATCAGGATTTTCACTCAAACAGATGAGACAATCATCTGCCAAAGTCCAGGTGGTAGGACAGGAGATATCAGAAAACAAAAGTCAGTTTTCAGAAGTCAATGCTCATGTTCAGGGGAAAGAAGTCTAGTCATTGATAGCACTGGAGACTCCAGGGCCTCTTTCAAATTGTCCAGCACAGACACTACACACACAACATCAAAGCTTCACATTTGCCAATATAGTCTTCTGGAATGGAAAGTCCACTGCACCCTTTGCCTTAGTGATGTAGAGCCTTTGCAACCAGGAAAACGCTCTCGATTCCTAGTCCAAAAAGATCCTTGAAAGACATCTTAGGAAAGAAAAGGGGGTATGTATTTTCCCCCTTAGATTCTTCTATTCTTTTTATGACATGTTAACTTCTACTTCCGTGCTTTTTCTTCATTCCAATCAAGGTTGCAGTTAATTTTGATTGCAGAAACCTATCGCAGAATTGGCTTGCTGCCTAAAGTTCAGATTACAAGTTCACTAGCCTTTCTTTACATGCTAGTAGTCAGAGGAACAATTAAATCCTGTTTGTATTGAGCAATTAAAAACAATAAATCCCTTTTCATTTAAGTACAGGTATGCAGTTGACGGAATGGAACTCTTTTAGGCACCATGATCAGATAAAGGCTGGCATGAAGATAGAAATCCGGTCTCTGAGGAACAAGTGCTGGTGGAGACAGTTCACATGAAATTGGTGAGGAGATCAAGCCATTTAGGGGCCAAAATCAGAGCCCAGTTGATGCGAACTAGAGTTTTTAATTCAGAGGAACATTCTCAGATTACCTTGATCAGAGGCAGCATTACGCTAAGAACACAGGGTGAACTCTTCAAGTGATGTGGATTTGGGGAAACACCATGAGCTACATTATTACAGAGGAATTGGTTTAGAATAGTCTTATTTTTCTAGTAGCTAAGTAATGAAAGAAAGATGTCGTGTCGACAAGTATCACTAATAATAGTTAATGAATATTATCCTCTCATGAAACAGGAGTCATTAGCCATAGTTTAGTCATTCTAAGCTCTCTAGTACCAATGTCAGAATTCTCTACCTTACAAGTCCAATACAATGAGGCACACTTAAGTTTATTTGATGTACAGTTTGCATGGGATTTCTTCAATGTTGGAAGGTTGCTTCAGCTCAGTAGTTTCCCATGTGCCTGAATTTATGCTGTTTTGTCAGTGTCAGCTCTATTCCCTCCTTATTGCCAAGTTCATAGGTCATACCTTTCTTTGGAATTTCATTTGTTTCTATTACAGGATTAAATTATCCACATCATGCCAAATTAATCAGTATTTGGAAAAATTAATACCTAAATTAGATCATATATTTTTTTTCTTGAGTTTGGCTTGTGTTGAAGAGAATTTGACTCACTGCAACTTAAATGGTATTTGATAAACGTTTATTTGGTATTTTACTATCTAAACCATACATCAACAGCAATAGGTCTTTTTTGAAAACTAATAGGAATTTGCTACAATGTTTCACCTTTCTGCATCATCAGGTGCATTTTGTATATTGATGCTTTTGCATATTGATGAGATGCAAAATGCGTTATGAGAATATTGATATGATGGATTTATATAGTCAACTTTTCCCCTCAGAATATCTACCCACACATATACATGATGGAAAATGTTTTTCAGCTTGTTCAATAATAGAAACATAATATTTTGATTGGTGAGGGTCCCAGAGTGGATGAAAAAGATGGCAGTGGACTTGAGCCACTGGACACAAATTCTGTCCTATGACACACTAAACAATACTAAATCTGTATGACCAACATGCTAATTATAAAAGACGCCATCTGTGACGTTCACTCAAGGAAACAGGATTTGGGTGAACTAATAAAGTTGAGATGAGGACAACACACAGCCTGAAATTAGGCACAGGGTATTATTAGTCACGGGTGCTAAAGGCAATGGGAAAAAATATACCTGGGAAAGAGGAAGGTACATGGCTAGTGTAAAATACTGCTGGCTACAGAATTGAAACTGTTTTGTCTTAAGAAAGCATATCTTATCTGGCCCTGTGGTTGCTGGAAAATTAGGGAATTGATTGATTGCACTTCACAACTGATGGACTGTGTGGAATGTACCAAATGAGCACTGATGTAAAACAGCTGTTTGTGTATTCCAACACCAGCATCAAGGAGGCCAAATAAAATTAAGATGCTCTGCCATAAAACAAAGACATCGCTGTAATCATCAGGATGCTTTTTACACATTGTCCTAAGATCATTGTGTAATTGTCTGACCCTCTTGATAAATTCTTCTCTGCCACTGAGCCAGTTCTTTAGAGAAATTAAACATCCATGATTTAATGTTGAAAGATGGAATGAGTTTTACAAATTGGTAGCCATGCAAGGCAGGCATCGGTGGTGGACAAAGCGGTACTTCTCCATCAGTCCTGTTCAGTAGCTTCTCAGTGCCTTCCTCCTTCATCCAATAGTGTCACAACATCCACACCAGCTAGCTGTCCCCTGGAACCATAATTCAATTCCTGAGGATGTTAGATAAATTCTGAACTATTTGTTGTGGCCATTGTTCATGTTTCATAAATGTTTCTAGGATATTTCTACAACATCTAAACAGTAAATAAGCTAACTTACTTATAGTCAGCCTCACTGATTCTTGTTCACAGCCAATTGAACACAAGTCCTTTTCAGGAAGAAAGATTCTGGAATAAATTAGGAATAATTGGGTTTAAAAAAAATCTTAGACCAACTTTGGTCAAACCAACCTAGTCAAATTTTTCTTGTCTTCTGAAGTTTGAATTCTTCATTAATTAGAGTTAGGGTGGAAATTTAAACTCCAAACCAGATGAATTCGTGTAAGTACCACATTCTCTAGCAGACAAAGCATATTTGAACATTCTATCCTTAATTTAGCACCTTTAAGAGGTTCTGGTTGTTTATTCAAGGGTTACAGGAAACTTTGAAAGATATTATCTATAAGACCAGGAGAAAAATCAGCTATAAAGTTAATATTTAATTCAAAGTATTTCTGCCCTCAGATTTGAACACTTTTCTGTTTAGCAGAAAATGATTACATTTTAATCATCATTTTGATTTTTTTTAAGCAACAAGTTTTTGTTTATGAAGTTTCCAGCAGGTGCTAGTGAAAATGACACATCTTTGTACTAGTTCAAGACTTCTGCAGATCACTTCTCAATCATCTACCACGATAAACAGGAACACTGAGCCTCAAGGTAATTGCTGCTGCTGCTCTCTAGACAAAGTCAATTTCTGTAACCAGGAACCAAGAAATACAGGGTCACTGGTTGGGGAGTGGGAAAAAGTTTTATCTGGTTGAGAGCAGAGAAGCAGAGGAAAATGAAGGCTGAACTGTAGAGCTTTGTCTTCAAGGTTAAAGGTGCAGAGTTTGGTTTTAACTCAAGAGAAAGGCACAGAGCATGGTTTTGTTCTGCAACGCTGGATTCACTGTAATGATGGACATGCCTGTGGAGATTTTACCAGCAATTCCAAGGCTGTCACCAGGAAATATGGAATCAGGAAAATATTAGTAAGATAATTTGACTTCTAGAGTGGAGAAGTACTGTACAGATGGAGGAATAAGCTCTCCACCCACCCATATTTTTAATCAAAATAAATTCTTTAATACTATCTTTATATTACATTCTCTTCCCTATGCAATACCACGGTTAGAGGACAATTGTTTTGAAAAATCTTGTATGTCCTGTCACTAATTTAGCAGTTCAGTTTCCTTAAACATGTGTGTTCACCTTGTTTGTACCTATAACTGCCCCAGGCCATTTTCATTGCTTTCAATACCATCTGTTTCAACTTGAATTTAGCCACTATTTTTAACCCAAGTGTTAATTGCCTCATTAACACCACAAAGCTTCTCCCACAGCTATTCAGCACTTCCAAGCAGCAATTAATTTATCCTGGCCTAAGGGATTCCTCTGGCCTCTGGCCCTCTCCAGATCTCCCAGAACTACCTTTTTAAAGGAACGCCTGTGGTTAGTTAGCCCCAGCTGCTTTTAATTCTTTCACTGATGGCTGTTTCCCCCGAGCGAGGGCTACAATTCAGCTTAAAGGACCTAGATTCTTATTATTTAGGAAACCATTTTTAAAGGACCAAGTAAAGACAGATTATTTTACAAGGTCTCATTACATAGTTCAAAAAGTGACGGGTGTGGTGAGAGCGGAAGACAAGACTGCAGCATTTATAAAGCCCTTACACGCATCAGGAATTGTGCAGAACACTTATATGCTCTCATAGTCAATATTCACAATACCTACATGATACAATTATCCCAATTTAGAAAAGAGGAAATAGAGGCCCAAACTTGAAACTGGGGGCCAATTTGCTTCAACTATACTCAGTTGTCTATTTGCAAAAGTAGGTAGCTAATGCATTACTAAAGTCCACCCTATCCAGAACATCTCTGCTGCTTGGGTCACCATGGTAACGGATGGGGCGCTTAAGTTTTTCAGGAACTGAGAGTCAACTCCTTGTCCAGTTCAGGCTGGTTAAGACCACTGACTCATCAAGTGGACCTGCACGGATGATACTTTGACATCAGGGGCCGAAAACTCCACCCTCAGATCATATTAACGTCACCATCTTGTGAACATGTGTCTTATGAAGTGCCATGAAGCTTGACTACGCTTGCGCAGATCACCAATCAATTACCTCACCTCTCCTCACCTCCAATCATCTATTCCACACTTCAGACCACCTGCCCCTCTATACCACAAATCTCCCTAGTCCCCATTTTCTGGGAGGTGGATTTGAGATTGGTTCTCTGGTCTCCTCACTTGGCTGCTTATGAATAGCAAACGCCTCCTCTTGGTGATTGGGATAATCGAGCAGCGGGCAAAACAAACCTGGCTGGTGACAGCTTCCAAGAGGGAAAACTAGGAATAAAATCTACGTGTGCCCAACTCTGACCATGCGCTGTTAGGAGGTAAGAGAAAAGAGTGGTGATAGGACATTGAGTGAGAGCAGGATGACAGTCTGGACAAGACGGGGAAGAGCAGAGCTGACTGATACCGTGTTCATGTCACAGAGGGAGCCGCTAATTTTCATCATTTATGTGCTTGGTGCTTCAAGCTCAGACACTATTAGAAGGCAAAGTTCTACAAGCAAGACAGCCCAATGACAGAACCCAAAGAGAACTTATTTCCCAAGACTTTTCTGGAGAGCTTCAGACTCAGAACAAACAATTCAAGATAGAAATTTCAGCTTGACCACAGAGATTCCTTAGTATGCTATGCTGGGTTTTTGGATTTAAAGGATCTTTGATCTCCTTCCCACTTCAGAAAAGCTTTTAAGGCTCCACAAAGGACTGCTGGGAAGGCAAGGATTTTGGTAAGGTCGGTCCTATTAATTTTGTCATTAATTCTAATGAATCATCCCCATAAAAATGCAATTCTCTCACTTTGTTTTGATAATTATTAGAGAAAGAAACATTTGTGATCAAATATTTTGAACTAAAGTGGCTGCATTGCTATCATAAACACACAACAAATACACTTAACAATCTCCTGTACTAATTAAAAAGATTGAAAAACCTGGAAAGGGGAAATAATGTTTCTGAGAACAGAGCAGACTGAAGATTCTTGCTTTCTTAATAGTAGTGGTAGTAGCTGCTAACACTTATTGAGGGCTTTCTGTATGCCAGGGACTTTTCTAAATGCTTCAACTTATGTAACTCCTTTTAATTCTCATAATAATTCTATGTGATAAGTACTATTATTATCCCCATTTAACATATAAGAAGTGAAATAACTTATCCAAAGCCACACAGCAGTAAGCAGTGGAGCTGAGGATCAAACTGCAAGGCCCCTTAACAACTCAGCTGTGCACGAACACCATTATATTTCTCTGATTCAGTTAATTAAGTCTTAGGCCTACAAAGTTCACTTTTCTAATATTTGGGAAGATATTAAGGCCTCCTGACCGAAAAGAAGTTTTAAACAAATTTTCAGAGCCCCAAACTCCTCAGGAAGAACACTGCGTGATAGTCTAGAAGAGGTCTGCTAACTTTGCTGTAAAGGGCCACATGGTAAATATTTTAGGCTTCGTGGGCTGTACAGTCTCTGTTGGAACCACTCAGCTCCGCCATTATAGTGCAAAAGCAGCTATGGACAATATGTAAACCAACGAGCATGGATGTGTTCCAATAAAACTTCTTTACAAATGCAACCAGCGGGTCAATTGGGCCCAGGTGCTGTACTTTGTCGACTCCTGATTCAGAGCATTGGTTTTCAATGCATGATCAGGAGCACTGTCTAGGCACTTGTTGGAAATGCAAATTTGGGGACCCCTATTCCAGACCTAGTGAATCAGAAACTCTAGGGTCCCCACCTCTGTGTTTTAACAAGCCTTCCAGGTCATTCTGATTCATGCTATCGTTTGAGAACCATTGATCTAGTAAAAGGGAACCAACGTTCATTGAATAGCTGCTTTGTGCCAGGTGTTTCCAATATTTTTTCCTCACAGTATCCTTACAACAATCCTTTCAATTAAGTATTATTCCCTCTTTTACAATTTGTGCAGCTAAGGCTCCAAGAAGTTAAATGACTTGGCAAAAATTGAACAACAATTACATAGTGGAGCTGAGATTCAAAGCAATGGCTGCCTGACTCCAAAACATACCTCAGCTAACATAGCTTCAAGATAATCTTGGAAATGAATCTATTCTCACCTGCTGAATTTACAGTTGAAGGAATTAGGGACCAAATAAATTCCAGAGATTTACTCCAGCCTATTTCTCATTGCTCCCAATTCAGTAGTCTTTCCTTTGCACGATGTTGGAATTGCAAAGTGAGCAGAAATCCCCTTCAAGCTCTGGAACAGAATGTGATTACACCTAAACAGGCAATTCCAGGCACTGCCTGGAATGATGGAAAGCTTCTACTCCTTCCAAGGGAAATCTAACAGGTTCTATGCTGCTAAGGCAGATGCTGGAACTGTCTAGTCATTGCCCCATAACTTGGGTCCATGAACATAGTGCTGGAATTTCATCCAGCGTCTCCCCAGTTCCTGGATGTAAAGGCAGAGAGGTGATCTCAAATGTGTGTTAAAAATTTTTTGAAGAAGGAGGAAAGGTATTTATTGACTTTCTACAAATGCTAGAAATTATTCTATCTACTTTGCATATATTAGCTCAAATAATCCTTTCAAGAACCAATGAGGTAAGAATTATCCCATTACATAGGTGAGAAAACCAAAAGGTAAAATGAATGTAACTGAATTGGCCCATGTCCTACAACTGTCTGGGCTCTGTAACCTCAAAGCCCTTGCTTCTCCCCAATGCTGCTGCTGTCCAAGCCCAGATGCCTCCTATTACTTAATGACCTCAGCTGTGAGTTCATAATTTAGAGAGCTGGTCATGTGTCCTCTACCCTAATAGAGTTGCGATATCCCAAAAATAGTGTGCTTTTGGTTGAAAGGTTTTGTGTTTAAATTTTGATTTTACCTCAAAGGAGATTGTTTTTTTAATGCAAACAAAATCAACTCCAGAAATGTGAACAAAAACAATGAATATGAATGAATTTGAAGGATGCTTACCAACACTCCCCAGAATTTGGCGTTTTGGAGCATAATACAAGATCACTTTGTCATAACATCTTTCCCTTCCCCCAGTCTCAGTGTTTTCTCATACATAACTCTTAAAAGTCCCAGCCAGGGGCCCTTAAAGCAATATTTTCCCCATGTAATGGTTTCCTGCACATACAGTTCAAAAACCCCATCTCCTGGAAAATATTATAAAGAACTTCCACAGTATTAGAATGTAACTCACACTCCTTAAACATCAGTAACATTACTTAAACATATCCCCATGTTTAAAACACCTCTTCCTGTAGTTGCTTTTCCATAGTTTATAAATATCCTTCCCCTCCAAAAGATTTAAAAAGGAAAATGAAGTGTGAAGTTCCTGCCTACAAACCATATATTTTAAACAAAATCCAACTGAAGATATTTTTAAAGCATTGTTTCACAAGGAACTTAAAAAATGGAGAAAAAATGATCCCTCTTTTCTGTCAGTTATTACATTAGTTTCCTGGAGCTGCTATAATAAAGTACCAAAAACTTTGTGGCTTAAATGACAGAGACTTATTCTCTCACAGTTCTGGAGCCTTAAAGTCCGAAATCAAGGTGTCGGCAGGGCTGTGCTCCCCATGAAGGAGTAGGGAGAAGCCCCTCCTTGCCTCTGCCTAGCTTCTCATGGTGGCCGATGTCCTTGGTGCTCCTGGCCTTACAGTTGCACCACGGCAGTCTCTGTGTCCATCTTCACATGGCCTTCTTCCCTGTGTGTCTGTGTCTCTGTGTCTGAACATCCCTCTCCTTTCTCATATACAGACACCAGTCATTGGATTGAGGGCCCACCCTAATCCTATGCTTTATCATAACTTGATTATATCTGCAAAGACCCTATTTCCAAATAAGGTCACATCCACAGGTACTGGGAGTTAGGAGCTCAACATAACTTTTGGGGGGACACAATTCAGACAACTACAGTTATCAAGTAAATAAACATACCTATACATTACTTCAGGCATAAGAATAAGCTACAAGTACTTCAAAATCTTCGCTTATATGAGAATTAATTTTTTTCTAGAAAACAATCTTGGTCTATAGTTAGATTTTTGGTTAATAACCAAAGTATGTATATTTATTGCTTCTGATGGGCATTTATAAAAATTACCATTCTTTATGTCCTTAAAAATTATTCAATAATAATAATTGTAGTAATCACTATATATTAAGATCTTTTTTTGCCCAGCAAATATGTAATGCTATTGATTTTTAATCCTCACAATAATTCTGTGAAGTCAGTACAATTATTATCCACACTTTACAAATGAGAAAACTGAGGCCCAGAGATGTTAAGTAGCTTGTCCATTGTCACACAGGTAAGTAGTAACTGATGAGGCCAGGATTCAAGTTTTAAAGTTGGCCAACATCTATTTCTTTGGTAAAGAATGCCTATTTCATTCCACTGAGTCTGGAAAGCACATGAAGGTAGTTTGGACTGAAGAAGATGGAATGCCAACATGTTACCTTTCATTGGAGTCTCCTAGGCCAAAGTAACTGGAACAGGTGTCTTTTTCCGGTGTTCACTCGATAGCGAAGATTTGTCAAGCACACTTTCCATGGGTTAGGCACTAGGGATTTAAATAAATAAATAAATAAGATACAGACTTTAAAGCAGCCTACCCTCTAATAGTCACCAAGCTAGCTAAAGGATGTTAAATCATTATGAATTCTTCCATCTTCTGCTATAACTCTCAAAGCAAACCATAGGACTTTCTGTTTGTCTTTGTGCAACCCAGATTAGTTCAAATTAATATGCATCCACATCATACAAATAGCAGAACATGAGATAGTCAGAGACAGGTCAGAGTGGGGAAGTAGGGGGAGAGGAGAGGAAGGCCAGGAGAGGAAGGAAAAGAGGGTGGGGAGGAAGAGGGAGAAGGGAGTGAAATCGGTAAACTTGCAGCACCAAAATGTTCTTTTAGATGAGGGCTAGTATTTAACACATTTAGAGGGGAAGCCGGAGGATACAAATCACTGTGGACCTTTGGTTCAGGGTCACAGCCGCCTTAGCCCCCAGCCATATAGGAGGAATGCCACGGACTGGATGAAAGCAGGAAGCTGTTCTGCAGAGTTATGCAGCAATGGACATAGTGTAATTTCTCTCCAACAGTGGCTGCCCCTGAATGACTGCCAAAAGAATTTCACAATCTAATCCCCAACTGCCCTTCATTCCACAACTGGTAAAACTGAAACCTCTAGTGGAATAGTGATGGCTTAGAGTTGTACAGCAACAGTGCTTTTTACTTTGATTCCTGACAGCCCACAGGAACACCCAAACATACTCATTGTTATTGCTCGTGTTCCTCCAGTTGTGTCAGCACCAGTTTCATGTTTGTGTTTGGTACATTGTAGGCATTTTACTTCAGTGTAACGTGTGTGGCACAGAGTTATTTCTAGCCTACTGTAGCCGAGAGATAATGCTTACACAGGGTGGAAGAAAAAGAAAGAAATCATTTCATCACAAGATTAAACAGATGCTCATTCCCCCCTCAAAAAAAAAAAAAACCTTGAAGTTTTTGATAAGTCACTTTGGAAACAAACATTTTCTTTACCACAACTTTGATTCCAATTCTAAAATAACTCAAGGAAGAGTCAAAATTAATGCTATTCACATTTATTTTTTTAAAATTTAATGAAGCTATTTAAAGGTAATAAAATAGAAAGGAATAGTTTGTGCATGAATAAGTCGTGATCAATTTTAAGTGTGTTAATGAATGAATAAAATTATCACTATCATGAATAAGTGGTGATCAATTTTAAGTACAAGTGTTAATGAATGAATAGAACTATCGCTATCTTCTGCCAGCCTCTCTCACACCTCCTATGCAACATGAACAAAACCTGAGTCATCATCATTCCTTCCAAACTTGCTCCTGTTCCTAGATTTCCTATGGAAGTTGATGGGACAATTACCATCTAGTATCCAAGCCAGAAGGCAAAGTCATCGTATGCTTGTGGAGGACTTCTGCTTCTGGATAAGACTGAATAACTGGCACAGGACTAGCCTCCTGCCATAAACAACTATAAAACTAAACAGAATACATGAGGCAATTCTTTCTAGGCATTGAACCAGAGGTAGCACAAAACTAATCTCTGAGAGAAGGAAAGCTCACAAGGTGAGCCTCACTCTTGCCCTCCTCAGGGAAACTTTCTTGACCCTGGCCCAGTAGGCTGGAGTCCAAGCAGTGCTGGAGGATATTGGAGTTCCAGCCCAATTAAAATGGAGAGACTGAGTTAATATCTCATTAACATCCCAGCCATTTAGCTGAAATGCCAGTAAGGCCATACCTTGTGAGTAAGAACCACATTCTAGAATAAGACCTACCTGAGGTCTACTGTAACAAAGTCTCAACTTCCAAACTCTGTGTCCCCTGTAGAGATAAATATGACCAAGTGACAGGAACATGGAAAACACCTTGAACTTTCCACAGAACCATGCTAACAAAGTGTAACTCTGAGGTTACCCAAGTTCAAGTTGTTCAGCCAGCAATTTAACTACTTCTAGAACAAAAATCAACACTCTTCACAAGAAAGTAACAAAGTCCACTGTCTCTTCAATGAATCATCTACAAAGTTTTATATACAAAAAAAATTATTAGACATGCAAAGAAATCTGATAGTCAAAGAAAAGTCAGTTAATATGAACCAACCCCAAGAGTGCTCACATGTTAGTTTTAGCAGATAAAAAACTTTAAAATACCTATTAGAAATATGTTAAAAGAACAAAAGGAAAATGTGTTCAAATAAGTAAAGGAATATATAGTCTTAATGAAGGACCAGATAAGATATCTCAGCAGAGAGCCAAAAACTGTAAAAAACAAAAACAAAAAACAAACAGAAATTCTAGAATGGAAAATTACAGCTAAAATTAAAAATTCACCAGATAGGCTTAACAGCAAATTATAGATGGCTGAAGAATCAGTTACCTTGAAGAAGAATCCAGGAATTTTCTAATTGCAGAACAGAGAAAAAAAATTAAAAAAAATTAACAGTGCCCCATGGCTTGTGGAACAATATCAAATGGTTTAACATACATGTAATAGAGTCCCCAAAAGTGAGGAGAGTAAGGATAGAGAAGAATATATATTTGAAAACATGATCACTGAAATTTTCCTATATTTGTTTAAAAAACATTGATTTCTATCCAAGAAACAAACAGCATTAAAGAAAAAAAACTACCAAATTGTTGAAAACCAAAGAGAGAGAAAATCTGGAAAGTAGAGGGAAAAAAGACATTAAATACAGGAGAATAATGATACAAATAATGGCAAATTTATCAGCATCAATGGGGGCCAGAATGCAATGGAATAATATTTCTAAATTGCTGAAAGAAAAACATTGTTGATCCAATTTTGGGAGAATTGTGGAAATAATCTTCAAAAATTCTTATAACGAAGACCTGTATTTTAAGCAACGATAAAGGGTATTCTTCAGGCTAAACGGGAATGATACCATATGGAACTCCAGTCTATAGCAAGGTATGGAGGGCATTGGAAATAGTAAATAAATGGGTAAATATAAAAGTCACTCACCATTTAAAAAAAAAATAACAACATTGTAAAGTGAGATTGACAGCTATGTTGGAGTAAAAGATATGACGATAACACAAAGGGACGGCAGGCAAATGGAGTTATATTTTTGTAAGATTATTACAATTGTGACATGGGAAGTATGAAGAGTCAGGTATAAAGAGTGAAGTGGTAAAATACTGGACTATAAATAGTCTTTGATAAATTAAATATGCCTATTGTTAGTGCCAGAGCAACCATTTAAAAATTAAAAACAAAAAGTTATTGTTAAGAAGCCAATAGAATAAATAAGAGGGATACTACGAACATATTTGATTAACGTAAATAAAGGCAGGAAAGGAGAAACAGGAACAAAAATTTGAAGGGACAAATGGAAATCAAATAGTAATATGATACATACATTATCCACAGCAGTTTTATTTATAATAGTCCCAAACTGGAAACAACCCAAATGTCCACCAACAAGGAGATGGATAAATAAATCATACATTTATACAATGGAATACACTGTGCAACAACAAAAAAGTAGCATACTTGACAACATGGATGACTCTGAAAAACAACTGAACGGAAGGAGCCAGACAAGAGAGAACATATTACACGGTTCCATTTGTATGAAGTTCTAGAAAAGGTAAAACGAATTTATAGTACTAGAAATAAAATCAGTAGCTGCCAGGGGCAAGGATGAGGAAGAGGATTGACTGCAATGGACATGAGAGAACTTTCTAGTGTGATGGAAATATTCCATATCTTGTTTGAGGTGATGGTGTCAATAGGTATATACATTTGTCAAAAACATCAAACGGTACGCTTAAAATGAAGCATTTTAAAAACATTTCTATGGAATCTATTCTCTTCCGCTTGCTAAGTGGCAACTTCAGGCATATTGATACCAGTCCGGGTTCTTTCTAGAATGTCATACTGACCCCATATAACCACTTGCTGATGGTTTCCAGGGTTTTGCTTTTTCATTTTGTTTTTTGGTAGACATTGATTATTATCCCATCATCTTTCATCAAGAAGAAAACTTGTAGGAGTCACACAATGGTAGTTAGTACCAAACAGTTACTAAAGTTTCCTTGTATTTCTGATTTTTTCCCAAGTAAAACTCCACACGTTGGAACCATCTGTCTTATTTCTTAGCAAGGGAAATACTGGAGTGGTTTTTTAAAGTGAAGTTTTCTTCCTGGGAAAGTAACTTTCCCCCTAAATAATGTACAGAATTGTGGAAATTTATAATTTTTTAGAAATATGATTTTAAGGAGTTGTTTGGGTACTTTATCTTTTATTTCAATTGCTTTGGCAGTTCTTAAGCAAACATTTGACAATTCCTAGGAAATGCAACATGCCATAGCTATTTAAAAGTTGATTTTATTACATCATTTTTCTCCTAATCATCTTGGATTGATGATTTCACATTTGATTTGGAAAAAATCCCAGTTTATCTAAGTTTAGATAATAATGTCTACGCATTTGATATTAATGTTTTCTCATTATTCATTTACTCAGTAGACTTTAATAGTTATTTTAAAATTCACATCACACACACACATGTATGGTTGGAAAACATTTAATAGTAGCATACTGTGACAATTTTGTTTGGAAAACTCTTTTTACTTAAAAGTAACATACTGAGCTATGTTTGGAAAATGTCAAAGTTTAATATGAAAAATAAAATCTATTTTGAAATATTTCTTAAGAGGCTGGACTTGGAAAGGGACTTGTTGAGGGACAGCTGATGTAGGATAGGGAGAATAGAATATGGTAATAATCTTTAAAATGCATTTGAATTTAAAAGGAATCCTTGAGAGAGGATAAGCTAGGACGTATAGAGAAAACAAGACATCTGGCAGAGGAAAGGATGCTTTCCATCACATTTAAGTACTTTCTTGTAAATTCTGAAAAAGACTGTCATGAGAACAGCCGTCATATTGGGGGAAGGAATGAGATTTGATATAAGGAAGAATAAATTCATAGAATAATTTCCTAGCACAAAATGCCCTCCTGTGGTTGTTGTTTCCTTCAAAGACCAATGCCATGTTCATCTCCTCCAATTGTCCCATCCCTTGGTGAGCTCCCTATCTTCTAAAGTCCCCTTAGCTCCATACTGTCTGGAACACTCATATAGCATGGAATGGGCAACTTGGTACTGTATTTGTGATAAGTTTTACAGCCTTCGGAGGGCAGCAGTTGTGCCTTTTCACATTTGTATCTCTAGAGCCTAGGACAGTGTTGACATGGAGTAGGTCCTCCTCAGTGATGATGAGATGTTATCGGTAGAGTATAACATGTCCTTCTGACATCTTTCCAACTGACACTACAGCACTCCATCTTTACCACACTGTATGATAATGGTCCCTTTACTTGGTAGAATTCTCCTCTAGACTATGAGTTGTTTTTTTTTTTAAAGATTGGCACTTGAGCTAACATCTGTTGCCAATCTTCTTTTTTTTCCTTCTTCTTCTCCCCAAAGCCCGCTAGCACATAGTTATATATTCTAGTTGTAGGTCCTTCTGGTTGTGCTATGTGGGATGCCGCCTCAGCATGGCCTGATGAGCTGTGCCATGTCCACGCCTAGGATCCGAACCAGTGAAACCCTGGGCCACCAAAGTGGAGTGTGGGAACTTAACTACTCGGCCACAGGGCTGGCCCCATAGACTATAAGATTTTTGAGGGCTGAAATGTTTTATGTACCTCCTTACTCCCAATATTTTGCACATCCTAAGAGTCTAAGAAATATTTGTTGGACAAAAGTACAAATGAGGGAACTGAACCAGGAAGGGTGGATTTTAGTTCTCTACCACTAACTTGTTTAGAAATATTGAGCAAATGACTTAGCATCTGTGTCTCAGTTTCTTCATATATATATAAAGTGAAGGAGTAAGATTAATAATTAAAGGCCCCTCCCAGCTCTAAAATTCTATGATTTGATGATAATGGTGATAGCTTACGATAGAAAGATACTTTAGTTCAAAAATTGAGCCAATGAGCTAGATAATGTCAATTCTTAGCAATTGGTTTTCTCCTGCCTCCAAACCTCTCATCACCTGGAACTTTAAGGACCTCACACAGCTTGCTGAAGATTTTGGGGATGTCATTATATCACAAATAGCTCCTCATCAGAAAAAGACTGGAGACCCCAGACCCTGGAGAAGAGGTGTGAAAAGGGAATTCACACTAATAGTTCAACAAGTGAGGCAACCTATTTAGACTTTGAACCAAAGGCTAATTTACTAAGCATCCTTGGTCCTCTTCCATTGCCTGCTCAGGAAGAACATCAGTTAGTTTGAGGAGTTCTCTAAATCAAAGGTACAGAAACCCTGCGTATCCTGCATATATTTCTTGAGCATTATGTACCTACACTGTTATCAGCTCTTTATGTATTACAACATTTCTCATAATAATCTCATTTGACAGGTGAAGAAACTGAGGCAAAGATAGCCAAGGTTATACAGGTAATAAATGATAGAGATGCAGTTCAGATCCTTATTGTCTGAGCCTGAAAGGATATTAGAATGGTGCAGTTTTTATAGAAACCTCACTTTCTCAGGGACGGGTATGAGTGGGGTGTCAAAAAATGAATAATTCAGGCTTTAAGTCAACAAGGATTTATTGCCTTCATTCCCAAACAGCTTTGCCTATGTAAAGACTATAGAGATGATTCCCAGACTGTTTGTATTTGCTTGGAAAGCCAGTTACCATTCCTCAGAGAGCAGCAATGGGATTACATTAACTGGTGATCTGAACTTCATCCAGGTCTGGTGTGTCCCAGGAGCAGGCCTTGTCTGAGAGAATGCAGCTGTGCTGTCAGTCAGCATGTTGAGGCAGGTGGGCCTTGTTATGAGTTACGGAACCAAATAAAGGACCCAATGGAAAGGTTCCTCTTTCCTTCCAGCCAGAAGATGGAATATTTATCAAGTGTCTCTTTAGAGAGGTTTACTCTGTCGCTTTCCATTTCCCCAGGATTCTGCAAGCCTAGTGATTTGGGACACAGAACAAGAATAATTCTGGTTTATGTTCTTATTCATATTTCCTTTATTTGTTTTGTTCCCTATTCATATTTAATAACTGTAAATAAAACTGTAACACACACAGAGCCTTCCTTTGATACAGGGGGAGTTGTCTTCCAAAGTGCTGGCAAGTTCTCTTATTCATCCTACTGGAACCAAAATGTTTTGGCTAGTAAGTCTGAGACTTTCAGCAAGCATTATTTATAAGAGGAGCATAGTTATTATATTGGCTTATATTCCCAAAATATTTGCAGCAATTTCTAAGTAGGATATGCCTAGCCCTTGACTTGGAAGACTAAAAAAGGCTCGTGTATTTCTCCTTAATGAATTCAATCAGTCCTGGAAACCTCAAGTATTAAACAAGTAAAAGTCTCCCAGGGTTTTGTTAATTCACGTTGTTTTCTGATGAAACAGTAGGTTTTTCTAATCATTAAAAAGTATACTCCTAGCATGGAAAACAAATCCTCAGCAGGGAATGAAGCCCTCCTGGGACATCCAGACAAGTAGTTGTCCTGCTTCTGACAACAGCCCCAGGGGCTGGGAATTCACTTTGAACAAAAGGATTTTTTTTCCCCATTTTTTGGAGGACTCTAATTTTTAGAACATTCTTCTCATATTGCGCTGAAATTGTATCCCTGCAGATTTCACCTTCATGATATTCTTTCTTGCTCTTATTTGTGGGCTTCTCTTTCTCTGCTAGGCCCATAAATTTTAGTGTTTCTTTCTTATTTCACACACTGTCCTTGGACAATCTATGGTTTCAGGGTTCACCTACTCAGTGTTAAGGATATCTCAAGCCCAGACTTTCACACTGAGCTCTAGATAAATATATTCAACCACCAACTGGTCATATCCACCTGGCTGCCTCACAGGTACCTCATATTCAATTTATCCAAAACTGTTTTTACCTTTCCTTAGTCTCCAGAATTTGGTGAATGATGCTACCATCCTCCCAATATCCTAAGTCAGAAGCCAGGAAGTCATCTTGGATTTCTCCCACTCACAGCTCATCAGTTATTGAGCCCTTTTGATATTGCCCTGTTAAAATGTCATATATCTCTTTCTCCCCAACTTCACTACCAAAGGTCTTCATTGCTTCTTGACTGTTAATTATAAAAGCTTTTAATTATATTGTCTCCTTGCTTCAGGCTTCACCCCCTTCAGTCTTTTTCCTTAACCCCTCCAGAGTGAACCACCAAAATTTAAATCTCTTGACACCACCTGCTCAAAATTCTTAAATGGTTTCATCTTGTGAGAGGATAATCCTAAATGCATTTGATGACTTTTAAGATCCTATAGACACATCCATCATGATGGCTATTTTTAATATATGAAGAACTCCTACAACTCAACAAACAACCTAATTAAAAAATGGGCAAAGATTTAAGTAGACATTTCTCCAAAAAAAGATATGCAAATTGCAAATAAGCACATGAAAAGATAATCAACATTACTAATCTTTAGGGAAATGAAAATTAAACCACAATGAGGTGCCACTTCACACCCATTGAAATGACTACTACAAAAACCCCACAAAATAATAAATATTGGCAAAGATGTGGAGATATTGGAACTCTTGCGCACTGCTGGTGGAAATGTAAAATGGTGCTGCCACTATGGAAAACAGTGTGGTGATTCCTCAAAAAATTAAAAGTGAATTATCACATGATCCAGCAATCCTACTTCTAGGTACATACCCAAAAGAATTGAAAGCGGGGATTCAAACAGATATATTTGTACAATCATGTTTATGGTGAAATTATTCACAATAGCTAAAATGTGGAAGCAACCCAAGTGTCTTACCAGTGGATGAATGGATAAACAAAATGTGGTATATACACACAAGTTGCCTTAAAAAGGAAGGAAATTCTGACACATGCTACAACACTGATGAAACTTGAAGATATTGAGTGAAATAACCTTATCACAAAAGGACAAATACTGTACAACTTGTCTTATATTAGGTACTTAGAGTAGGTAAATTCATAGACACAGTAGGTAGAATGGTGGTTGCTAGGAGCTGGTTGGAGGGGTAAATGGGGGTAATGTTTCATAAGTGCAAAATTTCCTCTTAAGAAGATAAAAAAAGTTCTGGATCAGAGGGTGGTGATCGTTGTCCAACAATGTGAATGTACTTAAAGCCACTGTACGCTTAAAAATGGTTAAAATGGTCAATTTTATGTCATGTATATTTCACTACAATTTAAAAAAAGAAAGATCTTGTAGAACCTGATTCTTAACTATCCGTTCTTGTTAACAGCACTTGCTCCAGCAGTCCTGAACCGCTTATAACTCCTCAAATACACTAGGAGTTTCTGATTCTCATGAACCAGTGCTTTCCTGTGTGTTGCCTGGTAATTTCTTACTCCTTCTTCAAGTTACTGCTCAAATCTAGGGTGACTACCCATCACCCTGATTTGCCTGGAACTAAGGGGTTTCCCAGAATTTGGGACTTGCAGTGCTTCAATTAGGAAGGTCTCAGGCAAATTGGGACAAGTTGGTCACCCCACTCAAATCCCAACGTTATACCGTTTGCAAATTTGATCAGCATCCGCAAATATTCTGAGTGTCCTTGTTTAAAAACTTGAAAACTTCAACTTGGAAAGAATCAACATCAGAATTCTATGTGCTGGAAGATATTTATGCAGATTCATATCTATTTATTAATTGACATCTCTTGAGCAATTATATATTCTTTGGCTTGTGCTATCATCTAAAACATATTTCTTTCTTTTCTCTATAAGAGTATCATAAAAATCTAGTCAAATGCCTTGCTGAGATCCAGATACACTGTATCAAAATGCGTTCTGTTCCTTTGATCCACCAGTTTTGCCAACCTGTCCAATACAGATCTTCTTCGTGAACGCATACTGGCTTCACATGGTCATAGTGTGTGTGCGTGTGTGTATATGTGTGTGTGCCCTTGGGAGTGCATGTGCGTATCTGAATAATCCTTTCAATTAACCACTCTAGAACCTTACCTTGGACCAACATTGATTGACTTATAAAGAAATATCCTACTCTACTCTGTACCCACATTGCCACAGATTTCATAAGTTTTCAAAAATATTGAAGCCAATAAAGGGAATGAAAGATTTTCTTCTCCTGACTGTATTAGATTTAGAAGCCAGTACTATAAGCAGTGTCTTTGTTACTGAAATATGTCTCTCAGAGCACAGACTTGGGATCTACCTGCTAGGACCTGGTGAACTGGCTGAGTCTGAAGCAAACAAAATCTAGGATTCTTAGGAATGTTTGTTTCACATGTAAACTAGCCATGGGAATACACATTTATTTACAGGGAGACAAATACAGGTCTTGATTAGTGGCAAATCATCCACATTAAAACCAGTAATTGCTACCCTTTGGAGGGATTTGGAGACAGATGCACCTCAGTTTAAACTGATAGTTTAAATAATTGCAACGTTTGTTTTATTTTGTTTCCAAGTGGAAACAGGGCTGTGTCTGGCTGTTCTGGGTTTGCACCATGCAGCTAGGGAAGAGAGCCCTTTCCCTCTGTGAGAGGTTAGTTTATTGCCTGCCTGCAGTGCAAGCTTCATGAGAGTTGCAAATAAGAAACAAATTTCAAATGCAAAGAAGAAAACGAGTTTGTATTTATTACACAAGATAAATTCCTGGCATTGAAATCTTTAGCTGCTCAATATGTTCAATCCCAGAAACTTCTGCTCTATTTCTTTATTTTGGAACAATAAATGGATTCAGTTTTCTCATCATGACACCATTCCTGAAGTACATTGTCTTAGAGTAAAATGTCAACCAACCAGCATGATAGTCATTACCTAAGAATAGTAAAAATCACAACGTTACTACTGTTGTTATTATTGTTATCATCAGGAAGACCTGTAACCCTAATATGACTCTGCCACTGATTAGCTTTGTCTTGTAGTCTGTTTCATGATTTGTAAAATTGGGATAAACAGTGCCTGGACTGTAAACCTCAAAGGATGCTTGGGAGTTGGTGACATTTACTGAGCGTGCTCTGTGTGCCAGAATGTTTGGCACTTTACATTCATCTTCACAGCAGCCCCATGAACATGAATGGTAGTATTACCCTCATTTTGCAAACAGGGAAACTGATGCTGAGAGAGATTAAATAATGTACCTGAGATCCCATGGCTTCCAGGATTTGATCCCATACTGAGCTGAATCCACCCTGCCTATAGCACATGCGTGCACTTTTTCAGCTATAAGCTATAGACCTACCATAGAAATGTAGGTACATGAAAAGAGCACTGGTTCTCTCGTCCAGAGTGAGATGGGGATTTTACACATTCCTGTGGATTTCCTAAAAACCCTATATGATTTCACTGATTTCTTAAGCCAAACGTAACAAGGTTAGTGGAATCTTTCAGAAGTATCACATAACAAAGCTGATGTTTATACAATATTAAAAGCATCACCTATTATTTACATAAATGTGCTTAATGTCAATGCATTTAAAAGAAGCATTCAACACAAAGCTGATATTCATTCATGATATTCAAGTACTGCTTAACCTTCATATAATGGAAACAATTGTTTATGCAATCTGGTCCATGAGTTCAAAAAATCTTTCCTTTTATATGCCTTCTTTTATAAAATGTCAATGGGGGAAAAATTTCATCTCAGCTACTGTCATCCAACACCGTTTCTCTTGCATTTTATTCAAACCAAAAATTTTTAGGAAGAACATTCATCTCTCCTAGAATTAGTCTGGTTACTCTTGAAGACACACTCTAATTCTTTCCATTTCTTGTATTTCCTAAATATTTTCTACCCACATTTAGTATTTCTTTAACCAAAGTAATGCTCCATACTCTTGGGCTGGCACTAATGGAATTCTGAATACTTTCCCCTTGAATATATACTCCAAAATATATTGTTCTGGTCCTAGGATACATATATTTTGTTTTACCCATTGGATATAGTGGTTATGAGGGTGAGGAAATTTAAAAAATTAAATACTCTCTGAGAAGAAAATGATCATTGATTACAGTGGGCAGATACTATCCTAAATTCCTAATTTTGAGACAGTTTAAACATCAAAGTGATTTTGCATTTCTTTTCGTTCTAGTCAATATTAACACAAACTAGTCCCTTAATTTAAAGGACTGTTGGAGCTGTTATAGAGTCTTTAAACATGACTAAAGTTTCCTCCGAGGAGAGAAATGATTTGTATGTCATCCAACTAATGCCTTCGGGTCAATCTATTTCCTAAATTAAAATGTAGAAACATGAGCTGAATAGATAGACTTAAAATAAGGAGCAGCAATGAAAGAGAAAGAAACTGATTCTTGAGTCTTGTCTTTCTCTCTCTCTCTCTCCACACACACACACACACAACAGGTGCACAGGAAAAGAATTTTGATTTAATAATCTGTGTGCAAACACTAAACAAAATAAAATAGAAAAATAGCTCTACATGGTTAATTCATGTGGTTAGTATAAGCTTTAGTGTTTGCTTCAACAAAATGGGAGACAAGTACTATATCATAGTGAATGTGAAAGCCTAAGAATTGTAGGTCAGGAAAAATAATTTTAGAAGGTGCAATTCAAAGGGTAAATTTAGAAAATTTTATCTTGGAATTCATGCCAATCTGAAACCTTTGAGATCTTTGAATAAACAAAAGTGTGACCGTGTTGGAAATCTTATTTTAGAGCACAAGAGGGTCAAATATAATCATTTGGATTCATTTTCCCTATTGGATGAGAGCCAGTGGAATCAAGTGTAGTTACACTGAGTCCTGCTATTAATCACGCGCTCTTATTTTCAGGTCTGCCGGGAAACAACTGTGGCAGACAGATTGAGCTGGCATGGAGAGATCAGAAATAGGAGAGCCCTTTCTATGAAAAGACCTAGATGAGCCTCAGAGAAGGAGTCATGGACAGACTGGAGAAATGTGAGGTGTTTGAAGCTAAAAATCAAAAGGATTTATTTTTGGTGGGGAAAGAAATTAACCCCCACCATAATCTTTCACAAAGCTATTGAGTAAATAGTAATTCTTTTTTTTATTTTTTATTCTTTTGCTGAGGAAGATTTGCCCCTGAGCTAACATCTATTGCCAATCTTCCTCTATTTTTGCTTTAGGAAGATTAGCCCTGAGCTAACATCTGTGTCAATCTTCCTCTACTTTATATGTGGGTCGCTGCCACAGCACGGCTGACGAGTGGTATAGGTCTGCACCTGGCATCGAAATCTATGAACTTGGGCTGCTGAAGCAGAGCATGCCAAATTTAACCACTAGGCCATAGGGCTGGCCCCACTATAGTAATTCTTTATATACTTGAAAACAAAATTGTTTCAACCTAAACCTCTTTTAAAATATTTCTTTAAATGTTAGAAGTTGTGACTGGGGTGGGGGTGGGGGTTGATGGAGGGGAGTCGGGCACACAGAGGCTTAAAGGTACTAATAATGTCATTTCTTTTTCTTTGTTTTTCTTTTGTGTTTTTGTTTTTGGGTTTTTTTGGTGAGGAATATTGGCCCTGAGCTAACATCCATGCTGATCTTCCTCTATTTCGTATGTGGGACATCACCACAGCATGGTTTGATGAGTGGTGTGTAGGTCCACACCCAGGATCCAAGTCCATGAACCCCAGGCCACCAAAGCATAGCGTGCAAACTTAACCACTACACTACCGGGCCAGCCCCAATAATGTCATTTCTTATATGATACTGTTGTTTTATTCTTTAAATTTTACATGACACATGATGTACTCTCTTTCAATGATATATTTCTTTCTTTCTTTTTTTTTTGAGGAAGATTAGCCCTGAGCTAACTGCTGCCAATCCTCCTCTTTTTGCTGAGGAAGACTGGCCCTGAGCTAGCATTCATACCCATCTTCCTCTACTTTATATGTGGGACACCTACCACAGCACGGTGTGCCAAGCAGTGCCATGTCCACACGGGGGATCCGAACCGGCGAACCCTGGGCCGCTAAAGCAGAACGTGCACACTTAACCAGTGCACCACCGGGCTGGCCCCTGAATGATATATTTCTTGATAAAAATTTTTTACCATTAGGAGATGCCATTTAGTATGCTGCTGTGATTCTAAGCACCTCGCTTATCTGTTAACATATCTTCATCCTATTATTTGAAAATTATTTTGTTTATGTACATCTACTACAGTATCACACTCTAATTAAAAGATGTAAGATTAAACCTTCCTTTCTGAACCACTTTTAGACTACAGTTTTGTCTTGTGACAAATGAAGAAAATTGCCAGAAGAGATTCAGGAAAATTAAATTTGAGTAGAAACTTTCCTTTACTCCTGAACCTGTTACTCCCATAGAATGGCTCCAAATAATAGTTCTGTAAAGGTATTTGGGTGGAGATATGCTGAAAGGTTTAGAAAACATATATCTCTATAGAGAATTCTCCCCCAATCTGTCCCTCTCCTGTCTCCAACATGCTACTATATCTCGTATCAGGAGCACATTGTTTGTAGCAATTATTTTTTAATGGGAAGAGGGAGTCGGGGTGAAATCCCTAAAGTTTTAAAGGCAAACTGGAAAGTACCAGTTTTAATTTAACTCTCTCTATATACATTTGAAGATTAATGGGCTCTCTGGTAATGCTGTAGCTTTTGGAACTCACTCAGAAGGGGGTTAAAATGGAAATGCTGACAGATTGTGAACTTCAGTGGTATGAATGGTGCCGCTGTAACACTTTACTACACAGGCATGATGCCGATTGTAACAGACATCCCTGTGGCCATATTTCAATTTTTTAAAAACTTTACACACACACAGACACATTTGTTTGAAGGGCAGACCAAAATAAAATATCAGTGTACTTAGTGGGACAATCTTCTGTACATCTGTGTCCCTTTTATTCTATCTTGTCTGGTGTTCGGACTGAGATTACCCTAGTGCTTTGGCTATGAACTTAAAACTGATTAAGGTTCCCTGCCAGAGAAAAGTAAGTTGCCTTCAAATCAGTTGGTAGTGTCCATTTACTTAAAACTGATTAAGGTTCCCTGCCAGAGAAAAGTAAGTTGCCTTCAAATCAGTAGGTAGTGTCCATTTACTTCACTTGACAAATGAACTATAAAGAATCAGTGCTATATGAATAGAATAGTGAGCCATTATACGGGAGGAATGAGAAACAGGTAACTGGGATGTCAGAGACAAGTAGTTAATAGACGGTGGCTCATATTTGTTTTGGTACTTCCAAGTTTTGTTTCAACAGGTCAGCTAGGCTACAGTAGATGTGAAATTATCAACTGGATAACCTTGAGATTCTGCTCAAAGGGAATGTGGTTGGGTGGGATTGGAATGGTGGACTTTTAGTATTATCCAAAATGTGACAAGAATGTCTGTGTTTCTGTCTGGTTTTCAGGTCCAGTCCCAATAAATATGTTACAGTTCCCACCAAAAGTCAGAATAAAACACCCTTCCAGCACCACATGGCCAAAAGCGCCTTGAAGAACCTGGGCAGCCAAGTGGAAGAAGAACACATCATATAGAGTTCAGTAGCTCCTTGACCAGCAAATCAAGAAAGGAAGATCATTCTGCAAACTGTTTTGGATGTACAGTTGAGTAAATTATTGAAACTGAGAGTAAAGAACCAGAACAAAGGAAGAACGATCCTAGCATAAACAGACTCGGGAAGGAAACAGTGGCAGCAAAGAAGATCAAGAGAGCTTGAGGAATAAAAGACAGGGAATTCATGTTGGATCAGAGCTGGAAAAATTTCGTCACCATCCAAGCTAAAGATTTTCATCAGTTTCCCTAGTGAAGAGGGATTGAGAGAGTTTGTCATTTGTAATCTGTTGTTTATAAACATGCCTTAGTTAGCTATGTGATAAGTGTATATAGTTCTCTTCCCAAAGTGACTATTAAGTCATTTCATGAATCTTTGTTGTCACCTTTTCAAAGTCCCCAGTTAAAGAATCTTTCCAGGTATTGGCCTGGAGCCCCCACCTCCTTATTGCAGCCAGAGAACGCATCCCTTATTACTTTAGCAAAGTCTGTGTGTCTAACTATGTGCTAAACACAAAAAGAAATCTTAACTTCCAGTACCCATATTTTAAAATGAGTAAAGTTCAAGCATGCATCTCTCAAATATTTCATCAGTTTCCAAGGAATCATGGCCAGCATACAAGAATCCTTCAAGTTTCTCTAGTCTAATGGATAGAGAAGAAAATTAGGTGAAGTCCAAATTCCTGAAAGAGGCTCCATGATCTTTCCAGCCTCCTCTCTACATTGTAGCCATTCCAACTGCAGGCCCCCGGTCATGATGCCGGGGTCTTTCTATTGCCCACATTGCCACCTTCACCCCAACTGGCTTGGACTTTCTTGTCTACTTGGCAAACACACACTCATTCTTAAAGACCTAAGCTTTATATGTTTCCACTCACTCTCAATAGAATTGTGTCTTATCTGCTTTGTGCCCTAACTGCCCCATATCACCTGCTGGTTATTCTTACTTTTTTCTATCATCCATACTGGTTGATTTTTCTTACTAGATTCTATCTCTAGCAAGTTATAAGCTCCTTAGAGGTAGTAATTATTTCATATATCTTCATAACCCCAGGTTTTAGAACAGTGCCTGGTACCTAGTACGTGGTTATTCACTCATTCAGTAAATATTTAAGCATGGAACTTTAAGCCATAATTATTTGTCTTCATAATTACATGAACAAGAGTACTTACTAAGAGATATCACAGGCAGTCAATAAATAAGTACTGTGTTCAGTAACTAAGTCAGGAATGGTTGGACATATTAACGTATGATCACTAGTCTATCTGCATCACAATTACCTCTAATACTTGTTAAAAATGCAGATTCCTGAGCCCCATCTCAGACATACTTAGTCAGAGCCTCTAGGCATAAAATTCAGGAATCTGTAACTATACAAAGCAACTTGTGACTTATATGCACGCTAAAATTTGAGAATCATTGGATTCCAAAGAGTACAGGCTTTGGAATTTGATGGATCTAGACCAGGGTTCCAGCTCTACCATTTATTAGCTGCATGACCTTGGAAAAGTAAATTAACCTCTCAAAGCCTCAGTTTTCTTACCTATAAAACAAATATAATAATGTCTCCTCATTGGGTGGTTGAGAAGATTATAACGTAAGATATGTTAAAGCACCTAGAACTGGCCCATTACAGAGAAGTGCTTGGTAGTATCAGTTCCTTCCTTGTCTTCCTGCTCCAGCTTCACTTTGCTCCCCAAGGTATCTTCAGCAATCGGAATACCTGAAGATAGGCACCACACCTGTCCCTTAGATATCCTCTGTGCAGACCAAGCAAGCTTATCATCATTGTCATAATTTTGAATATGATTGCTTGAACTCTATACACAAGCTAAATATTCATATTGCTTTTTTATCTCCTCATGGAACTAATCAGACTTTGATATGGGTTATATTAAATTTTTACTTTCGCATAAATGGATATTCCCTTTCTAAAGTACGCCAAGACTTGCAATGTCTGACAGGATCTGTAGGCATCTGTTGCCTCCCTATCAATTTTGAGACTGGCCTGGTGCAAATTAACTTTTCCTCCTCTTCCATGGAAAAACAGATATTTTAATGATCTTTCATAATATTGCCACTATTCTTGCAAGAATCTTGTTCCAAAATGTGGGAAAGTTTCTTCCATTTCCACACCACAAAAAAATACTCTTACCATTAGTCTGTTTTTCTTTTTTTGAAAAAGCGTGGGGGCTATATTCACTTTGAAATTCTTTGAAAGGATAAAATAGAAATGTTCTATATTGAATTTTCTAATGTTCTCTGTAGGGTGAGAGGAATTTTCACTGAGGGTGCTGGTAGAGGATCATGAGTGTGAGTTAGAGTTCTGATGTACCACCTCAGGCAGACAGCTATCCACAATCAGTTCTGGTCTGACTTTCGATGATGTGATTCCATCCCTAGTTACTGTAAATTTAGGTTCTCTGTTAAAGTCTGGAGCGTTTTGTATGAGTATCCATGTACAATATAGCAAATACCTGACACAAATTGTTGGAAAATTGTAGTGCTGATTTCAGATGGGGAAGATAAACCTTATTATAAAAGAACCAAAGATGTAAGGAAACATGAGAGAAGCAAGACGTTTTAGCTGGCCCTCAAATACATCCTAATGGCAACTATTATACAAATACATTGTAAAGGAAAAGTGTACATCATATCCTGCTTTACATTTAAAATTCAAAGTCTTGATTGTTTTGTCCCTACTATATTTTTACCTTAGCCTCCTCACTCCGAGGTTACCTTCGAAATAAGATTCCCTGGTATTCAAGCAAACATTTGCCAGTTGCTGAGCAAGTATTTCACCTTATTATGAGTTTTCTGTAGTCCACTTCCATTCAGCCTATCCTTTTCATTAGCTAACAGTAACTTTCCCCTTATACTACATGACATTGAGAGAACATACAGTTAGTAGAAAATTAGTCTCAGAAGCAGTGAATATGAAAAACACTAAGTTCATTTCTGAATGGAGGCGTGTAACCCTGTCATTTTGTTCTTCAAATATAAACGCTACGCTTCCTAGAAGACCATACCAGGAGAGGACTCCAGCTTGTTTCAACATTTTATGGAGGAAAAATCATAGGGTGGTTTTTGAAACTTGCAATATTACATTTGAAATGTCGAGTTTTCCCCTAGGCTGACTCTGCAAATGTGTATCTATCTACCCAGCTGTTTGACTGTCCTCGAGTCCAGCTCAGTCTGTGGATCTGCCTTCCTCTAGCTACACAAACTCATCTTAACTCATTTTTTATATGTCTTTGCTTCTTCCCTAGCATATTCTCCATGTTAGTTATTCCAAACCGTCCACATACTCCTCAGGAGTCAAATCCAACTATTTCCCTCAATCTTGAAACTTTTATTAGTTCTTTTTCTGATTTATGTGAATAACACATGCTTATTGTAAAATATAAAAATGGAAAAATAAAAAAGAATTAATGATAAAATTGAATTTATCATCACTAATTTCACCACCCATAAATTATTTTTATGCTACTATTAATATTTTGGTATATTTCCCTTTAATCTTTATTCTAGGATGCTTAATATACACCAAACATACCCATATATATTTTACTGTATGTAGTTTCTCATCGTGTTTTATCCACTTAAAATATTTTTTAAAATTGCCATGCTAGGAAATATCCTTCAAAATATTATTTTTCTCATTGTTGCATAAAGTTACGTTATATGAATGTACCATAAGTTGTCTATTTAGAAGCAAAATAATGCTGCGATGGTCATCCTTAATCATATGTTTTCATGGGCACATCTGATTATTATTTCCTTAGGATATATTTCTAGAATCAAAATCACTAATCAAAAAATATAGCAGTTTTAAGGCTTTTAATCCATATTGGCAAATTTCCTCTAGTTGTACCTAATTTACACTTCTCTAGCGGGTATAAGAGTACCAGTTTCACTCTACCTTCATCAACATTGCATGTTACACTTTCTTTAAAAATCTTCGTCATTCGCCTTTTTTAAAAAATGGGAACTTATTATTTTAACTTGTACTTCTTGAGCTGAGTTTGTTACATGTTTTAATATGTTGCGGGACAATTTGATTTCTTCCCATGTAAACTGCATATCCCCACTGTTCATTTTTCTACATTTCCATATTCATGTCTTTTCTTACTGATTTATAAGAAATCTCCATGTATTAAAGATCTTCACATTCTATCAAAAAAAAAAACGACCTGAACTCTTCGAAAATACCAAGGTCGTAAAGTGACTAACCACCCAGTTTTCCTGGGACTGCGTGGAGTTCCCAGGACATGGAACTTTCAGTGCTAAAAGCAGGAAAGTCTGGTAAATAGAGATGAGTTGGTCACCCTCACTGAGGACTGTTGCAGATGAAAGCAGACTAAATGCAACTAAATGCAACATGTGATCCTGAAGTGGGAAAAAATAGATTTTCTGCAACATAGGGAAATAATTGGTAAATCTTAAATAGGTCTACAGATTAAAGAATAGTGCTGTGTCAATATTAATTTCCCAATTTTGATAATTGAACAGTGGCTGTAGAAGAGAATATCCTTGTTTTTAGGAAATACACACTGAAGTATTTAGGATAAAGTGGCATAATGTCTGCAAAGTACTCTCAAACAATTGCGGGGGGGAGAGAGAGAGAAACAGGGCGAATATGATAAAGCCAACATGGTAAAAATGTCAGTATTTGGAGAACATGGCGGAATGGTATTTGGAAAATCCTCACACTCTGTGTTGTAACTTTTTATAAGTCTGTAATTATTTCAACATAAAATGTTTTATAAAAAGATATTAATTGTCTGCTATGCACTGCAAATATTTTCCCCAGTTTTTCATTTGTTTCTTCATTTGATTATATTGTGTAACATTTGTATTTCTTTTTTATTTTACCACTTGGAAAATTTAAATCATACTTCCGTCCGTCTTTCTGAGAGACCGCATGTCTTCGAGCACAGGCATGTCTGCCTGATGATTTTGTCCTCAGTTATTAGCATAGTGTCTGGAACCTATTGCTGCCCAATAAATATTTGATAAATAAATTGATAAATATAAATAATCTTACCCACCTCTAAAGAAGTACATTTTTACATATATTTACTTCTAAATCGTCACACAGTCAAATATTTCTACAAACCCATTAATTTGGAATTTACTTTGGTTGTACACAATGAGGTGGAGATAAATTTATTAAGACTAATAGTTTTAGCACTCTTTGTAAAGATCCTCTTTTCTAAGGAGTTTTGAAATGCCACCTTCATTATATACTGAATCTTATATCCTCACGAGGAGCTGTAGCAAGGTTGTATGTATTCTGTTTCAGTAGCCCCTTGTTCTGAAACTCTTCTTTTGATAAAAAGAGAAGGAGGGAGGGTGGCAGAGAGAGAGAGAGAGAGAAGGAGGAGAAGGGGAAGGGGAGGAGGACGAAGGAAGGAAAGGAGGACGGGAGGGAGGAAAAAGGAAGGAAGGGGAATTATCGAGAGCATCAACTTTATGCAGAGTCAGTCTTCATGGGTTTACATCTTGATTACCAGTTTTGAGATCTCAGACTATTTAACTAACCTTTTTCTGCCTTGATTTCCTCCTCTGTAGAATAAAGATAATAAATAGTACCTACTTAATGGGATTAAGAGGATAAAATGAGTTAATATATATAAAATACTTAGAACAATATTCAAGCACGGTAAGCATTATGAAGTATTTGTTATATTATTCTGTTTTGAACTCCTATACTATCATTTAATAATGCTATATGCTTTTTGTTCTGTCTTCTTGAGTCTACATTGTTTCCTCCCACTTTCTGTCACCTAAGTTTGTGTCCTTGGCTCTCTGTTCTTCATTTCAATATTTACTTATTAGAAAACAGACTCCACTGTCAAGGCCTCAAGTACCATTTTATGCAGATAATGAAGAAATCTAAGCTCTGGCTGCTCTCCTGAACTCTAGCTTCCAACTCCAACAGATCTTTGGATAGTTCCGACACAACGTCTTACCAAGATCTCAAATGTAGTATGTCTCAAATGGAATTAATTATCTTCCTTCGACCTTGGGCAATGGCATAATTTCTTAATCACTCAGAGTTGAAATTTCATCTATATATATCTTAATCTAACCAGTTATCAGATCTTCTTGATTCCCTTTTTTTTTGAGCAAGATTAGCCCTGAGCTAACATTCATGCCCATCTTCCTCTACTTTGTATGTGGGACGCCTGCCACAGCATGGCTTGATAAGCAGTGAGTAGGTCCGCACTCAGGATCTGAACTGGCCAACCTTGGGCTGCCGAAGGGGAAGTGCAAACTTAACCACCGTGCCACAAGACTGGCCCCTTGATTCCTTTTTATAATGATTCTTATTTAGCTTTTCTATTGTTCCTACTATAGTTCAAGATACTAAAATATTTCAACACCTACACCGACCTTATCCTCCAGCCTCTTTCTTTTCCATCTTGGCATCTGGTGCTGATCAATCTTCTTAAAATGAGAATTTGAAACATAATCACTTATCAGTTTGAAATTCTTTAATTAGTTTCCTATTGACCATAGATTAAACCTTAACCCATGGAATGTAAACTCAATGAAGGGAAGAATTTTCATGCGTTTTATTCACAGATGTACCTCAGTGCCTAGAATAATTCCTGGCACATAGTAGGTAACATGATAAATGTTTATTGAATGACTGAGTGAACTCTTATCCTGGCATTCAGGAGTTTCCATAGCTTACCCTCAACTTCTCTTCCAAGGCGTCAACCTCTAACCCAAGCTACTGAATCTACTCCTATATTAATTCAGAGGTCTTCCTCTTGTCCATTTGCTGTTAGTCTCCTACTCTCCATTTCCAAGCATAATATCTTTCTCTTCTCCACTCGTGTAAATCCTCTTCACTTTTCAAGGCCCAGCTAAGTCCCAAGGTTTCTGGTTAATCTGTCTTGATAAATTTGAGCTATGCGAATCTCCATCCTAAAAAGTCAAAAGCATTTAAACCTTACACTGTTTATTTTTTACTGGGCAAACGCTTCCTCTCCCCCAAATGAACATAACTCTATTTGAGGGTATACGCACTCTTTGCCATCTCCTGCATGATAAGGGCTCTGTTAACTCTAACCAGCAACTGCTTTCTTCTTATATTCGAAGAACCTGAGATACATTTTAATAATAACTCCATTTCAAACAGTATTCAAATATTGGGACTCAATATTGTAAATAGAAAAATATTTTTAATCCTTAAGTAACTGACGGGGAAATGGAGAGAGAAATTGAGTTGGGTGAGTTACTTAAGACCTGCTTAATTGTTATCTATGCTTTCCCCCAAACCCAATTAATTGTCCTCCTTTAGCTGGCCAGTAGTCAAAAATAGAAAATCTGTAATTTAGGGCTATTTAAGAATGACTATCTTTCCTCAGCCCCGGATTTATTTCTAGGAGGATTCCAGAAAGCTGTGGCTATTTGTTACAAAAATCGGGGGTGGAAGGGGTAGACTTTACAGAGGCTAGAGCTGGCATGTGGCCCCTTAACTAAGTGATCAAAGTTAACATCACTAGTAATAAGATATAACAATGTTATGTTTACCCAAAAGGATGCCCTGAGAAAAGGCACAGCATCGCTTCAGTGGTATTTATGCTGAAGATACACAACCTGAATCTAATTATGAGAATACATCACACAAATCCAAACTGAAGGATCTTCTACAAGTGACTCACCGGTGCTCTTCACAAGTATCAAAGTCATGAAAGACAAAGGACGGGAAACCCCACAGATGGAAAGAGACTAAGGAGATATGACAATTTAATTAATCTCTTTGTTAATTAATTAATTAACAAACACAATGTGGGATCCTGGATTAGATCCTAGAGCAGACAAAAGACATTTGGGAAAACTGACAAAATTTGAATAAGATCTACATATTAGTTAATAGTATTGTATCAGTGTTAATTTCCTGGTTTTGATAATTGTACTGCAGTGATATAAGACAAGAACCTTAGAGGAAATTGGGTAAAGGGTATACAGGAATTCTCTGTACTATTTTTGCAACTTTTCTGTAAATTTAAAATTATTTCAAAATAAAAAGTTGAAAAATTGAGGGAGAGGAAGATGAGTTAAATTCTATATTCTTGGAGAAAAAATTCCAAGGGTCACATCAATCATTTCTATTCGTCTATACGGTCGCTTTAACCCTTGTAATATGTGTGTAATGTGGGATGCCTTTCAGCATGAGGAAGGCTTATTAGCCGCACAGAATAGACAAGGAAAATTTGGAGAAATGATATTCATTGGTATACATCAGTCATTCATTGGATAGACACGCCAAGTAGTATTTTAGGTGCTGAAAATATAACAATGAGGAAGATAATAGATTCCTGGCTTCCTGAAATTTCCAGTCTTACTAATAAGAAAGAGAAAATCAGAACTTATTTTTTGCAAAAGTTGGAAGGTGGACTTTTATGAAAAGGCTGTAGAGGATGGGGACTCACGTCAAAAAAGAAATTTGTTAGAAAAATTGGAGAAGGCATTCAAATCGGCAAGGCCATGGTGTGCTAGCGTGCTCGTGATGCTTAACTGCAGACCATTAATCCCTGCTGTAAGCGGGAGAAGGGCAGAAGGCAGAAAAGTGGATTGCAGGAGAGAAAAATCAGTAGAAAGTAGTAACGGGGACAGACTGAAAGGAAAGAGGGAAGGGGAGGAAAGGTAGAAATGAGAACCGTGGCAGTCAGTCAAAAGCATGACTTAGGCCACAGACATAACTGAGAAAAAAGCAAGACAAGTCGGAGGAGAGGGAAGGACTCCGCTGAGCCAAGTGTGGTTTCAGAAGGTGTGTGTGAAGAGGTTAAAGAAAAAGATTAGGGATGGGAGACACGCAAGAGGGAAACATCAAATTGGGGACTGCTGAAGAAGGGAATGGTGCATGGAGACTTCGCGGAAGGAAGGATACTGGTCACCTACAAGCTTGGGAAAGGTGGAGGGAGGACGGCGTGGGAAGCGAGAGCGCCCGGGCGGTGCCAAGCGGCTGCGTGCGCGCCCGGGGCGCGGTCGGCCCAGGGGCTTGCGAACAGGGGGCCCCGGCCGGGCGCGGGGTGGGGGAAGGTTGCGGGGTGGAGGGGGAGGTGTGCACTATGTTTGGTGATGTCATTGCAAGTCAGTGAGCGGTGAAATTTAACACCGGCCGGATTCGCTTGGCTCCTCTTCTTCCAGGGGAAGCAGCCGGCGGCAGTCCGTGCCGAGCGCCTGCAGTTACCACCGGCCCCCTCGCACCGACTAGATTTCCGAAGTGGGTGTGTGTGCTTGTCTGACAAATGTTCCGGCGCGGGCTGTTTCCAAGGACTTCCTCTCTCTCTTCATCTCCTTCCCTCCCCCACCCCTTTCTCCTCCCAGGCCCAAAGCAGAGGACTCCACTGGAGTCACAGAGTCGCCTTTGAACCGCAAGTGAACTCGCGGGCTGCACTCGCAGCGGAGCTCCCGCTGCTGCCGGCGCCCCGCCGCCTGCCAGTGAGGTCTCCTCCTCGCCCGCCCTCCTAGGGGAGCGCCCCCCCCCCCCCCCCGGGCTCGTCCGTTACCGAGCTAGGGAGCTAGAAAGCCTAGCTGTCCACCCTTCGGGTGCTATTGCGATCCCTCTCCCCGTCACCCCCCTCCCTTTTTTTTTGGTTGTTGTTGCGGTTTTGGAGCATCTTTTTCATGTGATTTTTTTTTCCTTTTTCATGGACAGTACCTGCACCCTTAGCAGTTCGGAGTTGGCTTCTGTTTTCCGTTAGCGCTTTGCTGCACGGACAAATGCATACAAATGCATTTAGGAGCCCACAGGACAAGGCGTGGAAAGGTCTCCCACACAGCAAAAACGTAAGTAGCCCACCCGCCAGGGCAGGGGTTAGACCAACCCCTCTCCCCACCCCCGGATCCGCCGAGCCGGTTGGAGATTTGTGCTCCTGCTCCTTGGCACTTTCTGAAGTTGGGAGCCGATGAGCAGCTGTGGCATCTTCCTCTTGTCTCCTCAATTTGTAAAATACCGTGTTTGAAAGGAAGCCTCCTGCCAGCGGGTCCCTCAGACAGTTTATGCTAAAGAGATCCTGCGGCTCGGGAGGAAAAGCTCGCTGGCGCGCGTCCCGACGCCGGCGGCGGCGGCTCCCGCGGCTCCGGAGGTGGGCTCGGACGCCCGCCCCGGCTCCAGCTTCCGCCGCCCTGGGGCCCTTCCTCCCTACTCCTCCCTCAGGGCCCTAGCTGAGGTCCTGCTTCCCTGCGGTGCTCCTCGGGGCGTCCAGCTTGGGGACTGCTGGGGCGCTAGCGGTCCCCTGGGCTCTGTGCGCGCAGCCTCGACCGCGGGGCACAGGCGTGGGGCAGAATTGCCGAATGGGGGAGAGGGTGCCTGCAGAACCTCGGGCGTCAGGGCGCTGCTAGACCTACGGGACTCAGAGGCAGTCGACTCGTCGTTAGAAGGCCAGCAAACGTGCAGCCCATCTGGAGCCAAGGTTGCGCCCTGATCCCTGGCATGTCACTGTGGAAGGGGCCGGACTAGGGGGCGGGGCTGCTGCTCCCGGGGAGTGTTCGCGCCGGCCCTGATTGGCACCCCACCTACACTTTGGGCGCTGTACCTGCTCCCACCCCCTCACTGGGTAAAGAGCGTGGGTAGGGGGCGAAAGACCTTGGCCAGCTGCCCGGGTCCCCCTGGAAGAGGTCAATGGATTACGCAAGTTTGCTTCTGGGCCCGGGGAGGCGAGGGACAAAAGCGGCTGTGGTCGTTCCCTGCCGCGAAGCTACTCCTCGGGAGAGTAGGTGCCCGCCGGGAGGGTAGGAGGAGGGCAGGGGGTAGAACTGCCTGGGCCAGCCGAGGGCAGGCGGAGGCGGGGTGCGGAGAAAGACCGCCTTGTGGCAGCGTTTGTGTGAACATGTGCTTCCCAGCCGCGTGCGGCCGAGCCTGGCTGGGGCTCGCGCGCTCTCTCCTCCGAACCCTGGACTCCCTGGCAGCCGGGCTTCCACTCCGGCGGGGATGCCCTTCCCCACGCGCCCGCACCTGGACGAATCAGGAGGAGGAAAGCTCCCACCCTCCGCACCCGGCGCGTGCGACGAGGTGCCAGGGCCAGGAGACCCAGGTCCGAGAGGAGGTCAGCTTTGCCGACCGCCTTCCCCCGAGCGGCTCACGGAGTCGAAGTGGCTTCCCAGGCAGGTTTCCCATCCCTTCTCTCCATAGAAGTCCCTCCGCGTGGACCCATCCGGAGATCCGGGCAGGGGGCGCAGCCCATCCTGTAGGACCGGGAGCATCTTCCCGCTGATCCCAGAGGGGCCCATGGAATGAGGTTCGGGCCCCCGCGGGTCCAGAGCCACCAGGAGAGGCTGGGTGAGGCCCTCTACCTCCTGTGGAGCCGCAGCCTCTGCGTCCATCCGTGTGCCCTTCTTGGCCTCCCTGCCAGGTTCGGCCCCGAGGGCTTTCTCTTCGCCACTGAGCAAGGCCTACATCGCTGCCTAACATTCCCCTTGGTAGTTGTGACCAACCTCAAGGATTAAAGCAGATCTGCTCCTGGCCTCTGTCTTGTCTGGTTTACACTTCCCTTCCAGACGCTCCCAGAAAAGGTCTTGCATAAATTCTTGGGCAGTTTGGGGTTTGTAAATTGGGTCCAGATGATTGGGCGGTGGGAGGCAGAGAAACCAAACAGAAATGGCTTATACCGAGGAACTTCTGAGGAAAAATCAGACTGTGTGGAATGGGAAAAGAACCCTTGTGGAGAGACATTGGGTGGGTAGCCGGTCCTGGGTGAAGGCGCTGGTCTTCCCTGCCCTCCCAGAGAGCCTCTCCACCAGGGGCCTTGCAGCCTCTTTCTACATCCAGTTTGTTCCACCACAGTTGCCAGTGGGGGTGGGCTGCAAAGAATAAGGGTAATTCAAGGTTACATCAGATTGCAGCCCCTCACAGCTCCAGCCACACACGCGCAAAGCGGGGAAAACAGTTATTGATTGAGCTGAGAACATTGTTTCTCAAAAAAAATCCAGTCTCCATAAAGAATTCAGAGTTCTTCAGTTTGAAAAAAAAACGCTATAACCCTGTAGGAAAGGGGCTTGGGAGAAGCAGCTGATTAGCTGATGATAATCTCAGGCCTCTGAATTAAACCTGTGGGGCCCTAATGAAATCCCTGAGGTTTTCATTTTCCACCATCCTTTTGTGGTGATGTTTTATAAGAGCAGGGGTAGTTTTTAAAAGTCACAATTATGATTAGTCACTCAAAAACATTTACAGTTTTAAAAATGGATCCTTAAAAGCCTTTTATTTCATGGAGCTGCCTTTAGATGGGTTACTTAATATGAATCCATGAAATTAATAAAAGGAAATTAAAACCAAAAGTCAGCGTTAGATACATTGATTTATCATATTATCAGAAAGTCTCCCAGGCAGGCTATTATTGTAATTAAAGAGTTTCTATAATCAAAGTGGGGGGAGAGTTTTGGATATAAAGATCTATTTCCTAGCTGGCATGAAATTCTATTTTTAAAGTTGCTTAGTTAACTTTGTGTTCAAATAAATATTTAAAATAAACTGATGTCTCAGGGAGAGAGATTGTAATTTCTGGAAAGTAATTTTGAGTGTTGTTTAGATATTCTGCTTGGTAATCTGTGAAGTTGCAGGAGAAAAATAAATTTTATTAGAGGAATTAGAATAGCTGTGCTAGTTACCTTGCTATACTTTGCAACTATAACTTAGAATTTGTAACTCTGAGCAACAAGTGAAGACCATTTCATTTTCATTCTTACAAAAGGCTAATATTATTCTATCAATCATTCACTGATCATTCATTCAATCATTTATTCAATAAATGTTTACTGAGCTCCAACTTTGTGCCCAGTATAGTTCTAGGGAGAAGGGATACAATGGTTGAACAAGACAGAAGCATAGTTGCTGCCCTCCCAGTGCAGCCAGTTCAGTACAGGAAACAGAAAACAAAAAAACCAAGTATAACAAAATGAGATAAGGGTATTTACAGGAGGACACCTAGCAGTCCTGGGTACGTGGGGAGGCTAGGGAGGGGTAATACTGGAAGGAAAGGCTGACCAAAGGAAATGAAGTCTAGACTGAGAACTTAAGTTCCAAAGCTTGGAACTTTCCAAACAGAGAGAACAGTAAAAGGCCCAGAGGTGAGACAGCACGGGGCATTTGAGGGCCTGAGAGAAACGAAGTTAGTTGGAGCACACATTCTAAGGGAGGAGTGACCGGAGCTGCGTCTAGAGAGATAAACAGAGACTAGATCATAAAAGGCTTTTAAACCAGCTTACTTTCTTAGCTAAACAAATGGAGGTTAGGAAGACTTGACTTCTTGATCTTGGGATCAGTGTGCAGGTAGAAGATGCTGGAGAAGTCATATATTTGTTGAAACTCAAGACCACCTGATAGTCTTATTGACTGAAGGTTGACAGATTCATTCATCCATTTAAAAATCTTTATTTAACATTAGTATATGCCAGGAACTTTGCTAGGCTAGGCAGCAACCAGTTTAACAATCTCTGCCATATTAGGAGGACAGACTAGTTTAGATGATTTTTCTTCCCTGTAACTGACTGGACTCTAGGCATTTTGTTTACTAGACGTCCTTAAGCATTTTCCTCCCTTGCATTCATGAATTGCCCATATGCTTGGAATTTAATCAAAAGTTCTGGTATGCTTCACACTGGATTGGTTATACAAGTACCTAGTGAGTTGAATTGATAGTCTAAGAAATTCATTGTATATAAGTTATCGACAACACTTTACTCCCTAAATCACCTAACTTTATCCCAACTGCTGGGATGAGAACTGTTTTTCAGTTATTTTGAGAACAAAGGACGAAAATTTTACTATCTGGATCTTGGCAGCTAGTAAAGAGGAAAATCTGTAAAGCTATCACGACTTGAAGTTTTTGGCTTGTAAATGTAGTGTGATGGAAATTGTTTAAATTATTGATGTATATCATGTATGTTTTTCAGATTAGTTCACTCTTTCCAGTTGGTTTAAATGAAAATCACCACCTCATTAAAAAAAAGTTCACTATTCACAAGATTTCACAAGGTCTTCTCACTACTATAAATTGCATCTATATAGGCATAAGCATCAGTAGCCTGAAGTCATATATCATAATATCTGAGTCTCTCATGGGTGCCCTAAACAAGAAGATGCCTGAGATTCCCCTAAAGTAACTCAGACCCTTCAGATAAAGGGAAAGTTGAATAGCACTAAGAACTATTTAGGGAAGATGCCTGGGATGGATATTAGCTCCTTAAATATTCTGAGTATGGTCTTCGGATATCTATTTCCGGCTTGATCCCATTTAGGCCTTCACCCCTCACATGTCTGGTTATGTTTTGACTGTGGTTTATATCAAACTGAAAATGTGGCTAGCAGACCAGACACACAGAGTATTTCATATTTTGTTAGATATCCTCAAATATTAATATCATGAGTTATATTTTCTGAACCTTTATTGAATGTTTGTTACCATACTGTTGGCTTCTTTTAGACCTGGTCTGATTTTGTTAAATGTCTGAGCATAGGTACTTCTGTTACTTTATATTAGTGACACATGGTCCAGACAGACAAAAAAGTGAACAAAAACAGACGTGCTTTCAATATTTGAAAAATATTCATATTTAATACATTAGCTAGACTTCTTGTTAGAGTAAACTAAATATATGAACAAATTAGCAAATTTAGTAGACTATTTCAGGTTGCTTAATTAAAAGAGTATTGGCCAGAACTGTAGGAAGACCTGGATTTGTGGTTAAATGACCTGTCCTTTATACATAATGATTTATAGAACATCTTGCTCAGTAATTTGATCTTCGTCCTTTAATGCCAGTTTATCAATGGAATCCCACCATAGACACAAACTTTAGGGTTTTATAATTGGAATGTAAAATATAAAATTTATATTATGTCATCATGTAATAGATGAGTCAGCTGAGACTCAGAAAATTGAAATGATCCACCCAAGGTCACACAGTGAGTTAGAAATAGAACCAGGATTAGTCTTTGACTCTCAATCTATTGTTACCTTTTTATTAACCATGTTGTTTTCTCTCCAACTTACTACAGTTTTAATTTTAACTTACATGAGGACTCTAGCACGTCTCAGCACTGTATGTACAGCACAACAGGGGGGAAGGGCAAAGCACAGTTGCTGCCCTTAAGAACTCTATCATCTACTGCTAATGTCGAATTGCGATATTTTTTCTTTATTAAGTAAATGTATAGTAAATGTAATATCATGGGAAGGGAGGAAAAAAACCAAAGAAATAAACAAGCCTGGCCCAACTAGACATTTCCCAGAAAGCTTAAATTCATTAGACATCCATTTTATACAATGATGGAATTTGGCTCTTTATCAAAGGATTATGTCAATTAAACTTGATGTCTTCTCTGTGTTCCCACTTCAGAGACAAGAAAAACAGTTAAAATGAAAAAAAAAAAAAGAAGAACAAGAAAAAGAAGAAGGCTTCCACTTACCCTACCATAGCACATTTTTTTTAAAAAATTTCTTTCTCTTCTTTCTTTTTTGGAGATCCAACTAAAAGCATCCTTATTTTCCTTTACTTTTCTCAAGTGTTAAAAGAATTAGGTCCATTGGGGAAGAACTGAATTCCTCAGTCATTGGGAGATGTTACTGTTACTCCTTTCCTGTTCAAAAATATTTATCATGCCAATTTCATGTAAGAAATGGATAAAAGATGAAGACCTGTTGCTTTCTCAGATATTTACTTACTAATTAATCATAAAACGTACAACATATATGGGCTATAATAAAGTTACAATTAAAGCATCAAGAGTATGGGAAAGATCCAGTTCTCTTTAGGCTTGATGGGAAACTTTTTGGAGCAGGTGTTGTTCAAATTGGACTTTGATGATACTTAAGATTCTGACAGGTGGAGACTGAGGGGGCACTTCGGGCACTTACAAAGTCTGTCCAGGGAATAGAAAATAACGTGCTATGGCTGAAGTTTGGGGGTTGTTGGGGTAGTAGGATCCATATTGCTAAAAAAAGGACATAGGAGCAGAATGATAAGGGCCTTGAACACCTGTTGAGGAACTTGACTTTTCCTGTTCTTCCTTAATTGGCTATTAGTTTTGGGCATAATTAAAAAAGAGAAAGAAAATCTATTTTAATCATCGATCTCTACCTCTCCATTAGTCATCAGCTTTAGTACATAGGTAAACTTACATAAGGTATGGCTCAACTGATTTGTCATAATCCCCTAAAATCACCTGGCTAAGGGATGATGTTTGATGTTTGATTCCTCACACCAGGAATGGACTTGTTAACATGTCTAAAAAGAACTTTATTTTCCATTTTTCTCCCCTAAGGTTATTGGGGAAGCTATGAGTTGGCTGAATTGCTAAGTGAATAGTGCTGGTTGTTGTAACATTCATTAATTAGCTTTGTTCTGAATGGAAAAGTGCCTGTTGGGTTGTTTCTAAGCTCTAAGTGAGCCAGATTACCTTGGGCAGGTGAGATGTGCTTTCTTTCACATTCCATTTTCTACTAAGACGGGATAATTCTGTCTCCTTTAGTGACTGAAATACACTCTTCTTCAGTATGTAATCCTGAGCTATTCTCTAGTCTCACTGATATATATCCTGCCGATTATTTGTTGGAAGTATAAATTTGAAAGGAAAAGAGCTTCTTTTTTACTCAAACTCTAGATCATATTGGGATCCACCCTGGAGAACCAAGAGAAATCATTTTAATCTCATAGAGTGGTCCTCAACTTTGTTTACACATTAGAATCACCTGGGAAGTGTCTAAAAGTCCCTGTACCATAGACAAATTAAAATCAGAATCTCTGGGAGTGGTGGTGAGGAGAGCAGGACCCAAGTATTAGCAGTTGTTAAAACTCCCCAGGTGATTCCACTGTGCAGCTGAGGTGAAAAACAGATCATCTCTTACATCTCTTGAGCATCATCTATTCCACAATAATGGCCTCAGAGTGTGATCCCCAGATCAGCAGCATCAGCATTGCGTGGGAAATAAATGCAAAATATCAAGCCTCACCCCAGACCTAGTGAGTCAGAAACTCTCAAGGTGGGCCCAGCAATCTTTAATAAGCCCTACCGATGATTCTGATGCACACTAAAGTTTGAAAACCTCCGATCTAGAGCAGTAGAAAAGGATAAAAAAAAAAAAAGGGTCAAATAATCCTATTTGTGTCATGCCATAAAATTAGATATATGTGATCTAGGCAAAATAATATTTATTTAAGTTTATTTTAAACACAATGTAACTATAGATAGTGAATAGTTTAAGTTGTTTTTTCTCAGAGTTTGGTACACACACAATCTATATTAGAATCGCCTAGTTAAAAATGTATGCATCCTGAGGATCCACTCCAAATTTATCAATCATAATCTCTGCAGCAAGGGCCAGAGTCTGCATTTTTCATAAGCACCTCAGGTGGTTCTTCCTCACCAAAAAAGGGGAGAAAACCTTTCTGAGATCTATTTAAACGATGAAGAAAGTAGGGCATAAAGCGATAAAAAGTGTGCCCAAGTCACAAAGTAAAGTAGCAAAGCTGGAACTTAAATGCAGAGCCTTTGCTCCTAACCGATATGGATATTGAAATACTGTGTTAATTAAAATAATAGCTTAATTCCTAATCTTGCACTAGGGTTCATTTTGGATTTTATGTGATTTACAGGTTGTAAATGCCCCAATAAGTTTTTCCCAATTCTTTTTCTTTTTTTAGGAAACTGCTTCTTCATTTTATTGTGCTATGTGTGGCAGTGGGCACTGTTCATGCACAAGAACAAGGTAAGAAAGTTACCTTCTTATTTGCTTGTATAAAAATTCTGCTTCCAGACAGCAAGAGTACATGACTTTAAAGTCATGATAACCCTAAATTCAACATTAAATGATAAAAATTCTACCCAGTACAATGAGACTGTAAGGGTGAAGAAACCAATTTTGGGGGGAAATATGACCTTTAAGAAATTACTCAGATCTTCCGTCTGTGAAATTGCTTACATTTTTAAGCAAACTCTCTACAAAAGGGAAGTTTTGTACAGTAAAAAGGCTTTGCTTGTGAGTTCGTTTTCAGTGGGAGTTCTTGGGGGTGGCAAACTGTGACTGAATTACCTTTGCACTTCTTGAAACAACACAAGCATATACTAAATGTTCCATCTAGATTTACATCATTACAAAACAAAATAAAATTTGCATACCAGTGGGATTTCATTTAATTCAAACAGAGAGTTTAGAAAATAGTTCAATGTTTTGTTTTGTCTTTGCTTGCTAGCTAGTTGCTCTGATAGTGTACAGATAGAATTTCAGAAATCTATGTATACTCTAATTTATTATTTGGTGAGGAAGATTGGCCCTGAGCTAACATCCGTTGCCAATCTTCCTCTTTTTGTTTGAGAAAGATTGTTCCTGAGCTAACGTTTATGCCAATCTTCCTCTATTTTGTATGTGGGACGATGCCACACTATGGCTTGATGAGCAATGTGTAGGTCTGCAACTGGGATCTGAACCTGAGAACTCTGGGCCACCAAAGCAGAGTGCGTGAACTTAAACACTATGCCACTGGGCTGGTGCCTCTTAAGGTTTTTTGAAGATTAATTGAAAAACTTCCTGTAAAGAACACAAAACAGTACCTGGAACATAGGGAGCACTCAATAAATGTGAACTAGTTTAGATGATCTTATTATTATTATTATCATAGATTACGTCAAATTGCCATACAGGCAATTTTATACAAAGTAATAGAAATTTACACAAAATAATACAACTTAATAGTCAGTTAACCATGGGGGCTGGCCCCATGGCCGAGTGGTGAAGTTCGCGTGCTCTGCTTTGGTGGCCCAGGGTTCTGCCAGTTGGGATCCTGGGCGCGGACATGGCACTGCTCATCAGGCCATGCTGAGGCAGTGTCCCACATGCCACAACTAGAGGGACCCACAACTAGAACATGCAACTATGTACTGGGGGGACAAGTACAAAGACAAGTAAATGAAATACATGTAGGTAGAGAGATGGCACAAAGGAAGGGGTAGTACTCTATCTGATTGACCAAGTTGACAAGGGGACATAGATAGATATTCTGTCAAATAGCACACAGATGAATTAAAATATATTTTGGAAGGCATTTTCTAGTTCTCTTTTATGGGGAAATTAGGTCCTATGTCACATGTAACTTCATGAAATGCTATTCTTGACCAAGTCATTTCTGTTACTTTATTTTGCTTTAAGTAGCCATGAAGAGGAGATAAACTCTCTCTCTTAATTTCTTATTATTATCATTAGCTTCTGAGAACTTATTATGTACCAGTCCCTAGAATATGTATTTTCTTCACCACTTCCTCATCACAAGGTTTTTATAATTATGCCTGTGGTAGAATTGTTGAGACCAAGATTAAGAAGAATAAGTAAATATCCTAAGAGGAACCAAGATTTGAACTCAGGTATTTTGACTGCAAAGTCTACGAATTCTTTAAAATTAAGCCTCTTGGGCCATAGAGAAGATAAGAAAGAGGATGAGAATTGCCATTATTAATTAAATATATAGTTTTTGTTTTGTTCTTTGCTGGTACTGTACATATATTATTCTAATCCTCATAATGAGTCTGCAGGGTAGGTATTACAGATGAAGAAATTGAGGCTCAAAGGGGCTTGCCCAGGCGCACACAGCTGAGACTAGAATCTAGGTCTGTCCATTTTTAATGACAAAACACCCTCTTCCCACTACACATGCCCTTGCTCCACAAGTGCTGTCCACTGGTGTTATGAATTTAATAATTTACAAAATGTATCATCAAAATATTAAAAGCTCAGGCAAAGAAAGATATAAGGAAAACTGAATATTTATGAATAGATTTTTAAAACTTCAGAAATAATGAAATGAGTAATTGAAAGGAATAATATCTTTCTTTCAACCTTAAGATTTCACTTACAGAATAGAAAATGTGCTTTTATTTCAGGATGAACATCATAATTTTAGTCTTCTTATAACCATAAAATCTTACTGTGAGTTCTTAAAAAAAAGAAAAATCTTTTAACACCTCTTTGACTTTAGAAAATTGGATACTTTTGAACACAAAAAAGAGATGAAAGTAGTAGTATGTTATCAGAAACTTGGAAGTACTTCTTTCCTAAAATATATTTTTTGTTAAATTGGCATGATACAATAATGATACAATGATACATGATACAATGATCAATAACATCTAATCAGGAGATTAGAAAAACATTTTCAGAGACATTGTGATTTTTATGGTGATCACAAATATCCCAATCTTAATACTGATGAATACATCTATTTGAGCTAGAGATTATCCCAAATTATACTTCTCAGAATATATTTATTTCTGCTAATGAGAGTTTTCAAAACTTAAAAAAAGTACAAATATATAGTTTAAAAGTCAAGTTGTACTACATATAACAATAAACAGTATCCCTTGACCTTACCCACTCCTGCAATCCTCTACCCAAACCTCTTTTAGTACTGTCTTTTGATTTTAACCTCTATATTTCTTAATAAGATGCCTATATACTGTACTGCCTTCCTATTTTTGATGATGAGGATTTCACATTTTTATATTATCTTATGCCCCCCTCTTCCCTTTCTTCTATCTTCTCAATATACTTTAAAAATTTTTTTTTTTTGCTGAGGAAGATTTGCTCTGAGCTAACACCTGGTGCCAATCTTCCTCTTTCTTTTGCTTGAGGAAGATCAGCCTTGAGCTAACATCTGTGCCAGTCTTCCTCTATTTTGTATGTTGGTTGCCACCACAGCATGGCTGATGAGTAGTGTAGGTCTACACCCAGAATCCAAACCTATGAACCTGGGCTGCCAAAGCAGAGTGCACCAAACTTAACCACTCTGCCACAGGGCTGGCCCCATATCCTCTCAAATATACTTTTATCAAAGTTTTTGGTTAAATTAATGTTTATAATTTACCTTATCACGACCATGTGTGTATCTTTTTTCTACCCCTGAACTATGTAAGTTTATATTTTCTTTCCTGTACAATATTACAAGATTATTGTCTCCTTTTTTTGTTTGCTTTGTGTTCTATGTCACAATCATTAATTCTTCTCAGATACTCTGTAAGACTTCTAAAACTTCTGTGAAAAATATTTTCCAAAAAAGTATACAAATACTCTAACCATTTGATATTTTTTTCTTGGTGATATTCCTTCTAGAAGCTAAAATTCTCCTGTTATACTGTGGATTGGTAGTTCTTTAAGCTTCCTGTAGAGTTGATGTCTCTCACCTCTGTTACATCCAGTGTCTTGGAACTCATATTTCCCTTTTTCATTGTCCATTTCATTATCTGAATGGAGCATATCATCCAGTAGCATCCTAAAAACATGTACTTAGGTGGTACACTGTTTGCAACACTGCATTTCTAAGAATGTGTTTATTTTACCCATAAGCTTAAGGGTAGTTTGGGTGGGTATAGAAGTTTAGGCTTTTGTCTGTTGTCTTTTGGCTTGCAGTTAAGAAATCTTATATTATACTAATATTATACACATTTGAGATTCTTTACATGTGACCTTTTATTTTCCTCTTTAAACCCTTAAGATAATCTCTTTATCCTTGATACTTTGAAATTTCACAATAATATGCCTTGGTACAAGTCTTTTTTTCAATTTATTGTGCTGAGCACTCAGTAGACCCTTTCACTGTGGAAACAGCTTTCATTTTCTGGAATTATCCTGTGTTAGTTCTTTCTCTTTGATATATTTACTTCCTCATTCTGCAAGTTCTGCCGGTCAGATGTTGGTTCTTCTTGATTGAGCTCCTTATTTTCAGCTCCTAATTCCCATCTTTGTTTTTTGTTCTATTTTATATTAGATTTTCATGAGTCACTATTTCAAACATTTAAATTTTTTATTTCTGCTGTATTTAAATTTTTAAGAGCCTTCTCACTCAGATTGTTCCCTTTTTTAAAAAAAATAACATCTTGTTCTTCTTTCTTTGATGCAATATCTACTCTTATCTCTCCAAAGATAAGAATAATTTTTTTGAACTTTTCTTCTGCTCCCTGAATTGTCTTTGTATCCTACAAATTTTTGTTTTGGTCTGTCTTTTATGTTGGAAAACTTCTTTATTAGTCTGTAGTACCTGTGTTATCATTTAAAAGTAAGGCACTAAAAATAGGCTCAGAAATTCTGTTTGCATGGGTAAGCTTGTTAACTGGTATATTTTACATATGGGGTGATGAGGTAGGAAGTTAGCTGACCATCTTGTTGGACCGTGAATGTCTAAGGCTGTACAGTTTCTTTAGAGGAGAATTCTCCAAAATTTTACCTATAGAATATAATCCTGGTTGCCACTATGATTGGAGTTAAGTGATATAAAAAGGTTCTTGCCGGGAGCGAGGGGAGTCTGTCTCACCATTTAGTATATAGATTTTTTTTTTTTTTTGAGGAAGATTAGCCCTGAGTTAACATCTGCCACCAATCCTCCTCTTTTGTCACTGAGGTAGACCAGCCCTGAGCTAACATCCGTGCCCATCTTCCTCTACTTTACATGTGGGATTCCTGCCACAGCATGGCCTGACAAGTGGTGCGTCGGTCTGCACCTGGGATCAAAACTGATGAACCCTGGGCCACTGAAGCAGAGCGTGCAAACTTAACCACTGCACCACCAGGCAGGTGGTTGCTATGTTTTCAGTTATTCCTTTAAATTTTAACACAGCTAAGAAAACCAATTAAAATAGCCTATTAATAAATATAAATTTTGTATTTGTTTTATAACCAGGTTTTAGGTATAACCTAATGAATAAATGATTCTATTTCAAGAAAAAATTATTTTTAAGGCTGAGTTTTCTAAGGATTGACAGATATAGATCCCTTTTCTTACCTGATACAGGCTACTTTCGTTATTACTCTGTGTTGGTGGGCTGGCTGCCAGTGAGATTGGCATAGCTGCAACACCTCGACATGATAACCTACACCGGTGAGATGCATAACTAATTGTCAACATGCACAGCATTCTCAGGTCCATGATCCCTAGGTGTGGCAACCACATGTGCAGAAATCTCTGTGTAGAATACTCATCTCCAAGAAGAATATTTCCTGTGGAAATTTATCCAAAATGTGTTTATTGTTAATGGAGAAGCAGCTCATTCCAGCTGTAGTAACTCCAAGTATTTTCTGCCAAAACTCCTTAAGGACACAACCAACAATTTTACACATAGGTTAAAGCTTCATTATCACTTTATAAATAAGTTTACTTTTATCTCTTTATCCAGAATAAATGTGTTATTTACATTAAGAGTACTTTAAAGTCACAACTGCCACTTTTAGCATACCCAGTGTGACAGTCATGCTAAAGCATAGGTGTTCTGGAGCCAGAAGCCTGGGTTTGTGTCCAGGTTCCAATGCTTACTAGTCATGTGACCTTGAGCAAGTTCCTTAATTACTCTGAGCATCATTTTCAGCAACTCTAAAGTCGAGATAATAATAGTTCTGACTACATAGGGTTGTTGTGTGGATAAAATGAGGTAACTCATGTCAAGTGCTTAGTGCGTGCCTCTTATATGATGAGCATACAATAAATTTTAGTAGAAAAAAAGGGTATTCCAGATTCTTTTCTTTTTCCATATACTCATAATATTGAAAAAATAAAATAAATCAAAATAATTGGCTTTAAATAACTTCTTTTAGTTCCTTAGTAAGCTGGAAGCCAAGAATCCTGAAATTGAGTCTTGATTCTGGCACTGACTAACTATTTGGCTGAGACTATATAGAACAACAGAAAGTGGATATTGGGCAATTATCTAGTTAATTTAGTCAATTTGGGTAAATTGGCAATGACAAGAACAGTATATTGAGGCCTGTATAATCTTTCTCATTTACAACTTTGGTGATTTTATTTTAAACCATCGTTTTATTTTTTCATTCCTACAAACTAGAAAGAATATAGCTTTGGGGACTTAACTGACCCAGAGATATAAAAATTTTAAACAGTGAGAATTAATTAAAATCAAGTGCTATATTATATTAATTTAGTCATTTAATAATGAGTTAACATCATAATTTATTACACTGTTAAGTGGTATTACTCTTTGCTTTTTATCTAAAAGTTGATGACTTTCTTTTAAATCTTTTAAGCTATGATTACTAAGAAATGTAAGAATCCTTACATTTTGAGGGATAAACATATTACTACTCTTGTTCTTCCAGTTTATGATGGAATATTGTTGAGTATTGACAAGTAAAATGGTTCTTTGGCTCTCTGTACTTGTAAAACAAGTGTAACCATTGGCTCTCCCATATCTATTTCTTTAGGTATGTATTATTCTTCATGATTATATAGTCACTGGTTTTAGAGTCAAATACTTGGGTATGAACCATAGTTTTATTGTCTACTGAAACTTAATTTCTCATTTTTCCCTTCCTCTCTCTCATCTTCCCATCCTCCCTTCCTCCCTCCCTCTCCATGCTTCCCCCCTCTCTCTCCTTCTACCTCTCCCTCTTCTGCCCTCTCCCCTTCTTTCTTTTCTTCTAACTAGTGATAATATTATCAGTGCTGTTTACTATACAAGTTTCAAAGAAAAGGCAAGCAAGGTTGGAGTGTCTGTGCTTATTTCTCAGCATGAGCCTTGCAGGCTTAGAAAGCTGATTTTATTAGCATACTGAGAGAAGATCTATTTGTCATTAGTGTATAAAAAACAACAACAAACAAAAATTGCACTGAAGGCTTAAAGAGGAGGTATTACTTGGACTCAGTCTTATAAGATCAATAAACTTGGCATGAAAGGATATACTTAGCAGGGCTCTAAAAGAATGGGATTTAAAAAAATAAAACACAGATAAGTTTTGATATGGCAGGAAATTCAAGGAAAAGTAAAAAATATTGGGAGTGGAGAATGCTGTGGAATGAGCAGTTATAGCATTGAAAAGAAAAATGTGTAAGGGCTAGTGTAAATTAAGGGGCAGTACCCAAGACCATGCTTACTTCTGACACCAGCTGCAAGTTTGAGAGTCCCCAAGACCACCTTCTGGCTCAATAATGCTTTAGAAGGACCCACAGAATTTAGTGAAATCTGTTACACTCACAGTTATGGTTTATGACAACAAAAGGACACAGAATAAAATCAGTCCAGGGAAGAGACACATGGGACAGAGTCTAGGAAAGTCCCACATGTGGAGCTTCCAGTTGTTCTCTCCCAGTGGAGTCATGGTCAGTGCCAACTTTCTCAGCAATGGTAGTGACAATATCCACCGACTACTGTTAACCAGTGAAGCTGCCTGAACCCTCCTGTCCAGAGTCTTTACTGGGGCTTCATCATTTAGACACAATCGACTGCCCACATAGCTGACCTCAGTCTCTAGTCCCTCTTGAAGTTGAACTGATACCACATGACCCAAAATCCTAACAATAAATCACATTGTTAGACTCTCTGTTGTGGCCCAGGGCCCCCAGGTAAACAAAGATATTTTTATCAGGCAAGATAGTCAAGGGCTTTGAGATTACCTCCCAGGCGCTGAGGATAAAGGCAAGAGAGCTCTTCGGGCAAGGTTAAATTCTTTACTACCCAGGTAGCATGTGGGATTTGGGTGCCATAGCAGAAAGTTTGAAAAAGTGGAATCAAGATGAGGGTCCCAGTGACTCACTTACATTACTTAACGGTTTTGCAATAAGGCCATCGTATCACTCACAATTATAAGGATCTTCTTCCGTGTGCTAATCTGTTCAGCCTCATAAACTGTATCATAGACACACAGAGTTCTATGCAAAATTCAATGTAAAAATTATTTTAGGATGAAGTCAAAATCCCTTAATGAGGGAGTGAGGGGATGGAAAGTGGTAAAAAGACTTTTTTAAACAGGGGATCACAAGGTTGAAAGAGCATAGATACTTCATTCCTTGTTTAATGTTCCCTTTTATTTCTAATATGAAATTTATTACTGAGAGGGATCCTTTTTTCCTACATTCTAAATCTTTCTCTTCTGCTGTTTGGGTTTTGATCAACTTTGACATTTGGTATAAACTAAAAAGACGAAAGTTTATTAGGAAGGCATGAGATGTGAGACTAGAAACGTAGGAAGGGGTTAGATCATTAAGGCCCTGAGGGCTGAAATAAGAAGTTTGAGTTTGTATTAAAAGCTGTGAGAACTACTGATGTGTTATAGGAAGGAGTGTCATGAACTAAACATTTTGTTCTATACTTTAGAAAGGTTTCTCTAGCAGCAGTGTGGGTGATGGATTGGACAAAGATGTCTTATAAGAGGCAGAGAAATTGATTAGGAGGCTGATATCATCTGACTAAAAGTAAAGAGGGCCTAACAAAGGCTTGTGTTGGACTTGGTGACTGAATTGCTATGGAGAATGGGTGGGAAGGAAGTATCAGAGATGATTACCAGGTTGGATAATTGGATTGATTTTAACTCATTCATTCAAGCAATATTTACTGTGGACCTAGTAAATGACTTTGTTTTAATCCATGTTCTATATGCTGGAAGGTAACAGTAAAACAAGATGAAGTCCTGCCCTCACAGACTTACATTTCAACTAGGAAGCCAAGAAATAGGCAAGTTTATATATATATATCTACATATATTTTTATTTTTTTTTACTAAATTTTCAGTGCTATGAAGAAAAAATAAGGCACCATAAGACATTAGAGAGTTAGACAGTTATTGGGGCAAAGAGGATGACTATTTTCTATTTTAGGTAATGTGGTCAGGGAAGGCCTCTCTGAGGTCACATTTGAGCCTAGATCTGAATGAACTAAGGGTTTAGAGCATTCTAAGCAGAGAGAATAAGTGCAAATACTATGAGTTAGTAATGAGTTTAGTGGTTTTAAGGAATAAGAAAAGGCCAGTTTGTTTGGAGCAAGTAAGGTGAGATGAAATGAAAAGAGATGAGATCAGAGAGGTAAGAAGGGAGCTGATGACATAGGTTTCATACACAATGTGAAGAGTTGGGATTGTATTTTTAGTGCAATGGGTAGCCATTGGAGGATTTTGTTCAGGAGAGTGGCATTATATAATTGATACTATAAAAGTACTAACTCTGGCTGCTGGTGTGGTACTGGGGCTCTTCATTGAGAAAGACATTAAAATAAGAGGAACAAACTTTGAGGAAAATATATTGAGTTAGAAGTGCTTACGAGACATCTAATTTCTACTGGATGAATTCAATAGGCAATTGGATATGCAACCCCAGAAGAGAGGTTTGTGAGTCAGCATATGTGGTTATTGAAATCATGGTTTGGATGAAGTCATTAGGCTTAGTGTTTACAGTAAAAAGAGCAAAGCGTTGTCTTGGTGACACCACCATTTGTTCTCCATTTAAGAAGCAAATAGGTGAAGGACATACAGCCAGTTCTGCTGTTAGGCGACATATGCATTCCTAAAAGTTGTCATGCTGAGGTGTTGGCTCTAGAGGACTGCCTGCATTCAAATTCTGTCTTTGGACTTCCTAGTTGGGTGACCTTGGGAAAATTATTTCAATTCTCTATGACTTAGTTTACGTAACTGTCAGATGGGATTAACAATAGTGCCTCCTCATAGGGTTGTTGTGAGAATTACGTGACTTCAAACAGTAAAGTTCTTTAGAATAGTGCTTGGTACATAGAAAGAATTTAATAAATACTGCTATTCTTATTCTTTTAAAAAATGCAAAGCACCTAATAAGTACCTGGTTGATAATCAATATTCTTTAAATAATTGATTTCCTGAGTGACAACAACTGGCTTGATTTTGTGGTTAGGGCCACTCATGAAACAAGTAACTTACCATAGACAACTAAGTTTTTTCTTGCTATTCATTGGTACCAAATATCTAAATTTAACCCCAAAACTGCAATTTGGTGATATCCAGGTCTAAGTTAATGTTAAAGAATCTGTCCTCTGATAGAAGCCTTTCCTTTTTTTCTCCTCTTCTCCCTACCCCCTCTCATCTGTGTCTCTTTCTTTAAGAATTCTCTCTTCTCTCTATCAACATCTGCTCAAAGCATTTGCTAAACATATTCACACTAAGCTATGAAAGCTTAAAACCAGAATGACAATTAGAAATCACCTAACAACTCTGGTGGCTATCTACAGAATATTTCTCACTGTGAGATTTCTGTGGGGAGAAATAACCCTGCCTTGATTAATTAGGCTTGCCAAGGGAGATGTGAGGTTGTGTGGGGAATACAGTGGCTGTGAGGCAGTGTGGTAGGGTGAAGACTGTAGACTTTGAAGTCAGACCACTTGGGCTCAAATCTATTTCTACCATTTATCAGCTGTGTGACTTTGACCAAGTTATTTAATCTCTCTGGGGCTCAATTTCTTCATCTGTGAAATGGGTATGGGCTTTAAGTATAAACTTGAAACCATGAGATATTACCTCCTCATTTCTGTTTCTGGATATCATACAAAAGAAACAAGGTGAATGAAATAATAAATAAACCTGAAAACTCCATTTTCATCAAACTAGGGGACTGCTATAATCTGCAAATTCCTAAAATATGCTGAGAAAAACAGATGCCATATCGAGTAAAGTCAATAGTAAGATTTCAGAAAGCGCCAGCAAAACCAAACTTCCTGAATGTGAGGGGCACGCCTCGAGGTACTTTACCTTTAGCCTTTATACAAAACAAGTGCTACAGGATCTGGAGAGGACAGAAGTTCCCAGAAGGAAGTACAAAAGAAAGAAGCACAAAAACAGGCTAAATGGCTCAGTGGGGACAAATCTCAGAAAATGCAAAAATCTACATCCTGAAGTGAAGGACTCATTCTGAAGCATATACCAATAGGAGTGGATCCAGGGTAAAGACAGTGCAGGCTTGTGAGCAGAGCTGGCTATAGAAGTTTTCCTGGGCTAGGTTTGGTTCAGAGAAGAAGGTGGGGCTTTATCAAGAAGCCATTTGAGGAGGAGACTCTGCTATTGCTGAAATAGAGCCCTTGAGTTTTTATATTTGGAAGGCATGGCCCTCTGTCTTCTCCTCCCAGATTCCTTCTACAAATTGCTGAGCTGCGAAATAATAGGAACTAAAAGCAGTTGGCACAGAATAAATAGAAAGATACAACAAGGTAAAATGTAGAGAAAAGCAGCAAAAATGAGAATGGACACACATAAAACAATCACCTCTATGAAGGAAGATCATAAAGCAGAAATATAAGAACTCAGGAAAATGAAGAGATGGCATAAAAGGATATGAATTATGTGCTTGTAGAACTCAGAAAGGAAGTCACAGAGAAAAAAACCTTTGTATAAATCAAGATGAAATTGGAAGGAGCACAAAAAGAGATCAGACATTGTAGGAAACACGGAGAAATGAGACAATCAAACAAATGGAACTGAAGATAAAGAACATATTTTAAAAGATTACAAAGAAATGCTAGAATACAGTCATGGAGATTCAACATACTCATACTTGGAATTTTTGAAGAAGAAAACTAAAACTATAAAATAGAACAAATATTCAAGGATATAATTCATGAAAACTTTGCTAAAGTAAAAACAACAACAACAATAGCAACAGAACTTGAATCTGTACACCACATGGACATACTTTGTGCCTGGAAACACTTATCCAGAATGGTCAATACGAAGCCATATCCTAATCAAATCACTGCACTTCAAAGCTAAAGAACAGCTTTTTGTGGGCATGCTAGTAAAAGATCAAGTTACGTAGAAGGAGAAAAAAAAATTACCTAACTTCAGATTTTTCTACTCTAACATTCAACACCTAAGGACAATGGAACCATATCCACAAGATATTCAAGGAAAGAAAGTATCAACAAAGAATTTTATATCCAATGAAACTTAAGACACAAGCCTACCAACAAACAATTCTAAAAAGTCAAACACTCAAGAAATGTTCTCACGAATCCTTATTGAAGAAACCAATAGAGGTAAACTTCAGCAGAAAAGGAAATGACTGAGAAAACCATTGCAGAAGACTAGCTCTATTTATCAGAAAAAAATGTGGGAAGAGAACAGAATATAAATGTCATATGAACTAACAGCATAGGGATGGTACAATCACCAAAAAACGTGAGGAGAAAGGGAAAAAAGACAGGAAATAGATTGTTTGCTGATTGGCTTATTTGTAGAAGCTGGGAATTAAATCATATTATCCAAAGCTGATAAACCAAATAAAAAATACTATAAGGATATTTAATAATAAAGAGGTAAATACTGAGAAACATAATTCTATTGACTAATATTAGATGGTAAGGGAAAGGGGAGAAAGGAAGAAAAAGGAAAAGGAAACATTCTTCATAGGAAAGAAGGAATAGATATGTCGAAGTAAAGAAAACTAGGGACATTGTATACATTCACAATTTTAAAGGTAACCCTTTAGAATAAAAATACAAACCTTTCTAAATCTCAGAAGAACTACATACAAAAACAAGGTAAAGGCAACAAAGCACACAGTGAAAAGACTTTAAAAAGTTAAAATGGGAAACCAATATAAAATAATACAACAGATAGATTAAATGAACCATCACACTGAAAATGTACATAGATTTAATGTTTATATTCAAATAAAGAAATGTTCAGATTAGATCACAAAGCAAACAAAACTTCTTCCTCTTTAGTTAAAACACAGTGTTTCAAAGTAGATGAAAATAAAAGTGTGGACAAAGCTATACTGGACAAACACAAACAAAAATAAAGTGGGGGAAGGAGGCTTAGTCTTACCAGATAAGGTAGAAGTTTTACCAAAAAAAAAAGCCAGACATGCAAGTTCTTTATATAATTCAGAAAGGTGCAATATCCAACGACTATATGAATTTTATGACTATCTGTGTATAATAACCATAACATCAATATTCATAAAGCTAAGACCACACAAGAGAAAAGACCAAATAGACACACTAGTGGTGAGAGACTTCTTTTACTTCTTAGTCCATGACGGATTCATTGTATAAAAATAAACAAGGATACAGAGAATATAAATAACATAAACAGAGGTTCAGCTAACTGGTATTAAATTCTGTACCCTGAAACACCTTTGCGATTGCTTATCAAACACTTGAAAATTGACCACTTATTAGCTAACTTTCAAAAACAGAAAGTGCCTATTAGACACCATTCTCTGATTACAATGCTATTAAGTTAGATTTTAATAACAAACTCAGAAAGCAAAACAAAAAACCTTCTAATTGGAAATTTTAAAATTTCCTCTTAAATCATTTTGGTCAATGGGAAAATACAAATAAAGATTGCTTAGTTTCTAGAGTAAACGACAAAAATGAAAATACCACACAGAATCTATGGAGTACAGCTAAAGCAATACTCAGAAAATTTATAGCTTAAATGCTATAAATTAAGAACTAAATACTCATCTTCAGAAATTAGAACAAGAATAAAACAAACCTAGATAAAATATAAAAAGATAATTAGTGAAGATAAATGCAGAAATTAATTAATTAATTAGATAGACAAAAAAGGTAGAAAGGATAAACAAACCCAAAGGGTATACTTTTCAAATGACCAGTAATGATACTAACTTAAAAACAAATAGAGGAAAATATTCAAAATTGGAAAATTATATAGATAACCACGGAAATAGGAAAACAAAAAGAATTGTAAGGGGCTATTACATGAAGATCCCTAATACATTTGAAAGCCTAGAAGAAAGTTATTATTTCATAGAAAAATGTAAGTTTCTAAAATTGATTCAAGATGCAGTAAAAAATTAGAATAAATCTATTAACACAGAAGATTGAGAAAGTGAATGAAATTCATTTTTATCAATGAAAAAGCCAACTTGATAAGTTTGGTTTGCAGCCGAGTTTTACCTAACTTTTGAAAAAAGAGAAAGATAATTCTAAACATATTTAAACTGCTTTAGGCCATTGAAAATAGTGAAACTTCAATATTATAGTCTGATAAAGATAGGACAATAAAAGAAAAACCACAGACCAGTCTTAACTCATAAATATCGACACAATGATTCTAAGTAAGTTATTCTTCAAGAATCTAACAAGATATCAAAAGAATAATATACAGCCATCAAATATATAGATTTTATTTTAGGAATGTAAAGATGATTCAATAACAGGAAATGTATTGAACAGTAAATGCTCAAAGTCATTTGTTTGTTTAAAAATCTCAGCTATCTGTCAAACAAATTCAAATAAAAACAGAATTGAAGGAAACGTATTGATATATATGTAAAGAAATATTGAAAACACATATATGTACTCTAAAGTTTTCAAATAATACTCTTTCCAATAATATTTCCTTTTAATAGAATCAGAAATTTGAGGCAGTAGATAGCAGGTGTTAGTGTTGAACGCAAGGAGAGGTTTTCTTCAAGCAAGGAGCAGCCCTTGATATCATACCACATAACTGTGACTCTTCCTTTGTGTAAGAATAGTCTATGTGCATCATAGAATAACTTCCACGTACTTTATGATTATATGTACTTTAAGCATTGTGATTTCATAGTAGCAATGTTCCTTCCATAGTTTACTTCTCAGATTGAGATATGCATACCCTTAGAAGCAGGTAGCATTGAGCAAGATTATCCAAAGTCATAGAGTAAGTATGGTATATGTTTCAGGAGTATAAATTTTCATTGACTATTGTGGATGGGAATAGTTAGCTGATTTAGCTGGTAATTCATGTTTTATAATAAAACATAGTCATATTATGGAGTAAAATTAAAATTTTCATAAATTAAAATTATAAAACATGAGAAGTGAAAGATTTTTTTGTGTGTTTTTACGGGGCCTCTTAAAAATATTCCCCCAAATCCCTGGAGATGCATATAATTCTAAACTTCTGTTAGGAATATTTTGGTGGAAAAGCTTGACAGATATTGTCATACAATATGTTAGATACAAACATTTATAACATTTAAAACTGTTATCAAATTACAACTACTTCATAAATGAAATGATGCTTGTTCTAACCTTAAAACAGTGTTTTGTAAAGCTCTCTAATAAGAAAACATCTTAATTGTACTTCTAGATTACACATGAATGATATTCAGTTATTATTTCATTGTTGTATATAGTTTTCAGACTTGGGTCTGACATTTGCTATTATGTTTACTATTTGTAATAAACATGAATTATCAAATATCTATTAATTTCCTGTAAAAGGAAAACTAAGATGATGTACAATGTTGCTGGCTAATCTTCAAAAACTTTTTTTCCTCATTTATCACAGTTTCGAATTAACAATTCTTTGACATTTCCTGTTGGAAATGATTATATATGTACAAAGATACAGATGGGAGATTTATAATCCAAAGAATAACAAAAATCATATGGCTAACTAAACTGTTCTATATCTTTAAGAAAGGATTCATCATTCTTTACAAATAGTATTTAATTTTATAGGACTCTAGAGATAAATGTGACATCTAACCAGATTCTAGTGGGGCAAATTCATTCATTCAGACATATAGAACTATTTGCAAGGCAGATGTAGTAGATATCCAATAATCAATTGGAATCTGTCTTCCTAGAGTTTATAATTGAGTGAGGGAGATAAGCAGTACACTATTAGTAACATTACAATAAAACATAAACCAGAAAAATCTGTAATTATATAAAATCCATATTATATAATAAATATTGAAAAAGAGTCTACAAATTCTTTGGATAAAAATTATTGTGGAGGACTGAGAAAAAATGGAAGAGAAAGAAACTTGGAAGGGAGAGAAAAAGTATGATTATCACCAACATTAGGAATTCACATTATCTTGTTGGAGAGATATCAAGGTGACTAGGTACTCTATGTATATAGCACACACTTAAGGTATTATGCATAGAGAGAGCTTTTATTTGACTTGTAAATTCCCAGAAGGCTAGAAGGGAAAACAGTCTGAAAAATTATAGTTTAAAGGACTACGTGAACTTAATATGTAAAATGGTTTCTAAATTACAGATATCTTTTTGTAAGTATGTCTTTAACATAGAAGTCATAAAATTCTAACTTCTAAATTAAAGAAGTCAATGACATCTGGGAATCTTTGAATATGTCTATTCATTGGAGTAAGAAGATTTCTACTTGATTGGTAAAAATGAGAGAACATTTATTAATTAAATTTTGGGTTTAGGGCTATTTGGATGTGTGTGTGTGTGTGTGTGCATGTGTGTATGTGTATGTGGTTTTCACATTGAGTGTAACATTTTACTCTCCCTCTTCGTATCTTTCATTACCTGGAAATTAGTTATTGAGAGAGCATGCTTATTTTAGGGATTACTGTTGATAGAGACAAGGAAGATTTTCTCATACTCAAACATTTATATGAACACATGAATGCATAAGAGTAAGATTCTTTCTCTTTCTCTTTCTCTCTCTCTTTTTAATTTCCAGGCATAGATATTCTTCATCAACTAGGCCTTGGAGGCAAAGATGTAAGACACTCATCATCAGTGACTGCTGTACCATCATCATCTACACCATTCCCTCAGGGGGTCCATTTAACAGAATCAGGTGTCATGTTAACAAATGATGCTTACATTGAGTCACCTCTCAGGAAAATTTTACCAATCAACTTAGAACAGCCATTTACAATATTAATTGGGTTACAGTCACATAGAGTAAATAATGCATTTCTCTTCAGCATTAGAAATAAAAATAGACTGCAATTAGGAATACAATTATTACCTAAAAAGTTAGTGGTGTACCTTGGAGGAAAGCAGACTGTATTTTTCAACTACAGTGTTCATGATGAGCGATGGCACTCATTTGCTCTTACTATTAGAAACCAAGTTGTCTCAATGTTTGTTGAGTGTGGAAAGAAATATTTTAGCAAAGAGACTCTTTTGGAAGTTCAGACCTTTGATTCTAACAGTGTGTTTACCTTAGGAAGTGTGAATAATAATTCTGTCCATTTTGAAGGAATAGTGTGTCAGTTGGATATTATTCCTTCATCAGAAGCATCTGCAGACTATTGCAGATACGTGAAACAACAGTGTCGCCCTGAGACAAGCCTTCTTCATACAACTATCGTACCAGCTAGGATACTGGAAAACTCTCCCTTGCCCAAACAATTTGGTCAAAGAGTGCTGTCAGAGGACTCACTTACTGAAGGCAAAAGCATTCCAAATATCATAAATAACAATTCTGCAACAGTGCATAAACAACAAGAACTCCAGATATCAAGATCTCAGTTAACGTCTCTTCATTCAGGGAATGTCTCTGCTGTGGATCTTGTGAACCATGGGATTCAGGCCAGAGAAGTGATCACAGAGGAACATACTCAGACAAATTTAAACCTGTCAATGACCCATCATCGCCTCAGTCAGGCAAGAACAAATAGCAAGGAGAAACTTAGTTCTCTCCTAACTGTGTCCGACAATATCACACAGAATAATAATAAAGTGAGTGGTCTGTCACCATTTAAGAAGATATCATCTGTTCTTTCACATATAAAACAAGATACAATTACAAATCTCAAGAAGGCTATTACAACAAATCTACATACTAATGAACTCATGGAACTGCAAGAGATTTTAAACACAACCTTATACAGAGTGACAGATGAGCCATCTGTGGATAATCACCTTGATCTAAGGAAGGAAGGTGAATCTGATTCTCATGCTACTTATCCCATCGAAAATAGCTATGAAACTGGACTTTATGATTATTATTATTATTATGAGGATCTTAATGCAGTGCCTGAAATGGAGAATCTGAGAGGGCCAAAAGGGGACCCTGGACCTCCCGTAAGTTGTTGTTGTTGTTTTTTAAATGTATCATAATGCAGTAACTTACCATACCTTGCAAAAAGAATTCTCTAGATCGAACAATTAAAACAGATCAAATCTGTCTCAGAAATGTATTCTGGCTACAGTGAGTGAATTTATGGTTGCTGTAACATATCCAACCAGAATGCAATCCTGGCTCAAAGACTGTACTTTTTTTTTGTTGTGTTTATTGGCAGGCTGAAAAGGTTACTTAATTCTGGTAAAATGTAAGTAAGCTATATGTTTTTCTTGTTCAGTTGAAATTCAACCAGAAATCCAACCGCTAAATATAGATCAGCATTCTTTATTTAAAAAAAACCGTAGACTTAATGCATAGTCATGTTAAAAGAAAGATATAAAAGTTATAGTAGACTAAAGGAAAATACATTAAGTACATCAACTAAATAGCCTTTCAGAAAAATAGTATCAAATGTATTAAAATAGAGTGTAAAATTTATTTTAGATAGAGATAATTTTGTAGTGAATCATTGACTGGGAAAAAGCAAACCCTTACATTATCATTCTAAATGAAATATTTTAATTTCCATGAACAGTAACATATTTCATTACATCTTCAATGATTTAGTCAGTTTACATATATGGATTAATAAAAGCTTTATCTACCTAATACAGAAACTAGCCAGTCAGCCCATCAGTCCACTCAATGGAAAAAACCAGCCAAGTCACTTATTTAATAATGTATAAACAAAATTATGAGATAATAGATGGATTTTTTTTCAGCTCTGAAATTCTTTTGTTTAGGTACAATTACAGATTAACATCTGAAAAATTTTAAAATCATTTAAAACTCATTTAAAGCTATTTAAAATCACATTAGAAACATTATTTTTTGCCTTTCTTATTTGATTACTTTAAATAATCAACCTATATGTCTTCAGAAATTAATTATTTGAATTGCAAGCAGACTAAACTGTATCTTAAAGTACTTCTTTATTTGATGAAAATAAAATTTGAGTCATTGGTTTAGTTCCAGAAACCATAGAATGGGAAAAGATGATGCCACTTGCTTAGCTTGTGTTTCCTTTGTGGTTATTACTCGAAGTGATTTGATAGGTATTGAGCAACTCTTATTAGAGTGAATGTTTAAAGTCTTTAAAATAAAACTTGGAGAATATATTATTATAGTGAAATAAACTCTTTTCAGCTATGACAATTAATTATCAACAGATTAGTAAAAAAAAATTGTGCCACTGGGCAGGTCATACTAAACAAATAGCTATGGAAGTCATTTACTTTCTTTGGAAAGAGTTAGTATGATGAAATAAGCATTGATCTCTTCTGTAAATCCAAAATAGTCATTTCAGCATGGGTAGGTGAAGCACTAATATTCAACAGATAATTATTTAGTCTCTGCTATGGGCAAAGCAGGAACACAAAGTATGTATAAAGAGCTTACATTTCAATAATGGGGATACCCATTATTGAAATTCATTTCCATATTGATATTCAAATTCAATATTCAAAAATTGAAGTTCATTTATAACTCTACCTCACAGTAAAGTATAATGAATGCCACTGAAAGATACAAACTAAGTGTATGGAGTACAGATGTTAAAGGTAAGAAAAATATTTTTCGAGGGGATCCCCATGAAAGATCACTTAAGGGTAGGCTGTTCAGGATAGGTTCTTGTGGACAAAGTTAGTTATAACCTAGGCCTCAAATAATGGATATGATTTTGATAGGTGAAAGGAACTGGCATATTTTTTATATAGGAAAAACAGCATAGTAGCTATCATTTGCTGGGCTTTTTACCTTGTTGCAGGTGTTCTACCATGACCTTTACATTCATTATCTTATCTTAAAAGAACCTTGTAAGGTTGGTATTATTATCCTCATTTTCCAGGTGAAGAAACTGAAGCCCAGAAGAGTTAATTTACTTGTCCATAACCACATCGCTGATAAATGATAGAGCCAGGATTCGGACCTAGGTTTTCTGCCTTTAAAGCTCAAACTCTTTCCTAATATTAGACTGCATAATGTTGGACAAATATAAGACCAGCTAGACGTTGTCAGGTTGTAGAGAGTATCGTCAAACTGATAGTTCTAACTTCATCTTGTTCTCAATGGAGAATTTTGCAGATTTCTAAGCAGAGACATTAATAGGGGAGTCAGTCTGGAAGTAGGGCCCAGAACAGATAAGAAGTTCCTGTATCATTTTGATGTTACAAGACTAGGACATTATCTAGGATGACAGCAGTGAAAATGCAAAGGAAAGATAGGATTCCAGAGATGTTCTGAAGGAAGGTTTGGTCCTAGGGACCAAGAAAAAAGGAAGCGAATCAAAGATGACTCTCAAGTTTTAAGCCTGTGGATTGAGAGAATGGTGATACCATTACTAAAAACAGTAACTAAGAGACAAAGTCAATTTTACGAGAAAAGTAAGTTAAAACATTTAAGATACTGTTGGCAATTCAGTAAGCTGTTGGGAAAGTTGAAAGAAGCTGAAGTGAAAAAGAGAGGTCAAGGCAGGGGCTATAGATTTTGGAGTCCTCTCGTCAGTAATATAGTTGAAGCTACAGGATTGAATAATATTTTTAAGGAAAGGAGTTTGGCATAGGGTCAAGACCCACATTATGGGGAATGTTTACTTTTGGCTTATAGAAGGAAAAAAGCAGGAAGGTGATCGAATGGTCAGGGAGATGGAAGAGAATACTGTACTATCACAAAGGCCAAAGAAGAGAGTTCTGAGAAGAAATCGATCAGCAGAGCAAAAAAGCTACAGGGAAGTCACAGGGGATGACGACTGAGAAAAAGTGGAGGAGATCTACTCAACCTTCTGATGGGAAAGTCATTGTTGAACTTTGAGACTCCAACTTCAGCACAGTGTAGAAGATTAAAGGTAGATTTTAGAAAGCTAATGAGCGAGTGAATGGTGATGGGATGATGAACTTGGTAGGGATTGTTCCACTGCTTCCTGAAGTGGATGTTACTGTGTGAAGTCTGAGGCCAGCTTGATTTTTCCTACTTGTGGGTGACTGTTTTTTCCACTGTGTGCACAGGCAGTAATTTCATTATCTCTGAAGTTCAGTAAATCTTTTAGGTTCTGTATCAGTGTTTTCTGGTACTCTTTTGATCTGAAGACTATTTTTATTTTATTACAGGAAAGTCTCCAATATATCCTCAAGTATTTTTCTTTTCCATTTTTCTGTATTCTTTTTCAGGCACACCAATAGGCATACGTAGAATGTCCTTTGGGATGATACATAGTATTTATTATCTTGTCTACAATCATGTCAAAGTGCTCTTTTTCATTTTGTGTGAATTCACTTATCCAACATCCATATTCCTTTATTATAAAGACTTTTCAATTGTATTTAATCAGTTTTTATTGCTTCTGATGTGGCTTCCATCTATAATGTTTTTCTTTTCTTTTTTTTCTTTGTTGTTTTTGCTCTTTTATATCTTTTTTAAGCTCTTCTCATTCACATTTCATTACCTTTGGCTGCTCTTTTTACCTCTTGTAACTTTTTTTTTTAGCTCTCTTCTTATAGAGAAATGTCATCTTGAAATTCTTTGAAGCTACAGTGAACTATATGACTGAACTTTTTTTCTGTTGCATGGGGTAGTTCCACTTCTGATAAATGATTTTCATCTATCTTCTGGCAAATGATTTTCATCTACTTTTTTTTTTAAGATTTTATTTTTCCTTTTTCTCCCCAAAGCCCCCCAGTACATAGTTGTATATTTTTAGTTGTGGGTCCTTCTAGTTGTGGCATGTGGGACTCTGCCTCTGCGTGGCCTGATGAGCAGTGCTATGTCCGTGCCTGGGATCCGAACTAGTGAAACCCTGGGCCGCTGAAGCGGAGTGCCCAAACTTAACCACTCGGCCATGGGGCCGGCCCCCAACACCTACTTTTAATTTATGTTTCTCTCCTCATACTTCCCCTTCCCCTCAATATCTATGTATAGGTCTCATGCTGGTTTCTTTCTGGTTATTGCTCTTATCTTAAATAAAGACAACTTTTTCTTGTTTTTAGAATAGTATAGGGAGAGACAAAGGGAAGTAAGGTGGAGTGATAGAGTGTCAAATTTAGGTTGCTGCCTTAAACACCATCTTACCATATTTATTTTGACCTTTACCCAGAGACATATCTCCTTTCATTTTTATGTACAATTTGTTGTGAAGCCCTTTATATCATAGACTCTCTGAGAAGTAATATCGTGATTTACGCTGTTGTCTTTTACCCCCTCTCACCACTAGAAATCTCCCAAAGTTAGGAGATTTGGTTGTAGATCACAACAACAGTTCTTCCTCTTCAGCTCTACATTCCTTACTCTTGGCCCTTTGGAACTGGGTCTCTACTAGGTCATGAATTCTATCTCCTACGGCTTTCCCATTCCCTCAAACCTCGTCATTGTAATCAAAGGATTGTTGGAATGAACTTTCAGGACTGATAGACTTTCAGGTATCTGTAGCCTGTCCAGTGTTTGAAATCTGAGGAAGTTTTTTGTTTCTTTTTTGTTTTTGGTCATCTCTCGACATCCTTCCTTAGTTCAAAGTTTCTCAGTATTTGGAAGATAATCTTCATAATTTGTGGTTTGTGGCTGCGGTCCTTTCCTTGTTTCATTGGAGATGATGTCTTCTTCTTTTGGTGTTTTTTGTTGTTTTCAGTGGGTTTTGAGGGAGGGAGGGTAGTTTAAAGAATGTTCTCATTCTGCCATCTTTTACGTAAATTCTCTAGTGATATTTTTAAAAACATAAATTGGATCATGTTATTTATCTGTTTAAACTCTTCAGTGGCAAAAGCATAAGGCTCTTAGAATAAACTAAAAACTCTTTATCCTGACCTGTTCTGTCAAATGGGATCTGGCCCTGCTCATCACTGCACCCTCTGCTTGTTCCACTTACTCTCACTATTAGTTTTCTTTTAGTTCCTCAATAAGACTATGTTTTTCCTTTGTTTTGTTTTGTTTTACTCACACACTATTCATTTTATTCCTATTTTCTTCAATTTTATTTTCTCTTTTTTTCTAACTCTCATTTACCTTTCAAGTCTACCTTAACAGTTCTGCAGAGAAGCCTTCTCTATTACCACAATATAAATTAGACACATCTGTCAATCTCTCTCTTGGTTGCTTATTTCCTTCATATCACTATGAAAAATGTATAATTATGTGTTTATCCAATTAATGTGTGCCTTTCTATCTGTACTGTAAGCTCCAGGAGGGCTTGATGCTTACTAACTAATGTTTATTGTGTGAGTGAATGAATGAGTGAGTAAATGAATTAAAAATGGAATTTTAGATACAGGACTTCCAAGATTAATTGACCAGATATTACTCTCTCTTAGAAGTATTGATCTACTAAACACACTTGTCTTAGTATATATATTACCCTAGTAATAATAATATTATAAATAACATTAATTCAGTGCTTGCTGTGCCCCATGCATACCTTTAAAAAGGTATTAATTACTCTGTAGTTTACTGGTTTACTACTATATATCAGACGTAGTCACAGGTATTTCATATACAGTATCTTTAATGCCTATAATAACCCTGAAAGGTAGATTTTTATCACCAATATTTTAAAGATGAGAAAACTAAGGCTTAGAAAGAGTAACTTACTCGTCCAAGGTCATTTAGCTAGTAAATGATTGAGGCATCATTTGAATCTAGATTGGATGATTACAAAACCATTGCTCTTTTAATTGAATTATACTTTCTCTAAATAACCAAAAATCTGAAAGTTAAAGGGCCTTTTCTAGTACTTAACTTTATTTATAGAAAATAATTTATTCTCAAAAAATTCATACCATATAAAATTACTTTGCTTCTCTTGTTTCTAGAAAATGTCTATTAATAACCTGTTCTCAAAGATTTGGAAATGTAAAATTGTGAAGACAAGTTAAAATTGACTTTTATTTAGTGCTTATTAAACAAGTCAAATGTTTCAATCGTGATATAAAATATAGTTTCTTTTTTCTCCAGTATCTAATATTAACTGTAAAATTAACTGCCTTTTCAGTGTGAATGGAAAAATGTTTTCTTTTGTCACAAAGTAGTACGATAGGGCAATAAACCAAACTAGACATTTTATTACTTTACTTTTCCATTTAGTTTTTAATTTTTAGTTGTTATATTCTGGAACTTTAACTGAAATCAACAGCTGTTAACTTCTAATTACAACAGCAGAACCAGAACCAACTTGAAAAGAATTTGATTTTTTTTTAAATAAGTGAAAGCCAGTTTTTGATAGAAGCTAGTGATGTAATAATACCTGTTAAAATATTTGAATGGCTCAGGAAGGAGAATGCCCTCAGTTTGGAGTTGAATAGAAATAGTATTTCCCTCTCAATATTAGGAAATATATGAAAATTTTACAGGGGTAGGAGAAGGAAAATAAAATTAAATGAAAATGGACCTTTTGAAATATATAAAGAGCATTAGAAAACTGCAAAATAACTGTAATATCAATAAAGGAGAAAGTTTCAAAGAGAAAAATGCTACATGAAAATAAAGCTCATTAGGTTATGCTACTTGTTAATGGTAGGGCTAGCCTTGATATGTCTAATTTCAAAGCTTGTACTATTTTTACTGCGATCATGAATGAATGTTTTGTAAAATGGAGTATGTGTATGCTCTATAGATATCAAGAATAATGCCCTATCAGCAGAGTGCTCAGGAACAATTAAATGAATGAACAGATGAATGAATGAATGAATACGTATTAACCATATCCCAAATGAACATTTATTCTTCCATAGTTGATTGTTAAAGTAAGTAAAAAAAAGATTACATAAGGCATTATATGCGGAGCAAAGAAGTAGGTTTCTATGTCTTATTTGATATACTTAAGTAACATTTAACGAACTCAGAACACTTTAAAAACTGATCCGTTTTTACTTTCACACTTTGTTTTACAAACCATTTAACTCTATTAGTGACTTCCTAGTATGCTGTATTTCATATAAGGCACATTTATTACTGAATATACTAAAGAGAGCACGTTATAGCAGTTTAACACATTACACAGATCCTTGGTGTGTCTTTTAAAAGAACATAAAATAGTCCGCTTTAATTTTTCAAGGCAAGTCTTTTGAAATGTCTTTGAAAAAAACCTGTAGTCATTGGTCTCCAAACCCTAAACTGAATTCCTCCTTCAGTAGTAAAAGTAAATTTAGGTGAAAATTACCCACAAAACTACTAGTTATAGTTCCTGTAAAAACCAGATATAGTGGCTCTAACTATACGTCGTAGACTTCCTGCTGCCCTTTCTGGCCAGATTAAAGAGGACACTTGAGTTTCAACTGTCACCCCTGCTGATTAGGGTGAGGGCATTCATGTTTCTTTAAAATCATCAGCAGCTGGGAACTGGGGACTGAAAAAGATCCCTGGAGTAAGAATATCAATAAGACTTGTGAGAACAGATGTGTCTATTATCATGCCTAATATCTTGGCACTTGTTTTCCAAGGGTCCACCTGGTCCAGCAGGTATCCCAGGTCCATCAGGAAAGAGAGGTCCACGGGTGAGTAGATGGGCTCTCTTTCCCATGTGCTGTTAGAATTATCAACTTTCCAGTATGTTTTTCCTAATATTGTACAGTATGTACTTCCTTTGGAAACCTGCCTGGATCTTCAGACCTAGCCCTACCTTTGCCAATTCAAGAGAAGGTTTGGAACATGTGCAGCTTGTTTCTTTGAGTGTGAACACCCAGCCAAAGCATTCTCTGTGGACATGTCCAGGAGAGATTATCAAATTTGTAGATTAGTGGCTATTCTGGTGCTACTTGTAACATTATTCTTAGTTATAAAGTGATCTCATCTGTAGTTGCTAGTCCAAGGTGGGGTTCATTTGCTTTGGGAAATGAAGAGGAGTGGGCTGCCTCAAAAGAGTGCATTTCTGGATTACATAGTGGAAAATATTGGAGCTCTTGACCAGAAAAATAATTGTCCTGAGGAATAGAACTGCCTTAAGGATCAGCAGTAGTTTCTCACATTACACAGGTCCAACAAAAGATTTATTGCTGTGTTAGAATGAGTTTCTTTCAAACCTAAAAAAAAAAGTGGGCTTTTATTAATAGAAATCCTTCAAAAAACTAGAAAAAGAATTGTGATTTTGTGTTATAAAGACAAATACAAATACCATATATACTTTCTTTGCATCCTGATTCTTATTTCTCATACAATCTAATGAAAAATCATCCTAAAATCTTACTTTAAGTTGCCTGTATTCACATCAAACTCTTGTCCCTGTGAGGCCTAAGGTGAATGCTCACTGGGCTCTGCGTGTTCTTTAGCATGCCTTTGGTTCCTCTATACTTGAGGACCTATCACATTCCTCCCAGAGTCTCTTCTAAACCTTGCCCACTCTCCTCTAGCCTGCAAACCGTTTCCATCCTCCTACCTCTCTGTCAGGAGACCTTGGATCCTACTTTTCTGAGGGATTGAGTCTATCTTTGTACTAATTCCATTTTCTCTCCTCCACTAAGGCTGTTCTTCTCCCACAGCATGACCTCCACATTCTGAAACTCCATCTATTCTCATCATACAGCAGTCTCCTTCCCTAAATTCCATCTTTTTTTTTCATTTATTTGTCCAGTTCTCCTCCCTTTAAAGAAGGATCAGTATTCTTCTCAAGGTTATTACATTTCTGTTCCTAATTTTATCTCCTTTCAATTATTTAACTTAAAACTTGTACTTACATTTTTTTCTCCCTAGATTTTATCTCATTTGGCGAAAACCAACAAATTATCCTTTTTTCAAAAAATCCCAAACTTTCATTGATATTAATTTTTCCTTAAGTTATCATCCTGCCTCACTCTTGAACTGCTGAGCTTTATATGATGGACTTACATCGCCCTTACATCTACATCAACAACTCATTTGTTTACCCCATCAATTTTTCCCCCTTTTCTATTAAAATTTATTTTTTGAAGGTTGCAAATGACATATATCATGAAATCTAATTTTTTTCCTTAGTTTTAACCTAGATAGATAAATCTTCATTATTTTCATTACTGACATCCCTCTCCTTTCTGAAACATTTATTAATTCAGAACTAATAATTCTGAAGTATTAAATATCCCCTCTATTAATCCGGAGCTAAAAAGATAGATAAATAAATACTATTAACTATATGTTATGTGTTGCGATAGAGGTATGGCTGAGGAGCACAGAGGTGGGTACCAAACCCAGATGAGTATAGGAGGCCTGGAGACCTGGAAGGCTTTTTGGAAGTGAATCTTAGTTCTTCTACTTGCTGCTTGTGTGAGCTTAAGTTTCCCTATTTGTAAGTGGGAGTAAAAATAACCACTTTGTAGGATTGTTATAAGGATTAGTAATAAAAATTATAAAGCATTAATACAGGTACTGGCACAGAAAAGGTACTTAATAAGTAGAAGCAATTATTGAATTCAGATTGGGAAATTTATCAGCCAAGTGAAATTAAATGACAAATACTCATTGAGTGGCTAATATGTGCTAAGTACTACATTGGTAATATAAAAAAATCTCTTTTCAAAGAATTTATAATCCTGGAACTAAACAGCACATGTCATAGGCAGTTAAAATAGCAATAAAATATTTAAATGACAGATTAGAACAGTGTAGGAAATGTCCCAAGGCAACGTATAATTAATTGCAAATGAATTTTACATGCAGCAATTTCTATAGAAGTTAGTAGCAAAGAGAAATGATTCATGCTGATGTAGCTAGGATTTTAAAATGAGGTGGGATCTCAGCTGACACTTGAAGAATGATTTGGGTAGGTATAAGGGGAAAGAGTTAAATGAAGTAAGTCTTTAAGGCATATGTAATAGCATAAACAAAAACCTAGGTGGAGAAAGAGTTAACACATGTCAAGAGGAGAGTAACTAGACAATTGCACCATGTTACTTTTAGGGTTCTTACTCTGCACAGCTTTTAGAAGTAGCACTAAGTAATATGGCTGGAGATAGGGGTGGTAAATAAGAGAGGTAAATACCTCAAGGCAGTGTTTGAAGCAAAAGACAGAAACCACAGTTCTGCTCTATAATTAATGTAGCTCTCTTTTCCAAGACTGAAATATCCAGCATCTCAGAAAAGATACAGAATTTTGTAAAAAAAATGAAGTAATATTCATTTTAATGAAATTATATTATGTAATATTTATTTGAATAATATAATAAACACTGTCTGTTATTTGTATCTAGATCTGTCCTAAGAATGCTTTGACTTTTTTTTTACTATTTGCAGGGCATACCAGGGCCACATGGAAATCCTGGGTTACCTGGATTACCAGGTGCAAAGGTGAGTGATTACTAGTGAGTATTGCATGATTTTTCTGACATTATTAAGGAGGTCCTTAACTTTTAAAGCCAACCTTGGGACATTGAGGATCTCTCTCATGTTGAAGAGCATGATTCTTCAACAGGATTGTCTTAGCCTGGCACAGAGCTGGGTTCCTCTGAAAGCCCACCACACTTGGATTTATATACTTAGTGGTAAAGTCAGGTACAGGCCTGCTTTGGTATTCCAAAGTCTTTATTGTCAAAATATGATGGCAATTCATGGAAACCTCTGGAATATACAGATTTTGAGTTCAGTAATTTATCTTAAATCAAGGCCATTTTAGAGTGTAAATAAATACTGAGGAAATAAAGTAGCATTCATTTCCCTGCTCCACACTTCCAGAATATTTTTTTTTGAAAACAGCTAACCTGAAAGCCTATATATATCAGCATACATAGTTGTATGATAGTAGTGTGATAGATAATAGCGTGATAGATAGTAGTATGAGCATAGAAAAAAGAATAGAAGAATACACACCAGGCTGGTTACCTTGGGAGGAGGTATGGGAATGGAGAGATAACTAAATTATATATATATATATATATGAGATTAGGTAAGCATTAGGGCCTCGGTTGCCAGGACTTCATGAATCTTTTAGGTCTATTAATAGCCCCTCTGCTTATAATGATCACACTCAGAAGTAAACATGTAACCACATAGGATAAGGGTTAAGAACACAGGTTTTGGAGTCCGACAGATTTGGGTTCAAGTCTTAGCTCTCTGGATTTATGTGACTAAAAGCAAATGACTTGCTTAGCCTCTTTAAGCTTCATTTTCCTGATTTCCTGGTTTATGAAATGGGGAAAATCACGGTCCATCCTCATAGGGTCGCAGAGAAGGCTAAGTAAATTAATGTGAGTAAAGCACTTAACATGGTGCTAACGTGTCGTAAGTGGCATCATTATTATTAATAGGTAATAATGATAACATATCGCTAGGATAATTTAAATCTAAATTTCCTAAAGTGTCTCATCACTGCCAACGATTTTTTGAGTTCAACAAAAATGTCTCAGAGAGAAAAAAAAAGACTCTAACTCAAGTCCGGATGTGTAACAGTGAGAGGAAAAACAGATCACTTCTAAAGAAATTAGGTGTTTGATTTGAATTTGTGATTCCCTAGCCCTTCAAGCTTTAATTGGGGACTTAAAGGTTATTTAGACTAGTAAAAGGTTAAAGTAGTTGTAAAGGCCTAGCTCATATTTCTCCAAAGGGCTGTATTTCCAGGGGCTTACAGTCCTGTCAGCCTCATTTCCACAATAGGAGCAGCATTTCCACAGGGCTGCACTCTCCTCCCCCTTTCCCTACCAAAGCCAGTAGTACACAGTTAGGCACTCAACTAAATAAACCAATAAAACATATGAATAGGGTGGGGAGAGGTGTAGATAGAGATAGTGGAAAACCTTCCATTGAATTGACTTCTTAAAATGTGTATACATATTCAGAGACAATGTTTGAGAAAGTGAAGAACTTTGTATCAAATAAAAATTATCATTGTCCCAAGATTAAAAACAATGTATTTTTCAGTATTTACTAGTATAAATATGTGTCTTTAGTAAAATGATGTAGGAGAGATGAAAATTTGAATCTCAAGATTTCTCTTTAATATTATATTTAGTAATACGGATATGATTTTGACCATTTATAACTATTTGCCAGTAAAATACTTTTATGAACCCACATATGAGGGATTTTTTAAAAATCCTACTTTTAATTAGCAAGCAACTCATTAGACCTCTTGGAGACAATCTTATAAACCTGAATATTAGTCTTTAATTCATATTTAATTTAATAATTTGATAACTGTGTCCAAAATAGCCAAAACTGACCATGGTTTGTTTTAACTGCACATACTTGTGGAGGATATTAGATTTATGTCAAAAATTACCACTGTGTCTTAAATGCATCAAATAAAGCTCGTGGTGTGTGGTTTTCTGAAAGCAATTTTTCCAGATATTTAATATGTGGTTTAGAGTAATCAGAATTAATAGAACATTCAAGTTTTGTCCCTTATAATCCTCTTATAATATTTATTCAAAACAATGCAAACAATGCTGATTGCCTGCTCTTGACAATAAATTTTGACATGTAATCACAGGATTTATTTTCCTTCAAGGAATAAAGATTACTTTTAAATTAAGGGATTTTAGAGTATAAAGACAAATCCAGCTATTTTTCCTTTCTCAGTTACTGTTTAGCAAGAATAACATAGTTAGGGGCCTGCCCAGTGGCACGGCAATTAAGTTTGCATGTTCCGCTTCAGCGGCCTAGGGTTTGCTGGTTTGGATCCTGGGTGTGGACCTAGGCACCACTTGGCACGCCATGCTGTGGCAGGCGTCCCACATAAAATAGAGGAAGATGGGCACAGATGTTAGCTCAGGACCAGTCTTCCTCAGCAAAAAGAGGAGGATTGGCAGCAAATGTTAGCTCAAGGCCAATCTTCCTCAAAAAAAAAAAAAAAATGACATAGGTAGAATTATTGGCTTCTAAGAAAATTGTATAAAAAGTCATCTTGTCACTTGCACAAGAAATCATCTGTCCATTTCAAAAGGGGATTACCTGAACGGATGGAAAGAACAAATTAAGTCAATGGCAAATTTAGAAAGGTTTAACTCAAATGGGAACTGCAATGCATTACGGAACCTATATACAGATATATTTGGATTAATGTACTTTATAAAAATTTTTAGAACCAAAAGGTAGCTTATATAAGTTAAATGAGATGAAGCACATAAAGCAGCTGATTGAATGCTTGTACATAGTTGACACTTAAGAAAATGTTACTTCCCTTTTCTCGGAGGAGCTACTTAAGAGGAGACGGGGTCAATTAGAAAAGCAACTTTTACTGAAAGTACAACATTTATTATTTGTTAAATAAAACAAAAACAGTCTTGTGGCTCTTATGAATGAAAATACCTTATAGTATAGAAATATGTTTTATTTATAAGGCTATTTTTTTTTGAGGAAAATTAGCCCCAAGCTAACTGCTGCCAATCCTCCTCTTTTTGCTGAGGAAGACTGGCCCTGAGCTAATATCCATGCTCATCTTCCTCTACTTTATATGTGGGACGCCTACCACAGCATGGCGTGCCAAGTGGCGCCATGTCCACACCCAGGATCCGCACCGCTGAACCCCGGGCCACCAGAAGCAGAACTTGTGCACTTAACTGCTGCGCCACAGGGCCAGCCGCCTTATGAGGCTATTTTAAAGTTTATAAGAATAAAGCCTATTTTGATAAAATAGTCTAGACTGATGCAAAAATTAATCCATTTTATTTTGCTATACTTTTACAATCAAATTAGCATTTATCATAAGGGACAAAAAGTGTAAGCTGATCTTGGTAGTTCTCAACTCTGTTCAGATGAAATGAGTTCTCACTTATGAGTCTATCTTCCTTAATAGGCTCTTAGTAATTTGAGTGCAGGGGCCAGATCTTATTCATCCTTGCATTTGTGCCTAGCCCAGTGCCCAGCATGTGCTGGGCACTCAATAAATGTTAAACTGAACCAATAAGCTGATTTAATATTAGTGACAAGGCACTGGTATCATAAAGGAAAGAGAACTAACATTTATTAAGCACCTAATATCTGACAATTATTTTATTATGACATCTCATTGTTTCATTTCAATTAAGAGTACTATTCAGAGTAGGCTTTATTATCTTCTGCTCTGCATAGAAAAAAACATACTCAGAGAGGTAGGTAAGTACTTAACTAAAGTAACAGTCTGTAACTGATAGAACTGGATTAAGAATTGGTTCTGTCTTACTCTTTCCCTTACACCAGATTGTGTCTCCTAACATAGTGAGAAATTCATTTATAAAACACTACCTTAAGGAGAAAGGGTGGGGGTGGGGTGACCTAATGGAATTTAAAGACTTTTTGAGTTCCTTTAATAATATTAACAAAACATGTTTATTTCAAGGCTCCAGCTTATCCTGTGGATATTGATAATAACATATAAAGATAAACTCCATGAAGAATGAAACTAATCTCTAGTCCCTGAGAACTGTGTTGTTAAATTGTTAAATAATAGAAGAATAAAGTGCCACACAAATTTTTAGTGGATCTATAGCAATTTTTTTTAGCATTAGACTATAATGATTTAAAACAGAGAAGGAAAGTCTTTTAAGCTAGCCTGTTAAAGACCAGCTGAAATCATTAGCTAAAATGAGCAGATGGTAGAAATAAAGTCCTTCCCAAAAAATCACAAGAAAGTAAATTCCATTTCTTGTTTGCTACAAGAATGGCTTTATTCTTGTCACCACATGCCATCTGGGTCCACATTGTATCATATTTATCTATTTAACGAACTTTATTTGCAGGGTGAAAGAAATTTTTATTAGTATGAACTAAACATGATTAATTGTGCAGTACATCTTTGAATGTGAGTAATGAATGCAGGCTATATCTTCAGCCTACCATTTACTTATAATTTTAGTCCAGGCAGTCTATTTGTGGTCAAGATAGTTCCTTTCCAAAAAACACTTCTTAAAGGAAACTTAAACCCTTCCCAAAAACATTCAGAGTTTATATTACTTTAGTCAAGTCCAATAGTTCCTTCAAATTTAATCCAGTTAAATGAAAACATCTAATTCTAATAAGTTGCAATAACAATCACTCATTAGTAACATTAAATGAAATCTTATTAATAATATTAAATATTGAATCCCAAGGAGTCATATCTTAGTGCTCTGTTCTATTCCTGGTTTTGATCCTATGCTCCCATGTCTCTATTATATATTTTTCTAAACTAGAAGTCCCTAAACTAGAAGTTTTCCTTGCATGTGAATTACAGAAATATATTGAATATAGATGCTGACCCATTCTAAGAATTTTTTACCAAGTCAGATTGCTATGAAAAATTTAAGTCCAACATTCTGAAAATGTAAAAAGTGATAAAATGCTGAATATTGAGGTGCTCCTATTATTATAGACAACATAGGGAGCTTCTTGTGAAGGACCAGACAAAATATGATCCTTTCCTTTGATTCTGTGCTTGTTAGTTCATGGTTAAAATATGACTTAAATGTATTAAAAATGCTTCCTTCTAGCTATCAAAGACTATTAGGGTCTTGTCAAAAACATTCAGGAGCCAATTTGAAAAGGCTTCCACTAGGTGAAAATTGATGTAATTTGAACATCATTAAGGATAATAATCACAGTGGATTAAATCACATCAAACATCTCTAAATTCCTAAGTTATAATGATGCTAAAAACAGAAAAACCCTCACTGGTCACCTTTAGAGAATGCTATTACATCTGTGAGACTGTCAAATCCTCTGACGTCAAATGGATATTCAACAATTCAATTCAATTCTGACACTAAATACCCCGAGTTAGTGTCAGACTCCATAGATTTAAGGGCTTAGTCCCACAAGACTGCCCACACTTGAGATGCCAGCCCCAGACAGGTTGCCTAGGCTACTCACTAGGCTACTCACACTGGCTGAGTACAAATTCAGGGGTTCCCACGTGCCCCCTGCCAGCTGGTCTGATATTTTGCTAGAATGGCTCACAGAACTCAGGAAAACACTTTACTTAGGTTAACTTGTTTATTTTGAAGGATACAACTCAGGAAGAGTTAAATGGAAGGAGATGCATAGGGCAAGGTATGGAGGGTGGGGGCTCTGAGTTTCCAAGTCCTCTCTAGGTGTGCTACCTGCCCAGCACATCAGTGTGTTCACCAACCTGGAGCGTTGGAATCTCTTTGTACAAGAGTCTTTTATAACTCAATCTCTAGCACTCCCCTCCTCTCCCTGGAGGTAGGGGAAGGAATGGGACTAAGTTCCTACTTGATAATCACTTGTTTGCCTTTCTAGTGATTAACCCCTATCCTGAAGCTGTCTGGGGGCCCCACCCTGAGTCACCTCATTAGCATAAACTCAAATGTGGTCAAAAGGGGCTTGTTAGGAATAACAAAAGACACTCCTATGACTCAGGAAATTCCAAGGGTTTTAGGAGCTCTGTGCCAGGAACTAGGGACAAAGACTAAATATATTTTTTATTATACCACAATGTCATTATATGGAAAACTGGTAAATAGAAGAAAAATAAAGGGAAAGAATAAAAATTTTCTTGTGAAATTCCTTGCTTTTCCTATAGAATTGAACCTATATTTGGATAATTGGATAATCTGGATAATTGAACCAATTATTTGGACAATCAAATAATTTATGAAGGGAAAATTTCTCTTTATAGAAAAAGCTAGTAACTGAAGAAAGAATGCTAGAGTTAAAAATCACCATTTTTTGCAATCCTGATGAAGAAAAGGTTGAAAAACAAAAAACACCTCAGTAAGTCCAGAGGCCTTGAGGCAAGAGGCTGCTTGACAGCCTTTGAGGAGTAAATGAATGGGATAAGTGGTAGAAGACAAATCAGAGAGAGAGCAGGAGCTGGATTATGTAGGACCTGCTAGGTAAGGATTCTGGTTGGATTTTACTCTGTGTTGGAGATTCACTTGCTTGAGTTCTAAGTAGATAACTGACATCATCCAATTTATGTTGTAAGAAGATACTTCTGGCTGTCAGGTGAAGAATAAATTGGGGTAAGAAAAGGATGGAAATAAGGATACCAGTTTAGAGACTACTTCACTGTTCTACTCAAACCCATGCCATTGGTGATGATGGCATAGGCTAGAGTGTTAACAGTGGAGGTGGTGTGAAGTAGTCAAAATCTAGATATATTTTGAGGTACAGTCAACATGATTTGCTGGTGGATTACATATATGGTGTGAGAGAGAAGAGTCAAAGATAATCTAAGGCTTAATCAGTTAAATGGCTGATATTGTGGGAGCACCTGGAATGAGGAGGAACAGGATTTCAGGTTTTTATTTGTTTGTTTGTTTTGTTTTGTTTTTGCCTGGAAAGAAATGAAGAGTTCATTTCCATTAGTGTTTTCATAGAACCAACTTTTGACTTTATTATTTTTTCCATAGACTATTCAATATTTTATTGATTTTGGCTCTAATATAAACATTTAGAGCTATAAATTTCCCTCTAAGGACTGATTTAACTGCAACCCATAAAATTTGTTATGTTGTCTTTTATTATCATTCAGATTGAAAATATATGCTTTCTTTTTTGACTCATGGGTTATGTAAATACGTTGTTTTGTTTAATGTCCATCTATTAGAAGCTTTTTTAGTTATTTTATTTCTATTGGTTTCTAATTTAGTTCTATTGCGGTCAGAGAGCATACAATGGAAGAGTTCAATCTTTCAAAAATTTATTAAGGTGTTTTATGACCCAGCATGTGATCTGTCTTGATGAATATCCCATATGCACTTCAAAAGATTGTATATTTTGCAATTGTTGAATGTAGTGTTCTATAAATGTCAATTAGATTAAGGTGATTAATGGTAGTGGTCAAATTTTCTCTATCTTTACTGGTTTTTTGGTCTAGTTGTTTCAGGAGTGTTAAAATATCCAACTATGATTTTGGATTTATTTCTCTATTTACTGTTTAGGGAATGTGTAGTTAGTCAGTGTTTGCTTTATGTATTTTCATGCTCTGTGTTCATGCATGTTTAAGGATTGTTGTGTCTTCCTGATAAACTGACCCTTTTATCATTATCAAATGTCTCTCTTTATCTCACTAATATGTCTCTTCTGGAAGTCTAGTTTGATAGTAACAGAGCCACACCAGCATTTTTATGCTTATTGTTTGCCTTGTATATATTTTTCTTTTCCTTTACCTATCTATATTTAAAGTGCATCTCTTATAGACAATGTATAGTTGGATCTTACTTGTTTATCCAGTCTGATAATCTCTGGTTTTTAACTGGAGCACATTAAGTCCATTTACATTTGTGTAATTATTGGTATGATTGGGTCTTGGCCTTCTACATTGTCATCTCTTTTCCATTTATCCCGTTTGTTGTTTGTTCCTTTATTCTTCCTTTTCTGCCTTCTTTTGAGTTAATCAAATATTCTTTGGTATTCCATTAATTTCTCTATTGGAATTTCAGCTGTATCTCTGATTGATTAATTGATTGATTTCAGTGGTTGCTCTAGGGATTACAATATGCATCCTTAACTTATTCTAGTTTACTTAGAGTTAATATGGTAGCACTTCATGTAAAATATAAGACCCTTGTGACACTGTGGTTCTATTTACCCATTACTTCCATCCTTTGTGTCTTGGTGTCATTTATTTTGTCTATATCATTATAAACTTCACAGTACAATGGAATAATTTTTTTATTAAAGAAACCACCTTTTAAAGAAATTAAGAGAAGAGACAAAGGAGTCATTTGTATTTCCTCATTTATTTTCATTTCTAGGCCTCTTCATTCCTTCCTACAGATCTGAGTTTCTATCTGGTCTGTCACTTTCCTTTAGCTAGAAGAAGTTCCTTCAGTATTTCTTGGAGTGCAGCTCTGCTGGTGATGGATTCTCTTGGTTTTTGTTTACCTGAAATTTATTTTGTCTACATGTTTTGGAGGATATTTTTATAGAGTATAAAAATCTTGATTGAGAGTGTTTCTTCTGGCACTTTAGAGAGGCTTGTTGTTCTCATCTTTTGGCCTCCACTGTTTCTGATAAGTTAGCTATCATTCACATTATTATTCCCCTCAAAGTAATGTGTCATTTTTCACAGACTGCTTTTGAGATTTATCTCTTTGTGTGGCTTTTAGCAGTTTGAATATGATATATTTAGGGGTGGTTTTCATAAGTATTTCTCTTTTGGGGTTTACTGAATGCCTTGGATCTATAAGTGGTTTTTTGTTTGTTTCTTTTTGCTTTGTTTTTAGCAAATTTGGGACATTTTTGGCCATTATTTCTTCAAACAATCTTTCTGTTCCATTCTTTCTCTCTTCTCCTTCTGAGAATCTATTTACATGTATGTTAGATGACAATATTATCTCACAGGTCACTAGAGCTCTGTTTTTGCTGTTTTTTGTTCTCTCTTCTTCAGATTAGATAACGTCTATGGATCTGTCTTTAAGTTCACTAAACTTTACTTCTGCCTTCCCCAATATACTGTTAATTTTACCCAGTAAATTTTTTATTTCAGATATTGTATTATCAGTTCTAGAATTCTAGTTGGTTCTTTTTATATAGTTTTCATTTGTCTGCTGATATTTCTGTCTGTTCATTCATTATGATCATTTTTTCCTTTAAGTCCTTGAACACATTTATAATGGTTAACTTAAAATCCTTAACTGATACTTCCAACATCTGGCTCCTTTTGAGGTCTGTTTGTATTGACCACTTTTTTCTTTAACTCAGGTCAGATTTTCCTTTTCTTTGTATGTCTGGAAAATTTGATTTTATGCTGGATATGATGCATGATATGTGGAAGAACTTTAGATTCTGTCTTCTTCCTTTGAAATCTTTTGACAACTGTTCATTTTTGTTCTGTAGGTAGTTGAATAAATGGCTCATCACCTTACCCTTGTACAGGGTTGGTAACTTTTTAAAAGTACAGATTTGTTTCAGTTTTGCTCATAGATTTGGTGTGAGTCCATTACCCCAAGGATACAGCATTTGCCTCTAAAGTATGGCCTTTCCTGAATTTCAATGGAAAGGTGTTTACCAAGGCATTTGCCATGTCCCTCTAAAGTGATGTGGCACAAATCCCAAACTATTTCTCCTGTGATGGCCAGCAGCTGAAATTTGTGTTCAATTCTTTCAGCCTTCTAGTTGTTGCTTTCTGCTGAGCTCTTTGGAATCTATCTCATGCAGGCACATGTCAGGGTCAGCCAAAAATTGAAGAGTCTATAGCCAGGTTTGGGGAGAAGTTATCTTCTTTCTTTCTAGGATTTTTCTCCCTCAGTTTACAGTCATTTTGGTAGCCCCACACTCTGTCCTCTAACACCATTAGCTAAAAGTTCTATGGTTTTCTACTTGAATTCTAGCCACTCTGTGCAGACTGAGAAGTGTCTTTAGGAGAAAAGCTGTATAAATATGTACTACACCAAGTGTGGTTCTCATCTTTCAAGAGTTTAATCCCCTCCAGTGTGTCTTGTTTTTGATTGTTCTCCTATGTATTCAAATACTTGTTTTATGCATCTTGTATCTGTAGGAGGATTTGTCATATACATGCTACTCTGCCACTATCTGAACCAGAAGTCCCAAGAGTTCCTTTTTGGACATACTCAATTTGAGATGATTATTTGACACCCAAGTAGAGATATAAAAAGGATATATGGATCTGGAATTCATGGGACATGTCATAGCTAAAAATATACATTTCAGAGTCATCAGTATATATATGAAATTTAAAGCTACAGAAGTGATCAGATCACCTAGGGATGAATGTAGACAGAGAAGAGAAGTACCCAAGGGTACTCTTGGGGTGTTCTAGAGTTTAATACATTAAGAAGAAGAGGAACTAGCAAAGGAGACTGAGAAAGAATGATCAATGAGGTAGGATAGTGGTAGGAACAAAGACCTGACTGGAGTAGGTCCAAGAGAGAATAGAAGTCTCCTGGCTAACATAGACAACTTTCTAGGAGTTTTTCTCTAAAAGGGAACAGTGTAATGGAGCAGAGAAGGGAGATGTGGGCTTGGAAAGTTGTTTTTTAAGATGAGAGGAATTACAGTATGTTTAGTTGGTGATGGCAGTTATCCTAGAGAGAAGTAAAAATTAAAATAATTCAGGGAAGTCAGTGCACCAATGATATTCTGGTGAGAGAGGATGGGGGGTTTGGTTATGAAGGAAGACTATTTTGGAACAGATTTAGGTGAGGTAGTGGATTTGGTCGTGAGAGCTTGTGAAAGTTGAAAGTAAGATCATCAGCTTAGAGTGAAGACAGAGAAGTTATGAAATAGTCACCTATGAAAATGAGAAAGTGAACTGACTAAGGCAATTACTGGACACATCAAAAAACAAAACAAACCAATCAATGTAAGCAGTCAGGAATTTAAAGTGAGATTCGTCAGCATGATTGTTTTCTCTTAGTCGCATTCAGCTGCTAGAAGGACAGGGCAGAGCAGGTGGAGAGTGCAGATTTAAGAACTGCCAGGTAAGTTTACAAGACAGAGAGAGAAAGAAGCAATGGTGTCATTATGTATGCAAGGGAGTGATTATAATGTCAGACCCTGATATTTAGGCTGGCTAAGTATTGGAAGGGAGGTCACATGGGGGACAAGACAGTAAAACTGTGATGGGATCACATACTAACAATTCCACTGGGTCAAATAATTATTAAAGTTGTGGGGGTTTAGAGAGAGTAAACTAAAAAGATAGGAAGTGCTCGTTATAGAGTGTAATGCTTAAACTTGAGATTATGTATCTTGTGTAGTTATTAGCAATGTTAACGTCAAGAATATTCAAGTGGCGCTACCACAAGATCATGTCATTTCGAGTTTCTTTTATGGTATTCTCCCAATTTAGCTCATGTATACTCTGAATTTCTCAACTCAGAATTCTTTTCATTAAAATTTTGCTGCTCCATCAATCATTCATTCAAGAGTTGTGTTCTCTGCTTTCAAGATGGCAATAATTATAAAATTGATTTTAATAGTCTTTAGTCTTATTATTTCTCATACTAACTACTGACATATTTATAATCTATAGAGAATTTGATCCTAAATTTTGCAAGGTAATCTAGGTAGGTATTATTCTTATTGCCATTTTACAAAACAGGAATTTAAAATTCACAGAGATTAAATGACTTGTTCAGTCTGTTCACTCCAAATTCCAATGCTCTTTCCATTATGTTGGATGGATTCTAATCTGATAAATCTATTCTAACATGTTAATGAGTGTAGTACCTTAAAGAGTTTCCCTCCCTAGACAGAGGGACCTCTGGAGATCCAATAACCATCTAAAAGATAGACTAAAAGACAGACTCTGATAATGAGGATTTTAGACTCTGGAGTAGATCAGTGGGGTAGGTGGGACTTTTGCAATCCTTTGAGTAATAAAGGACTGGCAACTTCCTTTTCCTCTTACTCATACTCAAAAGGATATATAGCTCCTTAAACAAAAGTCATATAGGAGTGAGTAGAAGTCCATATTGAAGGTCAAAGTCAATTATGATCAATTTATAAACATTATATTTAATTCCAAAGAGGATTTGGAAAGCCAGTCAATTATGACTAAATGTGCATCAGAAGTCATACAATTAATACAAAATGAGGGAGAAAGTAAGAGATGTTGGAGTATTCTTCAATGGTGGGAAGTATGCCCTACTTCTGTAACATTTCAGGTGAAGTTGGCATGTTCAATAATCTCTGCTTCATGCATTTTATACTAGGAAGGATCAACATACAACTGACCAGGTTAAGAGCATTTCCTTCATGCTGACTTGCAATTCTGGTTCTAGAACATGAGTTGAGCAAACATATTTGAGTGGAAATAAAAGAGATTTGACAAATATCTTTAAATATGTTGCCCGATGTATAAAGCTTATGACTAAGAAAAAGCTCTGTTTTTAAATCTAATTTTTATTTCTTAATTGATTACTTTTGCTCTCTTTGTTTTTCTTAAAATGGAGGGTGAAATGTTAAATTAGTTGATGTTATTAAGAAAGCCGATAGATAATAGCAAATTCAAATGGGACCTAAAAATAAGGATTTTAAATGTGAGATTTATAAGTAAAAACATTGGTCACAAAAGATTTTATTATATTTAAACTTCTCAAGAGCTATCATTTCTTAAGTTTTTCTAAACTTCTTCGTAAATATTGCCTCAAATCAATTGGTTAGGTGTTATAATAAAAGATTAAAACTAATAAATAAGATGTTTATTTTATAGACATTGTGAGATAAGAAAGAAAATTGACCTGATTTGCCAATACTTTTCTAAGCAATCTTAAGCAAATCATTTAACCTTCTGGACCTCATTGCTTCTTTATCTAAAAAATGTGATTTACTAGATAAGCTCTAATATCTCATAAATTCCAAGTATATTACCTCTTTTTTGATAAAGAGTTGAGTTCTTAAATATTGACATATCACTAAAGCTGCTTTTCGAGTCCCATAATTTTGTAATCAATGATCTAAAATTGTAGCCTTAGAGGTAGAAGTGGTGACAGCTATTGAAGGGAAGAGGTCAGCTTGGAAAACAACTTTTTCCTTAAAAATTTTCTTTTTCTCTGGAACATAGGACTCTTTGCCAATGAAGACTGATTTCTAACTTGTAAAATGAAATGACTTACTGGGGAACATGAAGGACTTGACTTTTGGTCTTCCATCTTTCATCAGTCAGTTTGAGTGCTCTTTGAGAGCATTCCTGAATATGTGAAAGAAGACATAACTATTTCCCTATTTCCCAGAGAGTGAAAATAGCATTTAGAAATCTCTAGGAATGAGAAGTTATTTATTATTAGTTAATAATGGTAATGAAATCAGAATATGAATTATACAGAGTGTCAGTTCTGGCCTCTTAATTTTATGAGATGTGAAACAGTTAGAAAAAGAGATGCTTTGCTAGTATGCATAATAAGAAAGATTAATATTGCACAAAAAATTTGGTTGAAAGCTAATGTCATATTTCTCTTGAAATGTAAAAGATAAAGATTCCCAGAGTGTGAAAAGTATTTTGGCAATTAGAGGTATTATTCGGGTTTATTTTTTCTTTATTATAAAAATTATGTAAATTGCAAGATTTTTGGAAAATATTTAAACTTAGAATGATACCTTAAAATTTTAAAAATTAGCATTAACAGATTTCTTTTAATAAAAGTAACTAGCTTTCCAATGCTAAAATAGGAGTTATAACTCAAGATGTCACAAAAATGGAAAAGTTAATAGAGCCTTTATGTAAGTCCCTTAAAGAAAGATGTTTCAATAGTAGTATAACTTTATTAGATTTAAAAAATCAGCTATGTCTGGGGAATTTTTAGGAATCTTCTCAGCATTTAAAAATAAGTCTAACAAATATATATGTTAAGAAAGTAAATAATCTATGTCTATCTCAATTTAAAATAATTTTATTTAATACTATATAATGTGTATAGCATCTAATGATGCATACAGCTGAGAAAGTGTGATATATTATATTGTAATTTATGCTTCACCAAGCGTTTTCTAATTGTTTTATCTAGGGCCCCAAAGGAGATCCAGGATTTTCCCCAGGTCAAGCTGTTTCTGGAGAAAAGGTATTTATTTGTCCGTGAAATAATATCATGGTGATATATTTCAAGCATTTTAAAATCCTTTTTTTCTTCTTCTTCTCCCCAAAGCCCTCCAATACATAGCTGTATATTCTAGTTGTAGGTCCTTCTAGTTCTGCTATGTGGGATGCCGCCTCAGCATGGCTTGATGAGTGGTACTAGGTCTGTGCCCAGGATCTGAACTAGTGAAACCCTGGGCCGCCGAATCAGAGTGCATGAACTTAACCACTTGGCCATGGGGCCAGCCCCTAAAATCATTTTTAAATGTAGAATTTACAGGGTATCAGACAGAGACAATAGAGAACTATTGGATTTTGATGAAGGAAGAAATATTTGACGAATTAAGTGAATTATATCATCAGCTTAATTTATCAATTTAAATCTTAATATTAATTTTATTGAGTGTCTACTGTGGCCTACCATCATACTACCTGACAATTAGGGATGAGTGAGGCAAAAAATTAGAGCAAGATGTGGTCCTAACATAAAAAATTTGCTCTTGATATGCATGTACACAATAATACATAAATTCCAATGCCATTTTACACCTTTTTTAGGATAGTTCCACATTCTTTATCTTGTTTAAGTCCCACAGTAACTGTGAGAGAGGCAGTCATTATTATCTTGTTTTCCAGTTGAGAAAACAGAATTCATAGAATTTAATTGACTCATGGTATGTGGCAGAGTTAATGATATATTTAAGTTTTCTGATTTTTAGTCCAGTATGCTTTTGATTTTATCATAATGCTGTGAAATAAACAAATATTTAGGTAAAAAGAAACTACCGTTTTAAAGTAAAGATAGCAACAAAATCTTTATTAGGAGGAGGATTCTGTTTTCCAGTGAGGATGTCTACAAATGGAGTCTTTAGGAATACATCTGGGAAGCTTTATTTACACAAGCACTTGATGAATGTGATACAATTATAGGATGTTTTTGTTTAGGTGGTATACATTCACAAACTTTTAAAATCCCTGAATAATTTTGGTTTCTAGGTTGAAATCTGATCTTTTAATTGGCTTACAGAAACTCTGGTAAAACTTAAAAAGACATCACATTATCTTAATGGACTTTACAGATATACTAACAAGTAAGTCCACAAAAAAAAAATTTATCTAGAATCTTAAGAACTTTATTGCTGTGATGTAACTGAGGTCACTGAATCTAAATAATTTAACAAGGCAATGGAAGTTTACTATTAGGAACACAATATTTTCATTGGCCCCTTAATTATTACAAGTAAAAAAACAACCTTGCAATTTGAGAAAGAAATATAAATGCCATCTTTTAAAATATCTAAATACAGGACATTTAATTTCTTACTTAAAATTTAGAAATCAGGGTCTGGCCCAGTGGTGCACTGGTTAAGTTCACGCACTCTGCTTTGGCCACCCAGGGTTTGCCGGTACAGATCCTGGGTGTGGACCTACACACCACTCGTCAAGCCCTGTTGTGGCAGGGTCCCACCATACAAAACAAATAGGAAGACTGGCACAGGTGTTAGCTCAGGGCCAATCTTCCTCATGAAAAAAAAAAATTAGAAATTAGAGGTCCACTCTGTTTTGGTGATTGCTTTAAATAAACTCCTCAAATTAAACATTCACATTTATATCAAATGCTTGGTTTTATCTTTCCTTGTGGCTTTCCTGTACAAAATACAGTGGTTCAGTATGTGTACAGTATCTGTATATTTACAATATAGGGTGGCTCAGCATGGGAGTTAAGGGTTGGAAGTATGTCAGTCTTTTTTTACTTTTTGAATTACTCATATACTAATTGTGGTTAATGCTATGTAGGAGAAAAGTAGTAAGATATAGGATTTAATAGTATGCTGCCATTGAGCTTTAAGTAACTTTTAAAACTGAGAGATATATTTCTAAAATGGTAAAATTCAAAAACTTTTCTTAGAAATTGTATTACAAGGCTGGCCCTGTGGCCTATTGGTTAAGTTTGGATGCTCAGCTTGGGCAGCCTGGGTTTGCTCGTTTGGATCCTGCGCACTAGCCTACACCATTAGTCAGCCATACTGTGGCTGAGACCCACATAAAATAGAGGAGGACTGGCACAAATGTTAGCTCAGGGCTGATCTTCCTCACCAAAGAAAAAAAAAAGGAAAGGAAAGAAATTATATTTACAGTAAATTGGGTTCAAATATGTGCGGATGCAGGATATTAGTTATATATATACACAAATGAATACAAATAAATACAAACATTGGTGGGAGTAGAGGGAGATTGGGAAACTGTGTTTTATTTTTAACCATTTAGCCATTTTTACAATAAATATATGGTTAATGATGAAACACTAAAAGAAATGCAGGGGCTAGTCCTTCACTATGTAACATCCACTAAGTAACATCTCTCATACAGCATACATAAGTGTTTAAGCCCTTTTGGGACCTCAATGACATGCAAAGATAACTTTTAAATAGTGGTAATTTTTCTTTTCCCACATGTGAGATATTATTATTGTTCCCATTTTTAGACGGGGGAACTGTGAAGGGAGAACAAGTGATCCACCCACAATTAGAGCTAGTGGAAGGAGATGAGCCTCCTGTCTCCTAGTGCAGCTTCCCTTCCCAGCCCCCCATCAGAGTAATAAATGTAAAAAAAAAAAAAAAATCTGTATAAATTGGTCATCCCATTGTCAATGGAAGCCATCTTAAAGATATGTTAAGAAGCATTAAAATGAATGTTAGAACAAACGGAAAAGCATTCCATTGCTAATAATCAGAAACATCCTTTTCTCTGCTGATTGTTTAATTTGATGACATATTCAAGTAGATAAAGCACTAAAAATTAAACAACATTAACAGTCGCTAAGGAGTTTAGGATTATTATCTAAGTACTCCTTTTTTCTTTCAAACAACACTACGTTTTTCATGCATGATAAATTTGTCACAGTGGAAAGGGAGAGAAGGGAGGTAAACGGAAAGTGCACCTGGTGTACACTGGCTCAAGATTACCCCTCCTTCCTTTTTGACATGTTTTTCCTTGTCAATTCACACAGCCTCCTCTGTGTCTCTCCTCGTTGCTTCCACCCGCCACAGACACTCCTTCCCCCTCACCGGTATACTTTCTCCTCCTACCGCAAGATGGGCTCCGGGCTCTTACCAGAGTCAGGTGGAGGGAGAGGCAGCTGGCCCTAACCGGCGAAGTCTCGTCTATTGGAGCCAAGCACACGATACTTCTAAGAAATTTTCCCTGGAGTTACTTCCCGGTGGTACCGCAGAAAGCACCAGCGCTGCCCCGGAAGCGGAAGTGACCCTTTCCCTGGTGTGCCTCGTGAACCTAGCCCTGCCCCCTCACAGCCGTGCGTCGAGGTTCCGCGTCGGAGTCCCGCTAGGCTGCAGGTCTTCCCTGAAAAGGGCAGGCTTGAGCCCACCACGGATGCCCCACAAAGCGCTTGTAGAATTTTTAAGTAATCTCTGAGTTTTTTAAAACAGGGTCAACTTTGGAACGACAGGAGCTTTGGGAGTAAGGGCATTCCTAGAGAAAAAAACATCAGAGAAAAAGGAGCGGGGCATGGAGGTGGTGTAGTACAGTGCAGGTTTTCAGCCCCGGAAGAGAGAAATGCTGGGAGCCTCGGAAACGGTCTCAAAAGGTGTCAGAAACGAGGTGAAACTTGAGCCAGATTGTGAAGATCAGACATGAGTGCGGTTAGGTCATGACGTCGAAGATGAAATCCTGCAGCAAGGGAATTCTAATTTTCAACTCTCTTTCATAACACTAAATCTCTATTTGTGTTTTGTTCTTAGGGTGACCGAGGCCTTTCTGGATTAATGGGGCCCCCTGGTATGCAAGGTGATAAGGTAAGAAGTTAGTTTTACTTTGACTTAATTGATGTCATATGGGTCTGGGAGCTCTTCAACTCCTAAAATCTCATTTTGAAGTGGAGCCCAAAGCCAATGTTTTAAATTCCTTTTCTCAGCGAAAGGAATTAGTATGCTGCCCCAATCCAGGAAAGTGGTGACCACAGAAGGCAGGGTCTTAGGAAAAATAAAACATTCAATTCAATTAATGGTGGGGAACAAAATTCACATGGTGGAGAAAGTAAAAAATCACTGATAGAATATGGAAGCTTTTCTCTTTTTTTATTGTATTAAGGCAGTAACCTACTTCTGAAACTTTGAAGTCACTTTTTAACTTTTTTACGTCCAAAGTGAGGTACACTTGGTTATAGGTAATACATTTAGCCTTTTCTATGGGGTTCTCATTTTATTAGGAAATAATAATCTGTGCCGTGATATGTGTATGAATGTGAGGCCTGAAGGGTAGGGTCGAAGTGAGGATTGGGGATAACTCATATTAACACAAGTCTAGCATGTTAACACAGGTCTAAATTCTCCTCTATATGTTCAGCTTTTTTTCCTAAACACTGAGTTGTTTATCTTTACAGGCGATAAGGAAGACACAAAATTTCTTTCTAAGGTTTTACTGGCCCCGCAATATTGGAGGGCAATATTTGACTTGATGTGGATGTCTAAATACATATGAAAATGAGCTGTGTTGGTGTCTTAGTGTCGTATTCCTGTCCTCTTGAGAGCTTTAGGTTGGAGGAGGTATTTAGGCGCTGGTTACTTGGATCAAATCCCATCTGCCATTTTCTAGGTCCCATTGCCCTTGGATGGGTTGCTTAACCTCTCTAAGCTTCAGTTGCCTCTTCTGTGAAATGTGAAGATACTACCCACTTCATAGAGAGTTGTTGGGAACATGGAATGAGATAATCTATGCAGTACAGTGTCAGACAAATAGCAACCCCTAATAAATGTTAACCATCAGCTGTTCATCTGGTTTTGGATAGGATCCTGACCTTGTTTGCTTTCCTTCATAACCCCTGTTAAAGGACTGAATTGTAAAATGATGAAACAGGTTTTGATCTCATGGAGTATGACCACACCACACCATTATTTTTATGGTCTTCAGACTACTCTTCATCCTAGATAGTACTTAGCATCTGTTAGCTCCTTTGAGGTTGTTGGTTGCTCCCATTGAGACGTGAAACTGCAGAGTGATCGTTTCTAACAGAATTGGTCTTGAAATACACTCACGAATCTATTTGATTAATGCCACTCAGTATGCCTCTGACCATTAAGTATTCCTCCAAGAAAACTGTACTGATGAATAGGATCAACAAAAAAGATCTCATAATACAGAAATTACCTTAATTGTGTTATTTGATATTCCATATATAGTTATTGCATCTGAAAGAATGACACTACATGTGAGAGAAAAATTATCACTTGCTAAGATTAAACAATGCCTGTGGTTCACGAAATTAGCAATGCAGAAAAGGAAACACTAAGTAGAGGGTGAGTGGTTACTATGCAGAGGAGCATATAAAGAATTATTGTCTCTGTGTTTGTAGAGACAATTTAAACAGGCTGATTTTTTTTCTTTCTGCTTTTTCTCCCCAAATTCCCGCAGTACATAGTTGTATATTCTAGTTGTGGGTCCCTCCAGTTGTGGCATGTAGGACGCCACCTCAGCATGGCCCAACGAGTGGTGCCATGTCCGCGCCCAGGATCTGTACTGGCGAAACCCCCAGCCGCCAAAGTGGAGCGTGTGAACTAAACCACTCGGCCATGGGGCCGGCCCCTAAACAGGCTGATTCTAACCCTTACAGCAGATTATCATTTTAACTTTGGAAGTATACTTACTAAAAACAGAAGATACTAGTTTCCAAAGACCGGTGCACATGCTATCTGAGTCTTGGCACATCAGTATTTTAAACTATTAAGATTAATATATTCTTTTTGGTCTGTGTAAGTCTAGTAAAGTGAAATAACTGTATTATTTTAAACAAAAGGGAACATGGATTGAGTATCTTTCACAGACTTTTTTTCTCTTATATGATTTTTTAAACTTTTAAAATCTGGCTTTTATAGTCACTTAACAGGAGTAGATCCTTTAGAAGCCAGGGATCTTGACATATTATCAATTAGCAGCTGTAGCTGAATTTTCTCCAGAGAAGGTTTAGTTGAAAATATTTAGAAACTGAATTACTTCCTGATAAATGGTTTACTCTGGTTTGACAGTAGTTCAGAACAGTGTTGAAAGATTTGAGATGATTTTGTAGTTTTTCTGAGAATGTTTTCCCCTTTTGCAGAGTGTGTCTGTTAATGGAAACTATGTACAGATTTTTACAAAACAAATATTTCTGGAGAAAGGACATAAGGATTCAATCTAAACCTAAACTAATTCTCCACATAGCAGACTTGGGACAAGTTTCCATTACACCATCTATGTGCATGTCTTACTTTTATATGAATATACAATAGAAATACATTTAAAATGAGCTTGATGGACTATTCCCGTAGTTTGTATGGAAGGGGAAAGGGAAAGACCCATTATTGGGTAGAATGTTCAGGTAAGTTATGAGCTGTTTTTATGGACCTTACTAATTTTGGTTCATTTTTTGAACCACCTAGGTCACTCTCAGTTATTTCCTGCAAACAGGATCCATGCCAGGAGAATGGCTTATATTAGCTATACCTAAGAACTCCCATTTCCTTCATCCTTGCAGTTCTACCCCTAAAGTACTAGATGAATTCTTAAAGTCATGTGTGGAGAACACTGACAGCTTATGAAAAATGTTGAGATAAATAAACAGAAGATTAATATAAAAAACATTCTGAAGACTAAAATATTGAGACAGAAATAAAAAAGCAAGTAAATTGGCAGCAATATTTTTTTCACTCTTCAGTAGATGTTTTAGTTCTCTCTTTTCCTCTTTTTATCTCTCTCCACCTGACTTTTTTTTTTTAACCAGTATTAACATCTTTAACAAGCAATGTGTTTCCCCAGGTTGACTGGTCACATTGCCTCAAGCTAGCCACTTTCATGTAACTCTTATTTTCCTAGGAATGAAGTATGTTTTCACTTCTCACTGAGGGTCTAAATTTGTGCCAAAAAGCAGATAAGTTGGATCCAGAGTGCATGCTGGGTTGGATGGATGACAAGCCTCATAATTCTGAGCTTGGATTCCAGATGGATTTTTAAATTGGTTTTTAATATGGCTGATCAGTTGCTATATTAATATTGGAAGTCTGCTATTTAAAATTGTAAGAATATCAACAGTGATTTCAATTGGAGCAATTTTTCTAGGATCAAGAGGATAAGCCAGATGGGAGCGGTTAAGTACATCTTAGCATGAAGGTATAACTCAGAGCAATTGTGAACTATGATGTACACATTTTAAAGCAGATTTTTATGAATAATGTATGGCAGTATTTTTCTGAATATCAAAAAATACTAGCTACCATAGTTTAGCAATAATTATAAATCAGTTATTTAAAAAGAAATCTTTCCATTACATAGGAGCTACACAGTAAATATCTTTATAAAGTTGGAAAGGAAAAACTGAACGCATCATAGTGGAATGCATTGTGATTTATTACTCCCTCAAAAGCTGTTTAAAGTAAGGACAGTACTAAGGAGCTACAACAATACTGAATGTCACTGAGAAGAACAATTAAAAAAAGCCAGGATTGGCATAAAATCAGTGCCTGGAGAGAGAAATAAGGAGAGTTCCATTGTTCCATAGTTAACTCTGTAGATAATCTTCTTACCTGCCCGTTATCTCTGTGAAACTCTGCAGAGCTACGTTTTACTTTGGGTTGGTTCCTGATTCAAGTGTGGTACTGAAAGTCTAATGCAGATGCTGCTGCTTAGGGGCTGTGCTGTCACCACTGTTGCCATCTCCCCTGCAATCCACCATTCCCACTAATGGTAGGGGAAGCTGAGAACAAGGCAACACGGTACTGAAATCCCCCACAGGCAAGCCCATGGTTGCTAAAGAGGTCTAATTTGTGGGACTTTGAAAACTTCCCTGTGTCCAAAGATATTTCCGTCAGTCTGGCTTTTGTGATTGACATTCTAACAATAATGGTATAAATTGTTTTGGGTAAAAGTATTTCCAGTTTCCAGAAGTTTTTAAAAAAGTTTCTGTGTTCTCAGAAAAAGCTATTATCTATCATGTAGCACCATTTTGAGAATTAGTTTATATCTCCATGAGAAATAGTTGAGAAGGACTACAACTGGGTTGATGGAACCAAAGTAAAAACTGAGTACTAATTAAAGGAGGTTAGTGGGTCAATATTGTGAGGAGTTTGGGACAAAGCTTGGCACAAGTCTTCTGTGTGCTTGAAGGAAGTACATTCCAAGAAGAAGGGGAAGAGAGGTTTGTGCAGTATTCATCCTATAATTTAAGTCTCGTCAAGCTCTCCAGTTATTTGGGATCATTCTTCTATTTAATTTTTTTTTAAATAATTAAAGTCCTTATTCTTAGGACTTTAGGAAATTTATTGCCTTCCCTCAAGAAGTGTTTACATTCTCATAGTTGTTGATTTTTGTCTCATTTTGAATTGTTGCTTGGGTTTCTTTTTTGATCAACTGTGGCCATCTTTTCACTATTTCTCAATTTTGCCATAGCTTTCTCTGGTTATTTTGGTCATGACATGGTTATAAGCCTTTGTATTCCCCAAGGCATTGCTAACATGAGTCCCGCAGTGTTTGACAAATTTTATTAGAAACATGGAATTACCTAATCTGTAAACTAATGCTGTTGCGTTATAGAAAAAGAAAATTTAATATTGGCTTTCAGACAACAGTGCAATAGCAGTGTCTAAAGGGAAATATATGAGTGATTTAGGAGCCCTAAAGTGCAAGTACTTCATTTTACTTACTGCGGTATCTCAGCCCAGTGTCCAGCACATAACAAGCACATGTTATTAGCGAGTGAATGAACATTGCTGCTCTTAAGTTTAATTGACTGTGTGGCCTTTCACGGGGTCCTAGTGGTCATCTTCCTCCAATGGTCTGCTTCTCAAATCAGTGTCTGTCTCCTGTCTTATCTTCCCTGAGTTCTCTGGCTCAAAACACCCTTCATCCTATTTTAGGTAGACTGAGTAGGATTAGTTAAGTCTAATCTCTTAGTGATGTTGCTTTTCACAAGATTATGTACAAGGGTAGCCCACCTTTGCCTCAGCTTCCTGAGACTAGACAGAAGCAAAAGATCCAGGGAAGTTACTTCAAACAAAAGAGCAGTTTCCTTCCTGAGATAAAATCTATCTCTAAAGTGTTTTATTCACATTCTTTTGTCCTGCAACTCATTCAGGAAAGCCGTATTATGTAAATAAGATATAGTTCCTGCCTTCAAGTAGCTTGCTGTCTAGAAAGCTTACACAAGACTTGAAATTAAAATCGAACATAAATGAAATTATAAAATTCTGACCCTGAGATACTGCTGCCATTTGAGAGACCATCGATATGCAGCCAGAGGAACTTAGTGAAGGCGAACTCTTTGACATAAATGAGGAAAGAATTGTGATAAAGAGGACAGAGATGTCCTAGGGCAGGTGACACCAGCAAAAAAACTTCACATAAGAACTGTTAGAGCTATTTCATGATATTAAAAGTGCAAGTGTTGTAAGTGTGATCCAGACTTAGAAGGAAGTATGACAATTTGCAAAAGCGTAGGAAATCTGCTTTCTCAGGATGGTAATTTATACGAGAAGGCGGCAAGCACTATTCAGACTACTCTTCATAAATTTTTTCAAAGAGATGACAATTTAGTTCTCAATGTTTCTAATGTTTTATATTGCACTGTTCTAAATAAATGTTAGTTTAACATTTTTTTTCATTTTCCTATACAATTATAACGGACAGAGTTTTTAATGTTTTAACAAAAATTTTTAAAAATCAGGGAACAATTTAATTTTTCTCATTAAGATTGCTTTGCCTGGTTTCAGCTTGTATGGAGTTTTATGGTCCTATGCTGCCATGCAAAGTGAAAATGGCCTGTTTTCTTTATGTACCACTATTTTCTTTATGGATAAACCTTTTATTTATGTATCCAAATTTTGATTACTTGGGGAAGTTCAGGTATATGCTTGAAATTTGCGTCTTTCCCATTCCTTTAGGCAAAACCCTTGATTCCAAGTGACCTTATAGGCCCAGACTTTGTATTGGCCTCCCTTAGATCAAGTGCCATCTCTTGTGGCTGAGATAGATAGGAATGAGTTCATGTAGGAAAGATCATGACTGTGTGGTGCTTCCCCCTTATCAGAGTCTCTGACTGAGGAAGAATTCCTTCAAAGGGAATTGTACATACAAGAGATACCATGATTAATATGTCTAGTTCACTATTATCAAGTGCATCAGGGAAAGTAAGCTAAAGAAGCAATTGTACCATCACTGCATTCCATTTCCCCATGGGCTAGGGAGGGAAGAAACTCTGGTCAGAAAAACAGATGGTGGCCAAAGAAAGGGGAGCATGTAGCTAGACTCAAGTCTTCACAGAAATAAAAGTAAATAAGTAAATAAACACATTCTTTAAAAAAAAAACAAAAAACAAGGCAAAAGGAGTAGGCCCACGGCAGGGAGTGTTTCTGCCTATGTGCCTCTTACCCTGGCTCCTCATTCCTCATCCTCCTGATGCTCTCCCAGGAGCTTTTAGCTCCCACCCTGCTATAGCTGCTGCCTCATCCCAGGGAGCCACTGCCATTGTCTTAGCGCTGAGGAAGTTTCTTATCTACTGTTAGAAAAAATGCAAAAACTTAGCTTTGATGATATTTTTATTTGTGGAATCCTGTGTAACATTTGGACATCTGAGAACCATATGTTTCATATTTTGTAATTAGGCTGATCTTTAGCTATCTTAGAAAAAAGTATAAACAGCGAAATTGAGTCAAAACATTGGATATATTAGACGCTGTTGGCAAATGAGTAACTTTAATAATACCATGATTTATGAAATATAATTCGTTTGGTTGATTTCTCTTGGTGGTCTATAATTAATGCTTGAACATATTGATGAGAATGAGGACAACCCAGCCTGTATCTGAGTCTGAAACAATTGTAGGCATATAAAGTAAATACAAGGACAGGTTACTCACTTCTTGGTGAATCTAACTATCAAACCAATATGATTCCACCTTACTTCCTACATGACTTTGGTCTAATCAGTTAATTTCTGAGAGCTCACTTTAGTTATCTGTAAAAATGGAGAAAATACCTACTTTATAGGACTGCCGTAGAGTTAACTGAGGTATTTGGAAGTGGCTGGCACAATGTCTGGCACATAGTAAGCAGCTCGATGAAGTCCTTTGTTTCTCCCTTACTTTTTGTTCCTCCTTTCTCATGGCCGCTTCTCTGATCTCTTTCTAATAGCCCCCAGAGGACAGGCCTTTTCCTCTGCTGCCTTGTTTTTTCTTTCTGTTACTCCCTTGTTACTAATATGTGTACAGATAACACAAAAATCTTTGTCTCCAAACTTACCTGCTTTCTTTTTCCTGTCTTCTTTCTGGTTCCCAAGAAACCTCTCTACTTAAACATTTTACAGTTATTTTAAGTTTAATATCTTAAAAACTACTTAAATCATTCCCTTATTTTTCAGATGGGTGTCTCTTCTAATTTCCCCCTTGTCTAACCAAAACATCATTTTCTTCTCTAATTCATTAATCCAAGTTAATAAAACCCTCAGTGATTAATCCCTGAATAACTCTTCACTCCATTATTCTATATCCTGAAACCTCCAAACCTTGTATTCAGTTTGCAGTATATTAATTTGAAGTTTTTTGTATTTGTAAACTATAATTTATTTCAGGTTTTTGAGTTATAATTTGTTTAATATCCTATGAGGTTCTTAAAAAAGGATCTTCTTTTTGTTCTTTTATGTATGCTAAAATCTAGTAAACAATAGATTGATTTACTGATTGTTGATTAGAGCTATACAAACAAGCTCCAAAGTGTTCCTTTCTTTCTTTCTTTCTGTCCTTCCTTTAAGCTTCCTCCCTTTTGCTCATAGAAGAAGATCTTTCTGGAGGAAAAGGGATATTATTTATTTTATATCTTTGGGTGTTAATGATACGGATTAAGATTTGATTTTGGTTCTATTATTTGGAAACTTATTTTTGTTGCTAATTTCTTAGACAGCTTTATAAAACCCCTTTTGATGGACCTGTGAGCAACCTCTTTCATTTGTCTTAGCTCATTCATGGAGTGTTATGACAATGATTTGGATTAAAGAAACTGCCTGGATATGGTCCAGTTTTTCAATAATTACAAACAGATTATGTCTGAGAGCATTTTGCTTCAGCATTAATGAACTAAAACCAACTTTTAGAAAGCTTCAGCAAAATGTAGCAGATCCATTGTGAGATACCAGCCTTTTCTAAAAGATGCTGTTCTTTATTCTCTGTCAGTACTATGCTACTATTTTAGTTGATAATAATAAATCATTCAAATGACACTCAAAATTAATTAAGAATTATTAATAAAATTAATTTACTAGTTAATAAAAATTAAATTCTTATTAAACTTAATAAGAATTAAATTTGTACTGATGAAGAAACCAAAAGTTGGCGTAAAAGACAACTTAGAACCTATGTTTACTTGTTTGGCATAAGTGGGTTTACTTTTCAATGGCATGTCTTCACCTTTACCTTTGCAGGGTGCCAAAGGACATCCAGGGCTCCCAGGACTCCGAGGTGAACAAGTAAGTACTTCCTTCATTAAACCGGTATCTTCTCCAGTGAACAAGACACACATTAAGGAACTCTGCTGAGTGATTATTTTTCTCCACTATTTCAATTTTTCTTCTCAATGATTTTCAGTCTGTTTAGTGCAGGACAAACTTCTAATTGATCATCTCTTATAGTTTTGTTGTTTTCTTCCAAATCCCAGACTGACGTTTACTCTCTGCCTAAAGTGTTCCAGAGCCCCTTCGAGAATCTCATAAATGCTGTGATCCTTTCCCCAGACAATACACATATTCACGCACGTACATGCCCCTGTGTGTGTGTACACACATACACACATCTGTTTTGTTGTACAATTTTAGGGGCGTGCCTGTTTACTAAAGCTTATCCGTAGCTGTTAGTTCCCCGTCCCTTGCGTGAGGAAATGCAAATAAATTTTAATAGCAATCCTAATTAGAATTGCGCATGTTCTTGTATTTAAAAGTCAAATAGATTGGGAACTATTTAGTTTTCGATCATGTTTCTCCTTCTCCCTCCTACCAGAAAATAATATAGGAAAAAAATAAAGTCACAGCTCTTGTGTTTCAATACAATGTGTACTAGGTCAGTATAAATAAAGCAGTGAAAAGGGTAGGAGATTAGAAATGAACTGGTGGGGGGCTGGCCCCGTGGCTGAGTGGTTAAGTTCGCACACTCCACTTCTGGCGGCCCAGGGTTTCACTGGTTCAAATCCTGGGTGCAGACATGGCACTGCTCATCAGGCCATGCTGAGGCGGCATCCCACATAGCACAACTAGAAGGACCCACAACTAAAAATACACAACTATGAACCAGGGGGCATTGGGGAGAAAAAGGAAAAATAAAATCTTTAAAAAAAAAAAAGGAAATGAACTGGCGGGAAGGATACCGTTATTGGAGATTCAACAAAGAGCTTCAGGAAGCCCTAAAGGGAGCTCCAGAAAGAAATGTGATGGATTGTCCCTGAGGGAAGGATGTAAATGAAGAAATAAAGTCAGTTTTCTCTTTCATTTATGTTAACTGGGGCAGTACGCTCTGTTCAGTCCCTGAGCACAATTTTTCAAGATTACTAATTATTAGACAGGGCAAGTAAAGGGATATATGTATCTGTAACAGGTACAGTTCTTGTTTCCTGAAGATCAAAGTTCTGAAAAGCATTTGGGCATTTTTGGGCAAAAATCAGAAGAGCAGGAGGGATTGGTCCCTGGGGAGGAAAAAAAAAATCCCTAGAATAGTGCTTTGGCAGAAATGTGTGTATTCCAATGAAGAAAACGTGATACTTCACAAGTAAGTAACAAATCGACTGTGTGTCAGGAGCGAACAGTTCTCTCATGACTGCTCTCTAACCTGGTTCTGTTAGTATACTTGTTAGTGTTCTGAGGTGTTATTTCTGCCTGTTTGGAATAGTCTAAAATCAATTCTAAAGGTTGGAAAACATATTTAGGAGTCAGGTATTCCTTTCTATTCTATTTATTTCTAGAAAAAAGGCAAAGTTGGTGATAACTGTGAAGAACAACTAAAATCATTTTGCGTTTTAACTATGAAGACACTGTGGACATTAGGAGGAGCACAACTAATTTGTTAGGAGACATTCACTAATGGAAAATTTGCAAATATTTAGAAATTGGTCAGCAAACATTTGGAAAAGTAATTCTCTCATCTACACAAGCTCTAGTAGTAAGAACTGTTGTTTACTGAGTCCTTATTAGTTGCCAAACTGTGCTACTGTTAACTACAGCTTCTAGTAGTAGAATTATTTGTTGAATGTTTCCATATGTTGACTAATTTAATGCTCAGCAACACTAAGAATTATTGCAGTTATCCCCACTCTTAAATATATTTCTACACATTGTTCTGTTTTCTCCACGTAATAATCCTGTGACCTAGATGTTATTGTTCTATTTTATTAATGAAAAAACTGAGATATAGAGAGGACCCACGGTAGCACTAGTGGAATTCTCACTGAAGTCTGACTGATTCAGAGCATGTGCTTTTATGCTTAGACTTACAAGTGGGATTGAAGAAGGCTTCCTATTCCTAATTTCTCCAGGGGCTAAACATATAACTTTGTGTCTAAATTCCTCCATTCAAGCTACAGATTTAAGTGGCCCAACTTTTTTTTTTTTTAACCATTTTTAAGTGCATAGTAAATTGAGTCATAGTATTTGTTTTGATTTTCTTTTGAGCCTCTGTGGTTGTCACAATGATTTTAGGATGTGGTTGTCTTAGAATATGTTTATGCCATGTAAGACTATGCTGAAGGCTTCCTCGTTTACTTGTTTACTACCATTCCAGTAAAGCAGAACTTAGCCATCAAGTGGAGTTCTTTTGTGTATTTCTCTGTGCAGCTGGAATGTGTTAGATCTCTACATGTTGCCTTAACGCCCTCTATGAAAATCTGTTGAAAATCAGATTTCATTTATGTCTTAAAACAGATTGCTTTTTAATAGAGGTCAATTAACCTAATTTGGCTAGGAAAGGAATGAAAGGGATGATGGTTGACAGTAGCCAGATAGTGACCTACAGAATAAAAACAACCTTTTCGCTTTATTTCACTCCTTTCTATTGGCATACGCAAATATAAGGTTTTATGACTCTCTGGATATAGGCCTGTGTATTTTAGAATTGGATGGGGCATAAAGGAAGCAAATGTAAGTAAACTGGAACAAATCTTATAATCACAGGGCTTTCCCTAGAGTACTACTGGAAGTCATTAGCACTTCAGATCTACACCAGGGAGGCAACCTTGAATGGTGATCTCTGGAGATAGACTTGCTGATTCAAATCCTGGCTTCCCACTTATTAGCTGAGCAACTTTCCACTGGTGACAAACACTTTATGTTTCATTTTTCTCATCTGTAAAATAGGGATTATGATACCCACCGTATAGTATTTGAGCACATTAAATAAGATAATACATATAAAATACTTGAAATAGTGCCTGGTACATGATAGGTAGACAATAAATGTTATTAAAGGAATAAAGTATTATGTGTTACATAGAATATTAACAAGATAATGTTTAGTACATAAATATGGTTTCTGAAATTGATAGGACATAATCTCTCCTCATGTAGACAAGAATTTTATTCTGTAATTTTCAGAAGGCCACTGTTTATTCACAGTCTGTTAAATTGTACATTGTCATATATATACGTATAGATGTCTGTATGTGTATGTATATATGTGTGTGTGTGTGTGCATACACACATATATAACTTTTGTCAGATTGTCTGGGTTCTCATCCAGTCTCTACTGCTTTCTTACTGTGGCATCTTGGGCAAGTTTCATAACTTCCCTGTGTCTTAGTTCCTTCACATGTAGAATGAAGAAGAGTATCTCCCTCATACATGTAAAGTAGATGTATAGAGCTTAGCATAGTGATTGGCACATAAAAAAGTGGTCAGGAAATGGTAATTGTTAAAGCAAGAGAAGATAGGGAGAGATGATGGAGAGAAATGAGAGAGAACAAAATTGAGAAGTGGATTCTGAGGAAAGTGGAGAGAAAGACATATGAGGAGCCTACATGTCTAATAGACTGGGAGGGCAAAAACTCTCAACTATCATTTTCCATTTGCCTTTTCCTTAGTCTATTCTTTCTCTAGATTTTCCAAATCTTTAGGAGTTTTATAAGGTTTCTAAACTCTAATTGGAGGTTACACTCTTCTGTCTACTTCAGAGCAGAGGGGCAAAGGGCTAGTGTCTTTTATTGTCTCTTTTACAAACAACAAGCAAGAAATGAACTTTACGTAATAAATAAGGAATCTATGAAATTTACCATTGCTGTCAGCATTTGAGGTTAAGTAAAGGCAGCTCAATATACAGTCTTCTGGAATTTCCTTGGTTCAAGAATTATTTAATATACCTAAACTCTGAATAAACTGATGAATGAATGAATGAAGAATGTATCAATGAAAGACAGTAGAAACAAATGGAGTATTTCTTCTCACTTTTCCACCTGGTTCTGCTGCAAATTTCCTTTCTTACAAGTTTGAGTCTTCATATATCAGCCTTCTTTGAACTTTGTTTTATATGAAGAATACAGAGTTGTCAATTTAAAATGAATTTACCATCCAAAATTACTATGTGAATATTTAGAAAGATCTCTGTCGTGATACAGGTGTTTACCACTTAATATACATTTACTTAATCAGACTTTCTGTAAGAATAAGTTTACTTTAGAAATGAAGAGGTTGGTTTTGAAGTTCACTGCCCCTTTTAGTGTTCTGGGGCTCATGCTCAGACAGTAAAGGAGAGTTGCAGGGTGATTGAGATAAGGAATTCTTTCCAAAAAGATAGTGGTTATTAAGAAATGTACCAACTCTTTCTGTAGAAGAAGTCTTATCCTTACTTACATAGCACTGGATTCTTCCATCCTAGATTTATCGTTATTAATAATCAGTGTCTTATTTGGGGCCCTAATCTAACAGTTTTATTCATTTTTATTTGGCAATTTTGGCTCATTTTTATTTCAATTAGATAATCAATGTGCAGGACACTTAGTATTTTTATGGAGAAAAGATTCTTTCCAAACTTGGGTATTTTAATTGCACCAAGTTTGTTTCTTTGGACTTCCTTTGACTGTGTTGTATTGTTTTATTTATTTTATTTTTCATTTCAGGGAATTCCAGGACTCACTGGTAATATTGGTTCACGTGGTTACCCTGGCAGGCAGGTGAGGTAACTATATTTACACTTCTCCTTTTATGTTCCTCTTCATTACTACTTTGTACATTTTGATTTCCAGTGATATTGGTTCAAATGATCATTGGGTTATTTTTATTGAATAATGAATTACTCATAGGAAAATAATTTCAAAATCAAAATTTTAAAAAGATTTCAAAAATTTTACTGCAGAAAGTTTTGTTTAAAATAGAAATGGATTTTTAAATGTGTTTGATATGATATACTTTCAAAATTAAAATGACCAAGGGTCTAATAAGGTCTTGAAATAGCCCTGCTACTGATTTTACAATACTGGCATCGACTAAAATGAAGTAATGGTCAGAGTTAAGACTCTGTGTAATAACCATCATTTTTTAATAACACAGTTAAAAAAAATCAGGACACAGTTGGCATTGCCACGTATACCACTACTAAATACGTTTGTCTGAACTGAATTCAAGTCTTTGTATACTGTTTTGAAAATTCATTCTAATCACTTCATATTTATTTCTGTCCAATTCCTAAATTTAACTACTTCATGTAGACTAATAATAGAACAAATTTTCTTTCCTAGGTTTTCATGAATTGACTGCTTACTCTTGAAATAATTATTCATTTAGCATACTAGAAAACTACATTTCTAATTTTTTTATTCTCAAGAATGAGAGAAATAAAAATGCCAAAAAATAATCTATTCTTAACAAAATTCCATTTTTTTAAGCTTTAAAAATGCATGAAGGGTGTTGTATATTAGAGTCTCACCACCAAGTGATGATTTGTGTTATCTGAGTTATCATAAAATATGAATAATCAAACATATGGACATTGATCTGAAGTTAACAATGTACTTATTTATTTTTTAAGTGTATGCAAATATATTTGAGATAATTTAATTAGAAATCTTTTAAAAGAACAGTTTTCGATGAGAGATAATTTAATGAAAAATTATTTTTTCTATCTGACAATGTGTTTTAATCTATTTTATTTAGATATCTAAAATATATTTGTGTATATATTATGTACAGTGCCTTTTTTGGTTGTGAAATTCTAAAATTCCTCGAACATATAGTAGCCTTCATTAAGTAAATAGAGTTCTGAATTTTATATTTATGAAAATGATACCTCTTTGTATGCTTTTTTAATTAATCGATTTGTCAACAACTCTAAAAAATACTGTAGTATGATGATGATGTCTTTTGTTCACACTAGGGTTTAGCTGGACCAGAAGGTAATCCAGGTCCTAAAGGTATACGAGTAAGTCAACATTTTCATCATTTTGTTAAGCATGCTTGTATACAAGTAGGATGAAATATACAAAAATACTTGTTTTCACATTTTCGTAGGAACTTTGAATGTAATACAGGTTTAGCCTGAAAAGAAGTGCACTTGTTTAATAGATATTTTCACTGTTATGACCACAGAAAGCAGTCTTATAGTGGTAGGTTTTACATCATTATTTTCTATTAATTTCTAGCTCCTATATAATATCTCATGTGTTAGAATATGCTCTATAAACATTTGTTGCATTATTTCTATATGAACATATGTAGGCCTAAAAAATCATGATTAAAAAAATATGAAGGGGCAAAAAACAATTCATATCAATTCAAGGCTGAGACAATATTATGATACACAAACTACCTAGGGTGAAGAAATATCTGCAAAGAAGGAAATAAGCTTGTCAAATCAAGAACACACCATTATACTTCCAAACCATTAAAGGAGTTGTCAGCCACTTTTAATCATGAAGGGAATAAAAAGAAAATTACTTTGATATGTTATGGAGTGTGTTACACATTAAAATCAAAGCTGGTTCTAGAAAAAATTAGTAAACTAGAACTTTTTAAAATTTTCTTTTTAATAGCCAGTTATTTTCCAGAATCTACTACTGTGCCTTATGTTGTCTAAAATACCTTTTTGAAATAAATAAAGCATAAAGTATTTAAACAGTATGTGCCATAATGATTCTTTAAATTTTAAAAATTCTTAAACATTTTCAAATACTTTCACATGCATTTTCTTCTTTTTTTGTTTTGCCATCAATCCTGTGAAGTAGGAAAGCAGGTATATCATCTCCATTTTACTGATGAGAAAATAGTAAACTAAGGAATTTATGTGAGTTGGCAAAGTCATAGCTAGTTAGAATTAGAACCAAGGTCTTCTCTCCTTTAACTCTCTATCCTATCCTGTCTCTACTCTTGCATTAAGTGAAAATATAATGGGGAAAAGTCATGTATTTTTTATTGTAAACCACACTGAAAGCATATTTTGACTTGGATCTAGGAAGCAAGAAGCGATTAGTGGTCAAGAATATGGGCTTTTGGGGGCCGACCTGGTGGTCTAGTGGTTAAGTATGTGCACTTTGCTTCGGTGGCCCAGGGTTCACAGGTTTGCATCCCAGGCATGAACCTAGCACTGCTCATCAAGCTACACTGTGTCGGCATCGGACATAAAATAGAGGAAGAGTGGTACAGATGTTTGCTCAATGACAATCTTCCTCAAGCAAAAAAGAGGAGGATTGGCAACAGATGTTAGCTCAGGGCCAATCTTCCTCACACACAGACGAAAAAGAACATGGGCTTTGGACCCTGAGTAAGGAGATAAATAGGTAGAGAAAATGAGGAAATTGTAGCTATCCATAAGAACAGGTTAGCGGACATTCAAGTATAACATTAAAGATAAAGGGAAGGAAAACACCAAAAATAAATATAATTTTGTCATTTTAACCACAAACCCACAGCACAAGATGGAACAGAGTGTGACAAACACAACTTAGGAGGGGAAGAAGAAAGGGATGGAATTGGCTTAGTCCAAGGAAATAAGAGGTATCAGAAAATAGGCTATTTCGTCTATGAGATTTTTCATACAAACCTCATGATAACCACCAACCAAATAAGTAGAACAGAGATACAAATAATAAATAAGGAGAAAAATAAGAAAACCAGCATAGAAAACTACCTAACCAAATTGGTAGTCTGAGATATGTGGGATGAGAAACAAAGGAATTGCAGAAGAACTGGAAAACAAGCAATAAAATGGCAGCATGAAGCCCTCATATGTCAATGAGCACTCTAAATGTAAATGGATTGAATTCTCCAATAAAAAGACACAGAGTGGTGGGATGGATTAAAAGACAAGACCCAACAATATGCTGCCTCCAAGAAACACATCTCAGCCCCAACAACAAACACAGGCTCAGAGTGAAGGGATGGAAGATGATACTCCAAGCTAATGGTGAACAAAAAAAAGCAGTTGTTGCCATATGTGTATCGGACAAAGTAGACTTCAGGATAAAACAGGTAGAGAGACACAAAGTGGGGCACTAAATAATGATAAAAGGGACACTCCACCAAGAAGACATAACACTTATAAATATCTATACCCAACACAGGAACATCAAAGTATATAAAGCAACTATTAACAAACCTAAAAGGAGATATTAACAACAACACAGTAATAATAGGGGACCTCAACACTCCACTCATATCAATGGATAGATCATCCAGAGTGAAATCAACAAGGAAACAGTGGAATTAAATGAAAAACTAGACCAGATGGACTTCATAGATATATATATATAGAACACTCCATCCCAAAACAGCAGAATACACGTTCTTTTCAAGTGCACATGGAACAGTCTCAAGGATAGACCATATGTTGGGAAACAAGGCAAGCAAGCCTCAATAAATTTAAGAAGATTGAAATAATATCAAGCATCTTTTCTGGTCATAATGCTATGAAACTAGAAATTAACTACAAGAAAAAAGCTGAGAGAGGGACAAAGATGTGGAGACTAAACAACAAGCGGTCCTAAAAGGGAAATTCATTGCAATACAGGCTCACCTTAACAAGCAAGAAAAATCTCAAGTAAGCAATCTCAAACTACACCTAACAGAATTAGAAAAAGAACAAACAAAGCCCAACATTAGCAGAAGGAGAGAAATAATAAAAATCAAAGCAGAAATAAAGTGAAACAAACAAAAAGTAACAGTTGAAAGGATCAGTGAAACAAAGCAGGTTCTTTGAGAAGATAAACAAAATTGACAAACCTTTAGCCAGACTTACAAAGAAAAAAAGAGAGAAAGCTGAAATAAATAAAATTAGAAATTAAAGAGGAGAAATTACAACAGATACCACAGAAATACAAAAGATTATAAGAGAATACTGTGAAAAACTATATGCTAACAAATTGGACAATCTAGAAAAATGGGTAAATTCTTAGATTCTCACAACCTTCCAAAGCTGAATCAATAAGAAATAGATAATCTGAATAGAACAATCACAGGTAAAGAGATTGAAACAGTAGTCAGAAACCTCCCAAAAAAATAAAAGTCCAGGACCATACAGCTTCTCTGTAGAATTCTACCAAACATTCAAAGAAGATTTAGTACCTATACTTCTCAAATTATTCCAAAAAATTGGGGAAGATGGAATACTTCCTAACACATTCTATGAGGCCAACATCACCCTGATACCAAAGCCAGAGAAGGACATCACAAAAAAGGAAAACTTCAGGCCAATATCGCTGATGAACATAGATGCAGAAATCCTCAACAAAATATTGGCAACCCGAATACAGCTATACATCAAAAAGGTCATACTCCATCATCAAGTAGAATTTATACCAGGGACACAGGGATGGTTCAACATCCACAAATCAATCAATGTGATATACCACATTAACAAAATGAAGAATAAAAACTACATAATCATCTCAATAGATGCAGAGAAAGCACTTGACAATATCCAACAGCCATTTATGATGAAAACAAAATGGGGCTAGAAGAAAATTACCTCAACATAATGAAGGCCATATATGACAAACCCACAGCCAATATCATACTCAGTAGAGAAAAACTGAATGCCATCCCTCTGAGAACAGGAACAAGACAAGAGTTCCCATTCTCACCACTCTTATTCAACATAGTACTGGAGGTTTTGGCCAGAGAAATTAGGCAAGAAAAAGGAATAAAAGGAATCCATATAGGAAATGAAGAGGTGAAACTCTTGCTGTTTGCAGATGATGTGATTCTATATATAGAAAACTCTAAAGAACCCATTGGGAAACTATTAAAAATAATCAACAGCTACGGCAAAGTTGCAGGGTACAAAATCAACTCAGAAAAATCAGTTGCATTTCTATACTCTAATAATGAATTAACAGAAAGAGAACTCAAGAATACAATCCCATTTTCAATCACAACAAAAAGAATAAAATATCTAGGAATAAATTTAACTGAGGAGATGAAAGCCCTATGCAATGAAAACTATAAGACATTACTGAAAGAAATCAATGATGACGTAAAGAAATGGGAAGGTATTCCATGCACATGGATCAGAAGAATAAACATAGTTAAAATGTCCGTACTGCCCAAAGCAATCAATACATTCAATGAAATCCCAATCAGAATCCCAGTGACATTCTTCGTGGAAATAGAATAAAGAATCCTAAAATTCATATGGGGCAACAAAAGACCCCCAATAACTAAAGCAATCCTGAGAAAAAAGAAAAAGCTGGAGGCATCACAATCCATGACTTCAAAATATACTACAAAGCTATAGTGATCAAAACAGCATCATACTGGTACAGAAATAGGCACACAGATCAATGGAACAGAAGTGAAAGCCCAGAAATAAAACCACACATCTGTGGATACCTAATCTTCGACAAAGGAGCCAAGAGCATACAATGGAGAAAGAAAAGTCTCTTCAGTAAATGGTGTTGGGAAAACTGGACAGCCCATGCAAAACAATGAAAGTAGACTATTATCTTTCACCATACACAAAAGTAAACTCAAAATGGATCAAAGACTTGAAGGTAAGACCTGAAACCATAAAACTTCCAGAAGAAAATATAGGTAGTATACTCTTTGACATCAGTTTTAAAAGGATCTTTTTGCATACCATGTCTTTTCAGACAAGGGAAACAAAAGAAAAACAAGAGGACTTCATCAGACTAACGAGCTTCTACAAGGCAAAGGAAACCAGGATCAAAACAAAAAGACAACCCAGCAACTGGGAGAAGATATTTGCAAATTACCTATCTGACAAGGGGTTAATTTCCATAATATATAAAGAACTCACAAAACTGAACAACAACAACAAAAAAACGATCAAAAAATGGGCAGAGGATATGAATAGACATTTTTCCAAATAAGAAATACAGATGGCCAATAGGCACATGAAAAGATGTTCAACATCATTAATCCTCAGGGAAATGCAAATCAAAACTACACTAAGATATCACCTTACACCCATTAGAATGGCTATAATTACCAAGATAAAAAAACAACAAATGTTGGAGAGGATGTGGCAGAAAGGGAACCCTCGTACACTGCCAGTGGGAATGCAAACCAGTGCAGCCTCTATGGAAAACAGAATGGAGATTTCTCAAAAAATTGAAAACAGAAATACCATATGACCCAGCTATCCCACTACTGGGTATTTATCCAAAGAACTTGACATCAACAATTCAAAGAGTCTTGTGCACCCCCATGTTCGTTTTAGCATTCTTCACAATAGCCAAAACACGAAAGCAACCCAAGTACCCATAGACTGATTGGATAAAGAACATGCGGTGTGTACACACACACACACACACACACACTGGAATACTATTCAGCCATAAAAAAGACAAAATTGTCCCAATCCCAACAACATGGATGGACCTTGAAGGTATTATGTTAAGTGAAATAAGCCAGATGTACTCCATATGATTTCACTCATAGTGGAAGATAAACACAAGAACCAAGAGAACAGTTCTGTGGTTACCAGAGGGGAAGGGGGTTTGGGGGTAGGCACAAAGGGTGAAAGGGTGCACTTATATGGTGACTGACAAATAATAATGTACAACTGAAATTTCATGATGTTGTAAACTATTATGATCTCAATAAAGAAAAAAACAAAGAAACCCCCAAAAACAAACAAACAAAAAGAATATGGGCTTTGAGTTTGGCAGGCCTGCCTTTTTTTCCTTAACCCCTCATTTACTAGCTTTGTGACTTTAGTTGTCATTCGACCCTTCTGTGCTTCATTTTTCTTATTAAATGATGATAATGAAACTTAGCTTTCAGGTAGTTATGAGAACTGCCTGAGCCTCAGTGCCTAGCATACAGCATACACTTTCTCTGCTATTCTATCATTATTATTATTATTTTTTAAAGAGTGGCCCTGAGCTAACATCTGTTACCAATCTTTTTTTTTTTTCTTCTTCTTCTTATCCCCAAAGCCCCCCAGTACATAGTTGTATATTCTAGTTGTAGGTCCTTCTATTTCTGCTGTGTGGGCCACCCACCGCCTCAGCATGGCTTGATGAGCGGTGCTAGGTCCACACCCAGTATCTGAACCGGTGAAACCCTGGGTGACCGAAGCAGAGCATGTGAACTTAACCACTCGGCCATGGGACCTGTCCCCGATTCTATCAGAGTTATTGGAATTGGGGAGTTTCTTCCTTGAGTGAACAGTGTCTCCGCGATGTGTTACTTGGCTCTGCGCAGTTTGCTCTCGCTGCATTTTCTCATCTTGCTTCAGTGATTCTGTAACTTGTCTAAGTTCTTCTTTATACCATTTTTGCACTATGTTGTCCAGCCTTTTGTTGTTGCTTTTTTCCCCATTTTATTGAAAATTAAATTAAAGGCTGTAACCCTTTTTAAGTTGTACTTTTAGGTTTTGATGGCTAGCTTCATAAGAGGATTTTTTTTAAAAGAAGCAAATCTAATCTTTTTGTGATTGATTTAATTCTTTCCTTTTCCTTTGGGAGTGCTGGAGGAATCAGGAGGACCATTTAATGCTCTAGCTTTCACATTCACAAAGGGTCTCAAGTGTGGACTTTGACATTAACCCCAAATGTGTTAAAAAGACAAAAATATTGGAAACACACTGACAGAATTATAGGATGTTTTGCATTTAATTTGTCCCCTGTTGCTGGACTATATTGTGTGCTAGCACTGTAAATTTATATTTTTATAAATTATGTGATAAATGATCCTTTGACTGACACTGTTGTTTGATTGCATTTTTTGTGTTAAGATAATTACTTTGTTAAATGTAAATGTTTAAAATAGACTATCATTTTTTAACCTTCCTTTGGCGTTTCTTCATGTCATAATATGTAGGTCTCTCAAAAAATAGAAGTGTGTAGGGCCTTTCCTGACCTTTTAGTGGCCCTACTGATGACACAAAATTGCCTCCAAGTGGATATACAACTTTCGATCCAAAAAGCAAAAACATATATGTCATTTTTTTTATGTTCTTTGTTTCATTACACACTAAATTCTAGGTTAGGGGTAATGCTTTGAGAATGACCAAAACCCCATGTGATTTCTTTGCTGGGTACTGCTGACATTTTATTTCTGTTAGAATCAGCGTAATCATTATCAAGACACATTTGTGAAACGCCTACATAATTCCTCATGGGATTGTTCGCTTTATTTTATTTATTTATTTTTTGAGGAAGATTAGCCCTGAGCTAACTGCTTCCAATCCTCCTCTTTTTGCTGAGGAAGACTGGCCCTGAACTAACATCCATGTGTATCTTCCTCTACTTTATGTGTGGGACGCCTACCACAGCATGACTTGACAAGCAGTGCCATGTCCGCACCTGGGATCTGAACGGCGAACCCTGGGCTGCCGAAGCGGCATGTGTGCACTTAACCGCTGTGCCACCGGACCGGCCCCTTGTTCCCTTTAAAATCTTTATTTGTAAAATGTTATGTCTTTACCATGTACAGGCTATGTTGAGTAGCGGTCTGACTTTTCAACTCCTGAGTTCTCAGTTGATATTTAGTTCAGTGATAAGTGTACACTAGTTAGGGTGTCTGTTTTATTTATAAACAAAACTCCAGTTGTATACATTAAAGCAAAAGTTAACTGTTTTTAAACTTAAAGCCATCTGTTGCTGATGATTCTGAAAATATATGCAGCTTGTCATCATTATTCTAAATGTTTTGGTATCAGAAATACTTTTGGATGCTTCATTTTAAAAGAAAGCTTCCCCATCCTCCAGATGCTTGGCTTTCAAGCAAACAAATTACAGATGTTTTACTTATTAAAGTTATGTAGAAAGAAGCTAATTCTCTCTTTTTTCTCTTTTATTTTGTTTTTTGCTGATTCATACAATCTGTAGAACACAGGGAATTTTAAAGGCGTTTTTCTTTGTCAAGGAGAAGTGCTCCTCTTGCTGTGGCTCCCTGAGTTCTGTTATGTCTCTGCTTATTTTAATTGCTCTGCTTGGAGTGTTCTTTCTCCATCCTCTACTTACCAAGATTTTATGTTCTCTGTAGGCCTATCTCAAGTGTCAGTCTCCTTTGAAACCTTCTAATTCATTCGTTGGAATGAATCTCTTTCTCCTCTGTACTTCTTATAGTCTTTTGATACTTCCATTCTGCCTTACATTTTACTTAATTATATAGATATAGATATAGATATAGATATAGATATAGATTTTTTCTGCCCACTATAAAATTCAATGAAGAAAAGGATTTGGTCTTGTTGATTTTTATTAGCCACCATATCTTAAGTTACATTCCCTACCTTTTTAAATAAAGTTTTTTTAAAGATTTTTTAAAAATTTTTCCTTTTTCTCCCCAAAGCGCCAGTACATAGTTGTGTATTTTTGGTTATGGGTCCTTCTAGTTGTGTCATGTGGGGTGCCACTTCAGCATGGCTTGATGAGTGGTGCCATGTGTGTGCGCAGGATTTAAACTGGCGAAACCCTGGGCCGCCAAAGTGGAGCGTGCAAACTTAACCACTCAACCATGGGTCCGGCCCCCCCACCTTTTTTTTAATGAAAAGATTGATCTATAACTTCTGGAAGAAAAGTAATAAGGTGAGGGGAAGTTATTCATACCATTAACCTTATAATTTCATGTTATTATGAAAGCATTTTAAGTATCTCTGTTTGGAATTACTGGGTGAATATTCAAATGAAATAACAAAGATTATTTGCTTACTTTAAGGGTTTCATTGGCTCCCCTGGAGAAGTAGGACAACTAGGACCTGAAGGAGAAAGAGTAAGTTCATTTTCTTCAAATATTATTTCTAAAGTGATATATTTATGATAATATACAACAGGGGTCATAAATTCATGTCAGGCAGGTCATCTCACTGAGTGAAGCAAGCCAGCTTTAAGAAAAATCACCTACCGGAAATATAATTAGACTTTCTTGAATTTTGTTTTAAGGAAGTAAGGTGATGGAAATATATATGGTTAGCTATTTTAAATTCACTTTTTCAAAAACACAAATTGAAATATTAAAATATCTAATTATCAAAATTTTATTTTGTAATTCATTAATCTTTAAGTGTCAACTCTTGACAGGTCTTGTGTTTTACAATGCAACATGCAGAAAATAATTCACCCTCAGAAGATATATATTTTTGTTTAATAATGCAAGATGGCTGTTCATAAATGTAGGTATTTGTGAACAAATATAGAATCTTTGCAAAATGGTTTGTTATACTTAAAAAAGTTAATCAAGATATGTAAAGAGTTCTGGCATTCCAACTTCATCATATCTAGTTTTCAGTGCCATATGCATTTCACTGTCAATATTAATTGAAAAAGTAGAAGTGAACAATATTAATTTATTATGCGGTTTGAAAATAGAGAATCATAATCAGAGTTTAACATTCAACTCTATTGTTATATGAATCTGTTCAGGCCAAAGTTTTCATTTCTGGAAAATGATTTTTTAAATGAAAGTAAACCAGATTATTTTTTGCTAGATGAATTTCTCACGTGTATAGTTTATTGAGTGAGGTAAATCACATTTTCTTATAATTACACATGAATGCCCCCACGGAGAAGAAATATTCAGAGTTTAAATGTGCTGTAATGACGATCAAAACGTCCAGTCCGCTTTGGTGTGACAAGGTGAAGATTTTCCCTTGTTGAACATACAAGTCATATTTTTCACTTGCAAAAAATATCTATAGTGTGATCCCACAACCAAACCGCTTAACCACCATATGAAACTTATAGATGATGTTTCCAATTCACCCTGCAAAGAATGAATTGCTTCTTGTTGACACAAAGAAGTGTGTATAGTTTACGTTGTTAATTACTCTGCTGCTCATGATGCAATCCTTTCCTGACCTTTTGGCATTAACTTGTTTCTAGTAAATGATGTAATAAATAAACCAAAGTTATATATCCTTGTGAAATGTTATCATCTTGGATTTAGGAATCACAGTATTGACACTGACCATCAATAGGCACACTACCTGTAGTCATACTCAGTAATTTTGATCAGTCAATATGAAAATATCAAGACCTGTCTCAAATTATAAATATAAGACCATCTGTGATTTTGTACCTTTCGTGGGTACTGTGTCCTAATACTATTTGGCCACTTTAAAATTCTCATTCAAACTGTGAATGATATGGCTAATTGGGTGTTGTTATGTTATAAAACATTTAAGTAGAGAAAGGCAAAGGAAAATAATACAATGCTAACCACTCCTGAAAACAAATGGAAAGAAAAAGTCCTTTCTGGAAGTCAAAAAAGTGCTTATATAATTCTGTCTGCATTATTATTAGGTTTCCTGCTGAGATTTAGTGAAGCTACTAAAGTTTTAGGAAATAATCTTTTAAAAAAAAAATGTTGGCTTATTGTATAAAAAAGTATAAAGTCTTAATGAAATGAGTCCTATTGCTCACCTATGAACTTTTCTTTATTATTATAAGTTTCAGGTGTACAATGTTATGATTTGACATCTGTATACACTACACAGTGCTCTCACCACAAGTCTGGTTACCATCCACCATCATACACTTCACCCCCTTCACCCATTTCACCTACCCCCCAACTCCCTTCCCCTCTAGTAACCACTAATCTATTCTCTATAGCTGTGAGTTTGTTTTTGTTTTATTTTGTTTCTTTCGGGGTTTTTTTTTTTTGATTCCACATATGAGTGAAATTATACGGTATTTGTCTTTCTCTATCTTACTTGTGTCACTTAGCATAATGCCCTCAAGGTCCATCCATGTTGTCACAAATGGCAAGATTTTATTCTTTTTTATGACTGAGTAGTATTCCTGTGTGTGTGTGTGTGTGTGTGTGTGTGTGTGTGTGTGTGTTCGTGTTCTTTATCCGCATGTTCTTTATCCATTTATCCATCGATGGACACAGGTTTTTTCCATATCTTGGCTATTGTACATAATGCTGCACTGCACATTTGTTGTTAGTGCCATCCTTGTAACCCTGTGTATAGCAGTGTGAAACCCTGTGCTGTCTTTTTGCACCATCCTCTCACTTTCCAGCATTAACTCAGACAATGCTCTGCTGCTTTTCATAGGATTTTCATGGCCAATTTTTTCAGAAGTGGGTGGCCACGTCCTTATAACTCGTCTGCCTTAGTCTGGAAACTCCACTGATACCTGTTCACTATGGGTGCCTCTGCTGGTATTTGAAATAGTGATGACATGGCTTTCAGCATCGCAGCAACTTGCAGCTGCCACAGTATGACAACCGACAGACAGGTGGTGTGGTTTCCTGATCACAAAATGAACCACATGCTGCAGCAGTGAGGGTGCTGAGTCTTAACCACAAGACCACCAGGGTTGGCTGCAGTGAGCATGGGGTTGCCTGTATCTTTTTGAATTAGTATTTTCATATTCTTTGGGTAAATACCCAGAAGTGGAATAACTGGATCATATGTTAGTTCTAGTCTTAATTAATATTTATATCCTTTTAAAGCATTTTATACTTTAAGCTTTGCAACATGGAGAGAGAGACTTGTCTAAGACTATATACAGGTAGGAAGAGCAGAGGCAGGATTTGAACATAGATATTCTGGCTCCAAAGCCTGAGTGCTTAAGTACCATGCCCTACTGCTTTCTACATGACCAGAAATCCACAGATTCCGTGGAATCTAGGCACAACATGATCTTGAGCACAGTGATATCATCTCCTTCTCTCTGCTTTGCCTTTTACTGTAAGGCTGCTTCCCCATTTGGTTGCAAGATTGGCAGTGCAAGGGCTAAATGTGCCTTTGTTTATGTCCAGCCAGAGATAGGGAGACGGAGAGGAGGTAATTGTCCCTTAGGTATGGAAAATAAGGCCTTCCTGTTTGTCTGGTTGTACCAACTTTGGTCGTGTTCCTACCTCTCAACAAATAACTATCATTAGAGGAATGTCAGGCTCCCCTTTGGAAGTACAGATGGGATGGATTCCTGAATAAAATCAGGATTCTGTTATGAAGAAGAAAAGGGGCCACTTCAGTTAAATTAATATATTGAAGCTTTTCCGAATATCACACCAGTTTAAAGATCAATTTATTTCTCTCCTTGGCATACTTCATTAATTGGTGTTTGGGAAAAAAAAGATCTGTAATATCTCACTCAATCAGTTATTCAAGAAATATTTACTTTTGACTTTTCTACATTCTAGGGTGTTCCTGGGGTCCGTGGAAAGAAAGGTCTTAAGGGAAGACAGGTAATTTGATTCTTGTTTCTTGAGGTTCCGTTTAGAACAACATAATCTAATTATTTGCATGTTTCTCACCTATTAAAATATGAAGGTAGTTGTTGTTCTTGTTGTCCACAATCCATCTCATTCAATGGAGTTGAATTTTTGCTATTTTAACAGTCTATCAAATAATACCTGAGAATGTAAAGGAAACTTTAAATTAAAAAGTAACTTGAGGGGCCGGCCCCGTGGCGCAGCGGTTAAGTTCTCATGTTCCGCTTCTCGGTGGGCGAGGGTTCGCTGATTGGGATCCTGGGCAGGGACATGGCACCGCTTGGCAAAAGCCATGCTGTGGTAGGTGTCCCACATATAAAATAGAGGAAGATGGACATGGATGTTAGCTCAGGGCCAGTCTTCCTCAGCAAAAAGAGGAGGATTGGCAGCAGTTACCTCAGGGCTAATCTTGTCAAAAATAAATAAATAAGTAAAATAACTTGAAACTTAACACTTCTAATCCATTTATACACCAGTGGAAGAGACCCTTATTCCCCTGAAAAGGCACTAAAGTGTCACAGAAAATAGATGAACAATTTAAAACACTGGCAGTAACATCATTCACCCTCACATTTTAGAGGTTCTTAAAATGCCTGCTTCAGATGTTAGGTCAGAAACTAGTTTGCTACAGCTTCTTATATTTTCAGATTAAAAAAGAAAAGTCAAAGAAAGTAAATTTTGCCAGATGATATAGTAATGTCAGAGATGGGAGGAAATTTTGACATATCCAATACCCCATCATCTAACAGATGAGAAAATTGTGGTTCAGTGAAGCATCTTCAGGTTATCCTGGCTGAGTTGGTATAGCTCATTAGCTATCTGCTTTTCGCTTGTGCTGTTTTTATCACTATTCAACGGTACTTCCTAGGGTAAGACATTCTGTGCTACACTGTGCTCCCTAGTCTCTGAGGAAGGAAATTGAGTTTTTCATAACAGCTTTTCCAAGGTTTTGGTGTATATAAATAAAATATTGATGATAATGCTAAATAAAGGATTACAAATCTCACCACAATATTTATATCCTTTTAAAGCATTTTATACTTTAAGCTTTGCAACATTTCCTGAAGACAGATTAGAATAGGTATTAATGTCACCATTACATAGGTGAGGAGAATGCGCTCAGCGATGTTAAAAGACTTGTTCAGGGGCTGGCCCTGTGGCCGAGTGGTTAAGTTCGCGCACTCCGCAGCCGGCGGCCCAGTGTTTCGTTAGTTTGAATCCTGGGCGCGGACATGGCACTGCTCATCAGACCACGCTGAGGCAGTGTCCCACATGCCACAACTAGAAGAACTCACAACGAAGAATACACAACTATGTACCGGGGGGCTTTGGGGAGAAAAAGGAAAAAATAAAATCTTTAAATAAAAAAAAAAAAAGACTTGTTCAGAGTCACATAGTTAAAATTGGTAAAAATCAAGAATTGAGTCCAGTTCCTCTGAATAGAAAGGATCCTGCAGGATCCTTTTCCTTACTCCCTAGATATTTCTGCTGTCTGTCTTCTACTCACATTGTTTAAAAGAGCATGATTTATGTTTTCATACCCTTTGGCCAAAATGTGATAGAATTATTTTAAGGTTTCACTTTAAGCCTTTTAATGTAGTATTAAGATAAACTTACCAAACTGTCAAGAAATAAAAAATAAGCCATTTTGTTTTCTTGTATTTATGTTCAGCTTTAAAGTTGACCTTACAGCAATTGTAACAAGACAAACTGTTACCATCTCCAGTACCGTCATCACCATGTTTTATTCTCAAGCACTCTGCTAAATATTTTGTATGCCATCCCATTTAATTGCACTCTATTATACTTTGAAATGTTGGTATGTTATTTCTTTACATTTTAGCCCTCATGCACATACCCCAACAGAAATACCTTTCTATTTATCGACTCATCATGTGTTAAATAGCTCATCTAAATATGCAAATGTGGGCTGTCTCAAAATTGACAGTAGGTGAGGTTTATCTTCTTTATTTTTGTTTTCTCCATTCTGTGTCTTTATTTTTTTGTCCTCCTCTTATCGAAGTATGCTATCAGTAAAAGAACTAATAAAGTTATTTATGCTACTATATAAATTACATCAAGTGCTTTAAGTGTTACCTTAATCTCCATAGTGGAATTTTAGGCATTGGTGAGAAAATGTTTTTGTAAAGCCTCTGTGGTATATCACTTAGGTAGCTACCAACTTCATTTATTAATATGGGCTGGTCTTATATAGATATTAATTTTGTCTTGGCAATGTATTTCTAGTTTCTAGTTTTCTACTCTGTAGTGGGCTGTAAAGTTATCCATGGAAATTTTTAGATAACTTCTGGTTTCTTACCCTATAGAGAATTATAAAATTATCCAACAGATGCTGTTGAATTCAAAAGGGGAGTTTAACAAAACTGTAGAAAAATCGTGAATGGAATGATTACTGGGTTCTTTGTTTGATTGCACTCTTCTTTATATTACAGAATTTGTAAAGTTCTTTGGCTTTGAAAATATATTCCTTTGTAATAGATTTAGATCCTTAGAGAAATTATATTTGAAAAACACATGTATCCCATTTTTCCTAAATAGTGTTTATAATAGAAAATTTGTGTGGTGCTGTAATATGTCATGTATGCTATATCTACTTTTTCTTGTTTTTACCACAAAATGATTTGGCCATGTTTATGAGGAAATCGTTGTACTTAGAGTAAGATACAGTCACAGCCGCAAGTCAAATTATGCCAAGGCTGACCTCAGAGACTTTTCCAGAATATTATCCTATGTATAAATGCTCCCCTATGTCCTGTTTATTATAAGTAAAATCATCTTCAAATAACTTTGACATTAAGTAAGGGCAAACATGTTAGCATGGGATATTAGGCATCATGGTACAGTTGGATTTCAGTTTAGAAGGTTAAATTCCATGAGCAGAATGATGACTTATTACTGTTTTAATAACAGTAAAAGGAAAATATCTTTGATACTATTTCCACTCTCTTGATGTGGAAATTATTAGATGTGTGGAATACAAATATGACCACTTTCTCTTGGTAATTTATTCAATTATGTATGCTATTTGTTGTTATATATGAAGTAGATATTCAAATACAGAGGCAGAACTAAAGGATTCCAGTCCATTATAAAGAAGACAACAGAAGCTTATACATCTGAAAGGATATGACAGAAACCTGGAAATGCTGACATCTGAAAGTACCCATATCTAAGAAGCTTTTGGCTATGCAGATGTCAGACTGTTACTTCCAATTTGCTGCTGGTTTCAGAGCTAGTTAGAAGTGTGGGTTGGTGCTTAGGGTATTCCTTTGTGGATCCCATGTTATTTCATTTACTTTCATTAGTATGAATATTATTAGAAGATGTACTTTATTAAAATGATCACTCCCTTTTAGTTAACTCAGTTAGTCTTTCTGTGTGTTAAATGAGCTTGTTTCCTTAAATTTTAGGTAGATAGAAGTAGTCAATCTTATGATCATAGAATATGATTCAGTTTTAAATACTTATTATAACGTGATTTGTAGAACAATAGTAACTCTTTTTAGATAACTCCCTAAGTTTTAGGTAACATTTTACACTTAGATTTTGTAAATCTCTGAAATATAGGCCAGAAACTGCTAAAATGAATTACTTTACTTTCTCTGTTATGTATGACATGAAACACTCTGACAATCAAAATAGTGAAGGTAATAGTCATAGAAAGTTCAAAATCCAAGTTCAAGTCTTTCTAAATATTAATCAGGATGAGCTTCTTTGGACTACTGAGTTGATTTCTAACCTGTGAACTAAAGCTCTGTGTTTGATGTGTATAGATTACAAAAATACTAAGATTTTTGTGTGTGAAATTTTTACGTACACATATATATCATATCTTATATACACATAGCACAGAAACATAGAGGAGTAGTAAAAATCTTGTCCAAAATTGTTCAATGAGTTAGTAACATTGCTAAGCTTAGATCTGGAAAGATATTGCTATGAATCATTTGCTCATGCTGCTGTAAATCATATGCTTATACCGCGGGCCAAATGATCACTTATTTCCCTGAGTAAACACTAAGCATGGAATTAAGTTGTTGTGAACCAAATTCCTTAGTGATGTCTGTATTTTTTAAATGAAATTATAGACTTACAAGTAAGAGATCTCTTCTCCTAGATAGTATGAATATTATATGAGTGCTATTGAAAATGGAGACATTTTAAAATAACATATTATTTTGGTTATTTAAGAGTTATTTATTATTGAGCCACATACTGGTATTTTTAAATTTAATGTTTGTGTTAAAAGTTATTTCATTTTAAACCTTATTTCCCAGAAAACTCCTTTTTCCGCCAAATAAAACATTATGTTTCTTCTGTGTTTAAGATTGAGTTGACATTTGTAACACAATGTGTTTTGTTTTTTCAACCAGGAAAAGTAGGAAAACTGGTTTTTTGGGGATAGAATCAAAGAATATGTAAAAGTCGTTATATTAACAAATCCATTTGTTCCTTTGTCTTAGCTTGTTGTTATTTTAGAAGTTTTTTTCTTCCCTGTATTATGGCTATTTTTGATTTCAGGGTCTTAGTATAAGGTACTTGTTAATCAGTACAATCATTTTTAAAGACCTCCTGTAGTCAGTTACGTATAGTTAATGTTTGTTTACTCATGCTTTTGGATACTGAAATATAGTTTTTACCTCAGCCTCTCCTTCCCTCCTACACTCCCCATATGTCACAATTAGATCGAAATCCTTATTGTCAGTTAATATTAGAGGATAGCCATGGGGCTCTAGGTACCTTCAATAAACCCAGCCTTTGAAGTTGGGGAAGCCCAAGAGGCTGTTAATCCATTCTTTTTGCTATCTGTGGATACAACTTGAATTCATCTCAAGGTTTTTCTCAGATAAAAACAAGGTAGTAGGCAGTCTTTATTGAACAGGACTCTTTTGAACACTGTAGAACTACTGTTCTATTTTACGTGCTTTACTGTCTATATATATTTGAGAAGCTTCTTGGAACATATCTGATATGAGCCAGATTCTTTAAAAGCATAAAACCATCCACTGATTTATAATGGAAAAGAAGAATGCTGTTTTTAAAAAAAAAAAAAAGTAGGGGAGGCAGAGAGAGAGGATTCCTATGCATTTATTAACTTCAGATTTTATATATATTACCTAATTCCAAGTGGCTTCCATTTTAATGCAAAGTTTCCAAACTTCATTCTGTAGTGCTACAGTTAGGAAATTCCATAGTTGCTTTTTAAAAAAGCATTTTACAGAGCTTCCAAATTAATTTAATCAGTAGTCTCTTGCACTGAGTTGGCTGTGAAAATTTATATGACTCCACAGCCCAAAATATTTATACCAGAACTGACCAGCTGCGATTGAAGATAAACGTGAAATTGGAGATGGGATTTACTCTCAACAACACCGACAGAACTGTTGTCAAAATTTAGAGGTTTTTCTAAGGACTTTTTCAGACTCGATAGGAATAGCTTATAAATAATTAAATCATATTGCATTTAAAGTTTTGACAAAGAGAGAAAGTGTACTCAGTTTTCTTCCTATGAAAATCAAAGTATCACAGCCTTAGAATGGTGGACAAAATAACACCCTTAAGGTGACCAGACTTCAGAGATGTTTACTTTTCTAAGTATAGAAAGGAGTGTCTCCTCCTCTTTTCTCATATGTCTTTCAGTTAGAAGAGTCTATTTAAAGTAAACTGTATTTTAACTTCTAACTCCAGTGTTAGAATTTCAAAATGTAAAATTCTTCTGTTTGACATCTGTTATTAGTTTCTATCCTTAGCCTAAGACAATTTTAAATACGTGTTGCACGGTAGTGTCTCAGATACATATATTTTATGGAGAATTTAGAGACAGTGTTTTCTTTGTCCCAGGAGAAGGTTGCAGTTAATTTGATCATAAAGAAAGTACTACTGTTGCTAGAGCATTATGAAAAATTGCCATTAATTTTTAAGTGATTCTGCCTCTTTCACGAAAAATGTATCTTCTGAATTCTACTCTACTGCGCATGGTCTGTAGTAACTATATTTGGCTAATGATAAGCTTGACAAGACGTAGAAAAGAGCCCAGGACTTTGAATTAAACCCATTTTCAAAGTTGAGACAGCTACTGAGAAAAGAAACACCCAATGAACTACAGCTGATAATCTGGGGGAAGTCCAGGCAGAGCGTGATTTCACAGAGATAGGACACCAGCAGGTGGAAATTCAGGCAGACACTTATTTTCAGGGCAGATAATGGAAGGGAATACTAAGAGAGTCTTATAGCTTATCAAAATCAGAAATGTGAATGCAAATATGGCAGTGAGGCTTGGCTTGGGTTCAGGGACTGTATTCTCTGTGTGAGAAAATGGCAAGAATAAGGTGGGGCCCTTATGATTAAGGGATAAAACATGACGTTGTGTACCAAAACTTGTTTCTGGATGCAAGAATAAGGCAGATTCCAATTCCCAGAACTGGAGTACAAGGTTGTAACCAGTCTTTAAGAACAAGGCAGGAACTTAAACCTGAGAACTGTGGCCCAGATCATAGCTAGGTTAACAGTAAGCTAAGTCTGCGAGAATTGGGCTAGAACTCCTTAAATTCTTACCTAAGTTTAAAATTAAATTGTCCAGCTATCAGGACATGGTTGACCTAAATTTTTCTACCTGTAAGGAAAAGAAAAGGACAGAGACTGGATCATCACTGTAGCCTTTTTCTACAGTAATCATGTTTCTTTTTTGAAGGATTTTAAAATATCAGGATTTCTTGGTAAGATGTATTCATGTGTAGACTATGTAGAAGTAACTACTAGGTTTTATTTTAGCATTTATAAACCTAGGCAAGTTAGTCTGATCTTCTCTTTTTATTGCTTAGTCTTGGAAAAAGTTGAATTTGTTTTTGTCGGTAATGCCTGTTTAGTGAATATGCCTTTTATGATCATTTTTATTTATCTTCACTTTAGACTGAATATGTTGTTTCTAAATTATTGTTCTTTAGAAAAGAGGAAAATATGTTCTTAGTTAACTGTAGTCTTTAACAGAAAAATTTTGCATTGCTTTTATTTTTAAAAATTCTATAAATGTAGTCATTCACATTTTATGGTTATTTTGGTCCTCATATTTTTGTAATTATTTTACATGCAGTATTTTTTCTAATTCTTTGTAGAACTAGGAAGATAATCCTTTTAGTAGACTTGCTAAGCAATAAGTTTTCCTCTCTTCCAAGATATTTAGATATATTACCAAGTATAGTATCTGTGTGTGGTCTAAATATTAACACCACATATATATTTAGGGATACCAAGTCTAGAATACTTCTTTTGTTCTTAGTGTTTTCTAACTACCGTATTTGATAACAGTACCATTCTTAGACCCAGGCAAAAGAGAAAGTTGTTCTGGGCTCTGCACTTTAGAGAGCCCTACATATCACCAACAAATAAATGTATTTAAAAAAACACATGCATGCCCTTGTCACTCAGGATCCAGCACTTAGCATTGGCAAAGTATGATGTGTAATCCTGGACATCCTCTTGTTACTGTGTATTAGTTATCTATTTCTATGTAACAGATTACTTCAAGTTAGTGGTTTAAAACAGCAATAAATATATATTATTTCTCATAGTTTCACTGGGTTGGAAATTTGAGAGTGGCTTCTTAGGGTGAGTTTAGCTTAGGGTTTCCCATGAGGTTACAGTCAAGATTTTACACAGGACCACAGTAATCTGAAGGCTTGACTGGGGCTGGAGGATCTGCTTTTATGGTGGCTCACTTATTGGCTGGCCAACTTGGTGCTAGTTGATGGAAGGCCTTATTTCCTCTCCAGGGGAACTCTCCACATGGCAATTTGAGTGTCTTCATGACGTAGTTGATGGCTTCCACCAGAGTTAGTGGTCCATGAGAGCAAGGTGGAAGGTATAGTGCCTTTTATGACCTAACCTCAGAAGTCACACTGTCACTTGTATATTCTGTTGGTCACATAGGCCTGCTATGATTCGAAATGGGAGGGGAATATACAAGGGCATTAATACCAGGAAGTGAGAATCATGGGGGTCCATCTTTGATTCTAGCTACCACAATTTAATTATGTTCGGATCTTGGAGAAATTCTTCTCCACATCTCTTGCCTATAACCTAATGTCTGATGCCATGAAGGTTTGTAGGTGGCACCAGTGCCAACATTAGAGACAGAGACTTTCAAGATTGTAGTGAGTATCTCAGCAGACGGTAGAAGCACTTAGGTAAGAGGAAAGGTGAATTAATTATCTAATTCTCCTTTCAGCATGAATGCAGTATAATCTTGTATAATATAGTACTGTTTCCTGGTAATCGAAAGCTTCTATTTTTTTGCTTGTCTTTGTGTTCTGATTTATGTGTTCAGAGGAAGTAGAATTAGTGCTGTTTGCAACAGCTACATCCAGAGACTGAGAAACGTTTTGCATTATCAAATAATTCATATTACTCTTGAATTTACATTTCATAGGTATAGACACAGACTTCAGGAAGCATGATAAAAATTCTTTACGTTAGCAACTAGATGGATATGAAATGCTAGAATGGTGAAGTTTTAAAAATATAGATATTTAGATTAGACAGTTTGTAAAGGAAATATAAAAAGTTTAATTTATGTAACTAATATTGATATTAATTATAATTTGTAATAGAAAATAAAAAGCAGTAGAAAATCTTCAAAGAGGTGACCTACTTAAATTTTAAAAATCTAGAAGCAGTGTGAGTAGTCATATTGAGCATTATTGCCACATAGTGAAATTTGCAAATAAGACTTTACATATCCTCTATTTAAAGATTTAATTACCAATGTCATTAGTTTTTTGTTTATTGCTGCATAACAAATACCACAAACTTAGCAGCTTAAAACAACACCCATTTATTATCTCACAGTTTTCATGAATCAAGAATCCAGTTGCTACTTAACTGGGTCTTCTGCTCAGGGTCATATGGCTGCGATCAAAGTGTCAGCTGCCTGCAGGATCATCTAGAGGCTTTGTTGGGGAAGTGTTCATTTCTAAGCTCATTCAGGCTGTGAGAAGAATTCACTTCTTTGAGATTGTAGAATTGAGGGCCCTGGCTTTTTGCTGGCTCTTTGCTGTAGGCCAACCTCTGGTCTTATGGACTGTCCACAGTCCCTAGAGGTCACCCACGGTTCCCTGCCATGTGGGCATTTTGAACACAGCTGCTTACTTCATCATAGAAGTCTCTAGCTCCAGGCTGCTAAGATGGAGTCTTATATAGTGTAACATAATCATAATCACATCAGTGACATCCCATCACCTTTACTATTTTCTGTTTGTTGGAAGAAGCAAGTCATAGACCCACGTACACTCAGAGGGAGGGTATCACACAAAAGCATGAACAGCAGGAGGTGGGAATCATAAGGGGGTCTTAAAGTCTGTCCACTACACTGATCAAACAGTGGAAGTAGCAACAAAATTATTCACAACTTGAAGAGGTCAAATGAAATTCCTGAAATATCATATTCTCTATAAAATAAAATTTTATAACTGATCAAAACAATGAAAATGTAAAAATTAGAATTATGCACAATGCAGAAGCAACAGTGTAACTCTGGCATGCTCATTAGCAGACAATTATTTTGTTCATGAAATTGGCAATTAGGCAAGAAAAGCAAAAACTTGAACTTTCTTCTGGATGATAATCCTGGAAAATGGCCATTATATTCTTTGGCAGTGTGAGGAGACTTCCAGGAAGACACAACTTGATTTAAAGTAATGGTTATCATTTTCCACTAGGTAAATATGAGAGAAAATTTAGTATTTCATTTTTCAACAAATTCTTTCAAGTGGAGAAAGAAACTGTAGAAGCTATCTTTTGTCTTCTGAGTTCAAAGGCAAAGGGTTTTGTCTCTATTGTTCTGTATTTCACAACCAATCTTGAAGGTTGTTTTTCAACAGTGAAGATTTGTGGCTGCAAACATATAGGTTCATTATTAAAGGAAGACAGACCCTCTCTTGCATTAAAAAAACAAAAAATCATGCATGTAGTTACTAGAATTGAAATAACTGACTAAATAGCAAACAAGCAATGACGTATTCAACAACATAAAAGATTGTCATGATGTGTGTGTGTGTTTGGTAGGGAAGATTCACCCTGAGCTAACATCTGTTGCCAGTCTTCCTCTTTTTTGTATGTGAGCTGCTGCCACAGCATGACCACTGACAGATGAGTGGTGTGGGTTCGTGCCCAGGAACTGAACCTGTGTTGCCAAAGTGGAGCACACCGAATTTAACCACTAGGCCACTGGGGCTGGCCCAGCATGAGGTTTTTTAAGAAGAAAATATATATTCATTATATAGCCAAATATAATGATGTTGTTTGTGGCATTGACTGTACTTTTCATAAAACAAAGTATGTTTAGATTTAGTAGAAATTACTTCAAAAATTGATGACACATGGTCCACATGTAAGAAGGATAAAAAAATAATAAATGATTTCTATCTAGAACACAGAATTAAGAATAAAATGAAATGTTTAATGGGTAGTAAAGTGAGAAGAAAAATAATACATAAAGATTTTAAAAGTAGATATTACTTAGTTCAACTAAATTGTTTCAGTGGCAAAGTCAAGTGGAACTAATATTTATTATACATCTTGTTGAACTAGCAGAAGAATAGGGAGTGAAATTAGTGAGTATTTCATTGTTTTTATTTGGATTGTAGAAAGTACAGGTTTTGTGATAAGTGGAGAACTGATCACAATTCTCTCCCTTTTCCCCTCTTCTAAGGGAGAAATCACTAGTTTTGTGGGAAGCTGAACTGGAGAGCAGGTCTTCCCACTGGTTGAGGATGGGGGCCAATCAGTCCCAAAGAGTGCATCCTCTGGGCAATCCTGAGTGAGCCCCGAGGATGTTTTCAGCAGTCCTGCTCCGCATCTTGTTCAGACTGATTGTGTCTTCATTCTTTAAGAAAAACTTTATTGAGATACAATCATTTACCATAAAATTAACCCTTTTAAAATGTACAGTACAGTGGTTATTAGTATATTCAGAGAGTTGTGTAGCTATCATACTAATTTTAGAACATTTTCATCACCCGGAAAGAAACGCTGTACCTATTAGCAGTCACTCCCCATTTCTCCCCATGCCACGGGCCCTACGCAACCACTAATCTGCTTTCTATCTCTGTGCATTTGCCTATTCTGAACATTACAGGTTAATGGACTCATGCACTATGTCCCCAAGTCTTTATTATTTCACCGAGGTTTCTGGAAAACCTACTTAGTATCTATGTAAAAAATCAGTCATCTCTTGTGTTTCAGATTTATTACAGAATTTATCCTCTACTTTTTCCATTACCTGTGCATCATTAATACTTTCAAATACCCATATTAGCTCATACCAAATAGAATGATGTATTGCAGATTTGTGAGCTTGTTGACAATAGAATTTGACTTCCAAGGACAATGAAAGCAAAACGCCTGCCTGAACTTCAGCTAACTTTGAAGGGGGTATGGCTACAATATGTTCAACTACACAGATGGTTTTTGCATTATCTTCTGATTACAGAATAAGGGAAACTGCTTCTAGTATGAGTTAACTGTCTTAAGAAACGTCATACTTTTTTTCTGTTGTTAAACCATCTTTTAATCTTAGCCTATTCATGTTCGTACCAGTAAACTAGTTTTTTGGCAATCTGTTAAATATATAATATTTAATATTGGCTTGCCTAAATAAAGAGATTGTAAGAATCTGATAATGTACTTTTATTTTTGTGTCTTATAAATTTTCAAAATGTTGATAATAATAAATCTTGTAAACCATTTGGTAAAGGTAACCTTTTAAGTGAGCTTTAAAATTGTTAAACCCAGTGGTAAATCTTTAGAGAAAAACTTTAGTATATAAAGTAAGAGTAACTGAGTAAGTGAGTTATTTTACAATATAATTTATAATGAGAAAGTGTGTTACTTTACTAACCTTCATAGTTTTACAGTGTAGAATTTTTGCTAGGTGTTTGAGAAGCTTGATTTTCAGTGGCATCGCAGTTTATGTTTGCAGTTTTTTATGTGCCTTATGCCTTTCCCCAATGAAATAGTACTTAAATGATTTTTTTTACATGTTGTATTGTATCTTGGAATTATGAGTTAAAGTATAGCATGATAGAAAGAGCATTGACTTTGCAGTCAGACTGCCTCCATTCACATCTCAGTCCCAGCCATCACCAATGGGTGCGAGTGCCCTTGCCTCTCTGTGCTTTAATTTCCTCAACTACCAAGTGAGGATATCAGTACTCATTGATTCGACCTGTTATGAAGATGAAATGAAGTAGTGTGTATATAATAATCTGTATAAAGCCCTTAGCACATGCTAAGTGTGCTAAACACATGCTTAAATAATATCAGCCATTTCATTCTTTGTGGTGTGGGTATAGGAACAGCATAAAATAGCAGAGATAACTAAGGGATTGATCAGCCAGAAATCTTGCATATATTCCCTCTCATTCAGTGAATCTTTATATAATGATGAATAAATTCCTATTTTCTCCAGCTTAGCTTTCCTTATATATTATGTGGCATTTAAAGTAATTTTTACAAAATATAGAAATATTGTATTTAACAAAATCGATGAAGTGTTATGCAATACAAATACAAGTTTTTATTGGACTACAATTTAGGGGTTAGGAAATAAATATTTTCTATTACTAAATTCTTTATCAGGAAACATAGCAAAAGTGAATTCTTTATCTATGTTGGCTTTAACAGCATTTCTTCCTCTTTCCCTGGGCCAGGGTTTTCCAGGTGACTTTGGAGACAGAGGCCCTGCTGGTCCTGATGGCAGTCCTGTGAGTACAATGTGGTGGTGCAGTCTTGCATCTGACATCACTGAGACTCCAGAGCAACTGCACTTGCCATCCTCATTACCACATTTGTGAATAAGTATTATTGGCCAGACAGTTTCCATACCACTGTGCACATTTCAATTTGTGATTTTTCAACATGGGAAATAAGCCAAAAATGTCATAAATAAACTCTATCTTGAAAGATCATCATTAAAATTAATTATATTGACCATGTTAAATGTGACTGCTTAAGTAAAATGTTAGAAATATATGATCACAATACTGACTTGTCTATCTGGGGAGGTGTTGAAGAAGGCTTTCATTTACATGAATATACTACCAAGCCTCATGCAAAAATTGTGCACTCAGTGATTGCTCTTTTGGACTCAAACTTGTCATTCATCTGCCTTACTTTTGAGTATTTTATAGAGAAGTCTTTTGGGGGATGGTTCAGATATCAATATTCAGATCTGGGAGTTACCATTCAAAAATTAATTTAATTATATTATCAAAGAATGATGATGGATTGCTGTTTTTTGATACTAGATAGAAAAATCTTCACTTTTTGCTCTCAAAGATCATCCAGGAACTACTCCCCAATCTATGCCATGCATCAATCTTTTCATAAGATTTTAAGGTGAATTAGAATCGACCACAAAATCCTTGTAGCCTAAAATAGGAATAGTTCCTATGTTTAGATATAGGTAAATTACTAACGTTTATACTTAAAGTAAATGTTTGAAAAACAGTTTCTTTTTATTTCCTTTTTCTGAATTATAACTATATTAGCTTATTCAGTTAATTTAGCCAAGGTTTTATTTGTTATAAGACTTGGCAGGTAAAAGAAGAATAGAAGTGATTTCCAAATAAATTGTTAAAAACTTGAATGATGTTTTAAGTAGAATGCTTGTGGTCCTTTTCTCCCCGTGATTCTGGGGAGCTTCTTATTTCAAGCATAACAGAGTAAGCATTATTTACTTTTTTCTTTAATACCATTTATGTACTTGCATACCTGATGTGAAGCCAGGTGATTTAATTTTTTATCAATTAGATATACATGAAGTTTCTTAGGGTTAGACTCCTACCATATTTAAAATTTTTCTTTTTGAAATCTGCTCTTTATTTAAATATAACATAGTCCTTCCTGAAGAGCATTTTCAGCCTTTAAAATCTTTAACCTATAAAAATAAACTGGATATTTTTAGTTTGTCGATTTATAATTCTCTTTATTTTATACTATGCCTTAGTTTCAAAACAGAATTTGAAATGCAAAAAAAAGAACTATTCTTGTACCTTGTACCATGTAAATAATGTAACAATGACCTGGAGTGGATTAAGAATTATCATAAAGACTATAATGACAAGTGCAAAAGAGTGTCGCAAAAACCCATCACAAATCAACTGGAAAAATTAATATTAATAATTTAAAATAAATAAAAATGTTTATATAAATAATTTAACAGTGTTGGTAATTTCTTACATTTGTATAGTGCTTTATGAGAATTTTCAAAACCTTTTATACATATGACAGTTTTCATTGTGACCTTTACAATGAGAATAAATATTATTATTCTTGTTTTATAAATGAGAAAACTGAAGTTTAGAGAATTTAAATAATATACTTCAAAAGAGTTGATAGTGTTTTACAACATCTGAATATTTTCTTCTAACCCTATATGCTGACCACCTGTCTTTTCATACAGTGTATAGGTTGGTTATGTCTATAATGCTGATTACTAATGGGATTTACATAAGATACATAGGAGACGTAGAAAAGTCTATATCCTAGGCTGGGCGATAGTTCTCTCGTCCAAAAGCGTGAAGCCAGGGGCACTTTTGAAGAACATAAAGTGCCACCAGAGATTTGTACTTCTTAGAAGGATGCAGAAGAGTAGGGAAGTTTTAGAAGTTAGCTGTAGAAGAAAATAAAATTTGATATATTTTTTCCTAGAATTTTTTGTCTTCATCTTTAGAAACTACACTTAGTAGTTTGGCATCATCTCTAACCGATTTTGCACATTTATTTTACATAGGGACTCGTAGGTAGCGTTGGTCCTCCGGGATTTCCTGGACTTACAGTGAGTATCAAATATCATCATTCTTATAAAATATTTTTTGTGGGTTTATAGTTGTTAGATGTGTTTTTAAAACTAGAAAAACGAGAAGTTTTAGTGTCATTTTTGGATATCAACTTGCTCAAATGTATTTCCTTACCAGATGTACGAATTAGACCAATAATATAAACCAAGAAATTAATTATACTTTATGATAAACTAAAATAACAAATTTCTACAGATTTATGAGTACATATGTATTTATGTATGTAGAGGCATGTGCTTTAGCATTCAGCTGAGCTGAAAGCAAGACTGACAAACCTTTATGAAATGTAAGGAGTCTAATGAAGATAGAATCTTAAAAGTAAACTATTTATATCCATAAAATAGTAGGATGTGACCATGAGCAGAGGTAAGATGTTCCTTAAAAATCAATTTAGAGCTTGCTCTAACGTGTGAAATAGGTAATTAAGACCCCAGAGTTTTATGCTGTAAATTATAGCCACAATATTTTTAGTTGGTACCTGAACACAGGTCTTCTGACTCCAAATCTAACATTCTTTCCCCACCTTCACTGCCCTAAGGCAGAAGGTGACAACTTGGCCAAAGGAATAAGTCAGGATTTCAGTTATTGGAACTCTGAAGAAATCAGCATAAGTTTTAACTTGCCATTTGGGGATGATGAGTATAAAATTAAGAGTCAGAAAACCTGAGTGAGTCTAAGAAATTTAAACTTTTCTCTTACATAATAATATTAGTATAGCAATAGTAATAAAATTAGCAAGGACAGCTCACTTTTATTTAGTATTTTCTATTTTCTGTAACTAGTATGTGCTAGTCACAAGTGATAAGTTATTTAATTCTCAGAACAACCCAGAACCACTTAGTCTACAAGTGTTGAGCCCAGGTTTGAAGCCAGATTATCTATATCCAGAGTCCAAAATTCTACCCGTTGTGCTATGCCACCTCCGAAGAACTTAGATTACTTGAAAATGTATACCGTCTCTCATGAGATTTCTTTAGGCTTCATGAGAAGCTCTATGTGAAGGTGGAATCCAAAGGGCCAATTTTTTTCTCTCAGAACTTAGAAGAAGGTTAAACCTGTAGGTGGTAGTCAGTGGCCTTATCAATGGGGAGAGAAAGGAAGCAGAGGAAGGGAGTTGGACTCCAAAAATATTTTTCATGCATTCTTCATTTAGCTTACTAACATCAAGTTATTTAGCTCAGAGTTTCTGCAATTACAGTTAAGATTAAGACCAAAATTCTTAACATAGCCTAAGATGTCTAGACTGTTTTGGTTCTTATCTGCATCTCGAGAACATAGTCTGTGCACTAGCAAAGCTGTTCCTTCTCAGATGCCCTGCAGCCTCCCTACTACATGGCCTTTGTACTGGTTTGTATACCTGAAACACTCTACCTCTACTTTTCTGCCTTGTTGTTAACTCTTATCCACCTTTCAGTTCCTGGGCTTAGCACAGTGCTGACACATAATAGTGCTCAGTAAAAATAACTGCTTTTTCTGTCCTTTCTCTTTCTCTACTCACCCTTTGGTAGATGGGAAGAGATTCTACAGAAAAGAAAATGACTAAGGACACTAACAGTCATCTTTGTAATCCTCTTCTCTTCTACATTGATATAGATGGCACTGTATACTTTTTGAAGTACTTTCCCATGCATATCTCATTTGTTCCTCAACAAGTAGTAAAGTAGATAGAGCAGGTATTACCACCTCCAGTGTATATTATTTAATTTTTTAATCAAAATAATGTGTGCACCTACTGAAGTATCAAATGCTGAACTAGACACTAGGCCTAAAAATACAAGTAAGATTTCTATTTTTGACAACGTTATAAAATCTAATGGCGTAGAAGGAAAGGAAGCAGTATCATACAATGTGATTACTGCTATAATGGACTAAAATTAAGCCACTGAGTAAGGAGCAATTTGTGTGATCTCAGAAAGTCAGAGTAGCTTTCACAAAGGAGACGTCTTTTAAGCTGTGTCTTAAAGACTGTGTATGAGTGGGGTGGGGTGGAAAAGGGGACAGGGCTCTTCAGGCAGAAGAAGACTCATTCAAATGCACCGAAGAGGGGAAAAATGGAATGTTTGGGAAATGGAAAGAGGAGTAGCAGGATTGTAGCCTAGGAGGTGTGGGAGGATGGGAGTGGCGTGGAAGGAGGTGAGGTTTTGAAGGTAATTGAGAGAGATTATGTAGAACCTTTATATTTCATATTAAGTAGTTTATCTACTTGTCCAGAACTGCAGCCTCTGCTTTCTCTCTCAAGAGTTACCTTCCAGCAAGTATAGTTTCTGACAAGAAATGGTATTGCCTTCTCTAAATTATTTTTTCCCTGCAGTTGATTGTTATTGTCATTTGCTTTCTTAAGTGCACTAGTGACAGTGATTATTACCTGTCAGTGTGGGTGGGTATGGTTGAAAAGCACAATGTGGAACTCACAGTCTTGGGCCAGCCCGGGGGCACAGCGGTTAAGCTTGCACGTTCCGCTTTGGCAGCCTGGGGTTTGCCGGTTTGGATCCCTGGGGTGGACATGTCACCATTTGTCAAGCAATGCTGTGGTAGGCATCCCACATACAAAGTAGAGGAAGATGGACACGGATGTTAGCTCAGGGCTGGTCTTCCTCAGCAAAAAGAGGAGGATTGGTGGCTGATGTTAGCTCAGCGCTAATCTTCCTCAAAAAAAAAACCAACATAGTCTTTTCCACAATATGCTCACTCATGTGAACTCTAATTAGCCAGTGGCTGCTGTTTTTATATAAAGAACCTATCTTTGTGTCTGTTTCTTTGACTGACTTTGACTTAAAAGTTCTCGATTATTTATGATGGTGTGGGAGGCTCTTCTCCCTCTAGTGATATATCCCAGACACTCTCAAGCTCCCATGCATGAAAGTATATCTTCTGTCTACTCCATCTTCCCATGGAAGAAGAGTGTGATAAGTTGGGAGTACTGAAGAGCATTCTGATTATCTTTGTGGAACTGAAAACTGCTCTTAACCTATCATGGATCGCTTTCGGAAGGCTGTAGTTTGTGACGAGTAGGATTTTCCACACAACTTGTGACATGCCACAAAATGTTTGATGTTTCTTGGAAATCTCTATATCCATATCATTTTATTTTTTAATTCTCTATTTTAGCAAGTCTTTCATAACGTATATGTTTTTTGATATCTCCCAACACTTGCTATTTTGTGATTTTTCTTTGAGTCATTAAAAAGTAAAATAGGATATTGTGCATACAAAGTACATTCATCTGAAGATGCCAAACTATGCACAGGAATATATTTACTGAAACAAAAGTTAAAAATATTATATTGTCTATAGAAAAAACAACAGGACAACAAAGAAATATTTGTTTGTAAGATATTCCTTTCCATATTTACATGATTATTGCTGCAAAATTTCCAAACAGATGTTTATTATGTTTTTTGAAACTATCATAAATTTTAAAGCTATGAACTTTGAATAAACTAGCCATTGTAATTATAAGAATGTTTGTTTCCTATTGACAGAGTTTGTCAACGATGTATTAATATTGCATATCTGTTTGTTAGGTTGGAAAGTATTACTCTTTGCCTCTCACAGTCCCATATGTTTCAGGATTAAACATGTTGGAAATAACTTATGTTAGTTATATTTCACAGACTTTAGGACTCACTGAAAAGTAAAGACATCATATTTTCCATTCTGAAATTTGTAGTATTTAAATGTAGACTATTAGAAATACTTTGTTATGTCGGGAGATACAAGTCTAAAAATCACTATTTTAAATTTTATTTTTAAAGTTGGTAACTTCCTCCAGTATTCATTCCATACTTTCTTTTAAAACTATCATGTACCTTTTATTATGTTGGGTCTGGGAAATAAAAAATGACTAAATTATGCTTCTGCTCTCACAGAATGCACAGACTAGAAAGACAGAATAAAAAAGTACAGTACAGTATACTCAGTAGTGTAGAAGAAGGGCATTCCAGTAGTGTAACCATATCTTCAAAGGCTTGGAGCATGAGATAAGGCAGAGCGTGTTCCGAGAATGCAGAACAGTCCATTGTGGCTAAAATGTTGGATTTGGAGGAAGGAGAAGTAGAAGAGGAGGGACAAATGGGAGGAGATGAGACTGGAAGGATTGGTGGAGCCTGGTAGGAAAGGCTGGGATGCTGTCCTAAGAAATTTGGATTGTAACTATAAAGTTTCTGCATTGTCACAGATATACCTTGAAAAGTTCCTTATTTGAAAGCCATTAAAGGAAGATTTAAACCAACTTGGTCTTTGAGGATGAAGGATGATACGGTAGCCAAGTACAAAGAAATAATAAGAGAAAGAAAGAAAATTGAGGTGTCAGTGACCCAGAAATTATAACTGATCCCCAAACCATCAAGAGATGTCCACCATTTTTTCAAATTTTACTTTCAGATACCCTTATTGTTGTTACTGTCTTTTGTCTTCTAAAATGCCATGTTGAAGGAGTTTTTCTAAGTCTCTTGCTTGCAGGAGATGATAGTGGTATTTATGTTTTTGAGGAATCTTGCATTGGAGCATTAAAACTGAGGACCTTGACATTGGTGACTACGTCTTTTTCATCTTTGTTTCCTCAACAGTACTACAGTGTCTGGTACATATTATGCCCAATAAATGTTAAATGATGAATGAGTGAGAGAAGCCCAGAAGAGTAGAGTCTTGTGTTCTCAGTTTATCCTTGAAATTATGGTAAATTTTCTCATTATGCAAATTTCAAATCATAAAATAAAATCATTGGAATGCCTGGCACGTAGTAACTGCCTGGTAAATATTTATTAGATAAATGAGTGAAATAAAAATCTAAGACAATCAAAGGAAGTATTTATTAAATACTTCTTGGGGACATGGCACTAAAATATTTCATCTGTCTTCAAGATATTATGTAGTTGGAGACATATTTGGAGATGAATGTCATGGACAGTAAGTATTACAGGAGCTCAAGGAAGGGAAAGGTCCTTGTGGATGAAATCAGTATGAGAAGCTTCAGGAAATAAGATGGACTTCATAAAGTTTCAAGATTGTGTGATTTATAAATGTGGAGAGAAAAAGAGGTTGTTGTTGAAGAATAAAGCATGAGTGGGAGCTTAGTGAGATGAACTGTTCTGGGTTAATTAATGAATTAATTTTACCACATTCTCTTTGTAATCCTAATGGATGCTTAATGATGCCTTTTTTTCTTACTGCTTTTCAGGGCAGTGTTGGCCCAATGGGACCAATAGGACCTTCTGGAACTCCTGGCCCAATGGTATGGTTCTGTTTGCATAGTGGATATTTCCATTTAATTTCTCTATGATGTCACAAAATATCATTTTTTCTTTTAGGGTCTTTCAGGGAATAAGGGCCTACCTGGAATCAAAGGTGATAAGGTGATTTAAATATTTATATTATCATAGAGATCATTTCTTATCACATTAATTTTTTTCTTTTGAATCAACACAACTTATAAAATATTTTGTTTTTATATATGAGATCTAATCTGTACTATCCATTATATAATTTTTCTCAGAAGTAGGAAAGCTAGAGAAATGATTTTTCTATAATTAGTATTTGTTTTCTTCTACTATTGTCATGTTTGCCACGCTTAAGTGTCTTTGTGTGGTATTGTGCTCTCCAGGGTGAACAAGGCACTGCGGGAGATCCCGGAGAACCAGGGGATCCTGGAGACAAGGTAACTGTTTTGCCATTAATTTTGTATAAATACAAAAAAAACAGTGAAAAAGTATAAACTTTTTAAAAAGAAAGGAGTACTCATTGTTTTAACCATGGAATTTTTTAGGATAAGGTAGCAATATGGTTTTACATGTTTGAAAGAGGTTTTCTCAATTTTTTTGGAATATTTCCATGAATTTTTTTAGTAGTCTGTGATAGAGGTATCTGCCATTTGTAGTATAATGGCTTTTCTCTTCCCTCTACTATTCTCCTCTTTTAGGGTGCTGTTGGTTTCCTAGGACCACCAGGGATGAGAGGAAAGCCAGGAACTTCAGTAGGTTTGAACTTTTGCTTTGTTCTTTCTGATTAACAGAGTACACACCATGGCATGAGTCTTGACGCTTGTTGGCATTAGTAGAATATAAGAGGTAGGATGCAAGCCTGTATCCTGGCATTTTCTCTCTTAGTTCTAGAATAAAGCTAATCCTTCAAGTTTTCAGCTCACATTTCATAGACTGTTGGACCACACCTGCCCCACGCCTCTCATCCCAGGCCAAAACCAAATTTCCACGAGTCCTAAAGACCTTGTTGATCTATTAGAGACAGTATTTAAGTTAAGTAGTGGACTTTTAAGTCAGAAAATATAAAGCACCTTAAATAATATTTTAATTTTTCCGAATATCTGTTTCATTACGGAAACATTCTGAAGAAAAGATAGCATGTCACACACTTTTGTGGGCCCAAATATTCTAGTTCCGTGTCTTTTTTTAACCAGTTAGGGCATCAGTTATTTGGAAAAAAAGGATACCTTATATTGTAGTTACCATGAAACCAAAAAATTATAAAACTAAAATTACTGACTAATTTAAATCATTTAAATCAAATGATTAAAACATGAGTTAAAAGTATATATCTGCATATTAAAAATCATAATAATTATTATAGATAACATTTACTGAGTGTTTACCAAGTGCCAGGCACCTTTCTAAGGACCGTACGTGTAGTTTAACCCTCGAAACAATCATATGAAGTTGGTACTGTTATTATTCCTATTTTACGTTTTAGGGAAACTGAGACACAGAGAGTTAAATGACTTGCCCAAGGTCCCATAGTTAGTTGGTGGTCACCTGGGAAAAATAGGTTTCTGACCACACGCCCAATTATGTGAGCAGTGTGGGATAGGTAGCAGAGAGACCAAAGAAAAAAACCCAGAGATAATGTACAAGACGTAAGAGTTTATTGGGAACTTACATACAGGGAGTCCAGGAGCAACTGGCTCGATGGAGTTGTGCACCACTACCACGAACAGAGAGGGAGTCGCTCAAGTAGGCAGGGTGCTCAGTAGGCTACGTGCTTGCCAAGAGGGACTGACCTTGCATGACCAGCATTTCAAGGACCAGTAGCTCATGTGGAAGGGCTCTGTGTTCTTCAAGACATGATGTTCTTTGAGATTAGCAGGTCCAGTTGGCCAGGCCCTGGATCATAACAATGCCAGGTGGTTGCTGTCCTCCCCAGAGGGGGCCAGAAGTCTACATGGCTGTGATAGGGCATTTAGGCTGGTGTTGAGCAAGCAAGGCCCTACACTAGGTGATCATGTATATCAGATCATATATTAGCCACTGTGCATTACTGTTTTAGGGTTTAACATTTTAAGATTGTTTGTAGATTTTAATATTGATTATAACTCTGTGAAGATGATTGTAGTTAGGAAAAATAGATATAAAATTATAATTTATTAATATAATATTAAAATATACCTAAAAAAAGAATGTTGTTTTCCTGAGCAATTCATCATGTTCTCTCTAACTCCACCCTCCCATCTCAGGATTATTAATTTTCACATCAAAGGAAGCAGCATTAAGTTACAGAACGTTATATACCCCCCTAGTTTATGACTTCTAATAGGGAGCATTTCATATACATCTCTCAGTTATTACTGAATCCAAAGAATAGGTTTTGGCATCCATTTGTCTAGTGACATGTTTGTGGTAAACTTGGGTTTTACTGGTTTTTCACCTTGGACTCGGGGTAAGCCTGGTCAGCCATGTACTCAGACTTGTGTCCTGGAGTTGAATCTCAGAGTGCGTACATAAGGGGCGTGAGAATAGGTCATGAGACAGCAAAAAGCTTCTGGTTTGCAAGGATGATCCTAAACCACATAACAGGGACTTCTGATATGTGCAGTGCTTGGCAAAATAAGACCATAATTTCTTATACCTTCAATTTTTTATAATGAGAGGATTTCCTAACTTTTGATAATAATAGAAGGAAATGGTTCAACACATTTTCTAAGGCCAGTGCAGAGCAATAAGTGATATCAATATTATTCTCTTATGCTTTACAGTTAGTTGAGAAAACTAGAGTCAAATATCATGCTTTTATAAGGTAAACCTTTTTAACATTTCTCTTACTCTTTGATTCAGTTTACATTGATAACATGTTTACTGGGGGCAGGAGGGCCCCTGGTCTGAGAAGCAGAGACTTGCATTTTAGTCCCAGCCCTGACACTGACCTGCTATGGCCGTGGGCATTTAACCGTCATGGTATCCAGTTTCTCATGTTTTAAATGGGAGTCAGACTACATCATATTTAAAAGGTTCTTTGCAGCTCTGTGACTCTATGATCTTTTTCTCTCTTAAATAGTGGTTACCAATATTTCTCTAGTCTAAGCTAGAGAAAAGGCAGAGAGCCTGTTTCACCTTTAATACATTGTCTTAAAACCCTTAATATTTTTTTTTCCTGGAATAAATCACCAGAAACTCTAATGTGGGTTTTTTAGGGCAGGGATGCTGGGAGCATGAGACAGTGAGAGTGAGATTCTTACTTGCTTATTTTATATCTTTCTGTATTCTAATTAAAAAAAGAAAAACCATTTTTAATGTCAACAGGGATTACTTTGGTAGGAGATAGTTAACCATTTTTTGTTTTATCATCTTTGAAAAATACATTCTTTGGACTGAAGATAGGATAGATTTATGAATTAATATTTGTGAGATGGCCTTGTCTTTAGATTGTCACTTTATTTATCACTTGTTTATATCTTATTAATAGAAAAATTGTAGAGGTTTGACCTGGAAACCTTCCCTAGTTATAGAAGGAGACACCTGTTTAATGTAAAATAGCTTACACAGAATCAGTTATCATATTATGAAACAAACTTCCACATTCAATTATACAAATTAGTGCCTACCTAAAACATTTGTGTACTATCATGGAAAGAATGCCAAAATCGTAAGCATGTTTTTCTTATATCTCCTACTTTTGGTTTTCTGTTATCTAAAATGTTGATGTTACTGATATTGTTTCCAAATGGATCTGAGTTGTAACGAGTAAGAATATTTTTAAGATAAAAGAGTGTTCTGATCTGGAAGGTTTTTACATATTGAAACAGGAAAGCTTTTGCTCTGCAAGTATTTAAAAACTAGAAAAAACTACCAATCTGAAGTTGTTAAGAAATATTTTTTCCTTAACACAGAGAAAACAATGACAATTATATCCTTTCCATTTCTTACTAGAATTTCTGTCATTTATAGAGGTTTGCTCAATCATTATTGAATTCTCTAAAAGTTACTTGAAAACTCAGTTTTTATAAAGGAGAATTGACATTCAAGGAAACTTGCAATTGAAGTTTTTAAAAATGAAAAATTATTCTGAAGAATGAATAAAATTGTTTCACAATTTATGTTTTTATATATTTGGTTGTCAATAAACTTTTCTGAAAACAAAGGATTAGGGTATGCTATTTTTTCCTCAAAGCTTGTAAATTTAGCTTCTTGTTTGTATTTTGCCACAAGAGGGCCCCGGTGAGCACTCCATCTCTCTCTAAGAGAGGTACTTGTCATTTCAGAATTTAAGACTCCCCTAGATACAGACTATGATGGATGATGATTTTGTTTATTTAGGAGAACTTATATGAACTTCTGAATGCTATTTCGTGACCTTTCTCTAGCTTTGGTTGCAGCAGTTGTACTGTGTACTGTTTCATGTCCAGGTTCTCCAGTGCTGTATGACAATGGATTTAGTGCATATAGGAAACTGCCCTTAGTTCTTGCAAAGTGGATAAACTCATATTGTATCTTGAAATTTTATGTGATCTGAGGCCTATTTAAATCAAAATTGAAGCTCACATAGAAATTTAACATGGCAGAAATAATGAATTCAATAGTTTTTCTTAGGAAAACAAGGATATCAGACTACTGGCCTTCCCTGTTCTATACTGTCGTCTCTTGCGAGCATTGCCAGCCCTCTCTAGTTTCAGGCCTTATACCCACTTCTCTCTCCTCTGATCTTCCTCTCCAACCCAGATTTAAAATTCTTAATCTGTATGTCAGAAAGTGACTTCAGAGGTACTGAAACCAATTCCTCAAAATTTTAATTGAAGGATCAAAACAGTCTAGAATTCTAGGTCTCGTTCAAGTGAGGAGAGAGGCTGTGAAGGGAAGGGTCAATGGTTATAAATCTGGGTAACATTTGATGAGGACTTTCTCTGTGCCAGGCACTGTGCTTCTTTCTCACTTTACGTATATTGCCTCATTTAATCCTCACAGTGACTCTGTGAGAATGTTAGCACTCTTACTATTATTATTCCCCTTTTATTGATGAGAAAACTGAAGCTTAGAGAGATTAAGCAACAAGATTCTTAATTACTAAATTAGCCCCCTTATAGTAGCAGAGGAGAGGGGAATTTTCAGACAGTCCTAGGACTCTGGTTATTTCTGAAGGCAGTTCCTCATCTAGAGTTCCCCACCTTGTTGAGTCAAACTTTGTTGTCTTATGTCTGGGAAATGCACACAAACAATTTTTTTTCTTTATTTGAGCACTGAAACTCATTAATTTGTTTGTATCTCTAACACTTAGGAATAAATGTATATTACATCTGTACACATTTTATTTAAATAAGTTTTCCACAATGATGATGTTTACAAATTCTTTCTGAAAAGTTGTTACAACTTTCTTTGACATAATATATTGACCATTGTTTGCTGAAAAGTCATTACACCTTTGTGTAGCATAATATTTTGAGTGCTGTTTACTTACCATATGTCTGCTTCCTTTTTAAATTATATTTGTTAAATTAATGTTTATATTTTGATCCCCCCCCCCCCATTTTAGGGCCAAATAGGTGACCCAGGACCCCAAGGACCATTAGGCCCTCCAGGACCAGAGGTAAAATGTTGGTGGGAAGATAATAAATTTGAAACAAAAATCCTAGAAATTAAACTTGTTAGGTAAAATATGTTTTTACACAATAGTCTTAATAAAGATTCTCTTTAAAGTTTATATCTTCATAGTCTGGACTAAATTTTTTCTGTTACATTGGGAGGTATGCAGCAGTGATCCCAAGGAAACAGAAAAACTTTTAGTCACATTATCATCCTGATTAGATCAGGCCGATTTATTTGTTCTGCACAAAAGATATTAATAACAGATACTTGGGGCTTGAAATCAAATTTTAGGACCTAAAATCCACAGAATTTTAATTCAGAATGCTTCCAATTTTTGCTATATGCAAATATCATTTTGATTTCATATTCTAGAATAAAATGCAATTAAATCTGTGTTACATATATCAAATTTGCTTGTATATTCTTTGAAACTTTAGCTTATTGCTTGATGTAGAGTGGCTTTTTTTTTCCTACAAGACCACATAGTACATAAACTTCTGAGATGAGACATGTTTTTTAAAATAATTTTGTGAGTCAAAGGTATATCACATGGAGGTAAAGTTTCTGAAGTTCACTCTAGTTCAGAAATGTAAGCCCAAATATATACATATAAATGCACATACGCACACAGAGACACGTCTAATTCAGAGTCGTAGATATAGCAGTAAAGCTGAGAAAATGAATTTGGCTTCAGAATAAATAAATCAGCATAAACAAATCAGTCTCCATGTCGTCAGGTCACTAGGCGAGAGTTTCTGGGCATAGTGCTGTACTGACGCTTTCTCCCTCTCTGTGAACCGTGAGATCTCTTTGTACTCCACAGCTATCTTTCAGGGTTGGCTGATTTCTTTAGCAAATACCTGTTCTTACTTATTGTCTAGTTTAAAAACACATTGGATATTGATAGTTCAAAAATCTAAAAAACTACATTGTACTTAGTTTTATTAATAGGGAGGTAATAGGATATAAAATGCTGCAATATGTTGTGTCTTCATTATGGAAAGAAGGAAACTGTTTTGAGTAACTAAAACAATTAACATATAATTAACAGGTTAATATAAGTTTATCTCTTTTATGAACCTAACATATAATTAACAGGTTAATATAAGTTTATCTCTTTTATGAACCTACATTCTTTCAACAATTTTTCATGAAAACCTTTCTGGAATGAATCATATTTACCTGTTCTCATACTGAAGATGCAGACCCTAATTCATCTTTCATTATGTTCAAAGATTATTATGAACATGCGTTGTTCTCTTGTAACTGTAGTTACAGATGGTATGCATGCTGGAAAGGACTGTTTCACCTCCTTGCCATCAGGATGATTTTGGATCTTTTGCTTCTTTTTCATAAAGCCAGGTTAAAGGATGCTTAGGCCATGTTTTTTTCACTTGGTCTTTCAAAATCTTTCTTTTTTCTCTGTTGTCTTTGAGGTTTTATGGTTTGCAATCACCATTCAAAACACTGTCTCATTATCTTTGATTCCTGCACTACTAATACAAGTTTCTGAGTCTCAACCTTGTCAGCCTGTGCCCATTCTTTCTCCTCACCTATATTAAATTTTTTCATGGGGCTAGAAATGGAACCTGCACTCTCTCAAGAAGTGGTGCAAGGTTGTTTTGGGAAATGGGGCCTAATCCAAAAATTATAACTTCTTGATCTTAAGAAGGTAATACGTAGGCGACCATATATGAGGCAACGCTTTTATCCAAATCCTCAAATCCTCAAAGTTCTCAACATTAGGCTTTTAAAAGAACTGCAGGTCGAAGAATTTAAAATAGTATGTTTAATAGTATATCAAGCCTGAAAAGTTTATACTTGCACGGAGGATGAATTTTCTCAAAGAGTCTTCTATGTTTTGCTAAATTTAGGCTTTATCCTGTAGACAATGATCAAGGATTTTTAAGCAAGGGAATGGAATTATCAGACTTATGTTTTCGACATATGTGTTGTAGCTGGAACAAAGGTAAAAGAGGAGAGAGGGAAAGGTGACAAGAAGGAGGGAGGGAGAAATGACAAGACTAATTAAAGGCTGTACGGAGGATAATGCAAGCCCAGGGGATTAACGATGAGGGCCTATGGCAATAGAGAGGAAAGGACGGCTTTAAGAAATAATTAGGAAATATAATCCACAGCACTTGAATCATTCATTCAGTTTGTGTGAAAGAGGAATAAAAGATAATTTTAATATTTCTTGCTTGAACAGTTGGATAAAATGTGGATCACCATTCTAAAAATAGAGAATAAAAGAGAAGGAGGAGGAAGATATTCATGGTGGATGGAGATAATGCTTTGGTTTTGAATTTTTCAGGGCTGAAGTGCCTCTAGGACCTACAGGAAATTAGTCCCATAAGGGTAAAGAAAACTGTAGGCTCTAAACTCAGAAGAAAAGAGTGGACTAGAGATATGTATTTGTATAGTCATCCACATAGAGGTATTAGGGGAAGCAGTTGTAGTAGATGAAATCACTAAGGGAGGGTTTATGAAACAAGATCTGAAAATACTACACCTGGGCACTCATCCCCAGAGGCCTACATTCTATGTCTACAGTGCAATTAAGTTTTAAATTGACAATGTGAGGGCAGTAAAATAAACTTTGGTAACTTAAAACATACTCCTAAGTAACTCATGGTCTAGATAGAAGAAAAAAATCACAATGGAAATTAGAAAATATTTAGAAATGAATAAGAAGAAATCACTAGAAAAGTTTGAGTGTTGTGACTAAAGCAACACTTAGAGGAAAATTTACAGACTTAAGTGCATTTCTCTAAGAAGCAAGGAAAATCAAGAATAAATGTTACGTATAGCATAAGTGGTGTGGGGATTTGTTTTGAAAGGAGAAAGAAGTTGAAAGAGGTCAAATAGGATAGACTCCGTTTTCTTTGTAAGTAGGAGAGTAAATCCCAAGACTGAGAGGAATATGTGCCGGCATAAGGAGGGCTCTTGAGGAGTTCGTGAAGAGTAAGCAGAGGAGTGACTGGGGGTTATAAAATAATTTCTGAGTTGTGTTAAGAACTCAGTTGAGATTGGAAGACTTTTTCCCCAAAATATAGCCGCAAAGTCCTGTACATTTTATTAGGACTGGATTGCAAATTTGAGTCTGAACTTCCTACTGGCCAAAACAATGAAACGTGATCAGTTATATGCATCTCTCTCTTGGATAAAAGCATATTAATTATTCAAAAGAAGGGCAGCAATTCATGGTATTGTGCGGCTTCCATCTTTCAATATAAATTGATAGCATAAAACCAAAGTACGTTTCAGTAAGAGTAATTCTATTAGGGGTCAAAACGATGAGACCTACATATCTACTTCTGTGATAGCTTTTGTTACTTACTGGGTGAGAAAAAGTTTAAATTTATATCTGAAAAGTACCGTACTTTGGGGATTAATATCTTCTGAATGAGAATTGAGGAGTTAGCCTGAGTACCTTGAGCAAATTACTTAAGCTCTCTATACCTTTCCTCATCTGTAAAGTGGAAATATTAATAGTACCAACCTCATAAAGTTGTTGTGACTATTACATGCATTAATACATGTGAAACACTTCAGTGTCTGGTTAATATGAAGCACTCAATATGTGTTGGCCGCTATCACCACCACCACCATCATTGTGGAACACGGTCTAACAGAGAAAAAATAGTTATCTGAGTTAGCTCAGTGAACTATTGCAATATTTTGCAAATATTTTATAGTCATGAAATATTTTACAATTGTATTTGTTATTCACAATTATGTTTCCACTGAGGAATTAGGTTAAATTATACAAGACTAAGATCAGCTGCCAAGCCTTCTTCAGTAGCTGCCACTGTTACCACGTTGGGGTCTTGGGTTTACAGACACCAATGGTTAGGCCGAGTTTATTCATGCATAACTGTAAGATATAGAAAAATAATGACTATTTTTTTCTTTAAAACCATATGAAGAAATATTAAACAAGTACTTATGTTAAGCAAACACTAATCTTTTAACCTTATATTTAAAACTAATTTCAGACTTCCAGAAAAGTTACAAAAATTGTTCTAAACTATGTAAAAGTTGTTCTAAAACTATATAAAAAGTTATACTTAGAGAAATATACTACCTCCCAACCTTTCTGGTCTGTCCCCATTTCTGTTTTCTTTTTCAGAGTGCTCCCACTCACCCCCTGGGCTTGTTTCACTAGTTTTTGTTTTATCCTTGGTGTGTGTGTTATGTGTGTGTGTGTGTTTTGTTTGTTAATAAGCACATTTACATATATTTTCTTTTCAAGACTTTTTTCTTACATAAAAGGTTAGATACTCTTTTGCACTTTGTTTTTTTTTACTTAAAAATATATCCTGGAAATTATAGCATAGCAGTTCGTAGAGCTCTTCTTGGTCCCGTTTTGTAGCTGCATAGAACATCATTGTGTGGCTATATCATAGTCTATTTAGTCATTCTCCTGTGTGGGGGAATCTAGGTTATTTCCAGCATTTTACAATACAAGCACTGCTGCAATGGATACGCTTGTGCTTATGTGTTTTCATCTTCTTGAAGGTATAGCTTCATCGTAAATTCCTAGAATTGGGATTGCAGGGTCAAAAGAAAAATGTATATTTAGTTTTGTTAGTTATTGCTAAATTCCTCTCCAAAAGGATTGTTCTGATTTGCATTCCCATCAGAATTTCTCTAATTATGATATTTTTCTAATTGTGAGTGAAACTGAATGTTTCTTTTTCATATGTTTAAGGGCTATTTTTATTGTTTTCTTGTGAATTGTCTATTCATGTCTTTTGCCCATTTTTCTGTTGAATATTTAGTCTTTTTTTCCCTAAATGTTTACAAATTGTTTGTATGTTAGGGAAATTAGTCCTTTACCTGTGATATATACTGCAAGTATTTTCCCCAACTTGTCACTTGTCTTTTGACTTTGTTTCTGGTATTTTTTTTGACATATAAAAGTTTTAAATTTTTTTTAGCCAAATTTGTCAATCTTTTATTGAATTTGGATTTTGAATCATTCTTAGAAAACCTTTTCCTATGCCCAGGTTATAAAGGAACCACCCATGTTTTCTTCTAATACTTGACTAATTTCATTTTTTTACATTTAGGTGAAACATGAGGAGTTTTTTTTATTGTCAATATAGTGATATATATTTAATTTTATCTTTTTCCAAATGGCTTATCAATTGTCCCAGAAGCGTGTGTTGAGCAATTTGTCTTTGCTTCAGTGATTTTTTTTTTTTAAAGGTTTTGTTTTTTTCCTTTTTCTCCCCAAGGCCCCCCGGTACATAGTTGTATATTCTTCGTTGTGGGTCCTTCTAGTTGTGGCATGTGGGACGCTGCCTCAGCGTGGTTTGATGAGCAGTGCCATGTCCGCGCCCAGGATTCGAACCAACGAAACACTGGGCCACCTGCAGCGGAGCTCACGAACTTAACCACTCAGCCACGGGGCCAGCCCCTGCTTCAGTGATTTTAAAACACCATCTCTATCATATGCTAAATTTCCATGGTTCTTGGGTTTATGTCTGGACTTCGTTTTTTATTCTACTTGAATGGCTGTTTTTTCCTGCACAAATATGTTGTTTTAATGATAAAAGCTTTTTGGTATTTTTTTTAACTTTAAGAATAACTAGGAATAATTGACAAATACAATTGTATGAAGTGTACAATGCGATGATGATTTGATATACCTATACATTGTGAAATGATTACCAAGATCAAGATAATTAACACATCCATCACCTCATGTGATTAACTCTTTTTAAATTTTTTTGTGGCGAGAATGCTTAAGATCTACTCTGAGCAACACTGAAGTATATAATACCATATTTTTAACTGTAGTCACCATCCTGTACATTAGATCCTCAGAACTTATTATTTTTATAGCTAAAGGTTTGTACCGTTTGACCTACGTCACCCCATTTCCTCCTCCACCCTCCCCAAAGCTCCTGACAACCACCATTCTTTTCTCTGTTTCTATGAAATTGGGGTTTTGTATATATATATATTCCACATATATGTGATAGCATACAATATTTGGCTTTCTCTGTCTGGCTTATTTCACTTAGAATAATGTCCTCCAGGTTCATCCATGTTGTGAAAAGCAGCATTTCCTTCCTTTTTATGGCTGAATAATATTCTGTTGTATTTACATAGCACATTTCTTTATACATTCATCCATCGAAGGACATTTAGATTGTTTCCATATCTTGGCTATTGTAAATAATGCTGCAATGAACACTGGGGTGCATATATCTTTTTGAGTTAGTGTTTTCATTTTCTTTGGATAAATACCGAGAAGGGGAATTGCTGGGTTGTATGGTAGTTCTGTTTTTAATTTTTTGAAGAACCTTCATACTGTTTTCCACAGTGGCTGCACCAATTTACATTCCTACCAGTAGTGCACAAGCGTTCTCTTTTCTCCACATCTTTACCAACACTTATTTGTCTTATTATTTTAAAAAAGATTGGCACCTGAGCTAACATCTGTTGCCAATCTTCTCCTTTTTTTCTTCTTTTTCTCCCAAAAACCCCCCAATACATAGTTGTATATTCTAGTTTTAGGTCCTCCTGGTTGTGCTATGTGGGATGCCACCTCAGCACGGCTTGATCAGCGGTGCCATGTCTGCACCCAGGATCCGAACCAGTGAAATGCTGGGCCGCTGAAGCAGAGTGCACAAACTTAACCACTCAGCCATGGAGCTGGGCCCCTCTTGCCTTTTTGATAATAGGCATTCTAACATGTGAGGTGATATCTCATTGTGGTTTTGATTTGCATTTCCCTGATGATTAGTGATGTTGAGCACCTTTTCATGTACCTGCTGGCCATCTGTCTGTCTTCTTTGGAAAAATGTCTATTCAGATCCCATGCCCATTTTTTAATCAGGTTGTTTTTTTGCTATTGAGTTATATGAGTTCTTTTGTATTTTTGACATTAACACCTTATCAAATATACGGTTTGTGCATATTTTATCCCATTCTGTAGGTTGCTTTTTCAGTTTATTGATTGTTTCTTTTGCTATGCAGAAGCTCTTTAGTTTGATGTAGTCCCACTTGGTTATTTTAGCTGTTGTTGCCTTTGCTTTTAGTGTCCTATCTGAGAAATCATGGCCAAGGCCAATCTCAAGGATCTTTTTTCTTATGTTTTCTTCTAGGATTTTAATGGTTTCAGGTGTTAATATTTAAGTCTTTGATCCATTTTGAGTTAATTTTTGTGAGTGGAGTAAGCTAGGGGTCAAGTTTCATTCTTTTGCATGTGGACATCCAGTTTTCCCAAAACCAATTATTGAAGAGACTATCTTTTCTCCATTGTATGTTCTTGGCACCCTTCTCAAAAATTAGTTGACTGTATATGCATGGGTTTATGTCCAAGCTTTCTGTTCTGTTTCTCTGATCTATAGCAAAAGCAATCCGGAGAAAGAAGAACAAAGCTAGAGGCATCACACTTACTGATTTCAAGCTATATTACAAAACTGTAGTATTCAAAACAACTAAAGTTTTGGTACTTAAAAACTTTATTTGTTATGGTTCTTTGGTACCTTAGAGTAATAGTACTTTATGCTATATTTTAACATCTGGAAAGGCTGTACGTCCTTTTAGCTTTTCTTTTTCGGTGGTTTCCTGGCTATACTTGCATACTCATTTTTCCACATAAACTTTAGCATCAATCTATCTAGCATCACTAAAATATATTATTTTCATTGGATTTGACTTACTCTTATAAATTAATTTAGGGAGCAGTGACATCTTTATGATGTTGAGTCATCCTTTCCAAGAACAGTGGATGTCTTTTGTTTGTTCAGGTCTGCTTTTGTGTTTTTCAGAAATGTTTTAAAGTTTTTGTCATCCAGGTTTTTGTACATTTCCTGTTAAGTTTATTCCTAAGTATTTTATCCTTTTTGTTCCTATTGTAAATGGGATTTTCACTACCATTATATTCTATAACAGGTTTCTGTATGTGTATGAAGATTATTGATTTCTGAATGTTAATTTTACATCCTACTACCTTAATGGTTTCTTATTTTTGAGTTAGTTTTACCATTGATTTTCTAAAGTTTTCCAGGCATACTCTTACGTAATTTTCAAACAGAGGTCATTTTAGCTCTTCTCTCTCAGTTCTCCTACCTCGAATTCAATTCTCATGTCTAATGACATTAGTGCAGTGTTGAAGAGTTGGAAGCAGTGTGCATTCTTGCCTTGTTCCTGATCTTAGTGGAAATATGACAGTGATTCCTCATGTAGAATGCTGGAATTATAACTAAAACATACATATATTTTATCATTTTAAGAAATATTCATCAATTCCATTTCCTGAGTTTTTAAATCAGAAATAGTTTTTATAATTTGTCAAATATATATATTTTGTTAAATGTTTATTATTTTTTCAACATCTATGGAGATGATTATATATATATTTTAGATCTATTTATGTGGTATATTATACTAATGGATTTTTGATTATTTTCTATATGATGACTATTTCTATATAATTTCTATATATTGACATTTCTATATAATGACTTTTTTCTATTGCATTCTTGAAAAAATTTTACTTTATCATGGTGTATTATTTTCCTAATATAATGCTAATTCTACTAATATTTATTAGTACTTCTGCATCAGTATTTATAAGTGATATTGTTCCATAATATTCTTTTTTCTGTACTTCTTTATCAGGTTTAGATATTAGTGCTGTATTTATTTCATCAAGATAATTAGGAAGTCTACATTTTTAGTGCTCTGAAATAATTTACGGAACATCGGTACTATCTTATCTGTGAATGTTTTTTTATAGGGTCATTCCTTGATAACACTCTCTATTGCTTCTGTGGAAATTAGCCAGTTTAAGCTTTCTATCTCTAATGGGATTAGTTTTGTTAAATTGTTATTTCCCTAAGAAATTATCTGTTTCATCTATGTTTTCAAATTTACTTCCATGTAAATCTGCAAAATAGTCCCTTATGATTTTTAAATTTTTTGTTTTAATGGTTATTTCCCATGTACCAATTAAAATTTTTTTTGTATTCATGCTTTTTCCTTTTTTTGCTTGATTCAGCTTGATTCAGTTTGTCTAGTTTATTTTTCTCAAAAAAAAATCCTGAAATTTTTATTTTTTAAATCTTCTGTTTTTCTTTATTTACATATGTAGTTTCTCCTTTTATCTTTATTATCTCTTTGAAATGCTTTTGGTTTATGTTGTTCTTTTCAAATTGGGAATTTATTTTTATTTATTTCATTCTTTTATTTTTGTTCCTAAACTCTTAAGGGCTATGACTTTCCCTCTGATGACTGCTTAAAATGTATCCCATAGATTCTGGTATGGAGTATTTTTATTGACATTATCTTGTCAATATTTTGTAATTTCACTTTGTATTTCCTTTTTCACCCAAGAGTTATTTAAAAAAGAATTTTAAAATTTCCAAGTGGGAGAGACTGTTGGTTTTGATTTTGTTAGTAATTAGTGATTTTATTGCCTTGGTAACAGAGACTGTTGTTCTGTTGTGTGGAACTTACTGATCTTTTCATTGTGACTTAATATATGATGACTTTTTGTGAATGTTTAATATGCACTTGACAAGAGGTGTATTTTTATCATCAGATGTAAAGTTTAGTATATAGCAGCTTGCTCTTCCTTATTGCTTATGTCCTTTAGGTTTTTCTCTATCTTCACTCCTTTTCAGTCTAATAGATCTGTCTATGTTACTAAGGTGAACTATGGCCCCTGTTGATCCAGTTGCTCTTGGGGCCACGCTGATACTCCTTTTTCTCTCCTTTGTTATCCATTTTAAATTTCCTCAACCTCAGCTTCACCTCACTAGGTCTTGGTGGCTTATCCGGTGCTATAACCTAAACTTTTATAACCGAAGAGCACGAACTTTTGATAGGAGTTCCAGGAGGTTCTCACTATATCACCTGAGTTCCATGTGTATTCCTCTCTGTCCTCTTTGTGTAAAGCAGTCTGCCTCCTTTGCTTTTCAGGGTCAATTAACTATGCCAGTATGGTGACTCCTCTTTTTGTTTGCTCATATATCATCATAAAAATGTCCAAAGTGCCCTGGTGGCAGCCATAAGTTTTAGTTTAATGGGAACTTTATTGTGTCTTCTGTCAAAAGAGAGCCCCTTTAGATAATAGGATCTCCAACCCTGAAGGGTACAAGGTTGTGGGGACAGGAAGCACAAAATACAGTGTGTCATTGGGAGCCATGGTAAAATAGGACCACACTTGCTTCTACTCATTGGTTCCCAGACTCATATATCCTTCATATTAGGGACAAAGCACCATATAGAGATCTGTGATTTAACAAAAATGCTGGATCCCAAATGGTGATACTTGATCCTTTCATATTGTTTCCTCAAAGATGATGCTTTAGTTATAACTTTGGTAGACAGTTCCAATGTTCTGTGAGGCTAGCTACCTCTAGATGGTACAAGATGGGTTAAGACCAGTGAATCGTATCATGGGCCCTCTCTTGCACCTCCTTTGATGTAGAGAAGATCTCCTTTTCAGATGCTATGCTCTGTGGGGTTCCGTGCCTGTGAATCAGGCATTCTGTAATTCCCTAGTTAATGATGCTAGTTGAAGCTTTAAAGGAAGGAAAGGCAAGCTGTTAACTAAAATATGTATCTATATCTGTGAAGATGAATTGCTGAGGCTTCCAGATTGGAAGTGGCTCAGTGTAAAAAATTTGCCACCAAGTGGCTGGTTGGTCTCCTCAAGGAATGGTGTCCTATTTGGGACTCTGTTGGTCTCCATTGATGGCAAATTGGACTTTCAGAGGCAGTGGTAGCTAAATCAGCCTTGGCAAGTGGAAGTGCATGCTTTTGGGCCCATACATAGCTTCTGTGTCTGCCATCGTGTCCACTCTATTCATGTGCTATCCCTGCCTGTCCAGAATTGTCAATGATGAGGGCTGGCTAATGGCAACTGGCTGAGTCATTTTATCTACTTTAGTTTTTAGTGCCTCTTCCATGGTATATGCTTTCTGGTGGGAGTGAGTGTGTGATACAAATTCTTCACACTTTGTGCTGAATCCCACATGGCCATACATATGACTCTATCTCAGATTTCCTTGTCTCTCTTATATTTCTTTTCCTTCCAGACCCCCAACCAGATGGCCACACCGTTGATTACTGTCCAGTAACCTATACATTCTTACTTCAGGTCACTTCTCTTCCCACACAAAGGGGATTATCTGGTGCACTGCTCAGAGATCTACCCTTTAGGAAGATTTTTTTTCTCTCCACTGTTATTCAGGGTACCTGTGAGTGTGACTGTTATTCAGTTGCTGTCCATTGTCAACCAGCACCCACTTACCAACCTGACTCATCTATAAACCAAGCTCAATCTTTTCCTCCTCTTCCAACTGATCATATGGGACCTGCCTCCCCGTCCTGACCCATATACCCTCAGGTAAAGGCCAGGAGAGTAGAGCTGGTGCAGCTGTACAACAGTGAAGGGTGACATGGAGGTCTGGGCTACCTATTTGTGCTGCTTGTGCCCCCGGTCCTGTTTGGGCTCAATTCTGGATATAGCATTTCCACCTTATAATGGACTTGGGCCATCTGAATTTATGACTTGGTGGCTCCAACAGGATCTGCAACATTATAGGAAGTTCCAAATGCGTAGTCACTTAATGTCCCATGATCAAGCATTCTGCCTCTACCAGGGTCTAGTAACACAAAGAGCTGTTTCTCAAAGTGTGTATAATTTTTACTGCTGATGGCATGGCATTACTCCAGAATCCTGGGGACAGTATTTGATTCTCTCCCCATAGCTTTCCATAAGCTCTGTACTGAATGTTTTCCCACCCTGACACCTCCAGTACAACAGAGTCTTCTGGATTAAGTGGCAGGGCTGATTGTACCATGGCCTGGACTAATGGTGCTACCCTTTCCTTTTCTGGGCTCCAATCAAAGCTGACAGCCTTCAGTGTCACTTGGTATATGGACTAAAGCAGTATTCTTAGATGTGGCATGTTTTGTTCCCAGGACCCTAAAAGGCCTACCAAGCACTGTCTTTTCTTCTTTGTAGTGGAGTATATAAGACTCTAAACCTGCTTTTGCCTTAGAAGGGATATATTCTAGTATACCCCTGATAACTGGGATCCTAACATCTTCAGAGAAGTGGTCAGCCCCTGAATCTTTCTAGGGTTTATATCTCACCATCTGGAGCACGTGTATCTTACCAAGTCCTCCATTTTACAGCCACCTCTTTCTCATCCTATTCAATCAGCATGATGTCATATATATAATGGATTGGAGTAATGTTCTATGGCATGTCTTGAAGGTCCACATCTCTTCAGACTGTAGTGTTATGACAGAAGCAGAAGAAGAACATAGCAATATTAAAATTGATGTTGTCCAATTATCATGAATGCAAACTATTTTGATTCTCTTTTTTAATTATAAAGTAAAAGAGTGTATTTTCCAAATCAGTTACTACACACCATGTGTGGGAAGCCTTAGTAATCTGCTTTAATAATACTACTACATCTGACACAGCAGCTACACTTGGGCCTATGGTAGTCTACAGTCCTCCAGAGTCCCCCTGATTTCTGTAGGGGCCAGTCTGGTGAATTAAACAATGTTCTGATAGAGACCAACACCCATACATATTTTAGGTCTTTAGTGGTAGCACTAATTTCTGACATTCTCTCCACATACAATATGATTGGCAGTCATGTAGATGTGAGTGATTGGCTGATCCTCAGAGCTCAAAGGTCCGTCTAACTATAGGAGTATCCCTACCTTTTAGTCTCCTCTTTAGACAACCCAGTTCTAATTGTTCATTTTCAACAGATATTTCTGAGACATCCATTATATTTTAATCACTAAAAAAATGGTGAGGTGAATTAGATTAGGTCCTGACTTCAAGGAGTTTATATTCAAGAAATCAATATTCAATTCAGACTATGTCAAATACTCCACTGTCTCTATTTGTATTTTTCCCAGACATCAAGATTGTTTAAATTTGATAAAATAAAAAATTAAAGAGTAGATTATTCTTTAAAAGTCTGCAATCAGAGTAGTCCTCAGAGAAAATTGTAAAGTAGCCAAAGAATTTATGTCCTGAGGCCCCTGGTCTCACCCTTCTGTATTCTTTCCCTCGTGGACATGAGTTCTTGTCCCTCTCAAGCAAAGTGTCTCTTTTTTTCCTCCGTAATTTACCCTTCCCGTCAAGCCTGTTTTTAGAGAAAGACCTGATAAATATATTTCACTCCGAGCAGAAAACGGTTGACTGCAATATAATCCCCTTTCAAGGATATTTACTTTTTAACGTTAAACAGAAACCTGAAACTAATGCAATGAATCTTGAATTGTAGAATTTTGGGTGTCATTTAGTAAGCAGGGAAAAATTTGTGGATAATTAGCAACTTTGATACTCTTCAAAGTAATCATACTGTACAAGTGGTCATCTATACTACCAACAAGGTAGGACAAGACTGGCCAACATTTCTTGCTGGTGCCTTCTTGTTCAGAAGCTCAGATCTTCGTAAGAGTTGGTGAAGGCAAAGCACTCTAAAGTTTTTCCTGTAAATGCTAAGTTATTTGCCATTTTTATTGAAGAGAACTGTTCATCATTAAAGACCATCCAAACAAATGTCACTTCAAAGCACTTCAAAGCTTTTTTTCTTGCTTCTTAATGTTTTACTTATTCTAGGTCAGTTATTAAATTGCTGTAACAGAGAACTGACTATATCTGTGCATATGTGTTCACAGAATTGTAAATATTTAGAGGTGTCCCAAGATAAAACATCACGTGCTTTAAAACATAATATTAAAAATTTTTTTCCATACCGGTTTTTGTCTTCTTTTAATAAAAACATATGGAAAATGCTGTATGGAAATCTTTTCTATTTTTTAAGCATTATAGTATCAGTTTTGAGCAGTAACCCCATGCTTCCTCACAGTTCTGACATCAAACAACCTTCAAATGTGGTAGCAGGATAGTTAGAATGCTTGTTGATTCAGCTGTTAACTTCCGTGGGCTACAGAGATTTGCCGGATAGGTGAATTTTGGATGATATTCTTGGTAAATGGGGCAAGTTGTTTACTACAAAGATGAGCTGAGACCACTAATCACAGAGATACCAGAAGTGGCCAAGCAGTGGGTTCTCTTTTTCGGCCAGAGTGGTGTTCATTAGAGGCAAAGACTGAAGTTCATTTGGAGAATCTGTTCAATCAAGCAAAGGCATGGTTCTAAATGTCCATTTTAGCACCTTAGTGGACTTAACTGGAGTAAGCCAGCCTGTGGCCAGCTGTGTTAGTTGAGTAGATCTTAGTGCTGAGGGATTCCCTTCACTTGAACCAATTACTTCTTTATTATCTTTTGTCACTTGGGTTTGGTTGAGTAATTTGATGTTTTTAGTCGTTACTCAAAAAGCGGTGCTGAAAGAAAACATGATTAAATCAGTCAATAGAAGATTATTTCTTGAGTTCCTACTGTGTTCAAAGCTGTGCCTCGTAAACAATATATAATAATATATTATCCACAATTTGGGGAAATTTATCATCTAATTTGGACAAACAAGATATATGCGTCTACTGTTAGATAATGGTAAAGGCATCACATAAGAATTAAATGAGTAGTTATTATAGTCGGTGTTAGTAGAGAAAGATTAACTATGAGATAGAAGGATTAGGAAAGAGTTCATGGAAAAGATGGATCTTGAATTAGATTGTTGGTTAGTAAATGGCAGGAAAAGGGAAGGGCCTTCCAGGCAGGGTAAATAACATGAGCAGAGCCTAGGCATCTAGATACTATGTATGGTGGATTTACAGAAAAGTGAATAAAACTGGCTAGCTGATGCAGATTCCTTCTGTTGCTATAAAGTGACAGATAGTGAAATTAGGTTGGTGCCAAATTGCATAAGACCTTTGATTCCAAGCTATGTCAGTGGCAGAGTATTCAGTAGTTGTGTAGCCTGGCCTAATATCACAATTCTTGTATTGTGAAAAGATATGGAACCTGCCCCCTCATCTCCCAAGTGAATCAGCCAAAGTTTTATTGATTTGCCTGGTTTCTGCCCACAGTGGTAACAAATTTCTATCCTTTCATGCTCAGTGTTGGTGGGAGTCTCTACAACTGTTGTATGAAAGGGGACAGAATCTTCTGCCTACCCAGGATGAATTTTAGTACTATTAGTTACTATTACTAATAATACTTAGTACTATGGTTATAGTGATGTGGACCTGAAGTTGCTCAAGTAGACTGATGAGGAAATCTTTCCACCCAGAGGAGAGTTAGCAACGACTAAGGCAATTGTCTTTGAAGATATTTCTGGTTCCTAGTACTTGACCTACAGCCATCTCCCCCAATTCCTCCTCTTAATAAACAATAAATGGGAGACCATTTATTGCCTGGTTAACTATAGAATTTGGTCAATATGTTTACTGCCTATTCCCCTGGACTTTCCTCAAATCCTGTTAATCATCTGGTGAGGCCCTCATACTTCCTCTTCCAGAAAGCTATGTCTGTCAATATCTCATTGTAATCACCAGAACTGTCAGGGACTGTGAAGGATCTGATATTTTATTTTATTTGCAAGCCAACAAGTCAGCCTGACAGTTTCACGGATTCTGGTAGAAGACACAAGATTGCTGGGACAGAGACAAAGGACAATTTATTACTCTCACTAATAGCAGTTTCCGGAGTATCAACATTTTTACACTGTTTCGCTGAGCCTCAGTTCTCTTAGGGTGATGTGAAGAGAGCTAGATGACACTTGTATATGCAGTTGGTTGCATTACCTAAGAGGAACTTTGAGCTTAGGGAAACAGAGTCTTTTATATTAGGCAGTTATGAAAAAATGTGTTCCAGAAAGAGATACACAATTATATAGACAGTACACATTCCTACCTTTTGCGACAGAGGGAGACACTGTCTCTATCTTTGCTATACAAAATTCCTGAAAAGATAAACTGGAACAATGGATAGTATCTCATTTGTATGATGTGCAGAAATGTAAGGGACCACAGAGAATTATCTCCCAACAGCATGTTAAGTTCAATATTGGAGGTATAAAGATAGGTTATACTCTTTTTCCTCCTTGAGCTCACATTTCTTTGGAATAAAGAAACATATCCTTATTTACAGTATAGCGTGATTGGTACTAAATTAGCCATATTAACAGAGTTCTGTAGGAATATAAAGGAACAAGCTACTGATTCTGACTAAGGGAATCAATGAAAGCCTTCCCAGATCAGTTACATTTGAGTTGGTAATAAATTGTATGATGAAGGAACCTTGGGCAGGGAGTCTAAGGAAGACTTCCAAAAGCATGGTTGCTTGAGCAAAGACTTGAAGAAATAGTAAGGATTTATCAAATGGAAACAGAGGGCAAGGACATTCAAGCACGGATATATGAAGGAACAAGGTGTATTTAAAGAACTGCAAGTAGTTCAGTGTTTTAGTCAGGTCTCTTTCCATTAAAAGTGACAGAAACCTAACACAAACAACTTTAAGCCAAAATCAGGATTGGCTAACGTAATCAGGACATTCAGTGCATGTGCCTAGAGGTTTGGCTAGATACAGGAGCTCAACAAATACAATCAAGACACTCTCCATCTCTTAGCCTTACTTATCTTTGTTGGCTTCATTCACAGGAGCACATTGTGGAAAAGGTAGCCTTTGGCAACTCTAGGCTTATATTGCCCTTGAGTTAGCAATCTTAGCAAAAAGAGAGCGTTCTTCTTTCCTTATAGCTCCAGCAAGAATTCTAAGATGGACTCCAGCCTTTCTGACTTGGATTACATGATCATCTTTAAATCAGTCGCATGAGCCATGTAACTGGAATCCCGTAAGTGGCAAGATTTGGGTCATTTACCTACTCCCTAGAAACTAGGATAGGGGCAGAAGCACATGGAACTTCAAATTGGGGAAGAGTGGTTCCCCAAGGAGATGGTGAGCAGATTTAAAAATAATGCCCTCTATATTTCACATCTTTGGTGCCCAATATCTGCATATACCCTTCTTCCCACTTATATAGTTTTAAAAATACCTTTTTCTGGGCCTGGCCTGGTGGTGTAGCAGTTAAGTTCATGCACTCTGCTTCGGTGGCCTGGGGTTTGCTGGTTCATACCCCAGGCATGGACCTATGCACCACTTATCAAGCCATGCTATGGCAGGCATCCCACATATAAAGTAGAGGAAGATGGGCAGAGATGTTAGCTCAGGGCCAATCTTCCTCAGCAAACAGAGGAGGATTGGTGGTGGATGTTAGCTCAGGGCTAATCTTCCTCAAAAAACAAAAAAACCAAAAACCTCTTCCTAACATAGAGCAGCCACCCACACAGCTGAAAATACACTCCCTTGTCCAAAGGAAGATTCACCATATTGGTCAGTTATTGCCTACAGCTCCAAGATCATGTTTGTGGGGTAAGGTATGTTCTTCTCAGTGAGGCCTGAATACAGGTCTACATTTCAACTAACCAGTATGTGATTTTGGAAAGAAAACAAGATAGCCACAATATTCATTTCATCTGGGAAAAGAGAGAATGGTGAACAACATAGATCAGCCCAGGCACATAGCTGTGCATTTTGAACAAAAGTAGATAATTGGTACATGCCAGTTCTTCATAGCGGTATAAATCAGCTTTTTTAATCACCTAATTTCCCACTCCGTATCACAAACATACACACACTGAAAGGGGGAGAGTCTTTGAGATAAAGAGTCTCTAGAATATACGATGAAACCAGGCAGTTTTTTTCTCCAGTGTCTGTTCAGTGCCACAACAATGCCTGACACATAGTATCTACATGTTCAATTCTTTATTTAAGACACTCATAAGAATTCTAAATGAGTCAAATATATAGACATTAACTACCTAAAATAATACTTATCCAAAGATAAGTATCAAATCATAGTCATGCTGTTATCTCCAAAACAGTTTGAAACCTGAGCTTCACTGATTTTTATCCAGGGACAAGTTCTCTAAAGATCTTCAGTGGTTGCGTACCAAAAAGCAAGTGATTATCTAAAAGACTCAGTACCAATTACCTTTTTGTTTTACAGTTTTATTCAGGCATAATTGACATAAAACAAACTGCATATATTTCAACTGTACAATTTGATAATGTTTGACATATTTATATAACTTATGAAACCATTACCAAAATCATGATAGTGAACACATCCATCAAAACTCTCAAATTTCTTTGTTCCCCTTTGTTATCCTTCCTTTCTATTCCTCATGCCCCTCCTTTCCCGAGTGTACTACTGATCTGCTTTTTTGCCACTATAGGTTATCCAAACCTAAGTATCAAATAATGGTCAAAGTAGTTTATTTTTGAATTATAAGTTTAATATAATTTTTTGTGGATTTCAGTAGAATAAAAATGAACTTTGCAGCTGACTTTGTAGGTTCTTTTAAGAATGACTTCAAACATACTGTGATACTATTTAAACAAAGTCCTATTTAGAACAGAGTTATGTCGTGTCATGTGGAATTTTCTTTTCTTTGTTGTTTATGTATTTTCTTTGCTGAGTTTTTAGGGTGCCATCCCTATGGAATTCAAATCTCCTATGTTACTGCTCAAATATGTAGAACTACAAAAGGGAAAATATATGAATACTAGCAGTAAGCATTTGCAAAGATTTCAATAGTATCATAATGAAAAAAATCTGTTTTTGATGGATTTTTAGATCTAAAACAGCAAAAGAGAATGAAAGGGAGCCAGATACCTAGATGAATTCTTTATTTTACACTTATTTTTTTCAGAAGTTCATATTTTCTGTTTGTGGTTTTCTCAGAAGACAGAACAGTTCTTTAATTTGCAGTTGCATGCCGCCTCGTGCTAAAGTTTAGTTTCTATAGTTTACTGGGAAAGCGAATTTATTACTTTTACCCTTTCAAATATTTTTTTTGGCATTAGCTTTTGGATGGATTCTTCTCACTCAGAAAAGGTCATTTTAATCTTTTATTATGACTTTCCTACTTGGACTCACCATGTTACTGACATGGCCAGTACTTCCACAAATGCTAAAGAATAAAATCTTATGATTGTTGTTTGGATCCATGTCTCAAACCAAATTCTCCCCTTACAAAGCCTCTCTCCCTCTGGATGCATTCTTTCTTGTTTGCATATGCAAACTTTCAATCCTGTATTTAGAATCTATGCTAGTTGGGTTTTTTGCTGGGGTCGGGGGGAGTTGTTTTTTCAGGCAAAGGGAAAATTTTGAAACTGCAAAACTGAAAATATAATTATTCAAACAATTCATTTTTAATTTGGTCATCAATTTAGGCCATCAAATGTTTATTGACTGTACTGTATGCCCAACACTAGACTAGGCTTTGCATAACTTCGCCCTCTAGTAATTCATAATTTACGTGTTGCCTTATGTTAAATAACATTAATTTTATCATTTCTTAATATGTTTTTCTAAGATATATTCATCTCCACCTTTGTTCAGACTTATAAACTACTCAGAAGATAAATTTAAGCCAAACCATATTGTGTTCTTGTGTATTTAAATTACAATGAATATAAAAAAATCAATGAAAATTTGAAATTTCATGTGAGAGTCAAATGACCTAAATGCCACTCATCTATAAGAGCATTTTTTTTTTTTAAGATTTTATTTTTTTCCTTTTTCTCCCCAAAGCCCCCCGGTACATAGTTGTATATTCTTCGTTGTGGGTCCTTCTAGTTGTGGCATGTGGGACGCTGCCTCAGCGTGGTTTGATGAGCAGTGCCATGTCCGCACCCAGGATTCGAACCAACGAAACACTGGGCTGCCTGCAGCGGAGCGCGCGAACCTAACCACTCGGCCACGGGGCCAGCCCCAAGAGCAGGGTATTTTAAAGCTACCTTATAAAATATCAGAAAAGTTTAAATTTCCAAAAATATGTACTTTATTTTCAACCTGTTATTATAATTGAACATGCTGTTACCTCCAAAACAGTCCAAAATCTGAACTTCACTGATTTCACCTGGGAACAAGTTCAATGAATAAATTCTATTTTCTCTCTAAAAAAAATCTTCCAATTGTTACAAACTGTTGCTACCCAAAAGCAAATGATTATCTAAAATACCCAATACCAATTACCCTTTTTTTTCTGTTACAGCTTTATTGAGGTATATTTGAGATATATAAGCTGCATATATTTAAGTTGCTTTATTTTATAGTTTTTCATATATGTGTAACCTGTTAAGTCATCACCAAGATCAAGATAGTGAACCTATCTGTTGAACACACCAGTTTCTGGTCATCTTTTGTAATCTGTCTCTTCTGCCCTTCCTGCCCCCTCCCTTCTCAGGGTACCACTGATCTGCTTTTTGTCACTATAGATTAATTTGCATTTTTCTAAAGTTTTTATATAAATGAATTCATATAGTGTGTACTCTTTTTTCATCTGGCTTCTTTTGCTTAGTAAAATGCATTTGAGATTCATCCTGGTTACCACATCCAGTAGTTTCATTTCATCAGTATACCATAATTAGTTTATCCGTTGGATTTATTTGTGGATTTTTTATCCATTTACCATTTTAACCATTTTTTTAAACCACAAGGGCTATATATTTTAAGAGAAAACAGACTCTATCATTCTTATTGAGGGACTGACACAGTGCTCCATGTATGCCATAGAGCACTATGCATAGAGCGCATAGAGCATCATATACTTAACTGTATCAGGACACTCTAGCTTCAAGCTTCTGACTACTGCCAGAATAAGAATGATAATATTTTACTTTTATGATATCCCAGGAAACTAATGGAATCTGGTAGTGCTTTGGTTCCCAGGTTTTGCTTAAAAATGCATGCGAATTAGTCTCCAGCCTTTAGTGATTAGAGAATAATAAAACTTTGTTTTTACTGGAGAGAATGCTGAGTCACTCTTCTCAGTGCAGTAAACAGATGTGAGGATCTGAAAATAGAAGACACATTTTCTCATTATTTTTAAAGCTACTTCAGTTTTCTGCTTCTTGATAAAAACTGTTGATTAGAGTATTTCTGTTAAGAAGACACCAGACACAGGATACAAAATCGATATACAAAAATCAGTTGTGTTTCTATACTAATAATGAACTATCAGAAAGAGAAATTAGGAAAACAGCCCCACTGAAAACTATAAGACGATGAAAGAAATTGAAGAAGACACAAATAAATGGAAAGATATTCCGTGCTCATGGATTGGAAGAATTAATATTATCTCTATATTACCCAAAGCTATCTGCAGGTTCCATGCATCCTTATCAGAATTCCAAGGCATTTTTCACAGAACTATAACAAACAATCCTAAAATTTGTATGGAACTACGAAAGACCCCGAATAGCCAAAGTAATCTCAAGAAAGGAAAACAAAGCTGGAGCCATGATGCTTCCTGTTTCAAACTATATTACAGAACTGTAGTAACCAAAACAGTATAGTATTGGCTTAAAAACAGACACATAGATCAATGGAACAGAATAGAGAACTCAGAAACAAACCCACCCATATATGGTCAATTAATCTATGACAGAGAAACCAAGAATATACAATGGGAAAAGGATAGTTTCTTCAATAAATGGTGTTGGGAAAACTGGACAGGTTCATGCAAAACAATGAAACCTATCTTACACCATACACAAAAATTACTTCAAAATGGATTAAAGACTTGAACATGAGACCTGAAACCATAAAACTCCTAAAGGAAAACAAATGCGAAAAGCTTCTTGATATTGGTCTTGATGATGATTTTTTGGATTTGACACCAAAAGCAAAGGCAACAAAAGCCAAAATAAACAATTGGAACTACGTCTAACTGAAAAGCTTCTGCACAGCAAAGGAAATCATCAACAAAATGAAAAAGCAACCTACTAAATGGGAGAAAATATTTTCAGATTGTATATCTGATAATGGGTTAATATCCAAGATATGTAAAGAACTCATACAACTCAATAGAAAAAGAAAACCTGATTAAAAAATGGACAGAGGATCTGAATAGACATTTTTCCAGAGAAGATATACAGATGGCCAACAGGCACTTGAAAAAGTGCTCAATGTCACTAATCATCAGGAAAATTCAAATCAGACCACAATGAGATATCAACTGTTAGAATGACTATTATTAAGAAGACAAGAAATAACAAGTCTTGGCAAATATGTGGAGAAAAGGGAACCTTTGTGCACTATTGATGAGAATGTAAGTTTGGTGTAGCCACTATGGAAAACAGTATAGAGGTTCCTCAAAAAATTAAAAATAGGGGCTGGCCCGGTGGTGCAGTGGTTAAGTTCTCATGTTCTGCTTTGGCAGCCTGGGGTTCGCCAGTTTGGATCCTGGGTGTGGACATGGCACTGCTTATCAAGCCATGCTGTGGTAGGCGTCCCACATATAAAGTAGAGGAAGATGGGCATGGATGTTAGCTCAGGGCCAGTCTTCCTCAGCAAAAAGAGGAGGATTGGCAGATGTTAGCTCAGGCCTGATCTTCCTCAAAAAAAAAAAAAATAATAAAATAAAATAAAATAAATTAAAAATAGAGGGGGCCGGCCCCATGGCTGAGTGGTTGTTTGCATGCTCTGCTTCAGCGGCCCAGGGCTTTGCTAGTTCAGATGCTGGGCACGGACATGGCTCCGCTCAATAGGCCATGTTGAGGCGGCATCCCACATGCCACAACTAGAAGGACCCACAACTAAAAGAAAATATACAACTATGTACTGGGGGAATTTGGGGAGAAAAAGCAGAAAAAAGAAATTAAAAATAGAACTACCATCCAATCCAGCAATTCCACTTCTAGGTATTTATCCAAAGAAAATGAAACACCAACTTGAAAAAAAATATGCACCTGCCACGTCATTGCAACATTACTTACAATAGTCAACACATGGAAACAACCTAAGTGTCCATTGATGGATGAATATATAAAGAAAATGTGGTATATATATATATATATATATATATATATATATAATGGAATAGTATTCAGCCTTTTAAAAGAAGGAAATCATACTATTTGTGACAACATGGATGCACCTTGAGGGCATTATGCTAAATGAAATAAATTAGAGAAAGACAATACCATGATACCACTTATATGTGGAATCTGAAACAAGAAAACAAAAGAAAAAGCAAACTCATAGATATAGAGAACAGATTGGTGGTTGCCAGAGGCAAGGGGTAGGGGTTGGGCAAAATGGGTGAAGGCAGTCAAAAGGTACAAAGTTTCAGTTATAAATAAATTAGTCATGAGGATGTAATGTACAGCATGGTGACATAGTTAATAATACTGTATTGTATATTTGAGAAGTGCTAAGTGAGTAGATCTTAAAAGTTCTCATCACAAGAAAAAAGATTTGTGGTAAAGGATGTTAATTAGAATTATTGTGGTGATCATTTCACAAATATGCATGTATTGAATCAATATGTTTTACACCTCAAACTAATGTAATGTTGTATGTCAATTGTATCTCAATTTTTAAAAAAGCAAGCCCCGAAAGTCAGATTGCTCTTCCTTCCCCTCACTAAGGTGTTCTGTTGTCATTTATGATGTGACTTAACGGAGATGGTGGAGCACATTTGGGACAAACCATTTTGACTTTTCAATGTTTTCCAAATTATTTTAAATTAAAAAAATATGAATTAGAGCATCTTCATCAGATTTTAAATTTTTCTTCCTGTATAATTTCATGGCAACATAGTTATTAAAGTAAAAATTATAGACTCTGAGGGGCTGGCCCCGTGGCCGAGTGGTTAAGTTCGCCCGCTCCGCTGCAGGCGGCCCAGTGTTTCGTCGGTTCGAATCCTGGGCGCGGACATGGCACTGCTCGTCAGACCACGCTGAGGCAGCGTCCCACATGCCACAACTAGAGGAACCCACAACGAAGAATACACAACTATGTACCGGGGGGCTTTGGGGAGAAAAAGGAAAAAAATAAAATCTTTAAAAAAAAAAAAATTATAGACTCTGAATGATGTACTTTTTATCTTGCAATCTGTAAGCACCCTGAAACTTTGCTTGGCAACAACAGCCATATTCTGTCATTTGATTATATTTTGAATGGAAAATTTAAGAGTTTTTAAAAAATTTCTTTTATAGACGTATGCTATCATTAAAGTCAGTTGATCCAGTTAACTCTGATTTTTATATTTGAAATGTGTTATTTAAAAGGCAAGATCTCTACTTGGTAGTAACCCAGGTATGAATTTTTAAAATAATAAAAATGTTCTCTGGCAAAGTTTCTAAGATATCTTATTTAAGAAGGAAATAAATATTATTTTTTCTCCTTTTAATAACTGTGCTGATATGTTTCTGAACTTTTAAAGTTTTAGTTTGAAAATATTCAGCTTACATGACTATAATATAATATCAGATTTGTTGACATCTTTTGTCTCCCATTCCCGTAGTCTCTGTCACTTTTTCTTTTTAATATTCCTTTACTATTATTTTAACGTTTAAGAAGGGACAGATATTCATGCTTATACTCAATATTCCATGTTTAACCAGAAGTCACCTCAGTAAATATTTTCTTACTGTTTTATTGAAAAATAAAACACAGAAAACTATGTAAAACAAATGTGTATCACAAACAGTATTTACATATCACAGCAGTATAAGACAAACGCTCTTGTAACTACCATGCACGACAGGAATAGAACTGCCACTTACCCCCAGAAGCTGTTAGGGATCTCAACCCAACCACAAGCCTCTCCCTCCCAAAAGTAAGCAGTTCCTCTTTTTTCTTTTTGGTTTAGCACTCAAGTGTGCATCTTTTAAAACTATAGTTTACGCTTTTTTGTTTGTTTTATTCACTATGTCTTTCAATTTGCAAGGTCTTTCTATTTCCTTTTTTCCCCCTGACTATTTAGTTGTTGAAGATTTCCAGTCATTTGACCTGTAGAGTTTCCCACAGCCTGGCTTTTGCTGATTGTGGTCTCATGCTGTAGTTATGCGTATTTCTCAGTCCTCTGTATTTCCTGCAAATTGATAGTCATGTACAGAAGTCTGGCCATATTCAGTTTTATTTGTTTGTTCTTGGCAAGACTATAGGTGGTATTGTGTTCTTTCATCAGGAAGCACATAATGTCTAGTTATTTCTTTTTTTGCGATGTTAGTAACATTGATTACTCAACTGTCTAGATCCATTAGATCACTTAGGGAATTGCAAAATGGATATATTCTGGTTTTATCATTTATTTTTCATTTATTGGCTAGAATACATACCCTCACCTACTATTTGCTTAGTAGTGGTACAGTATATATAGGAAATGTAGAGTAGATGCTTGATTCTTCACTTTTGTTTACCAGTTTTTGAAATAATGAGTTGGCTCCCTTTCGTCTTCTAAACATGGACAGTTTTTTTGTTATTGTGTTATCATCATGAGTTAATGAATTTAAACATATTTGACATGTTTCAATCCTTTGCAGTTCTTATCCTTGTTAAAGTTCATGTTGTCCCATGTCTGGCCGGTGGGATCCTCTTCAAGCTCCCAGAGTTATTTTAACATGACTCTAGTTTGATTCCTTTGATAGCTTCCTTGATTTCTGCTATGACAGGGTGTTCCAGGCTCATCTGGAGGATGGACAGAAACTATGAATTTATCCATGGGGACGCTCTGAACCAGTGGTTGTAAATCAGTACCCTGGGGGCTAAAAATAGCCACCAGACATCTCCTTTTCTTTTTTTCCAAAAGAAACAAACAAGCCAGTCATTCAACAAAAACAAAAACAAAAACATCATTTTTTTTAGCACTTACTTTATGCCAAGTGTTGTACTAGTTGCTGGGAATATGGTTGTTAATAAGATATAAAACTGCCTCAAGGAGTTTACAATCTGATGAGGAAAATGAAACAGGGCAAAATGCTACATTAAGTGACCTGTAGGACCCCAGGATGGTGTGAGAGTTCTTAGAAGGAATCTGACTTAAAGTTAGAGGTCAAAGAAAGATTTGAAGGAACATAGTCAATCCTCTATTTAAAACATAAGCCTTCCAGGTGAAGAAAGATAAGGGAAAATAATTCAAGGCAGAGAAAACAGTATGTGCAAAAGCCCCAAAGTGAAAGAGAATGTATACTTTCAGGGTATGAAAGTTGTTCAGTGACTGAAGTTTTGGGTGGAAGAGGATAGAATAGAGAGGTAAGTAGAGGCCAATTTGTGAAGGCCCCTGTAAGTTATGTTTTTAGGAATTTGGATTTTATTTTGAGGCCATTAACAAAGTAGCATGATCAGATTTGCATAGAATGCACTACAGAGTGAAAAATGCATTGTGTAGGGGATGGAAAGATGAAGAAAAGAAAGGAGACTGGTTTAGAAGCTAGGGGTAGTGACTTACTGTATGGTAGTAGAGAAGGGTACAGAGAAAAGTGGCTCAAATTGACAGGCATTAGGAGATGGAACTGACAGGACTTTAGTGAACAATTGGAAGGTGGTGGTGGTGAGGGAAAAAGAAACATTTAAAATGATGTACAGATTTTTGACTTGGACACTGGTGGATAGAGGTAAGTTTTACTTAAATAGTGAACACAGGGTGAAGAGTGGCTATAATGCAAGAAAGAAATGAGTTCTATTTTGGATGACTAGTTAGTATTACACCAGGAACTAGAACAGAAATGTCTTGATTCAAGTTCACAGGGATTTTCCCCCACTAAACTTACTAACAAAGGATGTGTTACAAAGGATATGAAATTATCAGGAAAAGAATCTAAGTTTTTTAAGTTGTCATATATACAAATATTAGCATAGGTGAATCTGATTTCCTTTAATTAGAAAAGCCATCAGCAAGTCTGTGTTAAACATCTTCTATTCCAAAACTTCCAGAAATCTGATCCTGTAACCAGGCTTTCTGATACTATTGCTTTTTCTCTTGCCAGAAATGTCCCCAAGTAATGTTTTTCTCTACAGAATCCAAGTTTTAAATCGGAGTCAAGGCATTTCTGTCCTAATCCAGACTGGATGAGTTGGTATCATTTTCTTTTGAGTTGTTTTTCTTTCCAGGATGAGTATTCCAGAATCAACCTTACTGTTCCATATTACTGTGGGCATTTTTATTCCCATGATGTTTACCCCTCCACTGAACTACCTTTTCTGGCTGACTTTCTTATTTTAGTTGCAGCCTTCTTTACTTTTAAAGATGCTAATTTTGTACTTGTCTTACTTTTTATTCCTTTGTCCATGTCAGTGGGAAACTCTGAAACAGCTTTATCTGTGACAAAATTAATATAAGTAAAACTACAATCATTAGCTTATTATCATTATTGAAGCAAATCATGATGAATCACATTCTTATTCATTATTTCAGCAAGAATATTGATCTAACCATTTTAGAGCAACAATTCTAGGCTTCTTCTCGGTACAGATTTTATTTAACACTATAGTCCATTTCTGTTTCTTGAGCTACTGTTTTAGACTGCTGAAGTATAATTTCCAAAAGGGTAAAATTATGCTTCTCAGGCAAATATAAAGTAAACATGGGTCAAAGATTTTATTCAACTCATTAATGAGGGAACCAGTAAGATGTTAAGATGAGTTCAAACAGCATTTGAGGAGCTAAGTATTTACAGATAGTTAAATGTGAGAATGTTAGAATACAGTTGAGTTAGATACATAACTGATTAATATCCTATATATTAAGCCATAACCTTTGGGGTTATTTTTTTCACCGGACAGAAATTGTTTGTATCTCTACCTAACAAAAAATCTACAAGTTAACATAAAGTTAGTAAGGCATGAGTCTAACAGAGTACACTTACCTAATTCTTAGCGACCCTGTGTCCCTCCCACATCATGTTGAAAGGACCTGTTACATATCTTTTTGCATTTTTTCCAAGTTGTGGAAGATGTTTGAATAAGACCTTCAATCTCTTAGACTCTTAGACTTCCAGTCTCTTAGATTAGAGGCTTTTCTTTGGTCTGAGGATTGTTCTTGAATAACTGGTAAAGTAAATTCTCTTTTAATAAACTTTGTAAGTTTTGTATTCCAATGTTAGATGACTGCCTAAAAATCTTTAATACTGAGTTTTTGAGGAGTATGAATTGCTTTGGGCATGAAAGAAAGGCAATGGGAAATTTGAAAGGGAAAAAAAGGCAAAGTAATTTGCTGTGGAATAAACTCTGTACATTTTTATGTTCCCTAGGGTTTTCCAGGAGATATTGGGATTCCTGGACAAAATGGCCCTGAAGGATCAAAGGTAAAAAAAAAAAAAGAAAAAAAAACTATGATACCTAGAGTTGTCTAATCTCAAATCTCAAAGAATGGGTAAAGATTTTAGGAATATCATATTTCTGGATATTTTTGTCCTGTCTCAGCTGCATTTAATAAACTTTGTACAGCTTGTTTGAAGAGAATTAAGTAGTTTGCATGTCTGGTTGTTCCTTTGGTGCCCTTTGCTTAGTTAGAGTATGTTATCCAGTCTCCTGGATTCAGGTCTTTGAAAATGATTTTCCTAGTTTGGTATGGACTTAAATGAGGGTGACCGTATTTGCAAAGCACATAAATCACTGAAAAAAAGATTTCTTGGAGCAGATGGAAAAAAACCCCAAAAAACTAAAAAGTTACAGCATACAGTAAATGTTTCTGATCACTAAAACACTCTAGGGCCCATTGACTATCCACTAGTTAAAATAAAAGAGAGCCTGTGTGTCCTGGAAGTTATACATAGCACAAAATACCTGAAGAAACCTAAGAATTATTAACTTTCTTTACTGTTGTTGCGTATATATACTAGAAATTATCTATAGCAAAGTTTTAAATACCAGACTTTGCCAAGCAACTGACATAGAATGAGCATTGTAAGCAAATAGAGCATTGTGAATAAAGACATGGAAGGATGAAATGGGCTGAAGTTTGGAGAATTGGCAGGTTATGAAGTATAGCTGCTATGGAAGGTTATCATTATGAGTAGAGCGGAAATGATAGGAGATGAAGCTGGAAAGAATATTAATAATAGCTATATTTGTTAGGTCACTACAGTGTCAAGTACTATAGTAAATGTTTTACAGACATCTCATTTAATCTTCACAACAGCATTGTGAGATAGATATTATCCCCGTTCTACAGATGGTTAGGTCATTCCCTCACAGTCACGTAACCATCAAGTGATGTAGCCAGGATTTTAACCCAGATATTATTTCAAAGTCTTACCTCTTAACCACTTAGCTTTGGGATTAAATTGTGGAGAACGTTCAACACCATGCTGCAGAATTTCTACTTTATCCGTGGGCATCATGAAGTAATCAAAGATATTTCAGTAGTAAAGTGTCCTAGGTGATTTATGTTTTAAAAATATACTTATAATCAGTATGTAGGATAGTTTAAATAGAGAAATTGAAGCCAAGGAGAAGAGCTGGAAAAAGCTAGAAAAGAAATTATGAAGATCTGAAACAGGACATTCATTCAATCAGCAAATATTTATTGGCTGCCTCATGTGACAGCCATTGTATTAGACCCTAGGGCTACAAAGATGAAAAGTCCTGATCCCTACTTTCAAGAAACCTACAATCTAGAGAAAGATATGCAGGAAAACCTTTATAATAACCATATGGATAATATATAATATGTAATACTGTGCAAGCATTGGGTTAGGGGACTCAGATGACAGTTTGTAGAGAAGGTAGCACTTGAGCTGACATGATGAATGAGTAGGAGTTTGCAAACAGACAAGTGGGTTGTATGGCATTCAGGAAAAGGAAATTGTGAGAGGATGGAGGTGCAATATTTGGGACATATTTGTACTACAAGTTATTTGTTGTTTATGTGAAATTCAAATTTAACTGGGCATCCTGTATTTTATCTGGCAACCCTACTGGCCACCTACAAACTTTCCCTGTATCCAGCGATGTTTCTTCTTTCCTTTATGTCTGCAGAGAGGTAGAATTCCTCCTCCTCCTTGGTATTCAAGTTCCACATATGTTTTGCATCGGACTCTTCTCTTGACTCCTGAATGACCTCATGCCATCAATTATCACCTTTACCCTGATCTTTCCTTTGACTCAGAATTTCCCCTCTTTGCTGTTAAAACCATTCTCACTGCCAATTTGTAGTTTAGGTCCTTTTTATTTTTCACCAGGATTAGTGTAATGTTCCTCCAATTCTTCCTGCCTCTGGTGTGACATTTCAAATCTACTTCAAAGCTGCTGATGGAATAATCTTTGTGAAGTATAGATCACATCACGTCACTCTTGTGCTTAAATTCTTCAGTTATCTCCACAGCTTCCAGGTTAAGGCTTGTTCTTCTTTACTTTTTACACAAGGCTCTTTATGACCTACCCTCTCTCTCTAACTCTGTAGTCATATAGTCACATCTACCATCACTCTTCCAAAAGCATTACTCCAGCCAAACTATTTACAATACCAGACCATGCCATGCCTGTTTAAATCTAACAGCTTCCTGTGTGCTGTTCCTTTTGTCTGGATATCTCTCTACCTTTCTATGCCCTTGTTCATCTACCTAACACCTACACCTTACATACCACGTTGTCCAGCAAGCTTTCCCTGTTCTTCCCAAATGTAATTGAGATAGCCTTTCTCTGTAGTCCCTAAAAAAAAACTATCAAGCACTTATCTTATATAACTACTGATCTACTTATCTCTCTATTAGACTGTAAGTTTTTTGAGAGAAGAGAGTGATTTTATATACATCACAATAACCATAATAATATCCATAGCACATAATAAAAAAGCAATAGATTTTGGCTGAATGGATGATTGATTGAATGATTGTATTTCAAAGCTGTTTTGGAACTAGAAACAATGCAACTTGGTAACTGATTAAATGAAAGTGATGGGAGAAAGAGAAGTCAAAGATAAAACTGAGACTATACTTTGGGTTACTGATGTCATTGACTTAAATAGGGAACTCAGGAGGAGAAGCAGGTTTGGAGGATGGGGAAGGGAAGAAGTTGGATTCTACGTGTATTTAGTTTGAGGTACCTGGTTGACCTCAGGGTAGAAATAATCAATATCTAATAGTAAAGCAAGGCCAAAAGTAGAAATAGTACTATGAATGGATGTTGAAAAGGAGAGAAAGAGAGACAGACTATAGAGAATGGAGTTGAGAATTTCTCATGTCCAGTTTAGCCCTTCACCTACTGTATGCTTAGGAACTTGAACTTGATGCATATATAAACACATTCATTTATCCATTCATTCATTTAGGATTTATTGTTTCTTTTGTGTGTTAGGCCAAGTGCTAAATGTGGGTTTGTAAAGATTTCTAAACTATGGTCCCTCCCCTGGATTGGGTTACAGTTTAGCGAGAGATACCAAAAAAATCATCACAAAATGTAAGGAGTGCTGTATAAAAGAGCTGGTGAAGTGCTAGGAGAGCCTGGAGGATTGAACAACAGATTCTGCCTGAGGGAATTGGGAATTACTTCAAGGGGAAGTGATCATTGAATTTAATGTTTTTAAGTATGCGTATCATAGTGGATGAAGAACCAGATAGCTTTCTAAATTCTTTTCAATTTGGAAATTTTGTTTCTCTTGAAGTTTTGGCAAAAAAAAAGTCAGAGAACTGAAGAAAACCAGCTGATCTCTTGTATGTTATTGCAATAGTGATCTTTAAAACTTCCTTCTCATTACTTACTTCTTTTTTGTCTTAGAATTGTGATGTTTAAAAGTGGGACAAAAGACCAGAAAGCCAGACATTTTAATAGATACCAATGGTTGAATTTCCAGTGGGTAATAATTTCTTTGTGGATTACTTTATCTAAATTTATTCCATAAACACGAGCTTGTACCCTCATCAGTACCAACATGATGGTACTGATTGACTTTGTACACATCACTGAATTTTAAAATAATATCTTAGAAGAGATAATTTTATCAAAAGAACCAGAAAATTCTTCAAGGAACAGCAGTACAATTTTATGTTTTTATCTCTCTTCTAGGTCCTTCCTATTTGCCTTGAGATTGTTTCTAGAAACAAGAAAAAAACAGAGTCAAACATACTGACCCTTTTAGCATGTTGTGTTTTTTTAGTTGTGTACACTATATCATGGAAGCATCTTAAAACTTCCTTTATTTCCATATATGTGTCTTCTTTGAAAAGTGGGGACAATACAAATTACTACAGCTCTGTTGAGGCTATACAAAGTGGTCATCAAGAAAATCATGTGCACTCAAAGTACTTGGTTATCCTGTTTGCAAACAAACTGGGTTCTTTCCAGAGCAATTTGGCACAGCTCTAAAGACTTTTATTTTCTCTTCATTTTCTGCCAGTTGACTAACAACCTCAAACTAAGATTGGAAGCTTGTGTTAATTATGGTTCTGTTGATTGTGGGATTGTGTGTGTGTGTATATGTATATATAAATACAAAACATACTTCAGCAAGCCTTCTTGAGAGCTACCCAATTTGGCAGTCTGCTTTCAAGCATCCCATAACATTAGCAAAACCACATCCTTTTCTGCTTAATGCAGAAAGTGAGTACCCCATAAATATTCTCTGTTCTCTGTAAACAGAGGAATAATTTATTTGTTGCCATATGATTTGTGTTGTTACTTTGGCTATGGATTTAAGGATGGTAAAACAGGCTGTTATTGCCTGTTGTATATCATCCCTGATAAATTTTTAGAGAGAAACTACCATTTGTGAAGTTGTGTTATAGAATATATGGAAATAACTTTTGTACTGAATTATTAAAATATGTCATGTGTTTATCTGAATAGAGGTGAGCTATCTTGGTAAGAGGAAAATGCATAACTCTAAATAGAGCTCCGAGATCACCTCACCCCACCCCTGAAGATTCGCGTTGCATAAGCTAGATCAAGATTTTATACACAGATTTCTTATATTAATCATTTTATTTTCCAGGCAGCATTTAGTCAGCTGAGAAATATTTGTTGAGTTTGTACAATAAGCAATGTAGTGTATTAAGTAGTTACTTGAAAACAAGATTAAAACATGGTCTTTTATCTTCTAGGAATTTGTAATCCTCTGGAAATTTTAGATTTCCAGAAAAGTTAAAAAGCGTAACTAGGCAGCATATGATAAGTGAATAATAAGGAGCTCAGAGGAGAGAATAACTTATGTGGCCATTTTCTGAAAGACTTCATAGAGATATTAAGATTTAAGTAGGATGGGTTAGATTTGGCCAAGTCAAGTCAAGGGCTGAGAAATTCTATACAACAAGTACAAAATGAACACAAGAATAGAGGGTGGGAGTAAACCTACATAACTTTAAAAAAAAAAAGTTAGGAGGCAGATTGTGACAGATCTTAAATATAAAGTTGAGAAGTTCGAATGCTAGTAAGCCCAATGGAAGGTTTTTTTTTTATTGTGGTAAAAACATAACGTAAAGTCTACTTTCAACAAATTTTTAAGTTTACAGTACAGTATTGTAAACTACATGCATATTGTCATACAGCATGTCTCTAGACTGTTTTCATCTTGCATGACTGACACTCTATACCCACTGAACAGCAACTTCCTGTTTCCACCTACCCCAACCCCTGGCAACCACTGTTCCACTTTCTGCTTCTATGAGTATGACTACTTAGATGTATCATAAAAGTAGAATCATGCATTATTTGTCCTTCTGTGACTGGCTTATTTCACTTAGCATAAGGTCTTCAAGGGTTATTCATGTTGTAGTATATGTCAGGCCTTCTTTTTTAAGGCTGAATAATAGACCATTGTGCAGTAGTTCAAAAATCCACATTTTCTTTATCCATTCATCCACTGATGGACATTTAGGTTGTCCATCTATAGGCTATTGTGAATAATGCTGCAGTGAACATGGGAGTGCAGATGTCTTTTTGAGATCTGGTTTTCAGTTCTTTTGGATAAATACTCAGAAGTGGGATGGCTGGATCATATGGTGGTTCTATTTTTAATTTTTGGAGGAACCTCCATATTGATTTCCATAGTGGCCGCATCATTTTATATTCCCACCAACAGTGCATAGGGTTCCAATTTATCTACATCCTTGCCAACATCTGTTATTTTCTGTTTGCTTGTTTGTTTTGTATGCTTTTTGGTAAGGCAGATTGGCCCTGAGCTGACATCTGTTGCCAATCTTTCTCTTTCTTTTTTTTTCCTCCAGTACGTAGCTGTATATCCTAGTTATAGGTCACTCTAGTTCTTCTATGTGGGATGCTGCCACAGCATGGCTTGATGAGCAGTGTGTGGGTCTGTGCCCAGGATCTGAACCATTGAACCCCAGGCCATCAAAGGGAAGTGCATAAACTTAACCTCTCAGCCATAGGGCCAGCTCCTCTTTGTTTTCAGTAGCCATTTTAATATGTGTGAGGTGATATCTCATTGTGGCTTTGATTTGCACTTCCTTGGTGATTAATGATGTTGAGCATTTTTACATATACCTGTTGACCATTTGTATGTTTTATTTAGAGAAATGTCCATTCAAGTCCTTTGCTCATTTTAATTAAGCTATTTGGTTTTTGCTGTTGGGTTGTAGAGTTCCTTATATATTTTAGATGTTAACCCTTATCAGATTTATGGTTTGCAAAGATTTTCTCCCATTCCATGGGTTGTCTTTTCACACTGTTGATTGTTTTCCTTACTGTGAAGAAGTACTTACTAGTCTATTTTTGCTTTTGTTGCCTTTGATTTTGTCTCAAATCCAAAAAATCATGACCAAGACTGATGTCAAGGAGCTTTCTGCCTGTGTTTTCTTCTAGGAGTTTTATGGTTTCAAGTCTAATATTTAAGTTTTTAATCCATTTTGAGTTGATTTATGTCTATGTTGTAGGATAAGGGTCCAATTTCATTCTTTCACATGTGAATATCCAGCTTTCCTTACGCCATTTGTTGAAGAGACTGTCTTTTCCTCATTGTGTAGTATTGGCCCCCTTGTCAAAGACCATTTGAGCATATACACATGGGTTTATTTCTTGGCTCTCTATTCTGTTCCATTGGTCTATGTCTGTCTTTATGCCAGTACCAAACTATTTTGATTATTGTACCTTTGTAATATGTTTTGAAGTCAGGAAATGTGAGGCTTCCTGCTTTGTTCTTCTTTCTCAAGATTGTTTTGTCTATTCAGGGTTCTTTGTGGTTCCATACGAATTTTAGGATTGTTTTTTCTGTACCTGCAAAAAATGCCTTTAAGATCTTTCTAGGGATTGCACTGAATCTGTAGATTGCTTTGGGTAGTATGGACATTTTAACAATATTCAATCTTTCAATCCATGAACACGGGATGTCTTTCCATTGTTTGAGTCTTCTTTAATTTCTGTCAGCAATCTTTTGTAGTTCAGTGTACAAGGCTTTCATCTCCTTAGTTAAGTTTATTCCTAAGTATTTTATTCTTTTTGATGCTTTGATAAATGGGATTGTTTTCTTAATTTCCTTTTCAAATTGTTTGTTGTTAATGTACAGAAAAACAAGTGATTTTTTAATGTCAATTTTATATCCTACAACTTTGCTGAATTCATTTTAGTTTTAACAGATTTTGTGGAATCTTTAGGATTTTCCACACACAAAACCATGTCATCTGCAAACAGAGATTTTACTTTTTCTTTTGGGTGTCTTTTTTTCTTTTTTCTCCTAATTGCTCCAACTAAGAATTCAATAGAAGTGGTGAGAGTGCGCATCCTTACCTTAATCCTAATCTTAGAGGAAAGCTTTCAATTTTTCACTGTTGAGTGTGATATTAACGGTGGGCTTTTCGTGTATGGCCTTTATTATGCTAAGGCATTTTCCTTCAGTTTTTGGTTTGTTGAGTGTTTTTATCATGAAAGGGTGTTAAATTTTCTCAAATGCTCTTTCTGCATCTATTTAGATGATCATGTTATTTTTATTCTTCATTCTGTTAACGTGCTGTATCACATTGATTGATTTTTACATGTTAAACAATCCTTGCATCCCTGGGATAAATCCCATTTGGTTATGACATATTATCCTTTAATGTGCTGTTGAATTCATTTTGCTAGCATTATTTTGAGGATTTCTGCATCTGTATTCATCAGAGATATTGGCCTGTAATTTTCTTTTCTTGTAGTGTCTTTGTCTGCCTTTGGTCTCATAAAATGAGTTTGGAAGTGTTCCCTCCTCTTCAATATTTTGGAAGAGTTTGAGAAGGATTTACATTAATCCTTATTTAAATGTTTGGTAGAATTCTCCAGTGAAGGCATCTGGTCCTAGGCTTTTCTTGGTTAAGGGGGTTTTTGATTACTGATTCAATCTCCTTACTGGTTATAGATCTGTTTAGATTTTGTATTTCTTCATGATTCAGTTTTGGTAGGTTGTATGTTTCTAGGAATTTTATCTATTTCTTTTAAGTTATCAATTTTGTTGGTGTGTAACTGTTTGTATTGTCTCTTCTGATCCTTTTTGTTTCTGTTGTATTAACTCTAATGTGCTGTCTTTCGTTTCTGATTTTATTTATTGGAATCTTGTCTCTTTTTGTCTTAGTCGAGCTAAAGGTTTGTCAATTTTGTTGATCTTTTCACAAAACCAAATCTTAGTTTTGTTGATATTTTCTTTAGGTTTTCTATTCTCTATTCATTTATTTCTGCTCTAGTCTTTATTATTTCCTTCCTTCTCTTAACTTTAGGCTTAATTTGTTCTTCTTTTTCTAGTTCCTTGAGGTGTATTTAGGTGGTTTCTGTGAGATTTCTTCTTTTTTTTCTTGGTGAGGAAGATCCGCTCTGAGTTAATATCTGTTGCCAATCTTCCTCTTTTTGCTTGAGGAAGATTGTCACTGAGCTGACACCTGTGCCAGTCTTCCTCTATTTTGTATGTGGGACACTGCCACAGTATGGCTTGATGAGTGATGTGTGGGTCCGCATGTGAGATCCAAACCCACAAACCCTGGACCACTGAAGCAGAGCATGTGAACTTAACCACTACCCCACCAGGCCAGGCCCCTTTCTTCTTTATTTTTTTAAGATTTTTTTATTCTTTCCTTTTTCTCCCCAAAGCTCCTGGTATATAGTTATAGTTTTTTTGGGTGTTTTTTTAATTGTGGGTCCTTCTAGTTGTGGCATGTGGGATGCTGCCTCAGCATGGCCCAATGAGTGGTGCCATGTCCGCACCCAGGATCTGAACCAGCGAAACCCCAGGCCACCAAAGCAGAGCGCACAAAGTTAACCACTCAGCCACGGGGCCGGCCCCTCCTTTCTTCTTTTTTAATGTAAGTGTTTGCCACTATAAAAATTCCCTCTTAGTACTGCTTTTGCTGCATCCCATAAATTTTGGTATATTGTGTTTTTGGTTTTTTTGTCTTCCAAGATATTTTCTAATTTCCCTTTGGATTTCTTCTTTGATCCATTGGTTCTTCAAAAGTGCATTGTTTAATTTCCATCTATTGGTGAATTTTTTAGTTTCCCTGCTGTTATTGATTTCTGGTTTCATTCCATTAAGGTCAGAAAAGATGGTTGGTATAATTTCAATCTTATTATATTTGCTAAGACTTGTTTTGTGACCTAATATGTGATCTATGCTGGAAAACGTTCTGTATGCACTTGAAAAGAATGTGTATCCTGCTGCTTTGAGTGGAATGTTCTGTATACGTCTGTTAGGTCCATTTGGTCTGTAGTGTTATTTAAGTCCTCTGTTTCCTTATTGGGCTTCTGTCTGGTCGTACTATCCATTATTGGAAGTACAGTATTGGAATCTTTTGCATTTATTGTGTTGGTGTCTATCTCTCCCTTCAATTCTATCAATATTTGCTGCATTATTTGGGTACTCTGATATTGGGTGCATATTTATTTATAATTGTTATAACTTCTTGGTGAATTGACTCTTTTATCACGAGTTAATGTCTTTGTCTCTTGTGACAGCTTTCGACTTAACATCTATCTTTTCTAATATAGGTATGACCATGTCTACTCTCTTTTGGATATCATTTGCATGGAATATCTTTTTCATCCTTTCACTTTCATCCTATGTGTGCCCTTAAATCTAAAGTGAGTCTCTTGTAGATAGCGTATAGTTGGATCTTTTTTTATCCATTCAGCCACTCTACATCCTTTGATTGCAGGCTTTAATCTATTTACATTTAAAGTGATTGCTAATAAGGAAGGACTTATTATTGCCATTTTGTTAATTGTAATCATTTTCTGTCTTGTAGCTATTTTGACCCTCTTTTCTTCTCTTACTGTCTTCCTTGTGTTTTGTTGATTTTTTTGTAACTTGCTTTAATTCCTTTCTCATTTTCTTTCGTGTATCTTTTATAGATATTTTATTTGTGGTTACCATGTGGCTTACATAAAATATCTTATAGCAATCTATTTTAAGCTGATAACAACTTAACTTTAGTAGCATAAAAAAGGTCTACTCTTTTACTCTATGGAAGATTTTGAGAGGAGTGAGATGATGAAAGAGGTGTTTTAGGAAGAATAATAATAGTAAATTATACATATGAATGTGGTAAATGTATAGGGCAGATAAGTGAAATGTCAGTTCAGAGACTGTTGCAAACACTAATCAATGTGTGCTACACGAGGAGAAGGAAACTAATATTTATTGAGTCTCTGTTGTATTCCAAGCACCATTTTATTTATCACAACAACCTTATGGTGCTGATGGTAACATGATTCTATGGATAATGGAACTCAGGTCATATCTCTAGTAAGCTTCAAAGCTAGAATTCAAATCCAGACTCAATTTTAGATTCTGTTCATTTTAAATTTAAAAACAATTGTGTGTTTAACATATGATAAATATGAAATATGTGCAGTGCAAACAACAATAATAAAACAAACCCTATTAATGTTAAGAAGTAGATCATTGGAAGCCTGGCGTGTGTCCCTCACTAATGATATCTCTCTCTTCCCTTCTTGCTTTTGCAAGTAACCACTCTCTTGTTTTTGCCATACTTTTATCATCTATGTATATACCCTTATAATATTTGTTGTTTTACTTGTTTTGGAAATTCATGTAAATGGAATCATACTAGACATATTCTTCTGTGACTTGCTCCTTGACTCAATCTTGTCCTTTCAACTTGTTCTAGGTTGATGTGTCTAATTATACCTTGTTCATTTTCACTGCTGTATAGTAATCCACTGTATAGATATACTATAATTTTTTAATTGATAACACTATTGATAGTCGTTTATGGACTTTCTTGTGGTTAGTTTTCACAAATCTTCCACGTGTGCTTGTAAAGACTCTGTAAACTCTAATTTAGGGATTCAGTGTTCTGTGTATGGCCAGTAAATCAAGTTTGTTAATTTTGCTTTCTAAGTCTTCTCTATTCCTACAATTTTTATCTGCTTGACCTACTAATTTCTGAGAGAGATGTGTTAAAATGTCCCTCTCTAATAGTAAATTTCTCAATTTATCTTTATTTATCTATCAGTTTTTACTTTATAAATGTCAAATTTATGTAATTAGATGCGTAAAAATTTAGAGTTTTTATCCCTTCCTGATGAACCTAGCCTTTTATCATTATTTAGTGACCCTTTTAACTCTAATAATCTGTTTTATCTTAAAGTCAATTAGATCTAACATTAACATAATTACTTCAGCTATTTTGGGGTGGGTAAATCCCTTGCATATTTTTTTTTTCCCATTTTTTGGACTTTAAATTTTCCTGTATTTTTATTCTAGGTGTGTTTTTGTAAATAGCATATGAATGGGGTTTTCTTTTCTTAATTCAGCTTTTATTATTTCCTTAAGATTATAAATTGGTCTTAGACGATGAAGGAAAAAGGAACCCAGGTTTGTCTGCTTCCCTTTTGGTTCTTGGTCAGGGATGCCACTCTGCAGGGTAAACAGCTGCCGTGAGAGCCTAAGGGAACCGAGTTCTCTGTGCTCACTCAGCCCTCTCTGCTGGCTACACCCTGGATATGGAGCTGGGCCAGTTTCTTACACTTACACTTTAACCTGAAACTTTGTGTTCATCAGTGTCTTCTGAGCCCCAGGTATTGTTTATAAGTTTTTGGTGTATGCTTAATTTTAGCTGTAAGTCCTTATTAGCTTATCAAAACTCAATACAAAATTATTTGCCTACATTAAAAATTTTCTGACCCTCCCAGAAAACATTTTGCTGCTTTATCTAAGTTCCTATTTACATTCTCTTATACTTTTAGTTCTACTAGAACTCTTATTTACTAATTTTTATTTTAAAGTGTCATCATCCATAATAAATTATGAATTGATTGAGAACAGGGACTGTGTCTTACTTGTATTTGTATACTCAGGGCCTAATGTTGTGTTGTTTATTGAAGCTTACACATAGTAGAAAATAAACTGTTGGATGAGAAACTGAAGTGACAAATGAATTAATTAAACATTAGCTGTCCTGTGGTGGAATTTAAATATCACAGCATTCTGATGCCTTACCTTCAGTTATCTAAACATTTAAAACCTATCATTTAGAGAGCTGGAAGAGTATTTTCGACATTAAAAAGAGTTAGAAATCATTGTAGCAATCAATATTCTTTCAGTTGTAAGTAATAAAAACACAACTCAGAGGCTGGCCCAGTGGTGTAGTGGTTAAGTTCACGTGCTCCCCTTTGACAGCCTGGAGTTTGCAGGTTTGGATCCCGGGCACAGACCTAGCACCACTCGTCAAGCCACACTGTGGTGGCATCCCACATAAAGCAGAAGAAGATTGACACAGATGTTAGCTCAGCAACAATCTTCCTCAAGTGAAAAGGGGAAGATTGGCAACATATGTTGCCTCGGAGCCAATCTTCCTCACCAAGAAACAAACAAACAAACAAAAAAACCCCTTAAACATGATTATATAAATATGAGAAAAGTTTAGGAATTCAAACACAACAGAATCCAAGACCCCAAACAATGTTAGAACCCAGTCACTCCTACTCTCTCCATTTTGTTAATTCGTTCATCTCATTCTCAGGCTCTCTCCCCTTCATGGTTTTCTGCTGTTTAGGTTTACATCATCCTTAATGCTATTCTGTTTTCTCAATTGTTCCACTGTAGTTTGAAATTTGCTTAGGTAGACTGACTTGGATTCTTGGCTCATTACTGAACCAGTTACTGTTTCTAGGGTGTAGAATATGCTAACTGACTTAGGTCCATGTCACATGTCCACCCTTAAATTTAGTCACTGGTAGAGTCACCTCCCCTCAAATCACATGGACTAAGAGTGAAGAAAGAGTGTTTACCTGAGGAAAATTAGGATGCTTTTGCCTGAAAAAAGATGAACGTATTTTGGACTTGCGTAAAACAACATATGCCCATTTCAATAATCTAATCCGTCTCTTCCCACTAAAAATAAGAAAGCTGAGCAAAAATGTTAAGTTATTGCCTAAAGCAATGCAGTTTCTTGAGTGGTGCTGTGTACATAATAAACCTGTGATAATATATTACTGACTTTTAAACTGACCGAGTTTTTTATTTTTTGGTTTTGTTAGAACAAAGCAATGAGAGAGCAAGATATAACATGAAGGAAGGATTGTCATGCAGTTTGTCACTCCACTGCATTCCAAAAGTAAAGTTCAAAGTCATCTGGGTAGTTTTGCTATTTGGCATAGTTATTTACCATGGTTAAAAATTAGATAAAACTAAAACCAATAATGCAAAAGGTAGTTCTTAAAAGAGATTTACTTAACACTTTGCTGGCACATTGCATAGTTGGGAGAACAGAACTGAGGAACAAAAGTGTTGCCATCTTGAGTAGATATTGTAGGGTATTTTCTGAAATAGGAAGATTTTTTTTAGTTACTTCCATGAATTTTTGTTCAGTGAGCATGTAATTTTTAACAACATGCCGTTTAACAAAAGACTTCTCTTAATCTCGAAATTCTTAATCATGTTCAGATTGGTACTTTCTTCTGAAAATTGCCCTCTCTTTTTACCTGCTTGTACCAAGAAGGGAAATAAGTTGAAGAACATTTAGTACAACTGACGTGTTCCCGACCGCGCTAGTCTCTGAAGAGAGGGTATAACTCTATGTATGCCCTCCATCTGTTTGCAGATTGGTGGACGCTCTATTATGTATTTATTGTACTGTTATCAGATTAACAACTGAACTCATTGCTTTAAATTTAGAAGTACTTTTTCTGAAAAAGTGTCTTGTTGAAGAGTAACATACTGAGCAGGTTATTTGAACACTAACACCCTGTTTAAAGATACATTTATCCTGTTTCCCAGCTTTTGGATGCCCTGTAGTTTTCTGCTCGCCTACCCACCCACCCTATTTTGATAACTTCCTAATGGGAAATGAATGGTACCAGGTAGTGTTGCCCATGTCCAGATTAATGCCGACTGAAACAATGTTAATTGAGCTGAAGTTTTTACCATACATGCTTGTGTTGCTTTTGTAGGGCCTCCTTGGAAATAGAGGGCCTCCTGGTCCTCCCGGTCTCAAAGGAACTCAGGTATGAAGGAAATCAATATCCAGTCAGCAATTTTTTTCGTTCAAATTTTCCCTTTTTATTTTTTGTGGGAATTTAGTTTTTGCTTAAAGAAAATACTGCCTTAGTGTGGACAGTTCTTTCCATAGAGGGTTTCAAATTACCATTTCCTGCTGACAGTTGTGGAATGGGATTTGGAATCATTTTGCAGTGTTCTGAATGCTTTTGGAGATTTTGATCAGTGGTCTCCATGGAATGAGGGACCTGAGCCTAGAATCTTCATCAGATGCACTAGAATTTGTATTTACTATTTGTGTCTACTTTATATTTATGACCGAATAAATTATATTTTAATTGAATTGTGAATTGAGCAAAACGTTCATTAATCAAATAAATAGAATGAAATATGTGATTCTAGAGAGGTCTGTATATGTTGTTCAGATGTGGTAACATCAACCTTTAAAGGTGAAAAACAGCATATTTAGAAAATATGTCAATAAATAGAGTAAAAATATTACTTTTAAATTTTCTTAAAGAATGATGTATAAAAATTCTTTATTTTTTCTACTTTCTACTATTCTCTTATCCATCCATACAGTTTTGATCCTTAGAAGAATGCACAAGATTTCATATTTTATAAGCAATATCACTGATTTGATACCAAGAATATTGGACTTGTAAATTAGTCAAGAAACTCTAGACATTAAGCCCCGTTTGGGTAGGATCTGATATACTTTTGTATCTCTAAGGCTTAAGACAGAACTAAGACTCAAAAACATATTTGTTGAGGGAATGAAGTATCAAAATCTCCCAAGAGCAAACATGCTCTGTACCAGTAATTGTTTAATATACCAATGTGTTTTGATTTCCATCTATCAAGAACTTTATTGAGTTCCTCTCTGTGTCAGAGATATATTAAGCCCAAGAAGGTAAAGGTTATCCTTAATTCATGGTCTCGGTGATTCCTAATCCTGATTGTGTGATACCCTAGTCGGTTTCACTCTTATTCACTCTCAATTGTCTGTATGTAATCTGTATCATCTACCAATTTTAAAATACCCAATAGTACATGTCCTCCTTACAGTAGATGTGGGGTTGTCACACAAAAAAGTAAAATATCATGGGGTGACACAGTTCTAAAATACAAGAAAATCACAGCATTATTTTCATCTTATCTCAGAATGAGCTTCAGATTTCAGAATAAATAGAGAGCATAAGGGTTTACAATTTTAAATACTTATTTCAGGCCATGATATGTTCTGATATTTTCTTTTAAGGGAGAAGAAGGACCAATTGGACCCTTTGGAGAGCTGGGGCCAAGAGTAGGTATCATACAAATAATTTTTAAAAACTGCTTCCTTAATAAAACTACTGTTCTGTAAATGTTTTTTAATAGCACCAAATTTTAAGTTATAGCAAAAGACAAAAATTAAAACAAACTATATAGGCCGGCCCCACGGCACAGTGGTTAAAGTTTGGCGCACTCTGCTTTGGTGGCCTGGGTTCGTGGGTTCAGATCCCAGGCATGGACCTACAGCACTCGTCAGCCACACTATGGCAGTGAGCCACGTATAAAGTAGAGGGAGATTGGCTCAGATGTTAGCTCAGGGCTAATCTTCCTCAGCAAAAAAACCAAAACCAGAAACAAGAACAAACTATAGCCATACAATCCCTTCAGATAAAATAGGCCTATAACTGGAATTTTCTAGGGATATTTTAAATGATATTATGCTTACTAATTTACTTGTTCCTTCAGTAGTCTTATGGTTTTAGTAATTTGTGCAAATTATTTATAAAGTTTCTCAAAATGTAATAGGAAGCTAAATACCTTAGCCATTTTAGTAAAATTCTGGGAATTTCTAAGTGTGTCAGTAAAATTATGGGAAGCTAATAAGATGTATTTTCTGCCAAATACAAAATTCTGCCAAATTTTGTCTTCAGATAATATTCTGTGGTAATATGTGAATTACTTGTTTTCAAATCTTGAAAATGAATTATTTAAGAATTTGGGTATGCGTGCCCAAAAGTTTACATTATCATGAAGTAATGAAGGTGTGTGCATCACATTCATTTTAAGAGGCATTATTAGAGTCACATGAAATACATTTCATTCTTTTTTCTTGAGGCCATCATAACATACAGGTTCTTAAAACATTTTTACATTTAAGGAGACAATAATTCTTTCTTTCGCACCTCTACCTCATAGCACATGTACTGCTACTATCCCATTGAAAGAGAAAGAAGAATTTTTATTTCATTTTTTGTGAGGTGAGTTATATAACAGAAACACTATTGTTATACGAGCCCAGTATAATTGATCTTATTTAAAATTTACTTTTCTAGAAAACAGGAGAACCACGTTCATTTCTTGCCTACTCAGTCTTAACATTTGTTATTATTGCTGCCACTATTGGTTGAAGATCAATTTAGGGCTAGTATTGCTGTTAGTATGTCACATGAATCATCTCTAATCCTGAAAATAACCCTGCAAGATATTGTCCATATTTTTTAGGCATAAAAATAAGGCTTTAATATTATGTGCTCAAGCATAACATGCTCAACATAAACCTAGTCTGACAGAACTTAAACAGGACCAGAAACGATGACTCCAGTACTTATGCTCTGAATTGCTTGATTTCAAAGAGGTTATGAATGTGCTGATATCAGATTCCAGTGAGATTCTTTCCATAATGTAGATATGATGTATAATAATTTCTAATATACTGCAGTTCCTGAGGAATATTGCATTATTAAAGATGAAAGAAATATTCTTACTAAGGCTTTTTCCAACAGTGTGAATAAAACGTATTATTAAAATTTTTTGTAATTATAGACAAATCTAATAATTTAGATGCAACTGTATTTCTTCTATATGTGCAAATTGATTAGGAGCAACTGACATTTAACAATAATGGGATGATTTTTTATTCTTTGTTGTTCTTGGTAGGAAACCACTAGATAATTTCAAGCAAGATAGAGGGAAAAATTAGAACAACTTTTTGGGTGAAAGTCCTAAATATAATTTTAAGTTGCTGCAGTTTTTATATGTAGTCAAAACAGAATGAGAAATAGAGGGTTGTTTCGTTTTATTTTGTTTTAAGAAAGGAAAATATGAGAGTATTTGTTAATGGACAGGAATAATAAAATCCAAACCTGTAATGCCTAGTAGATATTATAAATTAGTGTTCTATTTAGCAATCTCTCGCCACACTTGCACTACTCCTAGATATGAATTTGTCACACACATTGGTTGAGGCATATTAATCTCCTTAAGCAAATCTTGTGTAGTGAGGTATAAGTTGTTTGATATTAGAAACCATGTACTATGGATTAGTCCACCCAATATCCAGGATGTTAACTTTCTGTCCTCCAGTGATCTTATCCTCTACTCTCTTCCACTACTAACTGTTGTGGTCCTACCCTTTACCTTGTCATTACCAGTGACAGCAGCCTCTCCTTATGTTCAATTTCAAACTTCTCACTTCCCAGCCATCATCCCCTTTCTTCCTAAGACATTGTCTCTTGTGATGAAATCTAACAGTCCTGGTAGGAATTTCAATCTATTGATCCTACCACCATTCTATTATTCCTTCTCTCCATGATCTCACATCCCTCCTCAGCATGCTTAAAACATTGTAATTATTGCACATAGTAGACAAACATCATAGGGTAAATGGTTAATGAGTATGATAAAATCCATTTATCAAATAATTTTTGAGTGTTTCATCTCATAGAATAGTCTCAATTTCCTGAATCTTAGGAAACTTTCAAAAATGAGAATGATTAAACATATCTCTTTTTTTCTGTTCTCTTCTAGGGAAAACCAGGTCAAAAGGGGTATGCGGGTGAACCAGGACCAGAAGGCTTAAAGGTAAAGCAGCTGACTTTATTACCATTATAATGTATAATTTGTAAAAAGATAACATTATGGCTCTTATAAAAGTATAAAATGACCATATGTCAAAGGTTTTATTCAACTCATTAATGAGGGAACCAGTAATATGTTAAAACTGCATCAAATAGCATATGAAAAGCTGTTTATCTTTATATCTATATCTACATCTATCTATAAATATGTATGGCTATGTCTGTATATCTATATCTACATCTATCTATAAATATCTATGGCTATGTCTGTATCTGTATTTTAATAGATATTCAATTTAATAAAGAAATGTTAAAGTTTGTGGTTAGATGCAGGACAATAAACGGTAAATTTTTGGGCTGTCTGCTCCACTGGTCAGAAATCTACATGTCAATATAACTCCATCAAAAAAAATTACACACAGACACTCACATATATATATATATATATATATATATATATCTTCACTAAGTCTGGGTCCTGGTCCTTTAGCCAGTAGTATACAGTGAGTCTGAATAAGTACATTCCGTGGATGGTCACTGGGTGGCCTTCACCCCTTTATGATGTTGAAAAGATATGTCACCTACTTTTTTGCCTTGTTTCCAAGTTTTGTATGATTTTTGTAACACCAACAAAGTAATGCAGTAGCTTTATATGTATGCACTCAGGTCTGAAAGAAATTAACTTTGAAGAATTGATGATTTATACAGATTTAAAATTTAGTGAAAGATTAAAAAGTATCACAGCATTATTGCAAAATTTCCTAAAGCTAGAGTTCATCATTTATGTTAAACTCATCATTTTTATAACTCTGGAATCTAAGGAAAAGCCAAACTCTTTTCAAGGTCAATTAATAAAGAAATATGAGGTAAAATATTTTTGAATTTATCAGCATGTCTATCTGTGGCTGCAGTTATCCTGGGGGAATAAGTATACCTGACCCTCAAGTTACATGCAAAAACCCCCAGAAAATCAAAGCACAGTATTGACAAACAGAAGACTTAATTCTCTTTTACTGAGATTAGTCTACATACTGCCAGATAGCTCTAAAAAATCCATCTATGAGCTACCATCTAGTCAAACTGGTAAGAAACTGAATCTCAGTGATTATTGACATCCTGACTCCTCCCCAGAATCACACCAGCATGTAGGTGTCCTCTGTGTTACCCAGGAGATGAGGGAAGTTCTTTAGGGGAAACTGGCACTCCTGGGGGAGCACTTGGGAATTGGTTAAGGGCCACCACTTTTCACAGAACCCTAGGATCTCTCTTCTCTCCTCGGGCCTGGGAAAATAGTCTCTCTCTCTCTCTCTCTCTCTCTCTTTCTCTCTCTCTCTCTCTCTTTCTCTCTATCTCTCTCTCTCTCTCTCTCTCTCTCTCTCTCTCTTTCTCGTTGCCCTCAAGGACAGTTCTCCTATCTTCAGGCTCTCTGAAAACTAAAGCAGGAATGCTGGTAATGTGCAAGCAACTTCTGCTTTCTGCTTGTTAATGCAGACCTCCCCTAAGACTACAAAGCACAGAGTCCATCTCCCTTGTAGGAATTTGAGAGGGCAATTGAGTAAAGAGGAGAAAATATAATAAAATTAATCATCTATATATTATCCCACCACAGATTTTCTATAAAAGCTGTCTAATGAACTGTCAGTTAAAAACTATGATTTACAACCTACTGCAACGCTTTATTCTTTACTGTTTCTCTAAATGCATACAGAAATTGAAAAGAAACTTTGTTTAGTCCTTGAAAGTTTATTTCAAGTTGATTACTCATTATGAATATTAGGTTTCAGTGCTTAAAATCAGCGCTATCCAGGGGCTGGCCCCGTGGCCGAGTGGCTAAGTTTGCGCGCTCCGCTGCAGGTGGCCCAGTGTTCCGTTGGTTCGAATCCTGGGCGTGGACATGGTACTGCTCATCAAACCACGCTGAGGCAGCGTCCCACATGCCACAACTAGAAGGACCCACAACGAAGAATATACAACTATGTACCGGGGGGCTTTGGGGAGAAAAAGGAAAAAATAAAATCTTTAAAAAAAAAAAAAATCAGCACTATCCAATAGAGTATATAATATGAACCACAGATGCGAAGCGCAGCAAAAAATTGAAAAGAAACAGGTGAGATTAACTGTAGTAATATATTTTCTTTAACCCAGCATACCAAAATATCATTTCAACATATAATCAACATTAAAATTATTAATGAGATGTTTTATATTCTTTTTTTGTACAAAGTCGTTGAAATCTAGTGTATATTTTATGCTTACATCACAGTTCAGTTCAGCCCAGCCAATTTCAAATGCTCAGTAGCCATATGTTATTAGTGGCTGCAATATTGTTCAGTGCAGTTTAACATTTTACTACTACACACTGCAATATAATTATTAATTTTTAGACAGCAATTGGTGATTTAATCATACATAGTCCTTCCTTATTTGTAGTTTTGCTTTCTGTAGTTTGTTACCCGTAGTCAGCTGCGGTCCAAAAATATTAAATGTGTGAGAGAGAGAGAGACCACAGTCACAGAACTTTCATTATAGTATATTCTTATAATTGGTCGATTTTATTATTAGTTATTGTTGTTACTCTCTTACTGTGCCTAATCTATAAATTATATATAAATTAAATTATAAATTAAACTTTATCATAGGTCTGTTTATCTGTATAGGAAAAAACATGGTATATATAGGGCTCAGGACTATCTGCGGTTTCAGGCATCCATTGGGGGTCTTGGAATGAATCCCCTGCAGATAAGGGGGGGTCTACTGTACATTCCTGTCAGAATAACTATACGTGGTACCCTGAACTTAATCTTCTACCTTTCATTCATCTACGCTTTTGTTCAGCTTCTGTTCATGCCATTCCTTGCCACCAAAATTGGTCCTTTCTCATCACCAGTGTAGCTATCACCTATTCTTCAGGGCCCAACCCAAATATAATTTCACAGTCCATTAGTTGAAATCGTTAGTGTTTGGATTTTCAAAAAGTAATATGGTGCATGTACTGTATTTTATTTAATACTGCCAGCAGGCTATGGGACAGCACACCATAAGTAGACAGGTTAATATTTCTGTGGTGAAATGTAAGGATATTCAGATTAATCAAAATAAATCAAGACTATAAATAGGCTCACCTAGATCAGTTAAAGCATTGCTGCCAAATAAATTCAGATTAGGTCAAGTTTGCCACCAAATGAGTTGTGAAAAACTGGCTTTTCAGACCTTTAGGGACTGCAAAATTGTGGTTAGGGTTATGAATGTACATTATTTTCCAGTGAAGTCAGCCCCAGCCGCACCAGCCCATGGGGTGGCTCTCCTGTGAACTCCGTTATTACCTACCTGTGGCACGTATTCTGTTCTGCTCGGCATCATGAGATGTCTTAGCTCCTGAAGCAAGTAGAGCATCCCTGTGGGCAAAGGCTTTATTTTTATTCTTAGTATCCTCCACAATGCCTACCACTCTGCCTTTTAAAATTACACCCCAATAAATATTTTTATTTTGAAAATTTGATTTGTGGGGCTGGCCCCGTGGCCGAGTGGTTAAGTTCACACGCTCTACTTCGGCGGTCCAGGGTTTGGCCGGTTCAGATCCTAGGCGCGGACATGGCACCACTATCAGGCCACGTTGAGGCAGCATCCCACATGCCACAACTAGAAGGACCGACAACTGAAAATGTGCAACTATGTACTGGGGGGATTTGGGGAGAAAAAGCAAGAAAACAAAAAGAAGATTGGCAACAATTGTTAGCTCAGGTGGCAATCTTAAAAAAAAAATTTGATTTGTGAAAGTGTTTTAAAAGTGATTAAAAGCCATAAATAGAAGAAAGTAACTTAAGAAAATAGATTATTACTGTTTGAATGAAAATAGAGGAAAGACAGCATTGCATAGAAATACTGTAACATTTTTGAATAACTGAGATTTTCTTTGCCATTTTCTAAGTTATGACTAAACAATTACGTTAAAAATAAAAACAGAAGTAATGTCATGAGTAATCTTGTTTGAAAAATAATCATTTTTGCAACTTTACATTTTTTACTAACAGGGAGAAGTAGGAGATCAAGGAAACATTGGAAAGATTGGGGAAACAGTAAGCTTATTTTATACTCTTATTTTCATTTTTTAAATCATTTGTAAGTATTTTTAGGAATCATGTTAGCCATGATCTGTGCTTATAAAATTCAGAATACAAAATTCTTATCCACTGCAAATTTAAACACACTTGTGTGACAAATAAAACCTATACAAAAGAGAAATGAGAGAAAACAGTACTGATATTTTTGTCCAATGTAAGTTATTTTTATGATCTCAAGAGCATTTCTGTTTCTAATATTTGATTTAATTTTAGTTCTGATCATTTCAATCTAAATTTGACATTAACATGTTTCAGTATTAAAAAGCTACAAGTTATCAAACCGTAAAATAGTTTAATAGTTTGAAGATATTTTTCCTTAGCTTTGAAAGATTGGAGTAAACCAAGGGTTAATGAATTGGAAAGCATATTATAATTTCTTTCCTCAAAAAAATTTGACTTATTTAAATTTACATTACTGTGAAAGTAGGAGGCTTCATGTTTTATTTGAATTAGATATTTTACAAGCAAATTTATTTTCTACAATGGGGAGAGCCAGCTAAAATATTCTCTAACAAATTAATCTGCATAACATATATAAAGTGGTAACTTAAATTAACACAAGGGAAGTGAATTTGTTTACAAAGAGTCACAAAGCAAGTGGTACCATTTAATGGGTTAAATGAGCAAATTCAATTCCCTATAACCTATCTTATAACTTAAATAAAAGTAAAATTTTCTAAAAACTTGTTTTATAAGCTTAAGTAAACAGTTATATTTTCTGGTCTTGTAATAAAACAGCAATACATTTCAGATACCTTTTTTTTTGTCATTAATTATTAATAAAAACAGAGGATTCATTTAGTGTTAAAAGATCATTACCATGCCAATTAATGCTGACTTCACTAGAACGCGAACTTTTTGTTCTTGTTTTTACTGAGAAGGGAAATTTCGATGGAGTATTTATATCAATTAGATTATTCAAGATTTCTCATCAAATATAATTGTTACTCATATTTCTCTAAGGTCACTCAAAGAAGTTAAATGCTGCCATTTCTGAGTGACAAATTGCTTAAGAAATACATATAAATTATAATTAATAGCCAAAATTAAAATACCAATAAAGAGCATCTTTTCTTAAAATAACACTTGTTTATCAAGCTTCTAAGTGTTATTTCCTGGTAGTCTAGTGGTTAAGATTCAGCGCTCTCACTGTCGAGGCCTGGGTTTGTTTCCCAGTCGGGGAAGCACACCACCTGTCTGTCAGTTGTCATACTGTGGCGGCTCTGTGTTGCTGTGATGCTGAAAGCTATGCCACCAGTATTTCAAATAGCAGCAGGGTCACCCATGATGGAGCTTCTAGACTAAGACAGACTGGAAAGAAGGACCTGGCCACCCATTTCCAAAAAAATTGGCCGTGAAAATCTTGTGAATAGCAGCAGAGCATTGTATTGTCTAATATAGCACCGGAGGGTGAGAGGATGGCACAAAAAGACCAGGCAGGGTTCCTCTCTGCTGTACATAGGGTCCCTAGGAGTCAGAATTGACTCAAGGGTACTAACAACAACAAAGTGTTATTTACTTAATAGTGTTGGATTCGTTCCACACAGTGCCAGAACCCATCACCAGTGCTGTCCAAAGAGGAAATGGACTGTCTTGGCAGGTAGTGGATTTCTGTTGGAGGGAAATTAACATTTATTGATCATTTGCTATTTGCCAAGCATAATGCTAGGAGATGTTTCATATTGTGGCATTTCATTTACTTCTTAAACAATTTTAAAAGGTGCAGCTTGCTATTCCAGTTTTTGAAATAAGGAAACTGAAGCACAGTAAATAACACGTTCAAAGTTACATGGCTAATAAATTGCTGAACTGAGATTTAAACCCAGACTTCTAACTCAAAATCCAAATCTCAAAAGCCAGTATTACCATGCTGGGAGGTTTTTTTCCCAGCTTTACTGAGATATAATTGACAAATAAAATGATAAGATATTTAAAGTATACATGATGATTTGATACACGTATACATTGTGAAAGGATACCCCCCCCCGCCCCCATCAAGTTGTTAACACAGCTGGGGATGTTTAAATATTAGTTGAACAGCCACTTGGCTTAGATGTTGTAGAGAGGTTATAAGCATCCAATAAGTTTTCAGACAAAAGAACGTTACCAACTTTGAGATTCCATCTTTCTCATTAAGGATAGGAGATAGAGGCTTTTAAAAAACCTCAATGGCTGTATTGAGTTAATTAAAATATATAAAATGCCTAAAGAATATTTTTGGCTCTTGATAATTCCCAGCTTCTGTTTTAGCTTATTAATTTCAAAGTCTTGGAAATATAGTTCTTCTAATCCAGAGTTCTGTTAAAACAAAACTCTCAAGAGATATGGGAAGATATGGTTGCACTTCGTGACATCAGTCGTGTAATTTTGGGATATCTAAGGTTAATTGTAATCACATAGCTAATTTTTACTTTTCCAAATCTTTTTGTACAGTCATTTAATTGCCTTTAACTGGAGCTCCTCCAGTTTTATTTGTTTCTTTCTAGATTTATACTAATTAGAAGTCAATTTGTGCCAGAGCACAGCAGTCCCATCTATGTTTCATGCGTGTATACCTCTTAGATTCATCTACTGTAAGCAAAGAATTAATGTCTATAATTGTGCCCTAAATGTCTCTAATTTCAAGTATGCCCCCTCATCATCTTCATTCTAGCATTATTTTTTACAAATAAATCTGGAACTATCCCACCTTAATTGCCAGTCCTCTCTGTCTTTAACTTTCTAGTATGAAAGTATTGAAGAACTGTAAAAGAGAAAGGAATGTACTTTTTTTTCAAGAGACCAGAATTAGTATCAGTAGACAGACGTTATTGAGGAACAGACATGTAAGGGGTAGACGTTATAAGGGAACGAATTTTTTTTGTAGGCAAGAATATTTTAATAGAATTTCTGACACTGGCTGAAACAGACTCTTCCATAGAGTAACTCAACACATCATTCTTAGAAGGTTTTGGTGACTTTCTTCAATCATTTATTCAGCAGGTATTTATATTTATATTCAATCACATTCATTGAACATATGATCGCTGCCTTCATGAAACTTAGTCTCTTGGAGTTTTGACAGACATTAAATAAATAATCACATGAAGAAATATACAATTATAAACTGTGATACATTCTGTAGAGGAAAAGTTTAAGGGACTATGACAAGGGTGCCAAATTTAGAGCAGGAGATGAGAGAAGACTGTTTTGAGGAAATGACATGAATTGTGACCATAAAGAATGGTATGAGTGGGCCTGCCTGGTGGTGCAGCGGTTAAGTTCGCACGTTCCGTTTCCCAGCGGCCCGGGGTTCGCCAGTTCAGATCCCAGGTATAAACATGGCACCGCTTGTCAAGCCATGCTGTGGCAGGCATCCCATGTATAAAGTAGAGGAAGACGGGCATGGATGTTAGCTCAGGGCCAGTCTTCCTCAGCAAAAAGAGAAGGATTGGTAGTAGTTAGCTCAGGGCTAGTCTTCCTCAAAAAAAAAAAAAAAAATGATATGAGTTAGCTAGGGAAGAGTGGAGAGAAAGAACATTCCTGGAATATGCAGTGTAACATGCAACCTTTGCCACTTACCTTGCTTTAGAGAAACTTCTTAATTTCTCTATGTGTTTTCTCAACAGTAAAAGAATGAAAATAACTACCTTGTAGAGTTTCTTGTGAGGATTAAACGTGGTTGTACACTTAAAGCACTTAGCACAGTCAGTCACAGTAGAAACCTGATAAATGTTAGCTGTAATGGTGGTGGTGGTTGCTGTATGTGATGGTCCTAAGTGGGAGAATGTTTAGCTGTTTTGAGGAACTGAAAGAAAGCCAGTGTGGATAGAGTTTGGTGAGCCAAAGGAAAGGCAGCATGAAGTGACATTAGTGCAGGAGATAGGGGCCAAGTCATTCAGGGCCATGTTCATTGCTTTGGACTTGATCCTAATGTAAATGGAAAATCATTGAAGTATTCTAAGTAAGCCAATGACATGATTTAATTCGTGTTTTAAGGTCACTCTGGTTGCAGTGGATTGGGAAATTGGAACATGGCTGTGAGGAGCAGAAGTAGAAGAGAGTAGCCAGTTAGGACACTATGGCAGTAATCTAACTGAGAGAGAAAGATGACTTGGGCCAGGGGGATGGCAATGGAGATAAGAGAAGTGGATGTATTTGAAATATATCTGAGGTGATAGTTTGGACATAGTCTGCAAAAAAGGGGAACGATTCTAGTCTCCAGCGTGTAATAGGCCTTTGATAACTAAATTATTTATGATTTATCAGGAATATTCTGGAAGCATAAAGGATTGGTATATATGATGTCTAAGGATAATTCCAATTCTGAGAATCTATAGCTCTTTTCTAAGAATTTTAATGTTCTCCAGTCTTCCTCTTACCTGCCAATTTGGCTTCCTTTGTCTGGCTCTCCTCCAGTTTAATTATGTCTTTCTGGAGTTGGAGCAAACAGAATTAGACTAAATATTTTAGAGGCAACAGCTCCACAGCCTTCTCCATGAGTAGGATAATAACTTCTATTATGTTTTCTTTATTGTTGATTCTCCTCAAAACCATGCAGGCTTTTTCCTATAGCAGGAAACTGAGATGTCTTTGGAAAACAATCAGCAGTCACTCCTAAGATCCTTTTCTGTTTTCTTACTTTAAGTATAAAATTTGGATTTTGTTTCATAGAGTGTCCTTTATTACATTAAGTTTCAGTTGCCACTTTTCTGCCCACTTGAAGAGGTTCTTATGATTGTCCTATAGTCTGGCCACATTGGTTTCTCTCTTAAAATATAACCCAACCATTTGATTCCACCTCATTTCTTCCTTAATTTATCAGTTTAGTAAGATTTCATAAGCAATCTACTGTGTCTTCTGTTTTTCTGCCTGCCCTCTGGTGTGCGAGTGTATAGTAAAAGACTGATGACAGAAAGGAAGAGGAAGAGGAAGAGGAAGGGTCATGGATAATCCTCAAAATCAGATATTCCACTTCTCAGTACAAATCCTTTAGAATCATAGAGCTTCTGATGGCTGATTCTAAGGTGAATTATGGCCAGTTCATTCAAGTTCATTCAGAGGAGGAAGTAAAAGGAAGGAAATCTATTTATTGAAGACCTATTATCTCATTTAATTTTGAAATAACCTTTGTAAGATAAGTCTTACTACCACTCTGTAAGTGAGGAAACTGAAATTTATTGAAGTTATGTGGTGTGTTCAAATTCCTACAGCTAGTAGACAGAATATCTGGGTTTCAAATCTGAATTTTCTGCTTCCAGTTCCAAGATTCTTTTCTGTGTCAAGCAATACTTAGTTTGTCCTGTCTTTAAGTGGAAACTTGAAGTGCATCCTTGGGAATCAGTGGTTAGAAAGATTTGGAAAAGGGCAAAATAAAATTTTACCCTGTAATCTCCTAAGTCAAGCTGGCAATTAAATTTTAAAATATTGTCAAATGTTATTAGTTTCTGAGAGTCAGTGAAACAATTTAACATATTTAAAATGCAATCAGCACAGATTTTGAAAGATCTGGAAGCAAATATTTTAGAAATGCTCAACACAAAACCTCATTTGATACAGTGGTTAGTTTTGCTGTTCTCTGGTAGCATTACAATGATATTATTGTCAAACCTGATGCAAGTTGATTTGGTTCAATGAGGTCCATTTTTCCTTTCATTAAGAGCAGAATGCCAGCTTTAGATGGACCCATCTAAATCATAAAAAGTGACTCATATTTTCTTGACAAAAAGTCCCAGAAGCTGACAGGACGGTACCATTTAGCCAAACAGGAAGAACAAAGTAAAACTCTATCAACTGCCCCTATGCAGGGCCTCTGTAGCCTCAGTACCGTTGTCTTATAAAGGGTAATCTACCCCCTCCTGCTTTCAAAGCTGTCATGTATCTCCTACGTGGCAGGGAGTGGTAATTTTTCTCAGAGAATGGAAAGTTATACAAAGTGTATATCCATGATACATTCCATCATGAGAAGGATGTTTACCTGAATATGATAAAAATAGCTACCATTTCGTGAAAATCTGTGATATGCCAGATACTTTACATATATTATATCATTTAATTCTCACAGAGACCCAGGGAAATAAAAATTATTCCTATTTTATACAAAAGGAAACATGTTTCAGAGAAGTTAAGAAACTTGTCCAAGGTCAGATAGTGAAGTACCAGAGCTGGGATTGCAAAGGGGTGATTGCTAACTTCTCCATGTCACCCTGCTTCCTCTTAGCAATGAGGTGAACATTTCCAATTGTCTTTTTAACAAATATATATTGTCCTGTCATTACTCTGTGAAGTTAGAGATTATGGGGACCCACGTGCCACACTGTAGTTTGAGAAGCATCTCAAAAAGATGGATGTGTTAAAATTGTTATGTCTTAGGATCATGTATTTGACATTTCTCATGTTTGAAATGTCTAACTAGTATCTCTTATTTGATTAAGAAGCCACAGTGAATTAATTTCACTATAGTATTAAGTCTATGATGGTGAAGAAAATCAGAAATAAGTATAAATGAGTGAAATCAAAAATGAAGATACAGAAAGTGTGTGGACCTATCAATGGATATGGACAGAGAAGATTCATGACGTTGCAATTACAAGTAAATTGAAGGGAAGTGAATTAAAAAAGACAATTCTACTAAACCTATCATTCCTTGTAAGCGAGGTACAGGTAACTCCAAGATAAACTATTACTTTATACATATGATGCTAATAATTTTTAATTGCAGACACAAGAGATTTATCTAAGAAAATGGAGTCAGCAAATTCTAGGAACAGTTGACGTGCTTACCAAGATGGAAGCTCCTTTGAGCTATAAGATATACTATTTTCTTGACATTTATGACATCTCTTTGTAAAAAGCAAAGTAAATTATTGGGATAATAACAAATATTGTGTTAGATGTGGTCCTACAGAACTTTTTTTCTACAGCTATGAAAGTTAGGGAGTATGGGAAAATGAAGACTACAGAATATTGTTCATATCACAAAACTAAATGTGATAAGAGGTAGACCAAGATTAAATTACATGTAAGTGGTTATTAAGGGGAAACCAACAAAAATGAAAAAAAATTCATATGCCTAAGATAAAAGCTAAAAGTCAAAATTTCTATCTATGGGAAAAATGAATGATACACATGATGCTGTGCTACAAGTTAAAAACACAGAAGTTATTGAAAGCCAAACATGTTTGAGACATACTTTGTTTTTATATTAAGTATATTTTTCTTTTATCCTTATTAAATATGCATTTAGTGACTATTAAAAAGTAAAATATTCTAGGAAAAAGAATAAGATCCAACATTTATAGAGTAATATACGGAACACAGTATTTTTCATATGTATCATATTAAAGAGTAATAAACAGGGGCTGGCCCTGTGGCTGAGTGGTTAAGTTTGCACGCTCTGCTTCCGTGGCCCAGGGTTTCACCAGTTCAGATCCTGGGCACAGACCTGGCACCTCTCATCAGGCCATGCTGGGACGGCATCTCACATAGCAGAACGAGAAGGACCTACAACTAGAATATACAACTATGTACTTGGGGGGCTTTGGGGAGAAGGAGAAGAAAAAAAGAATAATAAACAAGAGTACCCTTCTTAGTCTAATAAAGCTTCTTAGACTGCCCAAATTAGAATAGCAATAAACTACTTCAAAGGAATCAAATAAAAGAGAAACTAAAATGGAACTTTATGCTTCCAAATATAAAACAATAACGTCAGCCTCTTTCAGATGTGAACATTTAGTGTGCTTACTTCCTGGGGTGCTGAGCTTGTTAGCCTCCTAAGGAAACATGAACTTGGTCACTCTACCTATTTTAGAATTGATAGAAGTAATTATGTCCTAGTTCCTGGTTTTTAAGGATTTACTCCTAGAGATTATTTTTAAAAATCACACTCAATGTAATTCTGTATTTGAGCCTGGATCGTTAAGATTCAGAATACAAATAGGTTTAAAGATTATTATCCTATGATTTGAAGTAAATTAATTGTCTAAAAGTACGTGTATCTCACATGTTTCTCTTCATGTACTTATATTTCTGTGTTCTGGAAGGATATTGTGATTTCTTATAGCCAACAAAAGTGAAAGACACTGGTAAACTAATTTTCATTTATTTGTTCTATCATTCGAAAGATACTTACTGAACACTTACTATGTGCTAGATACACAGCTAAATAAGGCTTGATCCTTACATGATTTACCATCTAGTAAATGGCTAAAAAATTCTACAAATAATTTTGTCAAAACATTAGTCCTGTTATATAAGATAAGAAAAAGAAGTAAAAAATTGTTTCGACAACTACCGTAAGGATGTGCATGTCTATAGAGAAACTCCAGTTTTGTTTGGCTAAAAACATATTACTGTTCTCTTAGGGAGGAATGCTACGAAGTGGTGATGTCAGCTTTTGAGGAGCTTTTGAGCAGCTCTAAATTTCTATATAAGAAGAAGTCTGGGGGTGGCACTTTGATTGGAAGAGGCTGCTAAGGGACTCCCCTTGAAGCTGTACTTTCATAGAAACTACATTATTTTCATTTGTTACTAGTGCACTATTTTATTGTTATTTAGATATTTGCACATCAGTAAAAATAGCAAAGATTTCTAATGATGCTTTTATGCTCAGAATTTATAAGATGAAGAATACATCACTTGCTCATCTCAAAGAATAAGATGGACTGATGGAAGTAATGGTGAGACCAGGGTACAGGTGTCACCTTGGGCTACCTGTTGGCACTACCACGCTTACAGAAGATGAATGCAGAATTAGAATCTGAGAGAAAGGCGAGTGAACAATCTTTGTGGTTCTTATTTTTTTTAATTATTTAAGATCTACATAACCAATGTACTAAATTTTGAAATTTAAGGGTTACATTCATTCCAGAACAGGGGTCAGCAGACTTCTCTATAAAGGGCCAGTATTGTATATTTTGGGTTTTCAGGCTAAAGGATCTCTGTCACAACTGCTCAGCTCTGCTGTCGTAGTGCAAAGCAGTCATAGACAATTTGTAAGTGAATGAGTCTAGCTGTGTTTCCAATAAAACTTTATTTATAAAAAGAGACAGTGGGCAGGATTTGGCCTACAGGCTGTAGTTTGCCCTTTCCTTTTCTAGAAAGTTATACTTTACCTGGGGTACACCAGTTTTTATTAAATGAATCTGCCATATGCAATTCTGCTTCATTAGTCTTCTGTTATTAATGAAAAAAATCACTAAATGCAAATGTGATTTCTTCAACTCAGAGAACAGATTCAAACTAGCAAAGAGGTTGTGTTGCTACCATGCATTGATTTTGTGTACTAAGTGTGAACATAAGGAATTAATTTGCATTTATATGTAGACCACGTGTATATCTAACGTACTCCACTGGAATTTATCTTTTTTTTCCTTAACAAACACTTAAGAATCTTACCAACAAATATTTTCCAAAAACAATGAAATCTACTCTTTATGTGCACATGTTCGCTAGAAACATTTTTATAAACGTTATACATGTTTTTTTCAAGTCCTATTTTAAGGGTCAAAGGATTTCCACATATTAAGTTTTAGTGAGTTTTTCTTTCATTACTTTGGAAAAATTTCTAAGACAATGTCATTAGACTTACATTTCCCATTAGGTTGAGATATTTTCCATTTGCGCTTTATTTTCTGTTTATGAAACATCTGTTTTTTTTCATCAGTTCAACAAAGCAGCCTGATGGGGGAGCATCACAACATTTTTGTTCAAAAAGATATATGGAACCTTTGATGTTCTTCTTTTGGCTATAGGGAAAGCAATTAGCTACAATCTGGATTGTATTTTTACCACAAATAGAGCCAGCTTTGTGTTTTATAGAAAACTTTTTATAAATATGTAACCTTTTCACTTCTTCAGTCCCAAGTAGAAAGATACTAGCTGCTGAGATACAAAGATTATATGCTCAGTTTTTTGGGGGTTTTTAAATGAATGAGTTTTGGAAAAACTCTATGTGACAAAATCTATGTTTCTCTGGTGTGTTGCTTATACCCTTAGAAATAAAATCAATTTACGATCACTAAAACCAGGAAAGGCCTAGATGATATAAGCTCCTCCAAAAATGCTAGGGGGATGGGCCGTAGTAGATTATAAGTGGGAGATGAGTCTGTAGTGGCCTGCAGAAGATAGATTGTAAGAATTTTTCATCCTGACTTTCAAGATTTCCCATGATATATCTGTCAGCTATCTTTGTCGTCGTTATTTCTCACACTTCCCAACTTTCTAGGCCAAACCAGGCCAGTCGATGTTCGTTGAATGAAATCCACTTACTTATGCCTTTGTTTGAGATTGTTTCTGCCACCTCTAAAGACCGTCACTTTCCCACTCCCTTACTGCCTTGCATCAACTTTCAGTATCCATCTTAAATCACCCGCTCAACTATGAAGTCTTTTCTGGTCTCCCTGCCCAATTAGATTCAATCTCTTCTTTTGTTAAGGCCTTCAGCACTTTATCTACATTATTATGGTCCTTAGCTTATTTTGCTTTATATCATAGCTACTTTTTAATTTAAACTATCTCTACAGAAAACTGTCTCCCACAGCAATAAGCACATGCTTTATATATTGTACATTGACAAAAAGTATGTTTTATATGATGAACTGAGATAAATTAAGAAATGCAAGGTATTTTTTCTAATTTATTTGCTACTGGCTGTGTCCTAAGAGGACTTTAGTGTGCTTGAGTTAAGTCTGAAAATAGGACATATTCTTGTGAGACAGTCAGAGTAAGGAAGGGTATTTCAAATGGGAACAACATGAGAACAAAACATGGAGGCATGAAAGATCTGGAATATTTGTAGAACTGTGTTGTAAGCAGTTCACAATGGCTGGAGGAAGGTAAGGCACAATGGGTCACAGCTCACCTGCCTCTTATTACTTATCTCTAATGTCCTTCCCATCTTTTCTGGCTCACAAATACCTTCTCTTCTTCCACAAGTCAACTCAAGCATCACTTCCTCCAAGCCTTGATTTGCATTACGCTCTGTATCTTACATGTGCATCTATCATTTATTGCCCTTACTTATTTACATGTCTTTCCAGTACTAAACTAAGTCCTTTAAGGACCAGGGTTTGTGAAGCAAAACATAAATCATGAAGTGTAACTTCTGTTTAAGAAATCAATAATAGATGAGGTAAATCCAAAAGCTTCCTCTGATCTGTAGTTTTCTTTAAAGGTAAAAATTGTGCCTCAAACTCATTGAGTTCAAATCTGTATTTGTCACCTCTCTTCCAAAATCCATTCCAACTCTTCCTCTCAGCATTTTTTTTGAGGTCTTCCACTTCTTTATATTATCAAAAATCATTCAGAATGTCAAGTAATAAAATTTTCCATTATATCAGTTCATTGTTTTCAGCTTTATTGAGATGCAGTTGACAAATGGGTGTGTAAACTGTAGAATGTCATCATTTGGTATACAGTCATACCTTGCTTAGTGACAGGGTTACATTCTGAGAAATGGGTTGTTACGTGGTTTTTCCTTATGTGAACATCATGGAGTGTACTGAAGGGGAACAACATTTGCCACCCCAAAATGCGTCTCTTTAACACGAGGATTGTTTTAGGCTGACTTATTTTTAAGAAACAAAAGACTCAGACAGGTTTTCTTGTTACCTTCCCCTTAGCTGCCTAAAAGAATTCAGATTAGAAAAACCTGTCTCAGGAAGAAACCTGTCACCTTAGCACAACATGAACTAGGTGCCAGACAGGGAGGCACCTAAAAAAGCCTGTTTGTCGTTCTCCCCTCTGTGTTCTTCTGTTTCTGTGTGACCAAACACTTGTCTTTCAAATGTTTGCTCCTTTTCACCTACCTGTGAATTGCCTTCCTTTCCTTTAAGGTCCCTGACTCTCCCCACCCCCAACATCTTCTTTTGTCTTTAGCTGAGGTATTTAAGTCGAGGGCTTCAGCCATTGTGGCAAGTTACTCAGTTTTCCTGGGTTTCTCCCATGTATATGTGTTATTGAACTTTTGTTTGTTTTTCTCCTGTTAATCTGTCTCATGTCAACTTAATTCTTAGATGAGCAAGAAGAACCTAGAAGGGTAGAGGAAAATGTCTTCCTCTCCTACAGGACTTAGCACAAACCTAGATGGTATAGCCTAGGTTATATGGTAGTAATCTTATAGGACCATCATCCTATATGCAGTTCATCATTGACTGAAACATCGTTATGTGATGCATGACTGTATATATACATTGTAAAAGGGTTCCCCTGTCGAGTTCGTTAACACATCCGTCACCTCACATATTTTACCTTTTTGTGTGTGTGTGTGAGAACATTTAAGTTTTACTGTCTTAGAAAATTTCAATTGTACAATCATGGTTATCAACGGTAGTCACCATGATATACATTAGGTCCTCAGACCTTATTCATCTTATAACTGAAAGTCTGTACCCTTTTACCAGCTTCTCTCTATTTACTGCCCCCCACCCCTAGCCCCTGGCAATTAGTTCTCTACTTTCTGTTTCTGTGAATTCAACTTTTTTTCTTTTTTTCAAGATTCCACATGTAAGTGATACTATGCAATATTTGTCTTTCTCCATCTGGCATATTTTACTTAGCGTAGTCCTCTCCAGATTCATGCATGTTGTCCCAGATGACAGGATTTCCTTCTTTTTCAGGGGTGAATAAGATTCCTGTGTGTGTGTGTGTGTGTGTGTGTATCATGTTTTCTTTATCCATTCATATATTGACACACACTTAGGTTGTTTCCATATCTTGGCCATTGTGAATAATGCTGTTGTGAACATGAGAGTACAGATATCTCTTTGAGATAATGATTCATTTCTTGTGGATAAATACTCAGAAGTGGAATTGCTGGATCATAGGGTAGTACTATTTTTAATTTCTTGGGAAACTTCCATACTGTTTTCGATAGTGGCTGCACCAATTTACGTTCGCACCAACAGTGCACAAGTGTTCCCTTTACTCTACATCCTCACCAGCATTTGTTATTTCTTGTCTTTTTGATAATAGCCATCCAAACAAATGTGAGGTGGTATCTCTTTGTAGTTTTGAATTGCATTTCCTTCATGATTAGTGATTCTGAGCACGTTTTCATGTACCAGTTGGCTACTTGAATTTCTTCTTTGGAAAAATGTCTATTCAGATCCTTTGTCCGTTTTTTTAATTGGATGATTTCTTCTTGATATTGACTTGTATGAGTTCCTTGTATATTTTGGATAGTAACCCCTTATTGAATATATGGTTTGCAAATATTCTCTCCCATTCCATTTTTCATTTTGGTGATGGCGTCCTTTGCTATGCGGTAGCTTTTTAGATTGATGTAGTCGCACTTGTTTTTGCTTTTGTTGCCTTTGCTTTTGGTGTGAAATCCAAAAAATATTACCAAGACCAATATCAAGAAGCTTATCCCTATATTTTCTTTAGGAGTTTTATGGAAAGTTTCAGATCTTATAGTTAAATTTCTAACCCATTTTGAGTTGGTTTTTGTAAGAAAGAGGTCCAGTTCCATTCTTTGCATGTGACTATACAGTTTTCCCAACACTGTTTAGTGAAGAAACTGTCTTTTCCCAGTTGAGTATCCTTGGCTCCACTGTCAGAAGTCAATAGACCACATATGCATGGGTTTATTTCTGGGCTCTCTGTTCTGATGATCTATGTGACTCTTTTTATGGCAATACCATTGTATTATCATTATTACACCTTTGTAATATAGTTTGAAATCTAAGAAGTATGATCTCTCCAGCTTTGTTCTTTTTTCTCAAGATTGCTTTGACTGTTTGGGATCTATTGTGGTTCCATACAAATTTGGGGACTTATTTTAAAATTTTCTGTACAAAGTTGCCATTGGAATCTTTGTAGAGATTACATTGAATCTGTAGACCACTTTAGGTAGTATGGCCATTTTGCCAATATTAATTCTTCCAATCCATAAACATGGGATGTTTTTCCATTTATTTGTGTTTTCTTCAATTTCTTTTATCAGTTTCTTACAGTTTTCAATATATGGATCTTTTACATCCTTGGTTAAAATATTCCTAAGTATTTTATTCCTTTTGATGCTATTGTATATGAGATTTTCTTAATTTCTCTTTCTGATAATTCGATGTTGATGTACAGAAATGTAAGTGATTTTTGTATTTTGATTTTGTATCCTGAAACTTTACTGAAGTTGTTTATTAGTTCTAACAGTTTTTTTTAATGGAATGTTCAGGGTTTTCTATAATATCATGTCATCTGGAAATAGAGACAGTTTTACTTCTTACTTTCCAATTTTGATGCCTTTTCTTTCTTTCTTTCTTTCTTTTTTTTTTTTTTTTTTTTTTTTTTTTTTGCCTAATTGTCTGACTAGGACTTCTAGTACTATGTTGAATAAAAGTGATGAGTGTGGGCATCCTTGTCTTGTTCCTGATCTTTTTTTTTCTTTCTGCTTCTTTTTCTCCCCAAATCCCCCCAGTACATAGTTGTATATTCTAGTTGCGGGTCTAGTACGTGGGATGCTGCGTCAACGTGGCCTGACGAGTGGTGCCATGTCTGCACCAAGGATCTGAACCAGCGAAACCCTGGGCTGCCGTAGCAGAGCACACTAACTTAACCACTTGGCCACAGGACCGGCCCCTTGTTCCTGAACTTAAAGGAACAATTTTAAAACTTCAACCACTGGGGGCTGGCCCAGTGGCACAGTGGTTAAGTTCACACATTCTGCTGTGGTGGCCCGGGGTTTGCCAATTTGGATCCTGGGTGTGGACATGGCACCACTTGGCAAACCATGCAGTTGTAGGCGTCACACATACTTAAAAAACAAAAGTAGAGGAAGATGGGCAAGGATGTTAGCTCAGGGCCAGTCTTCCTCAGCAAAAGGAGGAGGATTGGCAGCAGATGTTAGCTCAGGGCTAATCTTCCTCAAAAAATAAAACAAAAAAGAATAAACCTTCAACCATTGAATATGATGTTAGCTGTGGGCTTATCATATATGGCCTTTATTATGTTGAGGTGTGTTCCCTCTATACATAGTTTATTGAGAGTTTTTGTCATGAAAGGATGTTGAATTTTGTCAAATGCTTTTTCCGTATCTATTGAGATGATCATATGATTTTTATCCTTCATTTTGTTAATGTGGTGTATCACGTTGATTGATTTACAGATGTTGAACCATCCTTACATCTATGGAATAAATTCCACTCAATCGTGACACATGATACTTTTAATGTATTGTTGAATTCAGTTTGCTAATATTTTGCTGAGAATTTTTGTGTTTACATTCATCAGGGATATTAGCTTGTAATTTTCTTTTCCTGTAGCCTTCTTTTCTGGCTTTGGTATCAGGGTAATGTTGGCATCATAAATGAGTTTGGAAGTGTTCCCTCTCTTTCTCTTTCTTGGAAGAGTTTGAGAAGAATTGATATTAGATCTTTAAATGTTTGGTAGACTTCACCAGTGAAGACATCTGGTCCTGGACTTTTGTTCTTTGGGCAGTTTTTCATTACTGATTTTATCTCCTTAGTAGTAATTGGTCTGGTCATATTTTCTGTTTCCTCATGATTCAGTCTTAGTTTAAGTTGTATGTTTCTAGGAATTTATCCATTTCTTCTAGGTTGTCCAATGTTTTGGCGTATAATGGTTAGAGTGGTCTCCTATGATACTTTGTATTTCTGTGGTATTGGTTGTAATGTCTTCTCTTTAATTTATAATTTTATTTATTTGAGTTCTCTTTCTTTTTTTGGTGAGTCTAGCTAAAAGTTTGTCTATTTTTTTTTTATCTTTTAAAAAAATCAGCTCTTAGTTTCAATTATCTTTTCTGTGGTCTTTTTAGACTCTATTTCATTTTTTCCCACTCTGCTTTTGTTATTTCCTTTCTTTTACTAGCTTTGGACTTAGTTTGTTCTTCTTTTTCTAGTTCCTTGAGGTGTAAAGTTAGGTTATTTATTTGGGATCTCCTTCCTTTCTGAATGTAGGCATTTATCACTATGAACATCCCTCTTAGAACTGCTTTTGCTGCATCACATAAGTTCTGGTATGTTATGTTTTGATTTTCATTTGTCTCAAGATATTTTTTGATTTCTGTTTTGATTTCTTCCTTGACCCATTGGTTGTTCAGTAGCATATTGCTTAATCTCTATGTATTTGTGAATTTTCCAATTTTCTTCTTTTAACTGATTTATAGTTCATACCATTGTGGTTGGAAAAGATGCTTGATATGATTCCACTTTTCTTAAATTCATTAAGACTTGTTTTGTGGCCTAACATGTGATCTGTCCTGGAGAATGGTCCCTGCACATTTGGAAAGATGCATATTCTGCTGCTGTTAGGTGGAATGTTCTGTTTATATCTGTTAGGTGCATCTGGTCTAACATGTAGTTTAAATCTAATGTTTCCTTATTAATATTCTGTCTGGATAATCTATCCATTGTTGAAGGTGGGGTATTGAAGTCCCCTGCCATTATTGTATTGCTGTCTATTTCTGCCTTCAGATCTATTAATATTATATATTTAGGTTCTCCTATGTTGAGTGCATAAATATTTACAAATGTTATATCATCTTGATGATTTGATTCCTTTATCATTATACAATGACCTTCTTTGTCTCTTGTTATAGTCTTTGGCTTAAAGTCTATTTTGTCTGACATAAGTATAGCACCTCTCCTTTCTGTTAGTTTCCATTTGCATAGAATATCTTTTTCCATCCCTTCACTTTTAGTCTGTGTGGTATCCTTAAAGCTGAGATGAGTCTCTTATAGAGAACATGTAGTTAGGTCTTGTTTTTTTACCCATTCAGCTACTCTGTGCCTTTTGATTGCAGAATTTAGTCCATTTACATTTACAGTAATTATTAATAGTATGGACTTACTATTTCTATTTTTAAAATTTTTTCTGTTTTTTTGTAATTCCTTTGTTTCTTTATTCTTCTCTTGCTCTCTTCCTTTGTGATTTGATGAATTCTCTGTAGTGGTATGCTTTGATTCCTTTCTCTTTATCTTCTGTGTATCTACTGTAGGCTTTTGCTTTGTGGTTACCATGAGTCTTGCATAGAACATCTTGTATTAGAACAGTCTATTTTAAGCTGTTAATAACTTAACTTTCAACACGTACAAAAGCTCCTTCCCCCTAGTTTTCTGTTTTTAATGTCACAATTTGCATGGTTTTACAGTATGTATCCATTAACAAATTATTGTAGTCATAGTTATTTTTAAGACTTTTGTCTTTTAACGTTCATGCTAGAATTATAAGTGATTTACTCACCACCATTACATTATAGTATTCTGAATTTAACTATATATTTACCTTTACCAGTGAGATTTATACTTTGATATGTTTTCCTTTTACTAATTAACAGCCTTTTGTCTCAGCTTGAAGAAACCCCTTTAACATTTTTTGTAAGCCTAGTCTAGTGGTGAAGAATTCGTTCAGCTTTTTGCCTGTCAAGAAAACTCTTCATCTCTTCTTCAATTCTGAAGGACAACTTTGCAAGGTAGAGTATTTTTGGTTGGAAATTTATTCTTTCATCACTTTGAATATATCATCCCACTCCCTTCTGGCTTGCAAAGTTCCTGCTGAAAATCTGCTAGTGGTTTTATGGGGGTCCCCTTGTATGTAACAAGTTGATTTTCTCTCATTGTTTTTAAGATTCTCTCCTTGTCTATAACTTTTGACAATTTAACTATGATGTATCTTGGTGTGGGTCTCTTTGGATTAATCTTGTTTGGAACTCTCTGTTCTTCCTGGATCTGAATGTCTGTTTCTTTCCCCAGATTACAGAAGTTTTTAGACATTATTTCTTTGAATGAGCTTTCTACCTCTTTCTCTCTCTCTTCTCCTTCTGGGACCCCATAATGTTGTATATTGGTCCCTCTGATAGTGTCCTATAAGTCCCTTAATCTATCTTTACTCTTTTTCATTTTTGTTCCTCTGAATGGATGAATTCCACTTCCCTGTCTTCAAGTTTGCTGATCCTTTCTTCTGCTTGATCCAGTCTGATGTTGAACACCTCTAATGAATTTTTCAACTCAGTCATTGTATTCTTCAGTTCTGTGATTTCTGGTACTTTTTTATATTTTCTCTCTTTGTTGAAATTTTTACTTTGTTCATGCATTGCTTTCCTGACCTCGGTGAGCATCTGTTTTTTTTTAATTTGAACATATTTCTTTGTTTCTTCATTTTACTTGACTTTCTATGTTGTTTTCTGTTCATTAGATAAAATGGTCACCTCTCCCCAGCTTGACAGAGTGATCTCCTGTAGGAGATGAACACCTGAATGTCTCTCAAATTTGTGAATGTCCAAACCTCTTTCTTTGTTCTTAATGACTCCTAGTAGTTGAGGGTGTGCCAAGACCTGTCAAAGTCCCAGAGGGGAGGATTGCAGTCAGCACCTATATGCAGGCTGATTAGAAGCTAGACCCTCAGGCAGCAGCTGAGAAAGTATGTTTAAGCTCCTTCCAGGGAGAAACTGGAGATGAGAGTTTTTGGCTGTTCTCTCTGTACTGGCCTGGTTGTATAGCCATAGGGGAGTGCTCCTGTACCCATTAAGAAATATTCTTGGGGGCAGTCCCAGTGACCTAGTGGTGAAGTTCAGCATGTTCCACTTTGGCAGCTCCGGTTCAGTTCCTGAGCATGGACCTACACTGCTCTGTTAGCAGCTATGCTGTGCTGGTGGCCCACATACTAAAAACAATAGAGGAGGATTGGCACGTATGTTAGCTCAAGGCAAATCTTCCTCAGGAAAAAAAAAAATGTGTTTTCTTGGTTTCCTTCAGTCCTGTGGGACTTATGAATGCAAGCTCTGGTAGCTAGTAAAGCCTGCTAGATTAGAATCCTGGTCCTCAGAAAGCAGCTTTTATACTATGCAGGTAAACATCTTTCAGTAAAAGACTGGGAGATGGGTGATTTGCCTGCTCATTCTATGCTGAGACTTGGGGGGATAGCCACGGTGAGTGCTCCTGTACTCGTTAAGTATTACTTCTTCATTTGCTATAGTCTTATGGGTCTTGCAGACACAGGCCATGTTGGTTTTCAGAGCTGGGTGTTTTTGGAGCTCATTTCTAAGGTAGGAGTCTTAAAAGTTGGGTTGGTAGATGTGGAGACTAAACCCTTCACTCCTCAGGGAGAAGCTGGGAGTTGGGGGTTCCTTCCTAATTGTATAATGCTGTGCCAAGGGTGGAGTTTATGGTGAGAGTGTGTCTCAGCCCTTCTTACCTGTTTTGATATAGGTGTTTTCTCATTTTCCCAATGTGTAGGAGTAGCTCAGCTTGTTTCTGGATCTCTTTCTGAGGGAATTGCTCCATGTATAGCTGTAGATTTGGTGTGTCTGTGGGAAGACATGTGTTCAGGAGCTACCTATGTTGCCATCTTGGTCGACTCTCTATTCCTCTCATCATTTTCTGTAAGCGGCCTTACCATCTTTCAGTTGCCCAGTGTTGAAAGCTCATCATTTTGTTTGTATTCCCTCTCTTCTTTTACATTTACCTTTAATAAATGACTAACTCTTGTAAATTCTACATTTGCAATTTATCTCATATCTGTTCTTTATTCTACAGCCTTAATCCACTGACTTTTTGAGGCTCTCACTATTCCACAAATATTAATTGTATACCAATTATTTATCAAATAATCTGCTAGGTGCTACAGATAAGAGGTGAAATAAATGGTTCTTGCTTTTGATATATTAGTGGCGAAATGTAAAACAGCAGTTACAATACAATAATTGTATAGCTATAAAAAAAGAGCATTGTATTCTGTATGGGGGATCCAGGAGAAGGCTTTGAAGGGGACCAGCATTTGAGTGGGACCTGGAATAATGTCAAAGAGTTTTCCTAGAAATAGAGCAGGGCCTTAGGCAGCACTCCAGATAGCAGGCCAGACCTGTACAAAGGCCAAGAATCATGAGAGAACTCAGCATATACTGAATTGCTGTTAGTTTAGTACGACTAGGATTGTACAGTGAAAAGGGAAGAAAGGTAAGAAGGATTCTGAACAGGTAGGCAATGATCAGATAATGAAGAACCCTACATATATGCCATCCACAATGGTTCACATTTTATCCTGTAGGCAGTAAGGACATGCTAAATTTATATGAATATTGTAAAACAATCATATTAGCCAGTTAGAAATGTCATGCCGGCTACAAGGTGGAGGATAAGTTGGAGATAAAGAGATACCAATAGAGAAGTGATTGCAGTAGTATTCAGGAGAGATGACATCGGAGTACTTTAACTAGAGCAGTGGCAAAGGGGAAAGTTATGAAAGATATTCAGGAAATAGTGTAAAAGCTCCCTAAACTCAGGAACTATATTTTATATATAGTGCCTGCTACATTATATGTGTTAAATAAATATTTGTTCAAAGATTAATGATTGAGATAGATTGTATCTTAGGCCCCTTTTGAAATGCCCTACCCTTTCATCTCTGTACATGGAAATCTTATGTATCCTTTAAAGGCCCAGCTCTGACACTGCCTGTAGGAAATTTTCCCTAGATCCCTCAGCTGAAATTAAGCTTCCCATCCTATTAAATTTCATTAAATGTAGTCTTTTGTCATTTAACACTTTAGTCTCTGTATGTTAGATATTAATGTATATCTCTTGGCTCTCTTTTTGATTATAAATGTCTTGTGGGAAGAATTCATGTTTATATTTCTATTTATATCCCTCATACTATCTCACGCAAGAATCTTTTGCTTGCTAGCTATCCTGTAAATATTTGTTCAGTGAAATAGGGAAGATCCTATCAACTACAACCATGGAAACAAAATACCCTAGATCAGTATAATGAAGTGATAAGAGTAAGGACTCTGGAACCAGACTGCTTTCTCAGTCTAGTAGAAGATACTCATATTAAGTAAAAACCCAAGTAGAAAGGAAGATACAATAAGGTAAAAAATTGTCAAAAGAGTGTCAGAAAAGAATGTTAAGCAAAAGTTTCAGAAAACTCCATAAAGATTAAGTAATTGGCAGTTTTTGTGTTTTTTAATGTTGTATCTCTCATTAAACAAGATTTTTGACTCCGTGCTGGTGCTTCATAGTGTGGAAATACAAAAAGACATGACTACATGCCTCTCCTTAAGGATCATAGACTCTCAAAAAGTAACAAATTTGTAATAGAAGAAATAGGATAATAATGAATGGTTTATTATTAGCTACCAAAACATGTATGATAAATAATTCATTTACTAAAGAAGATCAGAGTAATGAGAGCTTAGCATGGTTTAAAATAGTCAAGAAGTCTTCCTGAAAATGTTAAGACTTGATTTAACTCTTTTTTTTAATTTTTAATTTATTTTTTAATGGATTTTTATTTTATTTTATTGGTGAGGAAGATTGGCCTGAGCTAACATCTGTTGTAAATCTTCCTCTTTCTGCTTGCGGAAGATTGTTGCTAAGCTAACATCTGTGCCGATCTTCCTCTATTATGTATGTGGGATGCCGCCACAGCATGGCTTGGTGTGTAGTTCTGCACTCAGGATCTGAACAGGCAAACCCTGGGCCCCCGAAGCGGACTGTGCAAACTTAACCACTACGCCACTGGGTCAGCCCCTGATTTAACTCTTAAAAAGCAGCGACAGATTGATTATTCTGCTCAGGATACATGCATCACACTTCATGGAGTAATTGATATCTTTTTTTATCCCCATGACTAATTTATTTTGTAAATGGAACTTTGTACCTTTGACCCCTTTCACCCAGCCCCTACCTGCCCCCTCTGGCAATCACCAATCTGTTCTCTGTATCTATGGGCTTGGTTTTTGTTGTTGTTTGTTTTTTGCTTTTTAAATTCCTCATATAAGTGAGATCATATTTGTCTATCTCTGACTTATTTCACTTAGCATAATACTCTCAAGGTTCATTGATGTTGTTGCAAATGGCAAGATTTCATTCCTTTTTGTGGCTGTGTAGTATTCCATTATATGTATATGTCACATTTTCTTTATCCATTCATCCATCAATGGTTACTGAGGTTGTTTCCATACATTAGCTATTGTGAATCATTCTGCAGTGAACATGGGGGTGTGTATATCCTTTCTACTTAGTGTTTTCATTTTCTGTGGGTAAATACCCAGTCATGGAATTGCTGGATCATATGGTAGTTCTGTCTGTAGTTTTTTAAGGAACCTCCGTACTGTTTTCCATTGTAGCTGCACCAATTCACATTCTCACCAACAGTGCATAAGTGTTTCCTTTTCTCCACATTCTCACCAGCACTTGCTATTTATTGTCTTATTGATAATACCCATTCTAACAGGTGTAAGATAATATCTCATTGTGGTTTTGGTTTGCATTCCCTGGTGATTAGTGATGTTGAACATCTTTTCATGTGAACGTATGTCTTCTTTGGGAAAATGTCTGTTCAGATCTTCTGCCCATTTTTCAACCAGGTAGTTTCTTTTTTTCCTGTTGAGTTGTTTGAGTTAGTTTTATATATTTTGGATATTAACCGTTTATCATATATATGATTTGTAAATATTTTCTCCCATTCAATAGGTTGCCTTTTCATTTTGTTGATGATTTCCTTTGCTGTGCAGAAGCTTTTTAGTTTGATGTAGTCTCATTTGTTTATTTTTGCTTTTGTTGCCATTGTTTTTGGAGTCAGATCCAAAAAGTCACCACCAAGACCAAAGTGGAAGAATTGGTATCTTAACAGTAAAAGAAGTGATAGAGGGAAAGAAAAAGGAACAACCTATTTCAAAAACGTCAATTTATAAAGAAATACAATGGTCTAGGGGGAAACATAATGAAATAAATTCTTACAGCATACTTTTTAAAATTCATGACCTTGAATTTAATTCTAACAGAAACATCTCAGATAGCTGTAGCATGCATGCCTGCAAAGTTCCATGAAACTTCCATGATGGAGAAAAGTGTCAGGAGGTGGAGTTTCATGTACCAGTGATATAAATAAAATATTCTTCTATAAAAATATTCTTCTATACTTCTATAATTCTCTTTTTAAAAATATGCAAAAAAATTTACAAATGACTATTAGCCTGGATTAGAACTTTTATCTTTTAGGAAGCAGTGTAATTTAATGCCTTTTTAATGAGATATCAATGTGACATACCAAGTGCAGTTCAGTTACATTGATTAAAAAAAAAAAGGTAAGCTCTCTAAGATAATGATTTTGTTCCCCCAGCAGAATTACTAGGGGTTCTGTCTTATTTCCCTATAGCAGCATTACCAGAGGTTCTTTATTGTTAAAGTATCAGTTGTTTTTCCTCATTGATGTCAATAGACATACTGACATGACATGCCCAGCATGAAAACCTGTCCAATAGTCATTTATCTTATTTTCATTAAATTTCTAGTTAATATAACTTAGCTAGAACTGAGAGACTATGTGTTCTGAGCAAGGCAGTTTTGCTGATTTAGATTTCTCTTCTCCATGCCTCCTAGACTAACCTGCATGTCTTCCACTGTTGGGGGGCAGTAGACTGTAAACAGGGGGTTTCATCTTGGTTTCCTAATTATCTAGCACATGCCTGGCATATGGCAGAAACTCAGTAAATAAGTTTTGGATTGAAATACTTGCCAACCTGGTGGCAACTAGAGTTAGCTCAGTTCCTCATGAATTTACCAAAACTACTGTGTGCTCTTCTAGTTATGGTAGGCAACTCTAAAACATGTTAGTGTCACTTAGGAGTGGGAACAAGGATGTTAAGGAATTTATCCAATCACCAAGGCAATTACTCACCTATGAGGATATAGGGACTGATAATTCTTGAAGCATCTGTTGATGCCATGTGTTAACTATTTTACATTAAAATCTCATTTAATCCTAAGTATTTGGAACCCAGGATTATCGCTTTTGTCCTGTGGGAAGAGCATGAAGTACACGCTAACTGATTTCTTTCTTTCTGTAGTCATTATTTTACCATATTGACTAGTTAGTACCCAAATAACACAGAAAAAAAATAGGAATTTCCACTGAGTAGTAGTTTTGTTTCAGTTTGAATGTTGAAGAGTAAACAGAAACTACAATATAAAAATGTGATTCTCTTAGTCAAATGTTACATATCAAGGAGAAGGAGTGGATGTGATATTTTACAAAGAGCATGATTTTTTAAGGTAATATAGATTTTAATTCTAATCCTGGATTTTTTCCTCCCTTATTTGTAAAACCTAGGGTGAAAAATCATGTTTATTGTCAGAGTTAGAAAATAAGAACTGCCTAAGATGAATCCTGCACACAGGAGCTGCTGAATAAATGGTGATGGTTGTATTTGTTGTTGCTGCTGCTACTGCATAAAAAAGAAGGATACCAAGGCAGTTCTATTTTTATTTTTTGTTCAAGTGTCTCATGGAGATAGTATTAACGTAGGTACTTGAGAACATTGTGTCAGAAGGTCCCCATGTCCACTCCCAGGTTCAATGATTCATTAGAAGGACTCACAGGACTCAGCATATAGTCATACTCATGGCTAAGATTTATTACAGTGAAAGGATACAGAGCAAAGTCAGCAAAGGGAAAAGACACATGGAGTGAAGTCTGGAAGAGACCATTGCAGCCTCCCAGAGTCTTCTCCTAGTGGAATCACAGAGAATTCGCTTAATACTCCCAGCAATAAGCTGTGACAACATGTGTGAAATATTATCCACCAGAAAAGCTCATTAGAGACTCAGTGTCTATGGTTTTCACTGGGGGCTGGTCACATAGGCCCCCTCTGCTTAGCACAGACCAAAATTCTAGACTTCCAGAGGGAAAGCAGGTGTTCAGCATAAACCATATTACTTGCATAAACAGTTTAGACACTCTGATAAGAGGCACTCTTATCAGTTCCAGAAATGATGGGAACCCTCCCAAAATCCAAGTTCCCAGACACCAGCCAGGAGACAGTGTAAGAATAGCACTTCTTGTAAGCAGGCCATTATAAGGACAGCAATCTCAGGCCTGCTATGTTGACTGTTTTCTGCACTGACATGCAGATGCAATGTTCACAAGAGGCAGTATTTGAGGAACTTATCATAATATCATCCAAGTAACCAGGGATTTGCCAAACGAATAAGTCATGAAAAACTGCACTAATATCCCTCTAGAGAACATTTTAGCGACTTAAAGATGTAGATAGTCACATAGACTGCCTATAGGAAGTCTGAAAGTGGGTCCATTCAGCTCACTCTTAAAATTCAGAACCACCCAAAACTGGAACTGTCCTCTGCCCTCGCTCTCTCTAAGATCTAGTTTATTATATATCTGGTTACCCCATAATTAGATCAACCTACGTGGCATCTGTGGCAGTGGTTAGCAAATCAGTTGGCGATTGTCTTGAGGTTCCAATCATTAAAGGATGAGAGCATTGCTTATTTTTTTATATATTTCAGGACTCCAATATAAGAGAAGGGTCATACAAAACCACATTCAAGGTTTCTGCTTAGAAATTCCCAGTAAGCTTGCATCTTGAGTAATAACAAGGAGTAAGCCTGTTTGGCTAGACTTGCTACCCCAGGTAGCTGAGAAATAGTTGAGTTGGAGTCCTGGTCTCTCATTGGAAAATTAAATGCCACACACATGTGCCTAAACACCCCTCTCACCCTCCTCCCTCCCCGCTTCCTGTCGGGTAACCACCAGTCCAATCTCTGTCTCTATGTGTTTGTTTGTTGTTGTTGTTATCTTCTATTTATGAGTGAGGTCATACAGTATTTGACTTTCTCCCTCTGATTTATTTCGCTTAGCATAATATCCTCAAGGTCCATCCATGTTGTCACAAATGGCCAGTTTCATCATTTCTTATGGCTGGGTAGTATTCCATTGTGTATATATACTACATCTTCTTTATCCATTCATCCCTTGATAGGCATCTGGGTTGCTTCCAAGTCTTGGCTCTTGTGAATAATGGTGCAGTGAACATAGGAGTGCATGTATCTTTACACATTCGTGTTTTCACATTCTTTGGATAAATACCCAGCAGTGGAATAGCTGGATCGTATGGTGGTTCTATTCTTAATGTTTTGAGGAATCTCCATACTGTTTTCCATAGTGGCTGCACCAGTTTGCACTCCCACCCCCAGTGTGTGAGAGTTTCATTTTCTCCACATCCTCTCCAACACTTGTTGTTTCCTGTCTTGTTAATTACAGCTATTCTTATGGGAGGGAAGTGATATCTCATTGTAGTTTTGATTTGCATTTCCCTGGTAGTTAATGATGTTGAACATCTTTTCATGTGCCTGTTGGCCATCTAAATATCTTTGGAGAAATGTCTGTTCAGATCTTTTACCCATTTTTTAATTGGGTTGTTAGTTTTTTTGTTGTTGAGATGTATGAGTTCTTTATATATTTTGGATATTAACCCCTTATCTGATATATGGTTTGCAAATATCTTCTCCCAGTTGTTAGGTTGTCTTTTTGTTTTGTCAGTGGTTTCCTTTGCTGTGCAGAAGCTTTTAAGTTTGATGTAGTCCCATTCGGTTATTTTTCTATTGTTTCTCCTGCCTGGGCGGACATGATACTTAAAGATACGCTGCTAAGACTGATGTTGAAGAGCATACTGCCTACGTTCTCTTCTAGAAGTTTCATAGTTTGAGGTCTTACATTCAAGTCTTTAATCCATTTTGAGTTAATTTTTGTGTATGGTGTAAGATAATGGTCTACTTTCATTCTTTTGTATGTGGCTGTCCAGTTTTCCCATTTATTGAAGAGACTTCCCTTTCTCCATTGTAATTTCTTGGCTCACTTGTCGAAAATTAGCTGTCTGTAGTTGTGTAGGTTTATTTCTGGACTCTTGATTCTGTTCCATTGATCTGTGTGTCTCTTTTTGTGCCAGTACCATGGTATTTTGATTGGTATAGCTTTGTAGTATATTTTCAAATCAGAGAGTGTGATGCCTCCAGCTTTGTTTTGCTCAGGATTCTTTTGGCTGTTTGGGGTCTTTTGTTGTTTCATATAAATTTTAAGATTCTTTGTTCCATTTCTGTGAAAAATGTTGTTGGAACTTTGATAGGTATTGCACTGAATCTGTACATTGCTTTAGGAATTATGGACATTTTAACTATGGTAATTCTTCCCATCAAAGAGCACGGAATATCTTTCCATTTCTTTGTGTCTTCTGCAGTTTCTTTCAACAATGTTTTATAGTTTTCAGTGTACAGGTCTTTCGCCTCTTTGGTTAGATTTAGTTCTAAGGATTTTATTCCTTTTGTTGCAGTTGTAAATGGGATTGTATTCTTAATTTCTCTTTCTGCTACTTTGTTAGTATATAGAAACGCAACTGAGTTTTGTATGTTGATTTTGTATCCTACAACTTTGCTTTATTCATGTATCATTTCTCAGAGTTTTTTGGTGGGTTCTTTAAGGTTTTCTGTATATAAAATCATGTCATCTACAAATAGGGACAGTTTTACTTTTTCCTTTCCAATTTGGATCCCTTTTATTCCTATTTCTTCCCTGATTGCTCTGGCTAGGACTTCCAACTATGTTAAATAAGAGTGGTGAAAGTGGGCATCCTTGTCTGGTTCCTGTTCTTAGAGGGATAGCTTTCAGTTTTTCTCCATTGAGAATGATATTAGCTGTGGCTTTGTCATACATGGCCTTTATTATGTTGAGGTACTTTCCTTCTATACTCATTTTATTCAGAGTTTTTATCATAAATGGATGCTGTATCTTGTCAAATGTTTTCTCTGCATCTGTTGAGATGATCATGTGATTTTTTATTCTTCATTTTGTTAATGTGCTACATCACATTGATTTATTTGTGGATGTTGAACCATCCCTCTATTCCTGGAGTAAATCTCACTTGATCATGGTGTATGATCTTTTCAATGTATTGTTATTCGATTTGGTAGTATTTTGTTGAGGATTTTTGCATTGATGTTCATCAGTGATATTGGCCTGTAATTTTCTTTTTTTGTGTTGTCCTTGTCTGGTTTTGGTATCAGGGTAATGTTGGCTTCGTAGAATGAGTTAGGAAGCTTCCCTTCCTCTTCAAATTTTTGGAACAGTTTGAGAAGGATAGGTATTAAGTCATCTTTGAATGTTTGGTAGGATTCCCCAAGGAAGCCATCTGGTCCCGGACTTTTATTTTTGGTGAGGTTTGGGATTAGCATTTCAATCTCCTTACTAGTGATTGTCCTGTTCAAATTCTCTGCTGCTTCTTGGTTCAACCTTTTGGAAGGTTGTATGATCCTAAGAATTTATCCATTTCTTCTGGATTATCTAATTTATTGGCATATAGCTTTTCCTAGTATTCTCTTATAATTTTTTGTATTTCTGAGTTGTCCATGGCAATTTCTCTTCTTTTATTTCTGAGTTTGCTTATTTGAGCCTTCTTTTTTTACTGATGAGTCTAGATAAAGGTTTATCAATTTTGTTTATCTTTCAAAGAACCAGATCTTTGTTTCATCTATTTTTTTGTATTTTTCTTTAGTCTCTATTTCATTTATTTCTGCTCTGATTTTTATTATTACCTTCCTTTTACTGATGTTTGCCTTTGTTCTTCTGTTTCCAGTTCTTTTAGGTGAATTCTTAGATTGTTTATTGGACATTTTTCTTGTTTGTCGTAGTAGGCCTGTATTGCTATAAACTTCCCTCTTAGAACCAGGTTTGCTAGATCCCATAAATTTTGGCATGTCGTATTTTCTTTTTCATTTGTCTCCAGGTAGTTTTTGATTTCTCCTCTGATTTCTTCATTGACCCAATCATTGTTCAGTAGCATTTTCTTTAATCTCCACATATTTGTGGCCTTTCTAATTTTCTTCCTGTAGTTGATTTCTAGGTTCATACCTTTGTAGTCCAAAACAAGGCTTGGTATTATTTCAGTCTTCTCAAATTTATTGAGACTCGTTTTGTGGCCTAATATGTGATCAATCCTGGAGAATGTTCCATGTGTGTTTGGAAAGAATGTGTATTCTGTGAGTTTTGGATGGAATATTCTGTATATGTCTACTACCTCCATCTTGTCTGTGTCATTTAAGGCCAGTGTTTCCTTATTGATCTTCTGTTTGCTTGATCTATCCATGGTGTAAGTAGAGTGTTAAAGTCCCCTACTATTATTGTATTGTTGTCTATTTCTCCCTTTATGTATGTTAATAATTGCTTTATATATTTAGGCACTCCTATGTTGGGTGCATAGATATAAACAAGTGTTATATCCTCTTGTTGGAGTCCCTTTATCAGAAAGTAGTGACCTTTGGGGCTGGCCTGGTGGTGCAGCAGTTAAGTTTGCATGTTCTGCTTCAGTGGCCCGGGGTTTGCAGGTTCGGATTCCGGGTGTGGACATGGCACCGCTGGCAAGCCATGCTGTGGCAGGCGTCCCAAATAGAAAGTAGAGGAAGATGGGCACGGATGTTAGCTCAGGGCCAATCTTCCTCAGCAAAAAGAGGAGGATTGGTGGCAGATGTTGCTCAGGGCTAATCTTCTCAAAAAAGAAAAAAAAAAGTAATGACCTTCTTTGTCTCTTGTTACAGTTTTTGTTTTAAAGTCTATTTTATCTGATATAAGTATTGCTACCCCAGCTTTCTTTTCATTGCCATTTGCATGGAGTACCTTTTACCATCCCTTCGCTTTCGCTTTGTGAGTGTCTTTAGATCTGAAGTGTATCTCTTGTATGCAGCAATTATATGGATCTTGTTTTTTTATTCAATTGGCCACCCTATGACTTTTGATTGGGGCATTTATTCCATTGATATTTACAGTAGTTATTGATAAGAATGTGCTTATTGTCATTTTGTTCGTTTTTCTCTGGCTCTTTTAGTAGTTCTTCTTTGTACCTTTCTTCTTCTCTTGCTCTCTTCTCTTGTGGTTTGATGGCCTTCTTTGCTGTTATGTTTGGGTTCCTTTCTGTTAATTTTTTGTGTATTTATTGTAGGTTTCTGGTTTGTGATTACCATGAAGTTCGTATATAATAATCTACTTATATAGCAATCTATATTAAGTTGATGGTCTCTTTAGTTTGACCTTTTACTAAAAGCTCTACTGATTTACTCCCCTTCTCCCACATTTTGTGTTTTTGATATCATATCTAACCTCTTTATTGTGTGTGTATATCCATTACACTCTTATCATGGAAATAGATAATTTTAGTACTTTTGTCTTCTGACCTTCATATTAGCTTCAAAGGTGGTTGATCTGCTATCTTTACTGTATATTTGCCGTTACCAGTGATTTTATTATTCTTATTTTTAATAATTTTCTTATTCGTATTTGTGGCTTCTCTTTTCCACTTAAATAACTCCCTTTAACATTTCCTGTAAGCCTGGTTTCTTGGTGATAAACTCCTTTAGTTTTTGTTTGTCTGGGAAACTCTTTACCTGTCCTTCCATTCTGAATGTAGCTTTGCTGGGTAGAGATTCTTGGCTGTAGGTTTTTTCCTTTCAGTACTTTGAATTTATCATGGTGTTCCCTTCTAGCCTGTAGAATTTCAGCTGAGAAGTCAGCTGATAGCCTTATGGAGTTTCCTTTGTATAGAACTTGTTGCCTTTCTCTTGCAGCTTTTAGTATTCTCTATTTATATTTATTCCTTGACATTTTAATTATAATGTGTCCTGGTATGGATTTCTTTGGGTTTATCTTGTTTGTTGCTTTCTGTGCTTCCTGTATTTGGATGTCTGTTTCCTTTTTAGGTTAAGAAAGTTTTCAGTTATTATTTCTTCAAATAGGTTCTCTGCCCTTTTGTCCCTCTCTTCTCCTTCTGGGACACCTATAATACAGGTGTTAGTGAGCTTGATGTTGTCCCAGAGCTCCCTTAGACTGTCCTTATTCTTTTTAATTCTCTTTTCTTTTATCTGTTTAGCTTGCATAATTTCCTCTAGTCTTTCATCCAGCTTGCTGATCTGTTCTTCTGTATTATCTACTCTGTTATTGAGTCCCTGTAGTGACTTTTTCATTTCCAGTATTGTACTCTTAATTTATGATTGATTCTTTTTTATATTTTCCAATTCTTTGTTGACATTCTTACTGAGATCATCCATTCTTCTCCCAAGATCAGTGAGCATTCTTATGACTATTACTCTGCACTCTTTGTCAGGAAGATTGTTTATCTCTCTTTCAGTTAGCTCTTTTTCTGAGATTTTATCCTGTTCCCTTACTTGGAATGTGTTCCTTGTCTCCTCATTTTTCCTCTTTCTCTGTGCTTATATCTATGCATTAGGTAGGTCAGCTGTATCTCCCAATCTTGGAGAGGTGGCCTTATGTAAGAGATGCCCAGCAGTGTGCTTCCCTCTCATCACCAGTTCCAAATGTTCCAGGAGTGTCCCCTGTCTGGGCTACACGTTTCCTTCTGTTGTAGCAGGGTTGCTCTTGCTGCAGGTCCCTGGGGAGTCTAGGCTCTCCTCCTGGCTGGCTGGTTGTAATGCTCAGCTGTGTGTGGCTGCTGTGGTCTCTTCAGTCACTTTATTGGGTGTGGGGAGCCCCAGCGCAGTTTGCTGCAAGGTCCAATAGCTCATGCCTGTTTCAGTTTTTCTGTTAAGCGAGTAAGCCCTCAGTGTGGCTTGTTCCTAGGCTCAGGAGCTTACAGTTGCTGTAGGGCTCCAGCCTGCAAAGCTGTTGTCAGCTCTCTCAGGATTGCAGCTGAGTGGGGCTGGCCCCATGTGTGGTAGCACTCAGTTGTTTCAGGCTTTGGAAGGTGGGGCTGATCCCCTATGTGGCACAAATAGAGGAGAAGCACTTCAGTCCCTGGGGAGGTGGTCCCAGCCTGGGGAGGTCTCACCTCTTACTGAAATGCACTCAGAGCCTATCAAGTGAGTCTCTTTTCACCAAAGGACTGTATACCTGTCTTTCTGGTGATTTTAGGTTGCTTTCTGAACTAGGTGAATTTGTGCTTGGGCCCTTTAAGAGCAGCCTTTATTTTTTTCCCTTATGTTCGCTAGCTTTTCTGGCTATATTGCCCATTGTTGTTAAAAGCCAGGAAAGCCAGATATTCTGACACTTGTCTCAGTTGTGCTGAGGCCAAAAGCTGCTTATTGTGGTAACACTCCTCTGCTCAGATTCTCCACTCCTCCTGGAAGGCTTCGGACCTTAAAATTCCTCCCAGCCAGTCATGAAGTGCCACGGCTAGAAGGGGACTTTTTTCTATCCAGAAAAGAATTTCTGCCTCTTCCACCTCAGTCAGCACTGTCCCTTTTTTGGGGGGTTCTTTTTATCCAGTTTTACGTTCTCTCTCAGGGGTAATTTTCCCAAGAGTAGTTGTAAATTTATTGTGTTTATGAGAGGAGGTGAGCTCACAATCTGCCTACACTGCCATGTTGACACCAGATGTCCAAATATCTGTATTCTTATAAATTGAGGATTTGTAAACTGCACTTGGCGATGTTGACATATACCTTGAGTGGCATTTTCACATTGTTAAGGACTCCAAAGATCTGCTGGTATTCTGGCATGAAAGCTTCATGCCTCTCTATAAGGAAAATCTGTGTTTATTTGTACAGGCCTGCTACATTTCCACATTCCCTGAGTTAAGTAAAGGGGAAGATGAAATGACCAGCATGATGGTATGCAGGGCTACTTTGCCAGCCTCCTTACAGAAAGTCAACAGTATGAGGAACCTAACAACTCACATGGAATTTGTGTGAAATTGCTGCACCTTCTCAAACAGGGAGTGAGGGCATCCCTGAGCTTCAGTATTTTGAGCACAATGTTATTATGATTATCCTCAGCACAGTAAATGTTCAAGGACGTGTTCTCACCCCAGAGTGAGTTTTCTACCTGTAAGGTACTAGTGAAATTACTAATTTACTCAGCATATTCTACAATGTAAGACAACCAAAACCAAAGGTCTCTAAAAGTCAATACTAAAGAATTAGTGAGCAACATCATACACAGTCTGAAAGGCAGAGAATGAAGCCAAAAATAGGCCAATCACTTAGTAAGACCAAAACTATATAGGATAGATCCTCAGAAGTAGCAGGAGTAAATGATATAAGGGGAGATCAAAATGCAAGAAAGAAATGAGAAATGTGACTCAGTATAATTTTATTCTGCAAAATGATATCTTTACCTTACAGGAGAACTTTCCAGGTTTTTCTACAGCATATCTCAAAGACGCTCTCCCACACTGGAGTCCTAAAAATGTCATATGTGTCAATCAAGTGGTCTTGCAAAGAACCATTGTCCAGCCAGTTGGCAGAGAACTTCAAAACAGTTTGTCATTGCTTAAGGAGAGAATAAAGACAGTCTCTTGAGGACATCCTTCTCTCTCTCTGATCTCCACTTTTCCTCCTTTTTTTTTTTTTAACTTAAACCAGAGAAGTAAAGATCATCACATTTCTATCTATAAATAAACCATGGTAACTTCCACAATTTCCATATGTTAACTAGATTCCAGCATCCAATTTATACTCTGCATTCATTCTACAGATATTTACTGAGCACTTGCTGTGTGCCAGGTGAGGTGCTAGGCAATGAGTGAGCATTGAGATGAACATTGAGATGAACAGAACACAGCCTCTACTCTCAAAGAGCTCACCTAAGTTTAAAAGATAAATTTCTAAAAAATTAATAAACAGTGATATTAAAGAAAACAATAAAGTAAGATCTATGAGAGTTCTCGAATTCTGCCTCCTGTGTATGTTGTCAGTAACAAGTGTCTTTAGTGATATTGGAGATCCAGAATGCTAAATACATCATCCTCATTATGAAATAAAAGTATTCTGATTTTTAAAAAATGGAAAATACATCTCCTTCTCACCTGTTTAAAAGATTTTAAATAACTAAGTGTTTTTCATCTTCTTTATGGTTAAATTACAGAATTTTAGAACTGGGAAGTATGAGAGGGACAATCCAGTCCATCCTCTTTGGCTTTTAGAACTGGGAAAATGAGACCCAAACTGGATCCATGATTTGCTTCAGAATTGAAGATCTAAACTGGATCTCAAGCCTTTGGATGAGTAACCCACCAATACCATGCTGTTATTCTTTTCATTTTTAGGTACAGAGATTTTGGTGGATGAAGGAGTTGATGGAAGGCATCAGACAATAGGTTTTCTGACTCTAATTTTGTCTTCAGATAGAGTCCACAAAAAATTCAATATCTGTGAGGTCTGCATGAAAGGGATGTAGAACTAATTTAATGCTTTATATGTGAAAAAAGTGTGCAGTAATTATAAGCATGTATTCTCTTCTGTGAATGATCTTGCTAGTTATTAGAGTCTTAGGAAGAGTTTTCAATTCAAATGTTTTGCAACACGAGTGTCATAGCAGGAGAATTCCTATTTCTTATCCAACTTACTTTTTTTTTTAAATTAATAACCTAAGAAGTTCAACCAAGATAGGTGGTAGCCCTGAGATGATATTCACTTCATCACCTTTGATTTATTGCCAAGAGACTCACTCAGAAGAGAAGACCATGTGAGCAACATTGCCGGGCGATTTAGGGCAGGGAGGATAGCACAGTTGCCTTTCTGTTCTCAAGCTTCCCATAAAATAAGCGTGAGTAAAAGCATCTGTTGAGTAGACATTCCAGGCATATTCTTTTAATCATTGCCAGACCTTTCCGTGGCAAAACTTCATTCTGAACTTTTATTTCATGACCACATGTATGATCCAAGGGAATAAGAGTCAAATAGTTGTTAGGGAAATGTCAGAGATTGAAATCCTTATTCAGTTACTGAGCAGACCATTCAGTTACATCTTTTAGGAAACCTGCATATCCACATGTCAGGAGTCTGAAGCGGAGGAACTGTAGCACCAAAATAAACCATTGTCCAGTCAGAAAGCTCTAAAATAATGAAGTGCTTGGCCATGTTCTAAATTTACTGGCTATATACAATATTCCACATTTGTTAATGCCTGGCATGTATTATATTCTCAAATAATGTTTGACTAAATAAATGAATAAATGAATTTATTTTATGGTGCTTCTGTACTTTTTAAAGTGTTAATGCAGGCTTTCTATATAATTGTCTTTTCTTTAGTCATCAGTGTTTATAGAGAGTTTATCTTCAATTTTCAGAAACTTTAAATTAATAAGGCTAATTAGGCACATTCTTAGTTTCAAACTCAGTAGATAGCACAAGTGAGTAATCATTGTTTTTATTAACTTATACTGTACCTCATCCCAGAAAAAAATTAATAGAGCTGTCCATCTCCTATGTTCAGTAACAGGTATGATTTAGTATAATCTGTGTGCTACATCATTTCCTCATTTGGTTTATTCTAATTCTTTATGCACTAGATATTGGTGTAGTGAAATTATCTGTGGATCATGTAAGCACAACTCAGAAAAGAAGTAGGCTTAAAGAATTTTTTGTAAAGTAAGTCAAATATTCTGGAAAACAAATTATAATATGCTATAATTTTTGCTGCCCATTGTGTCCTCAGTCTTTGGTGAGCTCCAAATCTTCCATTCCCGGCCTATCAAGAAAAGATTTATCACTCGGTCCAGATGCTATCTGAGAGAGTCTCCTTCAGGTTGGATTCGGGATACATTCCAAATGCTACTTTCTTATGCTTTGGACCTGGGAGCCAATCCCCAGAAACCACATATAGACAAGGAACAATTTCCTCCTAAATAAAACAGGATAAAACATTTTATTGATCCTAAGGATGATAACAGCTATTACCCAGGCACTAAAAGTAGGTTTAGAGTATGTACCTTAGTAATCACACTACTGAGTATGACAGTTATATCTTATGTTCATCAAACATAAAAGAACAGCGAATACAGGTAAAATTAGCCATGTTTTTCCAGAACCTCAGGCTTTGGTTAAAGAGAATCTGCCCTTCTTTATTAATTCAGACATACTCTAATCTTAGTAATTTCCAATATCTTCAAGAATGAAGATTGTTTTTACAGACCAACAAGTAGTAGTTGTGCTAGTGTGTCTTCAGTATACTCTCAGTGCCTGTATATGGACTCACTGACGCTTTTGCAGTAATTCCATGGCCTTCAGTGGATTGAGGCTTGCAGTTCGGGAAAAACTGCAAGCACAAGTTGGATATTCCAGAAGCAGATTGCTGAGATGACATTTTGCTACAGGGTATTTATTAGGAAGCAACACGTAGAAAAAAGCAGAGGAAGCAGGATTGGGTAGAAGGGAGAAGTCAAACTGGTAAAGGCCCCACCGAGTCTCAACCATCCCTCCAGGAAGCTCTGAATCCTTTATAACCCATCATGCTGGGCTGAATGGCTGAGCTTTTAAACTCTAACTCAAGCAGTCATTGTGTAAGGGCCACCCTGGGAAGGGTGTGCCTTTGGTCAAGAAGGCTCTTCGAAGCTGAGGCAAACCATGAAACTTATGACAGCTTGGGCAATACGTTCTTCCTTGAAGGAGGATCTGGGTGGCCCATCTTGCTGTTCACAGTTTACTGCTATGTCACTTGGACCCACTTCTTCATATCCTTTTAGGGAGATGTTCTCCTAGGATTTTGGTGGACTCTCTTCCTAAGGGAAAACTTAGAGGAGGAGTTAGTAGTACAAATTATAACCCCTAAGACTACAGCTAGTTTTAGGACCACAAATTATATCAGTCCTCCTTCTTCCTTATGATCAAGGTGAATTATCTGTGCCAACATGGTGACTCTTTTCTTGCCTACTGATACCTGGATACAGGGAACTTGAAGTGTTCGGGGGCAGCCATACCTTACAGTTCAATAGAATTCCTGCTGTGTCACCTTGTGAAAATATATCCTCTTTGGGGACAAGGACCTCCATTCTTGCAGAGCTCACATTTTGTGGTGATGCAAAGTACAGCTTCCTCCACAGAGACACTGGGGGTGATAGTAAGTAGGATTAAGTGTGTTTATACCCCTTGGTTCCAAGAGCAATGAATATTTCCTGTTGGAGACACAGCACCATATAAATGTCTTTGATTCAATGTATATACTTTTTCATCCTATGGGGCCCTATCCTCATAAAGTATCACTTCCTAGCTGTCACTTTAACTGCACCTTTAGCAGGCCATTCCAGTACTCTGTCAGGTTGGAAGCTTCTTGTTGTCTTGTGATATAACTATTAGATCCCACAAACATAGATCCACTTCCACACCTTATTTGCTATAAAATGGGTGCTTGGTCTGACACTTTTTTTGAGATCCTGTATGGTAGATTAGACATTTTGTAAGCCATTGGATACTGCTGTTAGTTGAGGCCTGAGTGTAGGAAAGCAACCCATTCCCAGAGTATATGTCGTTTCTGTTAAAATAAATCTTTGGCCCTTCCAGAGCAAATTTGCCCCCAAGTGGCTGAATGGTCTCCTCAAAGAATGGCATCATCTCATGTTCATTCAGTTTGCCTGTCCCTCTGTCCTGCTTGTGTTCCATCCCAGATTGCACTAGAACTGCTTGACTTTATGTCTGATACAACTCAGCTTACGATAGAGCGATCCAGATGCATGGTCATTTGCTGACCAGCAAATGGTTGGGTGCTCAGTCTCTACCAGAGCCCAGTAGCACATTAGAATTTGTTTTTCCAAACGCATAATTCTCTGCCACAAATGGCATGGCCTTGCTCCAGAATCCTAAAAGCCTGTGTTGTGACCTTCCCATTGAGGCTTGCCACAAGGTCTACATGGCTTCCTTTCCCACCACTGATGTCTCTAATACCCTAGGGTCTACCAGGTCGTATGGCCCAAGTGGCAGAGCTGCTTACCTCACAGCTTAGACCTGCTGCATGAGTTGGGTTGAAATCTCTTAGGTCCTTGCCAGGATGTTAAATCTTATATCTTGGAAAAGTGTTCCCAAATTAATAAACTCTTCCACATCTAATTTTATATTTATGTTTTTATATTATGTTATGGCTTCTTTGATCAAGTGCCTATAGAATCAGATCCCACGCATATTCTCCCAGCTCCTAGCAATATATATTGGCTAGATCTTTCATTCCTTTGAGATATAATCCTTTCTTCCTGTATCAGGCCCTAGTAAGTTCCCAAGTGGGTTATGCTGTGACTTACCACTAGTTATTGACATAATGGCCAGTTATTGACATAATGGAGAACATATGGACAAATCCTAATTGAGGAACATTTTCTTACACGGGAGAGTGCTAGCATTAATAAGGAGGGGTCAGCTGCTTTTGTAAGCTCGTAGAGTTCGAAGGAGTCTGGTGCTTCAAAATCTTCAGGAACCTCTGTCCAGATGTCCCTGTCACAAGTGTTGGTGTCCCATTTTTGTTTCCCCCAACCAAGGCCCTGACGTTGGTATAACAAACTTGTCTTAGTTAGGAATTCAACCTTCTCTGGAGTTTGGTCACTCCGACTGTAAGTCCTGGGCTTTTGCTCAGTTTTCTCTGTCCTTCCACTGGAGGAGATGAGAGCCCAAACAACCCGTTCGGGAGCTCTGGGGCATATATGGCCCATCAGAGTAGTCCCATATTAGGCAAAAGTGGCCAGGCCTTTATACTCTCGCTTTAATTAGTCTTTGGATGTAGGCCTCTTTGCTAAATCCTAAACTTTGAAGGAGTTGATTGCAGGGGCAAGAAGATCTTTCTTGAAGAGCATGTGGGAAGCTCTTCTCTGTTTCCACCACTTCTGCTCTGATTTCTTCATTCATTCATTCATTCATTCAACGTATATGTATTAATTATCTTCTGTATTCCAGGCAGTATACTAGGCATAAGGGATACAGTATCAGACAAGACATCATCCTTGCTTTACAGAGCATGCAGACTAATGAACTTAAAGTCGTATCTTCCCAAATGGTGAAGGATGAGGCACAATGAGCTAAAGTAGTTTACTCCAAGTCACACTGTCAAAGGAATATATCCTTAGCTCACAGATTTTTTACTTGAAAATAGGAGTGAAGTGATTCAAAGGTTAGCTATTTGGAAACAGTGATGTATTCACAAATAGACAGAAAAGGTTCATTCTTGTCGGGTCATAAAATTACCCACAAAGGAAAATCTCTGAAGAAACATTATGGGTAATAAATAAATAAATAAATAGACAATATCCTCCTTTTGGCAGTACACTTTCTAGTCAACTCCATAAGTTTACTTTTTTTCATCCTGCTCTCTGAATGTTGTTGTTCTTGACCGTTTCCTTTTCTTGGTCTACATACTCTCTTTGATGACTTATCTACTTTCCAGGTCTTTGTCATCTATTTGCTACTGATTCACAAATTATCTTTCCTTAGCTCTAGACACAGATGCTCAATTGTGTAGTGATAGTGAATATTTCTACCAGAATGTCCCATAGGTATGTCATATTCATCATCAGAATTCCTCTTTCCTACCCGTGTATACACGCTTTCTGTTTTTCTGCATCTTCCCCTTATCTGTCTAGACTGACAACGGTCTGTGTCATCATCTTCTTGGACAAAAGTGTGAAGGTACAAGAACCTAAGGTGGAGAAACAAATATTAGATATGGGAGGACACGTTCCCAGGTGGTGCTTGAAGTTGTCCTTTTCTCCTGTCTGGCTGATCTTCGGTTTCTCCTGCCCTTAGAAGTTTATACTAAATTGAACCATATAAAATTAACATTTTTTTAAGGAAAAATAGTCAAATATCAGCAACTTCATGTGATACAAGCTAATACTACCTTTACTGAGGTAACGTGGCTTCTAAAATTCTTTGATTTTTAAACAGAGAATAAACTCGATAACACTAATACAAACTTTGAAGTTAACATGTTTCTAAAACAAAACAGAACTAAACCTTAGAGAGTTAGCCTTGTATCTTGCAATTTAAAGTAAATTTGAAGAGCTTTGGGGTCTGAGGTTTTTTATCCTGTAAATGTACTTGTTTCCACGTTGAAAAAAAAAATTGAAACAAAATAGACAAGTTCTAAAACGACAGGTGGTAAGGCACAATGAGTTTTTAAGGATCATTGTCAAGTCTAAAAACTTTATATAAAAATTTTCAAAAACATTTTAGTTTCAACTAGGAAACATTCTAATTTTGTATCAGTCTTTAATGAATAAGTAGGAAGTGGTTATTTTAAAAAAATAGAGCTAGAGTATTTTAGAGTTTTCACTGACTTTTGGAAAAAAATATTTCTTTTCAATTCCAACAAGTGATTTATTATACATAAGGCTTTTTAGCCTTCTGAATTTCCACTTTAGCCGACAAAATCTTTAAATAGACTATTACATATCATATTTTGCAAAAAGTGAAATGTTTCACTTATTATAGAGTTGTCTAGCTCTTAACACACAGCATGTTCTGGCTAAAAACTAAGTCATTTTCTTTAATGTGTTAGATGTGGAATTAGTGTTTTGAAACATTTATAATGAAAATTCTTGGTAAAAAGTTATAAATTGCTGATAATTCTTATAAGTGAAGGCTATGGCTTCAATGACTGTTTTGTATTTCCCTTAAATACCCAACAGAAATGGCTTGGGCTTTGTGGGCCAGACAGTCTCTGTCGTAACTACTCAACTCTGCCTTTTACAGGGGGAAAGCAGCAATAGAGAATAGCTAAACATGAGCATGGCTGTGTTTCAATGAAACTTTGTTTACAAAAACAGGCAGCCAGCCCTTGGCGTAGTTTGCTGACTCTTCCTTTATCTGATATCCTGTAGTACTTAATCTTCTGGCTATTTTTGCTATCTACTTTAAATTTTAATTATTAGTTATTTCTAAATTGTCTAGTATAGTGCCTTATATATGATAGACAATCAGTAACTAATGAAATAAGAATGAAATTTTATGCATTCCATCTTGGGGAAAATGTACATCATTCCAACAACACTAATTTAGAATGTTCCTGCAGAACTATATAACTTGAAAATAGATACGGTGATGCGCCACATAACAATGTTTCAACCAACAATGGACTGCATATACAATGGTGGTCCCATAAGATTAGTACCATATAGCCTAGGTTTGTAGTAAGCTATACCATATAGGTTTGTGTAAGTGCACTCTATGATGTTCACACAATGACAAAATTGCCTAATGACACATTTCTGAGAACACATCCCCATCATCAAGCAAAACATGAGTGTATAAGAAACTAAAGAAAATTATTGAGAGGAATCAAGATCTTAATAAAGTATCAAATCAAGCCAAGAATAAAATGTAGTCATTGTGATGGTTTTAAAATATGTCTGCAAATTCTTTGATATTCTTCCCTCTGAAAGGTAGAGTCTAATTTCACTCTCTGAGTGTGGAGTACACCTAGTGACTCAATTCTAATGAATAGGATATGGAGGAAGTGACAGTGTGTAACCGGGTCATAAAAGACATTGCAGCTTCTTCCATGCTCACTCTCTCCCTTGGATCACTCCCTCTGGGGTAAGCCAACTGCCATGCAGTCAGGCCCTATGGAGGCCTACAAGGTGAGGAATTGAAGCCTCTTGCCAACAGGGGTGAGGAACTGAGGTCTCCAGCCAACAGTCTTCTTGGAAATGCATTCTCCAGCCTCATTCAAACTTTCAGATGACTGCAGCCCATGCCAGATCTTGATTGCAACCTCATGAAAACTCTAAGCCAGAATCACCCATCTAAGCTACTTTCAAATTCCTGATCCACAGAAACTGTGAGATAATAAGTGTTTATTGTTTTAAGCCACTAACTTTTGGAGTAATTTGTTCTGCAGCAATAAATAACTCACACAATAGTATAAAAGATTTCAACATTTGTTTTGAAATGAAGAAGAGTGAATTGAAAGGAACAGAAACAGAAGTCATCCATATTTTTATTCTGAGGGTCCATAGGTAAAAAATATGAATAAATTACAGCCATTTATACATACACATGATTTGCATTTGAGCACTTTAAAGTTGAAAATATAATTTTCTTTCCATGGCTCTCGCTTACATATGTGGCACTTGAGGTTTCACAGATTAAAATTAGAACAAGTCACTGCACCATAGTCTGTCCTTTTAAACAGCACTTCTGCTGATAAGGAAGAAGTACTTCTGCTGATAAGTTATAGGGCAATTTTTCCCAAAACTTGTCTCTCTGCTATGAGTTCTGCCACTCACAAAGCATTCCCAGTGCCAGGAAGCTCTCTAGAGATAAGGAGCTGGCTAGAACAGAGTATTGGGAGCAGATGAATCCTGCCAGTATCTTCTCTCTGATACAAGCCTGTTGATTCCCAACCAATCAAGATGGATCAGGCTATAATGTTAGCCAGTTAAAAAAATTCATTCTGTGAAACAAATTTTAAAAAATAGGTTTTGAATATAACTTCCTTCTGTTCAGAAGAGTATTTTTCTACTGTAGGTAAGTTTCTTTTATTGGGTAAACAGAACAAAAATTATAGAACAATTTTTCAAACTACATTTCAAGTAGTTGTTGTGCTTCCTCCTTTTTGCTGCCAAACTTCTTAAAAGAAAAAAAACTACACAATTTTTTCCCACTTTCTCTTCACCTGTACCCTCTTAACCCTTTGGCAAACATATCCAAACGCACAAAAGCTGCTGCAATTGTTCTTAGAGGTCACCACCAACCTTCTAATTGCCAAATCCTAACCTTTGTCTCCGTGCTCATCCTCCTCAGTCCTTCTCATGTGACGCTGATTTCTCTCTCCTTGAAACTTTTCCCTCCCTTAACTTCCTTTGTATATTCCTGGTTCTCCTCCTGTCTGACTCTTCCTTTTGTTTTTGCTTCTATCTCTTGCCTCCAAAGAATCGTCATTAAGATTCTCTTCTATTATTACTGTGTGCACTGATTGATACTTATGTTTCAGTTGATTTTTCTATTGACTCACAAATTAATACTTCAGGATAGACTCGTAGGAACCATAACTGTCCCATGGCTTAATTGATCATCTTTGTTCTAACACTGGCATCTCCTCTGAGCTACTGTTTCTTTGAATCATGATATCATTATCACAAGTCATTACACTTAACCTAGACTAATACAATATCTTCTAACTCTTCACCCCGTTTTCTATTTTTTCCCATTTCCACACACTGAACACAGTGTTGTGAAATTACTGTCCATGCAGTACAGATATAATTGCATTCCTCTTTTACTCAAACCAACAATGATTCTTCTACGAACACAAATTCTTCTGCAAATACCACAAACACAAATGTTTCACGGCATTCAAAACCCTCAATAGTATATCACCAACATATCTATCCTAGTCTATTTCCTACACATGTCCTACATCTCAGACAGTATGGATTTGCTTTATGCTTGCCAAATGTTTTGTCGTTTGCTACCTCCCACCTTCTGTTCAAATCATTTCCTCTACTTTGAATATACTTTCACCATTTAGCTTATCAACCTTTAGCCATCCCTCAAATATTGCCTTCTCTGTAAAGCTTTTCCTTATGTTCTCAACCAGATATAATCTCCCCTGCCTTTGCATTATATCGGATTTTGCTTTTTCTTAACTTACAGAAAATATGCACTTACCTTACTCAATTTACTAAATTATGAACTCCATATTATATTTTACTCATCTTTGTATCCTCTACAACTCTTAGCAGAGGGCTTGTTACATGGACAAATAAATATACATTTAACTGTATTTTCTTCAGATCGTTTTGCATTTATTGAACAAGTTGATTTGCTATCTAATCCAAAAATTGGTTCAGTGCATTTTATGCCGTCTTCATTTATAAAATGATTTCTGTGAGACTGACTTTTGAATACACCAATTGAGCTAAATTACAAAGTTTTTCAATTTTATGTCAAGCTATATTTTAATTCACTGTCTTATTAGGATAGTACTAACTGCTGTAACAAATAAATGTAAAGTTTTTTGTTTACTTAACATGAAAGAAAGTTATTCTTGCTCATGTTAATGGTCCAATACAGGTATTCCAGAGTAACTCTCCCCTACAAAGTGATTCAGAAGTCCAGGTTCCTTCTTTCTTGTGGCTCCACCATCTCCTAGAACCTTTAGCACATGGAATAAAAGAAGGGAAAATCATGTTTCTTAGGTAAATGAATGTCAGATTTCATCAATATTAAAGTACACATTGCATTAGTCACCTTAGACTAAGTTTTGCTGCAGTAAGAAACAACCTCAAAATATCAGTGTCTTATAACAACAAAGGTTTATTTCTTACTTGCACTCTATCCACTATTGGATGGCTTTGGCTGTGTTCCATCTCCTCTGCATTCTGAGGCTCACGTTTCAGGAGCACTTCCTGTCTAGGACATCGTTGGCCTCGCAGTAGAAAGAAAAAGGAAACTGGGTTTAAAAAAAAAAAGTGGCGCATGTCACTTCCACACACACTAAGTTTTATCTGGTCAAAGTAAGTTACATAGAGAAGCCCAGTGTCAGATGGCGGATTATATTCCTCCCACTGACGCTACAAATCACATGGCCAAGTCAGACATCAATAGCATAGGGATGTATGATCCTTCCACCGAAACGAGCACTGAATATTTTCAACGATAATACAATTAACCACACATTTTTTTCACATTTTAATATCTGTAAGATTTGGGATGTTTGTTATAATCAGTGGTGAATTACAATTACTTGACAGAATCTTTTTTCCCTTTAAAGATACAAAAATAATGGTGCATCTTACAATCAATAACATCTTAGATTTAAGGAAATTTGATAGGCCTCAACTGTAAATGTACTCATCTAATTCACCTATTGATTTCCAAGTAGGTAGATAGTTTCAAATTGAAGAGTTGTGTAGGTTTAAAGAGTAAGTAGATTTAAAGCTTGTGTAGTTCAGATTCTTTAACATTGACCTAAGCCTGTTTTAGAGTGCTTATTTTCAGTTCTGTAGTAGGGACAGCTATAAAACATTAGAAAAAATTGAGTGAGAGAAACTTGCAAAGAGGAAAAAGCAGAGAAATAACCCATGGAATAGAATAGAGTGTTTAGAAATAAGCATGTATAAATGTTGTAAGAACAGCACCACAGATTTTTTGCATCTGACTCCAAAAGCAAAGGCAACAAGAGCAAAAAGAAACAGGTGGGACTAAGTCAAATTAAAATGCTTCTGCATAGAAAAGGAAACCATCAACAAGATGAAAAGACAACCTACTGAATGGGAGAAAATGTTTGCAAATCATATATCTGATAAGAGGTTAACATGCAAGATATATAAAGAACTCATACAACTCAATAGCAGAAAAACAACCTGATTAAAAAATGGACAGAGGATCTGAATAGACAGTGGATTTTTATTCAGCCATAAAAAAGAATGAAATCTTGCCATTTATGACAACATGCATGGACCTTGAGTGGATGCTAAGTGAAATGTCAGACAAATACCATATGATTTCACTTATACGTGGAATGTGGAAAAAACAAACAAACAGAATGGTGGTTGCCAGAGGTGGAGGGTGGGGAATGGGCAAAATAGATGAAGGGAGTCAAAAGGTGCAAACTTCCAGTTATAAAATAAGTAGGTCATGGGGGTATAATGTACAACATGATGACTATAGTTATAATAATACCATATTGCATATTTGAAATTTGCTGAGAGGGTAAATCTTAAAAGTTCTCATCACAAGAAAAAACAATTCTGTAACTTTGTGTGGTGACAGATGCTTTCTTTCATTTTGCAATATATACAAATATCAAATCATTATGTTGTAAACCTGAAACTAATATAATGTATGTCAATTATACCTCAATAAAAAAGTTTAAGAATGGCACCACAAATCAATGAGGGAAATAGATATTATTCAGTGTATATAGTATTTGCAAAACTGGGTCACTGTATGGAAAAAAATTAAGTTGGATCCTATCTTACACCTTGTGGAAAAGGTGGACTCCAGATGAATTAAAGACCTACATGGAAAAGTTAAATACTAATAGAAAAGAATGCCCATTGCCTCATGACATAAAGGTAGGGAAAGGCTTCTTAGATAAGACCAAGAAAATGCAAATCGTAAGGCAAAAAACTGTTAGACATGACTACATCAAAATTTAGAATTTTTGTCAATGAAGGTAGTCAAAAATAATCTCATGGATGATAGATCATGAGAAAGAATTTACAATATCTAAAACCAGCAAGGAATTTATACCTTGAATATATAAGAATTCCTGAAAATCATCATGAAAAATACAGGAAACCTCAAGAGCAAAAACTGAGCAAAGAATATGAATAGAAATTGCACAAGAAAAATCTAAAAGTTCAACAAGTATATGAAGAGTTCAGACTCACTAGTTATCAGAGAAATGCAGGTTAAAATAACAATGAGCTACCACACTCTACATATACATAAGCTATTATTCTAAAGTTGTGCATATCATTCCCATGTGTGTTTTATGTCATTAACAATAGACTATTAGGTTTTAAACTTTTGCACAAAATGGCTTCATACTGATGTTTTCTTTGAAAAGGATGTATGCTTTTTTCTCAACATTATTTTCTTAAAAGTCTTGTCCATGTTGATACACGTTTATCTATGTGGTCCATTAATTTTAGCTGGTGTTGTTTTTCCATTATGAAGAAATTTCAGTTTATCTCTTTCCATACTGATAATTCAGATGATTTTACTTCTATACTTAAATTATGCTGCAATGAACATCTTTCTGTATGTTTCCTAGTGTACATGTGTGAGAATAGAAACTCATGTAAATAATCAGAAATGAAAGTGCTAGGTTAAGTGCATTTTCAGTTTTACTACATACAGTAAATTGCTCTCCAAAATGATGTACCAATTTATACTCCTTCCTGTGTATGAATTCTTTCCTCATATTCTAGCCAGTCCTCGTGGTGTTATCAGATTTGGCATGTTTGTGTTAGAATTTTTGAGGTCCTGGAGTGGTGCAAGGGAACCATTTTAAATCTCTGTTCTCCTACTTTAAGTTTCATTAAAGGTTCTCTGTGGACATGAATGTAAGTCTAGACTGTGTATTTTCCAGTGCGAACCTTTCTCTTCCAAATATTCCCTTTTGACAGACTGCACCTTCTAATTCCTACATCAAGGGTGACAAACTCAAATGCCCTATTGGAACCAGGCAGGTAGTATAAATAAGTGAAATGGGTCAGAATAAGAGAGAAGAGCAATTGGTAGGGATTGTGGTGAACTCAAGAGTGCATCTAAGTGGCAACTGCTACTTAGGTCTATCCAATATTTGCCTTGGAGTATGCTCGCCTATACTTGCTAGGTCATCTGAAGCCAGGAATCTTATAAATCTTTATATGTAAAATCTTTTTATATAAAATCTCCAGGTTTTTAAATCTTGGCACCTAATTCAGTTTTTTAAAAATTAGTAAGCACATGCTGTGGGCTAAGCAGAATACTTTTGTAGGTGATGTTACTCCAATACACATGGTCAATATTAGGATTATGGAATTAAAGCCAAATGGGCCTACTCCATTCACTCATCTAGATTATATGTGTCAAGAAAAGGTTTTTATTCCTGGATCAGGACTAATCTGACTAATCAGGACTAACGCTTTCAGGTTCTGCTATTTTGTTTATTGTCTCATAAAAGAGTTCTATTTCATTGTTCCTGCTCAGACTTGATTAACTGACCATTGATTATTGATTGCCTGAGTGAAAGAGTTCACTGTCTTAAATTAATTTCTATACAAATAAATTATTAGATCACTTCCAACTGGAGATAACCACTAATATTAGCATAATTTTTAAGACTGTAGATCAATGCTGTCCAATAGAAATATAATACAAGTCACCAATGTAACGTTAAATTTTCCAGTAGCCATATTAAAAAAGATAAAAAGAAACCGTTGAAATTGATTTTAGTCATATTCTATTTAAACCTATATATCCAAAGAATTATTATTTTAATATATAATCAGTGTAAACAATCATTAATTAAAAATTTGGATTCTTTTTGTAGTAAGTCTTCACAATCTGGTACATTTACAGCACTTGTCAATTCGGACTAGTCACATTTCAAGTACTCAATAGCCAGTTAAACTCATCCATACTACTTAAATTCATCTACCTCAGCAAGCTGCTTGATTCATTTGCCTCATCTGTAAAAGGAGAATCCTGATAATTCTACAAATATGGCTGTTGTAAAGATTAAAGCAGACACACAGAAAGTGCTTAACATCTGTTAGTGTTTCCGTGATCACAAGATAGATTGATAGATAGATAGGTAGGTATGTAGATAGGTAAGGGTATAGATACATGTAAATAAAATTATGCCCCAAGCATTAACTTCAGTTTGCTTCAACACAGCAAACCATTTTTTCATGATTCAGGTACCTTCTATATGCTAGTGTATATTATTGTATGATAATCTGTTTAAGCAGGGTCTTTGCTTGGTAGCTGTTGAAAAAGAAAATGTTTCATACATCTTTAAATAAAAGTAGAAAATAACTTCTTCATAATTAAAGACAGTTAGGAGAAGGATTATGCTCTTGTAAAGCTTGTTGTTTACTGCTTGAGGTAGAATCCATAAAGACAAAGGTCCATGACCCCGAGTCTTGTTCACTCTGAAACAGTGTTACCCATTACCTTCTTTCGCTTCTCCTGCACACCAAATTCCTTCTTTACTCAAGCTGTTTACTCTGCCTGGAACGCTCTTCCTCCTTTCTTTGCTCTGCTGGCTGGCTTCTTTTTATTCTTCGGCTTTCAGATTGTCTACCCTGACCATCTTTCCTAAAATAGATCTTCTCTTTTATTCTCCACCTCAGCATCATAGTTGTTTCCTTTATGAGCTTGTATCATAATTTGTAATTATTCACTTTTTAATTTAGTTGTTTTTTTTCTGTTGGAAAACTTTTTGCCTCGTGAGGGCAGGGCCTAGGTCTGCCTTGCTTACTAATGAAATCTCGGTAATCAGAATAGTCAGGGACAGAGTAGGCAACAAATATTTCTTGAGTGAATAAATGAATTAATGAATGGGTGTGTGCTGTTCCCTCGTGTATTGAGGAACTTTCAAGGAAGGAAGTCACAGAAATGATTTCTTAAACTGATGTATTCACATCAAGAAGCTATGAAAATTGCAGGAGTTTTTGTAATCCACTGGGTTGTAGATTCCACGACGGCAAGAACCATGTTTGGATTTGAAACTCAGTGCCTCCCTACACAAGGCTTGTCACATATTAGACATCCATATATATTTGTTGATTGACTGAATAGATTAATTCTGACGTGAAGTCATAGGCTGGACACCTATACTCAGAGGAATTTTACTGTAAGATAAAATTTAGGATGAGTTGGAAACATAATGATTACAGGAGATTTAAAACTAAGATGCTGTAACAGCAATGCAATATATGTGTGTTTTCTGTTACATTTTTTCCTAAAAGGGACCTGTTGGTTTACCTGGAGAAGTTGGAATGACTGGAAGCATTGGTGAAAAGGTAATTTTTTCATTATTTTGTTCAGTAATAAGAGTTGGACTAGGCTAAACTCAAAGGAGAAATATTTGTATGATATTTATGTTAATTAGAAATCACTCATAACTTAAAACACATTACCTATACTGAAGCTCTTAAATATGTTGAAATATAACTAATAGCGTATATATTTCCAATTTTTAAAGGGGAGAGAACTCTTTTGGTTGTAATGATATGGTCTGAAGAGAAAAGAGGAAATTTATGGCGTAGGTCTATGACAAGAAAATATTTAAATCTACTTTATGAGAGCAAGCTCCCTAAAGGAAGCAGTTTTAAAAGAGAAGTATAAGTTATCACTTTACCTGGGCCAAATCTCAGTCATAATCTCATTATTTCCAGTTGGAATCCAGTATGCAGTTATTTGTGGAGATTCCTGGCTATTGTGATGGAAATCATAATTTGTTTAAAGATTACCTCTGGAGTGATTTTCCACATTGAGTTTCAAATTTAGGGAAGTTTTTTTTAAAAAATAAGTAATTCTTTACTTGAAACCAGCAAGGGCATTTTTTTATTTTTTATTTTTTGAATGGAATCTTATAATGGACTAGTAGGTAATAAACCAGAAACTTTGGATCTTCAACTGAAACCTGACTTGCTGAATATAAATTATAAGCTTGATAGTCTGGTGCCGTTGCTATACAAGGCTACTCTTTGTGAATAATTAAGAAGAGCTAAGACTAAAAGTAAATTACTAAATAATATTTCGGGTACTTCCATCTGAAATTTTTAAGTCAAACTCAACATATCTAAAGTTAAATATATCTTTTTTTCCCGCATTCAAACTGGTCTCTTTCCAACTATCTCATTTCTATTAGTGAGTCTTATACCTATTTCTATTCTTCCAATCTTCCAGAATAGATAGAGTGAACTCATCTTTGTGTTTCCCCTTTCCTCCGTCCTCTATGCCTAATCTTTTAGCAGGTCTTAGAATTTTTTTCCTTACAATTCATTCTTTCTAACGGTCACTACAAAGCCACCTTCTCAGACCTACTCTTATCAGTTTCTCTTAAATTTATCCTTTATCATATTTACCCTGACCTTTCCTTTCCTATCCTTTAATCCATTCTACATACTATGAGAAAAGACTCGTTTTGATGGGTCATGGTGAAACATTTTGGAATTCTTTCGTTGACTCCCTATTGTTGACCCTGTTAACTCCTCTACTTTGCTGTTAAGATACTACATCATTTTGGCTTTATCAGTTCGTCCAACAAATTCTCTAATATTCTCCTTTATAAACTTTTTCTCTCCCCTGTCTCATATATTCTGTATTTGTTCTTATTCCTGTTCTTACTGTTTTCTTGGTTTAGAATATCCTCTCTTCTTCCCTCTATTTATTCAAAGCCAAACTGTGGGACTCAGTTAAATTCCATCTCCTCCACAAAGTCTTCCCAGATTCCTTTAATCCTTCCGGATTTCTTCCTTTCCTGGATTTAGAATAAGTACCATGCAATTTAAAATTTAACTGTCCTCTAACTGATTTATCTTTGTTAATGTCATATGTCATGTCTCTAATTACTTGAAGGTAAACTCAAAGTCAAATTTCTGTTCTGTCTCTCCAGCTCTCACTTAGTACATTAAAAGTGCTTAATATATACTTACTGATTTGTAGCAATAATATAAAATGAGCTCAGTTTAAAAAATTTAGATAGTTTTATAATTTTTTCATTCTGATTTAGATACTTCTGACCTAGGTCAAATCTTCTACACTAAGATTTTGACAACCCTGGGAATTTTAATGTGAATCAGTTTAGTCCTTTTAATCTGCTGTGGCATATTTTGTTATCATGATTACGCTTAATTGTAGTGTACAGACTACAGAGATAAAACTTTGTTCACTGGTTATACAGATCAGTTAATTTTTACGATGTACTTTGATACTTTTACTATTCTTATATTTTATATGTCTCAAAATTGTAAGCATTTCTACTTACAAAACTTTAGCATATGATGCATGCTGAATTTTAAATCCTGTTTATTCATAATTTCTATTTTCTTCATTTTAATAAGATGTGTAGTATTTATTCCTTGAAAAATATCCTGAGGATTTTTATTGTATTAAAGACTAGCAACTTTAGGATAAAAATGCAAAATTTGTAAGTTTAAAAATTATTGAAAATTAGGATGAGATATGCATGTAAGGTATGATTCTGACTGACAATTTTCCTGTCTAGGCTTAGCTCAGTCATGGTTAATGAACATGCCTCAATGTTTCTCTTTTCTCTTTGTTTTAAAAGGGAGAGCGCGGAAGTCCAGGTCCACAGGGTCCCCAGGGGGAAAAGGGTATTATGGTAAGAGCTCAGTGATTTGAAAGATATGTTTCCAAAGAATGTAATAAAGTTAAGGCATTCCAGAGGTGGAATTGCCTTGAATGGAATTTAAGTAAGTGAGAAATGCTATTTTTTAGTAAATTTCCATTAGAATTTTCTTCTCCTTTAAACAGTTTTCCTTTCAGAATGCTGACTGGCACTAAGAAGCGTACGAATCAGAAGGTGGTCAAATGAGTCTATAGTTTTAAGAGAAGAATTAAATCACCATAAATTAGCTAAAATGGATTAAGAAGAAAATTCTTTTAGGAGTCTACTTTTCTTTTACAGCTTATAGTTTATATAGCACATATCATCATTGCCACTCTTCCGTGAGTTTGTGGTCACGATGTAATTCTTTGGTATATGAAAGATCAGAATCCAGAATTCACCTTGTTCTCTTGTATCTGTAAGATAGTAATAGCTGATAAATTTTATACCTAGATTGCCTTTTTTAATTTATTAAACAGTTTTTAAATGTGACAGGAACTAGAACAAAAAGATTGTTATCAATAAAAGAATCTTGCTTCCAGAAAATATGTTGTGATGGATCTAGTGGCACATAATACCATCTACAAATTCATTTTACTTAAGTTGTTCTTCATTTTTAACTTCTATTTTATCAGTAAAGCACTATAAGATTATTTTTTTTTACCTATCTCCAGTTGGTGTCAACTGGGAAATTTAATATACCCATAAGGCTAATCAATTTCAGGAATGATTACTTCCTAAGATATTCTCTGCATCACTGTTAACACTATAAAGGGTAGAGTATTTATGACAGGCTAGAGTGTTTGTGCACATTCATATTCCTTAATTATAGAATTCTCTGACCTCTGAAAATGATACACTTTCATACTCTAGATGACGTATCTATTCACAGCATAATATAACCTACAGAAAGATAAGATGAATATTCTCTTTTTAATAGGTTATGTGATTCTGGCTAGCAAATGTCATTTCTAAGCAAAGAATTTCTAATAAAAGGCTACACAGCTTCTGTGTAAACATTTTTTATTTCTGTTGTCTGTGGAACATTTCCTGTGGCCTCTTCTCTCTTGGATGGAAGAGGGAGATCTTGTCAAATTATCACTTTTTATTACTATCTGTAATTACTGCTTTGTCTTCAATGATAATAATTAGATGTGATGGAGAGTTTATGTCTTTCATATTTTTGCTCAAATTATAGGGATATCCAGGTCCTCCTGGGGTTCCAGGACCCATCGGTCCACTGGGGTTACCTGTAAGTACAGAAAAGACTTTATATTCCCTTCTAGAATGTCTATTTAAATTTAAATCCATGACTTTGGTTATGCTGTATTTTTTTGTTTTTGTGCAGAATAAGTAATTTATAAATTGGCTTAGGCTGCTTTTCTCCCCAGTAAGTGCAAGACAGTGTGGAATCATGGTATCTTGAACTTCCTCACCTCTGTTTGCCATGTTATTTACTGCTCACTTCTAGTAGTCAGTACAATTCTGTAGCCTAAAACTAAAAACATTTAAACTTTCTATTGAATAACCGCATAGAAGAAAATAGAGTTAGTACTCAAGCTAAGAAGTGAGCCAATTGGATAAACATGTCACATGCATAAGTTCCAACATATTTTTCTTAGAAATTTGTAAACATTCTCAAACAACCAGATAAAATTCATAGAAAATATACCTTTATTAATAAAAAATTGTTTTGAAAATGCTCCATTTGTTATTTACAGAAAGATAATGCAATCTTGTCTCTGACGAGGTAAAGTTTGGCGCCAGCCCTGTGGCCAGGTGGTTAAGTTCACGCGCTCTGCTTTGGCGGCCCGGAGTTTGGCCGGTTCAGATTCTGGGCACAGACATGGCACTGCTCATCAAGCCATGCTGAGGCAGCATCCCACATAGCACAACTAGAAGGACCTATACAACTAGAATATACAACTAGGTACTAGGGGGCTTTGGGCAGAAGAAGAAGAAGAAAAGAAGAAGATTGGCAACAGATATTAGCTCAGGAGCCAATTTAAAAAAAAAAAAACAGTAAAGTCTGCTTATCAAAATTTAACAGTAAGTGTGAACTTAAATATGAAAAAGATCAGCCTTTATGATCCCCTAAACAGAACCATTTTCAGAAATGGTTTGTGGTGTTTTGTGAAGCTTCTGTTTTGAAGAAAAACCTGATTTTGCAGTATATTGATAGATGTGTTGTTGATTTCTAAAATTAGGAAGGCTGATCTAGGGGACAGTTGCCAATCTTTTTACTCACATAGGATAATGAGTAAATTTGAGATCCTGAAAACATTCACTATTTTTATCTACCTAATGTTATATAGATAAATTTTGTTTTCTAATTAAGTCTTTATTGAAGACTATCAGGTATAAAAATAATTCTTTGTAATTGACTTAGTAAAAAATAACTTAATCTTTGTTGTAGGCTATTTTTTTGTGTTGTATTAGTTTGGAACATTTTGTGGCGTTTTTCATTGTAACAGAAAAAAATCTATTTTTTATGTAATGGAATTATCCTAAATGTCTGGAATAATGAGAAAGAAGTCTTACAGCAATAGTCATTGCCCTTTGAAGGACCAGGCAGATTAAACTGGTCAGACTGGCTAAGTGAGTGTCTCCCTCCACCATCACTCCATGTGTGTTCCTCCTGAAAACTACTTGGTCAGTGAATATTAGAAACACGCATTCCGTTAATCAGGGTGTAACAAGTAAAAGTGAAATTTCTCCGAATAGTAGAAAAAGTCAAAAGCAGAATACTTGGGGAGAGAAGTATGGTATTTGTTTAATAATTAAAGCATATTTTTTAAGGAGACTAATCAGTTTTATTTTAAGAATTCCCACGGAGAATTACATGTCATAAGAAAGGTTATAACTACTATTCTGATAACATTCCTGTGAATTCTATAACTTATTTTTAAATTTTCAACATGTAGGGTCATGTGGGGGCAAGAGGACCACCTGGGAGTCAAGGTCCTAAAGGACGAAGAGTAAGTTATCTAATAAAGGAAGTACATTAACCTCAAAAACATAACTTCATAAATAGCGATGTATTCACCTAAAATAGCTCTGTATCTTCTAGATTGTACTTAGATATTGTTGAGTTTTTCTCTTGTTTTCATTGTATTAGCTGAACTGCCTTCATTAATTGAAACGTGACTCATAATTGTGTGTGCTTATAAAACCATATTTTTCCATTTTATGTTTACAGATTTCACTAATTCATATAGAATTCTTTTTTCTTATTCCCAACTTCCAGTTCCACTTTTTGGAGAAGTTGTAAATGCAAAGATATTTAAATAAATTATTTTTCTACTCACACGAGACTTACATAGAAAGAAGAGTAACATCGTGACAAAATAAGAGCAATAGGAAATGGAACAAAGATACACAGAATGACAAAGAGTTTATTAATTGTAAATCAGAGATTATATAATCATTGTCTAATAATTATGTATAAGAATTCGATTAAAAACCTTGCACTCTTTAAGTCTTTTAAACATTAAATCCTTTTATTTTCTTTAAAGAAACAAGAACCACCATTTATTGCATGCCTGTCACATGCCGGGCGATTTTACATATATTGTCTTAGTGAATACTCAAAACCACCCTAAAAGGGGAGGTATTATCTCAGATATTTTAGTTGAGGAAAAAGGGGCTCAGAGAGTTTAAGTGTACAGCCTGTAGACACACAGAGAAATGATACAATCAGGATTCAAACCTTAGTGTGTCTGATTGCATGGAATATTAAGGACTGTTTTTCCTTGATTAACTTGAATAGGGGCCTTCAGAATTCTCTTTTCTCCTTTGGCTTTACTTTGACTTTTACAGCCAGTGAAGAAAATATATAAAAATTCTAAAAAGAAGCGCCTCCACTAACAAAGGTTAAAAGCAAAAGAAAGACTGCTGTTTTCCAGTTGGCAAATGGGAGAAAAGTGTTACAAATCCCCAGTTTGAAATAACAGCTTTAGTTTCATGTCCTGTGTTTTAGATACAGATTGAAGAAAGAGAGCAAATTTGTCTTTATTATTATTTCTTTTCTGAAAAACTATTTTCCTTTCTGGGTTATAGATTTACAGTCTATAATTAATCCTGATGGCCACATCTATTTTAGCCCAAATGAGATTTAAAATAATAAAATAAAAATGATGGTAGATGATCTGTACCCAAACCGTCTTCAGTGGTCCGTGCCCTGCCAGCATTCAGTCGTTGGTCAGGTCAGATCTGTTTGTATTAGTCATAGTGGGAAAGTTCAACCAGTTTTGTGGCAGATGAAAAAAAGGAAGAAATACTTTACTGCCGCCTTTTGTTGGTGAAGTAATTGAAGTCATATTGATTATCCAGGCAGGGGTCATGTACCTAAGCAAGATCTGCTCCTGAAGACTTGTGCTATCTCATAAGTCAAGTGAAAAGTTCATTTGCTCTGCAGTGTTTTAACCCCACCCATGATCTCGGGGTAAATTATTACTCTTTCCTAATTTGCCACTTTTTCTTCAACTATCACCTCCTCAAAGATCTATTTTCCTCTCATCCTCCAAATACGTTTTACTGATTCTTTCCCAAATGGTTTCTCATAATTATTTAAAGTTCACCTAGTACTTTCTAAACAAGGAGACCTTGTTAAAAATAAGTGCTTTATTTAGAACAAATCGTTTTCTTTACAGGAGAATATTTCAGGTAATCAAAGAACATTGGGAATACAAAAAAAGAACTGAAGACGACAATATTTGAGAAAGAACATAGTATTAGGAAGTTCTATTCCAGTAGTCACCTAGTGTCTTCTCTCATCAATCCATCCTTCCAAATGTTTTTCACTTACAAAAAATGAGAATGTATGTCCCGTCTGCTGAAATAAATAATAAAGGTATGTGGCTGGAGTTCCTGTGCCCCAGCCCTTCTCTGCCACCCCAAAGGCTGAGGGAGTTGATATTTCCAGCACATCTGTAACCCCTTTGTGCCACACATCTTTGTGGCAGTACATTGAAGGGGAACTATGCCTGAGGCACGTTTGCCAGGCAGCCACACAAAGAACTGTCTATATGAACTCGTGCTTATACACCCTTACAGTCAAAGGTGAACCTCATGAATGGTAGGACTGCTCTCGGAGCAGTCTGCCTGCCCATCTGCTTCCCGCCCATCTATCTGCCATTCACCTATCTACCATTTACTATTTGCCTACAGTTTGTCAAATACCCTGCTAGTACCATGGAGGGTTCAAGGTTAATTATCCCTTACATCTAGACCACATGGATTTTATAGTTTAATGACAGTGTAGTGGCTTTTGAAGTATCATGCAGTATTGACAGAGGATAGGAAAAGCTCAGGCAAGCAACAATGCCTGCCGTCTCAAGAAACAACCTAAGTAACTTAGTATCATGAAGATTTTTCTAACCCGCTTTGTGTAGGTTGCGTAATCCTACCCTTTGTGTGTGTATATATATGTGTGTGCATATATATATATATATATATATATATAGCTGAAAAAGATAACAAGATTGGCTGAAAATACAGTTCATATAGTTTGAGATTCTTATATGGGAAAATTGGTATCAATTTAAAGTATTATTATTTATCCTACATACTCTAAACTTTGTTTCCATCTACCAAGTTTGGCTGAAGAATAGTTACTTAAGTGAAGTGAAATAATTTAATATACCAAAGCTAATTAATATAGTATAAACAATCATATTCCTCACATAGACAATATAGGCTAGCAGATTCTCTCTGTGGTAGCAGAGAGATAGTGGCTTAGCCTTTTGGGTCACTAGGAATCAGCACAATCTCAGCTGTCGTCACTCATGTGTACATTTAACTCTCTGAGGCTAGGTGACTGATCTCTTGGTGTCTCTCCAATACCCACTTCTGTGTCCAGCTGCCCTGACAGAAGAGATGATGCACAGAGCAAAGTTAACCTCATCTCCCTTCTTACCCAGGGATTGAGCCTTTGATCATGAGATACCATTAGATTTTGTACCCTTTTTCTAGAGGGGTGGAATAGAGGCATGCAACTGAGTAATTTTTTGTTCTGACTATACTGCTTGAGATTTAAGAAAAGAAAACATTGAAGTAACTGTATTAGAAATATGTAATGTTTTAAGATTTTCTATGCAAGATGTAGAATGGCTAGGACTATAAAAGTTTTGATGTACACCTGAAATTTATATAAGGTAATAAACCAATGTTACCTATAGAAATTCTTTTTGAATTGTGGCCCCTTCAAGGGAATGCGTATCATATTGGGAAAGCAGCCGATAGTATTTGCATTCAGATTCGATACTGGTGATACCTGGAGTACGCCAAGTGATGAAGAAGAGTTTCTTCTGTGGTTTCTTCTCCAGAAAAAAAGTTTATACCAAGAATAGAATCCAAAGTTTTTTTTTCCTACAAAATCAAAGATAACATTAGTTTTTGTTTAAAGGAACATTTTGTTCCAGCTGTATTAATCAACAGCCAGAAGAAGCCTGCTAGGGATAATTAGGCATCTGAGTAATTTAGCATTAATGGAGAGGGCAAGCAAAGACAGACATGGTTAAAAAGAAATATAAATATACTGAATCCATGTTAGAAAGATATTTGTTCTGTAAATAAGGGCTGTTTCTTTCATTCATAAACACTTTAGCTTATTAAAATTGAGTACAAGGGTTATAAAGATGGGCTTGAAGTTCTCATAAAATCCTTCCTAAATAAACTAGTCTACAGTTTATGTCAATGTTTTAGTTAATCACAGGTTTTTTTCTCTTAATTGTAGCATTTATATGAAGTGGTGCTTCTGTCTCCTATCATCTAATGCCTTTAGGATTATATTGATTAATCAGGGATTTGGTTAACTCTTTAAGATTATTGCCTACAATTCAAGTACTTGTTACTTTACAGACATGCTTAGTTTATATAGCTGAGCTATCAGACTTTATTCCAGCTTTTAGAAGCTAATAGCCACTCATTGTAGCCAACTTAACTTTTCTAAAAGAGGATAAAGGAAAAAATTATATTTTTTATATAGCTAGCATACATTCTCTAAGAACTTTATAGATAATCAGATATTGTAAAGCAGGTGTTAAAAAAATAACTTTCGGCCAGCCCCAGTGGCCTAGTGGTTAAGTTCAGCATGCTCCACTTGGGCAGCCCGGGTTTGGTTCCCAGGCACAGACCTACACCACTCTGCTAGCACCATGCTGTGCCGCAGCCCACATGCTAAAACATAGAGGAAGATTGGCACAGATATTAACACAGGGTGAACATTCCTCAGCAAAAAAAATAATACTAACTTTATACCCAATTAGGGGCCTGTTAGGATACTATTTGTCTAATTTTCTCAGGGCTTATCCTAAAGCTTCTTTTGTCTCAGGAACTAGAGAAGGCATGTAGGCTAACCCACGGTTAACTCCCACAACCAATATCAAAGTGAAGCTTATGCTGATAAAGCTGATAAAGCTGAGCTTTTAGTTAATTGACCCTTAACTGGAGCATAAAGAGTACTAAACTTTCTTAGGGTTCTGGCAGCCTTAACCTCTTAACTAGCAACCTTAGGCCTTATAGCCTTTAATTAATGTAATTACTATGCTTAGATCTTTTTTGTTTTAACTGAATGTGGTAATCTTTGTCGTCACTGTAGGAGCAGAAACTTCTCTTTCTTTGTTCCCTCTGTAGTCCTGGTTTAGTGAATGGAGTAATAAATGTGAAAGTATTCTTTTAAGTAAAAGGTATTTTTGAAGTAAAGCATTATAAAATGGCTGATTATCATTACTATATGTATTCCTTAATTTTGGAGGGAGTTCCTTTCAATTATAATACCAGTCAGCACTTTACTTTTAAGCTTTAATATTTATTTTGTAAACCTGTTCTAAACTTCAAGTCCTTTGTTTCAGCCTGAATTCACTTGCTAACAGAATTAACCTTTATTCCTTTTTAACATTTGAAAAAAATATTATGAACTTAATAGAGTACAGTTATTTGGAGTCTCTGGACATTTACACATCATGTGCATCAGACAATTCACTTGTATCTGTAGGCTTCAGTATCTTCATCTTAAAATGCCAGGTTTGGACTAGTCCAGCCTTGACAGGAGGTGATTTATGTGCTGAGGCAGAAACTGGCAGTTAATTATGAGATTTTCCTCCAGAGCTGGATGCAGCCTTTTCTACATATATATCTAGACAGCCACTTAATCTGATTTTATCCAAGAAATGAAACTTAACTGCCATCTTTGGACAAAACAATCTTTTTTAAAAATTCTAATTAACTGTTCTGCATCTAGGGCTTTTTCGAGCTTTATCCTCATGGCTGCTACCATTTAAACCTAGATGGAATGACTTCTAACTCTAGCACTGGCCTTGGAGATACTTGCGTCATTGTACTTGATTGTCTAGACCAAACTCATTATCTTCTCCCTACTCCCCCCCAATCCACCCCAAACAAACTTACATTTTCAATTTGTTTTTCTATTAATGCTGTCCTCATTCCGCCAGTTACTTTCTAACGAAATATCCAGGAAAGACAAAAATTTCAGGTTGCAAAGGAGTTAAGTTCCTAATTACCAGTGGACATATTTTCAGTCTAGATCTTTTGTTTTCTGCAGTGTTTTAGAATGTTAACCACTCAATCTTTTTAATACTTTCTCAGCCACCTTCTGTTACTACTCAAAAAAATTTTGCAAAGTGTTTTCTTACAGGGCAGAAAAAGGAAAATAGGCATAGAAGGTGCCAGAGAAAGAGAATCAATACAGGCTGCAGAATTTTTAAGATGGAGGTGATTATTAGAGCAGGATCCTGAGGGATCCTTGCACTTTAAACTTCAGAGTCGTCCTTTAATCAGTGTTCTTTTTTTTATCTTCAGTTATTTAATTGCCAAACATTCCAAGCATGCCCCCGCCTCAAGACCTTTGCAGTTGCTCTTTCTTCTACCAGAGTGATCTTCCCCAAGTTATTCCCAGCACCTGCAGTCTCACCTCCTTCTGGTGTCTACCCACACTTCACTTTGGAGAGACTTCTCAGATCGCCTATTTAAGTAGGGCTTTCCGTCTCAGATTCTCCAGTCCCTTAACCTCCTTTACTTTCCTTCATTACACTTGACTACCTATTGTCACTTTATACTTTAATTTTATATATTTATTTCCTTGTTTATGAATTTGGGGATTTGTCTCTTCTCCCTACCATATCCTCTGGGCTTGAAACAGCGCCTGGCTGTAGTAGGCACTCAGTGATGAATGTTTGCTAAATGAATAACACACTCTGAAAATCACTTATCTATTAAATTCAGTCCATACTCCTCCACTTGACATTCAAAATCCTGCACAGTAAGACTGTAAATTAGTTTTGCAGTCTTTCATGGGAAAATAGGGCGGAACAGGAAGTTGGGAACAGATCATGGAGTACCTTCAATACAGACTGAGAAATTGTAGGGCTCGAGCTATGGATTTAACAGTAGTGTGACCAGTGGAGCTATAGATCCTTGTGGAGTTTGAGTCTTCTCTTCAATTCCATGATTGTGCCCAAGAGGGTGAGGGAGTGGAGTTACCCTAAGAGCACTCAGGAAGAAAGTCCTTTTATAGGAAGTAGCTTTTTAATCATGTAACGCTGAACCAAGCTGACTTCAGATGGGATACAAGAGAAGGTGCTGAAGTCTAGGGGGCCCCTTCAAATCAGCATGTTGTATTGGGAGATTTATATCACTGTTTTGTATAGAAATCTTCAGTGTTGTCTCATTGCCTATTGATTTAAATATAAACTCCAGTCCTTACCTTTTAAGTCCCAGTCTTTCAACAATAGAACCAATAGCCCAACTAAACAAACTGTTTTTTTCATTCTTGGGTATCTCCTTTCCTGCCTCTGTACCGTTTTCTCATTCTATCCCTCTATCTAGAGTTCCTTCTAGAACATGATCTCCAAGTGTCAAAATAACATCTTTATTCCCTTTACAAACATGTGAAAGCTCTCTCCCTCCTTTGAACCCTTTTAGCCCTTAACTTGCCTTATCTCTCCCTGTATTACAGTCATTTGTATAATTTGCTTATCATTCTATAAGCTTCATAACAGAGAAACTTTCTTACAATTATGTATCCTCATACCATTTAATGCAGTGCCTTTTCCACTGTAGATGTTCAGCTAATGGTTGTGGAATTGAATTAATTCCCCTGAAAAGGACTTTAAGATCTTCCAAGGACAGTTGTAATTTAGGCAGGGAAACATATACTGTCACTTTATTAGAGAATGACTTTTGCAACTAATACTTCTTCACAACTAATTACTGAATGAATATTGGTAGCAACTTAGTTGAGAAATTTTAAGTTTGCATAAATATTCCCAGCAGCGTTTCTATCCCTCTTCTGTGACCCCGCCATCTTCCAGTAACTATTGTCAAGTAGGCACACAGCAGGTGTAATGCACAGCACTCATTTTCTAGTAAAGTGAAGAGTGCCATTTCAGAAGACTGTTTGGACAAACCAACCAGCCACTTTTAAGTTAATTTAGAGTTATTTTTAGGCTAAATCCTGGATGACTGCTGAGTAAGTGATAAGGTGAACAAAATACTCAAATAATAAACCTAAATTATAGCTACCTCAAACTGAGTCAGCTGTTTTTGTGATCATCTGATTTACTATTTGGCATTAAATCTGGAAAACACTGGCTTGATTCTCCCATGCAAGAGGGTTCATCCATACACTCAGCTGTATTCTTTTCTGTGGTCATGGCACGGAAACAAGGAGTTTGTCAATTAAAGAGGAGCACAGTGTCATTTGCAAGGATGCATAACCGTAAAAAGGGAACATTTCAAATTAACAGCAGGATATTTTTTCCATCTCTAGGGGCCAAGAGGACCAGATGGTCTCTCAGGGGAACAAGGTATACAAGGTGCCAAGGTAATCATTGATTTTTCTAATTTCATCTGCAGTTAAGTTCTTTGGAGCCTCTGCCTGCCTAAAGAGTGATGAATTTGCAAAAGTATGACTCTAAATTTTCTTTTAGTTTAATTATGAAACGTGCATAAACTACATACACAGAAAGATTTTCTTCTTAGTATTGAACTATATACTTAATGTCTTTTTTTTTTTTTATGTGAGTGTATCCTAGCAAGTATAAGACTATAACTCACATTCTTATTAACTCACCTGGTATTGATTCTTAGGGTGAAAAAGGAGATCAAGGAAAAAAAGGGCCTTATGGTCTTATTGTAAGTAGAAGACATTTCACATTAAAAATAAACATTGATAATCTTCCATTTTTCTTGATGTGTGATTAATGTTTGAGGAGCCAGCTATTGACCCAAGCATTTTCTTTCTTATATAGGGTAAGACTGGAAACCCTGGAGAGAGAGGAGTTCAAGGGAAACCAGTAAGTAATTAAAAATAATCAAGCTATGAACAAATTTTATTCACTTTATTTTCTGAATACTTGTTTAGTATTCAGTATATTAAACTAAGAGAATACAAGTTCTTTCCCTCCTTCACTCATTAGGTCACTGTTTTATTTGGACAAATTGCTTATTCATTCTGGGCCTTGGTTGTTTCTATCTGTAAACTGATGGTGATAACTATTACTTTTACTTCACCCTAGTTATGATAAATTAGCTATTCTGTAAAATCCATTTCAAAATAAAATGGTGTGATAGCATATAAATATAATGGAATATTAATAAAGCTAACATAACAAGAAACTTCTTTGAGGCTGCTTGCCTAGTATCATTTTAACTAGATTTGAGTGTTTTTTAGACCCTTGGAGTGTGGAGCTGTGTGTGTCATCATGCTTTCCCATGGCACAGCTCTAAGAGTTTTTAACATTATGTAATGCTGGATATTTCCCTACCATCAAAAAATCTTTTCAGGGGCTGGCCCCATGGCCGAGTGGTTAAGTTTGCGCATTCTGCTTCAGGGGCCCAGGGTTTCCCCAGTTCGGATCCTGGGCACAGATATGGCACTGCTCATCAGGCCATGTTGAGGTGGCGTCCCACATGCCACAACTAGAAAGGGGATGTACTGAGGGGATTTGGGGAGAAAAAGCAGAAAAAGAAAAAGAAAAAATCTTTTCAGAAGTATACAATTTTTTCCCTATGAGGTGACAAGTTCTGTGGTTCTCATCACTAACTGAGGGGGAAAAAATGTTTAAAAAAAAGAAAGAGACACATACACATACACACATGTATACAAATATACACACATACATATATATGCTGTTACATATATATATGATTTTGAGCACATAAGTTTAAATGGATGAGAATTTTTAATTACTTTCTTTTTTAATCAAATTTTTGATGATGACATTTTGATTTGTCATATACATATATGTATATAACTTAAAGTTATAAAATTAGATAATTTAAATAGACTGCAACTTAAGAGTCAGAAAAGAACAGGAGAAAAATGTTTTAGCTGCTATAGTAATTGTCATTGATGTCATTGCATTTACTTGTTCCTCTTTGAAATCTGCTGCCCCCTGCCTGTTGTTTCCCATAATAGCATTATATGTGACAGTGGTCAAACCTAAAATATCAGAGACCTAAAAGAGAAAGAAAACTGTATTCGAGGAAAGAAGTTGTGTGTGACATTGTATTATTAATTGAAGTCATTCCCAAGGAATATTTTGAGTATTAATATTCATCATCTAGGTTTCTGTTATATCAGTGTAAATGCTATTTCTGTGGATTCCTTCCACTTTGCTACATTGTATATAAAGTTAATATGTTGCAATGAGTGGAGAAATTTGGAGCTTGTCTAGTTCATTCCTCTTATTTTAGAAAAATGAGGCCTAGAGAAACAAAATACTTATTGGTTTTGTATGTTGTTGACATTCCTTAGAATTTTACCTTCATTTTCAACCTATCAGATGGTATTTGATTTCCTCAATCAAATAAAAGACACTTCTAGAAGCAAGTTTCATAGACAACTAGAAGCGTAAAGTTACCTTAGTGGATGATATGGGTTGAACATTAAATCACGAGTTTATAATAGCTGTGGAAGTTTTCTTAGCTCTATGTCTGCATTACCTCCTTCATGATTGAACTGAAAGACTTTTGAGATCCTAGGGAAGCTAAGATCAAGCAATCCAAGAAATCCAGATGGCCCCAAAGATTTATTTGATCCTGCACAATAATCTCAGTGTCTCCAGTTATTTATGCACTGTCAGCAAGCAGACAGTGTTGTATAATAGAAAGATGTGTGAGAGGTCACATTGACCTTTGTTCTACTGCATGTTCCTAATAGCTGTGTAGTCGTGGCTAAATTGGTTAGCTCTCTGCATCATATTTTGCTCATGTGTGAATAAAGAGACATCTCTAAATTGTCATAATTCTAAAGCCAGATCTTAAATAAAAAATGGTAACACATATAGTACTCTGCCAGTCCAGATAGCCAGGAAAAGCATATTTGTCTGTGGGCCAACATTGTTTCCTATACTTGCCTTCCATCCACACATAGATCTGACTCAAAGGGAGAATCAAGAGGAAAGGCCATGATCGTTGTGTTATGAAGGTAATAAAACATGGGTAACTGTTTATAGTTTTCTAAATCTTATAAAAACTGTAACAGTTCATACATTATTGATTTTTTAATCTAGATATTCTTTTAGTTAATGAGATGGGGTGTTAAATCTCCAACCATGATTTTGTATTCCTCTATTTATCTCTTTAATTCTGTCAAATTTTTCTTTATCTGTTTTGAAAATCTATTTTGAGAGTATTCACATTTATGATAATTATGTCTTCCTGATCTACTGACCCTTTTATCATTACAAAATGTTCCCCTCCATCTCTGGTAATACTTTTTATTCCTGCTAGTGCTATTTGTTTTGAAGTCTATTTGATATATAAGTCTCTCCAGCCTTCTTATGCTTGCTGTTTGCATAGTGTATCTTTTCCATTCATTTACTTTCAACCCATCTGTGTCTTGATATTTAAAGTGAGTTTCTTATAGTTGAGTGTTGCTTTTTTATTCATTCTGACAATCTCTGCCTTTTAATTAGTGTTTGGCCCATTTCTATTTAATACAATTCTTGATATGGTTGCATTTAGGTCTATCATCTTATGATTGCTTTTTCATTGTGATGGTGGTGGTGTTGTTCAGTGCCTTCTTCTGGCATTGATTAATTTTGAGGACGCCATTTTAATTTAGGTATTGGCTTTTTAGCTGTACTTATCATTATTATTTTTAAGTGGTTATTCTAGGTTGGGAGTCAGCAAACTTTTTCTGTAAAGTACCGCAAAATAAATATTTTCAGCTTTGTGGACTATATGGTCTCTACTACAGCTATGCACCTCTGTTGTTGTAGTGGGAAAGCAACCATAAATATGTGAAGGAACGAGCATGACTTTGTTCCAGTAAAACTTTATTTACAAAAATAGGTGATGGTGCAGATTTGGCCCCCAGGCTGTAGTTTGTGAACTGCTGGTTTAGGGATTACAGTATGCATTGTAATTTTTCATAGTCTACTTAGAGTTAATATAGTAATACTTAACATAATCAGAAGAAACTTGCAACCATACAGACCCATTTACCGACATTCTGTCTTTTATGCTGTAATTGTTTTATGTGTTATGTCTATATATGTTATAAACCCCATAAGGCAAAGTTAAAATTTTGCTTTAATATAAGTAAAATATTTTTTGCTTTAATGTAAGTGAAATATGTGTTTTGAGATATTTAGGGGAAAACTGATTTTTTTTTTTATTTATCCATGCATTTACTCTTTCTGATACTCTTCATTCCTTTCTGTAGATCTGCATCTCCAAATGGTGTCATTTCCCTGCAGCCTGTAGAACTTCCTTTGGATTTCTTATAGACAACTTCTACTAGTGATGAAATCACTTAGTCTTTATTTATGAAAATGGCTTTATTTCACTTTCATTCTTGAAGGATATTTTCACTGGGTATAGAATTCTGGGTTGATAGGGTTTTCTCTTATTTCTTTTCATTCAGCTCTGTAAGATGCATGTCATTTTCTTTTGGCCTCCATTATTTCTGATGAGAAATCTATACTTTATCTTTATTCCCCTGCATATAATGTATCACTTTTCTCAGGCTGCTTTCAAGATTCTCTCTTTATTTTTGGCTTTCGAGTTTGACTATGATGTGCCTAGATAGATTTTCTTTGTAGTTATCTAGCTTAAGTTTTGCTGAGCTTCTTGAGTGTGTAAATTTGTGTTTTCACTAAATTTGGAAATTTTTCAACTTTTTTTTCAAATATTTTTTCTGTCCCATTCTCCTCCTTTTCTTCTTAGATTCCAATTAAATATATGTTAAACATTTTTATATCATCCCTTAGATCCCTGAGGCTCTAGTCATTCCTATTTCAATCTTTCTTTTTCCTGTTTTCTCTTTTTAATCAGATAACCTGGCTCTATCTTCACTCACTTGTTAAACCCTTTAGTGAAATTTTGTTTATATTGTATTTTTAAGTTTTATTTCAGATATTTAATTTTCAGTTCTATAATTTTTAGTTTTTTTTTTTACAGATGCTATTTTTCTTCTGAAATTTCCTATTTGTTTATTTATTATGAGTATATTTTTATTTACATTATTGAGCATATTTATAACTACTTTAAAATCCTTGTGTGAGAAATTTAATATCTGGATAATCTTGAGTTTTGTCTCCCTTGATTGCCTTTTCTTATGAATATGGGAAAATTTTCTGTCCAGTAATTTTGAATTGTATCTTGGATATTTTGAATGATTCATTATAGACTCCAAATTCTGTTATATTTCTTTGAAGACTATTACTTTTTTTTTTTTTAATTTGGCAGACGATTAACTTGGCTGTATTCACACTCCAAATTTTCTCTCCCCCATGGTAGGTGGCTGCTGAAATCTCTTTTCAGTCTTTTAAGCCTTGGGTGGACTGTTTAGAGTCCTGCCATAACAAAACATACTTCAAATGTCACCAAGAGATTTAAACAGAGTTTATACTCAGAATTTGGGGCTCCCTCTCTCTGGCTCTTTCTTTCATGACTTTCCAGCAGCTGTGGTAACTCCAAATTCTCCCCTGTGATTCTCTATGCCAGTAAGACTGCAGGTTTCTAGCCTGCTTTTTTTTTTCAATCATCCTATATGGCTTACTTTCTGGCTAAAAGCCATATAAAAAGAATCAGAAACTCAGTGCTATTCCCTTCTGCTAAGTGTAGATGCCTCAACTCTAGTTTTTGCCTATTTTTGGTTTTTCTCCAATGCCTTCAGATGTGTTTTTTTAATATTTTGTCCTGGGTTTGTAGTTATCTGTATATAAGTTGATTTGATGGGAGTTCTGCTTTGTTGTTAGTGCCATCAAGTCAGTTCTGACTCCTAGGGAACCTGTGTACACGAGAGTGGAACCCTGTGCAGTCTTTTTGCACCATCCTCTTATCTTCCAGCACCATATCAGATAATGCTTTGCTGCTATTCATATGGTTTTCACAGTCTTTTTTTTTTTTTGGAAGTTGTTAGCCAGGTCCTTCTTCCTAGTCTGTCTTAGTTCTGGAAGCTCTGCTGAAACCTGTCCACCACACGTGGTGCTGCTCGAATTTGAAATACTGATGGCATAGCTTTCAGTACCACAGCAACATACAGCCACCACAGTATGACAACCAACAGATGAGAGGTGTGGTGTTCCCTGACCAGGAAATGAACCTGGGCTGAGGTGGTGAAAGTGCTGAGTCTTAACTACTAGACCATTAGGTCTTTGATAGGAGCTAATTGGCCAAAATTGGAAGTGGAAACTCTTCACCTTTCTTCTTTAAATAGAGTTTTCTCTGAAGTAACTCAGAATACTTAAGAAACACTCACTTAATAATCCTTGTAATAGAAAAGGTATATAGTATTAACTCTACTCTTTCCCATTCTTCAGATAAGGAAGCAGAATGCACACAGTTCTCACAATACTGCAATGAAAGTGTAGCCACAGAAATAACATTTATATATTCCCTTGGTTATTCTCATAAAAAGTTTTTGAGGATGCACTACACAAGTTTACTGAAAATGGAAAAGGCGTTGAATGCTTGATTTCTCATTGGAATCAGTAGAAAGCAGTTCAGTATAGTGGAAGAGCACAGCATTAGAGTCAGACATATTGGAGGTTAAATACTGGTTCTGCCACTTACTAGCTGTTTTGACCTTGTACAAATTATTTAACCTCTCTGAGCCTCACTTTCCCTATCTTTAAAATGAAGTACCTTTCACAGTTATAACAAGTGATGTTCATTATGTTCTTGGTACAGGCTCTTAATAAATAGTAACCATGGTAGTCATTATCTTCCTGGTCATCATTGTAATTGCTGAGTTGAAGTCATGGAGCAAGGAGTTCTACTCAAATAATATATTTTCAATATCATCTGAAAAGCCTTAAAGAGAATTTTTATTTTGCTCCAGCCTGTGCTTTTCTTCATCTCCAATAAAAATAGAGTCCGTTTAGATAATTTCATAACTTTGCCAAATAGCTTTTATGCACCATTAACATTAAAAGTATGTATTAAACTTGACGTGTACTAACATGCTTTACAGAGCAAATTGAGCAGATCTTATTTAAGGTTCTGAACTTTTACTGCATGTTTCAGTTGGTAAAGCAGGCACAGAGAGATCCCTTCTATGGATCCTGTTTGTTAATTTAGGAGCCTGGAGTGAATGAGTGGCACATGATTTCCATGACTGAAATGGGGCCTAGGTCAGATAGGAATTCATGGTTTTACACATCTTCCTTTCTCTAACCAGTGAATCATGTGTAACTAAATATAGCATTGATGATTATAACTTAGAAGATTGTATTGCTAAGAATTTTGAATATCTTTACTTCTAATTTAATGTCATATTTTTTTCTTAGCTTTTAGTTTTAAGATAAAATGGTAATTGTCATCCACTGTATAGTTACCAACCATCTCAAGGGCAATAATGTAGAAGAGGCAAATTGCAAATACAAAAAGGCAGTATATTATATATTAGTAGTAGTCATCAGTGTCTAGTACACATTACATGCTTAGGAAATCTTTTAAAGAGGACCTGGAATTGTATTTAGAGTTATGTACCATTTTAGAATGTACCCCATATTTAAGACTCAATTTGATGATAACATAGACAGCATGTTGTAAAAATGGGGCAAAATAAAGGACATTGGAGAGGTTCAATTTGGTCATTTCTAGTGATCTAGGTTCTGAGACCCCTGTGCCTTGCCAGGTTTTAAGGGCATACGTCATACTTATTGACACATCACAAGGATATTATTTTTGAAAATAAACACTTATTTCTATCTATATATATTAAAAGTATAAAAGAATCTCAATTTAAAATAATTCTGGATAATTGTCACTGTGCAGGAGTGAAATTAAATATAAAAATACAAGTAAACATAGAAACTCCTACAACTTGAAATAGAAAACTCAATGAAAAAATGAGCAGAAGGACTTGAATAGACATTTCTCCAAAGAAGATATGCAAATAGTCAATAAGCACATGAAAAGATGGTCAATATCACTAGGCATTACGGAAATGCAAATCAAACCCACAAAGAGATACTACTTCCCATCCATTAGGATGACTATTAATTAAAACACACACACACAGAAAATAACCAGTGTTGGCAAAGATGTGGAGAAGTTGGAACCCTTATGCAGTGATGGTAAAATGGTGGAGCCACTGTGCAAAATAGTTTGGTGGTTCTTCAAACGGTAAAACATAGAATTACCATGTAATCCATAAATTCCACTTCTAGGTATATACTCAAAAAAATTGAAAGCAGGGACTCAAACAGATACTTGTACACCAGTGTTTATAAGGGCATTATTCACAATAGCCAAAAGGTAGAACACCCAAGTATCCATTGATAGATAAATGGATAAACAAAATGTAGGATATACATATAATGAAATATTATTCAGCCTTAAACAGGAAATAAGCCTTGACACATGTTTACAACATGGATGAACCTTGAAGACATTATACTATGTGAAATAAGCCAGACACAAAAGACCAAATATTGTATGATTCCACTTGTATAAGATACCTAGAGTAGTCAGATTCATAGAGACAGAAAGTAGAATGGTGGTCCCCAGGGGACTGAGGGTCGGGGACAGGGAGTTATTTAATGGGTATGGAGTTTCAGTTTGGGAAGATAAAAAGGACTAAAGATAGATAGTGGTGATGATAGCACAGCAGTGTGAATGTACTTTATGCCACAGAACTGTACACTTAAAAATTGTGAAAATGGTAAATTTTGTTATGTATATTTTACCACAAAAGAAAAAAGAAGAATAGAATAGAGGTAGACAGAAAAGTTAGGTGAGAAGATTGTGAAGGAAAGCCAGGGTAAGGAAACTGACTGAAACATTTTCATGCATCACTTTTTCTTCCCGTTTTGCCTTTGTTTGTTCAGGGTTTACAAGGACCCCCTGGGAGTACAGGAGACAGAGGACTTGCCGGAGAACCAGTAAGTTGATCTTTAAACTTTTCTAATGGTGTTTTTCCCATAATGCGCCTTTACCTTTCTGCTATTATTGCTCTCTTGTGCTGTGGCTGGTATGTTTTTGCAAGCAGCATTTATCATGGACACCTATTTATAGAGAACAAGTATTTTGCTGTGAACTTAGTCTTTAGTGCCTCCCTGGTTTCATATAGTCAGATTTGGTCCTGTTTTTCTGGAACTGTTAAAATTTCACAAATTTCTATTTTCAACAAAGATAACTCTGTTTATTGAATATTAGAAATTTTCTTTCTGAATGGCTTGCTGTTCATAATAGTAATTATGACACTGCCACACACAAATGCACAATCACATTTATGAGGCCAACTCTGTAATAAAAGACCATATGGAGAAGCCAAACTCTACATCTCATGGGCCAAAATGTACAAACAAACAGAGATGCTGTTACATCAGTAATACAAAAACTTACATCACAATTTTATAAATGTGATTCACTTATAGAGTTTCCATGGAAAATAGATTGTGAAAGGGAAAGACCTTGTCACATACCTACTTTCTCACAATTTATTCTCTATTGCCTATGAAGTCATTCTTCTGGTTAATGGTATCAGATGTAATATGCTGTAACATGCTTCTAAGATTTACAATACAATGTAGTCTTTCAGACTATTGGGCTGATCCTATCCGTGAGTTGATACACAGGTTTACAGGTGGCCTTTGTGTTATTCATTCAGCTGGTAGCAAGTGGAAAATTCTAACAAAGAGTTATTCTTAGCAAACTGTGTCCATTTCCTCCTTCACATATTTAATCTATAGTATAAGCTCTCCAAACAATAAGTAAAGATTTAGCTGTTTATATAATTCTTTCCAAATAAAGAATCTTAGACATGGTGTTGATTTTATCAAGCTGAATTTTTCTTGGTTTTCTCCCTATTTTGCATCTTTTAGCTTCCCATCCCAATTCTAATATTTATTTGATCAAAAATAATGCAACTTTCCTTAGCATTCTTTACTTAAATATCTCTTTCTTCCAAAAAGTGTGTGGCTCTTTGAAGTCAGAATTATTTCTTTCACCTTTGTAATCCTCTTTCCTGGCATAATGTCTGGCATATTGTATCTATCTAATGTATGTTTGTTAAACTGAATTAACCAAAGGTCATATATCCAAAGGCATAATCATTAGCCATATTAGATGAAATGAAATGGAATGAAAACTAATTTAATCTTAATAAACAACACATCTAAGTAAAGTGTGTCAGTAAAGCTATAGCAACAGCAGAGACAATATCTCAGGCTTTATACAAGAGAAGATTCGTTACTGTAGCTGTAAATGATGAAATGGCTTCATAGCACTTAAAATTGACGTTCAGGTCACACACATGGTCACTGGGGCTGGTAAATAGAAATCAATTTATGATTTGTTTCATATATTTGAGCTGCCTGGTCAAATCATAGAAAAGAAAAGAACAGAAATAATTTGGTAAAATGAAAGACACAGAAGAGATGTTGAAACATATTTATATTTTTGAAAATAATAAAATAGGACTACAGCTTTTCTATAGCCAGTACCTTTTAGAGTATCTCTTTTTCCCAGACAAGATGCAAAACTGGTTTGCTCATTGCAGTGCAAGTATTGGGATTTGGATAGTTGACCATTCATTCATTCAATCAACAAATACTTATTAAGAACCTGCACTTGGGGACCAGCCCAGTGGCGTAGTGGTTAAGTTCACGTGCTCCACTTCAGTGGCCCAGGGTTCACGGGTTCAGATCCAGGTGTGGACCTAACACTGCTCATCAAGCCACGCTGTGGTGGCATCCCAGATAAGATAGAGGAAGATTGGCAACAGATGTTAGCTCAGGGCCAGTCTTCCTCAAAAAAAAAAAGAACCTGCACTTGGATTGTAGTAGTAAGCATGGAGTTTCCAATCTAATGATAAAAGTACACATTCATTAAATAATCACAGAGATAAATGGGTAATACAAACTGAGATAAATGCTGTAAAGTATAGGAATTCAGTTCTAAGAGAATGTATAACAGAGAAACTGTCCTGATCTGAGGTTAAGAAAAGCTTCTGAGCTGTGATCTGAAGGATGAATAGTAGTTACCTAGGCAAAGATGGAAAAAGGTCATTCCAGAGAGAAACCATGAGCTGGGAGGAAGCCCTAAATATTTGAAGATCTAAAAGAAGGCCAGCATGGCTGTGGCACAGAGAGTCAGACGGGAAGTAAGTGCAAAATGAGGATGGAAAGGGAGGCAAGGGACAAAACACATGCAGCTTTATAAGCCCTGTTCCCAAGGGATTGTATTTTTATCTTAAGAACAAAGGGATGTCGTTGAGGGGATAGGGCTAGTTTTATGATCATATTATTGTTTTGTAAAGATGACACAAACCAAATTGGCAGGGACCAATAATGGACAAGAACAGCCTTCTGTTTCAATAATCCAGATAAGAGATGGTAGAACCCTTTTGATTAGCAGATAAAAAAAGTAGATATATATAAAAGATTCAAAAGGAGATAAAATCAACAGGACATAGATATCATGTATCTGAAGTGTGATTCCTAAGTTTCTGGCTTGAAGAATTAATGAGATAATGATATCACTTACTGAACTGGGAATACCAACAGAAATCTGGATTTGAGAATGGAAGATTGTAAATTCAGTTTACCTATGTTGAATTTGAGGTGTCTTTGAGAAATGTGAAGTTGGCATTTGGGTGTGGAGCTCAGAGCAGAGGAATGTGCCAAAGTTAATATTGGAGTCATTGGTCTAGCAAGAGAGTATGAAAGTGAGAAAAGGATCTAAGGCTGAGCTTTGAAGAAATTCAACATTTTATAAATATTGGTAGAAGAGGATGAAACTGCAGAAGAGGTAAGAGGAAAATCAGATATATAAGTTAGGAGTCCAGCTCTAATCATAGCCTACCTTAAACTCTTTGTGACAATCTTAGATTCCTTTAGAAGTATGTAGGCAAGACTATGTATTTAGATCAAATTTACAGCCCTCGGCAGGTTCAATAAGGTTGTACTGAGTCCTAACTACAACCATTCATTTATGTATGTATGGCTGTTTTCACGCTATAATAGCAAAGTTGAGTAGTTGTGATAGAGACCACATGACCCACAAGCTGGAAATACATATTATCTGGCACTTTAGAAAAAAGTTTGCTGACTTCTGACCTAGATTTTCATCACTTTTACCAAAAAAAGTCCAATCAATGCAAAACTGATACCTAGTGCTCCTAGGTTTGTTCAGTGCAGAACTGTATATAGTGGCCTTCAATAAGAGGAAAACGGTGGGAATTTTTCTTTTTCTTTCTTAGTTTCTTTTACTCAGAAAGCTTGAGCAGAAAAAAATTCTCCTGACCCAAACAAATATTGTTGATATCTCTAAACGTTGAAAACTGCCTTTAAAAAAGAGAATGAAGGGAATGCTACAATCTTAAACAATTAATTCTTGGTAAACTTGCTTCAGGATATCCCCTGTAATTTAGAAAACTATTATTTTCAAGGTACTCTTCCTTAGTTGTATGAGAAGTCACTTCCGCATACCTCAAAAGATAATTAACAGGGTTCTCAGGTTAATTAAAAGTGTATAATAAAACCTCACTCAGTTCCACATTAAATTAGTTATGAAGATATACAAAATGGCAACAGCTCTGGAAATAAAAAATAAAAGAAGACCGTATATCAGTGTCTCAGTGGAATTTTGACAGTACTAAAATCAGACAAAAATAGCACCCACAGAAAAAGCTAGAGGAATTTCACTTACAATATGATTGTAAAAGTCTAAATACCAAAAAATCAAGTAAAATTCAACTATATATAAAGAATTATCCACCTCAGTGAAGTGAAACAAGAAATACAAAAAAAGGAAAAATTACTTAATATTAAGAAATTCATAATATAGCATATCACAGATATAGTGAAAAATCCTAAAAACAGGTACTAAAGATTCAACAACCATTTTTGATTCATTAAGAATCATAGTAAAATGGTCTCTGATCTGAAATGTAAGGAGCTTGGAAGCTATTGTTCCCCTCCTTAAAACATGGAAAATGCTGAACAAACTGAAAATCAACAATCCTTCTTCGGTCCTTTAGAGAAATGAGGTCACAGGACAAACTGCTTCCGTGAAACCTGGAGAGACAGGAAGATACAGAGAATCACAGCTTACCAGAAGCAGAAGCCCATCGCTGGATGAGAGGAGCACTTTAAACTGTAATGGACGGCTTGCTGGAGATACAGTGTAGATTATCTTGAATGTTAAAAAACTCAGAGGGGACCCAACTTGGGTGGGACCCCACAAGTTCCTGAGTTTTAACCACCAAGAGACCTGCCAGATTCTCACTATAAAGATCAGAGGAAAATTCATTCCTACTTCCAACCTTGGGAGGGGAAAAGCAACCATTTTGAAACACATCCAGAGTTCTCTGTTCTCCTTAACAAAGCTTGCCCTCAGGGAAACTGTTTTATCAGAGCCTAACCTAGTGGGGTTTACCAAAGCCTAATGAGCTTAGGAGAAGGGAAATTCCCAGCTTGAGCCCCGTCTAGCCCTTGAGTGGGGGAAGAAAAATATTCATCTCCAGCCTTTCTAGCCTCTGACACAAGGAAATGAAATACCCAGCTCAGGCTCACTAAAAGAGTGAGACCTAATCAGAGAACTACAGAAAACTTCCAATCCCCCATAATTTACCACCACATTAATAGGGCTCCTGTATAATAGCAGAGGATTACAGCTAAAAGAACTGCATACACAGACTCTTTTAAGGAATCTCAGGAAACCTCAAGAAATCCTGAGGATAACAGACAAGACAATGACAGTCACAGTAGGAGGGAATTTTAGCCTCTGACACCACAGTACAGTAAACAGTAAACACAGCCTAACTCCTAGCCAGATAACATAAAACCTTACACTAAAGGCCTGTTTGCCTCTTGTTCTTTTACCTGATACATCATGTTTGGCTTTCAAAAAAAAAAATTATAAGACATGCTAAAAGAGAGAAAACTTTGAAGAGACAAGGCAAGCATCAGAAACAGACTCAGATATGGCAGAGATTTTGAAGTTCTCAGACTTCAGCACCCATCTGTCAGTAATTGAGAGATCCAGCAAGTAGATAATCACTAAGGATAGTTGTGCTGAACAGCACCATGAGTAAACTGGATAAGCTTGTCAATTATAGACTAATCCAATAACAACAGAATATACATTTTTCTCAAGCTCCCATGGAACATTCACCAAGATAGACAGATAGACCATGTTCTGGGCCATAAAACACATCTTAACAAATTTCAGAGAAGAGATAGCATACAAAGTGTGCTCTCAGGCCACAGTGGAATTAAACTAGAGATCAATAACAGAAACATAACTGGAAAATCCCCAAATATTTAGAGATTAAACAACATACTTCTAAGTAATACATGAGTAAAAGAGGAAGTCTCAAGAGACATTAAAAAAATATTTTGAACTAAATGAAAGTGGAAATACAATTTATCAAACTTTGTGGGACGCAGTGAAAGCAATGCTCAGAGGGAAATTTATAGTGTTGAATACACATATTAGAGAAGAAAAAAGATATGAAGTCAATAATCTAAGCTTCCACCTTAGGAAACTAGAAAAAGAAGAGATAATTAAACACAAAGTAATTAGAAGAAAATAAATATTAAAAATCAGAGCAGAAATCAATTAGATTAAAAACAGGAAAACAATAGAGAAAATCAATGAAAAAAAAATTGTTCTTTGAAGAGATCAATAAAATTGGTCAAACTCTAGCCAAGCTAACCAAGGAAAAAAAAAAAGAAGACACATTGCTAATATTGGAAATGAAAGAGGGCTCATCCCTACCAATCCCATGGACATTAAAAGAATAATAAAGGAGTACTATTCCTAACTCATTCTATGAGGCCAGCATTACCCTAATATCAAAACCAGACAAAGTTATCACAAGAAAAGAAAACTACAGACCAATATCTCTCATAAACACAGATTCAAAATCTTCAGCAAAATACTAGCAAATCGAATCCACCAATATATAAAAATAATTATACACCACAACCAAGTGGGATTTATCCCAGATATTCAAGGCTGGTTCAACATTTGAAAATCAATTATAATCCTTCACTTCAACAGACTAAAAAAGAAATTATGATCATATAAAATAAATGCAGAAAATAATTTGACAAAATCCAATGCCTAGTCAGAATAAAACCTGTCAGCAAACTAGGAATAAAGGGGAATTTCCTCAGTTTTATCAATAACATACATAGAAAACCTGTAGCTAACACCATACTCAGTGGTGAAAAGCTAGATACATTCCCTCTAAGAACAAGGAAAAAAAGAAAGGATGTTCCTTTTTTTTCAATTCCTATTCAGCATTGTACTGGAAGTACTAGCTAATGCAATAAGACAAGAAAAGGAAATAAAAGATTGGGAAAGAAGAAGTAAAAGTATCTTTGTTTGCAGATGACATGGTTGTCTAGATAGAAAACCCCAAAGAACTGACAAAAAAACTCCTGGAACTAATAAGCAAGTATAGAAATGTTTCAGGATATCAGGATACAAGATTAATATACAAAAGTTAGTTCCTTTCCTATATACCAGCAATAAGCAATTGGAATTTGAACTTTAAAATGCAATGCCATTTATGTTAGTATCAAAAAAAAAAAGAAATAGGCTTAAATCTAGCAAAATGTATACAGAATATGAGCAAACTACAAAACTCTGATCAAAGAAAATCAAAGAAGATCTAAATAAATGGAGAGATATTCCATGTTCGTGGATACAAAGATTCAATATTGTTAGGATGTCAGTATGTTACAACTTGATCCATAGATTCAAGCAATTCCAGTCAAAATCCTAGCAAGTTACTTTGTCAATATTGAGATTCCAAAGTTCACATGGAAAGGCAAGAGATCCAAAATAGCCAGCATCATATTTGAAGAACAAACTCAGAAGACTGACACTACCCAACTTAAATGCTTAAAGTAAATCTACAGTAATCGAGACAGTATAGTACTGACAAAAGAATAGACAGATAATTGGAACAGAATGGTGAGCCCAGAAATAGAACTCCACAAATATAGTCAACTGATCTTTGACAAAGGAGCGAAGGCAATTCTATGGATAGTCTTTTCAAAAAATGATGCAGGAACAGCTGGATATCCACAGGTGAAAAAAAAAAAAAGTAGATCTAGACAAAGACCTTTCACCTTTCACAATAATTAACTCAAAATGAATCATAGACCTAAATATAAAATGCAACTATGAAACTCTTAGAAGATATCATAGGAGAAAATCTTGGTGACCTTGGATATTGGCAATGAGTTTTTAGATACAACACCAAAAGCATGATCCATGACTGAAAAAGTTGATGTTAGACTTGATTTAAATTAAAAACTTCTGCTCTGTGAAAGACATGTAAGAGAATGAAAAAAAACATGCCACAGACTGGGAGAAAATATTTGCAAAACACATATCTGATAAAGTACTTATATCCAAAATACAGCAAGAACTCTTAAAAGTCAACAGTAAGAAAAAAGACAATCTGACTAAAAAGAGGGCAAAAGATCTAAACAGATACCACACCAAAGAAGACATACAGATGGCAAAGAAGCATATGAACATATGCTCAACATCTTATGTCTTTAGAAAATTTCAAATTAAAACAATGACATACCATTACACACCTATGTGAATGGCTGAAATCCAAAGCACTGACAATACTAAATGCTAGCAAAGATGTGGAGCAACAGGAGTTCTCATTCACTGCTGGTGGGAATACAAAATGGTATGGTAATTTTGGAACACAAATTGGCACTTTCTTACAAAGCTAAACGCATGCTAACCATACAATCCAGCAATCATGCTCCTTGGTATTTACCCATATTAGTAGAAAATTTATGTCTACATAAAAATCTGCACATGAATATTTATAGCAGCTTATGCATAGTTGCCAAAAATTGGAAGCAACCAATATGTCCTTCAAAAGTTAAAAGGATAAACAAACAATGGAATATTAGTCAGCAATAAAAAGAAATGGGTTATTATACCACAAAAAGACATAGTGGAATCTCTGAATATATCCTGCTACGTGAAAGAAGCCACTCTGAGAAGGCTAACTACCATATAATTTCAACTTTATGACATTCTGGAAAAGGCAAAACTATAGAGATAGTAAAAAAAAATCGTTGGTTGCCAGGAGTTAGGGGAAGGGGATGAGAGATAAATAGGTGGAACACAGGGGAATTTTAAGGCAGTGAAACTGTTTTGTATGATACAGTAGTGGTGAATACATGATATTGTGCATTTCTCAAAACTCATAGAACTTGTGCAACAGAGTTTACTAATGTAAATGAGTAACTTTAGTTAGTAATAATGTATCAGTATTGGTTCATCAATTGTAACAAATGTACCACACCAATACAAGATGTTAAATAGTAGGGGAAACTGGGCAGGAGTAGTAAATGGGAACTCTCTGCACTTTCTTTTCAATTTTTATGTAAATCTCAAACCTCTGTAAGTCTATTAGCTAAACCAAAATATTGTAGTAAAGTCAAGCATGGTTCTGTAATGTGGTAATGTATATCTATCTTATATCTGCATTCAGCCTGCTAGGAAACACCAAAATACTAGAAGCATAGGAACCACAAGATAAACTTGCCAACTGTCACTGTATTATCTAACATTATTCAAAAAGTTATAGCTAGTGTAGTGGGATATGACACAGAAATGATCATATAAGGAAAGGAAAGCATTATTATTTAGACAAAATGCAAATAAACCCAAAAGACTTAGAAAACCCAAAGACTTAATTCTGTTTTTTTCAACTACCGAGAGAGAGTAATATAATGGCAAGACATAAAATAAACATTTTTTAAAAATCAGTTTTCCTATATGCAAGTAATAAACAGAAGGGTTATTCCACACACTAAGAAGAGGTTCAAGAATTTAACGTTTATGCAATAAGCTAATCATTCAATGTTTGTTCACTTAAAATTGTACTATTCAGTATTACAGTGACTGAGATTTCCATAAAGGTCCCAACATGCATTTTATTGCACCTTAGTCGATTATACCACGTTGCATCTATTCATGTGAAACGGAAGAATTCTCTAGCTGGCCGCACTACTGCAGTAAAGGATGACATCAGGCAAAGACCAACATATTTTTATTTCATTGGAGACCATATATTTGCTTTTTAAAAGTGCTATTTTGTTTGTCACATGTTTGCCAGGAATATTAAGTAGATCTATAATTGTCATACCCATTAAATAAGATAACTTTTGAAAGCACTTACCACAATATTTCATAGTTATTACGTACTTAATAATGAATTAGGGAATGAAAGAATGACAGGTACTGTCCTTTCTTTCCTTTTCCTTTTCTTTTGAATCCAAGCATAACTTAATATTATTTACAAAAAAACACAGATGGATCAACTAAAGATATATTATGTTTATACAGAGAATAAAGTAATACATTGATAAATGTATTATGTATTATATTACATATGATATATTATAAATTCCATATTTAGATGCATATGTCAATTGAAATATTAGAATAAGATTTGATTCTCAGACCTTAAATTTTATTTTAATATATAGGGACCACGAGGATTGCAAGGTGATCCTGGAGCTCCTGGAGAAATGGGTGCTGAGGTAACTTTTTTGTGGCTCTTTTTAGTCAGTACTCAATACTGTTGTAAGACTTCCCTAAGGTAAAGTTGATATATTAGATATATATTTTGGAGAATAATTCTATAGTGTTTTGTTTCATATTCAGAAAATAAAGCCTAAAATTCCATTAAAAGCAGAGATGACTGTTGTATGAACCTAATTTTATACATGTAAAGTTCTCTTAACACCTCATTTAAATAACAGAGTGAATAAAACTTCCCTTCTCTGATTTAGAGTTAACTTGAGAGCCCTTCACTCCAAGATGTTCTATGTCCTTTCTAGAAGAAGATTGAGAAGTGTATCAGAATATATTTTGGAATAATAAACCACACTTGCTACAATTATAAAATCCACTTATTTCATTTCTGTTGTCTGTTAACTTTAGCTATAAATAAGTTAGACACACTCTCTCCTCCCTTGGCGTCTGTGAAACCGCTCTCTCTCGGTTCCGCTCTTTACCTTCTGATTAGTCTTTCTCAGTCTTGGTGGGAAACTGTCCTTCCTCTTCCTCAGTTTAGCAATTGTATTATCTCAGTGACTTTAATTACCAACATAATTCTGATATCTCTCAGCTTGATAGCTCTAACTCATGCCTCTCTCTTCAGTTCCAGTTATTGATTTCCTCTTGTCTTTTACATATACACCTGGATATCTCACAGACATCTCAAATTCAAAATATCTAAACCGAACCTATCACTTTCCCACTGTTCCTCCTTTTATTCCCATCTCACTGAAAGATATTCCTTATGCCCAATAACCCAAAACTGAGAGTCGTCCTAGACTACTCTTCCTATTTCATCCTCTCCAGTCAGCAACCTTCTCCCTTTGAATAAGCCCCCCTAGTGTCTCAACTCTGTCCTTTCCTTTTTATTTCTATTGCCAGTGCTCTAGTCCTCTGCTCTTATTCCGTGTCTCCTCCAACTCCCATCATTCCTTGGCTACTTGTTGCCAGTGCATCTTTGTCATATCATTTCTCTCCTTGAAATTTTTCAAGGGTTCTCATAGCCTTGAATGCCAATTTCTTAACATAATAAATAAGGTTCTACATTATCTAACCTCTGCAGACCTGTTCAACAACATCCCAATGAAACGTTTCTCCTCCCCCATGTGCTTTAGATTTGTTGACCTGTTTTTAATTCCATGATTCTCCCATATTTTCTTGCTAGGCACTTTGCATCCACTGGGGATTCAAGGATGACTGAGATATGGTCCCCAACTCCTTCAGGAGTTTATAATCTATTCCAGAAGATAGTCATATAAAAGATCACTATATTGTAATGTGTTAGACCCAAGGATGGAGATAATCACAGGGCAATATAGGAGTACAGCAATGGGCACTTAACCCACCTGGATAAGGGGAAAAAGAAGACGCGGGGCGGGGGGAGGCAGCAATGGCGTGAGTTTTAATGAGTAGGAGTTAGCCCAGAAAAGGCATAGTATAATCAGGAACATGCACACATGTAGCAATATGGATTCTTTGATGCTTAAAATCGAAGCAAGGAGGGATAATAGATGAAGTTACACAGAAATGGCTAGATCATGAAAAGTCCTGTTTCCTCTGTTAAGAAGTTGCATCTTTTTAAAATCTTGTAGGGTATAAGCAGAGCAGTGATAAAATCAGATTTTTATTTTTGGAAGATAATTCTAGTAGCCGCGTGGAGGATGTATTTGAAAAGACAAGAGTAAAGACATGTAAAAGGCTGTGGCATTCAGCCAGGCAGGAAATGATGGAAGTCTGAACTAAGGTAGTCTTGCAAGAAAGGACAGGAAGAGGATGGATTTGAGAAATGTTTTTTATATAAATTCTGCAAAACCTGCATCTTTGTGGGATATGGAAAGTAAACGGGAAAGAGAAGTCAAAAATTATTCCTAGACTTCTAGGTCATGCAACAGGATGGTTGGCAATACCCTTTCCTGAGACCAGAGAAGAATGTTAGAGAGATTAAGGTTATAATCTGCTAATCTGCCCAAAGTAAATGGTTAACAAGTAGCAGAGCCTGTCTTTGAATTCATATCTGACTCAAAAGCTAATGCTGGTAACCTACATCATGGTACATCCTCTGAGCCTAAAGAAAGCTGAGAGAAGTCATACCTCATAACTTAAAGATTTTTAATAGAGTAGGAGACAAAAATTCTGTTGTGATAAGAAGTAAGCATTGAGTAGGTCAGTTGAGGAAAATATGCTGGTTTAGAATAGTGGTTGAGGTTGATATCAGAGGGAATGACTAAAGACAAGTAAAAAAGCAGATGTACCTCACTAAAGTCAAGCTGAAGTAAGAGATTGTGAATTTGTATTATATTGATAATAATAGCTAACAATGGTGGAGCACTTCCTATGTGCCTAGCAGTATTTATGTGCTTTACCATATTAATGAATTCTCACGACACCCTATGAAATAGATGCAGTTATTATCCTCATTCTGCAGATGAGGAAACTAAGGCATGAAATGGTTAAATAACTTGCTCAAGAGTGATAGCTGGTAGAGTCTACGTTTAAAATTAGGCAATCTTTCTCTGCAACCCATTCTCTTAGCCACTATGCTTCTCAACAGGTGATGATGCCACTTTGCACATGAGTAATTTTTTCCAACAATATTCAACTTGGAATAGAAATGGAGAAGGCGATTTAAAGTGCTAATCCAAGATTGGTGTAAGAAATGAGGTACCACAGAGATCAGAAGATCAGCTATTGGATTTAGCATAAGAAAGGGATAAAAGAAGCTAAGACGAACTGACATATTGGGAGAAATTAGGGATTAGAGAAAGTCTGTGATTTTAAAAGCAATTTTGATGTGGAAGAGGTCCTGAGAGAGTTTCAATTCTCCCTCTTAGAATTTTAATCTTCGCGTGGGATATTATTAAATTCTGCAGTTTCTGAGGCAGAGCAGAAACCCAGGCAGTCTGTCTTCATAGTCCTTCCTCTTAAGTAGCATGCTATACTACCTCCCATAACAGTAAAGAAGTCACAAAGGTGACCAACAGAAAACTTTAAATAATATAACTATTAAAAAAGTAGTGAAATGATGGTAAAATGGAGGGAGTGTAAGGGAACTAAACTTTCAGCAAGGTGATACATGAAGAAGTAGAGGTATACTTCTTGAGTTATAGAAGCAACCACCAGAAGAACTAACAACAAAAATTGTTTTATAAATCTTGCCTCTGAGGAATAGGACTGTGACTTTCCGTTGTCAGTCCATCTGGACTGTCATGCGTGTATAGCTTTTATTTTGAAAAAGAGCAAAGTGAATATGGATTGCGGAAGCTGAGTCAAAATGGAAAACTGAACTTCCTCTTATCTAAAATACTATAAGGGCATAAAAGATATTTTAATCACTAATAATTACAAGGAAGATTATCAACCATGGATCAGAACTATTGAGGAATCCCTGAAAGATAGAAAGCAAACAGGAAACTTTTGATTAAGATAGTATTGTGAGTTAACGCTGCAAACTACACACACAGAGAATGAGGGAGAGAGAAGCAGGAGACGGGAGGGGAGGGAACGGAAGGGAAGGGGAAGTGAGGAAGGGGAGAAGGGAGAGGCATTCTTAGCATGCTCAAAAACAAAAACAGACAAAAAAATACCCATAAATATCTCTGAGATATGAAAACCAATACAATAGCAGTTGTAGGAGCTCCAGGCCTACAAATAGCCAGAGGTTGCAAGAAGTTGTATGTTTTCAAAGTAAAAGGAACCAAATGCTTCCCAACTGGACCCACACATGAAAGGAGAGTCGAAAAACTGCTATATAAATATATTTATCTTTTATAATGTGAATAAATTCCTATCTTCTTTGTGTAATATATTTTGTAAAACCAGTAAACAAAACCAAATTTTTTTAAGGAAGTGTGTTCCAGAGGGCTGAATGGAAATAGATAGGAAGAGTAAAAAGTGAAAAAAAACCAGAGAATAGTAAAAGTAAGAGGGTAGAAAATTAGAAGAAACAAGATTTAGTTAGTCCTTGACCAAGGATTAAATGGTGAAAAGAAAGATTAGAAGAAACAAGTTTTAAAAGTCTTGATTTTGGGTGACATTGTGTTGGCATTTGAACATTTAAAAGGTCTCAGAACTTACCTGGTCCTATGCCATGAAGTTTATGAATGGGCAGCAAAGACCCTTTCTTGGACATAGATATTTTAGCCTTGAGCTAAAAATTATTACTGGCTTCTTATGAGGTTGTTATTGCCTTTGTAGTTGGTGGAGGAATGTTTACCAACAATGTGTCAAATCATTCTCTTCTAGGGCCTTTCGGGTATTGAGGGAGAATCTGGTCTGCAGGGCGAGCCAGGTGCAAAGGTAACCTTCCTAAATAGGAAAGGGGAGGGTCTCTAAACTTTCACTATTGAATCTCTTATGTTTGCCACGTTTTGGCAAACACCCATCACCTTGAAAGCAGGTGAAAGAGAGCAGATAAAAATGGGAAGTATTCTCAAATGAGTCAGAAAAAATCGTTGTCAGAAAAAATAGTATCTATGTATGTATACAGATATGTGTACATATATATATGAGGGAGGGAATACATGTATATATGTATATATGCACACACATACATGTATACACATGCACATGTACATATATACTTATATATGTATAAGGGAGGGACTACAAGTGATAAAGCTAATGGGGCAAAATATTATCAATAAATTAATCTGGAGGAAAGGAAAAAAAAATAGGAAGTATTTTGGAGCCACTGTCCTCATGATATGCCCTCCATAATAGACACTCAGTTTTAATAGTAAAGAATTTAATCTTTCCCTTTATTTCTTTAGGGAGATGTTGGACCTGCAGGCAGTGTTGGGGTTGCTGGGGAACCAGGATTACGGGTAAGTGCCCACTGGAAACCATTTTAATACTCTGGCCCACCTATTTCAGAGGCTCAAAACTTATCCTAAAGACTTCAAAAATTGCATAATAAACCTTTATGGTGCATTATAGAAAATGTTTGTTTTTATTTCAAAAGATGCATGCCAAACCTTGTTCACATTGTAATTTAGTAGCATTTAGAGTCCTAACCTCATACATCCTTTTTCAGAATCAGGTCTGCTCTGCAGACCCCTTGCCAAATATGTGGAGTTACTGTGTTTGGCACTAATGTTAACATTAAGAAGAAATTCTCAAACACTAGTGATCAACTCTCAGGATGTTTCCTGACCTAACAAGACAGAAAAAAGAATGAAATCTAATTTATGTTTAAAAAAACCACAACTAAAAACTAGAGTCATGCAAACTTAAGATTCAAGGAAATAATTGTAAATAGTTGTAATTGGATAGCTTGTGGAAATTACTCTAATATAAACAGCCTTTAATTTTAGCTGTGGTAAGTTTTTTCCCACGATAACAGTGCCCAAAGTACTTTTAAGAGATATTTGTTTACTAAAAGGCAAAGTAGGGAGATATATTTTGTATCCGGTTTCTTTCTTTTTCATTTTCTGTTCTTATGCAGTGGGGCAGGCAGTGTGAGCTCAAGGTAATGGAAATGTCAGTTGGGGGAGCAACAGGCAACTGTGAAGATGGACTGACTAATTTACTGTTAAATAGTTGAGGTAGCAAGAGAGTCAGTACTAGTTTAATAGCTTCCTAAAGCATGGCTCTGCGGTTCTGTAAGTTCTGTATCAGAAAGATAGCTTCTTGATGTACCAGGGCCTTAAACATTGCCTCTCCTCTGTAACAGAGAAAATGCAGACCCTAAAAATCTGGTATACTGATTTTGACTGAGTTAACTTGTATTCATCCATGTAAATTCAGTATGGCAAGGTACTTTAATTTTATGATCTACAGTATTTACAGTCCTTGAGCTCAAAAACACAGGTCTAGCTGTATAAATTTCCAGAGCTAACAAATGAATATATATTAACTTTAATTATCTAAAAGTTATTAATATTATGGGATCATCTTGTATTTGAATTTACAAGTCTATGACTCTTTAAATCATCTTCAGAGCTATTCTAGGCAAATTAAATCATGCTTATTATACTGTCAAATACTCCTTACAAATACAGTAGAAGTAGGAACATGTACATAAACCTTCTACTCTCTATAGATACCATGGGCAAAACATAAATTAAGATAAATGATTTAGCAGAATAATAAATCTTACTGTTTCTGCTACAAAATAGGGTGAACCAGGAGCTGCTGGAGAAGAAGGTCTCCAAGGAAAAGATGGATTAAAGGTAAATTATACTTTTTTTAGTTGTTTTTGTGAAATCTTTAAAATATTACACACAATTATTTTTATGTGCCAAACAAAAATCTGCTTATTGTGTGGCATAATTATTTCACTGCTTTCCCTTTCTTAAAAATTTTTACTGGGTTACAGGGGGATCCAGGAGAAAGGGGACTTCCTGGAGAGGATGGAGAAAAAGGAGAGACAGGCTTACCAGGGGCTACAGGGCCCTTGGGTAGACCAGGTCTAATGGGCCCTCCGGTAAGTACTGCTGGGTTCATTTTCAAATACTTAGTGAACTCAGTTCTCTGTATAGGTACACACACCCACCCACACACACACACACACACACACACATTCTGACCACCTTATATGTCCAGTGGGTAATTGGAGGTGTGGACCTGTGCCTTGAGAGAGGGACAAACCAGGGACTGATTATCAGCCTTCCTAACATCCAAAAAGAAAAGACACTTTTTCATGTGTCACACAAGGCATTGAACTTTTTTTTCTCCAGCTTTATTGAGATATAATTGACATATAACATTGTGTAAGTTTAAGATGTGTGACATGATGATTGATATACGTATATATTGCTAAATGGTTACCATAATAAGGTTAGTTAACACATTCATCACCTCGCATAGTTACCTTTTCTGTGTGGTAAGAATTTTTAAGATTTACTCTCTTAGCAACTTTCAACTATGCAATACAGTGTTATGAAGTATAGTCACCACGCTGTACATTACACCCTCAGAACTTATTCATCTTATTACCACAAGTCTATACCCTTTGACCACCTTCACTTATTTCCCCCATCTCCCTGCCTTTGGCAACCACCAACCTACCCTCTGTTTCTGTGAGTTCAGTTTATTTAGATAACACATATATGTGAGATCATACAGTATTTGTCTTTCTCTGTCTGACTTATTTCACATAGCATAATGCCCTCCAGGTTCATCCATGTTGTTGCAAATGGCAGAATTTCCTTCTACCTATGGCTGAATAATATTCCATTGGCTACATAAACCATATAATATGCACCATATTTTTTCAAATATTAGTCGACAGTATATACATGGGTTTATTTCTGGGCTCTTGATTCTGTTTCATTGGTCTATGTGTCTGTTTTAATGCCAGGATCATACTGTTTTGATTAATATAGTTTTATATTAATATAGTTTGAAATTAGGAAGTGTGGTGCCTCCAGCTTTATTCTTCTTTCTCAAGACTGTTTTGGCTATTCAGGTCTTTCGCAGTTTCATGTGAATTTTAGGATTGTTTTTTTCTATTTCTGTGAAAAATGCTGTTGGAATCTTGATAAGGATTACATCAAATCTATATATAGTTTACTTTGGATGGTATAGACATTTTGACAATATTAATTCTTCCTATCTATGAACGTGAGATATCTTTGCATTTATTTGTATCTTCTTCAGTTTCTTTCATCAATGTCTTTTAGCTTTCAATGTACAGATATGCACCTCCTTGGTTATATTTATTCCTAAGAATTTTATTGTTTTTGATGCTATTGTAAATGGGATAGTTTTTTTTCTTTTTCAGATAATTCATTGTTAGCATATAGAAATGCTGTTGGTTTTTGTGGGTTGGTTTTGTATCCTACAACTTTACTGAAATCATTTAGTAATTCTAACAGTTTCTTCATGGAGTCATTAGGGTTTTCTGTGTATTAAGATCATGTCATCTGCAAACAGAGACAATTTTACTTTTTTCCGATTTGGATGCCGTTTATTTCTTCTTCTTGCCTAATTGCTCTGCCTAAAACTTCCAGTACTATGTTAAATAAGACTGGTGAGAGTGACCAACTTTGTCTTATTCCTGATCTTAAAGGAAAAGCTTTCAGCCTTTCACCATTGAGTATGATGTTAGCTGTGGGTTTGTCGTACATGACCTTTATTATGTTGAGGTACATTCCTTCTATGTCCAATTTGTTGAGAGTTTTTATCAGGAAAGGTTATTGAATTTTGTCACATGCTTTTTCTGCATCTATTGAGAAGATCATATGGTTTTTATTCTTAATTCTATGAATGTGGTGTATCACTTTGATTCATTTGAAGATGTTGAACCATCCTTGTATCCTTGGAATAAATCCCACTTGATCATGGTGTATGATCCTTTTAATGTGCTGTTGAATTTGGTTTGCTACTATTTTCTTGAGAATTTTTACATCTATATTCATCAGGGAGATTGGCCTATAGTTTTCTTTTCTGCTAATCTTGGCCTCAGTTTGTCCTTCTTTTCTGGTTCCTTTAGGTGTAACGTTAGATTGTTTATTTGAGATCTTTCATTTTTTCTTAATGTAGATGTTTATAAACATTTCTCTTAGAACTGCTTTTGCTGCATCCCATAAGTTTTGGTATGTTGTTTTTCCATTTTTGTTTATCTCAAGATTTTTTTAATTTCTCCTTTGATTTATTCTTTGATCTATGGGTGGTTCAGAAATATGTTTTTTAATTCCCACATATTTGGGAATTTTCCAGCTTTCCTCATGTTATTATTTCTAGTATCATATCATTGTGGTTGGAAAAGATACTTGGTATAATTTCTGTCTTCCTGAATTTGTTGATACTTATGTTGTGGCCATATACATATGATCTGTCCTCAAAAATGTTCCATGTGGACTTAAAAAGAATGTGTATTCTGCTGCTATTGGATGGAGTGTTCTGTATATGTCTGTTAGGTTCATTTGGTCTATAGTATTGTTCAAATCCATTGTTTCTTTATTGATTTTCTGTCTAGATAATCTAGCCATTGTAGAGAGTAGGGTATTAAAGTCTCCAAGTATTATTGTATTACTGTTTATTTCTCCTTTTATTTCTGTATTTGCTTTGTTTATATAGGTGCTCCAATGTTTGGTACATAAATATTTACAATTATGTCATTGATTAATTGACCCTTTTATCATATATAATGACCTTCTTTGTCCCTTGTGACTATTTTTAGTTTAAAGTCTATTTTGTCTGATATAAGTGTTGCTACCCCTGTGTTCTTTTGGTTACAATTGCTTGAAATATCTTTTTCTCTCCATTCATTTTCAGTCTTTTTGCATTGTTAAAGCTTAAATTAGTCTCTTATTGGCAGCATACCATTGGATCCTGTTTTTTATCCATTCAGCCATTCTGTGTCTTTTGATTAGAGAATTTAATCCATTTATGATTAAAGTGATTAAGTAAGGACTTTATATTGCCATTTTGTTAATTGCTCACTGAGATTTTTAGATCATTTGCTCTTTGCTTCCTCTTTTGTTCTCTTCCTTTGGGATTTTATGACTTTTTGTAGCAATATGCCTTGAATCCTTTATCATAATCTTGTGTGTCTATTGCATGTTTTTCCTTTGGGGCTTACATAAAATATCTCATAACATCCTATGTTGAGCTGACAACAACTTAACTTTAATAGCAAACAGAAACTTTATACTTTTACTTCTCCATCACCCCCCTAAAATTTTATGTTTTTGATTTTAGAATTTATGTTTTGATATTATGTATACAATAACAAATTATTGTAGGTATAGTTATTTTTAATATGTTTAGTTTTTAACTTTTTGACTGCAGATTTATGTACCCCCATTACAATATTAGAGAATCTGGCTTTGGTTACAGTCATGTGCTGCATAACAACATTTCAGCCAATAACAAACCACATATACAATTGTGGTCCTAACTCCATATACAACAGTGGTCCCATAAGATTAGTACCATACAGCCTGGGTTTATGTACCATCTAGGTTTGTGTAAGTATATTCAATGATGTTTGCGAAACAATGAAATCTCATGACACATTTCTCAAAACACAGCCTCTTCGTTAAGTGACATATGACTGTATATGTTTACCTTTACTTATGAGTTTTACACATTCATGTGTTTTTACGAGGTTATTTACATCCTTTTATTTGAGCTTGAAAAGTGCCCTTTAGCATTTCTTGTAGGGCAAGTGTAGTGGTGAAGCATTCTTCAGCTTTTGTTTGTTTGGGGAAGTCTTTATTACCCCTTCATTCCTGAGGGACAGGTTTGCTGGATGTAGTATTCTTTTTTGACAAGTTTTTGTTGTTCCTGTTATTATTTCAATATTTTGAAGATATTATCCCACTCTCTCCTGGACTGAAAATTTCTCCTGAGAAACCTACTTGTAGTCTTATGGGGGCTCTTTTGTATTGACAAGCTGCTTCTCTCTTGCTTTCAAAATTCTCTCTTTGTCTTTGACTTTTGACAATTTAATTATAATGTGTCTCAAAGTAACCCTTCTGGGTTCAACCTGTTTGGAGTACTTTGGACTTCATAAATCTGAATGTCCATTTCTTTCCCCAAGTTTTGGACATTTTGAACCATTATATCTTTAAATAAACTTTCTAATCCTTTCTCTTTTTCCTCTCCTCATGGTATTCCAACAATGCATACATTGTTTCACTTGATGCTGTCCCATAAGTACCATAGGCTTTCTTCACTCTTTTTTATTCTTTTTTTTCTCTTTGCTCCTCTGGATATTTTCAAATGACTTATCTTTGAGTTCACTGATTCTTTCTTCTGCTTAGTCAAGTCTGTTATTGAAGCTCTCTATTGAATTCTTCAGTTCAGTCATTGTATTCTTCATCTCTAGGATTTTCATTTGGTTTATTTTTATGGTTTCTATTTCTTTGTTCTCATTTTGTTCATGCATTGTTTTCCTAATTTCATTTAGTTGTCTGTCTGTCTGTTCTTGTAGTTTATTGAACTTTTCTAGGAGGATTATTCTGAATTCTTTGTCAGACAGCTTCTAGATTTCCATTTCTTTAGTGTCAGTTATTGAAGCTTTATTAGTTTCCTTTGGTGTTATCATGTATACCTGATTCTTTATGATCCTTGTATCCTCCTTTGTTATTGGCATGTTTGAGTAAGCTATTCCTCTTCCACATTATAAGTTTGTTTGGCAGGGAAAGACTTTCACCAGTCTGCTTAGCTCAGGTTACTGGGTGGGTCAGCTGGTAGTGTTCATGAGCAGGTGCAAATTGCTATTGGGATCTCCAGTTGGGTGAGGTCCCTACCCCTGTCCTGAGACAGGGAGTGTTGCCACTGGCTGGTCTCTGCAGTGAGTGTGCCTGCTGGCTAGGCTCTGTGTTCAACTGGAGCCACTGAACAGGCACCCTGGTTGGGCAGGGATGCTGGCTGCCTCCATGATCAAGTGGGGCCACTATCTGTGCTCTGAGGTTACTTCTGGTAGGGCCAGGTCATAGGCTGTGTCCCTGGCAGGGTGGTACCACTGGTTAAGCTCTGTGATTGAGCGGTGCCGTATGTTGTGTTCCATAATTGGACTCTCCTTTCTTCCATTAGCAGTGGGGCTGGACTCACAGAGAAGCCAAGTAACAGATGCTGAGAAGATGTGGTTATCTCCCTGAGAATTCTTATCAAATTCATTTTTATATAAGAAAGTCATTATTGGGGCTAGCCTGGTGGCACAGCAGTTAAGTTCACACATTGGGAGACCTAGGATTTGCTGGTTTGGATCCCAGGTGCGGACCTAAAAACTGCTTATCAAGCTGTGCTGTGGCAGGCATCCCACATATAAAATAGAGGAAGATGAGCACAGAGCTCAGGGCCAATCTTCCTCAGCAAAAAGAGGAGGATTGGTGGCAGATGTTAGCTCAGGGCTATCTTCTTCTTCTTCAAAAAATGTCATTATTAATACTTTAGCATGGATTTTTTTCAATCAACTAGCCTAGTTCTCTAGCAGAACCCTAAAAGTTGGTGAGGAAAGGAACACAGAAGTAAGAAAAAAGAAAGGCCTAAGTATGCCATAGTATAACACAGCCAGGAATCCAGAGAGGGATGATGCAGCATGACAGCTGGTGATGGGTAGAGCAGAGATGAAAAAGGGGCTCAAAACAAGGCATGGAAAAATGATAAACACAGATTTCATCTGCTTCATAATTTTTCCCAGGAACAATCCTGCCTTGTACACATCTTTGGTGCCTTTTTTAGTAACAACACATGTGTGTTTCTTTTTTATTCTTTTTGTTGTTCCCCTTGGAATTTTAAATGCCTTTCAGCTCATAAACTCAGTAAAAATACCATGGCATATTTTTTCAAAAGAATTTTATGATCCAAGGAACTATTGCTTAATCAGACAGGCTGATGTTGGATTTATTTTTGCATTTTAAAAGATCCTTCCTTGGGCAGTGTCATAAAGATGGTACCTTAGATTCTTAAAAAAATAAACAAGAAAGAGAGTGAGCAAAAGAAATAAAACTTTTTTCTTTCAAGTTAAAGAGATACTCTTTTTACTTTCTAGAAGATTGGGAAATGAGATCTGGATCGAAAGATAAGGCAAGGGAAGCATCGGTAACAAAGTCCCAAATCCAGGATGTAGACTTCTCTGAACAGAAGAAAAAATTATATATATAAAATAGAAGCATAAAACTTGAATTCTGTGCTAAAATGCTTAGTTGCTTAAATGCCACGGAACTCTGTATGATAAAAGAGTTTGGAAGCATCCGAAAAGAAACATCTGTCTGACTTATGGTCTATCATTCATTTCTTTAAAAAAATCTATCACTGTGGTATGTAAGAACTAACCATATGTGAAGCTATGGACTCCAAAGTTGAATGTATAAAAATGAAATTGTCTTGTTTTATTCCTTTAGGACAAAATTTGGTTGGATTTACTGAAGTGTGATGCTTCCCATCTGTGTAGGATGGTATGATATTAGGTAAAGATGAATATCTTAAGAGAAGATGAAACTAAATAAAGCACCCTTTTCTAAGAAGCCTTTTCAATAGGATCTTAAAAGTGAAATCATAAAGATTATAAGAATATTGATGGTTAGGAAAGAATGATAAGGTGTATGTGACTTTTATTTCTGGGACAGTTTCCTTGGAACTCCTAAAAAGTAATCGATTTGGAAAGTTGAGGTCAGCGGCATTAAGGAATAAAGGATTATCTATATCTTTATCTTCTGAATGATTCCTATGACTCTAGTGTTAGGCTTGTTTGTTCTGAACTCTTGTGTCATAATGCAAAACAGAAATAGAAAGAATCCTGCACTGACCTCTGAATTGCTCAAACTTCTGCTCTACTGCTAAAGAGCTGTACATTGTTAGGTAAGTCATTCTTTGGTTTCTCAATTTACACATTTGACATAATACAGGAGTTGGAACTATGCAGAACCTCCCAAGATGATTGTGTCAGGGAGGATGCTGACTTGGCAAGACTCTGTTCCTTCTATTCCTACTTGAGTCAGAAAAGATCCTTGTATATCTGTTAAATGTATTTGCTTCTGTATAGGCTTTCTTTAGAAGAAAAGGTTTTATAGCTTTAAAAAAGCATTAGTTTGGATGTTTCTAAATTTTTACTAGCCTTACAGACTGTGACTCTATAAACTATATTCGTTCATTCATTAATTCAGCAAAGTTTTTGAGTACCTTCTACGAGCCAAGAGCTCTGCTAAGCTCTGGGGATACCAAGGGGAACAAGATTATCAAGATCCTTGATCTCACATTTTATAATATCATGGAGAAGACTGACAATAGACAAGATCATTACAGATTATGATAAGTGCAATGATATAAATAAACAGAGTGATGAAAAAGGATAACTGGTTAAGGCAAGGGAAGCCAACTAGTTAAGGGTAGAGCAACCTACGGCATTGAGGGAAAGCTTCTCTGGATAGGGGACAATTCAGTTGAAACCTGAAGAATGAAAAGGAACCAGTCATGCAAAGAATTTTGGGAGATCCTTCCAGGTAGATGGAATAGCACAGGCCTGGATGCGGAGGTAAGAATGATCTAGGTATTTTTGGAACACTGAAAGGGAGCTATTGTAGCTGCAGCACAGTGAGTAGTGAAAAGTTGAGATAAGGTTGAAGAAACAGGTAGACGCAGATCATGCAGGACTTTTTAAACCATAGTAAGAAGGTTGTGTTTTATTCAAAGTATATTGAGAAGCTGTTGAAAGGTTTCAAGCAGAAGAGAAACATAATCTCTGATGGGAATCACTCTATAGCTTCTAAACTTTGTTTAACAGTATTTAGTGGTATTGACTATCTCAAGGGATGAAATAAATTCCAGGAAGAAAAACTAGAACAAAATAAATTTGAATTACAAAAGCATATGATGTACCAAGACAATTCAATGAGAGAAGGAATGATCTTTTCAACAAATGGTGCTGGAACAACTGGATACCCACATGCAAAAGAATAAAGTTGGACCCTTCTACACACAAAACTTAACTCAAAATGGGTCATATACCTAAATGTAAGAGCTAAAACAATAAATGTCTTGAAAGAAAGCATAGGAGTAAATTTTCATGACCTCAGGTTATGCGAAACCTTCTTGGATAACACCGAAAGTACAAGTGACAAAAGAAAAAATAGATAAATTGGACTTGATTAAAATTAAACCTTTTATACTTCAAGGAACACTATCAAGAAAGTGAAAAGATGCCCACGGAATGGGAGAAAATATTTGCAAATCATACGTGATAAGGGACTTATATCCAGAATATATAAAGAACTCTTACAACTCAATAATAAAAAGAAAAATAACCCAATTGAAAAATGAGCAAAGTTTAAACAGATATTTATTTAGATATTTAAACAGATGTTTCTCCAAAGAAGATATACAGTTGACCAATAAGCACCTGAAAAGATGCTCAACATCATTAGCTATTAGGAAAATGCAAATAAAATCACAATGAGGTATCCTCTTCACATCCACTAGAAAGGTTATAATTTAAAAAAAAAAGAAAATAAGTTTTGATGAGGATGATGGAACCCTTATACATCGCTGGTGGGATGTAAAATGGTGGAGCCACTTTGTAAATCACTTTAGCAGTTTCTCAAAACGTTAAATCTGGAGTTAGCATATGACACAGCAATTCTACTCCTAGGTATTTACCCAAGAGAACTGAAAACATGTTCAAATGAAATTTGTACATGAGTGTTTATAGCAGCATTATTTATGATAGCCGAAAAGTGGAAACAACCCAAATGATCATCAACTGATGAAATAATAAATATTTATTAATAAATGTAGTATGTTCATACAATGGAATATTATTTGATAATAAAAAGGAATGATATACTGATGCATCTATAGTATTGATGAACCTTGAAAACATTATGCCTCATGAAAGAAGCCAGTCATAAGAGACCATATATTGTATGAAATATCCAAATAGGCAAATCTATAGAGGCAGAAAGTAGATTAGTGGTTGCCTACAGCTGAGGGGGTTGGGAGGAAATGGGAAGTGACTGCATGTGGGTACAGGATTTCTTTTTGGGTGAGAAGATGTTTTAAAATTGATTGTGGTGATGGTTGTACAACTCTGAATATACTAAAAACCATTGAATTGTACTGTTTAAATGGATTCATAATAGGGTATGTGAATGATATCTTAATAAAGTTGTTAAAAAAATAGATGTGATGCATTACTTCTGACCATATAGCTACTTTCACAAAGTTTAAAATAATCAATAGGAATGCCAACTCCTTTCTCTATTTTGTGAGTAGCCTGAACATCAAGCCAACTCTTCTCTGTCAATAGGACATTTATACAAAAGCATTCTTATTTCTGTAATTATTGAAGATATCTATTAAAACATGCACAGTGTAGAAAATGTTGCTATTTTTCCAGTCTGCTCTATAAGTCTCTAAATACACAAATGGGTTGCAGTGGATCATGTTAACTTTTAAAAACCAACATTTTGGAGCAAAATATTACTTTTGTATTTCAGAACAAGCACTAAAATAAACCAGCCTAAGTTTACCTACTCCTTCCCCCTAAAAAGAAAAACAACCTATCTTTGAAGAGAGAAAATAAAAGTGAACCAAAGAACTAAGGGAGACCTCTCTCATTATAATGACAAAAGAAAAGGCAATATAGAACACAGACAGCCTCTTTTCTCACACATAATGAGTTCTTCATGTACGTGCAGAAGGTCATTCTGCAAAAGGTTCCTAGTAGATCTGTATGTTCCATTTACTAGAAGCTGAAAAGTATTATAAAAATCTCTCGCTACCCTTTTCCTTTTATTCACAAACTTTGGTTTTACTTCCAACATTTAGTACATGTTCTTTAAGATGTTATTTGGAAATGAATACCTAGTAGACTAGCTTACTGTCTGATTAAGGCTAAATATTTTCTACTTTGGGCATGCATTCTATCATTCATTTATTTGTTTATTAAATATCTATTAAGCATCACTTATATTCCAGGCACAGTTCTAGGTACTAATGTTACAGCCATGAACAAAACAGACAAGGTCCCTGCTGTCATGGAACTTATATTGTAGTGTGGAAAGGCAATGTAAACAAGAATAATTATCTCTCATAGTGATAAGTGCTATGAAGAAGGTACAACATGGTAGTGGGGTAGAGAGTGTAAAGGAGCCACTTTAAATTGGGGTGATCACAAAAGGACTACCTTAGGGTACAATGAGCCAGATGCCTGAGGATAGGAAGAAGCCAGTCCTGTGAATATCTAAGAAAAAGAGCTTTCTAGGCAGAGGGAACATCTAATGCAATTGCCTTAAGGCAGAAAGGGTGTTTATTGAACGCTCTGTTTAAAAAAAAAAAAAAAAGCCCAAGTAGCTAGAGTGTAGTAAATAACTAGAAAACGTGCTGTCAGAGAAATGGGAGGAGCCACATCATGTAGAGGATTGTAGACCATGATAAGAAGTTTGGAGGTTGTTCTAATTGCAACAGGGCAGCCATTTAGAGGGTCTTAAATAGGGAGAGATGTTTGATTAATGCTGGCAGCAATTATTTGGGTTGTTGTGAAGAAATGGAGTATGAGGGTAAGAGTGGACCAAACCACTTAGAAGGCTGTGGCGGGAGTGTAGATGAGAAATGATATGGTGGTTTGGAATGCAGGGCAGCAATACAGGTAGTGAATAGTGATCAGATTTAAGGCATATTTTGGAGGTGTAGCTGACTGGATTTCCTAACGGTTTGGATGTTGAAAAAGAAGAAAAAATAATAAAGAATAAGAATAAATCCTGATTTTTAGTCAGAGCAACTCAGTACATGATGATATCATTAAATGTGTAACAGGGCTACAAACTGGTACCTACACGTGTGCAAATGTATAATTATTTTATTTTTAGTTCATCTAATTTTCCTCACAAGCTGTAACTTACTGATTAGTGAGGAGTGGTTGAGGAATTGGGGGAGACAGAAAATTTTGCATCCAATTCTGTTGAAACCTTGAACAATCTATCCCTACAATTTAGCAGTCTCTTTGGGTAATGATCAGACTCTTCGGCTGCTTAGTCTCTCAAATTTATCAGTCCTCAACCTCCATCTTTTACTCCTTTCCATGTTGAGTCTGCATATCTCATGATGGCAAGGATGAGGAAGGCTTGGATCCAGGTGCAGGTGTTAGTCATAGTGATAGGTCCATGGTAACATCCCATGTCAATTTACTTACTGCTTATCTGGCTGGCCTCTGATGGTGATGCCTGCAGCTGGCAATTTCCATTTCTTTTTTGGAGGATGTTCCCTTGCTCAGCTAGCCTGTCAGCTCCCCACGAACCTGTAGATCCCTCTGAGTTCTGCAGTATCTCATTCAGTTCTAGCCCAGGCAGTCTGCTCCTCAGCCCTTACTAGAGAGCCACGTCTTTGTAGAGTAGTAACCACTTCACACACACGCACAGGCTCCCTGGGTATTTCTGAGTTCCCATCGACATCATATAAGAATCAGGAAGTCACTCAGGGAAATTTAACAATATGGTCTTCCTTATTTTGACTTTGCTGAGCAGCTGAATTGATATGGCCATAAACCAGGTGATATCTAGAGAGAAGATACCTTTCCTGAATTCTGAATGAGTAGTGGGGAAGAAGGGTCCCTCTCTGCCAAAACTCACAAAGAGGAAAATCTGAACACCTGTGTGTGTCTCTCTCTCCCTCTTTGCTTTCCCACATTCTCCTGGAGCCAAAAGAAAAGTCTAGGCTTTCTCTTTACTTCCTCCATGAAATATCCTCATCCTTCTACCATCTCGTAAAAAGCCTTACCGTTTTACTGTGATAGATGGAAGGTGTGTCTTCTCTACAATACAGGACAGCCTTATGTGCTGGGTGCTCCAGGCTCAACTTGTGAAATGTTAAAGTTGGAAAGAAAGTAAATAGAGAAACCTTCTCTTAATACATTCAATTCTTGAGCATACAAACTGCTCAGGCTGACCAAGTTAAAGTTCATGTACTCAAAAAAGCAAAACAGAAAAGCATTTTAATAATTTTCAAAATATTGCCCCATTCCAATGGACATAGGGAAGACTAGGAGAGAAGCAGTTTAGGGGTTCGAGGAGGGAATTCAAGAGTTTAATTTGGGACACAAAGTTTAAGATGCCTGAAATTCAAGAAATTCAAGAAGAGACATCAGTAGGAAGGCTAATCGGAAGTTCAGTGGTACAGTTAGGACATGTGACATAATTTTAGGACTCATTAGAATATAGATGGTATTTAAAGGCACAGGAACAGGATGAGATCACTTAAAAAGACAGAAGAGGGCACTCCAACGTTAAAAGGTTGAGCAGAGGAAGAGCCAGCAGATAAATAAGGAGATGTTGAAAGTAAGTGGAAAATCAGGGAAGCATGAAAACAAAGGTAAAAAAACTGCAAGAATGAAAAAAAAATGCTTCAGATAAAATGAGTCAGATAACTGACCATTGGATTTGGCTCTATGGAGGTCAGTTGGTGACCTGAAAAAGAGTAATTTCAGAGGTGTGGTGAGAACAGCAGCCCAAATGAAGAGAGAATGAGAAGTAAGGAAATAGTGACAGTGAGCATAAACAAGTCTTTCCAAAAAATTTGCTGTGAGGAAGACAGAAAATGGAACTAGAAAAGTACGTGAGAAATTGAATGAGTGAGTGGATAGGAAGAAAGGAAGGGAGGAAGGGAAGGAAATCCAGGAGGTCAAGGGAGGATTTTTTTTTAATGAGTAATATTTAGCGTATTTAAATGCTGTTGGAAGTGATCCAGTCAGGAGAGAAAAGTTAATAGCAAGTGAGATAAGGGTGTTTTCATGAGAGAGGGCCTTGAATAAGTGAGAAGACACGGGCTTAGATACAGTCCAGGAGCTGGCCTTAGACAGGAAACAGACACTTCTTCCTTTGTAAGAGAGGAGCGGCAGAACATGTGGGTACATGGTAGGTGTATTGGTAGATTGGACATTGGGAAGAGGGGATGGCTCTTGATGGATTCACATTTAGATGTCAAGTAACTATGAATAAATATTCATTCCTCCCTAATAATCAGGAATATGCAAATAGAAATCGCAAATAACATACCATTTTGCACTCATGTGATGGACTAGATTTAAGTCTGAAAGTACACTAAGCATTACGGAAGATTTGGAGTAATTAGAACTCTGAAACGTTGCTGTGGGAATGTAAATTGGCAAAACCACTTTGGAGAACAATTTAGCAATATCTTGTATACTTGAAGATTCATATATCCTACAAACCAGCAATTTCAACTCTGGGGTATATAGCCTTTAAAAACCTCTTGACATGGGCACATAGAGGCATACACAAGAGTGTTTATTGCAGCATTGTCTGTAACAGAAAAAAAAAAATCAAACATTCATTGGAAGGAAAATAGTTAAATAAGTTGTGGTTTGATAATAAAATGGAATCCTATAGGAGTAAAAACAAAAAGTGAGTGAATTAAAGACGCACTGAATAATTTCGAAAAGAAAATGCTGTGCTAAAAAAGCTTTCAAAAGAATATATAAAATATGATTCTGCTTATTTAAAGTTTGAAAAGATGAAAAATAACCATATATTGCTTGAGGATACCTACAAATGGAGTGAAAGTATAAAGAAGTGCGTGGGAATGATGAATAAGTTGAGGACAATGGTTGCACCTGACTAGAAAGAGAGGGGGCTGTGTTTGGAAAGGTACATGCAGCTTCAATGTTATGTATATATGGCTTCTATTTCTTAAAGTGGGTGGCGGGTACATGGGTATTCATTGTAGCTTTGAATATCTTTATATATATATATATGTATAGGTATATTTAAATATTACATAATACACTTTAAAAAGAGAACAGAAGTTAGTAGGAACTAACATTTGTTGAGCTCTTCAGTGTAAGTCCAGTCCTTTCTAAGCTTTACATGCATTATGTCATTTAATCTTAGTAACCCTTTGAAGAGGTATTATTATACCCTTTTATATCACAGGAAACTGAGGCCTTTAGAAGTTAAATAATCTACCTGTGGTCATATACCTGTCAGGTGACAGAGCCAGAATATGAAACGAGAGCAGTCTGACTTAAAAAGCTCACACAATTAGCTTCTATGAAGGTTAATCAGCCTCTTCTTAAAAGTCCGTGATAACCACAAAGAAGTCTCAGGTCAACTATCAGTGCAACCATCATTTCAACCTCTGAATGCAGCTCGAACTACAGCAATAGAACTTAACCGCTTTGACCTCTAAATCCAGCGACTTTCTGAGGCTAGAAGAGCATTTTCTCAGGAGCACGGGGCATGAGTCATCTCCTTGGGTATCTGTTTATTCGTTCAACAAATATTTATCAAGAGCCTACATAGCACAGTGGTAAACCACAATTTATTTCTTGTCTACATCATTTTTGCAGTTTGCCAAGCTTTGGGACACAAATTTGAGATTTCCATTTTCGTTTCCAACTGAGGCAAGGAATGCTGTGATTAATTATTAGCCATTTTAGAACTTGCAACCTGGCTTGCTGTGGATCTCATTTAAGTCTAACTGTTGTTGACCTGCAAATTCACATGACATCTGAAGTGTTTTAGATACTTTTTACTAAAAAAAAGTGTGTACGTATTGAAAACTTTGTCTCCTTTTGTCTAAACAAAGTACAGATTGAAATGAAACCACTGTTTTAAACGGTTTTAAACAGTTTAATAGGACTACTTCCTTTTTCTCCATGTATTTCCCTCTCTCATTTTTTTCCACAGATCAAAGATTAATCTTCTACTCCAGTGAGATTTTGAGATTCTCCCTGATCATGTATTAGATATATTTTATAATCCTACCCATTCAACAAGATGTTGACCCCACAGTAGCTCATAGCACTGCTGAAATGGATGCGTTTGGGTTTACTTTAATTACATTCTCATCAATTAGATGGGTATACTAAAACCAAGTAATTTTCTTCCTATAATAACTAACAGTTTAATTTTATCTATCTTGGCTAGCTTGTATAAGTGAACTTTACTCGCTAGTAACAGCTATGCCTATAAATCATCATGACCTATTTTTAAATAATTCTAAAAACATTGTTGAGAAGTAACCCTAATTTCTACTTAGCGTTCAATTCAGTGATTATGTGATATAAGTATTTTTAAACATTCCATCAAGTACTTTCATTAACAATTTATTTCCTCTTTTACATTGAATATTCAGGGACCTGAAGGAATTGTGGGAATTCTGGGACAAAGAGGTCGTCCGGGAAAAAAGGTAATTTTTTTTTTTTTATATCTTTTTATGCTAGTTTTCTTTCTTCTGTTGTGCCCAGAGCTCTGTAGAATGCTGTGATATTTTTATTTGCCCTAGATATAAAGTAACAAAACTGTAAGTTTGGCTTAAAAAGACACATTTGTATATGCTAATTTTTAATTCCATTTAAGATTGCTTGTCACCTTAATTATTTGAAATTTTCCACTTGTAGTTTCTAAAAAGATTTTTGCCTTTCCTTCTTCTGTTTGGCAGAAATTCTTTAGTAGACCCTGAGCAGGAAAAGAGAGAAAAGGAAAATACTATACCATTTGTGCCGTCTAGTAACAACTTTAGTAAAATGTTTAGGGGAAAGGAATATGATTAGAAGTATTTCTTGATTTGTTGTTAATGTGTTTTTCCAAATTGAAAAGGTTGATTGATTTTATCTTTCTATATAGTAGCTAAGAAATACAAATCAAGAATATGTTTTATTTGCTTCCTTCACATTTTACTAAAAGAACCCGATATAGTTTAAATTCTAGTTCGTTATAATGAAAAATTCATCTTTGTATGGGACTAGTAATTTGTTCAAGTATTGGTGAGACATAGAAATGATTTTCTTATTGTACTACAACAGTTCTGAATTTATTTACTAGAATTAACTTCAAATCACACCATATTCTAGTTCCCAAAGTCCATTTCTGCTGTTTCTGCTAATATACGTGTAGTCTATCTTTCTCATAATTTGGCAGCAGTATAAGGGATAGTAAAAGATAAAGAAAAAGGAGTGAGGTAGATTTCAGTTGCCATTCTTGTCCATGAAAATAACCTCAATATTGAAACCTCTTTTTATTGTACATAATGTTATGTCTAAAATCACCATTAGAAGCAGGACAGTGTGGGTCCTTCCAACAACCTGCATCCGTGGAAAACTGAGTTATTATGAATACCCAAAATTTCTTGACGGACCGAGATCACAGTTTAGTTTTTCTTTGTGTCTACTTGATTATCAGTAATAGAACAAGTTGGTTCCCATGTTGGGAAAATGAGTTATAACATTTAATGTTGTTTAAGAGCAGCTGTGTTTTGATACTAGAGAATGCTAGTTAGAGAATGCTAGAGTCAGCCTAATGGAAAACAGAAGATAGTTAGTTTTCAGAAGGCTGTCAAATGACATAAAAATGTTATGGATCTTGAAAGGCAAACTCCGAAACAGTAAGTGATGATTCTGAATGTACAGAACTGCACACGAGAAGCTTTGTGTCATTGAAGTTCTCTGTAGAAACAGGTTTCTCTTAGGGCCTGTGCGTTCTCATGATAACAATAAATACAAGCATGCATGCATACATACATACATAAAATACAAAATAAAAACCTTGGTTATTATCTAATTCAACATAAACACTAGATCTCCCCTGCTTGCTGGGCCAAAATTATTTTTTTAATATTCTTTTTCCAAAATCACTTTTAATTATATCCTTAACATAACCTAGGTGGTGATGGTTGTTATTGTTGTCAGTGGTGGTCCGTATTACTACTAAGTTAAAGCAAAGTTACTATTTATAGAATTTTGCTCACAGAATATCATCTGGAGTCATTCAGGTATATTATAGTTAATCTAAGTGTAAACTTATTTTTTTCTTACTTTTCTCTCTTACTAATAACATCCACAGGGTGACAAAGGACAAATAGGGCCCACAGGAGAAATTGGAAGCAGAGGTGCTCCTGGGAAAATTGGGGAAAGTGGTCCTAAGGGTGCCAGAGGAACTCGAGGTGCTGTGGTCAGTATTTGATTTGTTTCCAGAACTGAGTTCACTGTGGATGGAAAAGAAATGTATCCATGTCCTTAAAGCTTCATCCCTTGATTAATTTTACAGAGAAAGCAGTAGTTCCATTGAAAATAATCTACCTCCATGGGATGTGGAGAATTGTAAGCATTCCACAGTACTTAAATGGCTTAGTGGTTTCTGGACATGAAAAAAGAAAGAGGAAAAAACTTAAAATGGAAATAAAATATGAAATAAGGTTTTTTAAAAAATCAGATTATAACTCCTAACCTAAGTAGGAAAGTTTATGTGCCTTGCACTTAAAATCAGAATTTAATATCTATATAAAACTATGCTGTCATGGTTGACAAATTGCTTTGAAAATTAGGTTTACTTGAAAATAGGTTTTCTTTATATGCTTGGACTCCATATGCTTATCTGGAGATTATTTTTCTAACCAGCTGTGATAAATCTCCGTAACATCTAATAATATATGATCTTTTGCTGAACTTTATATAATGGTGGAAGCGAGGGTAGCATGATACTTCTGAACCCATAGTAGCAAAATTATATTGCTAGTATATTTGGACCTGTTCAGAAAGTCACAGCATGAAAGAGATGCGAAATATTTATGAGATTATTCAGTTTAGTCTTTTGACTGTTTCATAAGCTTATTTACAAAATGCATGTGTATTTCCTAGTCTCCATTTAAATGTCACACACGCTAGACTTTTCACCAAGGTCTTTTGGAGAGCATTGCGTAATGCATTTGTTGTTTGAGGAAAGTTTGCCTCAGGCTCATTTCAAGTATTCCATTTCTGTCATCTTACCACTCCAGATCTTTCTTATTTCCTTTTATTCAAATTACTAAAGTTTCTCTGTCTTTGGCTTATACGGTCAAAAACATTATAAAATGTGATTAAGTGTTAGTGAGCATGAGAACTGATACATCCAAAGAGTACTGCCGTCAAAGTAGCCTCCTAAGTTGGATTTCCTCTGAAAAGAATGTTCACTTTTTAAATTTCGACACCTGTTCCCAAACTACCTTCCCAAGAGGTCTCACCAAATTTACTCTCCCACCACCAATACTCTATAGTAATCCTTTTGATGTTTGCGATCTGATAAATGAAAAAGTATATCTCATTTTCTATTTACTTTTTCCTGATTACAACTAAGTAATTTGTGGTTTTTTTCCTCTGAAAGTTCCCTGTTCATACGTACTTTACATGTTTTTCTATTAGGTTGTTGTCTTTTTCTTAATGATTTGCAATAAATTTTTATACATTTTGTATATTAATATATTTTTATTAAGTATTTGCAGGATATGTTACAAAGACATTTCATTTTCTGTCATTTATCTTTTAATTTTGTTTATGATATCTTTTACTGTACAGAAGGTTTTAATTTTTACATAGTCAAATTTGCCAGTCTTTTCCTTTACAATTCTAGGTTTTATTTGTTTGTTATACTTTCCATACCTAAAGTATAAAAATATTCTTCCATCTTCTTCTTCTAATACTTTTATAGCTTTATTTTTACCCTTAACTCTTTAAGGCATGAGGAGTTTATTTTTTTCCTGTGTATACGTTGTAGAGGACTAATTTTCTTTTTTCCAAATTGATATTCAGTTGTCCCAATATCATTTAATAAACTAGCAATCAATTTCCCACTTTTCTGAAATGCTACCCTTACTGTAAACTAAACTCTCAAATATTCATTGGTCTGTTTTCATTCTCTCTATTTTCTTCTCTCAATCTGCTAGTCTTAGTCTGTTCCTCGGTCAATACCACAGCATTTAAATTATTATACTATTACAGTATTTTTTGAGATCCGTTAGGGCAAGTCTCCATAATTCATTTTCAGAAATGTTCGGCTCTTATGGTTTCTTCCTCTTTCGTGTGAACTTTAGAACCAGTTCGTCAAGTTCCCTTAATCTTGAATCTTTCAGTAGAGAAACACCGTATGTCTTTCCATTGGCTCATATCTTCTTATATATCCCTCAATAAAGTTTTGTTATTTCCTTTATCACCTTTCTTGTTAGGTTAATTCTTAGTTTCTTATGGATTTTATTATTCTAATGTAATCCCTTTTTCCATTATATCTCATTGGTACTGTGTGAGAAATACATTTTATATTTTGACTTTATATCCACTTTAGTGAATTTAGGTGATTCTCGTGGGTTCTTTAGTTAAATAATCTTACCACCTCCTCTTATTTGTTATCCTGACTTATTACCTTGATTACAACTTCTGGTTAGTGTGATATTTGGCTAGTCCCGTACCTGTTCTGTGCCTTAATTTCCCCATCTCCTACTTATTTTCAAACTCAAATAGAGTTCATGTGGAAACTTTTTGATAATTTGCAAGGAGATTTTTAGGATTGTTATTTTTGCTTTTCTCAATTGCCTGAGCCATCTTTTCAGTAGTTTCAGGGTGTGTACTGATTAACTTTTAATTTATATGGTTTCCTCATCTGTCAAATACTGATAATAAGAGTAATCATAGGGTGATTATTACACATAAGTTGTCAGCCATTTCTATTTTAACAATTTTGATGAGAGCTGAAACCATATTTATTAAAGTATCTGAAATTATCAGTGGGTACAGAGATCTCCTTAATCCCATAGTGACAACATCAGAAACTGTCAGACTTCACTCTAATATTCAGTGATGCACATCTACCACACACTTTGACAGATATAAACTACATTTCCAAGAATTTGCTAGAAACCTTCAGGATTCTGACAACTGAAAGTATTTCTCTTAACATGATTAAGGATGTTTATACCAGAAGTAAACCAAATACACATTTTTTGTTTGAGACTTTTGTGGTTCAGAAGAAAAATAAGACAAAAGCTGGGGTGTTATTTTTGTTTTCCCATTTCAGATTAGATAGAATTTCATATCATGAAAAATCTAAAATTTAAATAATAAGAGTACAAGTTTAATGATTTAAACAATTGTCTGGTTTCTCTCTAATATTCACTTTGTTTTTAGGGACATTTAGGATTGATGGGACCTAATGGAGAACCAGGAATTCCAGGATATAGGGTAAGCATTTCTAACTGGAAATAAAATGTATATTTGCATGAAAATATTTAGATAAAGATGTCATCCAAGATATGCAAATTAGAGTGAGATCTCCCTTCCTTCTAATGTATTTAGGCCTCATTCACTCTATAGAGTGAATCTTATTTTTCTTTCGGAATAGTGCAATATCTGATGAGATGGGCTTGGTGGTATTAAGTGAAGCAGGTACAAATAATATAGAGAATGTCTACTTACTTGTCCTTTTGTTAGGGCCATCAAGGTCAACCAGGACTTTCTGGGTTGCCAGGACCTAAAGGAGAAAAGGTGTGTGTGTAATACTGACTTTTTAATCCTAAAGTTAAACATTGAATTTATGTATTCTTTCTGAAAGTATGCATGGAAACATTTTCAAAGAATAAAAGAAGTGCTTTTCAACTTGAGAAGTATCTTGCAAATTCTAGAAGAAAAACAAAGAAATATCAAGTGTGGCTAAAATTTAAATAAATCATTAAAATGTCTTCCATAGGTGATTTGAAGATTGAGGTGAAATAATATATGTGAAAGTACTTTGCAATCTGTAAAACTTTGTAAAATTAATTACTTATTGTAAGCGATTTTGAAACTGTAGATTAAATGATTATAGTATATTTATAGTAAAAATTTTTATGAGTTAGGAATAACTACAACAGTACTTCTCTTGATTTATAATGCCATTGGAAACCTGACACTGACATAATTCCTTAGCGACTTTTTATGTAATTAAAGCAGACTGACACTTCCAAAGAGAATCATATTCAAATTACAACTGTGTATAAAATATCGTATGCTAAGTTTTGTAGCTAACAGTTGACCATTTAAAAAGATAAAACCAGATTGTATATTTCATAATGTATTAGAAAATAATAGGCTGCGTATTTTAAAGGTTATTTTATTAATTTGGTTTCGTTTCTAAATCATTATCTTTATCATAGGGTTATCCAGGAGAAGACAACACGATCCTAGGACCACCTGGCCCTCGAGGTGAACCAGTAGGTCTTTTCCTAAAATTATTTTGATGTTTCAAGATAAAATGCAATTACTGTAATAGATTCACAACACCAATCACATCTTTTCAAGGAGTTTTATTTTGTTAGTTTTATAACGTGGTTTTATAGCAGAGCAGTATTTGCAGTTGCATAATCTAAATCTGAAAACTACTTATATCAAGGTCCATATCCTTAGCATAATATATAAGTTTAATTCAATGACTTTCAGCATTAAATGCATAATACATTTTTACAGAGCTTATCAAAAAGTTATATACTCTAGACATTTTATAGCAGATAATTCTTTAATCATCAAATTCAGATTTACTTCTAAAGTATTTAACAAGTCTTATTTATATCCTTTTTTATAATAGTTTACACGAAGTTACCAAATGACTTCAAAAGTCGTCTAACCAGTTATTAGATCCAGTACTCTTTAAAGATCACTCATCCGCAGTCTTCTAGTTAAGCATTTTAAGAGCTAACTATAACCATGATTTTTGAAAAGTAGCTATTGTAGCTTTGATTATCTGAACTGTCTGTTCATGTTTGATTAAAACAATCTTAAAGGGTGTATGTAAATTAAATGGGTACAATGAAAATGCTTAATTCACAGAAATAAATATCATTGGTTAAATGTTTTATTTTCACATGGTATCATATAGGATCAAACAATCCCTAAGGAAGAAGGTCAGAATATGTCGTCACTCCTGATGTTTGGATCTGGCTCTTTGGAGACGGTTGAAAGTTATATTTTGTTTTAGAAATAGGAGAGATTTTGGATTTTTTCTGATTAAGTCAGGAAGCCATCTCACATATAGACAAACTTATCTATAAGAATATATAAGGTTCTTTATCAAATATGTTCTTGTTTCTCTAAACCTCTGAGTGGGAAAAATAGGAAAATAATGAAAAAAGTTAAAAGCTAATGGAAAAGAACGAGCAAATGGAGTACAGTAGTGCTTGTTTTCTCTAGAGTCATGTATCCCAGGATCCAGGAATGTCACTGAAATATAATAAATATATTAAAAGTCTACCATAACAATGGTCATTTTTTATCTAGTAGACATGGGACAGGTGTGAAACCTAAATCAAGAATATTCTAAATAATTAAAGCAGAGTCAGAGATTATTGTCTTTATGTCTAATATCTTTATCCACATAGGAATAAATTAAAATTTATCAATTAATGGTCCATAATAAATTTTATGGTTTTGCCAACTAATTTCACTTTGAGTTTCTTTAAAGACAGTAGGTCCTATTATGTGATAAGTGATATTTCAAGTGCATTTTAGACTAGATAATTTGAACAGCTTAACATATCAAAGATAGTATATTAGGAATGTTTGCAGAAAGCTAAAAGGGTGAGTTTATTACATTAATTTCTGCCTTAAGGATCAAAATTAATAATTGCAATTTTTATTAGGCTAACATGTCTTAAAAATTAAAAATTCCACAGATTACAGAATAAACAATAGAATTTTTGATGAAGAATGGTAAAGTAGGATTAGCTATTAGTTTTTGAGATCATGAAATATAATCTGTTCTGATTAATATAATCAATTAAGTAGCTGAATGGTCCTGCTTTTACATCTTTTTAAATCACTTGAAGATTAAGTAAAAATGTAAATTATTTTGATATCATGTATAACAGACTTTACTCATCTGAACATTCATATTGTTTAACTGGACTTCCTATCCTCAATATTTTTTCTAGCAGAATCATTAAGAGAATCTCTTTAAATAATTCAAGGCTAATGATATTCTTAGTGTCATTGAAATTCAGTCCTTTGAAAGTATTTAGTGGAACTAAACCAATTATTATACATTTGATTTCATATTTTTGAAGAAAAATATTCCACACTAACTATGTCATCTGCATTCACAAATACTTAGCTGCAGCTGTGAAACTGGTTATTTTTGCGTGTGGTCTCTGTAGGGTCCAATGGGGGAACAAGGAGAGAGAGGAGAGCCCGGAGCAGAGGGATATAAGGTAATTACTGGAAAATTCACACCTTGCTTCTAAATTTGAATACTGCTCTCTGTGGTTCTGCTCAGTTTCAAATGAAGATAGGCATGGCTGAGATAGTTAGTAATGTCTTGTGTTTTTGATCCTAGAAGAAGAGTAGCTCTTTGTTACTTTCTGTTCCTTCTTTCTGGAATCATCTTTGTCTCCTCCCATTGCTGCTTTTTTCCCACAGTTCAGATCTCAGCTGAAATGTTACCTGCTGAGAGGCCTTCTCTAATTGCCCTTTTTATCTGTCGCTTTGTATCATATTACTCAATTTCTTTCATGAAGTTTAATGCCATCTGTATTATCTTGCCACTTTTTTTATATAATTGTTTCTTCGCTTGTCTTCCCCCACCAAAATGTAAGATTCATAAGAATAAGACTCTTATCTGTCTTTTTCATCATTATATCCCCAATTTCCAGAACACAAAGTTCCTGGTATATAGTAGGGATTCAATGAAGAGTTGTCAGGTGGATGGATGAACGCCATTATGTTCCCAAGCCCATGTCAGTACTTATCCTCTTCCATTCTTAAAAGGATTTTATGAGACCAATTTTATCAGCTAAAATTATATTTTAGCTGATATAGACTGTGTGTAGAATTTACTCAGTGTCATTTTTTATTAGCACAAATGTGTTGAGGATTCCTGTCCTGTCTTCCTGCCTTATATCTCTTCCCATTCTGTTTACAATGTTAGTTGCTGAACAAAATGGTCATCTGCTAACTCTCTTCCTATAGTTTCTGTCTTATTCCTTTGCTCACAACATTCTCGGTCTGCTCACAATGTTATGTAATCTTTATGTACATAAATCTTATCTATCCTTTATAATTTAGTTCAAATTCCCTTTTCCCCTGACCCACTCTAACAGCAATCTTTCCCTCTTCTGCAGTCCTATAATATTTATTATTTGTAGAAGTCATTCAACACAAATGTTTGACCATCTCCTCTTGCTATTTTTTTTTTTTTAAAGATTGGCACCTGAGCTAACATCTGTTACCAATCTTCTTTCTTTTTTTTTCCTCTTCTTTCCCTCAAAGCCCCCCAGTACATAGTTGTATATTCTACCTGTGAGTACCTGTGGTTGTGCTATGTGGGATGCTGCCTCAGCATGGCCTGATGACTGGTGCCATGTCTGCGCCCAAGATCTGAACCAGCAAAACCCTGGGCTGCCGAAGTGGAGCACACGAACTTAACCACTCAGCCACGGGGCCGGCCCCTGTTGCTAATTTTTTTTGCTATTATTTTTTAATATGCAAGTATCCTAACTTCTCAGTTTGAATATGACTTCTTTCTTTCTTGTACAATGTCTTGTTCTGAGCCTTGTACATAGTAGTGCATAATATGTACATAAACGTAATTCATTTTTAATAATGAATTGATGGTTTATTTGATCTAGTATACCCCTCTCACATGTAAAATTTCTATGATCATGTCCGAAATGGAGACGATAAAATAGCCAGATTAAATAAAATAGCCAGATTGAATGGACAAGCTGGTAGGTATATAACTATCATCAATAAACTGAATTTCTCAAGCCTGAAATCTGGAAAATTAACTTTCACTTCCTAAAACTCTCTTTGAAGCAAATGTTGAAGGTAGCTCTAAACATTTGTGAAATTATTATGATGGCCATCTTATATTTTTTCTATTTTCAGAGAAACCTTTTTTAGAAGGTTATATGTGTTCTGTTTCCAATTTACATATTTGTATATAAGGGGTTTCCTAATCCTGGGAGTCCAGTAGATTTACTTGAAATTAACTTTTAGGTTGAGAAGCCAACCCAGCTGCTTCCAGCATAATTTGAGAAGCTTCTGAAACTCCCTTAGCTTTTTCTGTGCTTCACTTCTCCGCATATTCTCAGGAAAGTAAGATTCTTGCAATATCTGCCTTTGGCCTCTACCAACTACAGAACATTCAGTAGCTAAATCAGCGTATTTACTGGCAAACAAGCAGTTAACTATTCTATTGGAAGAAGAAAAGAATCACTTCACCTGGCTAGCAGAAGCAGTCCTGCCCCCATTATTCTGGACAGTCAGACGTTCTTCAGAAATCCCTCAGCAGAGAAAAACTTTTCCTTAAATTCTGTGTGGAATGTTTTCTCCCTCCTCATTCCACAAACACTCCTGATTACGTTTTCAGCTGTGGATGTTTGATGAGCTAGTTTGATCCCACATCTTTGTTTCTGTCTTATTATATCCTATGTCTGCAGGCTGTAGGGATCATTTTATCATTTGTTGATGGGTTCTATTCTCAACAACCGTCTTGTGCCAGACAACCATACTAATTTTATTGCTTAGACATCTCAAAGTCATGAAATATCCACACTTATCCTCGGCCACATTTTCACAAGCAGAGGTTTGATTTATAGAAGGGAACCATGCTTTATTTCGAGTTATGTTATTTGGTTGTAGCCTCAGGTGATACTTTAAAATGTTTACTTTTCCAAATGGATATTGTGCATACTGCCATTTCACTCTAGTAAACTTATGGTTAGCACTATCACTAAGGTTTTTTTTAATTGTGCTAAAATATGCATAACATAAAATTTACCATTTTAATTAGTAATAATTGCACCTTGGATAAACCTCATTGGCTACGATACTGCCACTGCGCAAAGCTAAAATTTACCATTTTAATCATTTTAAAGTATACGTTCAGAGACATTTAGTATATTCACAATATTGTGCAACCATCACACAATATCTCATTCCAGAACATTTTCATCATCCCCACAAGGAAGGTCCATTCCTGTTAAGGAGTTGCTCTCTATTTCCCCCAGCCTTTGGCAACCACTATTCTGCTTTCTGTCTCTGTTGATTTATCTATTCTGGGTATTTCGTATAAATCATAAATATATAACCTTTTGTGTCTGGCTTCTTTAACTTAACATAATGTTTTCAATTCATTCATGTTATATAATTTATCAGTACTTCATTCCTCTTTATGGCTGAATAATCACCAAGCTTTTTAAAAATACTTTTACATTCACAAATATTCTTACAATTGTTGTGAACTCATGATTATCCTGTTGGAGAAAAAAATGCAATGGATAATGCAAATTTTGCTTCCATTTGGTGGTGAGTAATCGAGATTTTTTTTTAATCCTTCTCACCATCCTTTGTTCTGTTTTCTTCTTGAAGAAACTGAGAATTACAAAAGTCAAGTGCCACACTCATTGTCATCAATGAATATTATTAGACGTCGTTATACATAACACATTTTGTTATGTATGATAAAATCTCTAGTTATTCAGCATATATTTAAGTATCTGCCATGGGCCAGGAGCAGAGCTAGGTGCCATGAATATAACACTGGGCACCTCAGGCACATTCCCTCCCTCCATGGACATCACATATGGAAGACGTACAGAATAAGAACGTTTAATCAATATGAAAATAGACATAGTAAATGATAGCTGTCGTCCAGAAAACGGTACATTACAGAGGTCAAGATAAATTCATCTGAGGCTTGAGCGAGCCAGAGGACATGGTGGGAATAAGCATATTGTACTGTTCAACATCCACTTTTTAAAGATCTGAGCCAAAACACACAGATACCCAAGATTAAGTCAAGCTAAACTTGTGTGAGACAAAGTCCCAGAAATACGTTGAATAAATTATGTTCTATCTCAAACTCCTTTGTACTTTAGTTTGGCACACAATAAAATAACAATAACTAAATTACCACTTGTCCTTCACTGTGTAGCATCAGACGTACATTTTCAAATAGCTATTGAGCATCCTGAAAGGCATCTCAAACTCAGTATGTCCAAAACCCCAGTATTATTGTGCTCTCCAAATCCCATCTTCCTCTTTTTATGTCCTCAGTTCAGTGTGAATGGCACCAGCAAACATCCAGATGTCCACGCCCGTGAAAGAATCCTCCCTGTCTCTCTCCTCTTTTTCTTTCCTCTCTCTCTCCTCTCATTGCTCAAATTCAATTGGCCATTTCTTTTGATCTTTTAAATATCTCTGGAATCCAGCCACTTTGCCTTCCTTTGATTTAGGCTCCATCATTTTTCACCTGAATTGTTTTAACAGCTTCCTATCTCGATGCCGTATCCCCAGTCATAGCCCTCTTGAGTCCATTCTCCACTTAACATGTTCTTTCAGATGAATCTCCACTTATTTCCCCATACTATTCCCTCTACCAGAATGTTCTCCTTTTACTTCACTGCCTGGAACCCTCATCCTTTAAGGTTCAACTTATCCTCATTTCCCTTATAAAATCCTCTCCAAGCTCCTCTCGGCCATTTAACTCATCCTACCACTAATATCATCAGGCAAAATTAATCACTTCCCATAACCTTGCCTACGTAACTTTATAATAATATTTACTACAGAATATTTAACTTTTACCACTAGAGAAAAATGGTCTTTGTCAATTTTTATTGGAATGGAAAGGACCAGAGGAGTTATAGTTAAAACTTCTAGAAAGCAAGTTTGGTTTTGGTGAGATTTGTATTCAGACTTCACAAAGCCAGGAGACACAATTGACTGTTATATGATCATTCTAGAAAGGTCTCTGTAAAACTACAGACAAGGCTGGTGGCAAAGCCATAATTGGCCATCATAGTTTTGAGTTTTGTAGTTTGCTTTTATGTTCACTCTCACTTCGCTCTGTAACTCCAGCTTTTCACCAATCACTTGTCTCCTGAGTCCTATTTAATAAGTGACCTACATGTCATATTTACTTACACCAAGCTCCCTCTTGATTGACCTGATTCTGTTATTTACTGACTCTGCTCATGTTTTGCTGGAGGGTCATGTGTGGTAATGGTTTTCTCTTTAGTTGTGTCCATGCGCTATATAGACAGTTTTCCAAATTAGCCTTTTTCTCTTGCCATTTTTCAGTCTCTTAAACAGGATTCATTGCCTTTATCAGGAGGCTGAATCTCAAAACCGTAAACACTTGCCTCACAGAATGCAAACAGAGAAGAAGTCAATTGACCTGTCTGTGAGAATGAATATTGTTAGCCTACATATGGAATCCCTTCTTTCTAGCCCAGAAAAAGGAGATGAGCCTGATAACTATCTATCTTTCCTATGGCATTCTTTCTGTAATACACAGAGAATAGGAAGAAAGGATTCTGAAGTGAAGAGGACACTAGGGAAGGGGATGAAAGAGATCACGTGCAGAATTTTTCCTGCATAACTCTCGCCTGATAAGCCCCTGGATTGTTGATAGTTTCTGTTTACACACTTGAAAAGGGAAGTGTGGTAAGTCAGCATTCCTTCCTAGGAGAACTAGGGTGATGACAGATTGCTGAATGTCAGAGTCACTTGATGGGGCTTGGCATTATATATGCTAACAACTCCCAGTCTTCAGCCCAGTAAACCTGCTATTCAAATGGCTACAAACTTTGTAAAAATGGAGACCATAGTACACTTCCACAGTAGGAATAGGTTGAAGAAAGAAATTGGTTCTCAAACTGTTTATTCCTGTGGTTATTTACTGTATTGGTTTTCTGAGCCTGCTGTAAAAAAAATACCACAAACTGGGTTGCTTAAAACAACAGAACTTTATTCTCTCACAATTCTGGAGACGAGAAATCTGAAATCAAGGCGTTAGCAGAGTCATGCTCTCTCGTAGGCACTAGGGGAGAATCCTTCCTTGCCTTTTCCAGCTTCTAGTGGCTGACGACATTCCCTGTGGCTGCTTCACTCCAGTCTCTGCCTCTTTCACATGGCCTTCTCCTTTGTTGTTTGTATGTGTCTCTTTCTCAGTGTTTCTTATAAGGACACTTGTCAATGGATTTAAGGCCCACATGGATAATCCAGGATAATATCCTTTTAAGATCCTTAACTTAATCACATCTGCAAAGACCCTTTCCAAATAAGATCACATTCACAGGTTCTGGGCATTAGCACACAGACCACTTTTGGTGGATCACCATTCAACCCACTACATTGACCTACGTTGGGGGGAAAAACACAAAACTCTGTACTCTTTCTCAGTCATCACAATATCTAGTGGCTAATGTGTTCTATACTATTTTCAAGAGAGAATCATAGTTTCTATGACATTTAAACTTAATTTTGCAACATTTTGCTACCATTTTAAGCGATACTTCCCTATTCTCTAAGTCATATGTCTCTATTTACTCTAATAATATAATCTTTTCTATTCCTAGGGTCGTGTGGGTATACCAGGACCAAGAGGTGCCACTGGACAACAAGGGCCCCCAGTATGTTTTAAAAGCATTCTTTGTAATTCTGGCATTTAAAAGAATTAGTGGTAATATATCTTATTTGGTCTCTGCTTCATATGTGATTTCTGTTTTGGTTCCTTTTAAAGGGTGAGCCAGGTGACCGTGGTGAACAAGGACTGAAAGGAGAGAGAGGATCTGAAGTAAGTTGAAATCGTTGAAAACAGTTTGAAACTTACTGTTGACTTGAGAAAGCAGAGGCACTAGGAGTTACTAGTCATTGTAATTTAAGTGATCATTCATCCCTCCAGAGTGAGGATCACTGTAGGCCTCTAAACAGTGTTTGTCAATAATTGTGCTAAAACATGATTATTGATTAATTCGTGTGTTTTGACTGCCATCCAAATTTCCCTTCACCAGCAGCCTACTCTGGCTTTGTGAAAATTGCCTAAGCTTGTCCCAAACTAATTGTCTCTCTTTGGGGTTTCAAGCAGAAATACCAGTGGGCCTTAAAACCAGCATTGCAGAGTGAAGACATATCAGTCAAACCTGTTTAGTTGTTGTAGTAAGATAGGGTTAGAAATAGATTGACTATGTGACACAGGCTCACAATTGGTTTAAAGATGTTTTTTGATAAGATAAATCAATTATTTGTTACTAAGCAAACTAAAAATCTATTGGCTTGTTGAATTTATCCATCTCTTTCTCCGTGCACTGATAGAAGGTACCTCAACTTATGTAACAACTGGCTTTGTAATTTGTACTGTCAGTTCATTGCTGCCCTGTGTATCATGGCATTTTGATTTTACATGCTATTGATTTTAAATTAAATTCTGAAGAAAATCTACTATATTTTAATAATAAATTAAGTGAGAATGGATAAAAAGTAATGAATTTGACACCATCTTTCTTCCAATTTGTTAAGCAGTCTTCACTCATACTTGTGTTTCACGCTTGTGGGAGTAAGTAATAAAATTGAGTTGAATCTGATATTACATAGGTGTTCACATACCTAGAAGTCGTTTTGAATAGTCTTGGCATCTACCTAGTAACTTTCCGTCAGGTTCCTTAATAAATATGAACTAACAAGTAAATAAAAATATCCCTTTGAAAGCAAGCTTTAACAAGAAAAAATGCAGAGAAAGAAGACAGTTGTCTCATTCATTTAGAATTGTTAGTCCTCAAATTGGGAAAAGCAGTAGAAAGGCTGTGGACCTGAGACACTGCTGCTGCTTTTATGTGACTTCCTTATATTGCAGTAAGTACCCAAGGATGCAAATGCTCTCTCAAGGTTTAATCCTACAATTCAATTTCTAATCTTTTACAATGAGTACTTTCATATTCGCAATGTTTTCTTTTTCCTTTTTGACATATCTTAGGAGGAAGAATTTTTTTTTTTGAGGAAGATTAGCCCCAAGCTAACTGCTACCAATCCTCCTCTTTTCACTGAGGAAGACTGGCCCTGAGCTAACATCCATGCCTTTCTTCCTCTACTTTATATGTGGGACGCCTGCCACAGCATAGCATGTCAAGCAGTGCCGTGTCCGCACCTGGGATCCGAACCGGTGAACCCCAGGCCGCCAAAGTGGAACCTGTGCGCTTAACTGCTGCGCCACCGGGCCAGCCCCGGGAAGAAGAAATTTTTTGATGTCTATTAGTATCTGTTAAAATTAAACCAATGAAAAGGAAATTTTTTTTACAAGGAAGATTGTCCCTGAGCTAACATCTGTGCCAGTCTAACTCTATTTTGTATGTGGGATGCTGCCATAGCATGGCTTGATGAACAGTGTGTAGGTCCCTGCCTGGGATCCAAATGGGCAAACCCCAGGCCACCAAAGCAGAACACATGAATGTAAACACTATACCACCAGGCTGGCCCTGAAAATCAAATATTCTTACTAGACAACTGCATCTCCAGCCTTCATGGTCAGCTCTCCCTGGGTTGGGAGCTGAAAGATGCTGAGGAGCCATGGTTTAAATTCTGTATAATCCAGGGGAACTAATTCTTTTCTCTTTTGGGCAATGCTGGTATACAGTGCCAGGTTACATTAAAAAGCCTCTTAGAATTTAAAATAGTAACAATTGCTATAAGAACAACCATTGTCTATGTATTATTCACTAGGGACACCTTCAATGGCCAGGTGGATCCTGGCCAACTGTTGTCGTCTTGTTTTTGCAGAGCTTTAAATTTGTTTTTTAGATTTGGAAATGACCCTTTAAAATCATCTGGACAACTCTCATTTTTCAGATGAAGGAATTTAAATTCCAGAGAGATTATGAGCTACCTAAGTTCACAGAACTAGTAAACAACAGAACCAACATTAGAAACTTCATTTCCTGTCTCTCATTATACAAAAGCCTTCCATTACTTTGAAGTCTTTTATAAATTAAGTAAAATATGATTAGTCTTACTTAACCAGCTAATTCATTCATTGGGCTCTCAGACATGAGGCTGTGGGCAACTATAAAGAAAAAGTTAGAGCAAGTCAAAACCAATTGCGGAACCACTTCATTTTTTAAAAAGACTTTTGTAATGCAAATGTAGTGAACTGTCCTATAATGGCTTTCAAAGACTAAGACTTAAGCCAAAATCTTATTTTCCTCCCAAAACAAAATTCCAGCTTTTAGTAAATTGAAATTTCTGGGTCAGAAAAAAAGAAAAGAGAAAATATAATTCTTGCCTAACTCTAAATCTATGTTTGTATTTGAAAGCTACTCTCTAACAGAGTTAGAACTAGCAAAGTATTGCCATAACTGTCTTTCAGCCTCATTTAAATAAAAAACGAACAAGAGTTTGGACTAAAATAGAACATTTAAAAATATCCATTATCTAAAGAATTAGACTCCCTTCTCTAGTCGTCTGTGAACTGGTACAATCCCAATGAACAGAAAGCTATTTTAAATGTATCTGATTTCAGATGGCCCATTCGATTTTCCAATACTAGCCAGACAAAAGAGAAAGCACAATCTTACGTGCACTCTGAAGACTACATATATAATTCCCTTGCCTTTCCTATTACAGTTGATTTATGAGGTACTTATATTTAAATAAAATAATATAAGTAAGTTAAGTTTGAAAGTAGTGTAGAATACTTCTACCTTTGTTATATTTGACTTCTGAGGATTGGTTGAAGAGTGACTTTTTTTCCTTCTTATGATGTCAACTCAATTAGTCATCTACTAACACCTTATATAACAACATATTTTCTTTGTCTTTGGCCCAGTCTGTAATTTCCTACTAAACAGACCACCTGTGTGTAGCATTAATGTTAAGTAATGTTTGGCTCTTAATTTACTTATAAGACTATCCAGCAATTCCAACTTTGAGGTTTATTTTTTTTTAATGCACAGATTCAAAAAAAGATCTTTGTTGATCGTTATGTATTTAAAATCTCCATTGAAAGACTATGGTTCTTCTAGCTGGCCTACTTCCTTTTGGTGATGATTGTAATAAGGAAATCTTTCCTGAATTGAACATTTAAAAACAGCAGAGACTGTAGTTTTGTTATTTGTTAAACACTTTTTGTTTTCAATAAATAGATTTTGCCACAATTGTACTATTACAAGTAACAAAATGTACTTTAAAAATAATTTTCCTTTAGTTTTATTCTATTGGGAACTGCTTCCTGATGCCCATCCAAGTCTGAATAACATTCTAGTTTTCATGATGATAGACCCATATATGTAGATTTTAGTACACAATATTTAACTCTTCTGAAATAATCACCAAGAACGGTCATCCCAAAATGTAATCAATTTGTGATGACATGTGAATCTCTTTGTTTTTATTTTGTTATTTGTTTGGAATAAAACACTCACATAAATGTGCAGCATATCTGAACCTTAAGCCATAAACTCAGATATACTAAAAATATATATTTGTTTATATTCTTTATAATGGAACTTAACATCTGTTTTGAATGCCATCATGCCTGGTGGTAGAAATCTAATCAGTGGAAATCTAATCAATTGACTGCCTTAAGTGTCATACACTCAGATATTCTGTGTTTGATTTAGAGTTTTCCCCACTCACCCTCTTGTCAAGTTTGCGTTATATCCTGGGTGGCAGTGGTGGGGAATGGGAATGGGAGGTAAGTTCGGTCTTCAGTCATCATCTATTCACACTAGCATCCACTGAAATGCACACCATCCCTTTTTGACCATCAGTTGCTGGCATCCCACCATGTTGGCATCTGCCTTGGCCCTCCTGGCAGTTCTTTGATCCATGCTTGCATGTGTAGCTGTTTTCTCATCTCAGATGCAAAGTCTCCTTTGATAGACCTCTAAGGGCCGTATGCTTCTGTTCTTGGCCACATGGAAATAATATTCTGCTGCTTCCCAAACCATGCTGAGTGCTTGGGGCACTCAGACTTTCTCAAGCCCACTGGCCTAGACATCCATGCAGAAGTTTCTACTCTATTGCTCACACTCAGTGCAGTTTATGTGGACTTCTCAATGAAGACTTTAGTCTCCCTAGCCATCAGCTCTGTGTCCAAATCCCCAAACTTACTTGGGGATATTATTGTTTCTACCCACCACAGAATTTAAGGGCAGAGTTGAGTAAAGGGCTCTTCTCAGCAACACCTATCAGTGTCTAACACTCTTGCTTCTCTTCTTACTTTTCTCTAACTTGAAGATGTTCATATCCCCTTAGATAGGAAACATTCTCTCTTACATTATTATAATTGTTCTAAATCTGTTCTTTATGGCATAAATTTTATGACCTGAATTCTTTATATCCTCAGGTGTTGGGGTGTGTGTGTGTGCGTGCGTGTGAGAGAGAGGAAGATTGGCCCTGAGCTAACATGTTTTGCCAATCTTCCTCTTCTTGCTTCAGGAAGATTGTCGCTGAGCTAACATCCGTGCCAGTCTTCCTCTATTTTGCATGTGGGATGCTGCCACAAATGTGGCTTTACGAGCAGTGCTAGGTCCACGCCCGGGATCTGAACCTGTGAACCCTGGGCCGCCGAAGCGGAATGAGTGAACTTAACTATTATGCCACTGGGCTGGCCCCATAACTTTGGTTTTTGATACTCAAAGATAGCCTTTAATATTTAAAACATCAGGCTTTTGCATGTAAAAAATATATTCTTCTCAAACTATTATATTTTTTTTAAACTATTACCCCAACAGGAGTTTCAGAGGACTATTTTGAAATTCATAAGCTAAGGAAAAGTCTATTTTGAAAATCAAAAATCTAGAACAGATCTATCACTTTGCATAAAAAGAAATACTGTGAAGGAAAACACACTGGTTAACATATTTGAGTATAATCACAAATCATATACTATTTAATCAGTGCTATTCAAGATAACTGAAATCAGAATTTCTTTCAATATTTAAAATAGGCTTTATTTGCTTATTTTGCTTCTTTACTGTGGCCTGAAAGATATATTTTACGATAGGCATCATATGTTCCAGAAATTATATCTACTTCAACTAAACCCAGGTCACCAACCATCCCATTTTCTGGCTTTCTTACCCTTAGAAAGACTTTACATTAGTGACTTTTTAAAGCAAGTAAAATGGTTTTTCAAAGTTGGAGGTAGAACCCTTGATCCATATAAATCCCCATTATCAAATTCTACAAAGTTGGCTTTTTATCTTCTACAGAAAATGCCCTTTTTCTCTGTGAACTACTATACTATTTCTTTGTAAAATGTTTAAGCTCATTTTCAGAAGATGTAATGTCTTAGGAAATTATTTATTTTGTTATTGTCATCAAATTGAATCTTTGGCACATTTTATATTCAGATTTGAATAACTTAACATCCATTTTGGTGGAATTATCCTGTTTGTGAGAACTTTTGATGACTTCTGGGAAATGTGTCTGGTAATGACAATATGCTTCTTTTTCTTATTTGTGAACTAGGTCACTCTTTTCCACATTTTTCTTTTTAAAATAATTTTAGGATATCATCAGAATAATGGCATGATTTATAGGGACAAAGTTCCTAACTATCCTGGAAGACCAGTTACTGCTGCATCAATTATGATTTAAAACATCTCACACATGGAAAAACAAACAGCTCCATGGGAAATAAATATCTTTCCTTTGGTTCACAAGTATGTTCTTCTCTGTGCTTCCAGATAAGCACATTTTAGGCTATTGATTCACGCCCCTTACTACACTGTAAGTGCCCTGCGGTTAGGAGCTTTGACTTTGCATTCACAGCACATAACAGAGTCCCTGATACATAATACTCAATAAATGTTCACTGGATCAATTAAGTAAGTACTTAGCCATTTTCAGTAGCGCGACAAAGGCCTTGCTTGAAAGCGGGGGCTTTTTCAAATAATCTATTTCAGTTCTTTTTAACTATGATTTAAATTCTTAAATCATAGAAGTTGGAGCTAGATGGAAATTCATAGATTGATCAAATTCTCTCATTTTTGGATGAAGAAGATGACTCCTAGGAAAATAAAAAGTTAATCCCAATAATATGCACTGGTTACCAGCAGTACTTGCTGTAGCTTCCAGGTCTAAGGGTTCTTTTCTATGCCTTCAGTTTAATTACGTTTATTACAATCAATTGACAACTGTGCTTCACATTTTAGGGTCCTAAGGGGAAAAAAGGAGCTCCTGGTCCTTCTGGGAAACCTGGGATTCCTGTAAGTAACAGACCTTTTTCATCTTTCTTGTTTTTCTAAATAAAATTGGCAACTTAAGCAAGCAGAAAAGGTTAGGGCGAATTATGACAAGTGTTGGATAAATCAGATTGTCTTCAAAAAAAATTTAAGTCCATCCTGGAACACAGAAGGAACAAAATATGACCATTAGCTCAAAACCAAGCTTGCTGTTTAATCTAAGCCTCTGCTCTTGAAGGATGCTGTTTTCCGACATTCTGGAGCCCTCTCTGTGGACTCATGCTACCCTGTGGTGGTGAAGCACTAAAAAACAGGGACTTGGAATCATGACTGAATGAGTGCTGACAAAGGTCAGAGGTCTTCAGGCATGGATAAAAAGACATGAGCTGTATTTTAATGGAAGCACTCAGCCTCTCATTTCCCTGGCAAATAGAACAGAAAGTCTTAGAAAAAATTTTTTAAATCTTTCATCACAGAACAAAAATTAATTTTACCTTAGCCATCAGTTTCCTGCTCTGGCCAGGCAAATATGTGTTGACTGGCTTGTTAGCAAAGACTTCCTGCTAGCCTGCCTTAGCCAAGGACTAGATGCCTGCTTTGGGTGGCCTTTGTTGGTTCAAAAAAAGTAGAGAAAATTAACATAAATTATAAGCACAGTCAGATCAAAATTCCTACAGATAAAATTCAGTTGCCCAAGAGTAGAAACAAAATGTTCAGACCTTTACTCAGTCAAAAAATTATCTAATTCAAAGTGGCAATAAAAAAGAGCCATAATTTGTATCTTGAGAAAATGATGTATGAGATTTTTCAGAAGGTGAATGACAGCCTATATCGTAAGCTCACAGGTGCATATTACTGATCTTTTTTCCACAGCTGGATAAAGCATGGGCTGGCACAATGAGAAATACCAGAGAATTACACTAAAGCTCAAAAGGATACACCGTAAACTGCTGATTAGCTTGGCATTTTTGTTTAGGGAACTTTTAAAGACAGCTACCTGATCTGTTGAATCCAAAGAGTAAACCATTAAGAAATTCAAGAAACAGGAAAATGTCCTGGGACAGGGTAGTAAAAATGTAAATATCTGCCCCATGCCCATAAATATAAAAGTGTTTGTCATTTAAACATCTGTACAGCATGTCTCTATAATCCAAATAATTTTTAATTACCAAGGGACTTCCAGGCCTACCTGGGCCAAAAGGTGTGCAAGGATACCATGGAGCAGATGGCATTTCAGGAAACCCTGGAAAAGCTGGGCTACCAGGAAAACAGGGCCTTCCTGTGAGTAGACTGAATATCTCTTTGCTCTTTATTCCTTATGCATAAGTGTCTCCTGGCTAGACCATAGATATTTCAGCTATCTTTCTCAGCTTTGACACTGGCTCAGGTTAAACCAATCATTTCTTTAATAGTTATTTTGGAACTGTGTTCATGATTTCTGGAGAATGTCATGAGTAATTCTCTTGGCTATTTTATATCTAATAACCCATATTGTTAATAATTTATGCTATTTTTACAAATATAAAAGTTTGTAAACAAGAATACGAAGAAGAAAAATTTTAGGGAGTATACAACTTGGCTGTGTTTTGAGTTCATCAAATGTCTTAAGCCACCTTTGGAACATTTAGAGCTTGGCAGTAACCCAAGGTGGGTTCTGCCAAAAGTCATTTTCCCTTTACTTTCACAGGCTCAGTATTTTACAAAAATTGTGTGCATATTTTCTCTGTGTTCATCTATTGGTGATGCAATGATATAGATTGTTACTTTTATGCAAATTTCTCTTATTTGATCAGAAATGTAAAAATCATATTTTTGTCTTCACTTATCCATTTCCCCTCTTTCCTCCCTAATGTCATCATAACCCAGGTATCTTTTGTTATCGCATGTTGTATTTTCACTTGAAATATTAGAATAATTAACCACATACTTTCAAGAACCCAGTAAAATGTACCCATTTATATTTCTGTTATTTGGCTAGGTCTATCTATTGACCTATTTTTCTTTTCTTAAATAATAAATCATCCTAGTTGTTTGTTCAGGGTAGTAGGGTACTGTACCTAAACCCAAACCCAGATTAATATTCTTCTTTCACTATGATGAGTTATCTCATTTGTTAAAAACAAAAAAAGAAATCTATGATACTATGACCCAGCCAATTTAATTACTGGAAACAATTATCTAGCTAAATTCTATTTAGAAAAGTGAATATTTTTGAGGAGTCTTAACATGGTTTCCATTTGTGCTGGAGGCAGTATGTCAGAACATCAGAGCATCAGGTTAAGGCCTAGAAAACTGACAGCTAGGCTGATGTCTTTAACTAAAGTAGATATTTTACAGACCTCAGCCATTAACATCAGTCTCGTTAAAAGAGGGCTTTCATTTGAGATCTCAGTCTTAAAGGGAGCTCAAGCACTGAGGCTTCATTTTCATGCTCCTCTCCAGGTTCACCATGTAATAGTCTTAAAATGAGGTTGTGGATTAAAAATACAACAATAAAACATTTTGAATTGGTCTAAGAGCCTATATTTTTGTGGATTAAGTTTTACTAGGAAATGTTGTAGTGAATCTTACCGTATTGCTTTGAATAAGATTTTGAGAGTTGAAGCAAAGAAAACCACATTTGAAAATATATCGTAGTTCTTGCTGCTGAACACAAGTTTAACCATGGAGTTGGTGTGTATATTGATGTACCCTGTAGTTTATAAGACTAAAATGTGAATTCTACATACTCATAATAGCAAGTATTTTTATTTCATTACAAGGAAAAGAAAATTATTTGTTCTCTGGCTAAAATACTACTAGTCCAGATACTCATTCCAGATATAGATAATAGAAACCAAAATTCCACATATATATGTTTAATAGGAATTTCAGATATTCAGTTATATAAGATATTCCTCATATATTAGTAACAGGTCAAAGTCATCAGTTATTTTTTACATCAGGTCATTTAATGGTTCATTGAGACAAACAGCTTCTTTCTGGCAGTATGTGACACCTGAATTTCCCCCTAGAAAGGTCTGAAAATTCCATGGAATGAAAACATTGATTTGGATAAGATAAATATGAACCATTTTCTCTTGTATAAAAACCAGCAATGTGACAAGTGATTGTTATCTGCTGTTAGTTTCTAACAAGAAAACAGACATTTTCCAACAACTCTACATCCTTCTTCAATAGTGGGGTAATACTTAAAGGACAGCAATTTGCTAAGAATAAGACAATACAGAAAATAATCAATGCAAATAAGATACTGATTTCATTTGATGCCACTCCAAGCCTTATTCCTAGCCTTATCTATCATACTGTTTTTATTGGCTATTTTGGTGAAGGCTCATGCATGAAATCAAATGACTGGTTCTATGCAGAATAGGCAGGAATGAAGTGGACTTAAGGCCAGATGCTGAGGCCTTGTGCTCATTCAGGGCTATTCCAAAACTCAGTTAGGACTCTGGAGTATCAACAGTGCTGTTTGGTTACAAACAACCAAGTGGATATTTGGATTGCCCATATCCACCATATGAATATAATCACGTAATCCATATGGACTGCTCCAAGTTCTGCCCACTGGGAAGAGTTCTCTTCCCTGATATCATTCACGCTTTAATGCAGTAGCTATCCACTTCTAACTGATGTTGACATTCAATGCGGATCTATCTATAAATCAGGCCTGAGCTTTTTAACTCCTCCATTAACTGGTAAAAGGAGTTCTCTAGGAAGGCTGATGGAACAGTGGTAAAGTAATAGAACAAGTATCATCAGGGTATTACTGCCAGGTCATCAGCTGCTGTTGCTAATGGCTATGTTGTTTAGTAAAGACACCCATATCAGAAACTACAGCTGTGATTGGCATCAACACACAATTAAGTTTGTAAGTTTAATCTTGGAGTTATCTTCAAGACTTATCTGGTGTTTACACCAGCCAAACGGGTGGTAAAATGGATATGGGATGTGGTAGGATCACTACCCCCACATCTTTCAGGTCTTTGTGGCAGTAGTATATACAGTTTTCCACAGGGATGTGGTTAGTATGCACAGTTTCCTGCAGGCATGTGGTAATACCTTAGGTTTATTGGTGGGGTTTGGGGCGGGGGGATTGCAGAAGAGATAGTTGCAGGGGCCTCCACTTGTCTCTTCCCTTCCTGCCATAATAGCCTTTACTTTGTGAGTTAGGGGTTTTCACTATACCCTGATGTTGGAGGAAAAAGCAACGACAAAAACTGGGCTCACGGTCCCACTGGATCCCCTTGGAAAAGAAATTGGGCGGAAACTCTGTTTATCACCTGGCCTTGATAAGCTTCCACTCTATCCAGAGTGCCATGATAATATTTTGGATTTCCAGGGATTATCAGTGGTTCAAATCCAGTATCTCACATCCCCCAGAAAGGCTGAGAGTTTCTCTTTCCCCAGTGTTCAGTCATCTAGTAAATGACCACAGGTCCATCTGAAGAAAAGAAGGCTTGGGGTAGAAGTCACTGTATATACCTATGACCACCATTGCGGGGTTCTTCCTCAAAGAGAACCTGCCTCCCCCTTAAGCGAGGGAGTCTGCTCTAGGAACTGGCTTGCATCTGGGAACTGAGTGAGAGGCCATGAAACCCAAGTACAGTGACCTGAATTAAGTTTATGCTCCTCAGACCTAGAATTTTTCCACCTATATGTCAATATATTAATAGTAGACTATGGTATATTTAATTTCTATGGATCTTTGATCAACTAACCATCACCACAGATCCCTGCGGGTCAAAAGATTCTGATTCCACTCCATCCTGTGGCTTCTTGTGATAATAACTTCTACATTTTCCGTGATGGTAAAGCACTACCACTTAGACTCTACCATTCAGAGAGTCCAATATTCCCATTTAAATTGGGATCTTATTCTGATGACATTTCTTAACAGTTTGGTAAAGAATGTTCTTTGATTGCTTAGGGACTGGTTAGAAGTGGTTAATCAGATTGTGCATGATAAATCTATCTCTACAATTCTGTCTTCTTGAGCCTTTGGACCCTTCCTATACAGTATACTAGGAAATTTATAGCATTTCAACCTCATTGACTATAGCCCACAGCTGAGTCCAGGCTTTAAATTGCCAAGCTATCATACTATTAATAGTGCTCCCACGTGCTTGAGCAAAGGCTGCTTTCCACAAGCAAGGAGAATTAAGAGTGATTGGAGGTTCAAAGTTCTTAGTCTTGCCCATGTCTGCTCAAATAATCCCCATCCCTTGTCTTGGAGTTCTACTCTTTCTGTACCCAGTGCCCTTATCTTAGCACAGGAGATTTGGTTAGTGAAAGATGTATTAGTATGTAAATTCTACGAACTTTACAGTGGATTGTGTCCTCAGCCACATCTGCCTTGTGACTACAGGAGATAAAGGACTCCTTCAAGATGCCGTGGAGATTTCCTGATTTTCTGTTATGTTCTGAATTGAGCATGAAAAACCTTTAATTTTTCCCTTTCTCTGTGTATTCCCTCCAGATCATTTAGAGGCAGGCCTCTGGTCATGCAGTCTTTATAGACACTGGTTCGCTACGGTGAATACATGCCAAGACCACATGATCTTCTAAACTTTGCCCTCCAGCTGCACTTAATCTAGCACCATGACCAGTGCTAATTTGAATAATCATGATGCCACTATATACCACAGGTTACTAGTGTCCATTTACCCTCAACAAGGAAGTTATCTGAGCATTCCTTGATAATGAGCAAACCAATCTCAGAATCCCATTTTGGTGGTTAGTTTCCAGTCATCACTCTTATTACTAATTACTATATCAGAGTCTAGCTAAAAAAATGGCACACTCAAGGGCAATTAAGGAGGGTTTGATAAAGAAATACTTAGGTGCGAGCAAGGCTAAGGGAAACCCAGAAGAGATGCTAAAGCACCCAAAGGATAGCACCAGTAGGGAGCGATTACAACCCGTAGGCCTGAAGAGGCAAGGGGAAGGAAACAATTATCAAATTATAGAGACAGTAGTTATTGCTGTCGGAGGGAACCATTTAGCAGGAGCTGAGACCTTCAATAAAAAGATTCAGCCAATGCACTGCAACCCAGGAAAGAGAGCCAGAGGAATAAATATTTCAGTCTCCTTCTCCTGTCCTGCAGTCATCTGCCAGGACGTCCCATTAGCCAAACTCGACAAAATAAAGGTGAAAATAGGAGCCATCTGCCCTGGCTGGGAGGACTATTTTATCACTGAAATTGTTTAGAATTGCCAGCATATGATGGGGGGGGGGAGCAGTTTTACTATTACTTTAAAAGTTCACTACCAACAATGTACTCCCTTACTGCCTGCACCAAGGGTGGGCTCCCTCCCATCCACCTCCCCTTGGTATATCCCAGACCAGCAGCTAGAGGGTAAGGGAGCCCAGTGGGTCATAGAGCAGGGTGGAGAAGGGCAGAGATTGGATCTCAACAGGCAAACAGGAAACATCTAGCCAACTCTATTAAGTCTCATTTATACATGGTCTGTATCTGCAGTGTGTTCTGGGTGTCAGCAAACACCCAGTGAACCAAATCGGCCTATTCTTGTATGGCACATGAGCTAAGAGTGATTTTTACATTTTTAATGATAGAAAAAATAAAAAGAAGAAAAATGTTTTCGACACATGAAAATTACATGAAATTTAAATTTCAGTGTCCATAAATTAATTTTATTGTAACACAGCTACAGTCATTTGTTTACATATGGCTGCTTTTGCACTAGAATGGCAGAGTTGAATAGTTGCAAGAGAGACCAACGGCCCACAAAGTCTAAAATATTTACTATCTGGCCTTTTTACAGGAAAAAATGGCTGATCTCTGGTTTGTTTATATTGTCACATTGTTCTTATTTCTATGGCTTTGTAGTATGTCCCCATATTTAGTAAGGCAAATTCCCCTTCTTTACACTTCTACTACATACCTTTGAGATTAGATTTATTGAGTTTCTCTGAAAACAAAGCAAAAACTTGAATTGCCATTGGGTTTACCTTGAATTTATAGTTTTATTTGGGGAAAATTAGTATCTTATCATTTTAGTTATCTAATATAACAGATGAAATATTTATTCTTGTCATCTTATAATAGATTTTCTCATCACAATAATGGCAAAAACTCATATAATGCATAGTATGTGCCAGGTAGCATAAGTGTTTCACTGTGTTAACTCGTTTAACCTTTACAATCTTGAATAAGATAGATACAATTAGCATCCCTATTAGAATGTGCATAATGTCTTAGAATACATGAAGAAACTGAGATACTGAGAGATTGTCACTTTCATAATCACGTGGCTACAAAGGCAGTCTAACTCCATATTCTTTGTTTTTATCTATGTGCAATACTGTCCCTCAATAAAGACCTTGTGTATTTTTTTTTTATTTTCTAGTTATTACTGCTTTAAATAAATATTACTGATTTAGGTTATATTCCACACAACTGGATGTTTTTATTTCTAATAATTTGCTGGTGTGATTCTGTTGGATTTTTAGGTAAATAATATCATCTTCGAATAATGGCAGATTTAGCTCCTCCCTTCCACTTGTTGTTTCCTTTACACGTGGGCTGGCAGGGGCCTTCAGTGCTGTATGAGACGGTAGCAGCAGTAGTGCTCAGCCTTCTGCTGCTCCAGCTCTTAGGAGAAATCATCTGAAATTTCTCCATTAAGAATATTTGCCATCTTAATTCTGTATTTTCCTTGTTCTGTGCCATCTTTTTGGTTTTTTGTTTCTTTTTTCTTCTTTTCTGACTTCCATTGGATGGTTTAACATATCACTATCTGTATAAGAAGTACCTGTGTGTGCTCTTGTACTTGTGTGTGCTCTCATGTCCTTCTGTTTCTGTAAACCACTCTTCACCTTCAATTACCTTGAATTTTGACTTGTAGCTTTTATGCATTTACTTTCTCTTTTCATTTTCTTTGTCTCTTAAGAGAGTAGTAAACTTAATTGAAGTATTTGATCACTATTACTTTCAATATCCATTGTAAAATCTCCTAAGTTTGTTTCCCTTATTATTTGAGTACTTCCTCCAAAAACTATGTTCAGTGTAGATGTTTGTGAGGCAAACCTTCTGAAACCTCACATGCCCACAGACATCTTGATTCCCCTCTCACGTTTATATGACACATTCAAGACTGTGCTGGAAGTTCTAGTCAAGGGTTGTAGACAGTGTAATAAAAAGAAATAAAAGCCACCTAGATTGGGATGGAAGAAATAAAACTGTCTTTATTCACAGACAGCATGATCATCCGTGTAGAAAATCCTTCAGAATCTACAAAAAAACTAATAAGTAAGTTTAGTAAGGTTGCAGGATGCAAGATCAATATAGAAAAATGAATTGTATTTCTCTATACTAACAATGAACAATTAGAAATTGACATTTAAAAATCAGTACTTATAATGGTGTCAAAACAGGATAATCTGATCCCCAAAAAAGTGCAAACCTTTATACTTAAAAGTATAAAACATTACTGACAGAAATTAAAGAAGACCTAAATAAATGGTGTATATTCTGTCTTCATGGATCAGAAGACTCAATACCATTAAGATGTCAGTTATCCTGCACATTGGCAGTATGTTAAAATGTTAAACATACACCTATTGTATGACCCAGCCATTCCGCTTCTGGCCAAGAGAAATGAAAGCATGTGTCTACACAAAAACTTGCACATGAGTATTCACAGCAGTTTTCTTTGTAATAGCCACAAACTGGAAACAACCCAAATATCCATCAAAAGGTGAATGGCTAAACAAATTGTGGTACATATGTGTAATGAAATATTAGTCTGCAATAAAAAGAATGAACTGTTGATAAACACTACAACATAAATGAATCTCAAAATAATTATGCTGAGTGAAAAACAGCAGACAAAAGGGACATACTGTGTGATTCTACTTACATAAACTTCTAGAAAGTGCAAACTAATCTATAGTGACATAAAGAAAATCAGTGGTTTTCTGGAGATGTGAGTACATGTGGGGAGACATGGGAAGGAGGGCTTACAAAGGGACGGGGAGCACTTTGAGAGTGGGAGACATGTTATCTTGACTGTGATGATGCATTGGTGTATCCTTTATGCTGATTTATCAAATTATATACTTTGCAATTTACTTTATGTCAATTATGCTTCAGTAAAGTGGTTTTATATGAGAAGGTAGGGAAAGAGAGACATGACACTGAATGCTAAGTAGGAGTTAGTAAGTTAGGAATGATAATTGTGGGTGGGGAAGGCAAGAAAGATTCTATGCAGAGACAACAGCGTATACAAAGCTGGGAAGAACATAATGTGTTTGAAGAACCAGAACAAGACCAATTGTGGCTAAAGCTTAGTGAGCAACGTGTAAAGTGAGGCAGTTTGATGCTGTCGAGGTATACAAGAGCCACATCATGGAGGATATTGAAGGCCATGTTAAGGATATTGAACATTACCTAAAAAAAGTAGGACCCCATTGAGGTTTATGCTTAGTAGGGACATTATCCAATTGTACGTTTTTAACGGATTCCCTCTGCCTCCAGTGTGAGAAATGGATTGGAAGGGACAAGAGTAGGTGCAGGGGACTAGTAAGAAGACTATTTATTGCAGTTTTCCTGGCTACGTATGTTGATGCTTTGGACTAGACTGGTGAAGTGGAAGTGGAAAGAAGTGGATAGATTTAGGTAGTATTTAGTAGGTAGCTTCAACAGGACTTGATATTTCATTATGGGAGGTGAGGGAGGGAGAGAGATGTCAAGGATAACTTCCAAATTTCTAACTTGTGCAGGTTTATAACTCAATGTGTTGTAATCCCCATCACTAAAAAAGAAAATGCTGAAGGAGGCCCAAATCTTATGGGCAAGGTTATAGCACTGAAATGGAGATGTTAAGTGGGCAGTTAGATATTCTAGACTAGAGCTCAGGGAGGATGTCAAATATAAATTTGAGAGTCACCAACATATAAAATGTGCTAATCAGAATCCCATTAGGAAGCTGAAGGTATACTCAACTGGAATTTTCTAGAGACTATTTACGCAAGTGTAGACAGGGGTAAGACAGCCACAAAGGCATGGGGGGGAACCCAGAGACTATCAACAGTAAGAAACAGTTACCACCCTTAGACCTGAAAGGTTAAAGAAAAGAAATAATGTCGAGTTGAGAGCTGGAGCTGTTGGAAAAGGGGCACCTTACAGAAGCTATAGGTGAAAGCAACGCAGCCACTGACAGAATGCCAAAGCCGGGAAGAAATGGGAGAAATAAATATATTACCTCTCTCTCCTCCTACCGTTCAGTATCCTAGTGGTGCATCCCATTGACCAACCTCAACTGAAAGTTAGAGAACCCAGGTGCTACAGTCTATGAAGGTCAGAATCCCAGGACAAATAGCAAGATAGAGAAGGGGCAGTGAATGGATTTGGGGAGCAAATGAAGAAAAACGAACACAAATATTAAGTAAACAATGGGAAGAAGATCCAGAACCAAGCTGTGATGAATTCTGTCATTTAAAATTCAGGTAAAGGAGGAAGAGGAGACTATAAAGGAAACTGAGATAGAGTGATCATAACAAATAGGAGAAAAAGAATGTAATGTCCTGGAAACTTAAGAAAGAATATTTCAAGAAGGAGAAAATCATCAACTGTATCTAATAAGATTGTGTTGGACATGTGTTTTTTTACTTTTGGTTTTTGTTTTTTTGGCTACTCAGCATCTTAAGCCTGTTTTTGTGTTTACTCTCTTTTTGAATCTTGGTGGGAGGCCACGTTCTACTACAGAAGTCAAAAATTCCAGGCTCTCACCTTCCAGTCCCTCCTTGAAATAAGGATGTAAGCCCATGACCGAGGCCTAACCAGTTATATTCACCTACACTTTCAATTGAGGAGTTAGTGATATATAGAAACAGGGATGATGGAGGTTGTCTTCTGGTGGCAGTGGCAGTGGCAGTAGCAGTAACATCAACAGCACTCAGTTTCCAGGTGTGACTGGTGTCAATGTCCAGCAGCTGGGGTGGTACACATAGCAGTGTCCAAATTCCTACTGCTTAACCTTCCTTTAATCCTACCCATTTTTCAAACCTGGTATTCCAGGTTTATCTGTAATTATATGAGCTACTCAATATCTTTTCGTAAATTTTCGGCTTAAATTATCCAGGATTGGTTTCTTGGTGTTTGTAAGTAAGGACCCTAACTAATACAGAGCTCTAATCAGATAAAATTATTATAACCATTATATTTCAGTATATGAAGGTCATTGGTAACTTTAGCAAATAACCATTTGATTTGATTAATAAGGGCAGAAATAAGATTGGAGTGCTTAAGGAGAGAGTACACTGTGAGGAAATGAAGACATTCAGACAATTCAATGGAGAAATTTGGCTCTTAAAGGAGAAAGCAGAGCAATATCTAGAGAAGCAGCTGTGATTAAGGTATCAAATTATCTTTAAATGAGAGAAACTTGACCATCTTTAAATGCTCAAAGGACCTGGTGGAGAGAGGCGGAAGACATAATTAAGGGAAAGGAGAATCTGAGGATGAGTTGGTCAGTCAACGAAACATGCACCTTCCAGCTCTACTTGCCTTTAATTATTCTACTTCTAATTGGGGGGTGGGTCATTTTGAAAAAACAGATTCTGAGCCACATGTCCCTTTATTTATAACTACTATAAAAAGCTTATTGAATTTTGTGATGAAAGAAATTCAAATAAATTACAATAATGTTGAATATTGCTGCAGTATACCTTTTAGGGCCGTGAAGTTGGATGGTCTCTGGTATTGCCATTAGTAAGCAATTAGGTATCAGATCATGATTCATCATCTCCTACTTTTCAGCATTTTCAAAGAATAAGTTATAAAAATTTTACATGCATACTTAGGATATCAGGATGTCAAAAATATTGAATGTTTTGTATCCATCAAAATAAAAGCAAATAACTTTCCCTTGAGGAATCTTCTTTTTAATGCCAAGGTTTGCATATGCTATTGGTATTTATGAATATGGAAATATTTTCTACAAATGTCTCTACTCTCGTAGAATATTTGATATGAAATTAGAATAATAATACTTTATAAGGAGTTAGTCTGTTCAATGAAATTAGGTAGCAATGGCTAAACTGGTCATTAGGGAAAGTGATTTCTAAGATAATTATTTCTGAACCGCGCTATGGTAGTAGAAAACTACTTAAGACAAAGTATTGGTCTCTAAATACTAGCAAATTCCCTGGAATATTTTCGACAAAGGATAAGAACATCTTTCCATTAGTCTTTTTTTTTTTTTTTTAAATCATGGCACCATGGTGTTTCTTGGCTTACCTTTAAAGATTGCTGGATTTTTCCACTGAGAAAAATATTTATTCTGGGATTTCTAGCATTATGCAACTACTTGATCTTCCTAAACAGTATTCTTTCTTTTTTTTGATGTGGCCAAGGAGTTAAAGAATTCCTGGCACATTCTCACTGCAGTTTCAATGTTTTTTCAAGGTCATGTGACTATATTTGAAGGATAGTCCTGGGGAGGCTCACAGTTGCCTGTGTGAATTTCCTTGTGTACGAATGAGTGTTTTGAGACTGGTCAGCTTAGCACATCTGTTGTAAATGAGTCTACCATGCTGTTTTCATTGAGTTGGACTTCTGTATAAGCATAGAGCCTCAGTCATTTATGAAGGAGGAAAACAACTCTTCCCTGCAAAGATCATAAATCCATTTGTCATCAGAACGAGGACTTACCAGTCTTTTTATTTTTTATTGCTGCAACTAATAAAATTGGTTATTGGAAAAGAGGGAAAGAAACAAAACTAATAACTTGGTTTAGGACAAATCAAGGCCTTTCAATCTTGACTTTGCACTTTGTCAGGTGAACACAGGCTTAAGTGTTGTCTAAAATGAGATGCTTGCCGTAAAAGAACATTGAAAGTCTTGATTTTTCTACTTGTGGACTATGTCTGGTATAAGGGAAAACACGCTTCATCAGCCCACTCATAATCCAGGCATAGAAAGCAAGACCCCCATGGAAACCTCTATTAGGAACACCAGCAGCCTGCCACTGTCTGGGCTGTGTGTTCTCTAGTTTATGAGCTTAATACACTAAAGAAACTTCTGTTTCTAAGAAGATACATTTCTTTCCTTACAGTACTTTGGCGAATGAAACATGCCTACATTGGCCAGATCTACATTCAGTAGATCCTGTCAACTCTTGCTTATTAAGATACTGATTATCCAGTTCTGGCTTATCATGATTGCTACATTCTCCCTCTCCTCCACCCTGCTGCTTGTTTTGGCCCATTTACTGCTCATTAGGAACTCTTCCAGAACAGACGACTCAGTATATTTGGCTGCTTATTAGCAACAAAATGAAAGATTTGCTAAAGGATGTAACTTTCCTAATTGAATCTTCAGTGACTCCCAATCCATTAAGTTCATGCTCTTTGTGGAATGTTGTCCTTCATGATCTGGCCTTTGTTTACGTTTCTAGTCTTATATTCTATCTTTCTCCTCACATGTACTGTGCATTTCAGCCATAAAACGGCTAACAATTATTCAGTGTTTGCTAAGTGCTGGGCACTATGCCAGGTGCTGAATATATATGTGAAGTTATTTAATATATATATGAAGTTATTTAATCCTCACAAAAAACTGTGAAGTATGTGTAGCTATCATCTCCAGTTTACACAAAAGAATGATGAGACTCAGAGAGACAAAGTAACTTGCCCAAGGTCACACAGACAATAATACTAGAGGCAGAATTTAAAATCAGGCAGTCTAGCTTCAGAGCCTGTGTTGTAAACCACTATGCTAGTCTCCTTCAAGTACGCTTAATTACAGCCCCCAAATTCTATGCATTTCCCTCACTTTCATGCCCTTCTACATGTAATTCATTCCCTCTGCTTGGAAAGCTCTTCCATCTTTCTTTCCAAGTTTAGGATAAGCAACTTCTTGATCTTTCAGGACTTAATTGAACTGTTACCTCCTTCAGATACTACTCCGTGGACTCTGCAGTCAGAATTAAGCATGCCTACTCTGAACTTGTGTACACTCTACTCTGCTTCCGTGACAGTATGGATCATATGGATGCTAATTACTTATTTTTATATCTTTCTGCCCCCAAGAGATTGCAAACTCGTGTAGAACTGGGACTGTGTTTTATTCATCTCTGTATCCCTAGCACCTCATGTAATGTCAGGCCCACAGCAGAAGCTCAAATATTTGAGGAATGAGTATTCTTTACATAACAACTATGACTTTGGAGACCTGAGTTTAAAATTAAAATGTGTTAGCTGCTTGACACCTTAAGCATCATCTATAAAATGAATACGATAATATCTGATTTGTATGTTTTTTATAGGAATCAAATGAGAGATTGTATGTGAAGTGTTTAGTAGACTACATGCACTTATTGAACTACTATCATCTTTCCATGATAATAAATATTTATGGTTAATCTAACATTCATTTATTCAATAAATATGTATTTAGTGCTTAATATGAGCCAGGAGTTAGAGAATATAGCAGTGAATGAGATGGGCAAAGACTCGCCCTCCTGGAACGTATGTGGAACAGCAACAAATTTCTGACATTTGACCGTGTTTGACCTAAAAAGAAAATCACAATGTAATATGGATCAACCTAATAACTGAGTAGTAGTCTACAAATAAACAAATCAGGTAATTCCAAATTTGGTAAATGCTGTGAAGGAAATAAATAGGGTTTTGAGATAGAGCATAATGGGAAATAAATTTTAGATGGAGTAGACTATGGAGACCTCGCTGAGAAGGTTGCGCTTAAGCTGGAGAGTAAAGGTAAGATTTAGCCAAGTGTATAAAGAATGAGGGGAAAACATGCCATGTGAAGGAACCAAAATAAAAAAACCTACAATCAAGAAAGAGTTTGACATATTCACAAGATTATTGGAGGATCAAATAAGATAGTATGGGCATAGATTTGTTAGCTTTGAAATAAAAGATGAACATTTATTTCTTCATTGTTGTGTAAGCCTAGACATTTCTGAGAGCCTAAGTATAGATAAAATATCCTCTTTCAGTCCCTGTTAGTCCTATGATTATGGGCTGAGACCTGGGTAAAGGAGATTTCATATGATGTACTAATTTTGTCCAATATTATAGTGGCATTTGCACTGTCCATTTTGCAAGACTGAGAAACCGCCAGCTGTTCGAATGGAAATGTGTAAATAATTTCTGCAACGTAATACAATGTCGAAATGCCTGTATTCATTACGAGTGAACAAGAGTTAGTTTTGTATTCTCTTGGGAACAGACCTAAGTCAAGCAGACCTGTCTTCATTATCTTAAGACTTGCCTCAACCCCACTCCAAGTCCCATAAGCTTTAATATGTCTAGATTCAAAACGAAAGTTACCTCCTGACTTTAGTATGCAACTCATTCATAAATCTTATTTCTAGCATTTGGCCACATTACTTGTGATTGGCACTGTAGAAAAGTATTATGAATGCTACATTATTTATGTATAATGTAGCCTTGCATATAATCACCTAATAATTACTATCCCACATATTTTTAGACAGCAAATTCTTTCCTAGGAGGGATATATTTAGTAAACTAAATAAAATGAGAAATTCCTACTTAAACAGAAGTGTTTTTAGTTGCTTGGAGTAAAGGAAGCACAGAATTTTATAACTCATTGGTTGCTGTCTTAACGAAAAATAGAGTACTTACGTTGCCTAATAATGCAAAAAAATTTCACGGCATCCTACTTTTTTTTTGTATTATGGAAAGTAAATTAATTTTAATTACTATTTTCTTACACAGTAAATAACTATATAAACATAATTCTACGAACACAAAGGGTGCTTGGCAGGAGGGAAAGGAAAAAACTATTTTCCTAGTAATTTTCAAGGTAGTACTTTAAGAAAAACATAAACTGATTTGAAGTTCAGTGTCATTTTATTTATTTATTTTTTTCCCCAAAGATTGGCACCGGGGCTAACAACTGTTGCCAATCTTTTTTTTTTTTTTCTGCTTTATCTCCCCAACCCCACCCCCCGTACACGGTTGTATATCTTAGTTGCATGTCCTTCTAGTTGTGGGATGTGGGACGCCGCCTCAATGTGGCCTGACGAGCAGTGCCATGTCCGTGCCCAGGATCCGAACCCTGGAGCTGCCGCAGCAGAGCGCGCGAACTTAACCACTCGGCCACAGAGCCGGCCCCAGTGTCATTTTAAATTTATCTATCTAGTGATGAGAAATGAAATTAACGTTAAAAATATTTATCATTTCACTTAACATAATTTTAAACATTATATTCCTTTGCTAATCATCTTTACAATGTGGGTTCCTGTTGTTACCTGTATTGAACAAATATTATTTCTTTCTTACTTATTTCTTAATACATCTGTTTCAATGCTAATGAGAATAAGACAGCTAAACTGAGGGGTCCGGGGAATCACAGAGTGACATTCTCTTTGGTGTGTTTCACTATTATATACAAACCAGTCAGCATAGTTCCAAAATCTATCTCTGTGTCTGTCCTCTAAATGTGTTTAAGTAGCCCCATTTTCCTTCCCAAATCTTTCCATCCAGTTCCAGAAAGAATGCAGACTTATACTTAAACTACTCCTTCCTTTCCCCACAGGAGAGTCAAAGTAAAAGGCTCCCTCTTCTTTCCTTAACTGACGTCAGATTAAATAAAACAATACAGCCATAGTGCCATTACAGTTTCTGATACATAGAAGACACTCAATAAAAAGTAACTCCTGGGGGCTTGCCCAGTGGCGTAGTGGTTAAGTTCACACATTCCACTCTGGCAGCCAGGAGTTTGCAGGTTCAGATCCCGGGCACACACCTTTGCACTGCTCATCAAACCATACTGTGGCGGCATCCCACATACAAAATGGAGGAAGACTGCCACAGATGTTAACTCAGCAATAATCTTCCTCAAGCAAAACCAGGAAGATTGGCAATAGTTGTTAGCTCAGGGCCATTCTTCCTCACCAAAAAAAAAAAAAAGTAACTCTTGTGGTAGTGGTTGATGTTGATGTTGTTGTTGTCATTACTGATCCAAGTACTTGTTTCCTTAGAATCTCAAGGCTTAAGCAGCCATCAGTTTCAGTATTGTCAAAATTGACACTTTCCTGCAGAGTTCAAAACCAATATAAAACAAACTTACAACTAGTAGATAAGTTCTGGAGATCTAATGCACAGCATAGTGATTATATTGAGGATAATAAGTCAACAATACTATATTTATAAACTTCAAATATGCTGAAAGACTAAATCTTAACTATTCTCAACACAAAAAGGAAATGATAAATACGTGACATGATAAACGTATTAGCTAACACTAGCATAGTAATCATATTGCAATATATAAAGGTATCAAGTCAGCACGCTGTACACCTTAAACTTATACAATGTTATATGTCAGTTATATCTAAAGTGAAAAAAACCAATTTTAACAGGGAGTCTGGCTCCTATCTGAGGTTAATGGAAGTCTCTGGCCATGAGACATCAAGTATTCTTATCATTCTGTTAACTTCTTTAAGACTCAGGTAGGGGCCCACCCGGTGGCGCACCGGTTAAGTGCACACGTTCTGCTTCTGCAGCCCAGGGTTCACCGGTTCAGATCCTGGGTGCAGACATGGCACTGCTTGGCAAGCCATGCTGTGGTAGGCATCCTACATAGAAAGTAGAGGAAGATGGGCATGGGTGTTAGCTCAGGGCCAGTCTTCCTCAGCAAAAACAGGAGGATTGGCAGCAGATATTAGCTCAGGGCTAATCGTCCTCAAAAAAAAAAAAAAGACTCAGGTAAGCTGTTGATTGGTTTCAGCATCTCTGAACAAGTTAATAATAACTGTGACTTTATTTGCTTTTTAAAATTTGCTTGGAATGACTTACCCTCTGCTGATCAGTTTTAGACAAATCATTTAGAAGGCAGTGGAAAGAAGGGCTAGGGATTAGCATCTGTTTTTCTTGAAAGCAAAATTACTCATCCATCTGTGTATTCATAATGTGAAATGTTTGTTCTCTATTTGTATGAAACATTGTTTGGAACTTTGTACAGAACACTCTGCTACTATCCTCAAATTTCTAAGAAACCAACATGAACAGTAAATGACTTGGAAGATATTTATTATTCTGTCTTAAATGTCTGATAGCACTGCAAGTAAAATAAAGTTGCTAGTTTACAGTCACTCCTAAGGACTAGTCTCATGATCCTTATTATTCTCAGCTAAAAATACCTATTGACTTCAGGAGTGTTCAGCAGTAATATTCATTGTCCATGTAGCACCCCAAAGATACATTTTTTTCTGTTGAAAAATACAGATCTTAAAAATTGTCTAAAATTAAATGAGGTTAAATGAGGTGAAGTGGTACTATTTTAGAATTCTGGAATGTTGAGGTATCCTAAAATCATCTAGGGTAATCTGTCCTGTGATACATGTCCTCTTCCTGTGGATCCATTACTTTTATAATACACCCAGGGGTGGGACACTCACAGCCTTGAAAGACAACCCACTTTATATATTTGGGGGAGCGAGGTGGCTGGAGGGGAAATTCTTACAGTGAGTAGACATTTATAACTCTTCACCTAGTTTAACTCTGGAGCTACTTTGTTGGTCTAAATCTATTTGGTTTTATTTTTCCTTGCATACGTGCCCTTCCTTCCATATTTTGTACACGACCTTTTAGAATCTGGTTTCTCTGCAGGCCATTGGTTTCTTTCAGTCTTTCACCTGATTTTATTTTTATTGGGGAGGACACTGTTCATCCGAATTTTTTTTAAACTTACCTTTCCCATAAAGTCATATTCTTATTTAGAGACCTAAACATTGATATAAGATTGATGTCTTCTCTGAATGTTTTTGAAGTTTTATATCCCAAAGTCTCAGATGTCTATGACTGGATTGACATTCATTTGCCTTGAAGAACTCTAAAATGGCACCATCTCATGACTTCAGGGTTCTCATCATTCGTGTGGAAAGTACACTACCAGATAATCTATCCCACAGATATGGAACAAAAAAGCTCACAGACCGAATTAAATCAAGTCAACGTAAAACACATAGCAAGAAGCAAGGGGAAAGGAACAGAGGAGGTTAATGTGCTTAGGATGAGGTGCAGGCAACATGGAAGACCCACACCGCCTGAATCCTAAGTCCCCTGTGTGTATCTCCCTCCCTCCCTCCTTCCCTCCCTTCCTCTCTCTCTCACCTCCGTTCCTCCCTCCTTCTCTGTCTCTTTCCCCCCCTTCCTTCCTCTCTCCCTCTGTAAGGATTTTGCCCTCATAATGTTCCTTACAGCTATTGAGAGCCACTAATAGAGAGGAATGGTGGGAGATAAGACGGTCACTGTAGATCGGGACAAAAAAAGGTTTAAAGGTCAAACTAAGGAATGTGAACCCCCACCCTTAGACAGCTCCCTGTCAACAGCCAGCGTAGCCACCTAGTGATGTAAAATGCACTTTTATTCATTATTTTAGTGAGTTTTGTTGTCATGAAGAAAATTTAAAAATATAACTTTAAAATATATTGAATTATTTTTTACCATAAGTAAGAGAAAAAATATATATGATGATATAATTTGAAGGAAATAGTATTTGGGGAAAAAAAAGGAAAAATGCTCTAGTATTAAATTCAAAATTGACTTTACCATTTCAATCCTATTCTCCCAACTGGGCCTTCCACAGAAAGGACTCTCACCTGTCCTGAGCAGCTCATCTCTCCTGTCGCATTTATAGCTGTAAGGGCAGTATCTTTATCTTATGATCCAGTTCCAACCTACCTTTTCAGTAATTCCTTTTCTGATTAGTACAAAGAGTAACTTCTATTCAGAACCTCTCCAGTATTTACTCTGGATCTCTCTTCTCAGCTGGCAGTTTTCTTTACATTTCTGCCTTTATTAGAACTATTTATATATTACATTCTTTTTTACTTAATTTTAAGCTTCTTGAAAAAAATCATATTTATATTTGTATTCCCACCGGGCTTCCCATGTACCTTCCTAACACGTAGGTGATATTCAAAAAGTGTTTGTTGAATATATGGAAGAACTATTGTACAACCCAATGTAGCATCCCAGGAATCAACTCAGAGAGTAGCAATGTCTCCTAGAGCAAGGGTCAGCAAAATTCTCCTGGAAATATTGGGAACTATTTTAGGCTTTGCAGAGCAAGAGACAAAATTAAGGGTATTACTTAAGAAGTTATGTAATACAAGAGAAAATAGATTTCCATGGGATTTTTCTTTGTGAAAGTCAAAATGCAATAATTTAGTACAATTTTTTGTAATACAAGTCTACTAATGAGAAAAATGGAATACTTTTGAGGAGGATAAAATTTAGCCTATTACATTTCCCTTTCATCAAAATTTTCTTTTCATCTGTTAATGCTGACCTATAATGACATTTTGCATATTTTACATATTTCTTCTTTGAAAATTCTTTTTACACAAATAGGTACTGCCAAATACTGCAATTTGTGAACATATGATTTTAATTGAGCATATTCATTGCTTGGAAGGAATTTATAAAATTCTGTTAGAGTCTTCTCTTGATGTTTGCCTTCTAGAATGTCATTACCTTGTAGATTAGTCATTTCCAATTGCAGGTTAGGTGGAAGCTCCTGAACTGCACAGTTAAATGGATTTTGAAAGATAGAAATTTCTTGCATCTAAGTCTAAAAATGCTCCTGAAACTGAGCTCAAAAAATCTACCCACTGCAAGTTTGTGTGGAAATGGAGATCTCACTTATTGTTTTAATCTTTGACAGCACAGGAAGTATATAAAGCTGCTTAACATTGTGATTAAAACATTGCTTGTCATTAAAATGACTTTACCACAGTGTATGTTTCACGTATAAGCATTGTTTGACCTTGTAATTTTAGATTTAATTCATTAATAAACATTATAGAGTCTGCAGCAAAACCTAATTTCTAAAGCTCTTCATCATTCAGGAATAGAGATTGAACGCAGTTCTTCTCATTCAAAAAGATTTCAGTCTTAGTCTTAAAAAATCTCAATAAAACTTTATCCCTGCTAAGCTATCACTGTTATGTGATAGAGAAAGTCAGGCTATTCAGTTTCTATTCTGACAAAAAAATTCACAGAACTGGTGAAGGGTAAATTTTACAACAGTCAGTGGAGTTCACTGGCAGACGCTACTGGTTCCATAACACATGCTAGATTCCTGTATTTTCCTCAGAGTACCTGATGGTGGATAATATAGTAAATATCCATAGTTTTAAACAACTTACATTTTCACAAATTGTGTAAATTTGTCCAATAAGTCTTTTTCCAGTCCATCATCATCAGCTTTATCACATTTTAGCAGATTCCACTTTAGCTTGTACTGATTTAGTGTTTTAACTTCTTTGAAAATATTCTCACCTTTAGTCACTCCACAAACTATTCATACAAGTTAATTCTTCAGTCACTTGAAACTCAGCATTGACTCCTCAAATAAGCAACTGAGTAGTATTACTAGCATCTATTGATTCATCAAGAAGCAAGGAAAACCACTCAAAAGCATTTTCTTTGTTTTTTAATTGACCGTTAATAATGCTCCAGTGTCCTCGACATTTCAAGAAACTGTTCTTGCCAAAAGTCTAACAACCTTAAATAAGTTTATTTTGCTGCATGATTTAATTAAATCACTATCAATAAGCAATTTTCCTTGCTGGGCTAACAGATGAACTACTCAAAAACATACTTTGGTTACAACTTCATTTTCATTTTTTTGTGAAGTTCTGTTGTGGTAAGATATTCCATTTTAAATTTCGTAATATTTCTGTCACATTCCAGTGGGATTGGAACATTGTGTCAAGTGCTTGGTCTGATAATGTTGATGTATATTGTTTTGTTTTGTTGTTAGCACAGCTATAGTGTCATTACATAATAAAACACAAAGCTTTGACATCTAATTTGATAACAAAATAAATCACATTCCACTGTGCCTTAAAAACACAACATTCCACGTCCTCTTTTTTCTTCTTTTCTTGTTTCGACACATGGATATACACTGGTAACAAAACAAATGAAATAAAATGTCACGCTTAGTCAGTATATGTTCCACTCAAAAACACTGTCAAATTTTAACTGCATCCCTGCAATTTGCAGTGCAACAAGCAGCAGTGGAAAGCATTGAGTGCCATACACAGTCTCTGCCACAACTGCTCAACTCTGCCCTTACAGTACAAAACAGCTGCAGACAATGAATACATGAGTGAGCAGGACTGTGTGCCAATAAAACTTTATTTATAGATATCGAAATTCTAATTTCATATCATTTTCACATCTTGAATATTTTTCTTCTTTTGATTTTTTCTATATATAAAAATGTAAAAGCTATTCTTAGCTCACGAGCTCTACAAAAACAGGCAATGGCTTGGATTTGGCTTGCAAACCATAGTTTGCCAGCCTTGTTTTAGGATTTGGCTTTGAGGAAATACTATTTGCTTGTTTAAATTTATTCCCCATAAAACCATTTGTAGTAAATTGTCTGGAATCACTTGCGATTGAGGAATAAGATATTCTTTTTTAAATTTAGATATAATTGACAAATAATATTATGTTAGTTTCAGGTGTACAACATAGTGATTCAATATATGCATTTATTGAGAAATTCTCACCACAATAAGTCTAGTTAACATCCATCAGAATATTCTTAAGGAGACATTAATCAGTTATTAGAGTTGTCGTGTACACCAGAATATAATACAAGAAGTTGGAATGCAACAAACATACTTCTCACCTAGGCTACTTAAGTCAGAAGGTACTAGTGGACTTTGTCCTGCCTTAGTATTTTCATTTTAAAAACCCAAGACCATTATATTAACTTTAATTAGAGAGTTTAGGTGAGCCAGAACATTATTTAAACACTTCACATGTTTGGGAAAGAAGCCCAGGATAACTCCCAAACCTGGGCAGTGTGTCAACAGCAGCCTTTCAGAACACCAGCCCCTCCTACATTTATTGAGCTTCTGGGTGGATTTTCTAGGAAATCCAGTTTTCGTTTCTTATCTATGTTATTTAGGGCATCAGAGGCAGCCCAGGAAGAGCAGGACTGGTTGGGTCTCCAGGCCCTCGAGGAGCAAAGGGTTCATCAGGCCTGCCAGGAAGCCCAGGAGTTCCAGGCCCAAAGGTACTTTAATGCTTTATTCTGATGGATGAGCATTATTGACCATTCTTACTGGTCCCGAGTTCATTGGCTAGATTACAAGATGGTAAGATTAATAGCTTTTAATGAAATTTGGCTAATAAAAACATATTAGGGAAAAAGGAAAGTATGTGGCCTTGACTGATCCATCTCTTGTGATAGCCACAGAGCATATAACTTGCCAAAAGAACTCATTAAGTTAGGGATTGGCAATGCTTTAAAAAATACTCTTTGACTCATTTGGTTCTTCTTCCTTCTCTGTCATCCACCTTCTCCTCCAAAACAGAGAAATCTTACTTACTTCTAGATACATACTTTCTCAGATACACTCCCTGTACCTCCATGTCTGAACCTAACCAACCAATGAATACACTTGATAAAAGTACAGATGATTTCCTAGAGTTAAAGTGTTAGTAATTAAGTCTTGCATTAACATCCATTGCATAGAGTATTGTCACGTGTCAAAAGGCTTTCCAAACAAAACCTCTCTTAGAGATATCTCAATACAGAATTGACCCACACAACCCAGAGATTAGTCCAATGCCTAAGCTATTTCATAAAAGCCTAGGATTAAGACATTGACACTCTCACCATTATTACCTCTTAGATTTTCATAGTTCCACTTCTAAAGAATTTTCGGATATTCCTACCCATTTGGATAAACTGAAAATGGTACTTCCTTTTCACAGTTTGAGCCTTCTGTTAATGCTTATACCATGAATATCCCTTTCCACTAAAACTCAAGGTACTTGAGCAAATGCTAAAACTAGGAAAAGAAGTAAGATCCCTACCTCTTTATGTGTGAATAAAAGGATCCATATTTGTCAAGTCCCAGAGCTGTATCTTTGTCTCAAGACAGTGAAGTATAATTAGCTAATCGTAAAGAATCTTTGGTCAAAGTCTCCCAAGCATCATTTGTCATTAACCTATCTCTAAACTCCTCCTGATTCCTCAATTTATTTTTAGAAATGGTGTGAACGACATTGCAACTCTCATTTCAACAACAAAATAAAAATAAATTTTACAAAGATTTGCCTTTTTAAAATAAAATAATGGTGATTAAGTATATCTTTACAGTGAACTTTCAGAAGATAAAGAGGTTTTATATCAAAGGAACCTTGGAAAACATAAGGGAAATTTCTTAATGATGGGATTAATAAGACAATCATGGCAAAAACCGGCATTCACACTTCAGGAGACACTGCTGTTTTCTGGTATCAGATAGCTGAATCATCTCTGTCTAGTAAGGAAAACACAACAAAATAATATCAGTTCAAATAAAATACAAGTTCCATCAGAAGTAAACACCCCTCCACACCGCAGACCCTCATTCTCTCTGTAGCCCCACTCTCCTCCTCCTAGTTTTGTAGGTCTCCCCTTCCCTCCTCTTTCCACATCTATGACCACAATCTCTGGGATTTTCTTTCCCCACTGCTACACTTCTTGCTCCTTATAATCAAATATTATTTATGTGGAAAATAGTGGTGGAGAGAATGATCATGCAGAACTTCATTTTACCAGTGCCTTGTAGTATGCCTAAGGATGGGCTTGTATTTAGGTTTCATTTAAAAATCAGTATGTTTGTAGATCCTAAAGTCAAGATCACCTTTCTTCTTGTCCATAGGGTGAACAAGGGCTAACTGGTCAACCTGGAATTCAAGGTAAAAGAGGTCAGCGAGGAGCACAAGGTGATCAAGGACCATGTGGAGAGCCTGGCCTGAAAGGGCAGCCTGTATGTGCCAACTCAGAAATTCACTAAGCACTTGTTCTAGAGAATAGGCCACCATTACACAATAGTGATTGTTGTATCTATTCACATTGCAGGGAGAACATGGTGTTCAAGGTTTGACAGGTTTCCAAGGATTCCCAGGCCCCAAAGTATGTTTACATGTTTTCTGCTTATCTTCTAGCTATCTCAAAAAAAAAGATGTCGAAATAGCAATATTTCGTCTCTGACTTGAGCATTTATTTTTTTTAATCTGAAAAATTTCAGTTGGTATGGAGTTATATATTTGAGTTTTGAATATGTTAATTTTAAAACTTATGTAAAACTACATATTTCCCTAGCCGTTTTATTGAATAATTTGTTTTTGTCCCCTCTCATTTCATTTTCCCAAATATTTTATTATGAAAATTTTCAAACATACGGCAAAGTTGAGAGAATGAGTGAACACCCACATACTGATTACCTAGATTCTACCATAGCATTTTACTCTACTTGCTTTATCATGTACCTGTCCATCTGTCCAGCCCTCTCTCCCTCTCTCAATCCATTTTTGGTGTATTTGCAAGTAAATTGCAGGCCTCAGTACAATTCCTCCAAAATACTCCTCAGGCACTTCATTAACTATCACATCCTATTTTTTAAAAGTCAATTCTTAATAGATTGGTACAGGATTATTTCGTTTGTAAAATATTCATATAGAGCTAAAGATTTTTACTTTTTGTTTTTTATTATATTTCTAGGGTCCTGAGGGAGATGCTGGCATTGTTGGAATATCAGGCCCTAAAGGTCCTCTTGGACAGAGAGTAAGTGCAAAGTCATTCTACCTGCCCAGAAACTGTGATTCTTTGCTGATTGTAGGAATTAGGGTTAAGAACTCTAAAATTAATACACTCCAAATAACTTAATAAAATGACTTTTAAGGTAGAAACGTTAGAGCACATGCAGAGGTTCTCAACCTTTTTCAGTTCATATATTAGTTTGAGCAAAAGACCCCACAGACCACCCATACTTCTCGGATCTTATTTTAAACGGAATCATCAGAATTAATGTGAAAACTGGATAATGTGTTTATTAACTCACACCAGGAACAAAACCATAAAGCAGTTTCATGTTATAAACATTAATACAAGCAGGGACCAGAGACCACCCCCAGGAACCACCTGGACAAGGCTTGCCTATGAGCAGAGCTCCTCAGACTAAACTTGGAAAAATATTTCCCAATAGCTGTGTTTCCCCAGCTCAGGGGTGGGTATCCCCAGAGAGTGATGAGGAACTGCTTAAAGAGTTGCAAAGATCAGGGTCTGGAGAACTCCGATTAGCTGTTTAGCACCTGGAATAGCAAACTGTAGAGAATACAAATAGGGCGGACACACCACTGACAGTTACTCGTTATTGTTTCTGTTTGTCTTTTTACTTTTTTGTTTTGTTATTCTTTTATTAACCACAGTCTCATAATTGATGAGATGGTCTGTAAAACTGAAAAGAAAAAAAAGCTCTAAAATGTCAAACAGTGGTGTGACTGCAGTAATCGCTCCTCTGTGACTGACAGCAGCTGCTGGGGCAAGGGAAGGGCGGAGAGAGCAGAGACAGGAAGGAGGAGAGCAGCTCAGAGGCAGGAGAAAAGAATCGGAGAACTTTACAACTGAAAACTACTGTCTTGTGTGAAATATTAAATGAAAAGTCCTATTTTTTAAGTCCTGCACCCCTTCCCTAACTCTTATGCAATAAACTCCTTTCACTAATACAAAGAGCAATGTTGTCATGGGAAATGTTTGTTTAAAGACCCTTCTCAACATTCCTTCAGGTGCAAATTTATTAATTATTTTTATGATTTCTGAAGAACCCTGGAAAGCTAGTGCTTTTATGTAAAGTCCGGTTTTTGATTATCCGCAGGCGAATTGCATGTGGCTAGGCTTCTCTATAATAAACATTGCTTTTAAGTTCTTACGTGTATTAAGTTCCCCACTAATTAAATCCGTTCATTCTGGTTTTATTAAGTTCACAACTAATTAAATCCTTTCTTGATATCGTCAAAGAGGAGTTGGCTGCCTGCCTAGCATCTGCCCTAAGCAGAATCTTACCAATGCTGGGCCTCTGTAGGGCTTTGCAGCTCCAGAAATTTCATGAGCTGACCAGTAGTCAAGCTCTGGTAACCAGCTCACAAATACTAATTTATGAGATTTCCCTTTATTAAGTTATTATAGAAACAAGTGAAAAGTCTTGATAGGTTAATATTTAGCAAAACTCTTATGTCCCAAGTACTAATGTTGAGCTTGTATCCCTTATATCATTCAATCCTCATAAAGATCCTGTGAGAGATGCTACCATCCCTATCTTGCAGATGGGAAAACTAAGTCTCTGAAAGGTAATTTGCTCAAGGCCATATATAGCCAGTAGGTATAGGAGCCAGAATTTGAATCCACATCTGATTGACCAAATAATATGTTAGAATTCTGCTTGCCAGTTGCATAATTAGAATATAGAATGGATATTAAGTGGCCCAGTGCCTAGTTCTTGCTCAGTGATCAATATTCCATGATTAAATAAATTAATAGAGGTAGGAAATCTGGATTAATTGTGCTCTAATTCAAAGATATATTTATATAGTTAACTGGTGCGAGCCATTACAATCATAGCACGTTGTCTTTCGGACACGTGAGGATAAACATGGCAATTTTTTGCTGTTTTGATCCACTTTTTCTAGAGTCCATGTACACCTCTCCATTCTTTTAACAAATTATTTTAGAGAGTCAGATCATGGTCAAGTTTATTAAATTAAAGCCTTCTTGACTTTTTTTCAGTGATAAGCCAGTCTAGATGATATATTTACTTAGGTTAAGATATCAGCTCTCTTGGTTTGATCATGGATCTTTGAGATTTGGGTATAATATTTATAAATTATCGCTTACAGACCATCTTTGTGATTCCATTAGATTTCCTTTTAGAGTATTAGTTAATTTCTCTCCTTCTAGGCCAACTTAATATAAAAGTTAACTGTCAATAGATTGTGTGGCATTATGACTATCTCAATTGATAGTATTTTCTGTACCTTGGCAGGAGTTGGACAAGGAGGAAGCCTGTTAGATATCTACATTTATGTATTCCAGGTTAAGTGCAAGCCTGAAATTTGCAGCCAGTGAGAGTGGGAGTAGATGTTGAGGAAAAATAGCTAAAACAGATATTTTGTGTTCGTTAAGAAATGATAGGCTCCATACTTAGTTTGGGAGATGACCCAGCTTATTCAAGGTTATCTTTATAATCAAATAGCAGCTTACAGTTTCAAAGTCATTTTTCACTTTTAATTATTTTCTCACTTTTAATTCAATTTTCATTTAATTATCACAATGGCCCTATGAAGTAGCATTCTTATTTTACAGATGAAGAAACTGAAGTTTAGTTGGTCACATATAATGTTCTCTGGTTCTTCCCATACTTTCTCTCAATTCCACACTGCATGTCACTCAAACATCTGCTCCTTCAACATCCATAAAGAAATTTAATCAAAATTTTGATCATCGTTTTATGTAATCTTTTTTATATAAAGTAATTGCATTTGTTATGTAACAACATGCATATAAAATGGCATCATTGACGTTATCACCATATAAAAAGTGGAATGTTGATTTATGCAGATATAACCATCCTGATAGGAAACTATAATAACATGCAGAATTGTGTCACATGCTGCAAATCAAAATTACTGTAATTTCTGCTAGTACTATAAAATTTTTTAATAAAAACTGGAATTATGCAGACAATTTTACCATTGCACAAGAAATTTTCTAGAATTTTTCTGAATTATCCTGGCAATAAGACTGACTATTTTTCCTTTACTCCAACAGGGAAACACTGGCCCCCTTGGCAGAGAAGGTATAATAGGCCCAACAGGTAGAACTGTAAGTTTGTCACAATACAGGTCCTTTTTTTCTTTTACACATTTTTTTCTTTAATCCTATTCTAGAATAATCCACAAAGGATTACCCTGTGTATTTGAGAAGCAAAAGGCAAAAATAGATGTACATTTTCATCTGGAAGGTGATTCCTGAGAACTTAGATCATATGCATGATGAAAAAGGTGTATACGGGAGGTAGACACCTAAAATTGGAGGTGAGGGGCTGGCCCGGTGGTTCAGTGGTTAAGTGTGCATGTTCTGCTTTGGCACCTCAGGTGTTTGGATCCCAGGTGCGGACATGGCGCCGCTTGGCAAGCCATGCTGTGGTAGGCGTCCCGCATAGAAAGTAGAAGAAGATGGGCATGGATGTTAGCTCAGGGCCAGTCTTCCTCAGCAAAAAGAGGAGGATTGGCGGCAGATGTTAGCTCAGGGCTAATCTTCAAAAAAAAGAAAACAAAACTGGAGAGGAGACAGGAAACCAGAACTGGGGCAGAGAGCAGAGGTTGAGCATCGTGAGGACGGGGTGATCACTAAAGCAATAAAAAGAATCTGTTTTCTGAAGGAGAGAGCATAGCAAAAGAAGTGCAGACAGCCAAGATTCGAGTCTTTGGACATGCCCACTATTAAAAAAAAGAAATAGTTGGTGAGAACAGCAGGATAACCAGAAAAGCACAGGTGAAGATAGATGAGTTTCAAGAAAGGAGTAGTTAACAGTGATCTTTAAGAGAATAAACTGCAGTAGAAGATAGAGTACAGATTGCAGTGAGGAGGGAAGCAGACAACAATATTTAATAACTTTTCTCAAATTCGTACGCAAACTTCTGGAGTAGGTGTTATTATTTCCTTTCAAGACATGAGGAAACAGATGAGATTTATAGAGGTTCACCTAGTTATTCAAGGTGATGCTTCTGGTGAATTACATAGCTGATATTTCTTACTCAAGACCAGTGCTCTTTCCACCCCTTCCAAGCTATGTCTGGAGAGGAAATTGAGACAGTAGATGCCAGTGGCTTAAGAAATTTGGCTATGAAATAAAATAGAGAAAGAAGACAGTGGTTGGGAAGGTGGTCCTGGAAGAGTTTTAGAGTATTAACAACAGTGTAAACATACAAAAGACAGAACACGGTAGAAGGGGGCAAATTGAAACTTGGAGAAGAAAGATTCGTTCCCTGCAGGGAAGCAATGTTTGGAATCATTTGAACGTGTTATTTATAGAGACACAGAGTGTTAAAATATAAAATGGAGTGCTTCAAGTATTAATTATAACTATTCTCTTTGATAAATTTAGAGAAGAATTCACCACCAAAGTTACTGGATTTTTAATTTTAAAAAGATGAAATATGTAACTCAACATTTCTCTAGATTCTCAGCATTTACCACTCAGAGCTATATAGTCTAAGTGGGAGATTGTAAGTGGGAGAATTCTCATATTTCAGGGGGCGGTTCTTCAGCAAGCTAAGGAACACATACTGTTCTGATTACAGAATGCTTGTTCTCTCTCAAAAATGTGAAATATTAATTGGTCAAGGAAAAGATGATAAAGAAATGGCTCAATTAAAATCTCTTACTGTGTTTTGTTTATACATACTTCTTAAAGGCCCTTATAATATTCAGCATGCACATCAAATTTTTTTCATATTCTGTTTTTTCCATTCTGCAAAGAAACCTCTAAGAAAAGTTCACTATGAAAGAATAAGCATTTGAGAATGGCCAAAACATTGTGAAGAAAATAGTAGTGGGTGATGGGGCTTTTCCAAATAAGAAAACATTACTTCAAAGTCATTGTAAGTGAAACTGTATGGTAGTACAAAGAAATAAGTAAATACAATCATGCTCCACATAAGGACATTACAGTCAATGATGGACCGCATATATGACAGTGGTCACATAAGATTAGTACCATATAGCCTAGGTCTGTAGTAGGCTACACTGTCTAGGTTTATGTAAGTACACTCTATGATGGTCACACAACACAATTGCCTAACGATGCATTTCTCAGAAGGTATCCCCATTATTAAGTGATGCGTGACTGTCGATCAGTGTAACAGGCTAGAGCCCAGAATTCAATCTCAGAATGTATGGGAATTTAATTATAACCAAAATGGCATATCAGGATGATTTGGACTGCAAGTAATAGAAACACAGAATCAAACTGGCTTTAACAATAAGGAAATTTATATCACATTATGGGAAGCCCAGAGGTAAGAAGGGCTTCAGATGTGGTTAATTTAGTGACTCAATCACATTATCCAAGACCAGGTTCTTTCCTTCTCTCTACTCTGCTCTTCTGAATATTACCTTCATAATTAGGCTTATAGCAAGATGACTACAATTTCTCAGGAATTACATCCAGGTATAATTATCCAAAGTGAAAAAGTGATCTATAGCCCTATCTTGGAAAAAATAAAACTTTTCCCAGAAGTCTCCATTGCATTTTCCCTCGTGTCTGTCAGCTGTATGCCCATTCCTACACCAGTGGCAGGGAAGGGAGATGGAATTACTCTTAGTCCTACTATTGCTGTAAGAAATTGGAACTCTTTTTCGCCCAATTTTTTTTTCAATCTCAGATCAACTTTTAAAGACTTTACTGTAAAAAAATGAAAGAAAAATCTTAGAAAAATTATCTAGAAAACTAAAGTGTAGCTTAGGGGTTGGGAAGACTTTTTCTATTAGATAGGAAATCTGAAAATTATAAAAGAACAGAAAATGTATTTGAATACTTGAAAATTTTCAAGTTTGGTATGGGAAAAGATTCCATAAATAAAAATTATTATAAATTTGGAAAAAGTAATTGCAAAGCATACAACATAAAATTGATTAATGTATAAAGAGCTCTTACAAATTGGTATAAAAAGATGGAAAATTGAAGAACAAATCTAAAAGGTCAATAATTATTTAAAAAGATGCTCTCCTAACTTTTAGTCAGAGAAATGCAAATTAGAGTAATAAGGAGACATGACATCTCACCTCTCGGAAGGGCATATAGGCAGAACAGTACTTGTGTTTTCACCAGTAGAAATGTGAACTACAGCCTTTATGGAAAGATATTTGTTAAAATATAAGTACATATATCCTTTGACCAAGCAATTCCTCTTTAAGGAATTTGTCCCACAGAAGTAAAAGCACTCAAAACACTAAGGAAATTTTTCAAAGATTTTTTTCACAGAACTGTTTGCATTGGCAAAAAAGCTTGAAATCACATGAATCCTCATCTGTAGAGGAATGGTTGAGTAAATTGTGGTCTAGCCTTTCATCAACTATTATGCAACTATTAAAAAGAATTCATTATGTCTAGTTTGGCTGACTTGCAGTTGTTTTGTGATATATTAAGTGTGAAAAATTGAATGGATGCATAGAAGAATATATAATGTGCTATCAATATTTTAAAATATGACCAATCGTCCCATATATATGTAAATATATTTGTCAATATTTGATTCAAAAAAAACACGAAGAGATATGTACCAAATTGTTCATACTGGACTGGAGGTAGGGAAGAGTGTAAAAAAAAAAAAAAGTTCTGTAAAGTTATCTTAAAAATCAGTTTTAAGATTATTTTGTTCACCATGCATGTTTTGAGGGATTTTTTTTTTTTCAAAAATGATGTTAAAATATTACTCACCTGGGATTAAAGAGAAGATGGCGCCGTGAGTAGTCCTCTTTGTCTCTCGCCCTTCGAGTCTACAATTATTTGGACACTTATCGCTTGACAAAGGATATCCAGACAACATCTCAGGACGTCTGAGACACCCACGCGACTATACATCGGAAGGCGAATGGACTTTCCTCCGGGAGGATGTGGAAATAGGTGAAAACTCTCCGACCCCGACGGGCAGCCTAGTACCCGCAAGCGGCTTTCTTCCAACGGACGCCCCCAGAGGATCCACACACATCTAGGCCAGGAGCGAGAACACAACAGAGGAGCGACGGTGGAAACAGGTGACCAGAACCCTACCTAAACCCCCCGCAATTACTCCTAAACGCAGAGGGAAACTTTGGAGTTGCACACCTGAGCCCGCGGGGAGAGTCTCTCCCCGCCATTGGCGGGGAGACCCAGCCTGGTGCTCGGGGCGCCCGGAGGGTCCCAGAGAGAGACACGGAGGGCACGGAGGTCTCCCAGCTGCCGTTGCCCGCCCCGTGGGACTAGGGATTGCCGGAGATCTCGGAGAGGACCGGGGCGGGGGGAAGTTTCAAAGGCCGGTTCTGCGACCCGGAGGGGAAGCGCTGGAGCTCCGCCCGGGCAGCAGACAAAACTCTCTGTCTGCCGTTAGCAGAGGGGCCACGCTGAACATTCACGGCTCTGGGAGAGGCCCGGAGAGAATCCCAGAGAGCGGGGCGACCCCCAGCTGCCGTTGCCCGCCCTGTGGGGCTAGGGATTGCCGGAGATCTCGGAGAGGACCGGGGCGGGGGGAAGTTTCAAAGGCCGGTTCTGCGACCCGGAGGGGAAGCGCCGGAGCTCCGCCCGGGCAGCAGACAAAACTCTCTGTCTGCCGTTAGCAGAGGGGCCACGCTGAACATTCACGGCTCCGGGAGAGGCCCGGAGAGAATCCCAGAGAGCGGGGCGACCCCCAGCTGCTGTTGCCCGCCCCGTGGGGCTAGGGATTGCCGGAGATCTCGGAGAGGACCGGGGCGGGGGGAAGTTTCAAAGGCCGGTTCTGCGACCCGGAGGGGAAGCGCCGGAGCTCCGCCCGGGCAGCAGACAAAACTCTCTGTCTGCCGTTAGCAGAGGGGCCACGCTGAACATTCACGGCTCCGGGAGAGGCCCGGAGAGAATCCCAGAGAGCGGGGCGACCCCCAGCTGCCGTTGCCCGCCCCGTGGGGCTAGGGATTGCCGGAGATCTCGGAGAGGACCGGGGCGGGGGGAAGTTTCAAAGGCCGGTTCTGCGACCCGGAGGGGAAGCGCCAGAGCTCCGCCCGGGCAGCAGACAAAACTCTCTGTCTGCCGTTAGCAGAGGGGCCACGCTGAACATTCACGGCTCCGGGAGAGGCCCGGAGAGAATCCCAGAGAGCGGGGCGACCCCCAGCTGCCGTTGCCCGCCCCGTGGGGCTGGGGATTGCCGGAGATCTCGGAGAGGACCGGGGCGGGGGGAAGTTTCAAAGGCCGGTCCTGCGACCCGGAGGGGAAGCGCCGGAGCTCCGCCAGGCAGCAGACAAAACTCTCTGTCTGCCATTAGCAGAGGGGCCACGCCCAGCATTCAGGGCTTCCGGCAGAGGCCGGGAGAGAAGCCCTGAGGGCGGGGCGACCCCCAGCTGCCGTTGCCCGCCCCGTGAGGCTAGGGATTGCCGGAGATCTCAGAGAGGACTGGGGCGGGAGAGAGTTCCAGAGACCCAGCTTAGTAGCCTAGTGGGAAACCCTACAGGCTCACAGCAGCCTTAGGGAAAGCCTCTGCACAGCACCAGTAGAAGGCACCCAGCCGCCAGCCACAAGGCTGGAAGACCCCAGGGCAAAAGCAGCATAGCTAGGTGTACTAACCACAGACTGTAGAAGATGCCAATAGCTCTCCTGCGACCCATAGAGGACAAGTGAGTTTTGGTGGGTGCAGAGAGCAACGGAGCAACAAATATAAGTGATCCCACCCCTGGCCGCTGGAAAAGCCCATAACACCGTTGCAGACCCCAAGGAGAGAGCACATCTAGGTGGGCTGCAACAGTAGGCACCTGCAGCCTGAAGCCCCCCTGTGACGGCCCCCACGGCAGAGGAGGGAATACAAAGGGCCACTGTGGCTACGAAGAGGGGCCCAGGCCCAGTTAGCAACTACGGACAGGGTTCCTGGTAGGTGAAGTATAAACAGCGGCTCCCCCCACCACAGCAGCTGAAACAAGTGAAAGGAGCAACTAAACTCTATCTCCATGCGGAGGCATAAATCAACAACATCAAGCAATATGAAAAAATACATTAAATCTCCAGAACAGAAAGAAGGTAACAAATACACAGAAAACAATCCCAAAGAAAATGAGATATATAACCTAAATGATGACGACTTCAAAACAGCCATCATTAAGATTCTCAATGAGTTAAGAGAGAACTCTGACCGACAACTCAACGAGTTCAGGAGCTATGTCACAAAAGAGTTTGATACGATAAAGAAGAACCAAACAGAAATATTGGAAATGAAGAACACAATAGAGGAGATTAAGAAAAATCTAGATGCTCTGAACAGTAGGGCCGATAATATGGAGGAAAGAATTAGCAATTTGGAAGATGGCAATATAGAATTGTTGCAGGCAGAGGAGGAGAGAGAAGCAAGACTTAAAAGAAATGAAGAAACTCTCCGAGAATTATCAGACACAATTAGGAGATGCAACGTAAGGATTATAGGTATACCAGAGGGAGAAGAGAAGGAGAAAGGGGCAGAAAACCTATTCAAAGAAATAATGGCTGAGAACTTCCCAAATCTGGTGAGGGAGATGGATCTGCAGGTGACAGAAGCCAATAGATCTCCAAACTTTATCAATGCAAGAAGACCAACTCCACGACATATAGTAGTGAAGCTAGCAAAAGTCAACGACAAGGAGAAAATATTAAGGACAGCCAGGCAAAAGAAACTAACCTACAAAGGAACCCCCATCAGGCTATCAGCAGATTTCTCGGCAGAAACTTTACAGGCTAGAAGAGAGTGGAATGATATATTCAAAAATCTGAAGGACAAAAATCTACAGCCGAGAATTCTCTACCCAGCGAAAATATCCTTCAAATACGATGGAGAAATAAAAACTTTTCCAGATAAACAAAAATTAAGGGAGTTTATTGCCACAAAACCTCCTCTTCAGGAAATCCTCAGGAAAACCCTCACTCCTGAAAAATCCAAAAAAGGAAAGGGGCTACAAAACCAAGAGCAGAGGAGATAAGTAGAAGGACAACAACAGAGAGTAGCAGCTCTACATCAGAACAGATTAAACCATGGGACGAGAAACAAAGGAAACTGAAGAAAACCGGAAAACAAGACACAAAATGGGAGTGGAAGGCCCCCACGTCTCAATAATCACTCTAAATGTAAATGGATTGAACTCCCCAATCAAAAGACACAGAGTGGCAGGATGGATCAAAGAACAAGATCCAACAATATGCTGCCTCCAGGAAACACACCTCAGCCCCAAAGACAAACACAGACTCAGAGTGAAGGGATGGAGAACAATACTCCAAGCTAATAACGAACAAAAGAAAGCAGGTGTCGCTATACTAATATCAGACAAGGTAGATTTCAAAGCAAAACAGATAAAGAAAGATAAAGAGGGACAGTATATAATGATAAAAGGGACTCTCCACCAAGAAGACATAACACTTATAAATATATACGCACCCAACACAGGAGCACCAAAATTTGTAAAGCAACTCTTAATAGAACTAAAAGAAGACATCAACAACAATACAATAATAGTAGGGGACCTCAACACACCATTAACACCAATGGACAGAACATCCAGACAGAAAATCAACAGGGAAATAATAGAATTAAATGAAAAATTAGACCAGATGGACTTAATAGATATATATAGAACACTTCATCCAAAAACAGCAGGTTACACATTCTTCTCAAGTGCACATGGAACATTCTCAAGGATTGACCATATTTTGGGAACCAAAGCAAACATCAATAAATACAAGAGAGTTGAAATAATATCAAGCATCTTTTCTGATCATAATGCTATTAAACTAGAAATCAACTACAAGAAAAAAGCAGAGAAAGGTGCAAAAATGTGGAGACTAAACAACACGCTTCTCAACAAACAATGGATCATTGAAGAAATTAAAGAAGAAATCAAATTTTATCTGGAGACTAATGAAAATGAGAACACGACATACCAAATCATTTGGGATGCAGCAAAAGCAGTCCTAAGAGGGAAATTCATCGCAATACAGGCTCACCTCACTAAACAAGAAAAAGCTCACATAAGCAACCTCAAACGACACCTAACAGAACTAGAAAAAGAAGAACAAACAAAGCCCAGAGTCAGTAGAAGGAGGGAAATAATAAAAATAAGAGCAGAAATAAACGATATTGAAACAAAAAAGATAATAGAAAGGATCAATGAAACAAAGAGTTGGTTCTTCGAAAGAATTAACAAAATTGACAAACCCCTAGCCAGACTCACCAAGAAAAAAAGAGAGAAATCGCAAATTAATAAAATCAGGAATGACAGAGGAGAAATCACAACAGATACCAATGAAATACAAGAGATCATAAGAGAATACTATGAAAAACTATATGCCAACAAATTGAACAACCTGGAAGAAATGGACAAATTCCTAGACTCCTACAATCTCCCCAAACTGAATCAGGAAGAAATGGAGAATCTGAATAGACCTATCACAAGTAAAGAAATAGAAACGGTAATCAAAAACCTCCCCAAAAACAAGAGTCCAGGACCAGACGGCTTCTCTGGAGAATTCTACCAAACATTCAAAGAAGACTTAATACCCATTCTCCTCAAACTGTTCCAGAAAATTGAGAAAGATGGAGAACTCCCTAACACATTCTATGAAGCCAACATCACTCTGATCCCCAAACCTGACAAGGACAACACAAAGAAGGAGAACTACAGGCCGATATCACTGATGAACATAGATGCAAAAATCCTCAACAAAATTTTGGCAAACCGATTACAGCAATACATCAAAAAGATTATACACCATGATCAAGTGGGATTTATACCAGGGACACAGGGATGGTTCAACATCCGCAAGTCAATCAATGTGATACACTACATCAACAAAATGAAAAACAAAAACCACATGATCATCTCAATAGATGCAGAGAAAGCATTCGACAAGATCCAACACCCATTTATGATAAAGACCCTCAGTAAAATGGGTATAGAAGGAAAGTACCTCAACATAATAAAGGCCATATATGATAGACCCACAGCAAACATCATACTCAACGGACAAAAGCTGAAAGCCATCCCTCTGAGGACAGGAACAAGACAAGGGTGCCCACTTTCACCACTCCTATTCAACATAGTACTGGAGGTGCTGGCCAGAGCAATTCGGCAGGAAAAAGAAATAAAAGGAATCCAAATAGGTAACGAAGAAGTAAAACTCTCGTTGTTTGCAGACGACATGATCTTATACATAGAAAACCCCAAAGAATCCACAGAAAAACTATTAGAAATAATCAACAACTACAGCAAAGTAGCAGGGTATAAAACTAACGTGCATAAATCAGTAGCATTTCTATACACTAACAATAAACTAACAGAAAAAGAACTCAAGAACTCTATCCCATTCACAATCGAAACGAAAAGAATAAAATACCTTGGGATAAACTTAACCAAGGAAGTGAAGGATCTATACAATGAAAACTACAAGACTTTCTTGAAAGAAATTGACGATGACATAAAGAGATGGAAAGACATTCCTTGCACATGGATTGGAAGAATAAACATAGTTAAAATGTCCATACTACCTAAAGCAATATACAGATTCAATGCTATCCCAATCAGAATCCCAAGAACATTCTTCACAGAAATTGAACAAACAATCCTAAAATTCATATGGGGCAACAAAAGACCGCGAATTGCTAAAGCAATCCTGAGCAAGAAAAACAAAGCCGGCGGAATCACAATCCCCGATTTCAAAACATACTACAAAGCTACAGTGATCAAAACAGCATGGTACTGGTACAAAAACAGGTCCACAGATCAATGGAACAGAATTGAAAGCCCAGAGATAAAACCACACATCTATGGACAGCTAATCTTTGACAAAGGAGCAGAGGGCCTACAATGGAGAAAAGAAAGTCTCTTCAACAAATGGTGCTGGGAAAACTGGTCAGCCACATGCAAAAGATTGAAAATCGACCATTCTTTTTCACCACACACCAAAATAAACTCAAAATGGATCAAAGACCTAAAGATTAGGCCTGAGACAATAAGTCTTTTGGAAGAGAATATAGGCAGTACACTCTTTGACATCAGTTTCAAAAGAATCTTTTCGGACACTGTAACTCCTCAGTTGAGGGAAACAATAGAAAGAATAAACAAATGGGACTTCATCAGACTAAAGAGCTTCTTCAAGGCAAGGGAAAACAGAATTGAAACAAAAAAACAGCTCACTAATTGGGAAAAAATATTTACAAGCCACTTATCCGACAAAGGGTTAATCTCCATAATATACAAAGAACTCACACGGCTTAACAACAAAAAAACAAACAACCCGATCAAAAAATGGGCAGAGGACATGAACAGACATTTCTCAAAAGAAGATATGAATATGGCCAATAGACACATGAAAAGATGTTCATCATCGCTAATCATCAGGGAAATGCAAATCAAAACTACACTAAGATATCACCTTACCCCCGTTAGATTGGCAAAAACATCCAAAACCAAGAACGACAAATGTTGGAGAGGTTGTGGAGAAAGAGGAACCCTCATACACTGTTGGTGGGAATGCAAACTGGTACAGCCACTATGGAAAACAGTATGGAGATTTCTCAAAAAGTTAAAAATAGAAATACCCTATGACCCAGCCATCCCATTACTGGGTATCTATCCTAAGAACCTGATATCAGATATCTCAAGAGTCCGTTGCACCCCTATGTTCATCGCAGCATTATTTACAATAGCCAAGACGTGGAACCAGCCTACATGCCCAGAAACTGATGATTGGATAAAGAAGATGTGGTATATATACACAATGGAATACTACTCAGCCATAAAAAAAGACGAAATTGGCCCATTCACAACAACGTGGATGGACCTCGAGGGCATTATGTTAAGCGAAATAAGTCAGTCAGAGAAAGACGAACTCTATATGACTCCACTCATAGGTGGAAATTAGTATATTGAGAAGGAGATCTGATCGGTGGTTACCAGGGAAAAGGGGGGGTGGGGGGAGGGTACGGAGGGGGAAGTGGTGTACCCACAATATGACTAACAAAAATGTACAACTGAAATCTCAAAAGGTTGTAATCTATCATAACATTAATAAAAAAATAAATAAAAAAAAAAAATCAGTTTTAAAAAGTTAATATCCTAGTTTAAAATGAGTTAAGGACAAGATAGGAAACACAAAAGAAGTAATGTAAATCGAGAATAAATAATGGGATAATATTTTTAGCCTGCAAGATTAACAAAGAGTGATAGTACGTGGCATGTATCAGAAGAAATATGAATTCCCATTGATTGCAGGTGTGCATGTAATTTCAAGCAAACTTTCTAGAGGATGATTTTTATGAAAAATTTTAAAGTGTACAGGATATTTATCACAGTATTGTTTGTCATCACAAGAATTAGGAAAAATCTAAGAAATTCAATAAAAATATTATGATATATTAAATACTAGGTAAGCATTATATTTAGAGGAATGTAGATTGTATGGAAGAACATTCATATTATATTGTGAAGGTGTAAATTTGGGTTTCAGGAAAGATGAATGGTATCTCATTTTTAATTAAAAAACATATAATTTCTGCAAAGTTGATCACAAAAATATTAGGAATTTTTTAAACAGTAGGTCCATCCAACAATAGCAGATTACACATTCTCTTCGAGTGCACATGAAACATTCACTAAAATGGACCATATTTGTGGTCCTAAAACAATTTTATTAAACTTAAAAGAGCTGAAGTCATATAAGGTGTGTTCTCTGGCCATAATAAGATTACTAAAAAGCAGTAAACTAGAAAGGTAATAGGAAAGTCTCCAAACACTTGAAAATTAAACCACACACTTCTAAATAATCCATGGATCAAAGAGGAAGTCTCAAGAAAAGTTAGGAAATATTTTGAACTGAATGAAAATGTATACATTGTATCAAAATTTGTGGAATGTCGCTCAGAAGAAGGAATCGAGAGAGAAGATGGGCAAGAAAGAGGAAACCACCCTAGAAACAAGGTTTTCAAAGGCTGAGGGAAACAAATATTAGAAGACTTTAACTTGGTAATTTTCTTTCCAGATTGTTTTGTATTTGATTATCAGATCAGCTGTTCTGACTTAATCCAATAAACAGGGAGCTTGTATCCTTGTCTCCCTTTAAGGCGGAGCTAGGGATAGCAAAACACAGCACGGATGAACCAATAGACTGTTTTGCTTTGCTTAACTTAGAAGAAGAAAAGTAGAGTTTGTATAAATTTACTGAACAAGTCTGCTAGATAGAAAAAACGTTTCTGTTTACAGCCTCACCTACATTGGATAAATGACTATCAATAACACTAAACTAATATTTTTCTTCTTTTAGGGACCCAGAGGTGAAAAAGGCTTTAGAGGTGAAACTGTAAGTTTAAGTAAATTTGTGGTTATAATATCACTTGTCACCAGGCTATAAGCACCATGAAAGCAAGGACTTTGTTTGGTTTTTTTCTTTAGTATGTGTCTGATACTTATGAACAAAAATAAAATTATAGTTTTAAGGAAGTAGATACCACTGCAATGTGGTATATTGCAGTGAAACCTGATAAGCCCTAAACATGTTTAAGAACCTGCCAGTCACATTCTTCCCAGATGACTGTGTGGAAGGGGATATTTGTCTTGTCAGGCGTCAGGAGAGGAGGTGTGAGCCTTTTTCACCAGTGCCAGAACAAGGACATTGCCAAGTCGCTTAGGTATATTCCCACTATGTCCAGCCAGCAGTCAGCACCCACAAGGGCTGCAGAGCAGAAGCAAATCTTCAGTCGTGTATTTCAGCCACCTGGACACGGTGATGAGAGGCTGGGCAAAAGGTCCACAGCACTTTTGGGACTTAAGTGGCTTTTACTGGCACTTGTGTTTCCTACCTTTCTGGGATGTTAATTTTTCCGAGTTAAAGAGGATATTTTGTAAAGCGGCCATTCTCCCAGCAGAGATCCTGCTGAACTTATTGAAGCAGCAGCCATAAACAGAGAGATACTCATCTTGACCGTGCAGTCTAAAGATAATTTGCTCAAGGTGGACTTGCTGATGTATTTTAGCCTCACACAACTGCCACCCATGGACATAATACCTAGTACCTAGACCTAGTACAATGCCTGGCAGCTGTTCGTCAGTCTTTCCTTAAATCCCGCTTATCAGAGAGGCTTTTTCTGACTAGCCTGTGTAAAATAGCAGTGCCCCCGCCTGCCTGAGACTCCCTCTCTTTCCTTAACCTGTTTCCTTATCACCTGGCATATTACATATTTATTTGGTATTTTGCTTATTATAGTTCCCCTCACCAGAATGTAGGCTGCATGACACAAATGTTTTGTCTGTTGTTTGTTTTAATGCTGTGTCCTCAACTCCTAAGACAGTTTCTGTCTTATAATTGGTATTTAATAAATATTTAATAAAGTAAGTGGTGAATGCATTAGAGAAGATATGAGGTGTTGGGACGTGATAGTTGTCTTTAAATATTTGAAAGGAAGAGAGAATATGTATGTGAGTAGCTCTAGAGGATAAAATTAAAATGATTTATTTATTGAATTGAATTTTCCATTTCTGTGCTTATCTCCCTGAGAGATGATAAGGTCGACGAGGGCATGAAGCATTTGATACCATCTAATTCCCAGCCTATTATAGTAACTAGCACATAATTAGCACAGAATAGATACTGAGTGACTAAATGGATGGAATGCTGAGGCTGATTTTGGCTCAATAGAATAATGAGCTGTCTAATGTAATAATGAACTGCTTTAAAACAAGGTCGTTTTGTGAGATAGTGAGTGCCTGTCACTAGAAACCTAGTGACTCTCTCTCTGTTACTGGATTGGTTTTCCTACACTGAGTAGAGAATTAGAATATATATCCTTAAAGTCCTTTCCAGCTGTAAGAGCCTATGATGCTACCTACACAAAAGAAAAATAAATAGCCCCTCGACACCGTGAAAGAACAAACAAAGGCATAGAACATAAAGAAGAGTTCTTTAAAGCAGAGGTAGTTCCCGTCAGGTCTAATCCCATTCCGAATCCATCCACTCCTTCTTCATCACCGGCATCCTCGTCCAGGTCGCCATGATGTCTGCCCTGAAATCCTGACTGCTTTCTGTTCCTTCCTCTTTCCCACTACAATCCATTCTTTACCTAGCAACGAGAGTGATACGGTTAAAGCATAAATCAGATTATTTCACTCTCCTCTTTAAAACCTCCCTAAGACTCCTTCTTGCACTTGAAAGAAAATCTAAATTCCTTACCTTGGTCTACATGAACTGGCTCTGTTTACTTCTTCAAACTCATGATGTACCACTTTCTCCGCCAACTGCACTCACCTTCTTTCTATTCTTGGGAACACGGCTTCCTTTTACTAGAAAATTCTTTCACCTACCCTTCAAATGACTGGTTCTTATGTGATTATTCAGGTCTCTGCTCAAGTATCATCTTAGAGTAGCCTTCCTTGATCGCCCTGCCTCCTTAACAGTTGGCACTGTTTGAAGTTATTTGTTTTCTGTCTTCTCTGCTAGAATATAAACTTCATGAGAGCAGTGAACCTTGTCTGATACACTGGTTATCAGTGTCCAGAGCAGAACCTATCATGTAGTAGGAAATATTTGAGAAATGAATTGATAAATAAATAAAGTTGCCTAAAATTAAAGTTAACTATTTCCCATTCTAGCTGGTAAAGTAGTGTTTCCTGAATTAATATACTTATTGGTCTATGGCCCTGTGGGTCACCATAGTTCTCTTCATAAATAAGATGCAAACTCCCAGTACACAAGTCGGGACACGGTGGCATTTAGCGTAGGCAGTAAAATTAGCCACTGAAAAAAACAATTAACTGGCACGTTAGAATTGTTAGTTTATTCTGTGTTTATTGTTGAATAACTGATACTAAATAATCTTTTTAGAAATAAGAGGATACAATTAGTAAAAAATAAAATCGTAGCTCATAGCAGAAATAATATCCTAGCGTCAATCATCTTTGAAAAGGATGTTGACAAAACATCACAACTTGAAACATATAACTTAAAGCCACAGAAGTAGAAAAAAATAGAGACCAATCCCAGCGTGCATTTTTAGATTAGCTGCTTCATTTTTATGACTTATAATTTAAAGCCTTAGAAGTAGAAAAAATAGAGAGAGGATAATCTCAGCATATGAATTTTTAGTTTAGCTGTGTCATTTTTGTAGCATATTATTTAATGAAAGTAAAATGTTGAAGAAAATGAGAATATTTTCTCAAATATTACGTCTGAGTTAATGTCTTCACAATTCTTGATTACCAGAATTATCTTATTTGCCTCCAATTTGAAAGTGAGGAGGATGGTTGAAGCATTATAAGGAAAAACTAAGTTATAGGAAAATCTATCATAAATATTAACAAATTAAGAATTTAAAGCATATATGTATATGATTCTTCTTTAAATTCATAGATAGTATAATTCATTAAAATGAAAAATTATGAAACTCTTTTAATTCAAGTACATTTTCTCTTACATTCGTACAAACTTCAAATTTAAAATTCCCAACTTGTATGCATGTGTGTACCTTCTTTCTCCAGATACAAAACATGAGGAAGAAAATTGATGACAGGCTTGAAAATCACAATTCTAAAGTGAATCTTGGAGATTATCTTCACCAAACCTGTTATGTTACAGTTGAGGTATCTGAGATCTGAACGAGCAGCAGCTCACTCAAAGACATACAGCTGATTAGGTCCAGGGAGAGACCAGAGCCCAGCTCACCCAAGTCCCACACCGTTGTGCTTTTCTATTAATCATAGTACCTCTCAGAAACTAAGGATTAGGAGCAACTTGTGTGAGCAAGATGGTGTATACATACCCCTCACCTACATTAAGAGTAGCCCAGCCACCCACATGACAGATTCCGCATGAACATCTTCCTGATTTGTGGTAACCATGCCTTATAATTCACTGATTCCGTCCTGATTACATTACTGTCTAAGAAGTCTTATTTAATATTACTAAAATTCCAATTAAACTCTCTAAACTAGTGAGCCCTTTTGTTCCCCCCCTCCCTAGGAGACATTTTGGCAATATGTGGAGACATTTTTGATTGTCACAACAAGGGAAAAGGGGGAGTTGTTAGTGACATCTAGTGGGTAGAAACCAAGGATGCTGCTAAACATCCTACAGTGCAAGCTTCTCAATTTATGAATAAGAAAAGGGAAGCTACTTGTACCTAAGCCAGCTTACATAAAGATCATGAAACTAAATCAAGATTACATTTACACAGACCTAGCCCTGATGGCCTAGTGATTAAAGTTCAGCGCCCTCTGCTTCAGCAGCCGAGGTTCGGTTCCTGGGCGTGGAACCAAACCAGTTGTCCATCAGTAGCTACACTGTGGCGGCAGCTCACATAGAAGGACTTACAACTAAAATATGCAACTATGTACTGGGGCTTTGGGGGGGAAAAAAAAGAGAGAGGAAGATTGGCAACAGATGTTAGCTCAGTGGGAATCTTTCCCAGCAAAAAAAAAGGAAAAGATTATATTTACATAAAGGAAAAGTCTAACATACTCAGATTCAAGGACATACACTTATTAGTATTTTTAAAGTCCAATGAAAACATATGTTACTTTTGGAGGATCATATGTAAATTCTAGGATTAAATAGAGAGAGTGTCGGTGCCTGCCTGGTGGTGCAGCTGTTAAGTACGCACGTTCCGCTTCTGCCGCCCGGGGTTCACAGGGTTGGATCCCGGGTGCAGACATGGCAGCACTTGGCAAGCCATGCTGTGGTAGGTGTCCCACATATAAAGTAGAGGAAGATGGGCATGGATGTTCACTCAGGGCCAGTCTTCCTCAGCAAAAAGAGGAGGATTGGTGGCAGCAGTTAGCTCAGGGCTAATCTTCCTCAAAAAAAAATAGAGTGTCTGTTTTCAGAGGTAGTGCTGTTACTATAGCCAAATAACCACTATAACCATTCACATTAATTTGGTTCCCCTTTAGGAAATTAACAGAGACAATCATAGTTTTATTATAAACTGCTTTAGATACTTTTTTATATAGTATCTAGAAAGAGTGAATCACTTTTCCTTCATGGTAGGTCAGCTAGAGGAATAAAAAAGAAGTAATAAATGTCATATTGCTAAAATAATATTTTGTTTTACTTGGCTAATTGCCTTATTCTAGTAGCTGTTTCACTGAGGTTGTCCTGCCCTGTCTTGTTTGGTTTGAAGTATTTCATTTGATTGTATTTGTGGTGATCTGACTTGTTCTGGGTAACAAGCTGAAATGAACTCAAAATCAGCAGTAGAAATAGTTTCCTCTTTCTATGATAAATTCCTCTTTCAAAGTCAAAGATAAGATATATATTTTGTACTGAACCATCAGTGAGATTTTGCAGATGTCATAAATATGCTAAGTGGGGTGAAATGTCAGCTGTTTATTTTTACAATGTTGATCCAGAATGGAGAAACTTACATAGCCAAATTCACTCTGAGCCTCTGTATATTTAAAAGGCTATCTCCAACATGATGTTTCTGAAACTTATGCAGCTGCTGAGGTACAAGTTTTGCACAATTTCTACTTTAAATTGTAATCATAAACTATGCAAACGAAGAAATGTCCAACAGGCATGGTGTTGGAGCACTCTATCCTTTTTTAGTCATATGTGCTGTTTGTTCTAGTTTTCACAGTGTATTTAGAATCAACAACTTGGCAACAAAAGATACTTAATACAAGCCAGGCATAGCATCAACATTATTCAAAACTCAGCTGAAGATAAATTTTGCTTTGCCATCTTTCAACCATAATCTAAATTTGACTCAATGCAGTTTTACCATTCAATTGACCATCAAGTAAGTTAAATTTTGAGCAGATATTCTTAACAGTGGTTACTGTTGTTTTAATTTGAAAAATGTCAACATGATTTTTCACATTTTACTGAACACATTTTAACCATTCTAATTTCTGAATTAATACTAGTTAATTTTAACATTATTCACTCATTCATTTAGTAACAGTTTTTGAATGCCTCCTGTGTATTAGGCACTGCTCTTATTCCAGAAAATGAAAAGGTGACTAAGATACTTTTAAGGGCCCCTAGGGGCTTTCCAATGTATTATGTACTATAGAGTGCAGAAGTGGTTACTTGAGCAGGAGGGAGGTGTCGTGGGGGGTAGGCAAGGTGGGTATAGAGTTTTAAAGAAGTAGTAGAAGAGGAATGTGGAAGTAAACAGATAGAAAGGTAAGAAGGCGCATTCCTGGTCACGCAAATAGCAGACGAAAGAGAATGCAAGTGCAAGTGCGAAGGAACTTGGAAGATTCGGAGACGTACTTGTAGTTGGTTGTGGGTGTGTCGGGGAGAGCAAGTGGGAGCGAGGCCCAGACCTGGAGGAAGAAGCGGGAATGCGCCTTGACTAAGAATGTGTACTTTTGTATCCAGTTGACTTGGATTTTAATCCTAGCTCTGCCCCTCATTGACTGGTTACTTGACCGTTCCATTTTTTAACTGTAAAATGTAATTATAGCACACAACTTGGCATACAGTGAGTTCTCAGTAAATGAGCACACAACTTGGCATATAGTGAGTTCTCAATAACTGGTAGCTATCACTGTTAAGAAGTTTATACTTTATCCTCTAAGCAGTAAAGGGCCGTTGAATGATTTTAACTGAATAACGACATGATCAGATTTCCATTTTAAATGTAGAATGTAGTTAGCATAGTAGAGAGAATAAAGTCAGGAAGTCAAATTAGGAGTCTAGGCAAAACATGATGTCTCAGTCAGCTAGGGTGCTATAACAAATTGCCATGGACTGGATGGCTTACACAGCAAACATTTATTTCTCACTTCTGGAGGCTAGAAAGTCCAAGATCAAGCTGCTGGAAGATTCACATCTAGTTGAAGATCCTCTTCCTGGTTTGCAGATGGCCGGCTGCCTTTGCCTTCCTGCTATGTCTTCATGTGGTGGAGAGAGATCATCTCTCTGGTGTCTCTTCTTCTAATGGCACTGTCATTCCTAAGGGCTCCACATGATCTAATTACGTCCCAAAGACCCCACCTTCACATACCGTCATATTGGAGATTAGGGCTTCAATATGGATTTGGGGGGGACACGAACATTCAGTCAATAGCACATGATTAGCACTAAACTAAGACAGTTGCTTTGAGGATGGAGAAGTAGCATTTTGGAGAGCCTTGGAGGTGAAATCAACAATAACAGGTAACCAAATTATAGGTGGATTTTGAAGGAAAAGGAGACGTCAAAAAACACCGAAGTTTCCATCTTTGACAATTAGGTGGATGGAAGATAGAAATAACAGGAAAAACAAACTTAGGCAGTATTAACATTTTTAAATGTTACATTTATAATAGTTAATTAAAATGAATAAATTCAGTTTCTAGTAATATCAGTAAAACATGAAAATAAATATCCAGCTTGTTCTTGAATGTGTCTAGTCATAGCTAAGTGCAAGAGCATGAAACAACTTTGAATCTTATGACTTGCCTCACACAGACAGGCAATGATAGAAGTTGAATCTTAATTGCCTTGTTTATACTAAACCAAAAGCGTAATGTGTAAGTAATGTCTCTATTTCTTCTAGGGTCCCCAAGGACCAAGAGGTCACCCAGGGCCTCCAGTGAGTTTATTTACATTTATATCTGTTTACCACTGATGCTTGTATCTTACGTGGTTTGAGATAGCTACTAAATAAATATTTTGTAAAATTTGTTGTTATAGGGTCCACCTGGAGCACCAGGCCCAAGAGTAAGTTTTCTTGGTTTTATCATATTATCTTATTATATCATATTAACTTTTAAAAGCTCCTTCTATTAACTCCCTGTTGAAAGGTGTCCCTCTTGCCTGCCTCTGTTCTTTTTGCTAATATGATATAGAGCCTTCCCAACTACAATAACTTAAGGTTTAAGCCTCAGACTCCTTGTCTATAAAGTGGGGATGGTATGTCTTACTCTCTTGGGTGAGTTTGAATTTTAAATAAGAAGTAAAGCACTCAGCACAGTGCCTGACATAATAAGTGCCCCCAAAATACCAGCTCCCTCCATTTCTTCCTACTTCTGGCTCCTAGCTCTTCTTTTTCTTTTTTTTTTCCTTCTTTTTTTTTTTTTTTTTTTTAGGAAGATTGGCCCTGAGCTAACATCGGTTGCCAATTCTCCTCTCCTTGCTGAGGAAGACTGGCCCTGAGTGAACATCCGTACCCATCTTCCTCTACTTTACATGTGGGATGCCTACCACAGCATAGCTTTACCAAGTGGTGCCATGTCCACACCCGGGATCCAAACTGGCGAACCCTGGGCCGCTGAAGCGGGATGTGTGCACTTAACTGCTGCACCACCGGGCCGGCCCCTCTCCTTTTTCAAATGTTCTTTTTTGCCAACCAGTTTTTCACTTTGAAGGCTTGACATGAATCCTTCTCAGTTGCTGATGGCTGTAGAAGCCCTCAGACTTATCATGTATTTGCTTGTTACCTTTTACAACCCAAAACTTGCTACTTGTATCTTTGAGGCAGTGCTTCTATTGCCTCATTATTCCATATGCTGCTCTGTTGTCCTTTGGATCTCTGACCATCTAGTTGGTGGATCACTGCGGTCTACTCTCAGCAGGCCAGGAACTCTTCATTCCCCTCAGCTTTTCCTTGGGGCAAGGAATAACTTTCAAGCAAAGTGCTACAAGGGAGATTGTCCCCTTGGAAATGGAAGACCTATTTCTCTATGATTTTTTAAATTACGCTGCATTTCTGGCCATCTGATTGACGGGGGTTGAAAGCTTCCCTGATGTAAATATGAATGAGAATGTCTTTCTTTAAATTTTCTAATTACTGTCCACTTCTCTGTTCTTCCTGTCCTCTGGATCCCCACAATGCATGAGTTACAAGTACCCTCATCCGTCGCCTTCCCACCTTGTAATGACTTTGATATATCAAAGCTACCTTCCTAAGAAAGGACAAGTTCTGAAAGATTTTACATTGGCAAATCAGAGGTGTTTAATGAAAAGTTGCCCAAGCTTTGGGCACTCTATCCCTGTCTCACTTGGAAAATGTTTCTATACAACCAAATGAACTAGGACACGTGAGAGGTCTTTGCTCTGAGCAAAATGTGGATAAGAATATATACTTTCAGTAATTATTAGGAGGATTAAATGAGAAAATACACGTGCTTGACGCATTATAGATACTCAATAAATGTTAGTTTCTTTGTTTCCTTCTTTTCTCCCTTTCTCTCCTTCCTGTCTTCCTTCTTCTTGGCCGATATGAAACCCAGTTTCCTTGTACTCTCTTTCTGGGACTTGGAGAGTCCCTTGTAGAGAAGTGGCAGAATAGCCTTGAGAATAAGACTTCTAGAGCAGAAGTTTAAACGTCAATGAGAAAACACCTACATATATACTTTCTAAAGTCAACTTATGATCATATCTTCTGTGAAACTCATCTTAATTCCTTCCCCCCATCACACTACAAGAGAGAACTGACCACTTCCCCTCCTTCATCCATACTCATTTATTTTTATATCAGTCTCCTTCTATTAGACTGAACTCTCTGAAGGTAAAGACTATTTTTTTAATTTCTTTTTCATTCAAGCCCTTAACATCTGTTAAATGAATGAATAAATGAGTCCAAAAAGCAAGTGGCATCTCTTAGAAAATGTCAGTGGGAATCTTCCAAAATAGAAGACTTTACTTGGAAGGAAACAATGTCTAGAATGGAATAGGATCATAAAATTAGAGATAGAAGTCCTCTTAGTAACTATTCAGCATTTGTTTCAGACTGTGAGTTGTGATTCCTTAATCAGTGGATCATGAGAGCAGTTCAGTGAGTTTCATTCAGCGTTATTTCGAAATGAAATCAAGTGAAATAGAATAGGAAAAAATTGGGCGAGTGACTGCTTAATAGGTACAAGCTTTCTTTTAGAGGTCGTGAAAATGTTCTGAAATTAAATAGTGGTAATGATTGCAAAACATAGTGAATATGCCAGAAGCAACTGAATCATACACTTTAAAATGGTGAATTTTATTTTATGTGAATTTTACCTGAATAGAAAAAAGGCAAAAAAAACCCCACAAAAATTTGTATATTACCACTAGTAAGAATAAATATGGTTCTGTAAATCTTTTCGGTTCAATATATGTATGTTTGCACAAACCTTGTCATGATGTAAAAATGTATTTCTTACTGTATATCAAGATAAGAAAAGTTTGAAAACCTCCAATCTAGTCCAACCCCCTCTTTTTAAGACCTATGGAAATAAAGTAATTTTCCCAAGTTCCTAAAGTAGAATAGCTAATAGGAAATGTTTCAGGAAAAGGGATCTATATTGATGGCGCTTTTGAAAGTGAGGATATTATCAGGATGGTAGCCAGACCTCCGTGCACATAATAAGATATTTAGAAAGTAACGAAGAAATCTCTAGCAGGATGTCAAAGTTAACCAAAAATGATTGGTGAGATAAAGGGAAGAAAGGATGGGTATGTTTGTCTGTGTGTGAGGTAAGGGTGGAAACAATAATCATTAAAAATTATTAAATAAGAAAAGGAGTTTTCAACTGATTTATTCCAATTAATGGGTCAACTGTGAAACCTGGATTAGTGAATGTAGAGGTTATAGCTGCTAGTATAGTCTTGGTTCCCTAGAACAAGCAATTACTCCACCATGGAGAGGGGCATGCCCTGAAATCGATTCCTATCCCACCAGTGTTTTCACTATCTGGTGATCTGGATAGTAATACTTCTCCTCAGAATACTGGAGTGCCCAGACTAGATCTACATGTCATTCGAATAAATTGGGAGAGAATTGTGAAGATTACATTCCCCTAAGGTATAATAAATCCTAATTGCCCTCATTAGTCCCAACAATCTGGTTACTTCTTATTCTCTGTTTTCTATTTTATGTGCACGTTTTTATATACCTTAAGTGATTTTCATGTGAGAACGTGTTCTCTCTAACTAGAGTATGTGGAGGAAGCTGTTTTTTGGATTCCCTCACTGCACCTAATGAAAGTTTTACACTCAAATGTAGGCGTTAAGATGTTGCTGAATGACTTCCCAGGCAAATTCTCTTAATACAGTCTCTCTGGGCCTGCTTTGCCTAAAGGCTACCTTTGGAAGAAAGTTGTTAAATCAACAAATTGAATGCCTACTATGTGCCAGGCATGAGTTGGGTTTTGGGAATACACTGGGGATTATAGGAATATGGATATTACCAAGAAAATTCGTGAGTGTCCAAGTGTTATGACATTTCTTTTCTTTCTAATGCCTGTTGAAAAAACATTGCCTTTTCATTGAGTTGACGTTTAGACTGATGGATGTTAAAATTGCTGGTATCTTAGCATGAATCAGGTACCAAACTCTACACTACTAATCTACTAAAAGTCATTGTGTTCTTCACTGCCACACACTCACAGAGCATAAAACATGGTCATTTCACTTAAGAATATCCTGCAATTAATTCATCCAGTCCTTTGTTGATGGGCATTTGTTTTCAATCTTTTGCTAGTACAAACAGCACAAATGTCCTGTCCATATACATATCATTTTACAGAACATCTGTAGGACCAATTCCTGGAAATAGGATGGTTAGAGATAAGGGATAATGAGCACATTTATTTATTATTTCTAATTATAGTAAGATATAAATAACATAAAATTTATTGGTTTAACCATTTTTATGTGTACAGTTCAGTGGCCTTAAGTACATTCACATTGTTGTGCAGCTGTCACCGCCACTCATCCCCAGAACTTTTGTGATCTTCCCAAACTGAAACTCTGTACCCATTAAACAGCAATTCCCCCTTCCCTCCCTTTCCCCAGCTCCTGGCAGCCACCATTCTACTTTCTATCTCTCTTAATTTGACTACTCTAAGTACCTCATATAAGTGGAGTCATACATATTTGTCCTTTTTTGACCAGCTTATTTCACTCAGCATAATGTCTTCAAGGTTCATCCATGTTGTAGCATGTGTCAGAATTTTTTTCCTTTTTAAGGCTGTATTATATTCCATTGTATATGTATGCACCACATTTTATTTATTCGGGTGGACACTTGGGTTGCTTCTATCTTTTGGTTAATGTGGATAATGCTGCTGTGAACATCAGTGTACTAGGATCTGTTTGAGTCCCTGCTTTCAGTTCATTTTAGTATACACCCAGAAGTGGAATTGCTGGATCATATAGTAATTCTATGTTTAATTTCTGGAGGAACTGCTATACTGTTTTCCACGGCAACTGCACCATTTCACATTCCCACCAGCACTGCACAATGTTCCAACTTCTCCACATCCTAATCAACACTGTTATATTCTGGTTTTTTGTTAATAGCCATCCTAATGGATGTGAGGTGGTATCTAACATTGTTTTGATTTGCATTTCCCTGATGATTCGTGATGTTGGGCATCTTTTCATGTGCTTATTGGCTTATATATATTCTTTGGAAAAGTGTCTATGCAAGTCTTTTGCCCATTTTTTAATTGGGTGGCTTGTTTTTTGTTGTTATTTTTGTTCAGTTGTAAGAGTTCTTTATATATTCTGGATATTAATCCCTTATCAGAAATATGATTTGCAAATATTTTCTTCCATTCCACGTGTTACCTTTTTATTCTGTTGATAGTGTTCTTTGCACAGAAGTTTTTCATTTTGATGTAGTCCAATTTATCTGTTTTTTCTTTTGTTGCCTTGCATTTAGTGTCATACCCAAGAAATCATTGCCAGGAGCTGTGGCCGAGTGGTTAGGTTCGCACACTCTGCTTCAGTGGCCTGGGGTTTGCCAGTTTGGATCCTGGGCATGCACCTAGCACCACTCATCAAGCCATGCTGAGGTGGCGTCCCACAAAGAAGAACTAGAACAACCTACAACTAGGATATACAACTATGTACTGGGGGGCTTTGGGGAGGAAAAAAAAAAGAGGAAGATTGACAACAAATTTTAGCTCAGGGCCAATCTTCCTCACCAAAAAAAGAAAAAGAAAATCATTGCCAAATCCAATGTCATGAAGCTTTTCCCCTATGTTTTCTTCTAAGAGTTTTATAGTGTTAGCTCTTAGGTTTGAGTCTTTAATCCATTTTCAGTTAATTTTTATATATGATGTAAGGTAGGGGTCTAACTTCATTCTTTTGCATGTGGATATCAAATTTTCCCAGCACTATTTGTTGAAAAAACTGTTTTTTCCCCATTCAGTGATCTCGATGCCCTTGTCAAAAATCACTTGAACATATATGTGAATATTTACTTCTGAACTCTATTCTGTTCCACGGGTCTATATGTCTATGACAGTACCATCCTATTTTGATTACTATAGCTTTATACTAAGTTTTGAAATTTGAGGGGGAGGCCTCTAACTTTCCTCTTCTTTTTCAAGATTGTTTTGGCTATTTGGGATCTATAGTCTCTTTTATATTTACCTGTATAGTCACCTTTACTAGTGCTCTCTATTTCTTCATGTGGATTCCAGTTTCCACATAATATCCTGTAATTTTGGCTTGAAGGACTCCATTTATTATTTTTCTAGAGAAGGTTTGCTAGTAATGAATTCTTTGTTTTTGTTTATCTGGAAATGTCTTCCTTTTTCCTTCATTTTTGAAGGATACTTTTATTGGATATAGAATTCTTGGTTGACAGTCTTCTTTCAGCACTCTGATTACATCATCCCACTACCTTCTTGCCTTTGAAAAATCAGCTGTTATTCTCATTGAAGATCTCTTGGGAATGATATTTCCTCTTCTCTCTTTCTGCTTTCAAAATTCTCTCTTTTTCTTTAGCTTTCAACAGCTTAATTACGATGTATCTAAGGGACTTCACTGAGTTTCATGGATGTGTAGATTAATGTTTTCCATCAAACTTGGGACATTTTCAGCCATTTTTTTTTAATTGAGATATAATTGACATATAACATATTAGTTTCAGGTGTACAACATAGTGATTCAATATTTGTATATATCGCAAATGATCACCACAATACATCTAGTTAACATCTGTCACCATACATAGTTACAAAATTTTTTTCTTGTGATGAGAACTTTTAAGATTTACTCTCTCAACTTTCAAATATATGATTCAGTATTATTAACTATAGCCACCATATTGTATATTACGTCCCCATGAACTTATTTATTTTATAACTGGAAGTTTGTACCTTTTGAGCCTTTCTGTCCATTTCACTAGCCCCCCATGCCCCTCCCTTTGGCAACCGCTAATCTCTGTCTCTGTGAGTTTGGGGTTTTTTTGTTATTTTCATCTTCCACATATAAGTGACATCATATGGTACTTGTCTTTCTCTATCTGACTTATTTCATTTAGCATAATGCCCTCAAGTTCCATCCATGTTGTTGCAGTGGCAATATTTCATTCTTTTTTATGGGTAATCTCCCATTGTGTATATGTACCGTATCTCCTTTATCCATTCATTCATTGATGGACACTTAGGTTGTTTCCATATCTTGGCTTTTGTAAATAATGCTGCAGTGAATGTGGAGGGGTACATATATCTTTTCAAGTTAGTGTTTTTGTTTTTTTCAGCTAAATACTCAGGAGTGGAATTGCTGGATCATATGGTAGCTCTATTTTTAATTGTTTGATGAACCTCCATGCTGTTTTCCATAGTGGCAGCACCGATTTGCATTCCCACCAACAGTGCACAAAGGTTCCCTTTTCGCCACATCCTTGGTAACACTTCTTATCTCTTGTCTTTTTGATAATAGCCATTATCCAGTTTTCTTCTTTTACATGTGACTGTCCAGTTTTTCTAACACCATTTATTGAAGAAACTGTCCTTTCTCCATTTTATGTTTTTGGCTCCTTTGTTTTAAATTAATTAACCATATGTGCATGGGTTTATTTCTGGGCTTCTCTATTCTGTTCCATTTATCTGTATATCTGTTTTTATGCCAATACCATACTTTTTTGATTACTGTAGCTTTGTAAAATAGTTTGAAATCAGGGAGCATGATGCTTCCAGCTTTGTTCTTCTTTCTCAAGATTGCTTTGGCTATTTGGACTCTTTTGTGGTTCCATACAAATTTTTGGATTGTTTGTTCTATTTCTGTGAAAAATGCCTTTGGAATTTTGATAGGGATTGCATTGAATTTGTAGATCACTTTGGGCAGTGTGGACATTTTAACAATAGTAATTCTTCCAATCCATGAGCATGGAATATCTTTTCATTTATTTGTATCTTATTAAATTCTTTCATCAATATCTTACAGGCATTATTTCTTGAAATATTTATTCTTCTTCCCCTTTTTCTGTCTCCCCCCCTTCTGAGATTCAAACATTATGCATATATTAGTATGCTTGTTGGTATCCCATAGGTTTCTGAGTCTTTGTTCATTTTTTTCATTCTTTCTTCTTTATACTCCTCTGACTAGATAATCTCAATAAACCTGTCTTCAAGTTCACTGAATCTTTCTTCTGTCTACTGAAATCTACCATTGAGCCTCTCTAGTAAATTTTCATTTCATTTATTGTAACTTTCAACTACAGAATTTCTATTCGATTCTTTTATATAATTTCTACCTCTTTATTGATATTCTTTATCTGGTAAGACATCCTTTCCATACTTTCCTTTAGTTTTGTAGACATGGTTTCCTGTAGTTCTTTTAATCTATCTAAAATAGCTAATTAAAGTCTTTGACTACTAAGTACAACATCTGGGCTTCCTCAGTGACAGTTTCTATTGACTGATTGCCTTTTTACTTGTATGTGGGCCATTCTTTAATGTTTCTTTGCATTTCTTGTAATTTTTTGTTGAAAACTGGACATTTTAAATAGTATAATGTGGTATCTCTGGAAATCAAATTCTTCCCACCCTCAGTTTATTGTTGTTGCTATTTGTTGTTGTTGTTTGTTTGTTTAGGGACTTTTCTAAATTATATGAAGTCTGTATTCTTTGACACATGTGACCATTTAAGTCTCTACATAGTTAGCTTAGTGGTCAGCTAATGATTGGAGAGAGATTTCCTTAAATGCCAGAACCAATAAATCTCCTGGTTTTTGCCAAGTCTCTCTGTGTATGTTGGAGCATCCCTTCAATACTCAGCCAGGCAATTGACAACCAGACCTTAGCCTTAACTTCCTGATTTCACAGAGACTGAAAGTCAGCTAGAAGGGAGAGCTTAGGGCCTTCTCACATATTTTCTTAGTGTGCCCACAGCCCTATGCATGCACGTGGACTTCTAGATCCCAAGGAATATGTCAGAGCTTCTCAAGGTCTCTGTGGACATTTCATCCCCTAGTTTTTCCTCGTAAGCTTTGTTTTTAGCCTATTGTTTTCCACAACGGTTTTCCACTACTTCAGGTAGCCACAAAGTTAAACAATTCCCTCTAAATGTTTTTGGAAAATGCTTCTGGGGAAGAGGTTTTTGGCATTGGACAAGCTCTGAGTCAGATGAAATAAAGATAGCCTTGTAAATGGTGTCTTCCAGGGAACTACTAGACAGGTCAAATAATGGAAATGAGACTTGGAAGCAACTCCAATCCCATTCTACTCCCCCCCAGAGCTTCTAGGCTTCTTGTTTTTACTGTTATTACAGACTATTGGTTTTTAAGGCTACCACAGAGCTGGAAAGAGAGAAATGGGAATAGGGCAGATAAAGCTCCACAAAGCTCACTGCCCTTACTGAGATTCAGCTATTTTTCTTAAATAAATGCTCCCCAGATTTCTGCAAGCATTTTGATAATTTCCATAATCCTGGAAAACTTCATTCTGACATTTTTTCCAGTTATCTCATTGCTTTTATAGAAGAGAGAATCTGGAAGGTCATTACTTTGCCATTTTTGCTGTCTCTTAAATCTCTAATCTTGAGTACACATCTTTTTTAAAATCCTGTGTGATGAAATGGAAGAACATATAAAGCACTTCTGCTGCATACTGAAGTAAAGTTGTTGTCTCAAATAAAAGGACTTGTGCAATTGTTTCAGTTACAGACTGAACTAGCTGTTTTTTTCTTGGAACACCATTTTTACTTCACAGACTAACTGTGTTATTCAGACATGAGTATTTGGCCGATTTTTCTTGAACATGAATGAAGTGAGCCTGTCATTTCAAGGACAATTACTGACAGAATTTGATGCAAATGATAAATTTAAAACTTTCAAGCAAAAATGAGAATGGAGGAAACTTGTATCTACCATTATGAGTTCAATAGCTTCCTATTACTTATGTTTTTCTGATGACATTGGTGATGATGTTAACGAATATAGTTTTTTGATAGTACGAAATGAAATGTGTCAGTATTTGGAAGATCTGCGTAATTCCATGAACCAGTATTTTCCAAAAGACCAATGTATGATGTTAACAAAATCATGCATAGGTAAAGATTCTTTCACAGTTTAAGATAGACCAATAGATTTTAGTATAAAAGAGTACAAAAAGTTCATAGATATGGTTTCAGATTTCACATTTCAACTAACCCTTAAGAAACTACCATTTGTCAAGTTTTGGTATAGTATCAAAAAATAATATCTACGCTTATCTGAAAAGACTACTAAAATAATCCTTTTTCCAACTACTTTTCTCTGTAATGCCAGATTTTCTTCATTTATTTCAACTAAAATAACATAATATCGAATACAGGAGCAAATATGAGAATTTAGCTTCTTCTATTAATCCAGACACTACAGATATGTACAAAAGTGTAAAAAAGTGCTACTCTTCTCAGTAATTTTTTATTTTGGAAAATACAGCTATTTTTCTTGAAAAATATTTTATTTATGTTAACATATAATGGGTTTGTTGATTTAAGGCAATTAACACAGTTTTTAAATTTGTGTTTTAATTTCTACTATGATGTTTCAAAAGTTATAACTTACATAAATAAAGGTTCTATAAGGCCCTAAATGATGTTTAAAAATACAAAATGTCCAAAGTCTAAAGAGTTTGAGAACTGCTGTGCTAGGTTTTCTAAGATCAAAGCCCTAATCATAAACCAAATGGAAAGTACAAAGGTGGCTCTTGTTTAGTACTTAATTCAGTTGCCCATATTTAGTGCCAATATTTTTGTGTGACCCATGTCCAGAATCTGCCCATTCACGCAGATATGATGGTCAGAATTATTTAATCTGCACAGAACTTTTTAGGCTGACCCTTTCTGCTTCTTGAGTAGGCCATGCTTCTCTATCTCATGGCCTTTTTGCAAGATATTACCTCTGCCTGGAAAGCTCTCTCACCCCTTCTCTTAACAGTTCTTATTTACGCTTCAGATCTCAGCTCAAATGTCACTGCCTCAGAAAAGCCTTCCCTGATCTGTCCCCTCCAAACCTCTTATATCCTCCAGATTTGATTGAGTCCCTAATTTCTCTCATGCACTTTTCTTTCATAGCACATATCACAACTTGTAATTATATAGTGTTGAGATGATTTGATTAAAGCCTTTCTCTTCCTCTAAACTTCAGCTGGACAAAAGCAAGTTTCTTTTTTGCCTACCATTTTATACTCAGTATGTATCACAGTGTTTGGCAGTATATATATGCAGAATGAGTCAATTATTTTCCAATATGAAAACCACATGTCAAGGCAAGGAAGAGTGCATTGTATTGATTGTCCCATCATTTTAAACAGTTTTTTTAAATACCAATCATGAATTGTGAAAGGTCTGTTGAAAACAGTTTCTATTGTATGGACCTCCAAGTAAAAAGATATCTTAGCAGTACAATCCCTCAGAATGAAATTAGATTGCTTGATTTGCTTACACAGATGCTATTTCACAGAACTTTCTCCCAATTCATGTTTCTTAGTTTCCAAGCTTTTTAAAAAATAAAATATAAAAAGGCTTTCACTAATGGTTATGCTGAGCCTTTCTCTAAAAATATCTTTTATTAAATGCAGGAGGAGATTGGACTCATGCTCTATTATTTCTTTTGGGACTAATGGTACATTTTCCAACTTCAGAAATTGTTTTTAAGACCGCAGAAGTATCAGATTAAACTAATGGGTGACTACCTCAGGACAGTAGTATTTTATTCTATTTTCCTTCCAAGAATGTAACTGTTAAAAATTACTAAAGTTATTTATTCTTCACTTTATAATTTATTACCTGAGAGGATCATATTTCATTCTTATTCCATTTCAGTAACTTTTGTGTGTGTTTTCATGGAGCATAGACAAATAGTTTTTCATTTTAGGGCTCTAGACTTTGACTGTGTTTTAATTAGGAGACTTTGAGAGTTGGGTGAAGGCAGCGTATTGTCCTTTCAGATAGCCAGGCAGTATTCGCACCATCTGTCTAACCATGAGAATTACAAACCCCGTTCAGATAATAAGTCTAGTATACTTTTACAGCAGTACTTTCAGAATTTATAGCCTTTACTTAGAGCACTCAGTGTTGATCTTATTGCTAATCTCAAATGGTTTTGTTTTACACAGAAACAAATGGATATCAACGCTGCTATTCAAGCCTTGCTCGAGTCACATACTGCCCTACAGATGGAGGTAATATATCTGACATTATTTACGTTGGCACTCTCAATATACAAATTAAACAGAAATATTTTTCAGAGTCCAAAATGTGACTTTATCTCAAAGATTGTATTTAAAACAGATTGAAAATAATAAAATCATTTTTAAGAACAAAGTAAGCGATGTTAATAAACAGAAATATATGCATAGGATGTTTTTTGAGGAAAACATTTGAAACACAAATGTAATATTGTTTAAGGATTTTTTAAAAGAAGGAATTAGATACTATAGAAAAAAATAGTTAAATGAAGTTAATCATTTCTTAAAATGGGATCTGTCATCACTAATCATTTTTCTTAAATAAATTCTAAGTTTTCAACGTATAATTTTTTTAAAACATTGTATAGTAGTCATAGTAAATGTTAAGTTTTATGTCAGCTTGAAAACTAGACTTTTGAGCATAAATTTAATCTATTTAGGATCAAGATTTATAAAACATACACATATGCTTATATTTAAATATAAACTGTTCTCTACATCCTACTCCCAACTCATTGCACACAATAGGAATTCATTTTCCTTCTGCCTGGATCCGTGTTAATCATTAGGGTTACACACTGGTGATGGCAACTCCATGCTTTTCTGCTAATATGATTCTTGTGATGACTTGGCAGAGCTACCAGAATACTGAAGTGACTTTAATTGACTACAGTGCAGAGATATTCAAAACCCTGAAGTACCTTAGCAATTTACTGCACAGCATCAAGAATCCTCTTGGCACACGAGATAACCCAGCACGAATCTGCAAAGATTTGCTTAACTGTGAACACAAAGTATCAGATGGTAAGTTCTTGGTTTCCTCAAACTGTGATGTCTAGTTTCATTTCATCATTTCAGTGTGTTTGAGATTTGCAGTGTATTCATTCCAAATCTTAGTCATTTCGATAAAACCCTGGCAGAAGGCATTTTAAAGTCATCAAGAACCAAGTACTCTTAGAGGGAGACATGCTTCTGATATCACAGCATCCTTTCCCAAGGATTCACATTACAAAGGTCTAGTACACAGCCTTACTGATCCACCCACTCCTAACTGTATCACTTGCTTACATTTTGTGCTTGGAATGTATCACATTTATGTGAAAAATTAAAATAGGAAGGGTTGACCTTGAGTTGACAGACAGGAGCATCCATCAGGACCGCCAAAGTTGGCATCATGAAGAAAGATATCAAAGAGTCCCTTCACCACACCTCCTAAATTTATAGGTTTATACAAAATGGAATTTAAATGCCTCATTTCAGAATCAGTGACTATGAAGATGGAGTGGTTTGTTATTCTTGGAAGTTTCTTATCCCTACACTGATACCCCAAAAACCATTAACCAAAGGTGCAAAAATGAATTTAGAGTGGAACCATCAAGGAAAAGTTTTACGGCAAGTGGAGTAGTCATTATTATCTGATGATAAGTATGGGAAACCCTATCTGCTACAATGTCATTTAATTTTAAGTTCTATTGGGTCTCAGGTCACTATGCGGTCAATATTAGTAAGCGTTTTTTGCTAAAAACTCTAGTCTCAACACAATGACACATATGCTGATTTGAAAAAAAAGCTATGTATGTCAGTCTGTAGGGTGAATGGTAGTCCATATTTTATTGATTTTAATTTTATATATACATACACACATCACACAAACCCATATATTCTTGTCCAAAAACATCTGCTTCCATTCTAGAAGTGCAATAAAAATATTTATTTTATTTATATTAATAAAATGCTTAACATCTATAGATACTTCCTACCCTAGATTACCAGAAAAACTAAAATAACGTTTATAGTTATAGCTGCCTATAGTAATTCTAAGTTTGATGTTTTTCCCCCATATTTGAGGGCATAAAAATGCAATTCTGTAGAAGTGAAAGGAACAAAGACATGGTAAGATATACAAATCACTGAAATCTAATTCAAGGTCTGCCTTCCTTGTAGGAGAAATAGCTAAGTGGTGTGGATTGCAAGGTATCAGAAAGGTCTTTATGCCCAAAAATATTTTCATCACTAGGAGACAGTAAGTGTTATAGAGAAACATAAAACAACAGGAAAGGGGGATAGGATAGAAAGTGGAGTTGGGGGTGAAGTTTTAAATAGAGTAGTTACTAAGGCATCTCTGCCAAAGTAACATTTGAGCAATATCAGAAGGAGCTAAGGGAAAAACCTACAGGAAATCTAGGGAAAAAGCTTTCCAGGCAGAAAATAAACTGTAAAGAACTTGGGTCCTGAGAGTGTGCTTAGCATGTTGTAGGCTTAGCAAGAAGGCCAGTGTGACTGGCAGAGAGTGCATGAGGGAGAGAATGGTAGGAAGTGAAGTCAGAAAGATATCAAGAAGCCAGATTGTATAGGATCTTAGAGACTACTCAAAAGACTCTAGTTTTTACTCTGAGTAAGATGTGAAGCCTTTGGAAGTTTTTGAGCAAAGAAATGACATGATTTGACTTAAACTTTTAAAATATTACTCTGGATGATGTATTGTAAATATAATGAACACAAGGGTAGAAGAAGCCACTGAGAAGGCTGTTGAAATATTCCAGGTAAGAGATGATGATGGATTGGACTAGAGTTAGTAGCAGGGAAGTGATAAGAAATGGTTAAATCTTTGGATATGATTTAAGGTAGAGCCAGCAGTTTCTGTTAATAATTTGGATTTGAGTTATGAGAAAAACAGAATAATAAAGGATGACTCTAAGGTTTTTGAGTAAGAGGCTAGAAAGTTGGGGTTGCTGTTAATAGAGATGGAGAAGCAAGTTTGGAGAAAAGATCAGGAGTTCAGTTTGGAAGATGATTGGTTTGAGAAGTCTGTTAGGCATTCAAGTAAGAATGTCAAGTAGGTAGTCGGCTATTCAAGAGAGAGATCCTGGCTGAGGGTAAAAATTATGAACTTGTTTGCATATAAATATCATCTAATGCCCTGAGACTGCTTGAGACTACCTAAATAGTAGGTAAAGAAAGAAGAGATCTAAAAACTGTGCCTTAGGGCTCTCCAATGTTTAGAGATCAGGGAGATGAGGGGAACTAGCAAAGAAAAGTAAGAAGCTATCCCTGAGATAGGAGGAAAGCTAGATGAATGTGGAATGAAGAAAATGTTTGCCTGAGGAGGAAAGGATCAACTGGGTCAACGTCAAGTAAGGTGAGGATTGAGAAAGACTACTTACTGGATTTAGCAATGTAAAGATCTTTAATGACCTTCACAAGAACAGTTTAGAGAAATAGCAGTGGTTAAAACCTTCTCAGATTTTAAGAGAAATTGGAGGAGCCAGAGTTTCCACTCCCAGTAATGAAGCAGGTAATTCAAATTGCCTGGCTAAATTTAAAAAAAAAAAAATTTAGATTAAAATTAGCAAATTGCTAACAAAGTAGTGAGGAACTTTCAAGCCAGTATTTGGAAGAAGACGGCAGAGAGAGGAACACAACACATAGAGCTCCTTTTGCCCTGGGTACGTTCTGAAGCTGAGTACAGTCCTGTGCCACATAAAAACCTTTCACCTCAACGATGGACCTGCATATGCGATGATGTTCTCATCAGATTAGTGCCACGTAGCCTTAGGCGTGTAGTAGGCTATACTATCTAGGTTTGTGTAAGTACACCCTATGATGTTCACACAATGATGAAACTGCCTAACGATGCATGTCTTAGAATGTACCCCCCTCGTTAAGCGATGCGTGACTAGTGCTTTTGGTGGCTTTGTGGGGCTACGGGTCAAAAGTTGGAATCTGTGGCCCACCAAAGGTGGGAACTTAGGCTTTCAAAGGGCTCCACTCTAAGAGTGAAGATAAACCGGAAGAGAAGAGATGTTCATATAGATTGTAGCCCAGTTCACGTCATCTAGATAGCTCAGAAAATCTCAAACTTTGAACATGGGCTAAAAGGGTTCCAGACTGCCAGTACCCCTACCTGCAGAGAGAAACAAAAATCTTCCATAAAAGATATCATCCTAGGGCTCAAATTATCTCCACAAATAATTTCTCAAATATAGTGCCCAGCACACAATCAATAATAATCAGACCTACAAGCTGACAAAACACCATGAATGAGAACTGTCAGAAACAGCAGACAACAGAAGTAGACTCAAAGAAAAAATGAGAGGAAGAATTGGAAACTGAAAGTACTGTAGGCAAGATAAGCCTTATATAGGAACACAGTTTATTCACAATAATAAGAGGGAAGGCAGAACTTCTGCGTGCAAGTACAGCTAGCGGGGTAGACGTAGTTGTGGGAGCTTACATAAATTTTCTTCAGATTGCTTTGGCTGTCAGTGAAATTGAAAGGTTATCAGTCAAGAATAAGGATGAAGCAATAGGTATAATAAATTTGAAGGGAGAGGGAAAGGTTTCAAATTGGTAACTGGGAAAGCGACAGAGGGAATGAATTAGGGAAGCGTAGTATTATTGTCTGGTAGCCTTACAAACATTTGAATTCAAAGTGAGGCCCATCAGCATAGTTGTGTTTTTCTCCAGCCACGTTCAACTGTTCAGGAACAGGCACAGATTAGGCACAAAATTGGACTTGTGTAGGTTGGGCTTTTATAAGACAAGTACAATGAAGTGAGGCAGGGCTGGAATGTTAAGAAAGTCTCTAAGGAAATGATTAAAGTATAGAACTGTGGGTTTTAAGCTGGATAGGAAGGAAAGTGACCATATGATTAAGAGGGACAATGAAAAACTATCAATGGGTAGTCCTAGTGGAAGTGAAGAATTATTAGAGTCAGGACACTTAAGGGAATGAGCTATAAAGAGAAAGGAGGTGAAATTATGGAGGAATTCCAGTTGTAGATAATAACAAAGGCTTGGGTAGGACCTTGGAAGTTAATGGTTGAAGTAAATAGGGTGGAGGGGAGCATGGAAAGGGTACAAGAACATTGGTGGAAAAGAGTTCAAGGAACTGAGAGGCCATGGTGTTGGAAGTATCATCCATGTGGATTTAAAATCACCAAGAATTAGGTCATAAATAGATTTTCTGAAAGTCATAGCCAGCCAAAGCAAAATCTTCAAAGAAAGAAAGTTGATGATCGCAACGAGGAGAGATAATGGAGGACATAGTGGGATGACAGTAATTTTACCATGGAGTTGTTTTAGGGAAAAAGTGGGTAAATGGTCTGCCGGTGGCAACGAGGGGCAAGAAAGATACCTTCCCGCCCAGGACACAGTGCTATAGAGGCTGAGGCAGAACTCGAAGTGGCAGCAAGGGAAGCAGTGCCCTCAGGGGAGAGCCAGTTTTAAGTTAGAACATTTATGCCTACAAAAGATATATTATGGTACAGTGCTTTATTTATAGCTCAGCACATCCTGAAAAAATTATGAAACATCTACCAGCTCACCACTGTACAACATAATGCCTGAATTCAAAGCATTCCACCCCATACAACAATGAGAGTTTGCTTGATGAAAAACTTTCTATAAAGTATTTGTTACCTCACTTAGTAGTAGGAAACTCTTTCTTGGAAAAGAAGAAATGGTGAATGAAGATATGTGTTTACCCCATTAGATAAAAATAGAGGGCCGGCCAGGTGGTGCAGCAGCTAAGTTCCTATGTTCTGCTTCAGCGGCCCAGGGTTCACGGGTTCAGATCCCGGGTGCAGACATGGCACCGCTTGGCATGCCATGCTGTGGTAGGCGTCCCACGTAGAAAGTAGAGGAAGATGGGCATGGATGTTAGCTCAGGGCCAGTCTTCCTCAGCAAAAAGAGGAGGATTGGCAGTAGTTAGCTCAGGGCCGATCTTCCTAAAAAAAAAAAAAAGAATGGAAGCCTGCATCAGATCCTTGTGAAAACTCCAGCTCTAATTTCTACAAACTTTACAAAATGTTCAAAATTCTGAGGAAATGGAAAAAAGAGAGAGGGTAGTATCTCTTTCATCCCATTGCTTCCATATCTCAATAAACCAGTGCTTCTCCAAATGTTGTCCCTGGACAAGAATTAAATTTTGTTGAAATGCAGATCCTCAAGCCCTGCCCTAAACTAAGGAACCAGCAGCTCTCAGGGTGGGGTCCAGCTGTCTGCTTTAACAGATGGCTCCAATGCCACTAAAGCTTGAAAACCACCTCGGAAGAGGACAGTCCCCCACTATTGGCGCTATCAATTCAGCAAGTGCTCATTCTGAAGGATTTGTAGAACAGTAGAGGGGAGAACAGTCAAGGATGTGTTGGAAGTCTAAAATGATGAACCAGAGGAAGCCCAGGATGAGCTAGAGGAATCTGCTCGAGGGTAAGGGTGGACCGGCAGAGGATTTCTACCTATTGTGGAAAATGACATTGACAAATACCTTTTGGTTGTCTTGCCTTTTTAATGCAAGAAAGCAGGGCTACCTCATTTAAATATTTCTGCCCTTTGCATTTGAAATAAGGTGTTATATCAATATTCTAAGCCTGTTATTCTGGAATTAAGACGCTAGCTCTATACTGTTTCAGCCTGAGTATTTCTTGTAGGCTAACTTTAGGCCCCATTTGCTTCTCTTGGGCACTCAGTGAAGGCAAAGATTGGCAGACTTACACCAGCTGTAGGGACTTCAGTTTTTGCTCTTTTTTTTTTAAAGATTTTATTTTTTCCTTTTTCTCCCCAAAGCCCCCCGGTAGATAGTTGTGTATTCTTCGTTGTGGGTTCCTCTAGTTGTGGCATGTGGGACGCTGCCTCAGCGTGGTCTGACGAGCAGTGCCATGTCCGCACCCAGGATTCGAACCGACGAAACACTGGGCCGCCTGCAGCGGAGCACGCGAACTTAACCACTCGGCCACGGGGCCAGCCCCTCTTTTTTTTTTTTTTTTTGAGGAAGATTAGCCCTGAGCTAACTACTGCCAATCCTCCTCTTTTTGCTGACATCCGTGCCCATCTTCTTCCACTTTCTATGTGGGACGTCTACCACAGCATGGCTTTTTGCCAAGCGGTGCTACGTCTGCACCTGGGATCCGAACCAGCGAACCCCAGGCCCCCGAAAAGCGGAACGTGCAAACTTAACCACTGTGCCACTGGGCCGACCCCATGCTCTTGTTTTTTTAAGAGTGGCACCTGAGCTAACATCCGTTACCAATCTTCTTTTTCTTTTTCTCTTCTTCTATTCTAGTTGTGAGTGCCTCTGGTTGTGGCATGTGGGACGCCTCAGCATGGCATGACCAGTGGTGCCATGTCCACGCCCAGGAGCTGAGTCGGTGAAACCCTTGGCCACCAAAGCGGAGCACAGGAACTTAACCACTTGGCCACAGGGACTTCAGTTTTTCCCGCTTACAAATATGATGATGAAAACATAAAAATGATAACCATTTAATTGTACATTTTCTTTCTAAAAACAAAAACTTTTATTATTTTTATTTTAATTATCATAAAGATATATTTTACCTCAGGAAGAAGTTGTTTCTATTTTTTCTTTAAATATTCATTTTTAAACTCTATGATGACATAGAACAGAAATATACCAGGGACCTGTCCCGTGGCCAAGTGGTTCAAATTGCATGCTCCGCTTCTGCAGGCTCGGGGTTTCACAGGTTCGGATCCTGGGCGGGGGGGACATGGCAACCGCTCATCAGGCCATGTTGAGGCAGCATCCCACATAGCACAACCAGAGGCACTCACAGCTGGAATATGCAACTATGTACTAGGAAGCTTTGGGGAGAAGAAGAAAAAGAAAAAAAAAAGAAAGGAATCCTTCCTATTAAAAAAGAATACACCACATTAACTACAACTTTTTTGTTAACTGTGTAACTTTAGACAATTCACTTTAAGCTGCTGAGCTCATCTTATCTGTAGAATGAAGCGATAAATTAAGCCATTCTATCTTTTTTAATTAAAATTATGAAATTCCCTTAAATTGATAAGTATGTGAAAATACAGTATTTTCACTATCAGTTCTACATAATGCTTGCAGCTTTCATTCATTCACTAAATGTAAATGCTTTATAATCTAATTTTTTTACAGGTAAGACTGTGAAAATATATATTTAGAGTATTATGATAATTTGTAAGGATGTTTCAAATGTATTTTAGCATGGCATTTAAATATCTTTATGTTTGACAATAAACTAATAGGAAGATACTGGATTGATCCAAATCTTGGATGCCCTTCGGATGCCATTGAGGTTTTCTGCAATTTCAGTGCTGGTGGTCAGACATGTTTATCTCCTGTTTCTGTGACAAAGGTATGTAATGAATTTTAGACTTTATGTTGGTACTTGCCCAATATCCATGAACAATGATTTTTAAAATTCTGTCACTTTAAATAATTACTAATTTTATGAATGGAAGCAAGATATCATTCTCTACCATATATAAGAAAGAAATGTTTCGTTTTTAAAAAATAATCCTAGTAAATCTTGACATTTTGATTATGTGTTTTTGTGATTGGCTTATCTTGACTTACTCTACTGGTTATGCTTTTTAAATTCCTTTGAAAATGTGGAACTTATGTTTTTGTGCATGCACATCCATTAGAAAATCCCCAAACAGGGGGCCAGCCCAGTGGTGCAGCAGTTAAGTTCACTCATTCCACTTCGGCAGCCTGGGGTTCACCCATTTGGCTCCTGGTTGCAGACCTACATACCGCTTGGCAAGCCATGCTGTGGCAGGCATCCCACATATAAGATAGAGGAAGATGGGGATGGATGTTAGCTCAGGGCCAGTCTTCCTCAGCAAAAAGAGGAAGATTGGCAGCAGATGTTAGCTCAGGGCTAATATTCCTCAAAAAGAAAGAAAGAAAACCCCAAAACACCTGTAGTGTTTGTAATCAGGAATTAGTTACCTAAAGTTTTACTAAAAATGACATCATCATTAAAGGAGGAATTTTGCCACAAAGCTTGCTATTTTTGGTGATTGAGCACAAAATAACCTCCCTTAAACATCCATTGAATATTATTTAAAACTTCTTTCAAGTATAATTCTATAAACCAAATGCTTAGAATAAATGAAAGATAGTTTGGTATAATACTGGGTGTTCTAACAAGCATTTATAAAACCTAAAGCTTAGTTCTACCCGCAACACATACTGAAGAAATCAAAACTGTGTTTCTTTTTTTTTCTGGTTAAACCAGCTTGCTATTACCCAGAACTTACTTCTCTTTGACGAAGAACTGATATACAAGCCTATTGTGTGCTGTATCCCTCATAAAAGGGCGGCAGCTAAAATGTTCTGTCGGTCTCTCCAGCTGCTTACTGTTAGACCGCACTCTCCTCCTAAAATATCCCCCTTCGATCACTAAGGTGTTTCTCCGCTTCATCTCAATGGGCATGCACCATTGTTACCCCCAAAGCAGAGGAGGGCAGGACGCTTCCATTCCTAGGGAATCCATGTACCCCTGAGGAAGAGCAGCATGATAGTCCTACTTCCAAAATAGCCACATCATCCTCCCCACTCCCCGGGATTTGGCCCAGGATTTTTATTTGGATTACTATGGAAGAAAGGTGGGGAGCAGTGTGCACAGGAGATAGGAGTGGTGAAGGAGCTGCACTCCAGTTCTTTCCTTAACTGAATCAATTCTCCCGTTTCTCCTATTCATAAACTCAACCTGAGGAAGACTGGGCAGGCAGTGGAAAGAACGGTAGACTCGGAATCAGGGACCAGGGTTCTAGTCTCTGTCCCTCTACTAACCTGAGAAATGCTCCTGTGAGCCACCAGAGAGCCAGCTCTGTGCCAGGCTCTGTACTAGGTGAATGACACCTGGCACCTCACATCCTCAGAACAACCTGTCATGTCGCTGCCATACCTGGCTTTACCAACAAAGAAACTAAAGCTCAGAAAGGTTGAATGTTTTATAAGTTTGCGGTTCTCATCTGCAAAATGAGGAATTTGAACTATTTAAACTCTAATGATCCTAATGATGGTCCTTCTGTGTTTTCATCCTAGGCCCTTCCTTTGCCTTTCCTTTCTTTTCCTGGGGCTTTACTTTTTTTGTTGTCATTTCTTTCCTTCTTTCTTTTTTTCCTTTCTTGTTACCTCATAACTGATATTTTTCTAATTGTATGTTTGTAGATTAGTATAAATTCCACAGCAGGAAGCATTTCTGTGCACTTATGTTATGACCATACCCCCACTTGAATAATGCTAAAATAATAATAATGATAATGATGTCTAAAGCTATAGAAAAATCTACTCTCTTGTCCAAGCCTGGAAAATGTGCAGTCAGACCTCCTTGCTCCAATTTTGCCCTATGTATCACTGTATTAGTTAATTGTTCATGCATTCATTCATCCAATAAACATTTATTGATGACTAACTGTATGACTGGAACTGCATTAAGGGCTGGCAACACAGCGAGTAAGATCGTCTCCTTGTCTTTAAAGGCTCTCATAGTTAAAATGACTCAACTGAGTTATTATTATAACTTGTAACTTATCTTTGGAAACAAAAAAAACTCTTCAAATGAAAGTATAGACAGAATTTCAGGGTTTTATGAAAAAAATTATTGAAGCATTAATCAATAACAAGTTATTAATGCAGATAACTGAAAATTGTCTTCATTTTCTGGTCATGTCTAGTAGCCTAGTGGCATGCTGAAGCCACTCATACTGGCTCATGAGAGCCTATTGTTAACATCTCCTTCCAACTCCATGTTCAATGACACCATCTTGATAGCCTGAAATCAGCCATGGTGGAAATATTTATACCAAGGAAATCAGAAAAATGCTATAAATTAGGGATTTTTTCCCCCACCCAACCCCTGTAAGAGCCAGTGGTTAAGCATTACCAGCACACCACTGACCAGCACTTAGATGCCGAGAAGAGCAGCTTTCTCAAGGCTGCCTTCTAAGGGCTTTCCTCAAGTTTCCCCAAACTATTAGTTTCTCAGTTGCCACATCTTATAATCTGCATGTTGTGTCTATGACATTAGTTGGAGTTTGGAGTTGGGAAAGTCCAGATGAACTTCCTTCATTTACTGAGCTCAGAAGCCACCCACATCGTCACCATTCACTGTCTAAACACTCCAGTGTGGACGGGTGCTCAGACAAGTGACTCAGGATTGCCTGTTGGTTTCAAGGGATGGAATGGCCAAATTTTTGAAGAAAACACTCTACTTGAACCTAAAGTGCTTTCAGATGACTGCAAGGTAAGAGAATGATGCTTTTAGAATTGTTCAATATAACTAACTTAAAATTGATAAAGCTATAAAATTAAAATAATGAGATTAAGACTTTAATTGCAAACTGCAGATACAGAAAAGTAGTAAGTTTTCATGTACCTGATTTTTCAGGTACCATACATTTTCCAGAATCTGTCATTTGCTTGTATCATAACTTATCAACTTTTGTCACACCCATTGGTCGTTCGTGGATTTTTGTATGTGCAACAGGTGTTAATACGTAAATTTAATTTTTATTCCCCATATGAAATAATTAAATCACACCTGGATAGATAGATGGATGGATAGATAGGCAGGTAGGTAGGTAGGTAGATAGATAGATAGATAGATAGGTAGGTAGGTAGATAGAGATGGCATGTAAATAGATTTCTTTCGTGTATTTTCACCGCTGTGATGCTACAGCTCATTCCTTCGTGTAAGACAGGTTATAGAGGCAAGTCAGTTTTATTTCATTTTGTCAGTCCCCATACCTGATACCAAATGTAGGCATAATTGCAGACTGACTGGCCCTACCAATCAATAATTGAAGTGTATCCCATTTTTTCAATTAAAATTAATAACGAATGTTATGAAAAATCTGTAATTATAAAACATTGTGTTATAGAGCAGGGTTGGCAAACTACAGTCCACAGACTAAACCCAGCCCACCACTCATTTTTGTAAGTAAATGTTATTGGAACACAGCCACACTCATTTGTTTACTTACTCTCTATGGCTGCTATCACACTCCAATGGCAGAGTTAAGTAAATGTGACAGAGACTGTATGGCCTGCAAAACCTAAACCATTTGATATCTAGCCCTTTACAGAAGAGCTTGCGATCACCTGTTACAGAGAAGATAGTTGTCCACTTTACACACGTATCATTGATGACTTTTTTTGTTTGAGGAAGATTTGCCCTGAGTTAATTGCTGCCAATCCTCTTTTTGCTGAGGAAGACTGGCCCTGAGCTAACATCATGCCCATCTTCCTCTACTTTATATGTGGGACGCCTGCCACAGTATGGCTTGCCAAGTGGTGCCATGTCCTCACCCGGGATCCAAACTGACGAACCCCAGGCCACCAAGAAGCGGGACGTGTGCACTTAACCGCTGTGCCACCAGGCCAACCCCTCATTGATGACTTTAAATAGCTTCATTTCCTGGTCTTGTATACTAAGAAGCCCATGATTTTACATCTCTTACCATTTCCAGGGGACTCTACTTTTTCATAACATTTCATTTCCAGACAGTACTTGGGTATTTGAAAAATCATACACAAATGGTCAGAAGTATGTGGCTCATTCTCTGTAAGCAAAGAGATCAATATTACCAACAAATTCATTTAGTTTTTACAGTTTTGTCCAGAAACTTTCAATAACTCACTACTGTCTCTGAGACACAATTGAAACTTATCAGCTCTAAGTCAACACTTAGAACAGCCACACCTCAACCTGCCTTTCTAGCTTGGGCTCACCAGCTATCTACCCTAAGCTGAGGCCTGATCTATTCATAATAATAAGAAGATGATCAACAACAATTCCTATTACTAGTTTTTGGGGGCTTATTATATGGCGGGTGCCATGTATTCATGTATTAGTGTATTTAATTATAACAGCTTTGTCAAGAAGTTATTATCAGTCTCATTTCATAGTCAAGAAACTGAAGGCACAGAAAGGTTAGGTAACTTGCTCAAGGTCATGCAGCTAATTAGTGGAGGAACAAGAAATCAACCTCAGCTGTGTACAACTCCAAAGCCCATGCCACACTATACTGCTAGACTTTTAACTGAAATCTCATTTAATCCTCACAAGCCTGTGAGGTAGCTTTTTATTATTCCCACTTTATATGTGAGGAGAATGGTGGTACCTGGATTTCTGTCAATATCTGTTCCAGGCCAAAACCGTGCACTTAAACCCCATGTTAGGCTTATTTTCACAACCACCATCTACTTTTCCAAATTTTTTTTTTTTTAAAGATTTTATTTTTCCTTTTTCTCCCCAAAGCCCCCCGGTACATAGTTGTATATTCTTCGTTGTGGGTCCTTCTAGTTGTGGCATGTGGGATGCTGCCTCAGCGTGGTCTGACGAGCAGTGCCATGTCCGCGCCCAGGATTCGAACCAACGAAACACTGGGCCGCCTGTAGCGGAGCACACGAACTTAACCACTCGGCCACGGGGCCAGCCCCTCCAACTTTTTTTTTTAATGCATGTCATTCCCTTTCTCTGAAATGCCCTTCTCTACCCCTCTAACCAAGTGGAAATTTTAGGCATACTTTAACACCCATCTTAAATTTTGAATTCATGAAGCTTTTCCTGACTACTCCAGTTGGAACTGAGAATTTAGCACTCCTTGTCTACATTATTTATATTGCGCTTACCATATATGGTCTTGTATTGTAGCATTTATTTGTGTTTCTCCTCTCTCCTGCTAGATTTATAAGCTGCTAGAATTCAGAAGCCAGAACTAATTTATTCATCTTTATATTTCCAAAACACTGTAAGAAAATAGAGGATTACATCTTATTCAACTGTGACACATGTACTTAGTGTTCAATAAATATTGCTTGAAAGACTTACTGAGTTAGTCCAACAGTGTCTTACACACAGAACCCCAGTTCTAGCTTCCACACCGAGCTTATGACTTTAGTCATTTATCTTCGCTTAGCTTCAATGGCCTTAGCTTAAAATGGAATTTATAGCTTAAATAATCTCTATAAACTTTCTTCAAATTTTAAAGTTTATAACATGATAATTCTGTGAATGAGTAAGTGAATAAACTCCTGAATAAAAAGTTTTACAAATCTAGTCAATTGTTTCTCTATTTTGTCTTGTTGAATCTTAATCACAGGATATTTTATGATATGTTTCTGTTCCATATAGAATTTATCAGAAGTAAAAGAGATACAGTAATAAGAGAAAAAGAAAGGCCTAGAAGGAAGAGAGGAAAGAAACTATATAAACAGTAACCACAAAATGGAAAAAAAGAAACCTAAAAGATGTTTCAACATAGTTTTCATTTACTTCTGACCGAAGTGATTCTGGTTACTTCCTGCCTAACGTACAGAGAGATTGAGACAGCTCATTCCCTTTCATCCAAGAAAAATGCCCAACCTGAAGAATCAGTCCCAAACAAAGGAATACAGAGCAGATGTTAGGGACAGTTCAGCCTTTTAATTCGTATCAGGCGCAATGATTCACAGGCAACAAAAGCAGAAGCCTAGCTTTAGCCTCCGAAACTGAAAAGTCAGAGCACACAATGGCATTTAGAGAAAGGAATAAACCCGTGTTTTCAATTATTCATAGTAATTGTTACCATTCTTTGAGCACTTACTCTCTGCCACACATTGTTCTAGGCACTTTCTATTCATTATCTCTAATCCTTAAAATAAATCTACGTTGTCTATGAAGGGCATTGTCTGCTGAGAATGGCGGCTACTGAAACGTTTACATATTTAAAGGATTTTGTTCTTATTTTACAGATTCAAGATGGCAGCTGGCATAAGGCAAAATTCCTTTTTCACACCCAGGACCCTAATCAACTTCCAGTAATCGAAGTTCAAAAACTTCCCCATCTCAAAACAAAACGGAAGTTCTACATTGAAAGCAGTGCTGTATGCTTTCTCTAAAGTCTCTGAATTAGGTCAGAATTCATGCTGTTGGCCAGGTAATTGCTGCAGAGGGGAAAATATAGACAGAAAGATACTATCATTATGAAATGCATGCAATAAAGCATTGGCTAAGTCTTAAAGAATCTCAGGAAGAAAAGACTTCCTCCTAAGAAGGAGAAAAGGCATTTTTTTAAAGGACTTTAATTGATAAAGTATTTAATTCTTTTAAAAATTATATTGATCTGAGCTTTCTTAGATAACTCCCTAGAAGTGAAAATTTATAAACAAAGAATTCTTCAGGGTATCATATATTTTTTGACTGTCTCAGAGCAAAGTACCCATTAGACAGCTGGAGATGCAGAGCACTATGGAGCAATACTGGCTAATGCTCCCAAATGTGCATGCTTCTGTCTAAAAATTACAAGCCACAGTCTAATATGTCTTACTTTCCCAAATACTAAGCTGTATTCAGGTCCCCATTGGGCATATACATCTTAGCTGGTGGTACACTACCTCTTATGTGTTGCCTTTTTGTGTTGCTTGGTGCTTTTTCTAAAACAAGGTGCTTGTGGCTTTTGTAAACTATTTTATTTACTTTTTTGTCTTTGTCATTCTTTAAGAGTGTATGTACTGGTTACATCAAGATATGTTTTGGTTGTTGGTACTTATTTTAACTTGTTTGCTCACATACTTAATAACAAGTAAAATATTTATGTGAAGTTCTTGTTTTATTTTAAAATTCTCTTTGTGGATATGGAATCAAAGCCAGCACATTATAACCTGTGCTTATGCACAAGAGAATTGGGAGGTTTCTTTTGTTTTTTATTTTTTAAATTGTTGTAAAAAATATCATAGGCCAGCTACATCCGGTAGTAGGTTTGGGTTAGAGTTTGGGGGTTGTGATATACGTACTATTTTTAAAATTCATGATCATCTGGAATGATACTTTGTGTATATATATTTTGTAAAGTTTTAATTCAGCAAATTTTTTGAAGTTGCTGCTGTTTTAAATTATAAAAACTTTATATTTCTGCTTCATAGAAATTACGTATTTTTGTAATATTCATTGATTTTCTTTCACTGTTCTTAAATTTAATGTGTTGCAACTTTAAGGAATTCAATTTACCAGTCTTTAAAGCAACATTCAAGATAACATCAGTCTTTGCCATTTAATATAGGCTCAGCCAGTTCAGACGTTCCTTGTTGTCAGAGAAATGTTAGTTCAGTATTAAAAGAAAGAGATTATACCTTTTGGTATATAAAAAATCTTGTATAGCCATTCTAAATATACCTTTAGCCACAGCAAACAGCACTTACCTATCTATAATAAAAAGGTGCTTTAAATCTTTTTTTGGTAGTATTTGTTTTTCTTCTTTTGTTACCATATCCTTTTATTATATATGGTAGCCCCTCTGGCAGAGCCCTCCGTACTATACACATATTTACATTATTATAAAGTATCTGTTACATACCTATAGAAGGATTGTAGGACCTATTTCCTATTTGTACAAAATGATATCATGGCACAGAAATAAACTCTCTCATTTATGGTTAATTGATTTTCAACAAGGGTGCCAAGACCATTCAATGGGAAAAGGACAGCTTTTTCAACAAATGGTTCTTTGAAAATTGGATATCCACATGCAAAAGAATGAAGTTGTACCCTTACCTTACATATATACAAAAATTACCTCAAAATGGATCAAAGTCCTAAATGTAAGAGCTAAAACTATAAAACTCTTAGAAGAAAACACAGGAGAAAAGCTTCATGACATTGTGTTTGGCAATGATTTCTTGGAGATGACACAAAAAGCACAGTCAATAAAAGAAAAACAGAAATAACATAAATTGGACTATATCAAAATTAAAAACCTCTGTGCATCAAAGAACACTATCAAGAGAGTGAAAATACATTACACAAAATGGGAGAAAATATTTATAAATCATATATCTGATAGGGGATAAATATCCAGAATATATAAAGAACTCCTATAACTCAAAAACGAAAACAAAACCAAAAGAACAATCCACCCAATTGAAAAATGGGCAAAGGACTTAACAGACCTTTCTCCAAAGAAGGTATACCAAATAGCCAACAAATGAAAAGATGCTCAATATCACTAGTCATTAAGAAAATGCAAATCAAAGCTGTAGTTAGATACACGTCACACACAGTAGGTTGGCTATTATCCAAAAAAGGGAAAATAACAATTGTTGGTGAGGATATGGAGCAATGAGAACCCTTTTATATTGCTGGTGGGAATGTAAAATGGTGCAGCCACTGTGGAAAATAGTTTGGCAGTTCCTTAAAAGTTAAACATAGAATTGCCACATGATCCAGCAATTCTATTTTGCTGATGTACTCAAAAGAATTGAAAGAAGGAATTCAAACAGATATTTGTACACCAGTGTTCATAACAGTATTTTTCAGAATAGCCAAAAGGTGGAAACAACCCTAATGTGCGTCAACAGATGAACTGGTAAGAAAATGTGGTATGTACATACAGTGAAATATTATTTGTCCTTAGAAAAGGAATTAAATTCTGATATAAGTTACAACATTGATGTACCTTGAAAGCATTATGCTATGTGAATAAAGCCAGACAAAAAAGGACAAATATTGTATGATTCCATTTATATGAAGTACCAAGAATAAACAAATTCACAGACAGAAAATACAGTAGAGCCTACCAGAGACTGGGTGAGGTGGGAATGGAGAATTATTTTTAGTGAATACAGAGTTTCTGTTTGGGATGATGACAGAGTTCTGGAGATGGATGGTAATGATGGTTGCACATCAACATGAATGTACTTAATGCACCTGAATTGTACACTTAAAATGATTAAAATGACCAATTTTATATTGTATATTTTACCACAATATTTAAAAATGGGGCTGTGGCAAAAATGCCTGATTTCCTGCTTGAGGAACATAGAAATGTTCTTTTAAAGAAGCACAGGATGTGGACCTGCCTGGTGGCACAGGAGTTAAGTTCACAAGTTCTGCGTTGGCGGCCCAGGGTTCGCTGGTTCAGATTCTGGGCGTGGACCTCTGCACTGCTTCTCCAGCCATGCTGTGGCAGGCATCCCACATATAAAATAGAGGAAGATGGGCATGGATGTTAGTTCTGGGTCAGTCTTCCTTAGCAAAAAGAGGAGGATTGGCAGCAGATGTTAGCTCAGGGCTAATCTTCCTCAATAAAAAAGAAGCAAGGGCCGACCCGGTGGTGCAGCGGTTAAGTGCGCACATTTTGCTTCTCAGTGGCCCGGGGGTTCACCAGTTTGGATCCCAGGTGTGGACATGGCACCGCTTGGCAAAAAGCCATGCTGTGGTAGGTGTCCCACATATAAAGTAGAGGAAGATGAGCACGGATGTTACCTCAGGGCCAGGCTTCCTCAGCAAAAAGGGGAGGATTGGCAGTAGTTAGCTCAGGGCTAATCTTCCTCAAAAAAAAAAAAAAAAAAAAAGCAGAGGATGATTCTAAATGAAAGAAACCATAGTTTATACTCTAGTTTCAATCTATGTGCTATATCTTGTATTCCCCCCAAAAAAACTTATTTCAGAGACAAATGTTTTTCCTAGATATAGTTTAAGAAATATATATAAAATAGACCTGAAACCACGAAACTTCTAGAAAAAAATATAGGCAGTATGCTCTTCGACATAAGTCTTAGCAGCATATCTTCAAGTACCATGTCTCACTGGGCAAGAGAAACAAAAGAAAAAATAAACAAATGGGATTACATCAAACTAAAAAGCTGCACAGCAAATGAAACCATCAACAAAATGAAAAGACAACCTAACAATTGGGAGAAGACATTTGCAAACCATATATCTGATAAGAGGTTAATATCCAAAATATATAAAGAATTCATACATCTCAACAACAAGAAAACTTAGAATCCAATTAAGAAAGGGGCAAAAGATCTGGACAGACATTTCTCTAAAGAAAATATACAGATGGCCAACAGGCACTTGAAAAGATGTTCAACATCATTAACTATCAGGAAAATGCAAATCAAATCTATAATGAGATATTACCTCGCTTCTGTCAGAATGGTTGTAATTAACAAGATAGGAAACAATGGGTGTTAGAAAGGATGTGGAAGGAACTCTCATACACTGGGGGTGGGAGTACAACCTGGTGCAGCCATTTAGGAAAACCGTATGAAGATTCCTCCAAAAATTAAGAGTAGAACTACCATACTATCCAGCCATTCCACTGCTGAATATTTATCCAAAGAACATGAAAACACGAATGCATAAAGATACACACACCACTATGTTCATTGCAGCATTATTCACAATAGCCAAGACTTGGAAGAAACCTAGGTGCCCATCAAGGGACCAATATCCATCCAAAGAAGATGTGGTATATATACACAATGCAATACTACTCAGCCATAAGAAACGATGAAATCCGGCCATTTGTGATAACATGAGTGGACCTTGAGGGTATTATGGTAAGCTAAATAAGTCAGAAGGAGAAAGTCAAATACCATATGATCTCACTCATAAGTAGAAGATAAAAACAAGAACAATCACACAGAGACAGAGACTGCATTGGTGGTTACCAGAGGGGAAGGTGGGAGGTAGGAGGGCAAAAGGGGTGATTAGGCACACGTGTGTAGTGATGGATTGTAATTAGTCTTTGGGTGGTGAACATGATGTAATCTACACAAGAATTGAAATATAATGATGTGCACCCGAAAAAAGTCTATTTCCAAGTCTGCAATAACTTTAGCTTGAAATATAGATTATGTCATCAAGATCACCATAGATTTGTAAAGCAAAACTCAGAAACATTGAATGGCCCGTAAGTGCTTAAAAAAAAAGAACCACCATGCTAAGCATATTGGGTTTGCCTCCTGACTTGTATTCAATCCAGTTTCCTCATATTTCAAGCTGTCTTCAAAGCTGCTCATACATTCTCTGAACTGACTTGGAAAAAGAGAAAAAAAAAATCATCTCAGAGTTGGCACTTGTGATTTCACACATGGGCTTTTCCATAAGAAATCAGGCATTCACTCATCTGTCCATTCAGTAAACACGTACTAAACACTGGTCGCATCTCCATCCTCCAGCTCCTGCCAAGGGCGGCCGTCAGAAATGCACGTCTGATTCCCTTTCTTCTCTTCTTAAACCCTTCGATAACTCGCCATTGCCTACAGAATGAATTCAAACTTGAGCCTGACGTATAGGTCTCTCACTGACTGGCCCCAGCCTACGGTTCCAACAGCCCCTTTGTAATTTCTGGAATGAAACATGTGCCCTCACAACTCTGAGTTTTTCTCAGAAAACAAAGAACACATTCTCATGATTAAAATTTTAAATGATAAAAAATAAATGGAATAAAAAATAAAAGTTCCTGTCCACTTTCCACCTCTGACCCCCAATTTCACCCCCCTTCCCACAGTAACCGCATGACAATTTAAGTTCTAGCTCTAGAAACTTCTTTAAAAATACACTTACATACATATATAGTGCATAAATAAATATATTGTTTTTATTTCAAAGATAAATGGGTTTATACTATATGTATTATATGCAAAATAACTGTTTTTACTTTCTGTCTTTGAGATCTTCCCATATCTGTGCATCTGTATATCTAACTCATTCTTCTAAAGAACTAAATTGATTTCCATATAAAAATAAAATAAAATAGAACTACTTTACTATGTTTTGTATTCTGAAATATTCATTTTAAAGAAAATTTTAATCAACTTAACCATAGGCAGTATAGTATAGCGGTTAAGAGTACTCTGAGGATTAGCTGTGTGACTTTGAGTGTGTTATATCTTCTTCATTGCCTCAGTTTCTTCACTGTAAAATGGGGATAATAGAAGTAAAAATCTGTATTAGTTAGGGTTCTCCAGAGAAGCAGAACCAGTAGGAGATACAGATAGATAGATGATAGATATAAATAGAGATACAGATCTTATATAACATACATATATTATTATATTAAAATATACATGATATATTGTGCATAATAAAAATATATTATACATAAATATATTGTAATACAGTAATCATGTATTTTTATTATATATATTATATGGAGGTTCATTACGATGAATTGGCTCACACAATGATGGAAGCTGAGAAGTCAGGTCCCACATTCTGCTGTCTGCAAGCTGGAGACCAGGAAAGCCGCTGTAATTCACATAACTCCAGAGGCCTGAGAACCAGAGGAGCCAGTGGATTAAAACTCAGTCTGGGGACCAGAGAAGATGAGGTGTCCCAACTCCAGCAGGCAGACAGAAAGCAAAAAGTGGCCAACTGCTTCTCGCTCTGCCTTTTGTTCTCTTCAGGCCCTCAGTGGATTGGATGATGCTCACTCTCACGGAGGAGGACAATTTACTGAGTCCACAGGCTCAGATACTAATCTCCTCCAGGAACGCCCTCACAGACAGACGCAGAAATAATTTGTTATCTGGGCCCATCGAATTGGCACACAAGATGAAACTTCACTCGGTTTTTGAGTGGATTCAGTAAATTAACATTGGAAAGGACTTAAAACTGTAACTGGCACAACACAACCACTCTGTAAACGTTAGCTTCTGCTATTGCCTTCATCATTCTCGTCACCATCGTCAACATCACTTGAGATTTAATAGTTCCATGATAAGCTTCCTGATAATTATCACCAAAAGAAGTTGTGGTGAATCCCTTATTAAAATTATTCATCTGTTTTAAAGCCATGCCATCCTCATAATTTGTTTCATTAGTATAGATATTTTATATTTTTATTATATACATTAAATATAAAGCCTTTCTAAAAATAAGGCACAACTGTAACTATATATAATTACAAAATGTTCCTTGCTTTTCTCCCCGTTTTTGTATATTAATGTAGAAATTACAATGGTCATTATAAGGTAAATATCACAAATCTTTCCTGTAATATAAAACTAGAGCAGAAGGAATATTGAACATAGAGGTAGAAAACTTAAACTCAGTTCCAACCCAGCCAACTCATTATTTTTGGGTACTTGGTTAAGTCACTAATTCTCTGTTGCCTTTTCTATATTGGGCAATTTTCTGCCAGTTATGAGAGAGATGTGTTAAAATCTCCAACCATGATTGTGGATGTGCCTGTTTCTCCTTTTAGCGCCTATCTTTTTGCTTTATACATGTAATTAGTTTCATTCAGATTTAAAATTGTTATATCCAGTGGTGTACTGGTAAATGTTTAACAACTAGCTCTCCAAGGGGTGAAAGGAAACAATCCCTAATTTGTAGCATTTTCCAATTTCCATGGTGTAACTACTCAGACTATGCCAATTTTAAGCTACCATTGTGATGTTACTGACCATGAAAATGGAAAGAGATGGACGCATTGGCTCTTGCAAGCTGGTCCACTTTGGCTCCTGCACTGATTATATTATCCCGTTAGATTGATTACTTTATCATTATGATGTGTGCCTTTTATCTCTGGTACTCTTTATTGCCTTCATGCCTTTTCATCTATTATTGGTATATTTATACTAGCTTTCTTTTTGTTAGTGTTTACAGGGTATATCTTTGTCCATCTTTTTATTTTTAAACTTCTGCATCCTTTTATTTAGCCATATCTCTTGTAGTCAGCATATAGTTGTATTTTTGTTTATTTTTAATCCACTTTGACAATTTTAGACTTTTAATTAGGGCATTTAGTCTGTTTACAGTTAATGTAATTACTGTTATATTTCCATTTAAATCTAGTATTTTACTGTTATGTTTTATTTGTCTCATCTCTAATTTTTTTCTTTTTTTCCTTCTTTCTTGCCTTCCTTTGGATTGGTAAAATATTTTTATTATTCCATTTTCCTTCTTTTAGCTTGTTAGTTATACATTTTTAAAAATTTTCTTAGTGGCTACCCTAAAGACAAAAATAAGTATCCTTGACTTTGTAGAGACTTCATAAATTAGTACTTTTCCACTTTCCAGACAACTCAAGGATGTTATAAAACTTTCCTTCCACTTATCTCTCTGACATTTTGGGATGATATTGTTATGTATTTTTATTCTGCACAAATTTAGAATCCTACAGGATATTATTATTTCCTAATATTTTAAACTGACAGTATTTACTTAGTTTTATCCACCTATTTACACTTTCTGTTGCTTTTATTTCCTTCCTTCATTATAAAGCTTTCATCTGGGATAATTTTCCTTCTGCTGCAGAACTTAAGTATTTCTTTAACAAATTCTCTCAGTTTTGTGTTTGTCTAAAAACTCTTTATTTTGTCTGTAGGACATTGTCACTGGGTATAGAATTCCAGATTGTCATTTATTTTCTCTTTAAAGATATTGTTCTATTGTCCTATATCTTCCATTATTTTTGATGAAAAGTAAGCTGTCAATTTTGGTTTTACTCATTTGAAGGGTTTTTTGTTTGTTTGTTTGTTTGTTTGTTCACCTTTGGTTTTTAACAGTCTTACTACCATGTACTTAGGGTAGTTTTCTGTGTAATTATTTTCTAGGTATTCAAAGAGTTTCTTCAGTCTGTGATTTGATCTCTCTAGTAAGCTTTAGAAAACTTTTGGCCAGGGTTTCTTCAAATATTTCTACTGCTGTTTTTACTGTTCTCTCCTTCTGGGACTACAATTACACATATTTTAGACATATATACTGTGTCACATATATCTCTTATGCTCTTCTTTATATTTATCATCCTTTTTCTCTTTATGCTTCAGTTTATATATTGTTTCATTGATTTGTCTTTTAGTTCACTAACCCTATTTTTGTTATGTCTAATCTGCTGTTAAATCCACCTTTGAGTCCTTAATTTTAGAAACTGTATTTTTCAATTCTAATGAGTTCACTTAATTTTTTGTAGATTCCATTTCCTTGGGGAAATCTTCCGTCTTGTCATTTATCACTTATTGAGCATATTAATCATTGTTGACTTAAAGTCCTTATCTGAGTACTCCAATATTTGCACATCCTAAGGTTTTTTAAATATTGTCTATTTTTAATTTTAGTTTGCAGTCATTTGGTCTTGTTTCCTGACATATATAACAATTTTTATTAAATGTCATACATCATGTCTGAAAACTTTCAGAAGCTCTAAATTAAAATAGCTCCTTCCTGAGAGAATTTAATTTCCGTTTCGCAGGCAATTGGATTCAATCAATGACTGCGATAGTTCAAAACTAGGCCTTAGGCCTTCTGAGAACTGTTCTATTTCTTGTTTTCCATTACTTTTATGGGGTAGCCCTTAAGGTGTTTCACCTGAAAACTTATGGTTCAAGGACCTTATCCTCCTTTGTTGGTCCTGAACTCCAAGTTTCATCTCACTCTCCTCCCTACTCTCCCACCCCATCAGTCTTGAAGACTGGCTAAACCTCTAGGACACTGTTTTTCTGTTCAGCATTTTCCCCCAGGGAAAAAAGTATTGAACAAGGTCCAATTCACTTCAGTATATTTCCTTCTTCCTTACTTATCATCTAGCCCTGGCTGCTTTGTATGATTATTGATGCTGTCAAACATCTATTTTTTGTATTTATCCAGATTTTAGAGTTGTTCTTAGCAGCAGGTTTGGTCTGATATGAGCAATCCCAATATAGCTAGAAGCAGAAGTTTCCTTATCTATAAAAAGGGAGAAAAATTCCTGACCCTTATTCTCTTTTTTAATAGTTGCTGTAGGGATTACAGTAATAAGCTCTAATTTACCACATCTAATTATAGCTAATACTGAATTATTTCAAGTAAAATATAGGAAATTTACAGCAGTATACTTCCACTTAATCCCTTCATCCTTTGTGTTATTGTTGTCATATATAGTACATCTGTATATATTATAAATCCAACAATTTAAACATTTATATATTTTTTGAATTATGAGAATAAAATTTAATATATATAAATTTTTTTTCTGGAGATCCAAGTTACTATCTGGTATCATTCCCTGTTGAATTTCCTTTACCATTTCTTGTAGTGTAGGTTGGCTGGTGATTAATTCTGTTTGTCTTTATTTCACATCTATTTTTGAAAGATATTTTCTCTAGATATAGAATTCTTAGTTCTGTTTTTTTAGTAGTTTGGATGTGTCAATTTAATGTCTCTGGCCTCTATTGTTTGTGATGAGAAGCTAGCCATCATTCATATTGTTGTTCCCGCATGTAATATGTCATCTTTCTCTTGCTTCTTTCAAGATTTCTCTTTTTCTTTGGCTTTCAGCAGTTTATCTATGACATGCCTAGGTATTTACTTTATAGCTATCCTCCCTGGGGTTTGTTGAGTTCAGGTCTAAAAGGCTCTATATCATCACAGTACAACATTTTTCACCTAATTTCTTGTGTTATGTTAATTCTCATACAGCAACAGCATGAATATCCAAGCCAAAACGCTTATGCACATGGAGACAGGTAACCATAAGTCAAAAGTAAAATCCTTAAAATCACAAATTACACTATGAAAATATTTTCTCATTGATGAAATGGTTTAGCACATTAAACTAAAGCCTAAAAGTCACAACAGTAAAAAAAATTCTACCACATTCACCGAAAATATGCTTTCTATAGAGGCAGAGTTACTGTAAAGCTAATAAGTTTAAGCCTTAGGGCCCTGAAGTGACCTTCAAAATGTCTTTGTTTAGGCATTTATGTTTGTAAAGTTTGCAGAAGTACAATAATTTTTAGTTCTTCTTCATAAAGAGGACCTAAATTGTATGAGCCTCAGGACTCACAAAATCTGGATCTATCCCTGCTTCCTGACTGGGATGAAACATGAATGTAGTTCTTTCAGTAGGAAGCAAAAAGTTTCTGTTGGTTTGCTTGTTTAATGACTTTGCAATAAACAAGGAAAGGGGATGCTGTTAGTGGCACAGAAATGACCTGAGCAACAGGAACATGGTGTTTGGCAGCAGGCACTTTGGCAGATCTCATTTTCTGACCAAAATGTGTGAGTTTGGTCCTTCCACACAAGATTAGCAGATTTTAAAGTTTCAAATATAAGTGTAAGCTAAGATGTCAGTACACAGTGCCCTGCCCTATTAAAGCATACCTTTTCCCCATGACCTACATAGTAATTGGCTGTGATAGGTATGATGAAGGTGTCACTTCAGCCTGGGTACACAATTATGCAATCTGTTTGCTTTGGATTCTGAGTCCTGGTGTACTCCAAAGCCACATTAGGAAAATGGCACCTCTATAGAGAAGAGCAAGTGGTGGAGAATCTGAGCTATCATCTTGGCTGGACCTAGCAGTGGAATTTTAGGACCGCACACAAGTACAAAAAATAACCTCAGTAACAATCCGTTAAGAATAATTTGATTTTACTGGATATCTAGTTCAGGACAAATTTAGAGTAGAAATTCAAGAAAACTTCTCAGTTGAAGCAAACACTGAAACCCCAGCTTTATGATAAGGAGATTCTTCATGTAGGGATAAAGGTCTTCCTCAACTATTAGAAAATAAAACTTTACTTGAACTTTATTAGTATTACACTCAATTTTTCTCACTTGAACATCTCCAATTTGTAAAACAGATTAAGCCATTTAATTACCAATACAAATGCCAAGAGACTATATAAAACATTCACTGTTAAAATAATGTTTATTTGTTCCCAGATATTTCCTACATAACTCAATATGCCATAGAAAAATATTATGTTTTATTATGTATTATGTATTTTAAAAATATATAATATTTTTCTGTCTCTTCCTACGATGAAAAAATAGAAAACTTTGTACAGAACTTAATAGTAGACACATATAAGCTTTTGGTGTAATAGTTGGAAGTGAGAAATTAAAACAATTGGAATTTACTTAGTTTAATTTCATAACCAAGTAAAATTCTAGCTAGTGGGACTTGCTGCTTTCAGATTTCAGGTGTTAAAAGTATAATAATAAATTTTTTTTAGAATTTTTTTCAGAAAATTCTTCTCTAAAATCATTTTAGAAATCTGTTTCACATACTTCTCTGTAGCAAATAGTTTGCCTTCTGTATTAGGTCCTGGATTCCTCTAATAGCAATGACTCAATTGCTGGATCCTTCTAAAGGCTCATCAGTTATGATTGAAACTCCTGAATCATGATTTATTTGTTTGATCTGAATCACGCTTTTGCCAATAACAGATCTAGCCAATTCTTTGGAAGCAGTTGCTTGTGTTGTAATACTAGGCCCATCCAAATCACAGGATGCCATGCTCCCTGCTAAAGAAGAATCACACCCAGAACCAACCTGTGGTTTCTTCCCCGACCTCTTATTTCTGTGTCCCAACCTCAGAACCCAAGCCCAGGAAACGAGTCTCGCTCCTGATCACCTATAGGATGAAAAAATGTAAGCTGCTCAGCAAGGCCTCCAAGCGAGGCCTCTGATGACCTGTCTACCATCTCTCCCTCCTTTCTCATCAGAATGGATACACTCCAGCCATACCTAACTTATCTGATGTTCCCTGAACAGACTACACTTTTTCTGGAAAGCTCTCCTGCCTTGTCCCCCTGGCCCACTCCTACTCATTCTTCAAGTTAGCTCCTCGGGAAACCTTTCCTATGCTGCTTCCTCTTTAGGTCACGTTCTACAGGCTACACTTGCTTCACTGTGCTGTTATTGCTCTTCACATGTTTGTCTCCCTTCACTAAACTGTGATCTCCCGGAAGGCAGAGTGTACATTTTAATGTTTATAATCTCACGAAATAGCACAGTGCATGATGCAAGTAGGTGCTCAAGTCCTTCCTGTCTTCATGTTTTATTGTGTTTTGTAAAGTAAACACTGTGCTCTGAGTTGGCAATTCAAATAGAGCAAAAAAGGCAAGGTCCCTGTGTTCAATGAGCTTACTGTCTGGGAGAGAAACATATTAATGAAATGATAATATTCATGAATGTATAATTATGACGTGAAATAAGTGCTCTGAAAGAAACACACATACACAAAAACTCTGACCTAGGCTGGAGCAGAGGAAGGAGGAGTGGCTAAGGAATGCCTCCCTAGGGAAGTAGTGCTTACTTGCCATCTGAAGGATGAGTAATCAGAGATGAGACTGAAGAGAAGATATGGGCCAGAAATAAGGGGTTTTGCAAGGCTACAAGAAGGATTTCGTTTTTTATCCTACAAGCAACAATTAGGCATTGAAAGTTTTTAAGGAGGTGACTGGTATTTTCAGACATGTGATTTGCAAAAATGCTTGGTCTGTAATTTGGAGAATGAATTGAAGAGACAAATATTTACTGACTGAATTAACAAATTTATAAGTGAACTAATATGCTTAGCTAATTCTTGAGTATTCACTCAATTATGTTCACCACATCTAATAGAAATTTGAATTTTTTTTCTCCCCAAATCCCCCCTGTACATAGTTGTATATTTTAGTTGTGGGTCCTTCTAGTTGTGGCATGTGGGATGCTGCCTCAACATGGCCTAATGAGCGGTGCCATGTCCACGCACAGGATCCGAACCCTGGGCCGCTGAAGCGGAGTGTGTGAACCCAACCACTCAGCCATGGGGCCGGCCCCAGAAATTTGAATTTTAATAACATCTTCTAGTGTAGCACTGTCCAATAGAGAGATAATATGAGCCACATCTGTAATTTTAAATTTTCTAGTAGCCACATTAAAAACGTTATAAGAAACAGGTGAAATTAATTTTAATATATTATACATAACCTAATATCCCTAAAATACTATCATTTCAACAAGTAATCAATATAAAATATTATTAATGAGATACTTTACACTTTCTTTTTTTGCACTACATCCTTGAAATCCAGTGTATATTTTATACTTACATCACATCTCAATTTGGATAAGCACTTTTCAAGTGCTCAATACCCACTGTGGCTAGTGGCTACTGTATTGGACAGTGCAGTTGTAATGCTTTCATCCAGTGGTTCCCGAACCTGACTGTACATCAGAAGTATACACAGAGACACTCATTAAAATGATTTCCCAGCAGCTCTCTCCATTTTGATCAAGTGCCCCTAAGAAAAGGCCCAGAAATCTGTTTCTGATCAAGTACACCAAGTGATGTTGATGCAACAGTCCGTGGACAAGCTGACAGGAATTACTGCATTGCCTCAAAGTTCTGAATATAATGAATCTTGGCATACTGGGAAAATTTGAGCAATGTCATGGGAAGCGCAGTAGGAACGATATTTGGCACACACTTCAAATCATTTCAGAAATTCATTACCATCACCATTTCTAAAAAGTTCAATCTGGTGAATTCTAGTTCCTGAAAAGATAGCAAACTAACTATTGCCTCCTGGAGTCCCCAACTCTAATCCTGAAGATACCATGTAAGTGAGAGGGTGGTGATGGATCTTGGAGCCTAACTGAGAAACTCTGAGAACTCTCTGGGAGATTAAAGGTAATTGGGTCCCATTGTGGTGAGAAAGGAAAGCCTGCAGTCAAAGAGGAACACTGATGGAGTTCAGGGGTGGAATGGAGGGCTAGAGTCTCTGATTGTGCCCTTTTCTACCCATATTACCCTGGGTGGATCATGGCCTACCCTAACTCAAAGTGGGCATGGAAATAGCAGGGCCAGCCCAGCAGCTTCCCAAGGAGGCAGAATAACATCTGGGAGGCTGATAACTGTGTGTACAGTTTGGCTTGGAACAGTTCTCCTCTTCTCTTTCTTCCATCCTGGGGTCTAGGTAATACTACAGAATACAGTAGCTTTTGAAAAAGGGACGGCAAATGCAGGGGTCCTGGGAGGTGACCGGAGGGCCTTGTTCTCCTCAGGGAAGGGCAGACTGAGAGTAGTGGAGCCCAGATTGTAACACCAGAGGCTTTCTGTGGTAAGGCTCATCCACTCTCCCCTTCACCTGCCCCCCTCAAAAAAGAAAAAAATCACCAGAAGAATCACAGTCCAAGTCTCAGACTTTTGATCCTCCCTTTCAATATGAATTACAGCTAATGTTGCTGATGCTCCCAAGGGAATGTGAGGTCACGGGGGAAAATGTTACAACATCTGAGGAGTACAAGTCCATAAAAGAAATATTTTTCAGAAAACTGGACAATTTGTACTAGAGGAGCAGAATTAATGGACCAAAAAAGAAGGAAAGTGAGAAATTTTAAATGAGTAAGAGAAATACCTCCAAAGAGACAAGGGAGAATATGAGCAACATGAGGCAATTAGAAGCTGGAAATACAGGCTATGAAAAATATAGTGATTGAAGTGAACTTAGTGGATGGGTTGACTAACAGATTGGATAGCATCAAATGACAAATTAGTAAGGTAGAAATTAGTTGGGGAACTCTCCCAGAAAGTATCTGGAAGCAATAAAGAGATGGGAAACATAAAAGTTAAAGAATACGGAGAGAACCCTGATAACAAAACCTGATGACATTACAAGAAAAAAGAGCTATAGATGAATACCCCTCATAAGCATACATGAAAATTCCTAAACAAAATATTAGCTAATTAAACCCAGCTATATATATGTAATATATAATAAATGATTTTAGTAAGTTTTCAAGACACAAATTCGATATACAAATGTCAATTGTATTTCTATATCCTAGCAATGAAAAACACAAAAATGAAATTAAATAATTCCTTTCAAAATCATATCAAAAAGAATAATATACTTAGGAATAAATTTAGCAAAAGACATACAAAAACTTGTACACTAAAAACTCCAAAGCGTTTTTAAGTGAAATAAAAGACAATCTAAATAAATGAGTGACATTCATTTTCATGGATTGTAAGACATACTGTTGTTAAGATGCCAATTCTTTCCAAATTATTCTGTATATTCCACACAATCCCTGTCAAAATCCCAGCAAGCTCTTTTGTAGAAATTGATAAACTGATCCTAAAATTTATATGTATATGCAAAGGACCTACAACAGCCAAGACAATTTTGAAATAGAAGAGCAAATTAGGAGGATTCACGTTACCTGGTTTTAAAACTTACTATAAAGTTATGGTAATCAAGGGACTGTGGTATTGGTGTAAACATAGGCATATAGATCAATGAAAGAGAATAGAAAGTCCAGAAATAAGTCCTTATATTTGTGGTCATTTGATTTTTGACAAAATGTCAAGGCAATTCAAGGGGGAAGGATAATCTTTTCAACAAATGGTGCTTGGACAATGATACATCCATATGCAAAAAAAGAACTCAAATCCTTATTTTACCCTATAAACAAACAAAAAACTCAAAATGGATCATAGACCAAAATGTAAGAGCTAAAACTATAATACTAGAAAACATAGGAGAAAATCTTTGGGGCCATGGGCTAGACAAAAATTTATTAGTGGGACACAAAAAGTACAATTCATCTGATAAATTGCACTTCATTGAAATGTAAAACTTTTGCTCTTTAAAAGACATAATTAGGAAAATGAAAACAAGCCACAGACTGGGAGAAAATATTTGAAAACCATACAACGACTTGGTACTAATTATGTATTGCTGTGGAGCAACTGCCCCAAAACTTAGCTGTTTAAAACAACAAATATTTATTATCTCACACAATTTTAGTAGGAAGAATCTGGGTGCAGCTATTGGCCAGAGCTGCAGTCATGTCAAGACTTGTTACATGTACAATGTTCCAAGTACAGTTCCATGGCTGTTAACAGGTGTCAGTTCCTTGCTGATAGATGGCCAGTGTACTAGTTTGCTAGGGCTGCTATAACAGAATATCATAGACTGAGAGGCTAAAGCAATGGAAATTTATCTTCTAACAGTTCTGCAGGCTGGAAGTCCAAGATCAAAGTGTCGGCAGGTTTGCTTTCTTCTGAGGCCTCTCACATTGGCTTGTAGGTGATTGCCTTCTTGCTGTGTCTTTACATGGTCTTTTCTCTGTGTGCATACATCCCTGGTGTCTCTTTTTGAGTCCAAATTTCTTCTTCCTATAACTACATCCATCATATTGGATTAGGGCCCACTCAAATGGCCTCCTTTTAATTTAATCCCCTCTTTAAAGGTCTATCTCCAAATACAGCCACATTTGGAGGTAGTAGGGGCTATGGCTTCATTATAAGAATTTGGGGGAACACAGTTCAGCCTATAACAGCCAGAGACTTCAGCTCCCTGCTACATGGGCCTCTCTGTAGTGCTACTGACAACATGGCAACTTGCACCCCCCAGAGTGAGTGATCTAGGAGAGAGGGTAAGAAAACAATTGCCTAGACAGAAACCACAGCCTTTTTCAAACCTAATCTTGGGAGTAACATAATATTACTTCTTCTGTGTGCTATTGGTAACAGAGACCAATCTTGGGATAATTTTGGAAGGTTCTACATATTGGTACGAATACAGAGGGTGGGGATCACTGGGGAACATTTTGATAGCTGTCTACCAAAGATTTTTACCTATAATATATGAAGAACTGCTACAATTTGATAATAAAAAGACCACTCAATTAAAAATAGGTAAAAGATTTGAATAAACATTTCACTAATGAAGATATACAAATAGCCAGTAAGCACATGAAAAGATGCTCAACATCATTAAACATAAGGAAATGCAAAGTAAATTCACAAAACACTATTATATACCCATAATCAAACAGACTGACAATACAGGCATACCTCGCTTTATTGCACTTCACTCTATCACACTTCACAGATGATTGCATTTTTTACAAATTGAAGATTTGTGGCAACCCTGGGCCAAGCAAGTCTATTGGCACCATTTTTCCAACAGCATTTGCTCACTTCATGTCTTTCTGTCACCTTTTGGTAATTCTCGAAATATTTACAACTTTTTCATTATTATTATATTTGTTACAGTCATCTGCGATCAGTGATCTTTGATTTTACTATTGTAATTGTTTCGGGGCACCACAAACCGCTCCCATTAAGACAGCAAGCTTAATTGATAAACGTTGTGTGTGTCCTGACTGCTCCAGCGACTAGCCACTCTCTGTCTCTTATCCTCTCCTCGGGCCTCCCTATTTCCTGAGAAACAAGAATATTGAAATTAGGCTGACTGATAATCCTACAACGGCCTCTAACTGTTCAAGTGAAGGGAAGAATTGTACATCTCTCACTTTAAAACAAAACTAAAAATGATTAAGCTTAGTGAGGAAGGCACGTTGAAAGCCGAGATAGGCTGAAAACCAGGTCTCTTGCACGAAACAGTTAGCTAAGTTGTGAAAGCAAAGGAAAAATTCTTAAAGGAAATTCAAAGTGCTACTCAACTGAACACATGAATGATAAGAAAGTGAAACAGGCTTATTGCACATACAGAGAAAATTTTAGTGGTCTGGATAGAAGATCAAACAAGCCACAACATTCCCTTAAGACAAAGCCCGATCCAGAGCAAGGTTCTAACTCTTGTCAATTCTATGACCGTTGAGAGAGGTGAGGAAGCTGCAGAAGAAAAATTTGAAGCTAGCAGAGGTAGGTTCATGAGGTTTAAGGAAAGAAGCTGTCTCCATAACATAAAAGTGCAAAGTGAAGAAGCTGCAGCTTCTGAAGAAGCTTCTTCTTCAGCAAGTTCTCCAGAAGATCTAGCTAAGATAACTAATGAAGCTGGCTACACTAAACCACGTATTTTCAATGTAGATGAAACAGCCTTATATTGGAAGAAGACGCCATCTAGGATTTTCGTAGCTAGAGAGGTGAAATCAATGCCTGGCTTCAAAGGACAGCCTGGCTCTCCTATTAGAGGCTGATGCAGCTGGTGAATTTAAGTTGAAGCCAAAGCTCATTTGGTTTCAAATCTCATTTGCAGCATCAACATCAACACAAGACCATCCAACAGCAAAAAGATTATGACTTGCTGAAGGCTCAAATGATGGCTGGCATTTTTTAGCAATAAAGTTTTTTTTTTTTGAGGAGGAGGAGGAGGATTAGCCCTGAGCTAACTGCTGCCAATCCTCCTCTTTCCGCTGAGGAAGACAGGCCCTGAGCTAACACCCATGCCCATCTTCTTCTACTCTACATGTGGGACACCTACCACAGCATGGTGTGTCAAATGGTGTCACGTCCGCACCCGGGATCCAAACCGGCGAAGCCTGGGCCACTGAGGCAGAACACACACACCTAACCGCTGTGCCACCGGGCCGGCCCCTAAAGTATTTTTTAATTAAGCTATGTACATTGTTTTTTTTTTCCAGACATAATGCTATTGCATACTTAATAGACTACAGTATAGTATAAATGTAACTTTTATATGCTCTGGGAAACCAAAAACTTTGTGTCACTTGCTTTATTGCGATATTTGCCTTATTGCGGTAGTCTGGAACCGAGGAGCTAACTTGAAGAATGAGTAGGAGTGGGCCAGGGGGACAAGGCAGGAGAGCTTTCCAGACAGAGGAATGAAAACGTGTAGTCTGTTCAGGGAACATCAGATAAGTTAGGTATGGCTAGAGTGTATCCATTCTGATGAGAAAGGAGGGAGAGATGGTAGACAGGTCATCAGAGGCCTCGCTTGGAGGCCTTGCTGAGCAGCTTACATTTTTTCATCCTATAGGTGATCAGGAGCCAGATTCGTTTCCTGGGCTTGGGTTCTGAGGTTGGGACACAGAAATAAGAGGTTGGGGAAGAAACCACAGGTTGGTTCTGGGTGTGATTCTTCTTTAGCAGGGAGCATGGCATCCTGTGATTTGGATGGGCCTAGTATTACAACACAAGCAACTGCTTCCAAAGAATTGGCTAGATCTATTATTGGCAAAAGCATAATTTAGACCAAACAAATAAATCATGATTCAGGAGGCCCAATCATAATTGACAGCCTTTACAAGGATCCAACAATTGAGTCACTACTGTTAGAGGACTCTAGGACCAAGCGTTATTCTGACTAGTTAAACTTGCTGCTTGCTGCTTTCAGGTTGCAGGTGTTGAGGTAAGTTGGGAGAGTTTAATATAATCTTCTTATGGGGTTGTGAGAAAGAAGCTTTCAGAGGATATAGACAGCATCTTTTTGGAGATACTTAGAAGTACCATGTGTCCACCCAGTCAAAAGTCCCTGACTTGATCTTCAGGCTAGATTACATCTTTACACTAGAAAAAGGGGCCCTTTTTCAATGCTTCTTCCAGTGCCGCACAATCTGTGTTGCCCCAACTAAGGTTTCACAGGTACCTCTCTTCCTCACTCTGCTCACCCATTCAAAATTCCCATTCCTTAACCAACTGTGAAAGACTGATAACAGCTAAAAGCCCTGCAAACTATAGCAGGGTTTGAGGGGGTAGCACAAAGCAGCACACAGGTAAGAGCCATTCCTTTGAAGTCTCCTTATACAGCAAGAAAAATAAAAATCTCACAGACATGATGTGAAGATTAAGTGAACATGCCTAATGCTCAGTATGTAATAATCATTTTTAAAAGTAACTGAAACAGATGCAAGGGTTTTTTTTTGTTTGTTTTTGTATGTGTGTTTTTTCTGATCTTCTAGTCCTGGAGATTGGACTTTTGGCCCAGTCTTTACATAGGGATCTATATATTCTCTTAGAAAGAATCCTGCAGGATGCTGGAAATGGGAAACTGGCTGACGGGGACGTTACTGACAAAGAATTGGAAGAATAAAAATTAATGCCCTCTTTCCTACCTGAAACCTATCAAGATTCACAGTAGTAACAGTCATCATATACTGTTTGTTTCAGTCACTGCTAGCTGATTTCCATCACGATTCCATTTAATGTTCACAATAACGCTGAGATTTGTAATACCACCGCCTCTAGTGTACAGGTTTAGACTCTGAAGCTCGAAGACGGGTAACAGTAGGTGTTTCTTCCATTTTCATACAAGGTTAGATTTAACCGTTGATACAGATTAGAGTGAGTTTTCCCATTCCAAGCCTATGAGGGCTTCTCTCCCCTCCCCTCGGCCAGGTTCTTCCACTCTCTTTGCAGAGAAGAGCATGAACCCCGCTCCAACAGAGCGGCCGAGGAGGCCTCCCCGGGGGCAAGGGTTTGAGGAAGCCCCGCCCTGGAGGCGGGTACACGGTGGGCGTGGCCTCACGCAGACTCAGAGGATCTGGGCCAGACCGCCGCAGAGCCGTAAAGAGCTCGTAAAGAGCCGTAAAGAGCAGAGTCGTGAAGAGGCAAGGCGCGGAAGCGTTGCTTTACGACAATTGGGGGCTCTTGCTTGGCCGGCGTGCGCTGCTTGCAGCTTCTCGGTTTCACACGTGTGCCGCTGTTGGTGTTCCCGTCCCTAATTCATTCCACTTGGCGTGGACTAGCTCCATTGAAGGACAGAGTGCCAGCGGAGGCTAGGGGTCGTGAGCTGATGGATTTTGCTGCTGAGAATGAAGGGACGTCGGGAGGCGGTCTCCAAAGGGTAGCTGAGAAGGCGCGGCGAAGTCCGGAGTTGGGGAGGGAGGAGGCCAGCGGTGGAGAGGCGAGGGATGGACTGATAGGAATGGGGAAGACAGGGGATGGAGAGGAGGGAAGTGGACAAAGGGCAGAGGACATGCGTGTGGACCTAACAGCTGTGAAGCAAGAAGTTATGGACTGGTCGGAAGTGGAAGAAGGTATGTTGGATGGCCAGTGGATAAAGCAGGAGGTGGAGGATGGGCCTGAGGTAAAGGAGGAGAAATCAGTCACATTGGAGGTGAAGCAGGAGATGGATAGTAGTTTGGTGGTAAAAGAAGAGAAGGCAGATGAACCAGAGGTAAAGGAAGAGAAAGTGAAGGTGAAGGAAGAGGTAATGGACTGGCTGGAAGTGAAGGAAGAGAAGAAGGGTATCTTGGAGATAAAACAGGAGGAGGCATTTGTTGTTCGGAACATAAAAGAGGAAATGATGGACGAAGTGTGTGTAAAAGAAGAGAAGTATTTCCCGAAGAAGGAAGTGATGGATGATACAAACGTGAAAGAAGAGCCTCAGGTGAATCCCCCAGTGGGCTCCAAGCGGAAACTGGCCATGTCAAGGTAGGGCAGGGAGAGCTCCATTGGGGGAATAAAGCTGTGGAGTCCTCTGTTGTTCAGATTGAAGGAAACTACACCACCAGCAGGGTGTGGAATAATGAAAAATAAGTGAAAGTTTGGGTCCCTTGATCCTGAGTGGTGGGAGGGCAGGAGGGGGAATTGGGAAGCGAGGTCTTCCCTGCAAAGAGAGTCAGATGACAACAAATGAGTGAAAATATGTGAGGTTGGTAGTGCCCAATGGCAGGTAAGGATGTGAAAATCTGGGGACCAGAAAACCCTTGGACCAGGTTCTGGCTTGACTTAATATGCTCTTGAGTTGATAGTCCTTTGAGAGAGGATAGAGATGAAAAAGTCTAATAAAACCAGCAACAACAAAGTGGATTAAGTTAAAATTAGACAAAAATACACTTGAACTCACCCAATTGTCTAGTTTCTTTATGAGTACTCTGAATGTTTGTCTCTTTTGATTGTTTTCCTCATGGTGTGTGATTACGTGACAGCATAGTTGAAAAAAACAGTGGTCAGATTCTTGGGACTATTACTGTCTAGAGCACAAGGACCAAACAGAAGTGGCTGTAGTTTGGTTGTCAGTATCCCAAGATCCTGGAAGAGCAGTTAAGACAGATATTGGATAATAGCATCTCTAGATTATTTTGATGCCCATTCTAGGTTGGGTGTAGAGTTGAGGAAAAAGATTCACTGCTACTCTCTAAATTTGACTGGGTCTTATGTTCTTTTTCTGGTCTGTGTGTGTTTAAGATATCTAAACATAGCTCCTGTTAAAGTGAGATGATCTTTTAAAATTTAATACGTGTTTTCTTGAATTACATATCACTAACAACATTGTAAATGTGGTTGTCGTTTGGAGGTGGTTTCGTAGAGGAGAATTTTCTGGCGATGTGTGACAGCAGTCAAGTTATTTCATCACTTCCTGCATGTGCTTTATTCACCGTGACTACATATCTGTAAATTGATCATGATGAGTAATTGACTCAGCAGTAAAAGTTTATAAATAAATAAATAGAGTTAATATTTGATAATTTATTAAGTTTCATATGGGCTTTTGTAGATGTGAAACTTGTGGTACAGAAGAAGCAAAGTACAGATGTCCACGTTGTCTGCGATACTCCTGCAGGTATGTGTAATTTCCTACCTTATTACTTCTGTCTGTACCCTTCTTCCCTCAGTATAAAAGTACCTCTTCTTTGTCTCTTCAGTTTGTCCTGTGTAAAGAAACACAAAGCAGAAATGACATGCAATGGAGTTCGAGATAAAACTGCATATGTTTCAATACAACAGTTTACTGAAATGAATCTTCTAAGTGGTAAGCCATCCTATGCATAGTAGGTTGATACTTCCTGGCCATTTGCATATGTCATTTATTTATTTTTCTATTTTGAAATTTTTAGATTATCGATTTTTGGAAGATGTAGCAAGGACAGCTGACCATATTTCTAGAGATGCTTTCTTGAAAAGACCAATGAGCAATAAACATGTAAGTATTTCTTTTCATCCCTTCCAGTAAGAATTCCTTCTAATCAATTAGATTTACTTTTTCACTCGACAGATGTTTTAAGTGGCCACCATGATCTGGGGCTGTTCCAGTTGCTAAGGATACAGCCGTAACCAAAAAAAAGTCGTTCCCCTCATGGAGCTTGTATTGTAGGAGGAGAGCCAGGAGATAAGTAGAGGAACAAATATAATTTCAGACAGAGTTAAGTGCACGTGGAAAATAAAGATGGCACAGGAGATTAAAGAAAATGAAAATGATGTTTGTTGTGGGGAGGTTGTGAGGGTACTATTTTCAGTACAGTGGTGAGGAGAAGCTTCTCTGAGAGATGACGTTTAAGCATCTATCTGAATGATGAGCAACAGGCAGTCCTGTGAACATTTGGAGGAAGGCTATTCCAGCTAGAGACAAAAGCAAAAGTAAAGACTGCATCAGGAGCAAGGTTGGTGTGTTTGAGAGATTAAAAGAGAGGCAAGGTGACAAGGATAGTTGAGTGAAGAGGAGAACGTTGAACATGAAGTTAGAGGAACTGGTGAGGGCCCCTAATGTATTCTAAGTGAAAATGGGAGCCATGGCACAGGTTTGAGCATGTTTGCTTTTTGAAAGTTTGAACATGAATGTGAGATGGAACACTATATAGCTTTTAAAAAATAATTATGGGAGAATAGCTTCATAACTTCAAGGTAGGGAAGGATTTCTTTACAAAAACATAAAAATACTAACTATAAAAGAAATATATGATAAATTTGACTACATTAAAATTAAGAACATCTGTTCACCAAAAGACACTAGAGTGAAAAAACAAGCCACAGAATAGAAGGTATTTATAACACATATAGTTCCCCCTTCCCCACCTGGGAATTTTAATTGGGGTTGCATTTATTGTATAGAGTAACTTGGGTCATTGGACTTGTTTACAGCAATGAATCTTTAAAGCCTTGACTGTGTTGTATCTCTGCCTTTATTTGGGTCCTTTAATATCTCTCTATAATTTTCTCAGTGGAGGTCTCGCACATTTTTTGTTAGATTTATTCTTGGGCACTTTGTTTTTTCATGCTATTTTCAGTAGCATTTTAAAAAAAATTTTTATTATCTCTTTTCTAGTATTTAGGAATGAGATTTTTTTGTTGTTTATTTTATAGTGAGCATTATTTTACAGTGAGAATTAAAGTCTATCCCAGCACCTTATCTATAGATTCTTTGAAATTTTCTTTATAAACAATTCATCACAATTTATTTCTGTCTTTCTATCCTTATCTTTTTAATCTCTTTTTATTGCCTTTTGGAATAGCTGGGACTTCCAGTTCAACATCAGATACTAGTGGTGATAGTAGATGTTTATGTTGTAAGTCCTATCTTAAACCAAGTCCACCCCTAGGTTTGATGATTTGCTGGAAGAGTTCACAGGACTCAACATACACTTGTACTCATGGCTAAGATTTATTACAGTGGAAGGATACAGAGCAAAATTAGTAAAAGGAGAAAGCATTCCAGGCAAAGTCTGGAGGAATCCAGTCGCAAGCTTCCCAGAGTCCTCTCCCATTGAGTCACACAGTACACTGTTAATTCCTCTGGTAATGAGTTGTGATTACATGTGTGAAGTACTGTCTATCAGGGAAGCTCATTAGAAACTCACTGCCCCGGGTTTTTATTGGGAGCTGGTTGAAGAAGCACCCTCTGCCTAGCATGTGCCAAATTCCAGACTCCCAGAAGGAAAGCGGATAAAACCACATGTGTATACAAACAATTGAGACACACTGAATCACTCTTATCATTTTAGGAAATGTTTTATGTCAGTGCAGGGAACCGTTTACCAGTCAGTCAAATTCCCTGACACCAGCCAATGGCCAGCCTTGCAAGCAGAACCTTCAAAAGATAACAGTCTCAGGCCTGCTTTGTTAACTCTTCTGTACATCTTTGTTTTGTAACTTCTGATCATACAGGAAAAATTTTCAAGATTGTACCATGATGTTTGCTCTTAAATTTTTGGTAGATATAATTTGATGTCTAGATTAGGGAAGTTCTATTCCTAGTTTGGTAATAGATTTCATTATGAATGGTGGTTATATTTTATCAAATGCTTTTTCTGTGTTTGTTTCATTTTTGTTCTTTTAATCTATAATATTCTAATAATAAGAATATAAATAATCTTTTAATTGGTTTTCTACTTTAAGCTAAACTTGCATGGTGTATTTTCATACTTTGCAGAATTCACATTTTATGTGTGTCCACATCATCATTTCATTTTGTATTCTGTTCATGAATGAAATTGACCTCTAATTTTCCTTTTTCATATTCTTCTCAGGTTTCCTTGTCAATATTATTCTAGTTTCATAAAATTATTTGGGAACGTTCCCATTTTGTTCTTGGATGCATTGACTAATATCAGAATTATTTCTTCCTTAGAGTTTGGTAAAATTTATTAATGAACTGATATGGGCTTAGAGTTTAGGCCGCTGAGGTATATTCTTTACTACTTGTGGGACTGTTCAGGTTTTCTGTGTCTTCTTAAGTCGTCGTTAGTAGATTACATTTTTCTAAGAATTTGTTCATTTGACATAAGTTTTCAAATTTATTGCCATAAAGTTCTTCATAACATTCTCCTTTATATGTTTGTAAGAGTTGTAGTAATTTCATTTGTGATATTGTTTTCTTGTGTCTTCTTTTTTTTCTAGATAATTGCTATTATGTGTTGCTTTTCTATTTTGTTAGTGTCCTTCTGACTCTTGTTATATCCTTTTTAATTTTTAGCTTAATTGCATTGTGATCAGAGAACATTTTCTTTCTGAGTTTTTTCCTTTAAAATATGTTAAGACTTGTGTTTATGGCCCTGCATATAGTCAAGTTTTCTGTTTGCTTGGGGGAAAAAATGTATTCTGCAGTTGCTGAATATAGTATTGTATATATCCCTTTTAGGTCAGTTTTTTAATTATGTCATTCAAATTATTTATAACATTATTGATTTTTTTTGTCTGTGTGTTCCATCAGAGGTATGGTAACGAGAGAGGTATGTTAACGTTTCCCAGTAGGTAAAATTGAAAGGATTTGTATGTTTCCCCCTGTGGTTCAGTTAGCTTTACTTTATGTACTTTAAGGCTAAATAATTCAACGCATACCTCAGGAAATATTGCTTCTTGGTATTTTAACCTTTGGTGTTATGTGGTGACCCTTTTTATCCTTTTTTTTGTTTACTTTGTCTAATATTGATCAAACTATACCAGTCCTTTGCTTGGTATTTGCATGGTGTATTTTTTTCTACTTTTCCTTTATGCCTTTCTGTTACTTTATGTTTTGGATATGTCTTTTCTAAGTACCATATAGTAGGGTTCTAGTTTGACTCCAGTCTGATAATCTGTAACTTTTAACTAAATCATTAAGTTCACGTACATTTCAATAAAATTACCTATATATTTGACTTTAAACATGTCACTTTATTTGTGCTATTTGTCCCATTTGTTTTGTTTTTTCTTTTTGTCTTTTGGACTGATATTTTTTTTTTATCATTTGAATTTTTCTACCAGTTTAGAAGTTATAAACCCTTTTTCTGTCCTTTCATTGGTTAGACTAGATGTCACACATGCATACTTAATTTACCAGTATCTAAAGTTAATCGATACCTTACCCCTGTACCTAGACAATGCAGGGACTTTAGAGTAGGAGTTTTTCTGTAAAGGGCCGGATAGTAAATATTTTTTTCCAGGCCATATGCTTTCTGTCACAACTATTCAATTCTGCCATTGTAGCAAGAAAGCAGCCATAAAAAGTACATAAACCAATGGATGGGGCTGTATTCCAACAAAATTTATTTATGAAAATAGGTAGAAGGCAGGATTTGGCCCTAGTTTACCAGCAGTTACCTTAGAACACTTAAATTCCCTTTAACTTTCTACTGATTATTCTTATTGTTTTCATGTATTTAAATTGTCATTTTTAAATCTCCATGCAATAATTACTGTTTTATCCAGTCAGTGTTTATTTTGGTTTATCTTCATATTTCCCACTTTCTTTGCTCTTTAATTCCTTCCATCATCTTAGACCTTCCATCTGAGAGATCACTTTCTTTCTGCCCCAAGTACATCCTTTAGAATATCCTTTAGGGAGGGTTTGCTGGTTTCCAACTCTTAGATTACTCTATTGGTTTTTGTTTGAATTTTTATTTCATCCTCACTCTTAAATGATTTTCCTCTATAGAATTCTGGGTTCAAAATTATTGTTCCGTTATCTTATGGCTTCCATTGTTATTGTTGTAAAGTCATCATCTTTTTTTTTTTTTTTTCAGTGAGGAAGACTGACTCTGAGCTAACATCTGTTGCCAATCTTCTTCTTTTTGCTTGAGGAAGATTGTCACTGAGCTAACATCTGTGCCAGTCTTCCTCTGTTTTGTATGTGGACACTGCCACAGCATGGCTTGATGAGCAATGTGTATGTCTGTGCCCGGGATCTGAACCTGCAAACTCCAGGCTGCCAAAGTGGAGTGCACAAACTTAACCATTATGCCACTGGGCTGGCCCCAAGTCATCTGTCATTGTTAAACTGACTTTGAAATCTTTTTTCTTTGGCTGAATTCTTTTTGTATTTCTGCATTTTTATTTTTTGAGGAAGATTATCCCTAAGCTACCATCTGCTGCCAATCCTCCTCTTTTTGCTGAGGAAGACTGGCCCTGAGCTAACATCCATGCCCATCTTCCTCTACTTTACATGTGGGATGCCTACCACAGCATGGCTTGCCAAGTGGTGCCATGTCCGCACCTGAACCAGTGAACCCTGGGCCGCCGAAGCGGAACTTGCACACTTAATTGCTGCGCCACCGGTTGGCCCCCCCTGCATTTTTACTATAATGGCAAAATGCAAATTTCTTTTTATTCATCTTAGTTGAGAAATGTTAGGTTTCTGTTAGAATTTGTGGAGTGTGTTTCATCAGTTCTGGGAAATTATCAGTTGATTACTATGTAAAATGTTATTTCTGCCGTATTCTTTGTCTCTTCTCCTTCTAAAATGACCATTAAATGTGGCTTAGGCCTTTTCCCTACATCTTACCTATCCTTTAACCTTTCTTCTGAATTTTTCATCTTTTTATCTCTATAATGCATTCTGAAAATTTCTGGTTTGTTTCATTCTTTTAAAAACCTGCTGAGACACTTTCTATTGTTTCTTTTCACAGTATTTTCAAGCTTTCTTTTATTCCTTTGAATTTTGCAGAGTTCTATAATCTGTGTATGATTATTTCCATGTCTGAAAATATGGGGAGCTTTCAGCTACCTTTTTTTTTCTCTTGGTTCCTGCTCACTGAGCCTTGTTTTCTTGTATTGTTTATGCTTATTTTTTTTATCAAGTACTGCTTTTTTCCCTTAAAAAATTATTTGTGAGAATTTTTTGAAGACCAGGACAAGCGGACGTTCTTTTATTCTACCAGGTACCTGGGAACTTTGCAAATCTGCACCTATCTTAAACCAAGTTAAAGCTGTGTGATTCTCTTGACCACACAAGCAAGGCAAATCACTTCAAATCTGAGCAAGGGCTGGCCCATGGCCACAACTTCTAATGGATTTTTTTTCCTTTTTTTCTTTTTTCCTGTTCTAGTCACACTAATACAAATTTCCCAGCATGCTCTGGAGGTGGAGTTTATTTCTGGTTCATTCTTATGCTGAGGTTGTATTACTGTGCGACTCAGCTTCATTTGCAGAAGCTTCCTAGAAGATTGCTGGGTCTTGACGCTGACCCACTTGCTGAGGAAGCTGTTGAAAGGGGCACTCAGTATTTGCCAGAATTAGCAAAAGTGGCTTCATTGCTTTGCTTAGCTGTCTGAGTTTTCACTTTTCATTAAATATTGTCCTGTATTTTCCAACCTGTTTCTGTCAGTTCTTCAGTGCTTTTAAGGTGATTTTTAAATGTATTTTATATTTTATTATGTGTATATATTTCCCCCATTATCTGGCATCCTTAGATGTTTTCAGGGGAAGAGTTGGTCCCTGTAATCAATGCCATTACTGAAACCAAAGTTTCGTAAGTTAAAAATTGCATGTACTTTCTTAAATCATTTTCCCGCTTAGCCAGTAATAGCTGGCCTTTCTTTTCCCTTGGCTTATGACTTGATTGTCTAACTCTTTGCATTGCAAATCCTAGATCCCCATTCACTTAACCATCAACTTGCATTTATACTATGCCATTTCTTTGAGTGATCTTTCTCCTTTCTTCATGGTATTATGTCCTTCGCTGTTCTCTGGAATTGACTAGCTCAGCTCAACCAGCCCCGGTGGTCAGTGGAGTAACACACATCTCATATCCCATTTTGTACAGCCTGCAGTAGTGGCTGTTTTAGGTTAGGCCTTGTACTAGGCAGTGCCATGGTTCCTCCCCTGAGTGAGCTAACTGCCTAGTAATAAAATCAGGCATATATACAGCCAACTATGTTATACAAACATCAGTAAAAGAGAAAGAACTGTATAGGTAGCCACTATGATTGCTAAGTGGTCTGTATTTTTGAAATCCCCATGAAATCCTTTTGGCCTCTAGAGCATATGGTTAAAAACACCAGCTGGAATGAGACAGACCTGGGTTTGAATACAAGCCCGGCCTCTCAGAAATAGCTGTATAATATTGGCATCTCCTTAATTCTCATTGCTAAAATGGGGATGATAATAGTACCTGTCTCATAGTATTGTGAGGGTTAAATGAGATATTGCTGCTTAGCACAGTTTGTGAAACATAGTACTCAGTAAATCTTGACTTTTATATTTTGAACATTGTGTTATTAACTTTTGAAATTTAAGGCATTTTAAAATTAATTTGTCTATTTGTTTTTGGCTATTAGATGTACTTTATGAAAAATCGTGCCAGAAAGCAAGGTATTAACTTAAAACTTCTACCCAATGGATTCACCAAGAGGAAAGAAAATTCAACGTTTTTTGATAAGAAGTAAGTTTCTAACTTCTTTCTGATTTGGTCAGGAACGTCTTTTAAGGTTTGCTTTGCTGTAGAGCATTGCTACCCAGAGTGTGATCTGTAAGCTGTATGTTATTGGGCGATGACAAGATAACTGCACAAATTGAAAATAAGCATTTAGAAACTTATGCTAATTTTATGTCATGTGACTCTAATAAAAATTTGGGCTTGGAGTGTGTGTGTATGTGTTTGTATGTGTGTATGTGTCTGTATCTCTGAGACCCAAGATACATGGCAGTATTTCAGAGGCTTTAGGGACAGAGCAGTGAGTCAGAGCAGGCCCTCTGCACAGTTGTAACCAGAGCGTCTTGGCTTTTATAATCCCTTCTACTTTAGGATTCCAAATAAAATTTTATTTGTAAACCAGCTATGGGGAGGAAGGGGACTTTGAAAACATTCACTCTGTAGTGAATCTGTTGAGTACAGATAATACAACACACATTAGTTTGCTGCTTTCTGAAAGTGCTGGATTAAAAAGGCCCCATTAGTACAGAGGAGAACAGGATCCCAAAGAACTGTAAGCGGCCCACTAAATTATTGGATAATACCTTTCAAAAATCAGGATTCTGGATTTAGAATCAAAAAACCTGAGTGAGTCCCTCCCTCGTCAGCCGCTTAGTAACTGTGAGGCCTTGAGTAGAGCAGTTCCTTTCTCTGGGCCTCATCTGTTTGATGTGGGAGTTGTACGAGGTAAACTCTTAGGTTCCCTTCCAATTTTACCGCTCCATAAATTGAAAAGAAAGAACCATCGGAACTGTCATTATTCTGATGAACCTTCCACCTTTTCAAAAGATGTTATATTGTTAGAAGGAGATGTTTTCCATTTATTTTATGTATGTTTCAAGACATAAATACTTGTAAAAGTGGTTTTCCTTTTTCCTGGTTGGCTTCCAGAAGTAAAGTAATGCCTTGTGTTTATCAAATATGAGATGGTTCCTTGGTGCATTTTGAAGCTGAAATATTTAGAAATTGACATAATGCATTTGAAATGTAAGGTAACTGGCTTTTCCCTTCTCAAATATAAAATGTGTTTCTGTTTTATGAGGGAAACCATTCAGCACGATTGCCATCAGATTTTATTTCTCAGTACTAAAAAGCAGATATCCTCAAATGTAAAATTTGGGGGTCTCTAGATACATGAATATATGTGGGAAGTTTTTTGGAAGAATATTGCATTCAGTATATTTTCTGGGTTTAGAACCCAAATTTATACTCTGTTATTTTGGAACACTTCAGATCTCTGAAATGGCAAATTGGACTCTTCTTGCATGATGCGTTTTGCTCATGAATTTGCAATGATTTGGGGTTGGTTTTCATACATTTTTAGTAAGTTTTCCCCTGGGTAGATTAGCGACATAGTATGCGATAGGCTTTAGAATTAATTTCTTAGCTTCTTGCACATCTGTAAAATGGAGCTGATGAGAGCTACCATGTAAAATTGCGACCTTTGGTGTATTAATTTACCTAGACACCAACTGGAGTGTAGGAAGGAATCAGTATATGGTAGCAATTGTCAAAATAATACATCCTCATATAAAAAAGTTTACAGGAAAAATAGCTCCTGTAATTCTACTATGTAGAGTTGACTAGTGAGAACATTTCATGTTTCCTTCTCATCCTGTTTTCTTCTTTTTTCAATTTATTAAGTAAAACACAATATTAAATACTTACATAAAAGTATAAAAAGTTACATGACTCTCCTCAAGTTAAACATTAATTTTTTATGAATAAAGGCACACTTTTCTCTGCAGCTAGTTCTTTTCCGTTTAACAATATATTATGGAACTCTTTATTTGTTGATGCAAATCTGCCTCATTTTTAAGTAGTGTATTCCAACTATGACTATTATATCCTAATTTATTTAATTGTTCCCATATTCAGGAACATTTAGCTTATTTCTAGTTTTTACTTATTACAAATAATTCTGTAATAAACTTCCTTGAACAGATTGTTTTGTGTGCTTATGTGACTTTTCTGTAGGTTCAATTCCTAGAAAGCAAAATAGCTGGGTCAGAGACTACATGCATTTAGACTTTCTAGAGAAACTCCAAATTGTCCTCCCAACAAAGTACCACTTTGTACCTTCATCAAAAAAGTATGAGTGCCTATTTTACTTATACCTGCACTTTAATTGAATATTATTAAACTTTTTTTGCATATCTGATTATTAGAGAGGCTGAGCTCTTGAATTTGTTTAAGATGTGCGTGTTCATATCTCACCTTGGTCTGTTACATACATTGTGAATATTTTCACCAGTATGTTTATCCTTTAGTTTTGCCTTCCACTTATTGTTGATGCACTTTAAATACTTGTTAAAAAAAATCTGTATAACCTAGAGATAGTAAAATGGAGTGGTTAAGAACTCAAACTGGAGGCTAGCCCAGTGGCACAGCGGTTAAGTTCACACATTCCACTTCAGCGGTCTGGGGTTCACTGGTTCAGATCCCGGCTTCAGACCTACACACCGCTTATTAGCCATGCTGTGGCAGGCATCCCACATATAAAATACAGGAAGATAGGCATGGATGTTAGCTCAGGGCCAATCTTCCTCAGCAAAAAGAGGAAAATTGGCGATGGATGTTAGCTCAGGACTAACCTTCCTCAAAAAAACAAGAGCACAAACTAGAGCCAGGCTGCCTGGGTTTAAATTTCTTATCAGCTAGCTATATGATCTTAAGCTAAACCACCTAATTTCTCTTTGCTTCAGTTTCCTCATCTATAAAGTGGGACTATTAATAAACAAAGGTTAAACTAGTTTTCAATTCTATTTGTAGTATATGAGAATATCTATTTAAACATCTCACTAGCACTGAGTTGTCTCTTTTTTAAAAAAAAATTGTTGCTAATTTGAAAGGTTGAAATGATACTTGGTTTTAATTTGCTTTTATTCAATTGCTGCTGAGATATGGAATATTCATTCTGTGTTCCAGAGTGAGATCTTAAAATTCAATGTAAAGTTTGACTTGATCTAATTTGTTCTGATAAGATGATCTTTCATTCATAGAACCACCTGGGAGTCAGTTCAGTGAAAAAATAATTCAGATCTTTGTAAACTGAATTTTTCCATTTGTTCATTGTTAAATTACCCGTGATTATTTTTAAGTGGAAAGTAGTTTTGCCATTAACTGAATTTAAAATGTCTATATTCAGGTGTTGGATGAATAATAAAGCATTAAGATGAATTCCCAGCTAGTTGAAAGCCCTACTTAAAGAATGTTGCTGGTTAGATCATAGATCGTCAACTTGGACATCTCTTTAGTGTATTATCCCAATATTTTGTTCATTCTTGTTCAGCATTTTCATCAGTGATTTAGATCTTGATTTCTCAACTTGGCACTGTTGATGTTTTGAGCCAAAGAATTCTTTGTTGTGGAAGGCTGCACTTGTGCATTTTAGGATGTTTAGCAGCATCCCTGGCTTCTACCCACTAGATGTTGGTAGCAGAAACACACAGGCACAACAAAAACATGACAGCAAAAAATGTCTCCAGCCATTGCCTGATGTCTCCTGGAGTAGGGGCACGGGAGAAGCCAAATCACCCTTATTTGAGAACCACTGACTTAGATTAATACGGAAGACATTCTTAGTGAATGTAATATATGGCAGAATCAGGATTGCAGAAAATTTTGCTTGCTAAAAAGGTGATGTAGAAGTAACAAGATGAATATATAAGGTCCTGTACTTCACTTTTAGGGAAAGAAAATGAAAAAAGACACTTAGAAGTACCTTCTTCAGCATACCTGTGTTTTCTCAGCCATTTGTATGAAAATGACCAAGGTTTTAGATGATGTTATTAGTTATTTAGCTGTAGTGTTATTTACTAAAAAGAGGGAAGAAGGGGATACTAAATCTTTTCAAAGAATTATTTTCAACTCCTATGCATCCAATATTCTGTTTTTAAGAGACTTGTTTTCAGTGCTTTTTTCAGTTTAGGGCTTTGACTCAGATAAACTTGAATTTGAATATTGCCTCTGCTATATGGTACCCGTTAGGTGATCTTGGGCAAGATCCAATTTAATGGATTGTTGAGAGGATTAAATGAAATGGTACTCAATGACAATTAGATGTCTACATTCTCTTATCTGAAATCCTTGGTGATATGGTACATTTACTATAGTATATTCATCCCTAGTAGGACCGGGGCACTGTTGCATAATCAGACACCACCGTTTCTACAGTGAAACCTACAAATGTTCACATTATAATGGGTAAATAATGACTGTAAATGGGTTCAGTCAGGCTTTGCTGCTGAAGGAGTTAGGAAGAAGCTTTGAGTTTCAGAGATTTGGGGATTTTGAAATTGTTGATATGAGACTTTGGTCCTATACTAAGGTTATTATTACTCCCTAGGTACTAAATTGAACTTTTGTTTGTTTAAGGAGATTAGGCTACAGTATAGTAAAAAACTCAAATTGAAGTTGTTTAAAATTAAATGTTCCAACAGTAACTTTTGAGCAATCTGAGTGAAGAATTCTTTGTGGTGTTTTTGTAACTTTTCTATGAAGTCTGGAATTATTTCAAAATAAAAAGTTTACAGAAAATTTAAATACCCCCATACAAAGTGTGACTCATGTGCCGTTGTGCCTGAATTACCTCTGTAGAATTACCAGCAGGCTATGTAGCAGCAGGTGCAATAGGCACCTTAGACGCATAGGTTCATTCTAACCTAGGCATCCTTTATGGCAGGAGTTTTTGACCGGTGTGACTATGAATTTCCTAAAATCATATGCAAAATTATGTAATGGTTAGTTTTTCTAAGAATAGGAACTGTAATTTTCAATTTATAGTCGAAGTGAGGTGTAATCCTAACAAGTCTGTGAGATCAAATCAAATATGTATTTGATAGCAATGAATTTTAGAGAACTGGTGAGTTTGCAGGAATGTTGTAATGGATAGCTTTAAGGAACAAAGAAAACTTAAGGGATGCTTATATTAAGAATAACTTGAGCCAAAGCAAGATTGACATTCTCTGTTAAAAATAGAGGAGCTTGATAGGGGAATGTGTCCCAGTACAAGGCTCCCCTACTTACTTTGGAGCAGATCCCAAACTACTTCTTTAAAATAGTAACTCTTTCAGAGGTAACTGCTTTACCTCGTGTCTTTGTGGGGCATGTAACTTTATGTTCACTTTCGCCTGGTGCTAATCAAAAACTATTGAAAGAAATATGGAAGATCTATGTGGAGAAAACTGAAACTCCACCAAATGACTTAAAAGATTTGAATAAATGGAAAAAAGTACCTTGTTCTTAGGAGACTAAATATTATAACACTTATTTCTTAAATGAATGATCTTTAAATGTGATGTTATCCTAATCAAAATACTAATGGGATTTTGTTTATTTTTAATTTGAGATTTTTTTTTTGAAAAGGAAAGAGTTAGTGATAAAATGACTGAAGTGCATTTTGAAGAATAGACATGGGAGAAGCACCAGGAAGAACCTGAAAAAGAAGAGTAATGAGGCTGGACTCATTAAAATTTATGAAATTCTAGTAAAGTTTTATGGTGTGGACATAGAAATCTGCAGTTAGATTATAGAAAATAGGCACAAGGATATTTGGTACTCTATGATCAAGATAGTGTTTCAAATTAATACCAGTAATTACTTATTCAGTAAATGAGGTTGAGACAGCCTGCCATTTGGTAAGGAAAAAGCTGGGTCTAACTAAATTTATGTAAAGTTGTAAAAAAATCGTGTGGCAAAAAAAGACCATAATAAAGTCAAAAGACTGACTAAAAAATGCTTAACATGTATAGCAAAGAATGCTTATGCATTAATAAGAAAAAAGACTAGCAACCAATTAGGAAAAGGGGAAAAGGATAGGAATAGTCATAGAAAGATATGTATGTACGTGTATCATAGAAATATATTTATACATAGATAATATACGGCTGATAAACATATATTAATGATATCTAATTTAATGAAGGTATGGGTTAGGCAGGCTATTTTCCTCTTTTACTGTTCTTGAAAGTGTAAACTAGTAGTCATTTTAGAAGACAATTTGGTAGTATTTCTCAAAAATATTATACATGCCTACTCAAGGAATTTAGCCTACACATATGTTAGTACAGTTCACAGAGATGTATGTAGACGTATATCTATTGCAGCATTATTTTTAATCGTTTGAACACTGGCAACAGCGTCAGATATCTATGAGCATGGGACTGAGTTAAATTAATGATGGTACCTTCATGCAGTGGAATTCTACGCAAACATTAAACAAAACAGAATTACATGAAGAAGTATTGTCATGGAATGACATCTCTGATATGTTCGAGGTTAAACAGTTGTCTGAAAGATATGAAGCTGACTTTTCCTATTGATGTAAGGCATGCATGCAATGAAATGCACACATCTTAAGTGTACATTTGTTGAGTTTTGACAAATGTACACACCTGCATAACCCAGTCTTTGTGAATGTATAGAACATTACTGTCACCCCAAAAAAGGCTTTTTCAAGTTAGCGCCTGTCTTCCCCAGAGACAACTTGCTCTAACTTTTGCCCTTGAAGATGATTTTTGCCTGTTTTAAAATTTCACGTATAATAGAATCCTATAGCTCACTCTTGCTTTTGAGTGATAGTTTAGCTGACTATGTCATATTTTCAGGTGACATTTATTTTAGTGCGTCAGTTCACTTCTTTATTCCACTGCCTTCTGACTTCTTTTGCCGCTGTTGAGAAAACTGTTGTTTTATATCTATCATTTGCTTTTAAATTCTTCACTTTTGTCTTTGGAGTTCTGCAGTTCCACTATGATATGTGTTTTCATATGATTTCTTTTTATTTATCTTCCTTGGGAGTTGTGCTTTCTGAATATGACAGTTCTGGAAAATTTTAATGTATTATCTTAACTCATATTTCTGTGTGTCTCTTTGCTGCATTCTGGATAATTTATTCAGCTGTAGATGGATGCTAGTCACTTTCTCCCCTCAGTCGTGTCTAATTAATCTGATCTTTAGCCTGCACTGAATATTTTTTTGTTTGTTTCAGTTATGTTTTTCATTTCTAGAAATTCTATTTCTTTCCCAAATCTATCTGGTCTTTTAGATAGAATTATATTCCTTTCTAATGTTTTAAACCCTCTTTTGTTCAAGAATTTAGGACATGTATTATCTGTGTAGATAATTCCAGTATCCGAAGTTCTTGGAAGTCTGTTCCTGCTGTCTGCTGTTCCTGCTGACTCCTGATTATGGTGGCTTGTTTCCTTGTTTTTTTCTTCAAATGTAATTGTGAACTCAAGTTCATGTAGAAGGGGTGTGCATTTGCTTATGCCAGATACTCTCTGGCACCAATCCAGGACCTTCTTTAATTTCTTAGTCTGAAGTTGCTCAGACTATACTAATAGTAATAATTTGAACCTCAAACCCATTTGAGGAAGCTATACTTATGCATTCTCAGTTGAAACCTTTCCCCCCAGCCCCTCAGCCTTTTTCTCTCCCTAAAGCCTATGCTGAGGTGACAAGTTTTCTCGTCTCCCTTTGCCAGTGGATTTTTCTGGTTCGCCTTTTCACTGGTTTTATGCAGTGATCTCAGTTTGAGGTCTCCAGCTTATGTGGACCCAAGATCTTCTCTCATGTCACACTGGCTGTTGAAACACAAGCCTCTTGGTTACCATAATTGGCAAAGGCCTCCAGAGCAGTGTAACTTTTCACCATTCCACTGGGGTTTGTAGTTCCTGCTTCCTTTTGGCCCCTGAAGCTTTTTCTTACTCCCTGATTACCTCAGTATGTTTGTTATATTTCTCCAGGACTTCTTAATGTATGCTATTGAGAGGGTTTTCAGATTATCTTCTCTACCATGGTGCCCAAATTGTGTAAAATAAGCACTCGCCCCAGTCCAAGCGTAAGATCTGTAGCGGAAAAGAGGTGGATCAGGAAGGCATGATAATTACTTGTTCACATAGCAATTCTGCTTCTAGGAATTTATCTGATAGATATAACCATACATGTGGAAAATGAAATATGTACAAGGACAGTCAGTGCAACTTTGTAATATCAAAAGAGTAGTATGACTCTAGATATTCATTGATAGTGAACTCCTTAAATAAATTGTTGTATGCCTTTACAATGGGAAAAGGATGAAGCAGTTCTAAATGTATTAATAGGGAATGTTTGCCAGAAATATCAAGTAAGTAAAGATAGATGCAGAACCATGTTTACCGTATGCTACCATTGTGTGGAAAATAAAGTTTATATACATATATGCTTATATTATAAACTGGTAACACTGGTTATCTTAAGGAAATGAAATTGGGTGGAAAGGTACAGCGATGGGAATTATGTGCCCTTTTGTACCTTTTTGAATTTTAGACCATGTGCATGTAATGCTTACTTTAAGAATGAATAAGTGAATTTTTTAAAGTAATAATTTAAAAAGACATGATAGATGTGGGCAGGACTTATGCATTTTGAGTGGTAAATATAACCTTTGAAAAGTATTCTGATGCTATCATATAAAATCCCATGTTTTTATCTGGGGCTACTGGTCTTTTTTAGTTGTGTTTTAATGTTTTGCTGCAGGAAGCCATGCATATCAAACTGGGAGACTGTATTGGTTGTGCCTGGATAACGTGTCTCATTTGGCCACATAAGTCCCTTATTTTATTTTCCTGGCTGTTTGAGTCTGAGGATTTGGCAGTGAGGTAGAGAATGCATTTTAACTTGTCAATTGGAAAGAAAAATCGGACTGAGAGACCCCTTTCCACTAGTATCTTTAGCTTAACTCCAGGCTTAGATTCTTACCATTCCTTTACCACTGTCAGCTTAGAACTGAGTTTTTTTAACTGCCTTTTGGCCCAGGGCTCTTTAGCTGTCTGTCTGTGGGTCTCTCTTAGCCTTACCATATTAAGATGGTAGAAGTGTGCCCATTATTAAACAGTGTGAATTAATATTTGAGCTTCAGTCTTGTTTTAGAAGCTAGCCACTAGATGTCTCTCTTGTAAAGAAGTAAGCCTTTGCAGACTCAAATTACTTTTTGTTCCTTGGGTGAAATTACAGCATTCTAATTATATTTCAGTGATACACCCATCCACCTCTGTATTAATGTCATTCACACTTTTTTCCTTAAACAATTATGTAGTGATACACTTCTTCAAGGACAGTTTTGGTGTTTTGGGGCATGGTGTCTTCCTAAGTAGTAATGGTTTATCCTTTCTTTGTTGCAAACTAACTTTAGAAAAAGGCAAAGGAAAATGAAGTGATGGGTCCAACAGTTATGGTCATGAGGGGACAAGTGGATTTTTCAATGATTGTTGGAGGATTGCATAATAGGTGCTCAATACAAACTTGTTAAGTAGTTGAAAACGTTTAGCCCTACAGTTTCTCTGTCACGCCAGCTTTGATATGGTTTGATGGAAGAATTTCAGAGCAACAGCAGGGAGTTAGGAAAACTGTGTGAAAAAATAGAAGCCTCATAGTTCCCAATAAGGCATTTCCTTACTGGGTCCATGTAGACAGTGGTAAGGAAGTTCTTGTGACGTAGCATCACAGGGTGTACCTTTCCACAGCAGTGGTTAGCCAGCATTCATGGAAATGGAAAACCAAACTCAATCTTGATCATCTTGGGGTCCCCAAACTGGTTCACTTAGGGAAGTCCTTCCCCAGTCACCAAGTCTGCTCCTTCATGATGTGCCTCTGGAATGTGTCGCTTTCCGTTTCCTTCACTGCAGCATTTATCAGTGAATTCTCCCATGCAGGCCCATCTTGTCTCATCCTGGACTACTGGGGAACTTCTAAGTGCTTTCCTTACCTTCAGTGTCTCCTCACCTCAATCACTCTCATACACTGCTACCAGAAACATCTTTCTAAAACGTATTTTTACTATGCTGATCACCTGCTCAGAATCCTTTCATGCTTCTGGGCCCACAGGAGTTGTTAGCTCAGCGATACCATCACTGGCCATAGACGGAATTACCAGTAGGTGAAATTTGTCATCTCATCTCCTGGCCTTGCACTGTCTGAAGCTCACAAGTGTTGCATCCCATTCCATTGCCTAAAATTAACTCTCTTTCCTTATCCCCCCTATTTGAAATTGCTACCTTTCAGGTAGTTAGAAATATAATGTTTCAAGTATTTCTCACTAAGCAAAATAATCTGTCTTCCTCAGTGTATTTGTTTTTTAAAAGAGGACTTATAGTTAATAATTCTTGACTGTTTATCTTGTGTTAAACATGACACAATTTAATCTTGATATGTAAAGAAATTTTCTTGACAAGTTAGTTACCTCTGTGTGCCTGTTGCCTTATTTGTAAGATGGGGACAATGATGGTGCCAGTTTTGTGTATGTGGTTTTCAATCTAGAGTGCACGTCAGAATTAACTGGGACAATTTTAAAATGCAGATACCTGGGCCTGGACCAACAGAATTGCTAATTCGTTGGGCCTAGCGTAGAGCTTAGGCATCATTATTTTTAAAAGCATCAGATGAGGTTGTGCATGTGTGGTGGCAAAGGGTATATGGGAAATCTCTGTACCTTCCTCTTGATTTTGCTGTGAATCTAAAAATACTCTAAAAAAATTGTCCTTAATTAAAAAAAGAAGAAAGCACCAGATGATTCTGATGTTTACCTGTACCTGAAAACCTCTGACCTATATGCCAGTAAGTCACCAACCTTGTTCTCGAGTAGTTCAGTCAGTGGGGAGACAAGTCAGCAGACTCTTACAACGTGGTGTGGTTAATGCTCTGATAGAGTGCACATGAAGTGCTGTGGGAGCACAGAGGAGGGCCCACTGCCCCAGCCCTGGGGAAGTGTTGTTCACTGAGATCTGGGGACTGGAAAGACCTCCCAGAGAAGATAGAATTTGAACAAATTTTTGAAGGACAAGGAAGAGTTTTTAAGTCTAGGTTTTTAATAAGACAGAAGGGAAGAGTGATGTTGTAGTGAGAACTTCAGATGCAAAAAGATAGAGTAGCAAATTTAAGACAATGTAAGTAGTTTGGTGTGTCTAGAAACTGGGTTGGGAGTTGGTAAGTGGTACAGGATGAGGCTGGAGAGAGCCCCACTGGGGCTGGACCTTGCAGGACCTTATATACCATGCCAGGGAATTTAGATAGAGTCATACTTTGAGCATAAAATTTTCCTGTTCCTATGAAGGATCCATATTAAATACGGATATTCATATTCTGTCCTTACCTGCTTTCCTAATGTATTTAACTAAATGTACCCAGGCTGGTCACCATTCTTAATCCTAGAATGTCTTCTTTTCCGTATTTCCTCACCATCTGTGAAAGTACACATGGTAGCTCATCTTCTCTGTTATTTCTCCTTTGCCAGAGTTCCTATGGTACATATTTTCTCCACAGTTAACATGAAATAGATGCCAGCATTTAGTGCTGGTATTCAGTTTTTGGTATGTTTATGTCTGCTCTCCTTTCTGCATTGTAAATGTGTTTCTTAGTAGGGGCTTTACTGGCATTTGAACAGGACAATTTGTTGTTGTGTGGGACTTTGCTCTGTGTTACAGGAAGGTAGCAGTTCTGGTCCCTGCCCACTAAATGCCTGAAGTGCTCTCAGTCTTGAACAATGGCAACTGCCCAGCCGTTTCCAAGTGCCTCTATCCTCCAGGTTGCTACCTCTGCCAGTTGAGAACTACTTTATGGAGTGCTCAAGTATTTATCAATTATTTGAAGCAAAATGTACCTTTTCATTTCAGTCTTCACCTACTACATCCATTTTATTAATATACTGTCTACTAAAACCACACTACTGTTTCCTATGATTATCTTATAGTGGTGAAGCTAATTTTTTAAAGAGCAAAATATAGTATGTAACTGCAACTTTTCAGAGTATTTTCATAAGGATGTGAGACATGTAAAATTATGGTTTTCATTCTCTCCAATTCTGGTAATTTCAATCCATGCTAAGTAACTACACAGATCCTTTGAATTCACTCTTAAAAAATACTTATTATAGTACCAATTCTAAGAAAATTGATGGACTATTTTTATGTGGAATAGTTACATTTACTTTTGAACTTTAAATTTTGATCTTGAAATACATTTTAAAAGACAAAATGCCTGTGAGGAAGAATTATGTAGATATTTTATACATTTGTTTTTTCCTTGAAGGGTTTCAAAATCTGGTAGTTTTTTTCTTCTTTAAATTAAAATGAGATTTTATAAACAACAGGGGAACAAAAATGCTTTTTTCCTGAAATTTTATCAGATATTATTTGCTGGTTCCAAATTTCATAACAGTTGATAATTAGCAGATTAGTCTGTCTTCCCTTTCTGTTGCTTAGAAATGAAAGATGAAACCTAGAAAGAAGAAAACTTTAATCCCTTGTGTCAGTTAGGATGCTTTATGTTGCATGAAATAAAATATCCAGTTTAAACCACTTTGGGATATAAAAAGGGTCATAACTGGATGTCCAGAGGTAGGATGGACATCAGGGTTAATAGATGCAATGACTCAATTATATCATCCCGGACCCGGTTTATTGCTAATTCTTCATTGTTTCTTCCATGGTGTCACCTGAATCCTGATGGTCATATGATGTTCCTGGTAACAGTTTGAGTTATAGTAAATATTCAGGACTGCTTCTGTCTCAGCATTACTAATCAGGAAACCTGAAATTCACCATGATTGGGCTACATAGGTCATCTGCCCGATCCTGAGCCATTGTGTCCAGGAGAAATAAGATAGTGATTTTCTTAAGCCAACCAGTAAGTGCATATCCCTGGAGGTAGGAGTGGGGTCTATTCATCAAAGTATGGTTAGGGATTAGGAAGGAGGATGGATGGTGATAAGGGATTGCCATGTAGACAATCAAAATGTCCACTATAACTCTTAAAAATGATTTTAAGAATTAGCAATAGAGAAAAATACATGGTGTGTTATTGAATTTTCAATTATGGAAAGTTCATAAGAGTATAGTAGATTAGAGCATAAACTCTAGAGTTATTGTACTGCCTGGATTCAAATCCCAGCTCTGCCACTTTCCAGCTGAATAATGACCTTGGAGGAGTAAATTTCTTCTCTCTACCTTAGTGTTCTCATCTGTAAAATTTAATAATAGCATTTATCTCATAGAGTTATGAGAATTAAATGAATTAATACTTGTAGAACATTCAGAACAATGTCTGACATAAAAAGCACTTAATAAACTATTGTTATTACCATTGCTACTTGCTAATGCTCTCTGGTAAAAGGCTCTACTGGTAGTTTTCATAACCTGTAGACTTTGCTAATTTAGTTAGTGGTATAGTGTTCTGAAGATCAGACATGTGGAAAATCTAGCTTTAGCTTACCTCATGGAGTCACCTGTAATTAAAAATCAGAAGTAAACATTTCAGGCATATTTGAACTGACATGGTACGTTGGTGTGCTTCTCAAAGCAGTGGGAAATACTTCCCTTAATAACTGCAAACAAGGACTGAAAAGTTAATGTCCTGAATATATTACAGAAACACTTTCTAGGAGAGTAAGTAGTAGGATAATGGATCTCCTTGTAAGCCCTTCATTTCATTCTTCTTTAAAAACCTTTGTCAGGGGCTGGCCCAGTGGCGCAGTGGTTAAGTTCGCACGTTCTGCTTCTTGGTGGCCCGGGGTTTGCTGGTTCGGATCCCGGGTGCAGACATGGCACCGCTTGGCAAAAGCTATGCTGTGGTAGGCATCCCATGTATAAAGTAGAGAAAGGTGGCTATGGATGTTAGCTCAGGGCCAGTCTTCCTCAACAAAAAGAGGAGGATTGGCAGTAGTTAGCTCAAGGCTAATCTTGCTCCAAAAAAAATAAAAATAAGGATTAAAACCTTTGTCGTTGGTGCATTAACCACATGATAAAATCCATACTGTTTAGCAAAACATTCAGGGCCCTTTACAATCTGGTATTAATCCACATGTCCAGTTTCATCTCTAGCCACTAAACACTAAGTTCAATGCAAGTAGAGTTTGGTTATGAACTCATGGCGAGATATTCTCAGTTAAAGGCCCTGTCAGTATTTCTGTTCTAAGCTTCATAATTCAGGACATTGAATTGAATGCAGAATTATAACAATGGTAATAATAACAGGAGCTCACATTTTTGATTGCTGTGTTCTAAGCTCTTGATGTATATTTACTCATTTTAATACTTTTACCGTGAGAAACCTGGCACAGAAATGTATCTCTTGCTCAAGATCACATCAAGTAATAAATTGTTGAGTAGGATTCAGACACAGAGTCCACTTAACCTCTGCCCTGTCCTACCTCTGGGCATTACAGTATAGTGAGAATTCTTCCTGTGTACAGTGTCAGTAATAAACAGGGGGCTTTCATGTGAAAACTCTATACTCTCGTAGTGATAGAGAAGGAAAAGAGCAGTGCCCGGGGTTGATGCTTGACTCACTGACCTCAAGAGAAGTCTGCTTGGGCTTGTCCCTTCAGTGTCTTTGCGTCCCTATTGCCTAGCTAGCCCTCAGAAGTGTTCTTTGAGTAAATGTTGGTTAATCAGTGATGGAGTAGAATAATAATTGGTGATTTTTTTAAGAACAAAAATTTCAAGCTCATTTAAACTTCATATTAGAAATCTTAGTTCTTAGAATTCAGCCTCCATATGTAACTCTTAGTTGTAGTATATTTCTTGAGAAAAATAGCTTTGAAGCTGTCAGAATGATTAGATAAGTAACCCTAGTTCTGGTTGAGTAATAATTTCTGAGATAAAAAGGAAACATCTTAAAAGAATACTTCCAATAGTGAAATATTTTCATGTTTATAAAGAAAGTTAAAAGTATTCCTGTCCTTTCTATGGCTACCATCCTGCATTTCCCCATGAAAACAGCTTTGACTTTGCTGATTATAAAAAATAGCAAATCTACGTCAAAGATTTATTTAATATGGACATGTAAAGTAAGAATTAAGTCCTTTTGGGGGCTGGCCCCGTGGCCGAGTGGTTAAGTTCACGCGCTCCGTCGCCGTGGCCCAGGGTTTCGCTGATTCGAATTCTGGGCACGGACATGGCACCACTCATCAGGCCATGCTGAGGTAGCATCAACAGGCCACAACTAGAAGGACCTGCAACTAAAAAGACATAACTATGTACCGGGGGACTTTGGGGAGAAAATGGAAAAATAAAATCTTTAAAAAAAAAAAAATTAAATCCTTTTATAATGTCAAGAAGTAACTATAGTTAAAAGTTTGGGGTATATTCTTCATATTTGTAAATACATGTATGAATATATATTTCAAATATAAATGCCATCATTCAACATGCACATTTTTCTACCTCAGTACATACAGTTCTGCCTCATTTTTTCATTCATTATGTAGACCTACCATGATTTATTTAATCACTTTCTTGATGATATACATTTAGATTGTTTCTGACTTTTTCTGTTATAAAAAGTGGTGCCGTGGACATTTTGTACATACATCATTACTTGTCCACTTATTTCCTTGGAGTAATAAAACTGTCGAGGCAAAAATATATGTATTTTTTATTACAAATTTTTATTTATAGCTTTTATGAAATTGAACTGCCAGAAACTTGCACCAGTTTATACTCCTGTCAGTAATGGAGAGTGTCCATTTCACCACACCTCCCTAGCATTTCTAATCTTAACAACATCTTTGTAACTCTGGTAAATGAAAATATTTTCTTTCTCTTACATTTCTTTGGCTGTAAATGAGCTTGCACCTCTTATTGTATCAAGAAAGCAGTGCCATTTAAAAGGATCTGATCACTTTTGATTTGCTTCTTGGAATCGTGGTAGCACTCGAGAGATGAAAATTAGCAATTTTAAGTTATAGAGTCAGGAGAATAATTGAGTACCATATGGGTATAGAACTTCCCTCCTCCCCAAATTTGTTTCTTTATCACATACCACTTTCTGGAAACTGTGTGAGAAAATGATCCTTAACAGTTTCTAGTGAGCAAGAGTTGTTGAATAAGTGCCCTGTATTAACTCACTAAACCAAATATAAAATAATGTTTATTTTCCTCATTTAGTATGTGCACCATCGGAGTGTTTCTCAACCTTTTTGTTCATTATCACCTCCCAAGGAGCCTTTTTAGACATTTTCCCTCTAATTGCTCCCCATGATATTTTGATAGCACAGATATACTGTATATCTGTTTATGTACAGTGTCCCTTTGTAGGGCCATAAACCATTATAATATCTAAGATTTTCTTTTTACCCTCCAAAGAACCAATTTTCACCCCCTTTGGGGTGATGCTCCCTCCATTGAGAATGCATGATGTGTGTTTGTGTGTGTGTGTGTGTGTGTGTGTGTGTGTATTTGAGGGAGGAAGAGAAAAAGCTTTGCTATGCATGAATAGTTACTTCAGTTTCGTGGGACTCAGAAGAGGTAGGTGTTTCTGTTACTTGTGTGTGTGTGTGTGTGTGTCTGTGTGTGTATTTGAGGGAGGAAGAGAAAAAGCTTTGCTATGCATGAATAGTTACTTCAGTTTCGTGGGACTCAGAAGAGGTAGGTGTTTCTGTTACTTTGTCAGGTCATCCAGGAGGGAACATTAGGTTTAATAATTGCCACCATTACTTCGCCACCCTATTATCAAACTCTAAACATAGTGTCTTGGGGTCCCTAAGTTAACTAGAATATTCTGGGTACAGTATTTCCATTCTTGAGAATGTTGATAAATATGACAAGGACACAATGATGTTATAGTTGAAGGCAATTTATTGAATTTAGGGAACGGTAGTCCTAATGCATTGGGAGTAATAGTAAATGTTTAAACCTCTATCCCCATGGTTCTCAAATAGTGGTGATTTTGCCTCCCAGAGGACATTTGCAATATCTGGGAGCATCTTTGATTGTCATAACTGGGGGAGTGGGTGTTGGCTGGTGGCATCTGATGGGTCGAGACCTGAGATGTTGCTAAACATCCTGGCGATGCACAGGACAGTGTCATCATTGCCTCTCCCGCCTCCCAATAACAAAGAATTATCTGGTCCAAAATGTCAGCACTGCTGAGGTTGAGAAACCCTGCTCTATCCTAATGATTCTACTTCTTGGAATCTATCTTTAAAAATAATCCAGAATACAGAAACAATTACATATATGCATAAAGATACTCACTGAAGCATTATTAACTTGATTTTTGTTTTTTTTGCAAAGTATGTTCTTTTAGAAAACTGATAAAAAAGATATAAAATTACTCACAGTCCTCTTCACAAGTAATATTGTTGGAATTTTGGTGTATATTTTTTTAAGTGAGCCATGTATCGCTATATATAATTATGAAAAATGGGAAACAAACTTAATTGAGACTTAGGAAGAGATTTGATCACCTCTGTCAGCACTACATCAATTTCAGGAACACTGAAGAATTGGAAACCACTTTAGAGGTAGTTCTCTCACTCATTTTAGGAATTCTTTATACAACACCCTTCAGCTTCTCTTTGTCTGCTGTTTCACTTAAATCTTTTACTCTGAATAACTGTTCTCAAATGCCTTTTATGCTACCATAGAGTAAAAAAGTACAGGCATTTTTTTGATGAAGTTAACTTTTAGTTCTGTGTACCAGTAGAGAGGTAAATAATAACCCCATCCCTGGGGAGATTCTTTTATTTTTTTCTTTACTGTGATTTAATAATTTTAAGTTTTTACAGTTTATTAAAGTTTAAGAACAACTCGTAAAGAATTAGTAAAATATTGTTTATAAGTATGTGTGTATATATATTAAAAATATAAAACCAAGGATGGCAAGAATACACAGACAACCTCAGGATAGTAGTGACCTCTGACGATGGGAAGGGAATTGAATCAAGGAACAGTACAAAGGATCGTCAACCATATCAATAACATTTTATTTCTTAGAAGAAAAAGAATCTCAAACAAATATGGCAATTGGTTAAATCTGAGTTTGGGTACGCTGAGTGTTCTTTATATTATTCTCTTATTGTTTCTGAAATATTGCAAGGTTACGTTTTTTAAAGGTAAATGTGCTTTTCAGATTTGCTCATGTTTGAACTGAGGCTATATATAGAAAGATTTTTATAATAGTCACAATTTAGCAATGTATGTCTAATAAAAACAGTAATGAATGACTTCCTTATAAGTACAACTAGTTAACTACAGCAAATAAAATGATTTCCAAGGGCTTTTCTCTCTTTGTTTTTGGAATGTTAAGTATTTTTTGAAGGTATTTAGGGTCTACTGAATGTTAAGAAAGGTGAATGGTTCTTGAAATTACTCAAGCAATGATTGGGGTGATTGAGTATGAGTTACAATTCCACAAGACAAGTTCATAGTCTCTTTTTTGCCCTGGTAACTTAACGTGGAAAACAGATGTATTTAGAAAGAAACCATATTATGCATTCAGATTTAGAAATCAGTTTATTTCTTACTAAGAGAGAAATGTGGTCTCCCTCAGCCTCTTGATGGTGATATTATTTTATGCCTGTTTCACAGATAACAAACATTGCAAAGTGTTTCGTTTTGGAAGAATTATTTACTTAAATCCAGTAACTGTTAAATTTGCATGCAAATTTTTTTGAAGTTTTTTCCTCTAAGATTTTAGATATCTGGCCTTTAAATTAGTAAAGTGTGCTTTACAGCTTTTTCTATTAAAAAATAAATTAAACTTATCATGATTGTTTCTTATATGATAAGTAACAGTATCAACATAAGCATAATTAAGCATATTTTTCTCTAGCTAGTACCAAAAACTATCTTGTTATTAAAGAAAACTTCCATAAGCAGATCTGTGATAACTTACCCTAGTAGAAGGATTTTTACTTGATTTTATGGTCATTGTCGTCTGACAAAAATAGAACTAAATCATGTAAATGTTTAGTAGGAGATACTCTGCTAGAATGTATGAAAAGAAAATTATTTTAGATTTTTGGGCTATGTTGCCAAGGGATAGATTTATAGGAGATGCTGGCCATTGCTTGGACATGCTGCCGGCCATTAACTTGCCAATGAGTTGTTAGAAATTTCTTCTAAGTAAGGAAAATGTGTAAAGGCATCATGTAGTGAAGGTGTTTAAATTTCTGTAATGGATTAAATATTTTGAGCATTTAGTTTTTTAAAAAAAGGAATGATGTCTAGTGTCCCCAAATTTAGATATGTTAAATAGAATATATGGGCATTTTTCTAAAATCAGACATTTAGTGAATTATTACTGTTGATTCTACATCAAACCAAAGTTTAGACTGGAAGCTAAGGGACTGTAGCTCAGAGTGCATTCTGCTTAGCAACCAACTTGTTGTCTACTGTTTTGCTACTGAATGCACGTACTCATGGCTCAGAAGTGTATCTGCAGCCGGCTGGTCTCAACTGGACAATACTTCATTCACCTAATTTCCAGACTAGTCAGGCAAAGACATCAGCTCATTGTTTTTAGTCGTGAGGAAATTTATTTGTAAACTTCAAGTAGTAGCACACTCATCTCAAAAGCCCCTGAACTCTGAGAAACTGCCTTCTAATTCAGGGATGTGAGGTCCTTGGGATTTAGAGCTGCTTCTCTTAATTTTTTTTGGTCTTAAAAACTCTTGCAAGTCTGTTGCTTAAAAAACTTAGTCTCTAAATCTTGGAAAAGAGATAATAGCTCTTAGTAGAAAAAATACATTAAATTCTAGGAATACTTTAGAGTTATTATCTGAAAATGAAAATTCAGGAAGTTTGATTTGTGTTCAAACTTTTATTATTTTCTCTCTTAGAAAACAACAGTTTTGTTGGCATGTGAAGCTCCAGTTTCCTCAGAGTCAAGCTGTGTACATAGAGAAGAGGTATAGTATCACCACTGTCTATTAAGAACTTACTTGTTTTTAGGGCCAGCCCCAGTGGCCTAGTGGTTAAATTTTGGCATGCTCTGCTTTGGTGGCCCAGCTTCGGTTCCCAGGTGTGGAACCACACCATTTGTCTGTCAGTAGCCATGCTGTGGCAGCAGCTCACTTAAAAAAAGAGGAAGATTGGCAGCAGATGGTAGCTCAGGGCAAATCTTCCTTAGCAAAAAAAAGAGAGAAAGAACTTACTTGTTTTTATTATGTCTCTGTATTTAAAATAAACTGTTAACTTAAATGTGATATCAGTAAATGTATGTCAGTAGTAGAATGGACAGCTAAGTTGTGATGTATATATACACACACACACAATGAAATGCTAAACACCACTGAGAATGAATGAATTATACACATACATCAGTGTGGATGAATCTCAGAAATAATGTGGATTGAGAAAAGCAAGTTAAGGAAAAATGCATTGAATGTGATTCTGTTTGTAAATATGAAAAAAAAAAACCAGAAAAGGAAACAGTAGTTTTTAGGAATATCTCCAGAGGTGGTGGTACTTTGAGGGAAATGATTAATGCAGAAATCCTGGTGTTTACTTCAGTGGGGAGAGCAGGTGTTAGGGAGAGAGATGCAGGGAGAATCAAGAGGGCTGAAAGCTTTCTATTTCTTAAGCTGGCTGGTTGTATAGGCGATAAAAAATGACCCAAAATTCTACTATTCAAAGATTACTACTATTAATGTCACACTGTGTCCTTCAGAAAATACATTAATTTAGACATGTATAGATATATACTCATAATTGTAATTAATTTACACAGTTTTTTATCCTACTTTTTTTCATATTATGGACATTTTCAGGTATCATTTAAAAATTTTAATGGTTGTGTACTTTTGATTCCTTGGGTTAGGAAAATTTTAAAGTTTCTTTTTAAGTAATGTATTTAGCACATATCCACATTTTGCATAAATTTACTGTCTTTGTAATTGTCCTATGGATTTTAGTGAAGAACTTTATTATTTGAGGTTGCTACCAGACTAAAGACAGAGAGAAGACTTAAATTTAGAGGTGGGGTATATAGCACACTAGTATATATGAATCTGCATAAATGATTGAGGAAAGTTCTAGTTCAAAACAGTGTCTTAATTTTGTTTCTACAGCCTTATAGTTTAAAACAATGTGCATACATACAGGAAAGTTGGAAAACCTAAAATACTTTGTTTCCAGGGAAAGCAGTATCAATTTTTTTAACCTGGTCTTATGATTTAGAATGAATAAACTTGAACATGCCCTAAAACTAGCTTCAACTGAAACTTTTTCTCAGATTTTTGATTTCTGCAATTTTCAAATATATTTCGTCCCGACTTCTTTCTTTTCATCTTTGAGCACAGGTGTGTGTTAATTATTTTTATAATTGATTTATAGGGAGCTTCTTAAAATATTGTTTTTTAAGATTTTGTTAAGTGTATCCAAGAAGTCTTTTTGAGCTTTTTTTTCTAAGTAATTTTTGCTTAAAAGGATGTTATATTTTGCCAAGAGTGAAATAAAAGGTCTCTGTTCACTTGTTTAAACAAAAAAGCCACAAGATTTAGTAATTCTAAGTTAACACCTTTAGTAGAAAATTATAAATAATAAAAGTTTTGTTTTTGTTTTCTTTGTTGGGAAGAGTACCAGATGATAAAACTATTAATGAAATCCTAAGACCTTACATTGATCCTGAAAAGTCTGATCCTGTAATTCGTCAAAGGTATGTTTAAAAAATCTTGTAACTTTCTGAAATTATTAAAAATGTTGAGGTATTTATTATGTATCTATTTATTATGTAAAGTCGTGACTTTATTGGAATGTGATGTGTCAGTGCAGTTTACTTTCTGTGCCATTTCCTTGGTGTTTACTCAAGGCTTTGGCAGTGAGAAATGATACCTTTCAATAGTAATAATAACAGTACTTAAAACTTACTGTTTATACTGTGTTCCAGACACTCATTGAAGCAGATAATAATAAATGTATTAATTCATTTAAATGTCACAATAACCCTTTAAGGTAGATTACTGCTATTATACCCATTTTACAGATGGGGAAACTGAGCCTTAAAGTGGTTAAGTGATTTCATATAGCTATTAATAAGCAAGGAAGCTGGGATTCAAACCCAGCCAGTCTAGTGTCAGAGTCTGTACTCTTAACCCTTAAACTAAACTGCCTTTCAAGTTGAACCAAAAACTCTGAAAATTAAGAGTTTCCAAGTATCTGAGTTTCCAAAGACAGGAAATCCTGTTTCAGCCAAATCTTGATAAAGCTAAGTAAAATACACTCTGTCTCCTGTCCAGTAATACAGAATGGACAAAAAGGGTTAACATAGCATAGTGGAAAGATTTAGTCATCAATATCTGGGTTAGATAAATAGCTCTGTCCTTTATTAGCTATGTGATCAGGAGCAAATTACTGAACTTCCACGTGTTAATTTTTTTCCATCAGTAAAATGAGAATGATGATATCTAAAAAATAGAGTTGTCATGAATCAGCCCTTGTGGTTTAGTGGTTAAGATTTGAAGCTTTTACAGCCATGGCCCAGTTTGTTTCCAGGTCAGGGAATCACACCACCCAACTGTTGGTTGTCATACTGTCATACCGTGTGTTGCTGTGATGCTGAAAGCTAAGCCAACGATATTTCAAATACCAGTAGGGTCACCCATGGTGGACAGGTTTCAGTGGAGCTTCCAGACTAAGAAAGATTAGGAAGAAGGACCTGGCCACTTACCTCTGAAAAAATTTGTTCACGAAAACCCTATGAATAGCAGTGGAGCATTGTCTGATACCCCACCAAAAGGTGAGAGGATTGCGCAAAAAGACCAGGCAGGGCTCCGCTCTGCTGTACAGAGTTGCTAGGAGTTGGAATCGACTCGATGGCACTAGCAACAGCAGCAAAGGGTTGTTAGGAGCTTAAAAAAATAGCATATATGAAGTTCCTGATACAGGGCCTTGCACACAGTAGGCAGTGCTCAAATAAGAAAACTGTTATTAAAGTGTGATTAGTAGTGTTCCTGGCAGGAAGCCAGTTGACTTTCTTTTCTCCAGATGGTACCTGCTTGGAATATGAGTGCTTGGTTTGGTTCCAGAGTAACCTAGTGTTTAAAATTTAGACTAGGTGGATTCTAAAATGTCTGATCCAGTTCTACTTAAACCTCATTTTCTACTTTTGATAAAAGGTAGTGCCCAGACTGAACCAGATCCATGTCCCAAAGACAGCTAGAAAAGTTGAGTTTCTTTCCTTCTTATTACTGATAATCCGGTTGTTATCATTGGTCATATATTTGGCAGTAGGACAAAATACTTGTTGCTAAGTTGGCTCCATTTTTAGAAAATAAATAAGATTAATTTAATTTTCTGAAATAGGTAATTTTTAATTTAAGATATTTAATTGCACAGAGAGAAGAAAGGTGATTTTTTAAAATTCAGAACCTTGGTTAGAAAATATCTTTAACCCCATTTCTGTGTTTGGATAGATGATTTTAAGTATCATCAGCTACTCATAAATGCTTAGTCTTCCATAGATGCTTGAGGTATACTTGAATCTTGAAATATACTAAAATAATCTTGAAATAAACTAAAAACCAATTTTATTTCCTTCAATATGACATTTTTATTTCAGGTTGAAAGCCTACATTCGCTCTCAGACTGGGGTCCAAATTTTAATGAAGGTGGAATATATGCAACAAAATTTAGTAAGGTAAAATTGCTTCCCTCCCCGTTTCTTTAAATATTTGCTAATTCTATAATGTAACTAAGTATCTTGATTAGCTTAAGTAGCCAGTTATAATACTAATATGACTTTCAAACTAAAATTTTAAAATAATCACACTTATCATAATATAGGATAAATTCAATTGAAAAATCACCCTGGTTAGAATATTTTAAAATAACGTCATGTGCAACTAAAAGATTCCCCATAAAATCCCATTTTAACTTATTTCAAGAAATATTCTCTACGACAGAGTTCTAGTGTTCAGGTTTTTACCTGAATTCATGTGATCAACTGACCATTGCACATATTGCAGTGGAAAGAAAACTGCATAGAAATGTGAAGAGAGCCAGGTTCTAACAAACCATATGATTTGAGAAAGTTAGCGTTGCTGGGCTCTCTTCCCTTGTGAATGGGACGATGAAATAGACTACACTAACGATCTCCGAGCGTCCCTGCGAAGTCTGCTGAAGTGCCAGTTATGTGTCAGCATGCTGAACTACAAAACACTGATCTTTTAAGACCTGTGATGCTTTTCCCCTGTTTACTTAACAAACTTCTAGATCTGGTTCAGACTAGATCTGATCAGTCTCGTCTCTGATTTGCTTTGCTAGTATAGTTTAGAGGTTTAAGAGTCCAAGTTGTGAAAGCAGAGCTGGGTTTGAATCCCAGCTCTGCCTGCTTCCAATCATGTTAACTTGAGTAAATTGCATAGCCTCACTTGCCTTAGTTTCCTCATTCTCTAAAATGGGAATGATAATAACTGTAAGATTGTCGTGAGAGATTAAGATAATTCATTTAGCACATGGTAAGTGCGTACTTTTATCACTACTACTACTACTATTAATGTTGTTGCTACTACTACAGATAAATGAATTCTTACAAAAGGTCTACATATAAGATTAAGACTTTCATAGCTAAGAACGGATCTAAACAGCAAATCTTGACCACTTTTTTTAACCAACATATCTCAAATACTCCCAACGTCATATCATTGATCACAGTTCAGTGATGACAAATTCAAGTTTTCTGTCACATAGTCCTTTCCCTAAACTTCTTAGTTCAATGTATTTACATGCAGATCATGCTTTAACTGCCCTCCCTCCCCCAAAAGACTTGGGGTCCTAAATGAGAATAGGTTAGAAAGTTCTGTGGTTTCTGCAAAGATGGGTACATAGAGTTACAAAATCCGTGTTAACCAAAATCAATATTTCTAAAATTGGTAATCAAACGTTTATGTAATTAATGAGAAATACTGGTGTAAAAGGTGTATTCTTTCAGTTTTGTTTAGCGAAATCCTAAAGTGAATTCCATATAATTCACGTTTAAACAAAGAAATTTGCATTGTTCCTTTGGAATTTACCTGTGGTTATTCATTAAATAATTCTTCCTTCTTTTATTATCTATGTTTTCTCTTTTAAAATCAGTTCCTTTCTTAACATGCACCATATTTTACCTAGATAATTCATGTAAATATAATTCGTGTTTCATACCGTAGTACGTACTTAATGAATATACTATGGCTTCAGTCTCGTGAGCCTGTCAGAAGAACGCCTCTGAGGGTTTTCATGAAAAGTGAAGTTGCTTTTTGGATAGTTGTCTCATTTCATCTTCTCTGGGCCATGGAACTAATATGTACTCTCCCAGTCTTCTCCTGACAACCTAGTGTCATGTTCAACCATTCTAACACTCTGTACCACTCTGAGCACTTGCCAACTCCTTGTCATAGATTGCCACTGTGAGGATAACATAGAAATGGCTCCAGAAGGAATGTGGAAGGGAGACAGTAGAAGTGCTATCCATCTTTATTCAGGAAATTTTTATGTATTTATTTTTTAAAGATTTGCATCTGAGCTCACAACTGTTGCCAATCTTCTCTTTTTTTTTTTTTTTCTGCTTTTCCTCCCCCAAATCCCCCCAGTACATAGTTGTATATTTTAGTTGTGGGTCCTTCTAGTTGTGGCATGTGGGATGCTGCCTCAGCGTGGCGTGACAAGTGGTGCCATGTCCGCACCCAGGATCCAAACCAGCAAACCCTGGGCCACCAAAGCGGAGCGTGTGGACTTAACCACACCGCCACAGGGCCGGCCCCCAGGAAAGTTTTATTCTTTAAATGCAGCAGGGAGAATAAAACTGATTGCCTCATGATTTCCTTTGTATGTACATCTGACCTTGAATAATTGTGAATAGTAGCCACTGGCTACTATTTTAATGGCTGTGTGAATTGGAGTCTTTATTCTATTTTTTTGATTAATAAGTCTGTATTTGATACACCAGATTGCTTTTACAGAATTAAATTACTTATTTTGGTGAGTTTGGGCATTGACTTGACCATTCTCACCTTATTTACCTAATCTGTTAGCCAGACAATTAAAACTTCTTTACTAAAGCTAAAGAAAGCAACTTGTATCATTTTGTTACAACTGCTAAGAACAAAAGGTTTGGGTTTTTTGTTTTGTTTTGTTTTTGTTTGTTTGTTATGGTTTTGTTTTATTTCTTTGTTGTTTCCATTTTTATTTCCTCCATTACCTAAAAGGGAAAGTTTGTTGTATTTCCATTTTAAGTCAAGGCAAACTGGTCTGTAGCCAGTGAAGAAATGCGCCAGCTCACTAAGTTGGTCAAACTTGACTCTTTGGCAAAATATCCTCTTTCTCCAAAATTCAAGGAAACTAAAATTTTATGTGATAAAAGGTAAATATAGGATACTGAGTATTTTAAAGTTTATTGTATAGAACGGACTGCTTGGGCCCAGATAGCATTCATTTTTAACTTGGAAATGTGTTCTAAAATCCATGGAGAGGTAAAGGGAGTGGAGATCTTAGCCTGTCCTGGCAGACCAGGGTTTTCTAGGGCCGTGGCGACAATGCCTACAGCATGACATGATCCAAGGGAAACAATCAGGAAAACCATTTCATGCAGTTGCATAGAAAGAAATCAGGATACATAGAGACCAGAACACAGGAGGATACTAGTCAGATTGGTATGGTTTGTTTGAACCAAGAGGGTAAACCTGAACAAAAAACGATCAAAGAAGTACACTGAAATGAAGGTCCGTGACCTAATTGTAGACACTCAACTTCTCTTTGCTTCATTTTCCTTTAAGATCCTTTATTTTCTCTTATTTTATGACCTTCTTTCTTTAGGAACCCAAAGGGGACCAAAGCTGGGCCTTGGGTTAACCTTCCTAATCCCCGTAAGGGAAGGAATGATGGATTAATTAAAGTAAAAGCTGAGTGGCGTTGACTTTAAGGAATACCTAGAATAGGCTGTTTTGATACTAAACCTGAGGTAGACTGAGTAACGTGAAAGGACTTTGACTTTATCCTATTTACATAGGAAACTTGTCATCCAGATTTCCCCATTTGAGTTGTTTAGTTGAACTCAATGATATATGACAATACTACCAAAGAAGAAGTGGAAGGTTACAACCCAGGTCCTGGAATTTTGGATTTAAAAATGGCCACCCTACTTAACTTTGAGTAGTGATGACATCACTTTTAGGCAATAATAATGTCAAAAACCCAATTGAGGTAGCTTTTATCCTGAAGGTGGACCCAAATTGGAGTAGGATACATCCTTATATTTATAATTGTTAAGTCAGTCTCAAGACTTAGGTATCCTAATTTATACAAAACTTCCCAGTTTTACAAGTATTTTCTAGTCATGAATAATGAAATTAGATACTATGGAGATTCATTTAGAAATAGATTTTTATTTTGTTTTTTTTAATTAAAGATTTTTAAACCTATGTGTTCTCCAGATAGTACATTCGTAGGCTAAGATGATTTGATTTATACTTAATACAAGTTGTATTATTAAAGGAAAGTACATTCAGAGAACATCTAAGTAAGATTATCATAGGTTATAAAATGTTAGGCTTCTAGTTTAAGATAAGCATGCTAAATAGGAGAGTTTTGTTATTTCCTCAAAAGTGCTTAGAAGGCAGAAACATGTAGTTTCCTTGTGGCTGTTTGATTTTAAAAGTATCCTACGATTTATAGCATTTCAGTAACTTCAGAATAAAGTCTTTTTACCAAACCTTTGATGTTGCCAGTTTTCACTGGTGATGTTTTCCATCCTTGGAGGGTTTATGACAATTGTCTCTTGATACACCTACTCAGCTAGAGCAGTCTTTTTCTTTTTTTTTTAAGATTGGCAACTGAGCTAACAGTTGTTGCCAATCTTCCTTTTTTTTTTCTTTCTACTTTTTCTCCCGAAATCCCCCCAGTATATAGTTGTATATATTTTTTTTAGTTGTGGGTCCTTCTAGTTGTAGTACGTGGGACGCTGCCTCAACATGGCCTGAGGAGTGGTGCCATGTCCGCGCCCAGGATCCGAACCAGAGAAACCCTGGGCTGCTATAGCAGAGCACGTAAACTTAACCACTGGGCCACAGGGCTGGCCCCAGCTAGAGCAATCTTGAATGTTTCCCAGGCTTTAGCTTTGCCCATACACAGCTGTTGTTTTTAGATTTAGGTGATCATAGAATGCATGTCTAATCCTAAGGAATTTGCTGCTGATCTATTTGGGAATTTTCTTTCCAGAATACAGAGTTTGAATTTGTGTCTTTTTATAAAAGCTAATATGACTTCTTAAGTAAATTCATTTATTCATTCAGCAAACAGTACCCACTATGGCCTGGGTACTGTTCTAGACATTAGGGTGATACCAGTAAGGAAAACAGTTCCTGCCCCTGAAACTCACATTCCCAGTGGAGGGGACTTCATGTAAGGTGCTTATGTTAGCAAGTCCACACTTACTCTCTTGCCACGTCATTTCTTACCAGCTTTCTATTCTCAGAATGTAAATTAATGATTTAAAGTAGAAAAGCTTATGTTGGTAATGTCGGGCACTGTAAGAGGCAGCCATTGTATTGCTGCTCACTTAAGTTATCACTGAATGAAGAATTTAGAATACACCAGCTTTGATACTGTCCATTCAATTGTAATTTTCCACATCTGTTAAATTTTAGGCTTGTATTTTATTTTTACTTATTAATGGAATCCTTTATTCTCCATAAACAAGTTCAGATAGATTTTCTATTCTTTAATTTTACTTTCCTCTTTTGATGTGTATATAAGATCCTGGTTTTGATCAAAATGTGGTTTAAGCTGTTGTGGGATGATTCTTTCCAAATTTACTTAAAAACCATTAATTAAGCACATTTAATCTTTTAGGCATATAAATAAAAAATGGGGTTTATACAGTCATGCATCACTTAACAATGGGGATAACGTTCTGAGACATGCCTTGTTAGGTGACTTTTTTCGTTGTGCAAACGTCATGGAGTATACTTACACAAACCTAGGTGGTATAGCCTATCACACACCTAGGCTATATGGTACTAATCTTTGGGAGCGCTGTTGTATATGCGGTCCATTGTTGACTGAAATGTTCTTATGCAGTGTATGACCATACAAGAATGAAGAGTGTACAGTAGTGGCGAAAACAGATATGAAGCAAGGGTTACTGACGTTCCTGGTATGGATCTGTTTTATGAGAGATGCAAGTAAGGCCTGGAGGCTTAGGGCATGTTGAGTTTCAAATAGAAGTGGCATCATTTTTTGGAACGTTATTTTCAAAAAGGATGGACTTCCTGTACTAATCCTTTATTATTAGTATTCCTTCAGAGTGAAATTATATCATATTTCAGTGAGAAGTAGTAATATTATCCTTCCAGAATACATAATCTGTGGAGAAGTAGACCTTATTTTATGTTAAGAAGACAAAAAGTCTTTGTAGACCAAAAGTCTCACCATTACAGATGCTAAATTTGTTAAGTCACTGCTTCTGAGACCTAACCCACATTATGTTTCTAAATAATCTTTTTGCTTTTATGCAAAAACCTACATCAAAGTAGATTTTCTATGAAGTCAAAAATAACATTATAAATTTGATGCAGACCTTGGAAAGTTACTAAGCTTCTGTTTTCCCGTCTGAAAGTGGGAATCAACACTGAAACGATATTGCATTGTTGTGAAGATTACTTTGAGATGATGCATGTCAGCTACTTAGCACAGTTCCTGGCACATAGCAGCAGATCACTCTCAATAAATGTTTATGATTCATCTATTACAAGTTGTAACATTCAGGTTAACATCTTGCAGAATTGACTCAATGAATATAGGAGTTTTTGTTGTTGTTTTAATCCTAGAAATTACTTTCTTACTAGAAGAGAAAATCTGTTTAAAACAAAAAGTTCACTATGGCTGGCAGTTGACTGTATTGTGCGTTACTTTTTTTAAATAACAACTTCTTTCAGCCAAATGGTTCCTTGTACTTCTGGGCAGTACAGTAAGTTCAGTATTAGCTGTACTCCCAACAGGCCACTCACTACTAGCCACAAGGGAGCAGATACCCAATCATCTTAGTTTACTTTTTTTTTTTACATAAATCGGATGTTTGAAGAATACGAAGCTTCAGGAGCTTGTTTATTTAAGATGTTGTCAACTATTATTTCTGTATAAATGACTCCCAAATCGAGATATATTTTCAGCCTTTCTCCCAAGCTCCAAATCCTGGTTTGCAGCTCTCTTCTCTTTCATATCTCATTAAATCTTAAGCTCAACATGTCTAGATCTCATCACACCACATCCATTTCTTCCTGATGTGTGTGTATATCTGTGTGTTTTGTTTTAAATGAGGATTAAATGGGCTGATTATGTTCCTGGCATCTAGTCAACAGTCAACAAATGCTGATACCCATTCCTTGTTATTGGCACTGTCATTCTTCTAGTAAGCAAGACATAAGATCTTAGAGCCATCTTTCACTTCTCCCTTGCCACCTTGCCTTACACGATTGGCTCCCATAATGGGTCTCCTATATGTTCTTTCCTCTCCATTCTTCTGAGTAGACTTGTTTAGAGCCATCTTTCACTTCTCCCTTGCCACCTTGCCTTACATGATTGGCCTCCATAGTGGGTCTCCTATATGTTCTTTCCTCTCCATTCTTCTGAGTAGACTTATTTATCACTGTCTGCAGTGGAGCCAATGCCTTCCCCTCAACTGGATGTAATTTCCTTATCCTTTGAGCCTCAAAAAATGTTTTGTACTTCTCATAGGTTTTTACAATCCTGTCTTATATTTTATCCCAATAAAATTTATCCCATATGATGGTGAACTCCCTTTTGAAGACAGTGACTGCCTTAAGCATCTTCGTCTTTATATTTCCTGCAATGCTGAGTCAGTGACTTTCCCATAGTAGGAATTCAGTCTTAATTTTTTAATAAGTAGTGTACTAATTCAGTTAAATGTATGTGTACCTGCTATGTGCTAGGTATTGAAACAACTTTTCTGTAAATGGCCAGAGAGTAAATATTTTTGGCTTTGTGGGTTGCGATTGTCAACTCTGCCCTTGTAGCACATAAGCAACGATAGACAATACATAAATGAATGGGTATGACTATGTTCCAGTAAGACTTTATTATAAAAACAGACAGTGGGTTGGAGTTGGCCTACTGACCATAGTTTGCCAATCCCTGCTCTAAAGGATTTTTTTATTGGTCATTTGTGACTTCATATCATTTAACCAGTTGGAGGCTTCAATTCTCAATATATAAAATGAGAGAGAGATTATAACAAATTCCCTGGTATAATTTAAAATTCCTTCAGAAAAAGTAGCACCTGCTCAGAAGACAGGCTTTTTGATATATGAACTTGACCTAAAGTATCAATGAGTTGATTGATCACGTCTATATTTTTCATTTATTCAGTTAATATTCATTGAGCCCCTTCCATGTCCCAGCACAGTGCTAAGCCCTAGGGATACAAATACATCTAAAGACTAGCCCTCAAGGAGCTCACAGTCTAGGGGTGGAAATAGATATGTTTGTAATACATAAGGCATAACAGACGTCTAACAGAAGGCATGGGCATCTTTGCATGGATACGCCAGATTTGTCATTTTTTTCTTTTCTTTTTTTTTTTGCTTGAAGAAGATTAGCCCCGAGGCAACATTTGTGCCAGTCTTCCTCTACTTTGTATGTGGGATGCCTCCACAGCATGTCTGATGAGCGGAGTAGGTCCACACCCAGGATCCAAACCCACAAACCCAGCTGCAGAAACCGAGCCTGCAGAACCCTGACCACTCGGCCATGGGCAGCAGGCCCCGCAGATTTGTCGTTTTTTGATGGAAGCTCATACCAATTGCCTTCACTCTACTTCCAAAGATTGGCATATAAAGCCAAGAATTTAGACTTTAAACCCAAGCCAAATTAAACCATTTTCTAGGCTTTGATTTAATGAACATCACAGAAGATTATTACTCTTCTTGGGGGTACTACCCTATTGTACTTGTACAGATTCTATTAGTTGTTTCCTACTGTGCTGGTTGTAGTTAATAATTTTGGAACTTTTTTTTGAAAAGCAACCAACAAAAGTATGAACTATTTCTCTTGGATGATTTTATTTCCATGCTGAGAGGATGTTTTTTAAATAAAAAACTAAGGTTACTTTACTTTCTTTGGACCTGTAACATGAAATATTTAAAAATCATTTACAGTAAAGTTAGGAGGTGAGATACTTTTTCCTATGCCCTTTTGAAAAATGGATTTTGCTTATGTAAAGGCCTCAAGTGAGATCCACTTGACCTCTTTTTGGCTTTCACTAATACCCACCACCAAGAAGCAAAGACCCTCTTCTACCTTACAGCAGAGCTGACCTCCCACTTCATGTTACTTGCTCAGATTCTGACTTCCTAGACACTCAGCTCTGCTTGCAAGATACCACCTCTCAGCCCTAGCTGATTCTAAGAGCCTGGTCTCTTGCCTGCCTCATCTCATAGTCCTGCCAAATCCCTCCTGGCTTTTCACATAGCCCATACCCCTACTGGCCAGTTATTCTCCCTTACCATAAACATCTCCCTGACTGATTATTTAACCTGTATTTCTTCTTTTCTCAGAGTGCTTCTCAGACTTCAGTGCCTATCATAATCATCTAGGATAGTTGTTGAAAACGTAGATTTGCAGCTCACCCTCAGAAGTTCTGGTTTAGTCACTCTTACATAGGACCCAGAAACCTGTGTTTTTTACAATCTCTGCCTCCTAGGAGACCCTGATATAAGTTATGCCTGGGATCTCACTTTGAGAAACACTGGCCAGGATGGTAAACTCCTGGAGGACATTTTTGGATCTCATACAGTATCTAACATGTTTTCTGTATAATAAGTATTTTGTAGATGTTTATTCAGTTGAATTGTTGAAGTTGTATAAAAAAATATGTCATTTGATATTAGGATGAATTTTTTTTGTTTGTTTATGAGGAAGATTCGCCCTGAACCAACATCCGTTGCCAGTCTTCCTCTTTTTTTTTTTTTTTGCTTGAGGAACATTAGCCCTGAGTTAACATCTGTGCCAGTCTTCCTCTGCTTTTTATGTGGGTTGCCTCCACAGCATGGCTGATGAGTGGAGTAGGTCTGCACCTGGGATCTGAACCCACAAACTGGGCTACCAAAGTGGAGTGCGTGGAACCTTAATCACTCAACCATGGGGCCGGCCCCTGGGATGAATTTTTTTAATCAAATTTTTACGTCCTTAAAGATAGTAGTCTGTACCCTTGCCTAATTGAATTAGAAATGGAAAATTAAATGGTCTTGCTTCAGGCTTACAGAGAATGATTGAAAAATATACTTTGAAGATATTCTAAACAGGAGATTTATAATATGTATGTTAAAAGTTAGGATTTTTAAAAATGCCCTACTATTGGAAAGCTGAAGATCTTGAAAGTTAAGATTATTTTGATAATAATGGTACACAGTTAAATATCTGTCAGAGAACATTAAAGGAATTCCAGAGTTTCTAAGAACAGCATTAACTACTTTCAGATGCCTTGTCTTATGTGAGTAGCCAGAGACCATTTTTGCCCTTAGTTAGATCACTTGGAAATAACTGTGATGAAGGAAGGGTTAGTGAATAACAGCAGTGTGCTCTCTGGATGAGCTTACTTAAACTTTCTCTTGTTTTCCTTTTGGAATTTGATTCTGTTAATGAGTACTACAGAGATAAATGGGGAAAAATCACTTAAGTTAAGAATCAGTAATAAACTTGCATGTGGTAGAAGATGCCATCCTCAGTGCTTGCCTATCACATTGAGTTGCATTCCCAATAAAATTTTACTTTAAATGTTTGTAGTATGTTTTTGTTTTGGTCAATTTTATACTAATAATATTAAAATTATTCAATCCAGAAAAATTTTAACATTTAAAGCCCTAAGGTCATAGTAATAAAATTAAATTTTTAGCTTATGTACACATTTTTGTTACAGAGAATTATGAAGGTAATCAGTAAAAGATTTTCAAGCGTAAATGTATTATTTAAGATAAAATTCTTTGGAGAATTAGAATGGAAATACAAATTCCAGGAGAAAAGGAAATCATAGATTTCTAACTGTTAAGGAAGAGCTTGTTCATATGTTTTTTGAATGGATGATATTGGTATCAAATTGCCATGGTATTTAGATTCTAGTGGATTTACTTAGAGTGATGTAACAGTTTCATTTAAAATCATCAGTATTTCACTACACCATAAATTACGTTCTTTGCATCTATTTAAACTTGTGATCAAGGATTTTAAATGATATTTTAGATGTCTATTTAAAAATGTACAAAGATATCATTGCTTTCTAAAATTATTTTAGGTTATATATAAGCAAAAAGTGTGAAGACCCTGAATAAGTTTTCCCAAACACAAAAAAATGTTTGCTGCAAGAGTGAGTTAAAATCAAAGTTAAATCTAGAGGCCAATAGATGTCTTTATGGAACATGAGTATTAGTGACAACCTCTTACTGAGTGCCGCCTACTGTTTTTAGGTACTGTGTTAAGCATTTTATATACATTATAATTATGTTATGTTATATGTTTTAAATATATTATAATTACATAGAGAGCACTGCCTTTGGCTTTATAACCACTAAATATTGGAACCAAGATCCCAAACCTAGGCCTGCCTCAAAATCCTTGGTGTGTTCTTTGTGAAATAGCACATACTTCTCCGTGCCATAAACTACCATAATGCATGTTTTTAGATTATGTGAAACTCAACCCCGATTCTTTGTTATATCTTTTTAGGATTGTTGATTGTTTTTCAAAGTTAAATCATGATCAGGATGAGTACGTGCTCAAAATGGTATTAACCTTTGGCCACATTTTGGATCTAGACTCTAGAACAAAGGAAGCAAGGAATCATTTGAGGACTAGACGTGTTAGAATCAACCTGAGGAATGTCCACACACATAAAGGAAATATGTAGAGCAGAGTACTAAATATTTTTATCATCTTGGAGATGATACATCTGCTGATGGAATGGGTTTCATATGTGATGTTCTGCTTGAAGTAGTTTTATAAGAATTGTAAACTTAGCTCAGGGCAGCTAAAGCTCAGCTAGTGAAGTGTTTACAGGACAGATGCAAACACAACTATTGAAATTTCAGTAGCTGTGAACTTGAGAATTTTAATTTGAGAGGCTGTACTGAAGAGTAGATCCAAAGTGATATGATAGTCAAATTCCTAGCAGATTATAAGCCTACAATTTCCATAGTAATCATCTCATTTCAAATATATACTGTTTTGATTATTGGTTAAGAGAATTATGTGAAATAAAAAATGAGAGTTTTATCTAAAACCTTGGGAAATATATTTTAACTTTCAACTTGATGTTAATCGACTAAATTTATCCATTCTGGTTATGTTATATAATAATTTGTAACCAACTTTATATACTCTTCAGAGGGAATAATGACTGGATTAATTGAAATTTCCAGGTGATTCAGATATTTCATTTACTTTATATAGTATATTACTACATAATAGACACTAAATAAATATTTGAGGAATTAATTAATGAATAAGTTCCAGGCACTCTGCTTACAACGTTTTCATGTGCATTAATTCTAATGAGGTACATACTGTAACGCTACAATATAGAAATCTTAGGCTCTACGAAATTGACTTACCCAAAGAAACCAAGTTACAGTTACAAAGCCAGGATTTGGACTTAGGTCTGTTTGTCTACAAAGTTCGTTCTTTGTCTCCTAACTAGTCTTGTCAGAGATCATGAACTTAATTCCTGACAAGTATGTCATTTCCCTACTAGAGGTGCTAAATTACCTTTGGAGTCTAAAATCTTATTACTGATACTGGTTTGGCAAGCTTCACTTTAGAAACATTTTCACCTTTATATTTAAACTTTACAAGCTAACCGATGAATAGATATCCTTTCCATCATTACACCGATGAGGAAAACTGAGTACCCTTGTCCTCACAGCTCAAAAAGACCAGTAATAAGATTGGAACCCAAGCCTCTGGGTTTAAAAGTAGTTGAACTTACCAGTGAGGCTAAGAAAAGACTGAACAAACGGCATCTAGAACAAGTAAAAGCCTTGGAAAGCCCACATTAAAGCATGTTTATAATGTATAATTGATCATTTTATTTCACCACATCCCATAGCTTTCATATCATGGTTAGACTGGGATTATTTTTCTACCAGTGCAGTTCTGAACTGAGTTTTCTGAATGGAGGCTATGTCTGCACTATGTAACACATGGTTGGTGCCCCATGTCAAGCATGAGTAGTCCTCATTTACGTGGGTACATAGAAGTCCCACGACCAAGTGCAGCAAACCGCTAACTCAATTACTGTATTTTTTCTGAATATGAAAACTAAGAGAGATTAAGAAAAAATTTACTTTGACAAGATCTGTTTCTACTGTGACTTGGACAGTATGAGTTCCAACAATTGTCACACAGGAGTATTATTTGGAAAAATTTTAAATAAAATCTTTTTCTTTTAAACAGAAGAGTTAAAACTGTCTGACCCTGTACTTAGTTTGGTTTTTTATGTTTTAGTTTGAGTTCATGTATCTTTTTTCCCTCTAATTCTGGGTCTTCATTAACAATCTGGTTTCTTTCTTCCTTCTCATTTGGATTTTGAAAGCCAATTTGTTCATTTAATTCATTCTCTTTCTACTCTTAAAATAAATTTAGTTCTTTTAAGTTTGTCTTATTTTAAAGGAATTTAATGAGCGTGAATATAAAGTATTTAGTTTATAATTGATACAGGAATCTTATTGAATTCACTTATGCCAGGATGAGCCATACTTTAAAAATGTTTAGCTAACAGGTAACAATAAATTGATTTGTATTAAGGTTAATGATTTTAAACAGCCAAAGATTCACCTTTGTACATTTGGAATCACTTAGTTGCACTTTTAACTGAGAAACCTAGATTGAGAAATAAATACAACTATTAAGAATAGAGGATAAGCGCTACTTTTGACAGGTAAATATCAAAACTTATAGAATTTTAGAGTTGGAGGGATATTGGTGATCATACATTCATACAGTGACCTTGTTTTATAGTGGAAAAATTCTGTGGCCTAGGGACTACTATTAGATTGTTAAATTTGGAGAATATTCAAATTTAGTGTCAGTATTTTTTAGGAGGTGGAATGGGAGATTATCCTAAGGAGTATCAGTAATCAGATGGGAAATAAAGTGGTTTGTGATTTTTTTTTTTTAATTCTCTGTCTCCTTTTGAATTATGAGAGCAAATTAGGATTTCTGTAAAATTCTAATTTGCTAATAATAAAGTGCAGAGAAAGAAGTTCAAGAACTTGGCCTGTTTCTTTGAAAGTTAGTATTGGAGCCAAGATTAAAAGCATACCCTTGACTATCAAGACAACTTTATTTATATAGTGTCAGTCAGCATAGCACCTGTTTAGCCTGCTGAGCCATGCTGCCCTTATAATGCCCCATGAGGCTGCCTGGAGCAGGGTCAACTAGCCAGCCTGTGAGGGTCAGCAAGTGAAATAACAAGAGGAAATGTCTGAGAGGGTCCCTGAGGGTAAAAGACAAATGTTAGTATCTGAATTCTTCCAAACCTATGTAGTTTGTCTTACGGTAACAGAGTTATTCTACTAATGGGAATACCAGAGTTTGTGAAAATTTCAGAAAGATAAAGCTCTCCTTTAGGATTCACTGACTTAAGGGCTTGCAGAGGAGCTAAAGCCTAGACATTTGAGGCAGTGCCGAGCTGGACTCGACAGCTTGCCTCAAGATAACAGAAACAGAAACGTTCAAACTACTTTTAGCCTCATAGAAGTAAATGTGATATAAAATAATGGTTTGAAGGTTATGCTGAAAGTTGTAAGGCTACATTTAAAATGCAAAATGCATAAAAAGGCAGATATGTGTTTCAGTGCTTATGTAATCAGTGCCCTTCTTTGTTACTAAAGAAGTTCAATGACTTTGTGCTGAACTAAAGTTTCCGTGAGGATGTGTTATTTTAGGTAAATGCAAATGTAAAACTCTGTCCATGGCTTAAGGAAATGAGCTAATAGTTTCTATGTTTTGTCATTTAGTCCTCACCATAACTCTCTGAAATGATACTGTCGTTATCTCCATTTAAGCCTGGAAACTAGGGATTAGAGACGTTGAGTAACTTGTCCAGAATCACAGATCCGTGAGTGATGGAGCTAGGACTTTTAACTCAGAGGGTTAGACTCCAAACCCAAGCAACCACTGAAAGTTACTGCTTCAATTAACTGAATGCCAAGTCCGCACAATGTTACCCCGTGTGTGTTTGATAGCCTTTCTTTATAAACAGTTTACATAATTTACTTTCTAATCACTGACAGATATTAATGATAGACTAATAGTAACCATCAGTTAGAAAAATCAAAGAAATACAGAATTTCAGCTAAAAGATTGTCTAGTGAAGTCCGACCTCTTAATTAACAGACTAGAAAGTTTAGGCCTAGAAGCTTACTGACACTAATAGCAATAAGGCCATGATTAGAAGTTTGCAACATTTTAGGGTAAGCACTCAATAAAATTCAGTGATTCTAATCAAAACTACATAACATACCAGATTTTCACTGCATTTGAATAAAGTATTTTTTAAATAATTCATTATAAATTCTTATAAATCTTTGCATCCTGAGTCCTTTGTGCAGTGCCTGCTTGGCACATAAAATGGGAACCAAAGTTTTTTTTAATTAAACAAGTGTAATCATTATAGTTTTAAGATTGAAATAATGTATAACTTATTACATGATAATTTTTACATGTCTCTAAATATACATGCCTCTTCTAGGAACATATTTTGAAGTGTATCAGCAATAATATTAGGCTCTGGTTACCATATGGCTTTTGAAGAATTTTTTTTTAATTGTTTCAGCTTTGGAAATCTAGAGAAGCCTGACAAAGATTTAATATTATAAAAAGAAATAAAATGCCTAAAACGTTAAGTATACACTGAAAATTATTTAACAAAAACTGAAATAAGTAGAAAACATTCCCTTATTTGGGAAATGGCTCTTAATAGAAGCCTATGATTCAATTAAAATGCACCAAAAATAAGTTACGGCAAATGTTTCTAGGATGCCACTTGAAAAGTTCCTATTTGAGAATTCATTTTGTTTTCTCCTAAGAAAAATTTAGTTAGATCCCATTTTATTTTATTTTATTTATTTTTATTTTATTTGTTTTATTTTATTTTATTATGCTTTTTGGTGAGGAAGATTGGCCCTGAGCTAACATCTGTTGCCAATCTTCCTCTTTTTTCCCCCTCCCCTAACCCCCAGTACATAGTTGTACATCCTAGTTGTAGGTCATTCTAGTTCTACGTTGGATGCCACCACAGCATGGCTTGATGAGCAGTATGTAGGTCTGCGCCCAGGATCTGAACTGGCGACTCCTGGGCCACAGAAACAGAGTGTGCAAACGTAACCACTTGGCCACAGGGCCGGCCCCATGTATCCCATTTTATATTTTACTTTATAAGTTATTCTTGTAGTTTAATATCTAATTCAATTTCATTTTTCTGTTTTATATAATTACTGCTAACTTTTTTAAAAATACTACTCATTTCAAAGGGAAATAATGTTTAAAAGATGTGACGCATTTAATCCTTGGATGCTGGAACCACTTTTAAAGTATTGTAAGCACATCTGTATTATATTACACAAGGAAAAGAATTATGCTTTCTATAGCCTCTGGGCACTAGCATGGCTGGTTTAGGAAAAGTGAGTATTTTGCATTTCAAGTTTCTTTTCAACATAAAAATAGATTCTAAAGATGAAAAATTTAATTCTAGGGCTAGGACCAAACACAAGTAAAGTTTTGGTTTTACATTTGTTCTTTCACTTGTCACCTACTTCTTAAAAATAAATCAGTTTTTATAGCAGGCTTGGCTTTGCATTTTGTTAAGCACTTCTGTTTTCCCTCATTTGAAAACTGTTGCGCAGGACAAACTTAGAACATAGAGAAATCACTACACCAGGAGTTCTTAATAGGCGTACTACATGTCTCAGTCAGCTGTAAGTTATGGTGCAAATAATTTGTTAGTAACTAAGAAATACCAAGGGTTGTGAATGATATACTCTCAAAACAAAATTACAGCAGATTCAAATGTATCACGATGATAACCTCAGTCTTGATCATTTATATTCCAGTGTGCTTTCTTGAGTGGGAAGGAAAAGGATGGAGTTACAGCTGTTAGGCTGGGAATCTCTTGGGATGTGTGTTTTGCATGTGAACATCATCTGTCATTGGTGGAGATGGAGAAAAAAGTTGAACTTCTGCAGTACACTGGTGAACATGTTCTCGACTTTTTCCTCTTTGACATGATGTGATATTCACATGCCAACACATTCCCATATGCAACTCCTAGTGAGCTAGCTCAAATTCCACCTCTTTGTCTCCTACCCAAGAAAGCAAGCAAGGGAGAATGTTAGAGGAATGTATCTTCAGTCAACTCGAATTTTTTTTTTAGTAATGGCTTGAGAATTTCATACCTTAAGGAATATTAAGCATCTAATTACCTGTGACACATTTGACAGCTATGTCATGATACCATGACTGATAAACTCCATATTTCTTAAATTTTGTGCTTTTGCCTCATTCAGAAATCCAAACCTGGTTTTTTAAAATTTCAAAATAAAGGAAGGCCAAATTTAATTGTATGGCAATATACATTCTGGAAACTATTTATAATTAGAATTAACTTTTTATAAAAGTATTTTGTAGCCAATTATTTAACCACCATTTGTTACTAGAAATTATTTATCATGGAATGGTTGTTTGTTTTTCTTTTAAGGCTGAAACTAAATATATTTGAGGAATTTGAATTTTTAGCTGGTCATTGTTTTATCCAAGAAAAATTCATGACACATTAAACATAGATATTATATAAAAGTTATTCTTTATTCTTCACTTGATGTGAAAACGAATGACTTGTTCTAGAGCTTTCCTAATATCATATTATTTGATATAATATTATTGATGATTGATCTGATACTAGCTTAGAACCTCTATAATAATAGCTCTTTTACCTGGTTTTCTTAGAGGTATTAAACTTAGTATATTATAGGGAAATAACTACTGAATTAATGTCATCACCATTTAAAATTTTTTAATGCAAGGGACTCTGATACATTTTATTTATCACTAATTTTGAATATTAAGAGTGTCTTTATTTTTGTTTTACTTTTTTATTATAAGCTATTATGAACTGGATCCTTACAAAAGCCTCCTTGACAATTTGAGGAACAAAGTGATCATTGAGTACCCAACATTACATGTGGTATTAAAAGAATCCAGTAAAGACATGAAAATTCTTCACCAAGGTAAGTATATATTTGTTCCTGTAACACTTAGAATAACTGTAGTGAAACTGAAGCAATTACATGACTGTCTTTATTTCTTGATAGGTGTTTTCCCACTGTATTTGCACACTTAACTGAATTTACTCTATAGCTACAGTTAATACTTAGGAAGAACCAAATGAATTAGCTGCTGCTTCTGTCCTTTTTGAGAGCATGTAAGCTTATAATATCAATTTGAAATGAATGAATCAGTTTGAATGTCTGGCTATAAAAGGACATTCTTTGCCTTATTGGAGTTCTCTGTATTTTTGTCTTTTGTTAAGCTAATAGTCTTTAAGTAACAGTCTGTTCGTGATCAGATAAATTTACTCCCTTGTTAAAACTCTTTCTTTAAAGATTCCTAAAATAAGGGATTACAAAACATTTTTAGTATCCTACCTTATAGAAAAGGATAATGTTGCCAAGACCATTCTGTTTAAAATTTGAACTGCATTTAGAATAAGCTAGTGCCATTGCCTTGACCCTTTATCTCATTTTTTTTAAACCCACTGCTTTTATTTTCTTTAATTTTGTTTCCTTGGCTATATTGCTTGGCGCTTTTGTGATTCGTTAAAAGTAGATACTTTTCCCTCTTTGGTGAGTAATGGAATTCGGAAGGAAGTAATAGAACTGGAAATGGTATATGTAAAAGTTTAGTATATAAAATGACATTCATATTTGCAACTACTGATAAAAGTAAGCTAATTGTTTTTCTAAATGCAGATTCTAAAAGATGAATACAATTCAGAAATTACTTTTAAAAAAGGAGAGAGGTTACTCATCTGAACTCAAAACCATTAGAAATCACTTTCAGCAAAGAATTACAGATACAGGCCAAGTTTCATTGGAACAAACTCCAGAGAACCGTAGAATCAGTGGATTGAATTGAACTCTTTTTTATTTTTTTTAACTAATATCATTTGAAATATGTGGTTTAGGTTTTATTACACCAGCATTATAGACTCTAACAAGCAGTAACTTTTCTTTCTCTGTACATGTGTATAATAGCTTTTTTTCTTGGCAAAAGTTAAAGGAGAAATGTTTTTTTCAAAGTGGCCAAAATTTTGTCAGTGCCACAATTTGAAACTAGATTTTTAATTAGCAAACAGGAAATTTCTAATAATCAATTATGGACCTCTAAATCTTTAATTCTTGACTTTATATTTTTCACAATTTGAGAATATCCGATTTTATTTTATCAAATTTAGTTAGAAATTTTGGTTTTAAATGAGCAGTTTCACTCTGTGTAAAGCCTTCCTTTTTCCTGAATATAGTTTGTATTGCTCTCTCTCTAAATGTTGGTTTCAGGGAAAGTTGTTTAGCAATGTGGGTTACTAGCCAGGGCAAACATCGTCTGTGTCAATAAACACAGCACACACAGCTCCTCTTTCACCTTGTTTAGGAATGCACATTGAAGTAAGCTTCCTGTACCTAAGCAAAAAGAAAAGGCCGCTTTTGTAGTGTAGTTGGAACCTTATTAAGTAAAGTTGGCTATTTTTTGGTGGTTATATGATGTTTGACTTATTTACAGGAGGCACAAGATACTAGTGCTTTCAGTGTAGAGGGTCATGGAGAGGTGCTGTAGCAAAGAACTGAGGAGCATCTGACAGGGTTTTAAGGACCATGCAGTGTTGTCACGTCATAGATACACACACTCTAAAAATAATGCCAGCTCTTTCTGTCCATGCATTTCTTTGTGTAAGCACTTCGAGGTATCTGTTTCTTTGTACATTCTCATATTGGATTGAGAATTGGATGTTCTGCGGGGTGGTCCCTTACTGCGGGAGGAGGGTTATATAAGAACAGGGCATTTTCTTTGGAAAGCCTTGAAATTCTTTCCCTCTCCAGAGGCAAAAAAGTTGGATTTTCATCTTGAGTTCATAGCACAAGGTGTCTCTCTTCTCGTTTGGGGAAAATGTGTTTCTGGGCAGAGATTCAGTCATTTCCACACTTGATTGTTGTTACAATGTTTGTTATGATTGTAGATTGCCATAATTTATTTTTTCAAAAGTCTGCCTATATTGATGGGCAGTAGGTACGTTCTGTTTGCTTTTTGCTTTTTAAGGAATGAAAATGGTTGACTGTAAAAGGTTACACAGTTAAGGTGGCCCACTAGATTGGAGATGTAGAGTGCTGATCACCCATCTTGTATAAGTCCAGTGAGAAGTGCTGAAAATGGTGTCAGCTTGCTTCACAGGCCCTTGTTTGCCAAAGTTAGCTGGTAAATTTAAATACCTTGGTAAAAGCACTCTGCATTTCAATCTAAGGAATAAAGAATGGAAATCTATGAAAAGAAGAAAACTGGGCAACTTCAGTAAGCAAAGAAAGGGAAAAGTTTTCCCCAAACTGCAATGCCAAATAGTACAAAGCCCTATTAATTTAAAAATATCAGCAAAACGTATTTCTCTATTGTTCTAAGATAACTCAAAATTAGAAAATGCCTCTGCCTTTTGAGAAGGAATCCAACCCAAAATTGATTACTTGAATTAGTGAAAATACCTGGCATAGCAGCTTCTCATACATCAGTCTCTTGTTGGGCCTCTTTCATCCATTCTCCCTCCCTCTCTACTCCCCTCATTCCTCCTCACCCCTCTTTTTCTTCCTTCCTCCTTCAGTGTGTGTGTGAAGTAGGAGGGTGAGGGATGGGGAGGATCTCAGACACAAGAACACACGTGTGAACTTTATAGTGCAATAGGTGCTGTCACAGATTTTGCATAAAGTATAGAGAAAGCCAGAGGAGAAGACAACTAATTTGTGATACCATGGAGACACTTGAAGACACTGCTAGAGTTTATAAAATTCCACAGAAATCTGGATGGAACCTCTGTCAATGCCTTACTCATAAAAAGGATTCAGTTTGATTGATGGTACAATCTTAAATCTAGGTACCATCAGCAAGATCCAAGTTTATGGTTCTAGCATCAGCTCTAATTAGCTGTGGGCCCTTGAGCATTCACTCTGCCTCTCTGAGTTTTATTTTCCTTATCTACACAATAGAGATAAATGGCTATAAGCCTCAAGCAATAATAATCTGTAAAACCTTAGTTTTCATGGTGTTTTTGTATATTATTACTTTTTTAGCATCACTGTACAAGGAAGTAAATAGATCAGTTACTTTTTCTGTTTTAATGATTAAAAAAAAAAACTAAACGATAGAGTGACCTGCATTTATATTGATCCAGCAAACATACTACGCTGCGGGGGATGGACATAGAGAGGAAAGGTCTAGTCTCTATCCTCAAGTTTAGTGAGTGAATCATAGTCTTGCTTTAGTCAAGACAGCTCCTTTAAAGGAGCTCCATTTCTGCTCTGAGTCTTCTTTCCTCTGAAAGGAAGGAGATGGCGATTAGCTGGTCTTCTGTCAGCCCACATTCACTCAACATATACTGACCCTCAATTTTAAATTTAAAAAAAATCGTGGAAAAATTTATTCCAACCACACTTGGCCAGCCTCTGTGATAATAGTGATCTATTCAATGGTATGAGAATGGGATCATAACCACACTGTGAAGTGACCATTCCCAAGTCTTCCACAGAGTCAGGAAGGATGTTACCTCACAAAATATAATTGCCACTTTCAGACATCATTTCTCTATTTATTGTGGCCAGAATTGTATATCCCAGCTGCCTGGGACATGACATGGTTTGTCTCTCCCCATGAGCAGTGCTGTTGGTATGCATCAGAAGGGAGGAGAGAGGAGGGAAAAACAGAACAGGCTAAACAGAAACAGTGTAAACACTTGACTGTATGTTTGCTTATGTTTTTCAGTGAAAAGTGAATCTACCAAGAACACTGGCAGTGAAAATTGAGCACTTCTGGAGGAAGAAGGTGAAAATTCTCAGACAAATGCTGAGAACTGTACATTGACTAGATGTTGGGTGATTGGGGTATTGTCAGTGGGTGGTTGGCATTTTTTGTTTCTCTGAAAAGTAATTAAACAATCTAAAATTTTTTTGAGAAAGGTGTATTTTCTAGCTTGTTGAATTGACTTGTAAGGCCCTTATTCCTATTAACAGCCCCTTTTTTGCAGCTGATCGGCATAGTGCTTATTTTAATTAGGCCCTGGCTTTTAATGTGCTTTAATTCTATAGGCTGAAAACTTAGTTTGATGTAAGACCAAACCCAGGGATCACCTGTGTTAGCCACCAAGTTGGCATTCTCTTTAAACATAAAGGCCATGCAATATAGCATCTAGCCACAGGAGAACTGATCCATCAGTTGCCCATTCTTGCCTTTGGGATTATATGTAACCTATCCTCTTGGGATGACTGAATGGGTCTTTTGTACTTGGGTAGCATCCAGTACGGTATCATGTGTAAAGGCTGAATAAATACTGTTAACTATTATTTCTTATATTCAGTTCAGAAGATCAGCACCTCCACATTACTGTTTGAACCATCAGTGCTCATGAATTTGGCTCTACTTATTCACACAGTGAGCTGGGTCTTGTAATGAAGTCTGTGCCTTTCATCCCAGTCCCACTCCACTCTTGTCGTTACCACACAGGGATGTTGTGATGAGCAGTTTTATGCTGTGTTTTGAAACATCTAGCAGTAGCTTAAAAAAAAAAACACTTGGAACTCTGCAAAGTGTTATTGGAATGTATATGTGTATTTATGTATTTACATGGCTTAATTTATACCTTATGGCAGCTCTGTATACATTATGATCTCACATATTGAAATTAAAAGTTTCCTAGCTTTAATGGAATTTATACAGTTGTGAAATTGCAATAACTATAAAAGAATAAAAGATTATTACATCTGTGTTGCATGTGTGTACTTAATGGTTAAGAAAACAATGATAAAATTAGACATTAGTGAAATTCATTTTTAGTTTACAAAATAAGTTTTAGACCAAAAGGAAACCAGAGGCATTAATTAAAGAGACTTGGAAAGATTAGAAATATGAAAGAATAATGAGAAGATGAGCATCGGAGAAACTTGTAGCAAACGAATATATATAACTTGGTATAGAAATTGGAGAAAAGAGTCCAAAGACGATAATGCTGCAAAGACCCTTGGTGTAAAAGTAATAGTGGAAATATGGCTCATAGAAAATAAGGCCCTGCAATTTGAGAAATACATATACTTCCTAAAGCAACTTCAGTAATCTCCCTCATACAGTAATAAATTTGTGTAGAATTATGTTGTTCGTGATATTACTGGAGAGACAACTAAATGGGATTTCAAGGGATTCATATTTAATCTAAAAGTAAAATTTGTCTTCTTGAAATAGGCAAGGAAAAGGATGAATTGAATCAAATGCGTCATAGAATTGCTATTGAGAAAAGTGGAGTTAAGTACACAAAAAGAGCATGTGATCTGAATATCAGAGTGGAGAGGAATTTCCTGACAGTGAAATCTGTTATGACGTAGTCTCATTTCCAAGAAAAGTGGTGAGTTCCATCCCTTCTAAAATTTAAATTGAAAACTGGACAGAAACGAAAGGATTTATCCTGTACTTTCTGCCCAGGAGGGGAAAAAAAATATCTACATGATCTAATGCATCTTTCCCATCTCTATTTTCTAGGATTCTATTAGACTTTTCAATTATAGACTATTCCTTAGGAAAGAATTTAACTAACAGAGTTCCCATAAATATAACTATCAGCTCATTTGATTAATATGTACATTTATTCCTACAGGATTTACAATAAACATATGTTTTAGTGAATAGCCATGTCAACTGCTTAGAGGGGGTGAAATTGGAATAATGCATTGAGAGCCTTAGAAGTTTGTAGTATTAAGACCCAATTTCTTTTTTAGAAGCCCTTTCCATTTTGGATTCTTGACAAATTCTGATGAATAAGCACACTCCCTGCCCCATGTTAAATTCAACATCCTGCATTTTGTTCATGAATCACAATTTAAAAGGAGAAAAACTCCACCTGGCTTTCTTTGTTTTTTAAACAATGATTTCAAAGGGAAAGTAGGCCTTTCATAATTGCTAATTATTACATACAGCATTAATAGCCATAAATTACAGTAAACAAAGCTTGCACCTGTTCATATTATAAATATGAATTAAAGAGAGTTACTATAAAATAGATATTTAAGATTCCAAAGTATAGTTGAGCCAATTTGTTTCCCTGTAGCAAGTAGTGGGATTCAGGTTTTATGATGTGTAGTAAAATGTTACATACATAACTATAATGCCAGTGATTTCCTTTATACATTTTGTTTAATTTGGTTGACATATACAGTGTGTTGTACCTGATTTCATATTAGTCATTAAATTTTAAGGAAACATACTTACTCTGCTTTTATTTAATCACACGCTACTGCATTAAATGTGTTATTTTCAGGTAGCTATTGTACACTTTTGATTATTAACCAATCATCCTTCAGCTGCAAGTGCCAGAACCTCAACTCAAAGTAGTGTCAGCATGAAGGGCAATTTACCGGCTTATATACAGGGAAGTCCAGCCATTGACTGGGTCCAAACACCCAAAGAAACCATCTTCCCATCTCCCATACTTGGCTCTTATGTTTTTTTCTTGCACTGTTTTTCTCTTCCTGACAGACATTCTCTTTGGGGAGACTCTTTAGGGTGGGAGGCAGTGAGGTGAGGATGGTGGATAACAGCCGTTGACAGTTTCAGCTACATCATCATAACCAAAGCATGGCAGCAGGTTATGTAAAATTGAGGGGAAAAGCTTTGATTTTGCCCAGATTGGGTCACATTCCATCCCTGAGCTGATCAAGAGAGGAGTTCCCCCAAAGAAAGGGGAAAGTATCAGAAAAGGGAAGGGTGTAGGGAACAGGAGAGAGAAGGTGGTTACTGAGAATACAAAGGTAACAGATGTCTACGGCACCCTATTTAAAATTGAGTAGCAAGAGGTTTCTGATTTGAAATAAAATAAGGAGTAAAATTCAAAATTAACCTGCAAACCCTCGCTTTAACAAGAGATTTTAATTCCTACTTGATGCCGTTGCTGCTTTGAGTTGCTATTGTAGGCTTTTTGTAATGTTTGACATTATGTTGTTACTGGTTTGATTTGATGCAGATAGCAGCAGTCTGTTTCCATCAGGGATTTGGAAACTTCCAGTTTCATCAACAGTTGAGAAATATGATTTTGAAATGAGAGTCATAACTGGAGGGAAATGCTTCAAAAAATGAAGACCACTTAATAAAACTAAGCTCTTTAAACCTTGGGGATCTGTGCTTCACTGCAAAGTATGGTCATTCAACTTGGGTCAGTGAAAGCTATCCTAAAGTCTGTGTGCCTGTGTTCTTTAAAATGAACTGCAGTGTAAATGTGTTCCATGTTGGAGTGTGGTGGACTGTACTCATTTTAAACTGCTTAAGCAGATGCATCCTTTGCCTGGGATGAGCTACCACCTAACTCTATTGTTGCCAGTTTTATTTTCTTGCTAAAGTACCAATACCCTCCATGACTTAGCCCCAGCCTAATTTTATAGGTTTCTTTCTTTCTCTGTTTTATTTTCACCTTTGGCTTCAGTCACATGAAACAACATAAAGGTTACCATGTATACATCCTAGGCTTTTTCCCCCACTTTCCTCGTTCATCATCTCCACATAAGTGTATTGTGCCTATCCTTGCAGAGCTGGCTTGAACAGTAATTACTGTGATCCTCCCATGTAGAGGTCATAGTTATGTTCACACTGTTTATGTGTCTCCTGATTGGCTGATACTAATGCCATACTGATTGTTAAATGTTTTTAATATCACACTGATAATAAAAGAACTGATGTGTGTTAATAGCTTACTAAATACCAAGTGCTATTCCAAGCAATTTAAGTACGTAACTCATTTAAGATTTCTCATAACCATCCAGTGAAATAGATGCAACAGTAAGGTCCTGCTGTAAGTGGGGTGCAAAAAAACTCAGTAACATGAAGTGAGTTGCGTTATTGCAGGCTGAAAGAATGACAGGGTGCCTGTACAACTAGCTGTCTAGGAGTTCCTAGTATCTAACTGTAGGGTCCCAAATCCATCCTATAGTTTGGCACCACATCGTGGCAGATGTACACTCAGGTTAAAATATCGATGGGGACAATTCTGAGTTAGTCCTATGTCTCACTTGTAATTCCAGGATAACAGAGTGACTCTAGTAATCTCCTGGGTAGTTGATGCCCAGTTCATCAACCTTATCTGAGATTAATCTACCCTCTGCCTCCCCCGCCCCCACCCCAATTCCTGAAACAGCCTGCCATTTCCAAACCTGGCTTCACCCTCCCTTTCATATTCCTCATCCTCACCAGGAGTTAAGAATTTGAGTCCACATGCATTTACAAACAGGAGCTAGGTGGAGGGTGGAACTGATTCATGTTATTGTGGGCAGCATCATTGATGGGGTTTACTATAAACCCATTTTCCAGATAAGAAAACCAAGCCTCATAGAAGTTAAAGCTTATTCTTAGGTCAAACTGTTAAATAGTGGAGCTTGGATATTTTTCTTCTCTTAATTCCTCTCTGTACCTGGCATTATCTTCCTTCCTGTCCATATAATTATTGATAAAATTCTAATGTATTTAACTGGTCTTGAGGACCAAATCTGTGGTAGATACTTGCATCACAGCATCATCACAGTTGCTGGCATAAAGCAAGCCCTCACTAAAGTGAGTATTGAGATGAGCTGGGAGGAGTAGGGAAACTCTCTTCTACCTCTCTGGAAAAAAACACATTTTTTAAGGCTTTGTTATAGATTGATATCCCTCAATCCGTAGCAAAGCCCTTGACAAGACAATATTAATAGCTAAAACCTTAGAACTTAGCATAAGCTAGGCACCGTTCTAAGCACATTACAACTGTTAATCATTGAATCCTCGCAATCCTGTGAGGTAGGTACTGCTGTATTTCATTAAATCTAAAATGTCGTTAATTGTAGAATGTGCCATTTTATGTAACACTAAGAAAAAAAAATCCTGCCAATTAAATTATGACAGTGCTTTTTAAAAAGTCAATTTAGAATGTTTACACTTATGTAAAGAGCTATTTTAGGCATTTTATTTCAACAAATCTAAGATTCCATCAATTGTAAGGCACACCATTTTGTATACCACTAAGCATGAAAACGTAGCTTAATTGTATGACACATCCTGACTTGAGATGTTAAAGTGTGAAAAAATATCTTAGAATTGATGTAATATGGTATTGAGACAAATTTTTATATTGTTCTATGCTGATATAAAAAGAAAAATGAGTGAGATTAACTGGGTAAGCCATTTCTAAAACTTCACGTTCAGTCTGACATTTGTGACTCAGACCTTGTGATGCCTCAGTTCTGTTTTTCTTTTTCTGAGGAAGATTAGCCCTGAGCTAACATCTGCTGCCAATCCTCCTCTTTTTGCTGAGGAAGACTGGCCCTGAGCTAACATCTGTGCCCATCTTCCTCTATTTTATATGGGACACCTACCACAGCATAGCCTGACAAGCGGTGTGTAGGTTCACACCCAGGATCCGAACCTGCCAACCCCGGGCTGCTGAAGCGGAACATGCAAACTTAACTGCTGTGCCACCGGGCCAGCCCTGATGCCTCACTTCTTAATGAGGTGCTCTACCACTGTCTGTCATTTTCTTCAAAGTTACTGACACTCATTCTGCAAGTTCTGATGCTGACGTTTTTTTGATCACAAGGTGTTAATAGAAGGGTTTCTGTCAACAATCAGGACAATGGTTTGTGGACTGAAATAACAAAGGGTTGCAGTTGTCCATTTATGCCACCGGAAACAACCACCAAGTCTACATATGCACAAGCAATGACAACTACATCATGACTGGCCTGGCCAACAACCTGTTGGCCAATAGCCTTTAAGACCCTACAGATTTCAGGGATCTTAAAATGTGAGCTCTTGAGTCAATTAAATACAATACCATCATCCTCATTTTATGTGGGCAAGGAAACAAGTCCAAACAGACTGGTCACACCAAAAGTAAATACCTGAACCAGGATTCAAACCAAGGCCAAGTTGGGCTTCAGAGGTCATGTCCTTAACCATTGGGCTACATGGCCTCCTGAGTGGGCTCTGCCCAGGTCATCAGGCCATCCTGAAGTCATACTATGTTTCATGATAATTTGAAGTGAATACTATAATTTACTGCTACTTAAAAATGGATAATTATTTTAATAGGCTCCTTTAACTTATTTTTTGAAAAAGTAGGGCAGTTCCTTCATAATTTGTGAAACTGCTTTTCTTGGAGGCTTTTCTCTTCATTGATGGACAGCAGGCTATTTCTCCTAGCATGTGTAGTTGCTGTCCTCAGTTTTTCATCCATGTTACATATTTTGCTGGTTTGGGCATAAAAATTTCAATCACTTCAGTTAGTTTGAAACCAGCTGTTAATGCTAATGCCAGTTTCTTTCAGTGGGTTCCAAGATAATAGTATCAAGTCTGTTTCATTGTCCATTGTGAACTGTGCACTGCTGCATAGAGGGAACGTGGCTCTCCAGGACTACCAGGTAAAAGGGGCCTGTGTGGGAAGGACAGAAGGCTGTAAAGACAACTGTTAGTGATTACCACGTTGACATTATGTGGAACTGCAGGGGGAGCTTGTGAATGGCATACTGGTGAATCCAGCTGAGAGCTGTTGGGCATTGCCCCTGGACAGCATGGGCTTGAGAGTCGGGCTGCGGGGAGCCAGGACAACCACAGGAGAGGAAGTATAATTTCAGGACCTGATAGAAATCTTGGGAGTGGCTTCAGAAGTGGAAATGGGGTGGTTGGAGAAAATCCATGAAAAGACCACAGCAGGCAAATAAAAGCCCTTGTAAACAGCGAAATAGGAATCTTAATTCTTAATTTCATGGAATGGGAACAAATGTTCTTGCTCTGAACTATATAACCAAAGAGAAGTAAACTAAGCCACGTGATTTTTAAAAGGGAAATTTTCTGTCTCCCTCAGGTAGGTAATGCAGGGACTATCAAATAGCAGTTTTGCTTTTTATTTCAGAAAAACTTCCTTTCTCCCAGGTTTCTGCTAAGCACTCTAGGTTATTTTTGCAGAGAGAAGAAATTGTCACATACCACCTCTTGGTATCATGATTTTTTTTGGCTCCTTGAACAGTTGATTCAAGTTTGAGTCCATATGGTGTGAATCCATGGTGCAAATACTATCCCTCAAGCCCAATAGCTCTTTATTTTGCCTAGAGCCCTGTGGTCCTACTCTTGACTGCTGCTCTGTGTTCCTAAAGAAAAACAGTGGAGTCCGATCTCTGCGTTTTGAGGTTTCAGTGGTTGGTTAACAAGATGCTGTGATGCTGTGCTTTAGGGCCCCCGCCAACATAGAAGAGACAGCCACTTTTTCCATGTTCCTGACAGATTGGAAGGTGTTTTTTCAAATTCTCTGCCTCAGATCTCTTCCTGGAAAGGTTGGTCAGTTGTTCAGCCAACAACCTTGGCCTCCACAGCCAGTGCAGCATAGAAGCCTGTAACTACTTTCTGCCACATTTGGACCCTCACAAACAAAACTTCTAAGCATTGGAAATGGAAAACTTGAGGTGGCAAAGAAAGCCCAGGGCGCGCGGGCATCCAGTCTTCCAGGTAAAATGAATTGATGGGACTCTGGAAGAAGGAAGCTGCTGTTTGTGGCTGACCTGTGTGTGGACAGTAGAAGGGAAAGCAGGATCCAGGTGTTCTTTTCTCACTTTCCTAAGTGACAAGGAGAGCAGTTGTGAGGTTTGATTTGATTTTTTTTTTCTAAGCAAGCAAATTCTTTCCCCTACCAAACTTGCATGCCCCTTAGGAGTGAGAGGAAAAGAAAGTTATTTCTCAGCTCCCTTAGTGCATCAAAAAAGTACTTTATTTGAAATTCAGTAACAGCCCGCCCAAAAGTACTTTATAATATTCTGTAATCTCCTATAGTTCTATTTAGTATTTCTCCAAAGAGTAGTAATGAATCTATAAAACTTAGGCCAAGTGATGGTACAAGTATAAATCATATCAAAGAGTATGGTAAAAATCTGCTGTTTGCGACCAAACAGGCCTCCCCCTTCTTTCTGGTAACCATACCTTGAGTTCCTTTGGGAAGCTGCCAGCCCCGCCCATCTCAGCCATCTTGTTTGGATTAAGCCCAACCCTAGCTCCTGGGTGGGTTTTCATCAGCCCAGACGGATCAGACTGTCCCACCCCTGTGATCACGTGTTTGGTTCAAACTATGCAGGTGATCTAAACTGGTGCAATCTGAGGAAAGAACAGAACAGGCAGGGCAGAGACGCCCCTGCTGTAAAGATGGAAAGCTGAAAGCGGGTTAGCCGGTTTTGCTCCTGTAAGGAGACTGAGACTGGTGACAACTCAGAGGAAGCTGATTGGGTCTAGAATAAGCCAAGCCATCCATCCATGTGGAGTGTTCAGTTGCATTTCTTCCTTTGTTTTCTTTTCTTATTCATTTGTGTAAGTTGGATTTTCTGTCAACTATATTAGAATTTGATACCAGGAAATCAAGTATGGCCAAATAAAGGCCCTGGATTATGGAATTGGCTGAAGCAAGATAGTGAGGAGAACCTCTACATCCTAGGCTAGAATAGTAGTAAGGATTAGTATGGACATTGGTCCATAAAAGGAAAAATAATCTTAAGATGTCCTCCGAGCCCCATCTCCTACTGATACCAAGTTAAGGACATTTTATAGAAGTTGCACACACAACTTCTGTTGACACCCCATTTGTAGAACTTGGCCATGTGGCCACACCTCCTGGCAAGGAAATGGAAGAAAGTCTGTTCTGGGTGGCAAGGTGCCTAACTAAAAGTTGTGGGTCTTCCTACTGAGAAGGAGGATTAAATGGCAATTGGGGGACAAGTAACAGTCTCTGCCACAGATGGCCATTGTGAATTCTTGCTATGTGGTACCGTGACAGCTGGTTCTTCCATTGCCTAACGTACACTGGGACCTTCAGCCCATCTGTCTCCCCAGGCTGCAGCAATAAGGGACTTGGACTAAAAGTTCAGGCTGTAGGTTGAAGCCTTTGTGAATCTTACAAGAAAGAGAGATTTACTTTGAAAATAATGCCTCTAAAAACCAAGAAGAAATGAAATAGGGCCTTGCTACAAGAAACACTTTCTGCCTGTGACTTCCAATCCAAGGACCGCAGTAGTCCGGGTCCTTGACTGAATGGAAAAGCCACATTCCTTCCTAAAGTTAAGTCAGTTTGAGCAAAAGAAGGGAGAAGGGAAAAGTACAATACAGACAGATAAGGACCTGAATAAGCGTGATCTCCCAGGCCTCTCCTAGAATCCTCTTGTTATACCCTTCCAACCTATCAAAAGGGACATCTTTGCCTCTTGAAAAGATGCAGCTGATGGGGAGCCTTCCAGCAAAGGGGGAATGGCTTTTCCTCCCCTTTCCAGGCCATTGCTTTGTCTTGCCCCCAAACAGAGGCCAATATGGAAGCAGAAGTCATCCCAAACCTGTGTTCTAAATGAAAAACTATCAACCAACTAGATCTCCACTTTTGTTACAAACCCATGGAATTGACCAGTGTATTAATCAGGGTTCTCTAGGGAAACAGAACCAATAGGATGTATATATATACAGAGAGAAATAGATTTATCATAAGGAATTGGCACATGCAATTATGGAATCTGGCAAGTCCCAAAATCTGCAGGGTGAGATGGCAAACTAGATACTTGAGAGAGCTGATGTTTCAGTTCAAGTCTAAAGGAATATTCCAGTTCAAAGGTGGTCAGGCAAGAGGAATTCTCTCTTACTTGGGGGAGGGTCAGCCTTTTGCTCTAGTCAGGCCTTCAACGGATTGGCTGAGACCCACCCACATTAGGGAGGGCAATCTTCTTTACTCAGTCTTCCGATTTAAATGCTAATCTCATCCAAAAACCGCCCTCGCAGCAACATCTAGAATAATGTTTGACCAAATATCTGGGCACCTTGTGGTCCAGTCAAGTTGATAGCTAAAATTAACCATCACAACCAGAAACACATAGATGGGAGCCAACTAAAGTCATGAGGGATTTACATCACAGAGAAACTTCCAACTCTGACAAAAATGATTGCCCAGCCCCTAAATCTGTCCTCCGAGCCCCATCTCCTACTGATACCAAGCAATGGGCTCGCTCTGCTCACCACGATCTGAGCCAATTAACCACAAGTTAGAGATCAAGAAAGGAAGTTTGATTAGATTAGCTGGCTAATTGGAAGATGGGTGACTAATGTCTCAAAAGCCCATGTTCAAAGATTACAGAATCTTGAGGCAGTTATATAGGGAAAATGGGCAGTGAGGAGGGGGTCCAGGGTTGTTGGTCTCCAGGCGTGAGGGGCTCCAGACATCACACTGATCCCTTGGTCTATCAGCTGTGATGGATACCTTGTAGATGTGTTTCCCACCTGTGGTCAGCCTGTTCCTGGAGAGACACTCATAGAACAAAATTTTAATTTATCAAGGTATCGGGAAGTACGTTCATAAGCAGAGGCCATAAATCAGGAGAGCATGTGAATCTTTTTAAGTACATGCAGAGCAGCCAGTAGTCACACAGAGGAGGGGCTGGGGCCATTTAGCAAAACAAGATGGCCTCACTTTTGCTCACTTACAATTTCCCCTCCTGTCAGCAGTAACCCATAATCTTATGGTCAAGGAGAAACCGGGTGTTGTAATTCCTCTACCTGCTTCCTGCTGAATCAGGGCGTCGTACTGGGACCATAGACTTTCCTTTTGAAATAGAAGAAGGGTTATATAGAAGTGATCAAAGTTTTCTTTTAAAGACATATTTTAGTTCTCCAAGGAGTCCTGCCACCCACTTTCCCTTCGATACAGGTGGGATACTTTCCTGTGATTTGGGGGCTGCCTCAATCCAGGAGTGGTGTATCCAGGGCTTCACATCTGCAAATTTTACGGATGTGTGTGTGGTGAGAAGAATCTCAAAGGGGCCCATCCATTTGGGTAACAACTGTTTTTGGGGTCCCTGGTCTTTCCAAGTTTTTAGCAAAACATGATCACCAGGTTGGAAGGCATGTAGAGGAACATCAGATGGATATGCAGACGTATGAGAAGCAAACTCATGGACATACATTAATACCGAGCTTAATGTTTTAACATAATTAGCAATCGTGGCATTCCTCAAAACCTCCAGAGATTCAGTCCCAGGGGAAGATGCCTGAAAAGGTCTCATAGAATTTTGAAAGGACTTAAGTCCACTTCGGAGAGCAACTCTAACCCGTAGCAGGGCAAGGAGCAGTAAAGTGCCTTGTCCCAGGTTCGTTTTGTTTCCTGATAGATTTTGGTCTTCTTTAAGGTGTGATTCATTTTTTCCATCTTTCCAGTTGATTGAGTTCTCCAAGCTGAGTGTGGTATCCATTGGAAGCCTAAGCTCTTGGATTATTATTATGTCCACTTGTTGGGTTATTTGGGGGGCAAAAGGTGGTCTATCATCACTCTGCAAGGTATTAGGCAGACCATACCTGGGGATGAGTTTTTTTTAGCAACATACGAATGACTTTTGATGCTTTCAGTCTGAATAGGAAAGGTTTCTACCCACCCAGTAAGGTGTCCACAAACACTAACAGAAACCTAAAATTCCCAGCTGCCTGGGGTGTCTGGGTAAAGTCTATTTGCTAGTCTTCATTAGGCTAAATTTTTTTATGTTGGGTGCCCAGATGTGGGGGACCAGAAGCGATCTTGGGGTTGTTCTTTTCACAAATTATGCAATTTTTAGTCACCTGTTGTATAATCTTCTGTAGGTAGGGCCCTGTGATGTACTTCTGGACCCATTATATTCTCCTTCTGGTGGCCAGAGCAATGCATAATATCTACCTGAGCAGGCTCATTAATAGCACCAAGCAATTTTAAGGTTTTAGGGCCATATCTGATTTCCCTTTTTTCCCCGCTGTTGAGTCTCCTTTCTTTCCAGATTGCGCCGTGAGCATGAACTACAGCAAAGGCACAACAGGAATGTAGTATACACTTACTCATTTCCCTTGAGCTGGATGTTAGAGCCCAAGTGAGGGCAATGATTTTCGTCTTTTGGGCCGATATCCCTGCGGGTAGGGCTTTGGCCTCTATAGTCCCCACGCATCTCTTACCTTGATCCATGAAGATGCTGCCATCTGTAAAGAGTTACAAGTCCGGTTCTTCCAGCGGACAGTCCAACAAATCAGGTCAGCTAGAATACACCGTCTCGATATCTTGTAAGCAGTCATGTTTTAGGGCTTCTGATGTCTTATTAAGGAGCAAGGTGGCTGAGTTTAGGCATCCTTGCATCCATACATTTGGATTGTCCAAAAGGATGGCCTGGTATTTGTCCATCCTTCCTCAAGTGACCAGTATCCGCCTTTTTGTTCTAATAATGTGAACACTTGATGTAGCAACATATACCGTGGTGGGTTGGCCTAGGGTGAATTTTTCAGCTTCCTGCTGGATGTCATAAGTAGCAGCCACTGTCCTGAGGCAGAGTGCCAGCCTTTAACAGTCTGATCCAATTGCTTGGAAAAATAAGCCTCTGGGGTTGGGTCGGGGGAGGGGGAGCATGCCCAGTTTTTGAGTTAATACCCCAAAGCTTATTCCCTGCCTTTCATGTACATATAGGCTGAAGGGCTTGTCCAAGATAGGAAGCCCCAAGGCTGGGACTGAAATTAACTTTGTCTTGATGGTATCAAAGTCCTCCTGACATTCCTTTGTCCATTCTAGTGGCTCCGAGTCTAGCCCTTTTAGAGCCTCATAGAGAGGCTTTACTATGAGACCATAGTTAGGAAATCCAGATCTGACAGAAACCAGCCATGCCCAAGAATCCTCGTGGCTGTTGCCGGGTGGTGGGAGGTCTCGGGCATGCAATAGCTTTCTTTCGGTCTGGCAGCAGTTCCCTTTGGCCTTTTGATTAGGTAAATCCTAAGTATGTAATTTTTTGTTTGCAGATCTGTGCTTGCTTTTGTGAGACCTTATACCCACATTCAGCCAAATGATTCAAGGTCTTTATTGTGTTGGCCAGACACTGCTCATAATGGGGCTCACTATAGGCAAGTCATTCACAGACTGTAACAGCAGTCCTTCTTGTAGTTGTAAGTGGCTCAGCTCTTTAGCTAGGGCCTCCCCTAATAGCATGGGGAGTTTTTAAAGCCCTGGGGGAGCAGTGTCCAACAATATTACTGAGTAGCCTGAGTGTCTGGGTCACACCATTTAAGGCAAACAGTTGTTGTGATTCTTTGGTGAGCGGTATGCAGAAGAATGTATCCTTTAAGTTCAAGACTGAAAGCCAGCTGTATTCACCCAGAATGTTGGTTAGTAAGATGTAAGGACTGGGCACCACGGGGTGCAGGTCCTGAACCACCTTGTTTACGGCAGAAGGTCCTGAACAAACTGATGTTCCTCTGAATTGGGTTCCTTGATGGGAGAATAGGAGTATTATATGGTGACTGGCAAGGTCTGATTAAACCTGCCGCCAGGAATTGCTGCAACACTGGCTGGATGCCCTTCTGAGCCTCCTGTTTCAGCAGATATTGTTTCAGACTATATGTATTGGCTAGACATTCTTTGCTTTCCCAGGCTTCCCATCTGCCCACACGTTCAGTCTTACCTCCTTGAGAATCTCCAGTAGCACTGGATCTGGAGGTGCTGTTTGAATACCTAAAGGGCCACCTGGAACCGTAAAGATGATTGTTCTGGTGGCACTTGCACGGGAACGGGCCAGGTGCCCTTGCCCATTTATGCCTATGGGATATTGTCACGGTGGACATTGCCTGACTCCGAGAAGGGCCCCCTGACCAAATTGTGTCCCTTGCCGGGTTTGAGAAGGAGAGAGTCCCTCTCTTACACCTGGCAATCCCTCAGGCATTTCCCCTTGGGCAAGTGGCAGGCCTGGAAAAGGGGGAGGAGAAGGAGGAGCCGGGGGACTCCTCAGTCCATCATCCCCTCTTCCCTGATCTCGATACAGCAGCAAGAAGGCTTGAACATGGGGGATTTTACCTTCCTTTTCTTCCTTCTTGTAGAACAATTCTAGCTGTAAGATGGTACTATAACTGAGTGACCTGTTTGGGGCCGCTTTTCTCCTGTATAGTGGGGCCAGGCTACCTTACAGTAAAAGATCATCTTTTTCTTTGTCATGGGCTCGTAACTGAAGTCAGCCCAGTTGGCCAGCATGCACCCTAGCAGGCCTCTTTTCTTTTTCCTAGGAATGGATGGAGTAGCGCCCATGGTAATAAAGTTTGTGTCTGGTGATTAACGGACCCAGAGAAGGGTGCAGGGGTTGACTCCAGGTGTCCAGATAACTATAGGACTTATCCAAACCAAGCCCTGCCTGAGCACACAGTTCAGGCCCCAGTGCTAAACAAGCCAGAGACAAGAGGGAAGGGCTTAAGGCGGGGTAAAGATCAAATTTCCCAATGCCGGTGTAGGGGGTCAAGTGCCTGGCAGAAAGATTTTTAGATCTTCTATGTTGTAGGAAGTCCAAATCTGGCTTACTTTAAGCCCAAACCTGACATTTACACAATGACAGCGAAGAAGATGCCGGACAAGACAGACAAAGAGGGGAAAGATGGTCAAGCCGTGCTCTCATGGCTTCCCCTCAAGGGTTAACACAAACAGCAGTACCCAAATTGAGGTGCACAATTCTGGCTTGACACTTGACAGAAAAGGTCACAAACTTCACGTCCCCACAGATGATGTAACAAGCACTGGAGGTATATTGTGGGATTCTGACAGAGAAAACCCGGCAAACAGACTAGTGGAACAACACACACACTCAGGAGAACAGACCACACAGGCAGGCGCACCACAGAAAAACCAGAGACTCGTGTTCCACATAATATCCTAGGCAGTCTGTACTTTCCTTTATCCCTAAACAACGGCACCTAAACCAGATGGACCTTGGCCTGACCAAGGCTCCCAGACCAGGAAAAATGGATATAATACCCAGGAGGTGCACTCACCTAGCTGCAGATATAAGCTCCTCAGCTTACGATTGATCCAGTTCTTCGTTTCCCCATCACTGAATCATTAGAGGCAGTTGGCAGGTGAGCAAGCCATAGGAGGAATTCCCCAGATGGAAAAAGCTGCCTGGCAGCTGCAAGGAAAAATCCCAGAACAGCTTCCTCCAAGTCGACCAGCCACAGGCAGAGGCTATGGTCCCATCTGTGTCACCAGAATTTGATACTGAGCAGTGGGCTCACTCTGCTCACTGTGATCTGAGCCAATTAATCACAACAAGTTAGAGATCGAGAAAGGAAGTTTAATTAGATTAGCCAGCTAATCAGAAGACTGGGTGACTAATGTTTCAAAACCCATCTTCAAAAATTACAGAATCTTGAGGCAGTTATATAGGGAAAATGTGCAGTAAGGAGGGGATGGAGGGATGCTGGTCTCCGGGCGTGACGGGCTCTAGGCATCACATTGTTCCATTCTGTCAGCTGTGATGATACCTTGTAGATGTGTTGCCTGCCTGTGGTCAGCCTGTTCCTGGTGAGACACTCATAGAACAAAGTTTTAATCTATCACGGTATCGGGGAGAACCTACGTAAGTGGAGGCCATAAATCAGGAGAGCCTGTGAATTTTTGAAAGTGCATGCAGAGCAGCCAGTAGTCACACAGAGGAGGGGCTGGGGCCATGTAGCAAAACAAGATGGCCTCACTTTTACTCACTTAACACTACCACACATACACTCCCATTTACACCAACAAGCAGTAGCTGCTAACACTGTGTGATTCTCTGAAGAGGCTGTCTCACAGAAATACAGGACAAGAGAAATCCTCTTGGAGAGTGAAACTGAGCCAGCCCCAGACTTTCACTTCACTGCAAGATAGGGCGTCTTTGCCATTTCTGTGCGAAAAGATTGTAATATGTGTGAGGACTGATGGCCACTGGATGTTTTACATTCTCCCCTTTGCAATTTGGAATTTTTATTGCAGTTCTGTATTCTCTGTCCTATAATATAGGGTGTGGTTAAGCTTTTTATTTACCCACAGATCACTGAACCAGGAAGAGTCGCTTGACATGATTTGCACATTGACATGAAATATTAGACTTGGGGCTAGCCTTAGTAACTGGATGAGATTTCATATTATCTTCCTTCAGGGAGGGAATGTGACCTGTATGTGTGCAAGTTGTGTGTGGATGTTAGGCAGCCAAAAGCTGGACTCTCCAACATTGCTCAGTCCTGTCTAGTACTCCACATTTCCTTTAGAGCCACTTGCCCTCATTCTCAACTGTATGGTTTGGTTGGGATTGATACTCCCCTCCCCATTGCACCTTCTCAGCTACAGTAATTGGTTCACGAGTGGTCATGTAGATGCATACCAGACTGAGCCTCTGGATTTCTCTAGGGATGCTGGAACTCAGTCTCTCTGCCTCACTGGACTAGCTTCTGTGGAGAGGTGAGCTTTAGAACTGCTGTAACCACTTTTGGTGCCACAAGGGGCTCTAGCCTGAGAATCAAACTAGATGCAGAGCTGAGACGTGGATCCCAGTAACAACATTTTGCTTCCATTTTGCAGTAATTCTGGAGTGCTTTCCCCTCATTTGCAACAATGACAATAACAAAGTTTCCCGAGTGATATAGAAAATGTGAGGAAGTTCAAAGGAGCGCCTCCTTTTACTGGTCTTGTCATCTTTTCCAAACAGCGCTCCCCTGTGGTCACCTCCAAGATGTGTGATTGAAATCTGCAGAACCACAGAATCTTAGGATTTGAGGACCAAAAGATCATAGAAATCAACTAGTCCAGGGCCTCCCAAGGTGCCTTGGGGTAAACAAGGTGATTTTGGGGTGATACATGAATATTTTTAGTTTAACAAATGTAATTTTTATAATGAATCCTAGTAAAATATAACTAGCATTTTCACATCAAACTTGTGATTTCACTGGTTTTATGTAATGCTTTTACTGAAGGGGAAATTGAAGTTTTGAGAGATTAATGGCTTTTTTAGGGATTGCTTGATGGTGAATGAAGGGTGAGAGAGATTAAATGTGAATCTTATAAGTGGAAGGGATCCTAGAGATCATGAAGTCACTTCCCCAACCTCACCCACCTCCGATGTCAGAATTCCCTCCAAAGCATCTCTCACAAGTGGTCATCCAGCCTCTATTTGAATACCTCCAAGGATGGGAAGCTTACCACCATTTGAGGCAGCACGTTTCGTTTTGGCAGTTCTGATAGTGAGAAAATTCTCCCTCACACTGAGCCAAAATCAGACCCTTGAAATTTTTTTCCATTTGGTTCTCCCCTCCGAAGCCACTTCCCAACTTCAAATGTTTCAAGACAGTTACTCCGCCCTGATCCATTTCTCCCTCAACACACACCCCGTCTCTTTTCATGGAATGTGGTTTCAAATAACTCCATTTTCTCATCATTCTTTTTTTAGTTAACATTCAAATGTGTCTGTTGCTATTAAAGCTGTATGTCTAGAACATGACTTCGTACATACGGAGTACAGACTAACCTAGAGCTATCCCATCCTTTGTCCTGGACCTTCTATTTCTATTAAGGCAGACTGAGATCACCACACCCCATGGTTGATCACTGAATGACAGCATCCATCTTTTTTTTTTAAGATTGGCACCTAACTAACCTCTATTACCAATCTTCTTTTATTCTTGTTGTTTTTTCTTCTCCCCAAAGTCCCCCAGTACAGAGTTGTATATTCTAATTGTGGGGGGTTCTTCTGGCTCTGCTATATGGGATGCCACCTCAGCATGGCTTGTTGAGTGATGCCATGTCCGCACCCAGGATCCGAACCGGCAAATCCCTGGGCTGCCAAAGCAGAGCCCACGAACCCAACCATCCGGCCATGGGGCTGGCCCCCCATCTTTTTTTTTTTTTTTACCATCAGTCTCTAGTCAACGGGCTGACTAACTGAACCTCAGTTTACAACGTACAATTTAGTCCTACTCATTTTCATTCCATTATATCAGTCTGTTGAGATTTTTTGGATCTTGATTCTATCAGCCAATTTATTAAATCTGGGAATAATAGAGCATTAGGGCTTCCCTTGAAACTTAACAAAAATAATTTCAGGATACATAAAAATGTAGTGAATGAAGAAAATAAACTTATGGAACCTAGGATACAAGAGGTTGATGAAAATATTAATGAGTTTAACATAGATCAATTAGAGATTAAGACAAATTTAGGAGATTATTCAACCTCTTTAATACAATGTCCTAATCTTGCCTACCTAATGTCCCTGCTGGTCAGTATCAGAGACAGAACGTTGAGTTATACTAGTCAACGTACTAGCTCAGCATGGAATTTCTTACTAATTTCTCCCTGTTGCAGAAATAACCTATCTTTGGCCCCTGGAGCCAATCTAGTATATACTCCTTGAAGAAACTGGTTTGGGAGTTAAATAGAACTGAGTTGAAATCTTGACTCCATGATTTACTAGTTGTATATCCTCTAGCAAGCTGTACAGCCTCTCTGAGCCTTGATTAACCAAGAAAACAATATGGTACCTGTCTCAAGCTTATAAGAATTACACAAGATAATATATATATAAAGCATCTGGCACATGGCAAACACACAATATACCGTGGCTGTGATTGTTTCTAAATCTATCGATATGCACACAAAATAATTAGAAAAATTGAAAATAAAAATCAGCCTACGAACACTGGAGCTGTCCATCATCATCTTGTATCCTTTGGATTGGTCATTTCTGTCCTGAAGTACTTTAATCAGGATGTTCTGTCAATTTGGTGAAAACATTCCTACCTCCTAGGGCTTCCCATGTTGGGAGGAGCAGAGAGATCTATGAGAGGTTTAGAGAGCAACTTTGATGAAGGAAACCTGCAGAAACCAACTGGAGATGTTTCCTTCACCAACAAGCTAAACACAGCATGTCTAGAGGGCGCAGAGGTGTCCCCTCCATTAGGAGGCCACTCACTGAGTGTCACCTCCAGAGGCATCAAAGTCCTTCTAGACTTGCCATCCAAAGTGTTTTTAAGGGACTAAAGGGCTTAGGAGCGACAAAAGGAGCAGTAGATGGGTTGTTTCTCTCCCAATATATTTTTTCAGCCCAGCGACTTGCCATCCCACCTGAACACAGTTTTGAACGTAAAGAAGTTGCTGAGTGCATGTGTCTGGGCAGGCATAGGCTTCTAAGGATTGTGCTTTCAAACACTGACTGGGCTTGCCAGAGCTGGGTGAGGGTGGCCTCATCTGATCTCAGGATTATTGTCAGGCAGGAGGGTTTAAAAAATTAAATCCCAGTTTTTTAACATGCAGGAAAACACCTGGCTTCCTACCCTGTGAAATAGGCGGCTTCAGTTGTCTTCCCTTTTGTTTTGGAGAGTTTTTAGATCTAGGGGTTTTTTTTCTTCATCAACAAGAGAGCACTCAATGCCCAGATATCCATCTAAGTGCCCCGCTGTCGGGACTGGCAAAGACTCCCAGATTTCTACCTCCTGGTGACCCCGTGATTTACACCAGCTCTCCCACATCAGCATTCAGTGCTGCCTTGTTGAGACTGGAGCACCAACAGACTTTTTGTACTTGGAGATTTTTAGGGTATTTAATTAGTCATTCATCTCTAGATATTCAAAGGGCTGTGTGTGTGTATTTTGTCCTTGGCCACATTGGTTGTTGTGTTTTGTTTTTCTTTTTCCATTTGCACAAGGTCACATTCAGAACTCTTCCTCCCTGAGGGGAGTTTGCACATTCGTCACTTAATCTGCCTCCCATTTCCTTTGGTTGGGATCACACAGCCCTTCCTGAAGTATTACCGTTTTTCCATTTCTTCTTTGCTCCCTCCTTTCTTTTAATAACTCTGGGAGACAGGGAGGCACCTTGTAAAGTTAATTTCCTCCAAAGCTTTCAAAGCAAAGGCATCTCTCAGCCCAGACACCACCACCCCTCTCCACCCCTCAGCGACGACACACACCCCTCCTCGAAGCCTTAGTCACTCAGGGCTGTGCCCGCCGCCCAGGACTCTCCGTGCCCCAGCGCCGTCTCAGGGCACAGTGAATTGCTCTGTCTAGTGGCCCTTCAAGCTGGCAGCAGGGACTGAGCTGAGAAGAATCTCCCCATTTATTTGCTCTATACCTTCCTCCCCTTTCATTTCCTAACTCTGCTCCCCCTTCCCCTTCACTGCTTTCTGCTTCTCTCTGGAACTTTCAGGACTCAGGGGCTGGCTGCCTGCCTGTCCCAGGGATGGCATTTCCTCTTCAAAGGCCTGTGGCCACAGCCACCCAGCTCTACCAAGCACACAAGCCTTTGGAATCGCTGCGGCTTTGCTGCCTGCCTCCTTGGAAGGAAGGGCAGTTTTTTAAACACTGCTTTGGTTTCTTGGGGTGAAGCTTTTCTCAGTCCCATTTTATTTATGTGAACACGATCTGTGGCTTTTGAATGTTTGCTTTTGAATGTTTGTGTTAATGGACTAAGCTGAAAGCGTTTCCTCTTACAGGAGAGAGGGCCCTGCACAGCTGGGGGCCAGGCCGCTCTGCTCAGGCGAAATCTGCCCCAAGAGGAACAAGTCGCCAGCCAAGCAAGTCTAGAGGCTCTGAGAGGAGTTCATTGAGGCCTTCATGGGCAGCAGCGGTCAGAGCTGGGATCACAGACTGGGCCACGAAGCTCAAGTAATTCCTTTGATTAATAAGACTGCTGGACCCGAGATGCCTAGATTTCTGCAAATGCATTTTTTAAATTGTGTATATATTTACCAAAACTCTGCGTGGTTTTCAACAGCTTGGGTGTCTGATCTTTCCACCCATATTCCCAGCCTTCTGAGGCACTCCTGGCAGTATTAAGAACTCCAGATCCACTTCGTTGATCCCTGATTCATTTGTTTGTAGGTGACCTGTCATCTGAAAGTGTGGCAGGCTTCTAGCTCAGCCTATCAATGTGCTTCCTGTGTATTTCCCTTCTCTTCTCTCTTTCTGGTACCTAAGGGTACTTCAGATGAAAACAGAAACAAAGACCCAAAGGATCCACTAAATGCATCTGACTGGATAGCCTAGCACTGGAGTAAGAAGAGAAGCAGGCGAAGGCCAAGTGGACCAAAGAAGACTGTGTGGAGGGAATGAGACCCTCAAATCTGCCATGAGGACCAAGGAATAGAGTAGAAGGGACTCAGTCAGGGCCAGGCTGTCCTCAAGGGTGGACCCCACAATCCCACCACCAACAACCCATAGCCTGTGTAGCCCTGGGTCAAATGGCCCTGGAAACCTATAAGCCCTTGGACTCAAGGTGGGGGACTTACCTGGACAATTTAGGTAAGGATGTGGGCATGATGAGGAACACCTCTCCCTCCAAATAAGATAGAACTGAACGGAACTAGTTGGAAATATTTCTGTGAGCTGGGCCACATGGTGGATCCACCAGGAATGTTACCTAAGTTATCAACCTTCTTAAGTGAAGGGGCTGGCTGTTGTGGAAAACTATAGGAAACTGCAGCAAAGAAGAATTGATGTGGGGCTCCATGGAACATAGAAGTTACAGTTCTTGATGCAAAATATTCCAGGGTTCCTTTATTTAAAATATGAGTTCAGGGGCACGCTCCATGGCCGAGTGGTTAAGTTCGTGCACTCGGCTGCAGCGGCCCAGGGTTCGGATCCTGGGCGCGGACATGGCACCGCTCGTCCGGCCACGTTGAGGCGGCGTCCCACATCCCACAACTAGAAGGACCTGCAACTAAGATATACAACTATGTACGGGGGGGGGGGGGTAGGGGTGGGGGGTAGGGGGGGGTTTGGGGAGATAAAGCAGAAAAAAAAATAAAAAGTAAAATAAAATATGAGTTCAATGTTGGTGACCCTCTCTACTCAATCTACACCCTCTCCTTGGGCAACGTCTTCTAACTCTTTGGCTTAGTGACCGTCAATAACTCCACATTCTGAATCTCTCTCCTGAGTTTCAGACCTGACACATAACTGCTTACTTGACATGAGAATCACACATGTACTCAGTGTGACCCACAGCTAATTCATCCTTTTCTCCACCTACCCCTAACCAGCCCCTTCTAGGTTACCCATTGTCATCACTATTCATCCAGTTGCTCATGCCAAAAATATCAGAGTTATCTCTTTCCTCTCCTATAATACTCCCATCACCTGATCCTGTTGGTTTTACCTCCTAAATATCTCTTTATTCTGTTCACATCTCTTTATCTCTTTGGCCACCAAACTTGTCCAGGCTACCAGCTTTTCTCATCTAGCTACTACATTGGTCCTCTGATAGGGCTCTTGGCCTCTGTTCTTATTCTCTTGCAGTCCATTCTCCACATGCCAATTAGAATAATGTATCTACAGTATAATCTGATCATATTTCTTGCCTGCCCAAAACCTTTCAATAGCTTTCTATTGCTTTTCAGATAAAATCCAAAGTCCCAATTTCAACCTTGCTTACTCCTTCCAGCCTCATCTGTTACCAGGACAGAGACCTTGTCTTTCCATTTCATTGCTGTTCCCTCAACACCTAGAACAATGTCTAGCACAAGTTTGCTCTCTATAAACAGCAGTTGCATGGATCAATGAGTGAATAAATGAATACACAAAATTTCTATGCCTTCAAGGATAACCAAGGAGAATGGAGAATGAGTGAAGGACAATATTAAAACTTCTCAGGATAATTGTACTTATTCTAAGACTCACATATTTTGATCCCAAGGCTGGAATAATGGAAAGGACTTGAGCAAGTGTTGCACAAAATTCAAGGAGTAGGATGGTCTCTGCTGTTCTGCCCTTTGAGCTCCCATTCTGGATGTGAGCAGCATGCTGTCTGTCAGATTATTCATGGTGACCGTGGGCACTGGACAAGTTTACAAGGTGAAGGGAAGAAATGGCACCTGGAAAGTTTAGTGTAGGGGATAGTTTTGCTTGTTTGTTTTGTATTGTTTTCATCTGACTAACATCCATTTCACTTCCTAACAATACCCCCAATTTCCTTTTGAAGAAGAATCTCATTCCTGTTGGATTCAGTCTGTTGAAGTGTAATTAGGAGCCTGCCTTCCCTTGAGGCCCAAGTTAAGCCAATAAGATGCTTTCTCCCTGGAATTAGACTCTTGAGCACAGAGATCAAGAAACTTAAAACATTTGCTGTGCAGAGGTGACCTCCCAGCCACACCATGCCTGATATGAGACCACCATGGAGGTTCCTGGGGCCCAGTCATATATTAATTAGCCAATAGCAGGCTCCCAATAGTGGTCTAATAAATTTCTTTTTCCATAACTTGATCAGAGTTGTTTCTGTTACTTGTAACTGTTAGTATGATAATGTTGATACAAGGGAACAGTATCAGCATATTGTCCTGACATATTTTAATGCTTTGGGCCAAAGCCATTAAATGAATCTCAGAAAAAACATCGGGTTTATTGGGAGTTCAATTATGACTGACTTTTCTAATGTGGAAATGTGTAACATTCAAATGTGGATCTTCTTAGGAAACAGTAGCTCAAAATATCACTGTTTTGGTTGGCCATCTGTATCTAAAAGAAATAAACCAAAACCACGCTTTCAGCTTTGTCTTTCATTATAGCCATAGTAAAAGGAGAAGACTAAAAATGATGATCAGTCTTACTACTGATCAGGTAAATACAAATTAAAGTAAGTATCATGCTCTTCCCAATCAGTTTTGCCAAAATTAAAAAGAAACTGTCAATGCCTGTTGTTGATGAGAATGTAAACAAAGGGCACTCTTTCATAGTTGGCAGAAGCATAAATTGGTCAGTCTTTCTGGAAGGCAACTTGTCAGTGCCTATCAAAATTAACACATACATACCCTTTGACCGAGCAGTTCTACTCTTAGAAATAAATAAAAGCAAAAGGATACAGGTGTAAGAATGTTCATTGCAACAGTAATTTATATTATCAAAATATTAGAAACAACCTAAATGTTCCTTGATAGGCTGAGACATTATGGTATATTTTCACTATGATTTCATGATTCATTCGGGAGCCATTATAAAGAATGTAGTTAATGGGTAAGAGAAGTAGAATACACAATGTTTTAATGAGTGCAAAAAGCAAGTTACAGAATAATGTGAATAGAAAAATTCTTCTTTAAAAAATAAAGCTATACACAGACTTTATAAATGTAGAGGTGTGTGTAAATGTGTCGCAATGCACATAGAGAAGGTGCGGAAGTACTCGTCCTAAACAGCTAGTGCTGGTTACTCTTGATGAATGGCGAGGAGCGATGGAATGGGAGAAGAGGAGGAACGAAGAGGAAGTTTGAGTTTATATTTTATATACTTTGGTACGATTTAGATTTTTATTGCCTTTGTATTTCCTTTGAAATTTTAAAAAAATTGAATTACTTTCGTAATTAAAAAAACAGAAAAAAGGAATAAAAACTACTAAAATATAGATAAATAATCTGAAAGCAGGCAAAGTAACCTTTCCAGAGGTCAGAAGTGAGTTTTGACTCACTGATCTCGACAAGAGTCTGGTTAATTCCAATACAGGGAAGCTGAGGGACCAGCCATGCCCAGGACATGGCCAAGTTTCTGTAGGAGAATCACCCAGGCAGGTTGAAGGAGCTCCTCCTGGAAGCCTTTCCCGGACCAGGCTGGGTAGAAATCAACCCCTGTGGAGTTGAAATTGCACACTGCATTGTTTTTATTGACTCTGCCCATCTTACCTTGAATACCTCCTCCTTTTGTTCATGAACGTTTAATTTGCTACCCTATTATGGCTTAGCAAGATTCCTGTCTATCTAATGAACTTAATGATTCTGATGTGGGTGTCTAACAGATAGTAATTAGAACCTCTTCAGTTCATTGAGATGTCATAACACCACCAGATGACTGCTTTTCATGCTGCCTTGTTTGGGCAGAAACTTTATTTATTCATTTGTATTCTACTTCATTCCAAAACAAATGGCATGTCAAATATATTGTTTTTTAAAAAATCAGAAAATGGGGGATGAGAGAAAAATAAGGGTAGAAAAACGAGATTAAGCCAACAGTGAAGATGTCACACAAGCTACATGCTACTTAAAGTTGTTTTAAGTACTTAGTAAGTTAAGGATGGGCTGCAAATTTGGTTGTGAGTTTCCTAGTGACTAATGCAAGGTGGACATGATCAAGTACAGAATTAAAGTGGCAGTCTTGGTTTTCTTGAGCAATAAAAGGAGAGAAATTTCTCATTGAGTATGAATATATACATATACACATGCATATGTAGCTGAGACTACTATAGTCTCATGAACTTGAGAGCTGAATCCTGACTAATGTCAGTGAATTTCGGTCCTTTTCTAAGGCAGCAGTAGTTTCCTTCTTTCATATGAACTACCTTGAATCACTTAGCCCCCTTGAGTTGTCCCTCCTTTCCAGAGGGATGCTTGTCCCTTCTCTCAATGCCACGAGCCTCAGGAAGAATGCTACTTCGTCAAGTTATTCTTGATTATTTTGGAACTTCCTAAAGCTTCTGTCATGTGGTTCCAAGTTTAACCATAGTGACTTTGGACATGATTTTGTTTCCACAATGATGTATGTCAGCAACCACAGAGTGAGCTTCTTGTATTTTTATATCAATATGATACCCTTTGTTTATTTGTTCCTCAGAGGTTTCACTTTCGCTTATGTAATGGGCTATGGCATTTTTCGGTCATTACCTCATGCTGGGATCTCCTTTTTCTTTGTACCTCCTGATGCGTCATGTTCTTGATTCTACTCCCTTGGATCTCTTGGATACAATGCTCTGAGCTGGTGGGCGGGAGTGGATGGGAGCCAGATTACGTGACAACTTCTCCGCCCTTCCGCCTGGGTTTGTCACCAAATCGTTTCTGTACTCAGTCTTTTGGCATCCCTCAGAAAGCACACTGGCTTAAAATACAGCAGCTACCAAAAGCATCAGAGTTAGATGGGCCTGGAGACTCCAGGGTTGGGCAATAGGCCAGGCAGTCTCCTGAACTCCAGAGCTACATTGACCCTGTTCCCACAGAGTCTGTAGCTGGAAGCGATCAGTCCCTACACGTACTCCTATCCAAGTTTACACTTAGGAGGATCTTGAAGGAAACACAAGTCTCAAAATATAAGCATTCCTTGGCTTGGGGCTCATTTTCTTGAGTTCCTCCATATTCTTATATACGGATCTCTACTCTGATGTCTAATAGGCCATCTCAAGCTTAACATGCCCCAAACAAAACTCGTGCTTCATGTTCCCAACCCACCCTCACCCAAGTGTTACTCTTCTACTCTTCTCCATCTTGGAAAATGGCACCACTATGCACCCTGCTGCTCAGTCCAAAAACTTAGGAATCATGTTTGATCTCCCCTTCCCTTTCCTTCATCTTGTATATACATCTATATATGTATATGCTTCAACCTTGTTTCTACTTCCAAAATATATCTAGATCCATCCACTTTTCTCCATACTCACGGCCATGGTGCTAGTCCAAGCTACTCTCATCTCTTGCCTGGAAGATTGAAATCACTAACTGGGCTCCCTGCTTCCATTCTTGCCCCCACTACAATCCATTACCATATAGTAGCCAGAGTGACAGAGCACATTGCTGCTGTGCTTAAAATCTTCTAATGACTTCCTGCTGCTCTCAGGAAAAAAAAAATCCCATTGCTCCTGCCCACCTCTCAGATTACATCTCATACCTCTCTCCATGTCACTCGCTGTACTCCCAGCACACTGGCTTCTTTCCCTTCCTCAAAAATGCCAAGTTATTTCTCACTCAGGGCCCTTGCACTTGCTATGTCATTGGAAAGTTTTCACTTGACTTCTTACCATTGAGGTCTTACTTCTTCAGTGAAAGCCTATTCCCAGTATCTCTATTAATAACCCTTTTACTTCCTTCATAGCACTTCTTACAGTCTAAAAGTATCTTCAGTATTAATTTGTTCTCTTGTTTATTATTTCTTTTCTTCATCCTGAGCATAAACTCAATGAAGACAAAGATTTTGTCTATTTTGTTCTCACCTGTATCTCTGGTGAATATTTTTTAAATAAATAGATGTACAAAGTAATGGACAAGCAAATGCTACGACACGTTTGTCAATTCAACCCAACAAACATTTACTGGGCAACTACTATGTACTAGGCACTTGCCAGGTGCTTTAGATTCAAACATTAAACAAATCCTGCTTCTTGTCCTTAATTCTGAAAACATTTTAGCCATTTTCTCTAAATATTGCCTTTCTCACATTCCATTTTTTTCTTCCTGACCCCTTAACATCTCGTGTTTCCCATTTCTTTGCCTTTCCTTTTTTGCTGTATCCTGAATAATTTCTTCAGATTTATCTTCCAGTTCCCTAATTCTCTCTTTACCTGTATCTACTCTGCTTTTACTCATTCAGTGTGTTTATAATTTTAATCATTATATTTTTTTATTTCAAGAAGTAGTATTTGGTTCTTTCTCACTTCTGCCTAGTCTTTTTAGATTTTATTTATTCTTTTTTCATGTTTTTGTTTCCCCTTTTTATTTCTTTAATCATTTTAAACAATTTATATGTGGTACATGAAAACTGTTATATAATGTCTAATTCTGTTCATTGTGGTTTCTACTGGCTTTCACTCATGGTAGCTTGTTCCTAGTGTGGTTTCTCATTTTAGATTGTGATCTCATGTTCAGTGGGGCTTTTTCTATTAGACTCCAGTGAGGCCTCAGTGGCTATCCTTCCAGAGAAGACCTGATTCTGCCAGGTAACCTGGGATGCTACCACCCTGGGACCAATTGAAACTAACTTTCCAGCTGAAGTTTCCAAGACCATGTAGATAGTATAAATTCAAACCCTAAACATGTGAGAGCAGAAGGCTGTGATCTTAACATCTGATGAGCCCAGGCCAAGACAGACAGATTTTCTTGCTTTTCTTCATTGCAGATATGCAGGGGGTTTTTCTATTCTACCCTTTCACTGAGTAGTGTCCCTTTGTGAATCTCACTTTTACGCAGAAGTCTCAGTTCCAACTCTCCATCTTTTGAAGGCACTAAGCTTTGTCTCCTGTCTCCCATAAAGACCCTAAAACCAAATCTCAAAGTCCCTGAGATAGACTTCCCAAAGTAGCAGAGCTTCAGTGACCGTTTGTTGCTCTCAATTCCATTCCCACTTTGTATGTGTGTGTGTGTGCGTGTGTGTGTGTCTCCTTGAGAATTTCCCTAATTCAGCTGAGAGTTTGGCCGTGTATTCAAAAGTGTCTTTGTTATGTTTTATCTAGAAAATCCTGATCTTTTGTCTACCTTGAAGCTAGAAACAAAATACTCCCTGCCTTCTATGAGCATGTGATGTAGTTCTGGAAGACAGAAGCATCCATTTATCCAACAATCAAAACTCAAAAACACATATTTATTGAGTGTTTTTTCTGTGCCTGACACTAATAACCAGGTACACATAAGAATGTGCTGAGAGGCACACCCACAGTGATGTGAGGATATAGAGGTAAAAGAGACCAATTCTGATGGGGATCTGGGAAGGCTTTGCAGATAAAAAGGGGTTGGAGCTGGATAATAATAGTAGTCCCTAACTTTTATCTAGTGCTTGCTCTGGACCAAGGACCATGGCAAGCACTTCACATGTATGGTCACCTTATCCTTACAACAAAGCATAAAATTGGTGCTTTCTTATCATCTCGATTTTACAACTGAGGCAGAGAGAATTTGAGCAATTTGCCAGAGTCATACAGAAAGTAATTGGCAGCGCCTGGATATGAAATCAAACAGTTTGAGTCCTGATCCAAGGCTTTTAGCTATTACACAGTATTGTGCTTGAACAGACAGGGATCAGGCTAGGGCCTTCCATCCATACCTGAAAGAAATGAATGCCTACCTCCTAATTTGTGGTGAGGATTATTGGAGATACTGTAGGGAAAAGCAGGTAGCGCAGTGCCTACCACATGATAAGCATTTGATAAATGCCTACTTTCTTCCCTGTTGGACCTTGTACCACCAAATTGTCCATAATTCCTTTAGGGATGAGGCCCCACTACACATGAAGACATGCCTCATCCTCACAGAACCTAGTATTGATTTGTGATTAATCCCTTCACTGATTCATTGATTGAATTAACATATTAGATAGTGGCTTTGGTGCTTGGGCTTGTATTGCAGTTTAGCACTCAAAGCACTTTTACCTTTATTGGCTCAATGTATCAGCACATCAATTCTTAGACAGAGATAGGGCAGACATCTGGCTTTAGTGATAAATGTGAATTTTACTGACATGGGAATAGCGTAGTCTTGGGAAAAGGGTGAGTATGAACCATGTGCAACTGGATGAGAAAGAACCAGATGAGAAGGCTCTGACTGTGGGGCTCTGGAGAACCTCAGGAAGGAGGTGGTGGCAGGAGGCCAGGTTTCTATTCCCGAATGATCTCCTTAGTTCCAACTCTGTCATCAGCCATCTATGAGAGCTTGGATAAGGTATTCCATCTCTCTGAGTCTTAGCTGCCTCATCATTCAGCCATCACTCAGCACCTGGACATAGGTTTCCCTTCACATGATTCCCATCACACCTCATTGTCTGTGTCCCTCATGAGACTGTGAGCTCCATGAGAGCAGAGGCTCCTTATTCGCTTGTTGTAAGTCCAGCATGTAGCACATGTCTGATGCATGGGAAGTGATCAACTGTCTAATAAATAAATGATGAATGAATGATTTGGATAAAAAGAGGAAAGAAGAGGGGAAATACAAGGCCAATGTCCTAGATTCAGATCTAAGGTACCAAGAGAGGAAGCAAGCAGGAAAGAAGGCAAAGGTTGAGCCAGAGAGATGGTCCTGCCCATAATGGGGCATTCAATGAGCTGGGTACGGTCATGTCTGATTATGAAGCACTGTAAGAGTCAGGGGGCTTCCCCAGTGACTTTATTCACAGCCTGTCCTTTCCATTTGTTTAGACCAACCTTATTTCAAAGGTGGCACAAACATAAACTTTAGCACTGGCCTTGCCCAAAGGGCCACAAATACCCAAGAGCTGAGAAAGCTGGATTAGTGGGGTGTGTATCAGTGAGATTTTACACCAGTTAGGGATTGCAGAGCACCTGTAAACATGGCCCTAATCAGCTTCCATCTGTAAAATAAGCCTCCCTTCCTTTGGGATCCCCTTTCTCTCATTCTTCAAAGTCCTAGGTCAAAGTCCAGCCTCTGTACTGACTTGAACTTCTACATGCATTTCTGAGCTCACCTTTGGGCGCAGCTTGCTGTTCCTCCTCACCTGTTACTTCTCTTTCCTTCTCCCTTGCCCAGAGTCTACTTCAGCAGACCTGCTACAGAACAAGAAGCCACAGGCTGCCAAGAAAGAGTCCTTTCTTTTGTCTGGAGCATAGCAATACAGGGTCAGATTTGGCCCAAGGAACAGCATGATTAAATCAGCAAACCAACCCGAAACTTATAGAAACAAGATGTGCTTACCCACCATTACAAAGAGATGCTGTGGTTCTTTCCACTTGGTTGGATGACCTACATTAAAACTTTCAGGACCTGGGCACAGGTAGAGTCTTTGGAACCAATGGAATGGGGATCTCAGCGTACATCCCAGGGGGGAGCCAGCTACCAACTGTAGCTCCTCTCACGTCTGAAGCATCTCCTCACCCAACTATAAAAATGACCTAATTGTGTACAGACAACAGCAATTGTACAGGGAAAATAATACAGTAATGCAAATATTCAAACCAAATTGGAAAAGCAAAGTAAGAAGGAGCCAGAAAACATTAGATCATTCAAATTGCAACCTGGCCAAGACAGCATCTGGGCGTGCATCCTCTGTCCAGTTTTTGTTCACATACCATCCCTAATGCTTCTTTGCATTTACAGAATAATGGCTCAGTATTTGCACAAAACCCTTTGTGTGGCTGCATTCTAAGGAACAAGGTTTCTCACAGCATCCCTTCAGAAGGGTCAGAGAATTCCCCAGTGGAATGCTTTAATAGGCTTCCAGGTCAAAAAGGGCCCTTCTCTCTCTGAAGGAAGAGGTGGAGGAGGGCAGTACCTTTGGCCAGCGTATATGTTTTAATTGTGTGACCAGGGCAGGCTGTGCTCATTTTCCTTCCTCACTGGGTCATTGCCGCTTTATTCTGAAAACAAAAAACAATTGATTAAAAAAAGAGTCTTCCTGACTGAACCTTGGATCCCCTCTTTGAATTTGGACAAGAAGCAAGGGATGTTCCCATTGCTCTCCCCTCCGTATCCTAAAGCTGGTTCAAGTTCGCCTGAGGAACAATGGGGTCTCTCCTGGCACAGTCTTACTTGTGTGTCTCTGTTGAGCGGCCCCCGCCCCTTCTATGGGAAATCACTCCTGGACGGGCTCAGGAGTCTGAAGCCCTGGGCGGAACCAGCTCTGCCACTGCAGGATCCTGGACAGGACAGACTACCTCTTAAAGCTTTGGATGGCTCATGCATTAAGTGAGAAGAATAATACTACCTGCCTCCTGGGTTTGTGAGGATGAAACGCTATAAAGACTTTCTCAGAGCGCCTGGCATCCAGTAAGTATTCCAGAAATGGTAGGTGTCCTTGTTATCACCATCTGACTGTCCCTCACCTCCGTTGGCTCACCCCAGTAGACATTTAGATACCTCAGCACAAGTCCAGTGAGGAAGCAGCCAAGGAACATTTCTTCAGGTTTTAGCACCTGGTCATAGCAAGATTCTCTGGTTCGTGGATGTGAAACAGAGAATGGCATTCACCCGGTGAGATTCCTCCCTCCTTCGGCTAGTGAGTGCTGGACCTTTGGCTGTAGGAACCGGAGCAAATCACTGCACAACCCCAGTTACCTGATTGCTTGAGAATGTCTTCATTTCGGTGGCGTCGCCAATGTCAAGACGTGGAAGCCTTAAAAAGCTGGGGCTCCGGGGAGACGAGAGAATCAGTGGGAAGAAGCAGGGACTGCAGACAGACAAACCCGCCTTTACCTGCATCACTTAGCCAGCCGCTGCCTCCAAACCCAGCCGGTCCCTGGAGGCGCAGCCGGGGCTGCTCAGGGAGGAAGTCACAGCACTGGTCGCGTAGGGGCGCAGAGAGGGTCCCAAGTGCGCGGTGATGCAGGGATGGGACATCCCCGTGTTCCGCGCAGGAGCGGCCTGCCCGGCGGGGAGTCCAACAGACCCTTTGCCCCAGCCACACGCGGTCCTGCGGGGCGGGTTGTACTCGGCCTCCCGCGGGGACTGACCCAGCTTCGTCGCCCAAGGCGCTCTCGGGTTCCTGGAGGCCGGGAGCCCGGCCCCGGGGCTCCGCGTGCGTCAAGAGCAGGCGGCCAGAGCTCCCGGCCGGGACGGCCCTCGCGCGTCGGGCAGGGGCCATTGTCCCGCAGGAGGCCCGCGCCGGGCTGGCGGCTCGTCTGTCACCGAATTGGGGCCCTGCTTAGTCGCAAGTGTTGCAAACCAGTTCTTGATATTCTAAAACTATACCCCTGCAAACGAAAGAAGGAAGATTTAAAGAAAAGAACCCACGTTTATGTTTGTATTTGTTGCCATGGGATTCAGTTCGACTGTACACAGATGTAGGGGTTTTCTTTCTTTAAAAAAGAAAAAAAGCCTTCCAAGCTGTGTACTGCAGTGGACATAGATTACACCGTGTTTGTGTTGCAGTGTTGCTATGGAAGTGCGTGTGCTTTAATTTGGTAGAAATTTGCCGAGAAATTTAAGGAAGTTGCATGTATGCATGACAAACATGAAGTTTCAGACAATAGGCCTCCGAATAAATATTGGCATTAAGAGGGCTCTTGACAATAACTTAAAGTCTGGAACATGGGCGCATGGGTGCCGCTCCACCTGCCTGGGCCCTAACCCAGCAGGCAGAGGTTTTGGCATCAGAGTCAAGGGTTTAACCATTTCTGCCAGTTAGTAGCCATGTGACCTTGGGTGAGTTACTGAGCCCTGGCTGACCTTGGCTTTCCTCATCTCTGAAAGGGGCAAATACCCGGACCGAGCATTGTTGCTGTTGAGAGGAAATGAGACAACAGGTCTTGAGCATTGTACATAGTTAAGTGCCCAATAGATGGTAGCCGTTGTTCTGGAGTGGTGATACCAGGCCCAGTTATGCTCTGAGTGTGGGCTCATTCATCAAACTTGCACTTTGGGGACAGCCAAGGTTGTGCGGTGCTGGCCAGTCTTGGTTTTGTGGACAGTTGTCATCAGACTGGAGGATCACTGAAAATTGTAGACTTCAGCTTTCAAGGGATTGAAAGGTTGTCCACTGCAAAATGTGAGGGTGTGTCGAGGCAAGGTGGTGACATTTGCCTGGTGGAGCAGTGTGGCCTCGCAGTATCTGGCTCTGACACGCCCCCCACCCCGACTCCATGTCGCCAACAGTGCTCTAGCCCCTCATAGGCTCTAGCACCTCTGAGAGGACAGAAGACCCATCTCCAAGGTATTCACACCTGCTCCCCACTCTGAACACTTTTGGAGGGCTGAATAGTTATTGCAATTGTAACATTTTAAAATCGTCGTCGTTTGAATCTTCAAGTTGATTCATGTAGATTGAAATCTGCCAGGGAAGTACTCTGCATACACTTTTCATATGGCTTGCATTTCGAAAGATTCACAGACCTATTGGAACGCCATCTGCCCCACCCTCACGCCAGCCCCCTCTCCAGTACACACGCTGGAGGCTGGCAAAACACACTGAGACTTGTGCTAACCTTGATCAAGTTACTAAATCTATCTGGACCTCTGTTTTCTGACCTGGAAAATGAAGATGCTGGATTAGGTGATTTCTGGGGTCCTTCTAGACCTGACTGGCTATGATTGTATGTCATTCATCTATCTGGAATAGAATACAAGAGGTCTCTTTCAGGATTCTACACTGTTGATGTTTAACCTACATTAGGAAACAATGAGGAAAAAAGTCTGTATCCTCTCTCAACCTGGCATTCTAGTTTCCCTTAGCCTCTTGAAGGGCCCTCAGAAGTAAGCATCTAAAATATACCAGCCCCCTCGTACTTTTCATAGGCATGCCCTTCTTCCTTACCCCAACCCACAACTGGGCAAGCTGTTCCTCACCCTGCCACGGTATGTGTAGGGCTGATTGAATGGACTTTTGTCTTTACGTCTGCTTTTTCAACACCTTCATTATAACTCAAGTCACTTTTTAAAAACTGATAAACAGTGAAAAAGGGGAGCGGGTCCTAACCAATTTTGTTTTTAAACTGCAAGCCACGTAACTTTGTCCTTGTTCTGTGTATAATTCAAGTTTTGTTGTTTTCTTTTTTCTGGCAAATTAAGGGGCAAATGTTCACTCATTCAGTCTACATAATAAAATGGTCAAAGTGTATGTTTAGACAGGGATTACGTCATGTAAATCTCTTTCTATATATGTATTATTACTCGAACCCTAAACTTGAAAAAAAAGTCTGCCACAAATAGCTAATGGTACCTGTCACTCATTCATACAATAGACATTGCCTCTCACAATGAGGACATCAGCAGGTTTAGACGGCTAATGATGTTAGCCGTGTATCTAATGATAGGATTTCTAATGACTTTCAAAGTCCGTTACTTTTCCCCTTCCCCCTGCCCCCCAACTACTTTGATCTTGGATTACACATTGGCTGAGGCCGGGAATGAAAGTCAGCTTGCCTGGGCTCTGCTCCTAGTTGTGCCATTAACCAGCTATGTGACCTGGGACAAGCCTTTTACCCCTTCTGCACCTAGGGTTCCTCATCTGTAGAGTGAAGGACTCGGCCATGGCCCATCTCTGAGATACCTCCTGGCACTAACAGTCAAGGCTCCTGCCATGCATGAGCCTGAAGAGGTTAAATGCTGCCAGCTACTGTTGACTCTTGGAACTTCTATTCACGTGAGGCTGATTCTTAGACACGGCCAGCTCTAAAAATCCTTGGGCCTTGCACTCTACACAGTTCCTCCAGGAATCAAGACTGAGGCTTTTGCTCAGATTTGGGTTCAAAACCCTAGAGTCAATAAGAACCCCCTCCCATTTCAGGACTAATTCAAGAACGATAGCCCTTCCCAGAGTAGGTGAGTCAGATTTCCTGTGTGTTTGCTCTGGCACCCGATGTTTGCTTATCTTCTGTTCAATCGTTCAGGGTGAACATTCCATTTATTTGCCCTCTTCAGATTCCAGCCAGTTGAGCTTGTGGGCCCCTATGAAAACCTTTGTTATGAGCATTTTTCATCTCCATTCTCTTTTTAGAGAAGTTACCAGGGAGGAATGTGATATAATTTTGTGGAATACAGCCACCAAACGGAGTGGTATTTAGTTATCCAAGAGCGGTGTCTACAAGCTCCCGGGCCAGAGAAACAGCAGCCCCTGTTGATGTGGGCTGAGAGTTCACTCTGGCCTTGGCAGACCCTCCCCCATCCCTGACTAGCTGTGGGAGTATGTGGTCACCCCCTGCACACTTTCCTCTTGTCTGCAATGGGTATAAAACACCTTTCAATAGATGCCAGGTTGAAAAGTCATTAGAAAGTAACACAGCTTATATAGTACTCTGCTACTCATCAAAGGAAGTCTTTATAAAGCATTTAAGTGGGATCTTCTTTCTGCACTTGGATAAGGTTTATTTTCAACTTCTCTCATAAGCTCTTTACTCTTCTTTTCCTATGCTTATTCTTTCTTCCTCTTCTCTCCTTCCACATCTTAACTGATAGCTGGAGGATGATTTTTGGATTATCTTGAGTCTTCTGTAACTTTTTTTGCTGCTAAAATAACTGAGTGAGATCATGACCAGTTTGAAAGGCTCTCTGGCAGCCGCTATAATTATTTCTTACAGGTTGGCAGGTAAATAGGGCAGAGGTCTCTGGGGGCCCATGCAGTGGAGCCTTCCAAGAGAAGGCCCATGTGGGGAGAAGGAATGTGATGGGCCAAAACCAGAAGCACAGAGTCTGCCATAGGGCACATCCTTTGCCTCCGCCTCTTCTGCTGGACCCAGTACAGGCACATGTTGTGCTTGGGAAAGGCCTTTCTGGAAGGACGAACCACAAGAATGCAGTCCTGCATGTTGCCTCCTGAGCCAATCAGGGCAGTGGTGACTGGCCCCACACAAATGTGCAGATTGGTTCTGCTGCTTAACAGCTCATATCTGGAAATAGATACTCCTGTCATTGCCAGACGAGGGATGGGGACTGATTTGACAGTTTGGAATTTCAAATTCATGAGTGGGGCCCACAAGTGGACAGTGTGTCCAACTTTGCCCTGCTGGTACCATGTTCCTGCCCCTATTTTCCGATTCCTCCCCCAAACTGGTACTTTGTCCTGAGTCTTAGGGCACAAGCGAGCAAACAAACAGATGGAATACATTAGCTGCATCTCTTCTTAGGCCTTTGCTGATATTAGTTAAAGCTGCTTTACTCTTTACTTGGAAGTAGTTTTGACTACACTTGAAAAGTAACATTTGCAGAGGGAACGCAAACCAGTGCTTTGTCATGATTCCTCGTGTTCAGGGAATTTGAGATTTGAGTTCCTGGCTGAACGATTGAGGCCTCTAAAAGCATGTCGTATTGAGCTGTGGCTGCAAAGATGCTCATCAGAAACAAAGGCTGCTGCCCCAATCTCCCCTCTCCTCGCTCCGACATACCTTTCTACACAAATCTCAACACGAGGCTACTGGTTTTCATCGTTGGACACATCTGGAAGTGAATTTTGGCTATCTGTGGACTCTTTAAGGCATTTACAAAACCATTTAAAGAAATTTGAGGGTTGCGAGGGTGAGATGGAGAGAATGTGTGTATGACATGCAAAACCTCAAGCCAGCAGGGATGGTCTCACCAGCAGCAGCCAGGGCCTCCACTTATTCAAAGATATTGTTAAGTCTTGGCTGAAATTCAGTGACATGGATGCATCTCACCAGCATAATGGTGAATAAAATGAGCCAGGCACAAGATTTTATGCAGTGTGATTCTTTTCATAAAAACTACATGATCTAGCAAACCTCATCTAGTCTGTTAAGAAGTCTGGAGAGTGGTTCCCCTTGGTGAGGGGATGGGTAGTGTCTGGAAAGGAGCAGGAGAGAGACTTTTGGGGACTGACAATCTTCTCTTTCTTAGGGTGCTGGTTATAAAGATATATTCGATTTGTGAAAATTTAGCCAGCTGTACACTCATAGTATATGCACTTTTCTGTATGTATATTTCAATAAAAAATAATTTCCTGAGAGGCAGTTCTATGTACAGTGACCTGGAACAATCTCCAAGGTATATAGTTAAATGGGAAATGCAACAAACAGAACAGTATGTAGAATATGCTATTATTTATTAAAAAAAATATGTAAGCATATATAATTGTATGTTCATAGAACTCTCGGGAAGGATACTGGGAAGAGTATTTGCTTCCGGGGTGCCTGGAGACAGAGGTGGGAGGAGAATGTGGTTTTTTACTCTATGTCCTTTTGTGCCTTCTGAATTTTGTATCATGTGTTCACATATTTTATTCAATAAAATTATTCATTAAGATGTTAATTAAAGAAGATATTATGCTAAGTGAAATAAGCCACAGAAGGACGAATATTGTGTGATTCCACTTCTATGAGGTGCCTAGAGTAGTCAAATTCATAGAGATAGAAAAGAGAGTGCTTGTTGCCAGGGGCTGGAAGGAGGAAATGGGGAGTTTTTGTTTAATGGGTGCAGAGTTCCAGTTTGGGAAGATGCAAAAAGTTCTGGAGACAGATGGTGGTGGTGCTTGCACAACAATGTCAATGTACTTAATGCCAATGAACTGTACACTTAAAAAATGGTTAAAATGGTAAATTGTATGTTATGTGTATCTTGCCTCAATAAAAAAATTTAAAATATGTTAATTAATGCTAAGCAGTCATTTTAAGATTAAGGTAATCTTATATGTGCTAGCTCAGTCATTTGTGACCTGTGTGACCTGAGGAAGTTACTTAACCTCCCTATGTCTCCATTTCTTTGTTTCCTCTACTGTGAAGTGGAACAGTATTAGTACCTATCTTATGGGGTTGTTGTAAAAATTAAATGAAAGAATACATGCTAAAAGCTTAGAATAGTCCTTAGAACATAAGTGCTTAAGAAATGTTAATAGTAATAATTATTATTATTGCAAAATTCTGTGTATAATACCATCCCACTTGTATTTCGTGGAAAGAATCTATACAGGTGTGTGGTATATGTGTGCACCTAATGTGCTCACTCGTGCATCCATCACGTATTTGTCAAATACCATCTGCGTGCCAGACATTGTGCTAAGGGTTGGGTAGACAGTGGTGAGTATGGAGTGTCAGGGTGGAGAATGGCAGTGATCATGGGATTCCTGTTTAAATACAGAGGTCACAGAAGACCTCTCTGAGTAGATGACAATTCTGAGTAGACAGGAGCAGAATATGAAGGAGCCAGCCATACGAAGACTAGAAGAGCTGCTGCTAGATCCCAAGTTTGAAGACCTTTTGTAGGTAAGGAGTAGAGTTGTGTGAGAGGGAGTTGGAATGTACATAGAAAATTCTAGAAAGATGAGGAAGAAACTGTTTAGAGTGGTTTCTGCTGGGGAGTGGGACTCAGGGAGGTGAGGGGAGGAGGATGTGGTTGGAGAAAAGGAATTTTACTTTTCACCTCATTCCCTTCTACACTTTTTGAATTATTTGCCATACGCTTGTATTTTATTATTAGGGGGGAAAAAAGCTGGTTAATAAAAAATTGAAGAATTTTAATGATTAATAGTAAGGAATCTAATAACCTTTCCTTCTTTCAAGAATCACCTCGTCTCAACTCTCCAGTAACTTTCATGAAGCGAAAGAGTAATGTAAGTTATAGCTGCTCGTTGGTCTGAAATTAGGACGGGCATTGCCTTCTCCTCCTATCTTTCAGCTCTCTTTTTGAGCTGGTAATAATTTTTTCAATTCCCTTCAGTGAAACCCTTGAATTATCTCTTCCACTAGGACTATTCTTACTTTTTTTAAAGGCCTTTCAAATTCACGTAGGATTCTTACTTTGTGGTCACTACAATGACAGTCGCACAATGACAGTCGCACACAGAGGCAGGTGCTCAGCCTTTCCCTTTGGAGTGGGAGAGGAGAGGGGATGGGGACCGAGAGGCTGAGGGAGATGGAAGAAATAGAACACTGCTCCGGGGAAACGAATTCCAGAGGCTCCACGGGGCTGTGCGCTTCCCTTCTCTGTCCCCACCAGCTGCCCAGTGCCTTGTCTAAGTTAGGCAGGAGTGGGCTTCCCTGTTCGGGGAGTATTCTGAAAGTCAGAGAGAGGTTCGCCTTGTCCAAATAGAATTCCAGCAGTGGTCAGACCACTTAGACTCAAACCTTGGAGTCAAGACAACTGAGGATGTGTTCTAGGACAGATCCCAAAATCAGCTCCAAGGCAGGGTGGATGGGGGTTTTGATCTGGAAGTCTGGCATTTTCAATCCTCTAAAGTGAGCTGGACTCAGAAAGGGGGAAAACAGAGCATCTGATCTGTTCTTGGTCTGCATGCCTCACTGATAATTTCATTGCCTCCACGGCAGCAGGAGAAATAAGGGGAATAACACCAATTTGGAAACTTGCACTGGGCCTTCTCTATGCCCAATCATGCCCTAAATATCTCTTCTGTGGGCCCTGTGTTTATTCCCTGGACATGTGATACCTGTTTCCAACCTGGAAGAAGTACTTTAGTTGAAACTTTGTCTTTGGCATCTGGCCAGATGTGACATTTGAGTGTCTTCTCTTCCAGGCCTTGGCACTGCCCTTCCCACTGTGTGTCCCAAGTCCTCTTCATCCAGACAACTCCACACTCTGCAGGGACACTTTCCTTTCAGGTTTCACCCAAAGGGTCCTGTTCCAGGAAGACTTCCTCTCTCCTCCATCACTTTGTGTTTAGAACACTCACTCTTTGGTAAGAAGGAGCAATAATATTAATAATAAACTAGTATTTTTGAGTGCTTATTATGTGTCAGGCAATATTGTAAGTACTTTACATGGATTAACTCATTGACTCTTCATCTCAACCCTCCGAAGTGGGTTTGGTTATTGTCCCTGTTTACAGAG